>NC_136057.1:1123511696-1124841696 GCF_964261635.1 Lissotriton helveticus
CGATCGCGTGCTTTCGGTTGCGATTACGCTGGGCGTCCATATGACGCATCACGCGTGTTACGCGATACGTCACGATGTTGTTTCCGTTCGCGAGAATAGCGCTAATGGGACGCTCCCCGGTACGCGCCCCGGGTCACGCCGTAATATTGCGCTTACCCGTGCGTTCACTGGTACGCGCCACGGGATACATTTTTTTTTTTTTTAAATGTACATATTTATACAATATAAAATTTGTTTTAAAATTTTTCACTTTCTATACCTATAAAGATTTGCTATTAAAAAACCATTGAAATTCACTGAAAAAGCCATAGGTTTCACACCAGTTATAGTTAGGAATTAGCATTTAAAAAACCTATTAAATTCACTGAAAAAACCATAGGTTTTACACCAGTTATAGTTAGCTGGAAATTTTACTCGCATAAAACCATTGAAATTCCCACGTTATAGTTAGTTGGACTCACTATAACTTGCGCGTGCAATGCACTGCTGATGACGTCACATATTACATCACTCATGACATGGTCAGTGACATCACTCATGACATCACTGATGACACCATCCTTGTGACAGAGTGACAGACATCCTTTCACTGTAATGTAACCCTTGAAACAAATATTCAAAAATAGAAACTAAAATTTACAAAAAATGGAGATAGCCATACCACTTACAACAACCAATTCAATAATTCCACCATCTATATACACATGCACTCATTCACCAACAGTTCAATATAGTCACTCATACATATACTGACTCATCATATGTAGTAATACACCTATACATCCTGTTACACACCGACAGTCATCCAAAAGTTACTCACACACATACTCACACATGCAAATTAACTATTCAACATCCATTTATTTGCATATACAGCTATACACACACTACCACTTTACTTCTAAGGAAACTTACACATACTTACTCTCTTAAACAATCACTTATAGAAACACATACTAATTTAAATAGGAACTCTTACAATCTCTTACTCTCAGATATACTCACTTATATACATCAATATTCACATACACTAGATTAAAACATATGTAGTTACTGATAAAGAAACTAGTGAGACCCTCATTCACTTAGTAACACACACATATACACAGTCACCCACCCATACAGTCCTGCACATATGCTGTCTTCAAAACACATACAAAGAGAGAGTCAGTCATTCATGCATCTATGTGCTAAGTAATACCTCCACCAAACCATACAAACACTCATACTGATACTAAGAAAAACATCTAATAACCTATATACATACACATGTACCTACTCACCAACCCATGCAGCCACTTATACACAACGTGAAACACTAATACATATATTTAAATATTTAAACATTACTCTCTAATATATGTATTCAATAAGATACACTTAATAAACCAGTTAACCAATCAAATTTTTTTTTTAAACATCCATATAACACTTATTTAAACATTTATTCTTCCATCAACTTTTACATATACATATATAACACATATTTATTTTTTAAAAAGACACACATTCACTGGATGGTGTCATCAGTGATGTCATGAGTGATGTCACTGACCATGTCATGAGTGATGTAATATGTGACGTCATCAGCAGTGCATTGTACGCGCAAGTTATAGTGAGTCCAACTAACTATAACGTGGGAATTTCAATGGTTTTATGCGAGTAAAATTTCCAGCTAACTATAACTGGTGTAAAACCTATGGTTTTTTCAGTGAATTTAATCGGTTTTTTAAATGCTAATTCCTAGCTATAACTGGTGTGAAACCTATGGTTTTTTCAGTGAATATATATATATATATATATATATTTTTACTCCTCCAATGCCGGTTTGTGCACACAGGCTGTCGTTGCGCGGTCCTGGACAGGCCACCGACAGGCCTCGAATAATTCCCTCCAAATACCTCGATGATTTCCGAAGCAGACCAGGACACACAGAATTCGTTTGCAGATTTATTAGCAGGTGAAAAAGTGCGACGCGTTTCGCCGATAAGGCTTGCTCACGCTCGTCAGAAAAATAGTAACAACCATTTTTAAAGTGCTCTACACACACCCCCAGTGAATCATGTGTTTCATCAGGTATTCGTCGCGGCCATTTTGTACATATACTGATAACATTATTGTGTTCAATAAACACCATAAAATAATGTCAGAATTCATTATACAATCATGTATGTGGAAACCATATTAATGGGACGTAATTGTGCAAAAGCAAATATGGTATTTCAAAAATTCGAGTACGCATTATACTCTAATTGCATACTTGTCTCAATTAACAAGAAATTTCAATGTTATTATACACACTTCAATCGCATTTAAAAATACTGTAAGATTGCAAGCATTCTCTTTAAATCCAAGTTAACCATGAATGTGTTTCAATATATAACATCGATAGACATTGGTTGATGAATTCAGCCATTTTTTGCTAGATTCAGTCTGATTGGTTCGCGTTACCACGGGATGCACACACACCTCCATGTGCTTCTTGGTGTCAATAAAGTTGTTGAAATTATATAAACAACCGAGAGTCAACAAAACCAAAAAGTCTTTCAACTGCCCATGTGGGCTATCATGCGGACATCAATCGAGATGTAAACACAAATTATACCCAGCCAAATGTCCATCAAACCAGAAAGTCAAGTATCTGCCCATGTGGGCTATCGCGTAGACTTCAACTCTTCATGCTGGTATTAATTCTGATCTATTCCAATCAGTGTGATGCGATTCTGCCCCAGTGGGCATATATATCTCTTCACCGCATCAGGTTAAATTTGAAACAAACAGTGTCCCATAAGTATATGTTCTGGTTCCCACATTCCAATATCTCCAGTAGTACCACACAATTCCTGAAAAAACACACAAATGTGATATAGTTCTGTTAAAATTGCAATTAAAATACAGACGGCATATGTTCAATTCAATTTATCAGTTTCATTATTCTTCATACAGATGTACTGATAATTCCTCGCTAGTGTTCAGCCCCATAGGTGTCAGACATTGAAAGTCAATTATGTACTTGGACTCAAGTTTTCTCATGGAGAGTTCATAGTTTCCCCCCCGTATTCCCAGATCGACACAATCAATAACCACCATGCGAAGTTTGGTCTCATCTTGCATGTGAAAATCAAAGAAGTGTCTCGCGACCGGATATTGTTTGTTGTGATTCCGTATCACTCTTAGGTGTTCCAACACTCTCTTTTTGGCCTCATGTTTTGTGCTACCCACATATAGTTTGTTGCACGGACAGATTAAAGCATACACACTGTATGGGGTATTACAAGTTAATCGTTTTTTGATGATAAATTCTCTGGATGTACCAGGTATCGACAGAGTCTTGCAATCTCTGCTGTGTTTGCATGCCTTGCATTTCCTACAGCAAGCAAACCCAGCATTGATAGCATGTTTCGATCGACCTACGTCAGTTACATAGTTATTGCTCAACTCATCCCGTAGGGATCTACCCTTCCTAAACGTAATCTGTGGATTATCTCCCAGATATTTAGAAAGATGTTCGTCAGTGTTTAGCACATGCCAATGTTTCTGGAATACCTTTCCTACATCTTGTGACTGGCCTGAAAACGTGGTTATGAATCTGATTGTTTCAGACTCTGGCTGGGGCAATTTTGGAGCTAGTAATTCATCTCTTGTTTTACTGTTGCTACGTTCTACCGCCTTTGCAATGACCTTGTTCCCGTAACCTCTCTGTCTGAATCTCTGGCACATTACCATTTCTTCCTTCTTGTATCCTTCCTGCGTGCTGCAATTGCGCCTGGCACGCAGTAATTCCCCATAGGGGATGCTGTACACAAGATTCTTAGGATGGCAACTCGAAGCTCGTAGGAGACTGTTCCCTGATGTATTTTTTCTGAACAATTTTGTGGTCAGATTAATCTGACCACAAAATTGTTCAGAAAAAATCAGATACATAACCACGTTTTCAGGCCAGTCACAAGATGTAAGAAAGGTATTCCAGAAACATTGGCATGTGCTAAACACTGACGAACATCTTTCTAAATATCTGGGAGATAATCCACAGATTACGTTTAGGAAGGGTAGATCCCTACGGGATGAGTTGAGCAATAACTATGTAACTGACGTAGGTCGATCGAAACATGCTATCAATGCTGGGTTTGCTTGCTGTAGGAAATGCAAGGCATGCAAACACAGCAGAGATTGCAAGACTCTGTCGATACCTGGTACATCCAGAGAATTTATCATCAAAAAACGATTAACTTGTAATAACCCATACAGTGTGTATGCTTTAATCTGTCCGTGCAACAAACTATATGTGGGTAGCACAAAAAATGAGGCCAAAAAGAGAGTGTTGGAACACCTAAGAGCGATACGGAATCACAACAAACAATATCCGGTCGCGAGACACTTCTTTGATTTTCACATGCAAGATGAGACCAAACTTCGCATGGTGGTTATTGATTGTGTCGATCTGGGAATACGGGGGGGAAACTATGAACTCTCCATGAGAAAACTTGAGTCCAAGTACATAATTGACTTTCAATGTCTGACACCTATGGGGCTGAACACTAGCGAGGAATTATCAGTACATCTGTATGAAGAATAATGAAACTGATAAATTGAATTGAACATATGCCGTCTGTATTTTAATTGCAATTTTAACAGAACTATATCACATTTGTGTGTTTTTTCAGGAATTGTGTGGTACTACTGGAGATATTGGAATGTGGGAACCAGAACATATACTTATGGGACACTGTTTGTTTCAAATTTAACCTGATGCGGTGAAGAGATATATATGCCCACTGGGGCAGAATCGCATCACACTGATTGGAATAGATCAGAATTAATACCAGCATGAAGAGTTGAAGTCTACGCGATAGCCCACATGGGCAGATACTTGACTTTCTGGTTTGATGGACATTTGGCTGGGTATAATTTGTGTTTACATCTCGATTGATGTCCGCATGATAGCCCACATGGGCAGTTGAAAGACTTTTTGGTTTTGTTGACTCTCGGTTGTTTATATAATTTCAACAACTTTATTGACACCAAGAAGCACATGGAGGTGTGTGTGCATCCCGTGGTAACGCGAACCAATCAGACTGAATCTAGCAAAAAATGGCTGAATTCATCAACCAATGTCTATCGATGTTATATATTGAAACACATTCATGGTTAACTTGGATTTAAAGAGAATGCTTGCAATCTTACAGTATTTTTAAATGCGATTGAAGTGTGTATAATAACATTGAAATTTCTTGTTAATTGAGACAAGTATGCAATTAGAGTATAATGCGTACTCGAATTTTTGAAATACCATATTTGCTTTTGCACAATTACGTCCCATTAATATGGTTTCCACATACATGATTGTATAATGAATTCTGACATTATTTTATGGTGTTTATTGAACACAATAATGTTATCAGTATATGTACAAAATGGCCGCGACGAATACCTGATGAAACACATGATTCACTGGGGGTGTGTGTAGAGCACTTTAAAAATGGTTGTTACTATTTTTCTGACGAGCGTGAGCAAGCCTTATCGGCGAAACGCGTCGCACTTTTTCACCTGCTAATAAATCTGCAAACGAATTCTGTGTGTCCTGGTCTGCTTCGGAAATCATCGAGGTATTTGGAGGGAAATATATATATATATATATATATATATATATATATATATATATATATATATATATATATATATATATATGGTCCAAATTCAACAATTACGGGGAAAATAAGCACTCACAGGTGGTGTTCTCAAAGGATCTTTATTCTGTAAACATGTTTAAGGAATAAAGATCCTTTGAGAATGCCATCCGTGAGTGCTTGTTTTCCCCGTAATTGATGAATTTGGAGCTTACATAGAAGCGGAACACATTGCCGCATGAAAGCACCCGTCCTGGAGTGACTTGTTCATGGTGCACTTGAATCTTCTCTAAATTTTCCAACCTTTTGGCCAGCTCAGTGCCGCTCCTTCCCTGAAAGTTTGGGGGTGATTGGTAAAGCGGGGGCCGAGAAAAAAGGCGGAGTATTGTGGGAGGGGGGACTAAGTGACTCCCGTCCTGGAGCACTTGAGGGCCCGTTACCCCCCTGGGCTACAAAAAAAATCATGGCTTGGGAGGAGGGCTGTAAGGTCTCTAAAGCCCCGGGGCTTTATGTATTGTGGGAGAGCTGGTCTTTGCAGTGTCCCAGGGTGCCCATCCCGCTGTCTCATAGCAAGGAAATATGTTTTCTCTTCCAAAATGTAAATCAGATTGCTTTTCCATATGGGGAGCTGCATGTTAGTAGCTCCTGCTGTGGAAAAGTAATGCCGGCTCCCAAACGTGTAGAGATTGTGCACCAAAGGCGCTGGAGTCGGCACCCTACAGATTGAAGTCGTGCATCCAGGACGTGCACAACAGGGTGCCGCACTGAGCTGGGTGCGCAACTTTGACTTTTTCCGTAAAAAAATAGCCCCTATCAGTACTTTCTAATATTTCCGGGAATCGTATCCCCCGGGTCTTATAAAAAATGTTGGGGACCGTGAGGGGAGCCACTATGCCCCCACGGTCCCGCCGGCTTCCCGCATTCTTCGGGAGCTGGCATTGCTTTTCCACATGGGGCGATGCTAACTTGCATGTGGAAATGCAATCTTGTTTGGATTTTGAAAGTGAGAACAGATTTCACTGTTCTGTCTTTCAAAATGCAAACTAAGTTTGCTATGGGAGGGTGGGAGCCGCAAGACTTCCGCCTTCTCATTGCAGACAGCAGTGTCGTGGGGGTGGCACCACGGGACACTGCAGGAACCGGCCCTGGGGTGTTAGGGTCCCCAGGGCTCTCGAGGGCACCAGGTGGAGGGCTACGCAGCCTGCCTCCCACAATACACAAATCCCCGGGGGGGTGGTGGTTCCCGGGGCTTGAGGGTCATCGTTGAGGCCCACACACTTCTAATTTTGTAGGGGGGGGGCCTTGGACGTGAAAGTGGAGCAAGGGGGTTATAAATCTGGTACACAGTGTTTTGTTTTAGTTTGCTTTCCTTTTTGTCTTGTAGAGAATCCATGGTAAATATAATGGTTTTCGTACAGCCACTACCTTTCAACTCTACCCCCAAACGGCTTTCTGCCTGTTACCATAGTAACAGTTCATAGAACACTTACGTGAGCACAGAGGTTATAAGTTCACCACACTATGTTGCTAATGGAAAAAGGTACTGTGCTGGAGTTTTAAAACTTTTCCATAGGAACCGTTAGTCATAGCTATAGACTCTGGTAAAGATCTGGTAAAGAGTTAGCCTCAGAATTATACTTCAAATTATAAATATCATTTCTATTGGGGACCGCTATCCCCCCAAAAAAAGACGTATATACTTTTTTCTTTAACTTTTATTAAAACAACAATAAATAACTGGAAACGTAACTTAGCAATACAATAAATAACTAGAAACATAACTTTAAGAAAACAATATAATAAACAAAATGTGATATGGACTCCAATAGAAGTATGGTAGGTAATCTGCAAAACAAAAAAGAAAATTAGGGTTTAAAATTAGATCGATGTGACTAAATAAGGTCAAATGTGAAGGTAACACTTGATGATATTTTCTTATTTTTACGTGTGCAGTGTGCCTGGTACATTTCACTTGTCTTATAGGCCCGCGTTCAAGCGGTGTCTGTATGGAAGTGCCTACTGCGTCAGGTTTACATTACAGATCAACAGGTCTTTAAAATGATTCAGCGATAATACAGAATTAGGTGAGAGATTATTATGCAGGGCAATATTTTTTAGGGCTTATTTTCAAGACTCTTGCGACACTTTTGTGTTACTTTTCTCATGTTGAAAGTGATGCAAAAGTGGCGCAAGGGTCTTGTAAATAAGCTCTTTTCTTTCTAATGCATTTAATTGGAGGCATTGTATATCTAGGCCGCTCTGCTTACCTTGTGTAAACACTGCAGAATTCACAACTTGAATTTAGCTTTGGTTCTACAAGGCAGAGTGGACAGCAGCGTCCATAACTTTAAAAGAGAAAGAGAAACCATCTGAGAGAGAGTGAGAGAGAGAAAGAGAGAAAAATGACATTAAAGCTGTGAGAAAGAGAAAGTTATAGATGGAGCAGTTAATACAGGAGAAAATACTCGTAGCTCACATTTTGCCTCCGTTGTGTGTCCAAACAGGTGCTGCTTTATAGTGCACCCTCAAGTTTAGTGATCTGAAAGTTGTAAAAAGAGTTAGTAATAGCATAGTCCATACAAGTGCACACGTATATTTTTGCTTTATTTTTTTGTACACTCAGGATACTATATTACAACAAGTTCCACTGTAAGGAGGTGTCTGTGTGCTGTTTTTTTCCAAAGTACTATATCCCATGCATTCCCACTGCATATCGGTGAGTTGTCAATATTAGGTATCTAGACTGATGAACCCCATTGACTTATTGGGAAGTCAGAGACATATTTAGAAGCTCCTTGCGCCAATCTCCCCATGTTAAAAGTGACACAAAAGTGGCGCAAGGGGCTTGTAGATCTGCCCCTTAGACTGTGGTAACCTATCCTCACTTGTCGGAGGTAATTGTACATTTCTACGCAGTGAAGCTGCTGCACACTACCCACTATCTCATTTAACAGATGACTTGTTGTTGTTTCGGAAACAAGCTTATTTGCTCACCTTGTGCCATTGGCGTGGGTGCACTACGTGTCGAAGCAGGCTTCTCAGGTGTTGTTACAATGGCCACGCATCATCGCAGAATACACGAACGTAGAGCTTTGTAGGTTTTTTTGTGGTCGGGTGACGCCAATTTGTAAAACACAACCTCTAAGAAAGAAAGGAAGTTAACATTGTGTGTAATTCTTTTATAAAAGGAGACCGGAAGTGAGAGAGTGACTGCAAAGAATATTTGCAGCTCAACTTTCTGTCACCAGTGTGTTTTTCACTACGTGCCGGGACATAATGCACCCTGAAGCTCTACATCTAAAAGACAGTAAAAGAAAGACGTTATGATTGGTAATTGTTACGATCTTAATGTGTAGTTGAATAACATCGCCCTTTCACACACGTTCCCTTTCACATTTAAAATAACTATTTGTATAGTTTATATTCCGGAAGTTTGAGCGATTATAAAAATGTTCCTGCTATTGGAAAAAAAATATATACATGTAATTTGATAGACTATATAGGACTGCGTTTGTCTAAGTTGCTGCGTCGCCTTTTTGTATCCAGTCTGCTGCAGCCCATCGACTCCCTCCGATACGCACCCAGGCCTCACTGCTTGCCTTTTCATGGACAGGACACCTTCTACATCATGTAGTCCCGATCTGCCACCAACAAATCTGACATATGGTGCCGAGTCTTGATATCGGTATGGCTAGCGACATACCTGTGCTCCCATCATCATCATCGCAGGTTCTTCACCCGCTCAGTGCTTTGGGTACCACTAACTCAGTGACAAAAGAGGTCATGCACGTGATAGTGGGCCCCCTTGTTCGGTAGTTCGGGCCTACATGAGGCGTTTGAACCACTAGGATGGGCCATCACAGCGATTGGGATGGGAGCAACTCTAAAATGGCGTAGAACACGTGCGCCCCATCTTTTTTATAGGTTGGGTCACGTGGGTAGTGACGGATGTGCTGGCTGGGTGTGGAGTGGGTGTATACCAGCCATGAGGGAATGTGTGTGCCGTTCTGACAACTAGACCTGGAACTAAGAAATCACTCCAATGGAAATCTGGGCCATGTAGCGTTGTTGTGTTTTCCTGGTAGTGTAAGTGGAGTTGGCTGGCCTGACGTATGCCAGTGGTGCGCGAGGCTCTGAATCATGATTTCAGAGCTATGGGCATGATGAAAATCATGTGATTTGTTTTGCAGTGCTGACGTCACCCGGGTCTTAAAAGTAAATGTGTCATTATATCTGTAAAGTTCCACAACTTGGCCAACATGGAAGATACAGGGTATCACTGACTGTATCTTCGTTCATAGTTGCACACATAAAATATGGTAGACATGAAGTATTTCATGAATGTTTATTGTACATTCAGTGGAGTGTTGTAGCTGTAGTAATATAGGGCTGTGAAAGATTAAAGTTGTAGTTTTTGGCACATGAAGGGCAGCTAATTTATATACGTATGTGGTCATTCAGGTACACTGTACAACTTGATGCTGAAAATCAGTGTTCGAGTCTCGGAGTTGCATGCACATCCTGTTATTGTAGAGTAATGATGTAATGTACGCGTGCCTGAAAATGTTTTGTAAATATGGTGCTCATGTTAATAGCTGGTATAGTTTTGGGTTGATTTTGCGCTATATAAATATACTTTTTTTTTTTAAAAGAGGAATAGCCCACACTGACTGTCACAGGTAAGTTGGTTGCATACGCTATTTATAGCACAATATAATCTGGTAGGGCGCAGGAGCAGCATTTTCCAAACATAATAAATATACAGACACAGATAGATAGTTGAAGTGGGTATGGGCACGTGTGCTGTGTGCTCGACTCCATTTTATTACGTTGTGGTTGGTAACAAGTAGAATAGTAATCATATCATACACAGATATTTCATCATAACGGTTTATGACTTCTGTTGTACAAAGGTAGGAATATTGCATGTGAAATAATGTACAAAACATTCTATCGTAAAGGGTTCATGAGTTGTGGCGCACTGAAGTAGGTGCGGTTTGTGTGGAGGCTGCAATGATGCGCGGTTCGGGTAGACCGCACAGGTAAAAATGTGTTTTGACTATTGAATTTTGCCTTAACAAGGGTACGTGGTGAGGATTTATGGTGCACCGAGTTAGTAGTAGCTTTGGCGCTGAGCTTGTACGTACCCTGCGATAATGAGTGGTAAAGGGGGGGCCGCATTCTGACCAATGTCTTTTCTCTATTCAATTCTGCTTCAATACGGCCACATGGTGATGAATTATGGTGCACTGAGTTAGTAGTACCTTTGGGACTGAGCGTGTACGTAATCTGCGATGATGCGTAGTCCGGGCAGGCCGCACTGGGAGCAATGTTTTTTGCCTAGTGAATTCTGCTTTAACAAGGCCACGAGGAGATGACTTGTGGTGCAGTGAGTTACCTGAAGAACTCAGCGTCTGCTCATCCTGCGATCGGGAAGGTCGCGCTGGTACAATGTCTCTTGGCTATTGGAATGTGTCATGTGCAATCGCCATTCCACCTGAATCGTGAGCCCTCACAATGTAGGTCATAGGCAGTTGTCAGCACAGATATCGACGAATGATTTTTGTGATTTATGTAAAAAAACTCTGAACACATACAGTAGAATTGTCTCTACATTACATAAATTAAGGCTGAATTCCCTACTGTTCGTAGTGTAGATGGAAAGTTGAATTCAAGTTGTGAACTCTGCTGTCGGCAGAGTAAACTTTGGCAGTAGTCCACAGAAACATCAAAGAATGCTTTTTTGACACATACGTTAACAAAATCTGACGACACAGTAGAATTGTCTCTGTCTTCAATAAATCAAGAATGAATTCAATATTGATTGTAGTGCTTCACCGCTTCTGGTATCAAGTGGTAAACTCTGTTGATCGCAGTGTACACTTGAAAGTAGTACTTAGTACACACATAGATGAATGATTTGTGGCATCCATTAATAAAATTGACTCTTCCTTTCATAAATCAAGGCTAATTTGCATGCTGTCCGTAATTGTCTCTGCATTAAATAAATGAAGGCTGTATTTCCTACAGTTCAAACTATAACAAAATCTGAAGACTGCAATAGTCTCTGTTTTAAATAAATCAAGACTGAATTCAATGTTTTCTGTACTACTGGCGCTCCTGGTATCAAGTTGTCAACTCTACTGACCACAGAATAGATTGAAGGCAGTTCTCAGCACAGATACTGAAGACAAATTTAGATCCAAAGCTGAATTCAAGTTGTGAACCCTGATGTCCACAGTGGAGACCGAAGGCACTAGTCGATACAGACAAAAGTCTGCGGTGGTGTGGCGTTGAGTTCATAATCGGCCTGTATCAAGGAAGCACGTGGTCATGGCGGCAGCCACGTGGCAGGGTGCGGAACTTCACTGCGGTGCAGTCTCTTCTCTTTGCAGAAGTGAACCACGCACAAAGCGTGGACTAATTATTTATAGTCTTCCGTTGACGTTGTTTACGTTGGACTAGCCTACTCCGCTTCTGTTTCAAAGGAGGGGGTGAACACAGGTACATGACCGTAATATTCCCTAGTGTCTGAGATAATATGGTTGCGTCCACTATTCAGTACACTACACGTATCAATAGTCTATGTACACACTGAAAAGTATTTGATTTCTATACTGAATTGTGTATAGTATTTCACCGGTAGTCTTAACGTTGTGTATATTATTGTTGATGCTTGAGTTCTTTCCCTTATACATACTTGGTTGCCACATCTCTCTAGATTGAGCTAGTGTACTGTTGAGGAGATATATTATTTTGGAAAGGTCCGTAGTACTGTTTTGCACTGCCTCTGGGGTAGTAGGGGGGAGGGGTCCGTGGGGATGGTTGTGGTTATTGTGGCGCTGGGTATTTTGATTTTGTTGGGTGTGGGAAGTGTATAATTAGAAACTCTCTCACATATTGCTCTTTAAACATGGGTGTGAGTTGAATGTAACTCACGCAGTACATATTTGACGTTCTTACAGTACTTAGATGTTTATGTTAATTTGTTAGTGGTAAGTGGAACTATTGGCTGATTTTTTTGGTAGTATTGCAGATTTGGTTACTTGTTGAAATTATGGGAAAGTGGTAAACATTATAACTAGGAATTGTGATTTAAAAAACCTTCGAAATTCACTGAAAAACTATAGGTTTCAGGCAGGTTATAGTTAGGAATTAGCTTTTAAAAAACCTTAGAAATTCACAGAAAAAAACATAGGTTTTAGGGGTGTTATAGTTATCTAGACATTTCACTCATACAAAACCATTGAAATAGCTCCGTTATAGTTAGTTGTACTAACTGTAACTCATGCACACGCAATTCACTGCTGATGATGTCACATATTACATCATTCATGGCATGGTCAGTGACATCACTGATGACATCACTGATGACAACTCAAATGACATCACTGATGACATCACTGTTGACATTATCCATGTGACAAACTTATACACCTCATCATACAGTAGCATAACCTTTCAACACTCATTATAAAATATGAAGTACCATATTTGAAACCATTGACACACCAGTAAAAGTTTCTAAAAACCCACTCAGTGATTCCTAGATATACACACACATCTAAACACTTACCTATAGATTCACTCATACATGCTAACAAAGATCAATAGAACACTATTAAATATACGTATACACCTACATCAACATTACACACCAGCACATATTCTATTCACTTATGCAGACATCCTACTAATTTATGCAAATAATTGTTCATACTTATATTTACTAAGCTACACACTTACACAAACACCACTTTATTTATTCATATAGATAGTAACTCATACTTAGTGTGTTATAAAATCACTATTACAACTATACAGTTATCCATATCTCACACATACAATCACTGAGTCTTATGTATACTTATTTATATACAACAATTGTCACATATACTGCCTTTTATCTTTTTAGTTTGTTGGACATATATCATTGTGAAATATATTTACTCATCACCACACCCATAAAGAGATTCACTCACCCAAACAACTGTTTCCACATACAGTCTTAACCGCATATACCTACTAAATCAAGTATTTACACATCTTTCGACAGTCACACACGTCCCACTCAACCACACACACATTCATTCACTATCCCATACAAATGCTCACTTAACTAATTAATGACTAATGTAGACTTTCACATACCTAGTAACAAACTTATGTAGTAGTTTAAACAACAAGAGATAGAGTGATACAGGTATTCACAAAGTTTAATCACTATCCCATATATTTAGTGAGACACTTTAAATTTGTCACTTAGACACTCAGTTACTTTGCTACGAAATCCTCCATTCAGACACTTATACATCCACTCAGTGTTCAAGGCAGATTCCAATATATATATATATATAATACTTATTTAAATATAGAAGCAAACCACATTCACTGGATAATGTCATCAGTGATGTCATTTGAGATGTCATCAGTGTTGTCATCAGTGATGTCACTGACCATGTCATTAATGATGTAATATGTGACATCATCAGCAGTGGATTGCGTGCGCGTGAGTTATAGTTAGTACAACTAACTATAACGGGGGATTTTCAATGGTTTTGTAAGAGTGAAATGTCCAACTAACTATAACACCCCTGAAACCTGTGGTTTTTTCAGTGGTGTTTCCCTGGTAACTTGTATATATATATATATATATATATATATATATATATATATATATATATATATTCAAACAAATCAGGGTGCCCCTGAGAGGATGCCACTCGAAAAGTACTCTCCCTGGATTGAGGCGCTGAGCACACATCCGCCTCCTTCTTTCGATCTTATGTAGCGGCTTAACGCGTTTCAAACTGTTCGTTCTTGATCACAAGCCTTGACATACTGGAAACAGCAAACAGAATGTATGACACCTGCTCTTTATTAAAACAGCCCGCCCTGTGGGCGTGGACTTCTGCCCGAGTGGGCCTATGCCAGAAAGCATCTTGGTATTTGCAGTCCATACACGTAGTATTACCCCAGTGGGTTTTGCTGGTAACCACAATTCTGTCAATGAAAAATCCCTGGTGGGTAGATGCAAAGGCATCCTCTCAGGGGCACCCTGATTTGTTTGAATGTTTTGCGGCTGGCCCAGCCGCGAGGATGAACCGCCGCTAGCCATGCGGACCTGCAGCGCCTTGAAATGCGGGGCGCTGAACGGGACGAAAAGCTCCAGCTTTGTGGACTGTTTTATGGAGCACTTTCCAGCACTCCTTTCTTTGCATCTACCCACCGGGGATTTTTCATTGACAGAATTGTGGTTACCAGCAAAACCCACTGGGGTAATACTACGTGTATGGACTGCAAATACCAAGATGCTTTCTGGCATAGGCCCACTCGGGCAGAAGTCCACGCCCACAGGGCGGCCTGTTTTAATAAAGAGCAGGTGTCATACATTCTGTTTGCTGTTTCCAGTATGTCAAGGCTTGTGATCAAGAACGAACAGTTTGAAACGCGTTAAGCCGCTACATAAGATCGAAAGAAGGAGGCGGATGTGTGCTCAGCGCCTCAATCCAGGGAGAGTACTTTTGGAGTGGGCATCCTCTCAGGGGCACCCTGATTTGTTTGAATGTTTTGCGGCTGGCCCAGCCGCGAGGATGAACCGCCGCTAGCCATGCGGACCTGCAGCGCCTTGAAATGCGGGGCGCTGAACGGGACGAAAAGCTCCAGCTTTGTGGACTGTTTTATGGAGCACTTTCCTGCACTCCTTTCTTTGCATCTACCCACCGGGGATTTTTCATTGACAGAATTGTGGTTACCAGCAAAACCCACTGGGGTAATACTACGTGTATGGACTGCAAATACCAAGATGCTTTCTGGCATAGGCCCACTCGGGCAGAAGTCCACGCCCACAGGGCGGGCTGTTTTAATAAAGAGCAGGTGTCATACATTCTGTTTGCTGTTTCCAGTATGTCAAGGCTTGTGATCAAGAACGAACAGTTTGAAACGCGTTAAGCCGCTACATAAGATCGAAAGAAGGAGGCGGATGTGTGCTCAGCGCCTCAATCCAGGGAGAGTACTTTTCGAGTGGGCATCCTCTCAGGGGCACCCTGATTTGTTTGAATGTTTTGCGGCTGGCCCAGCCGCGAGGATGAACCGCCGCTAGCCATGCGGACCTGCAGCGCCTTGAAATGCGGGGCGCTGAACGGGACGAAAAGCTCCAGCTTTGTGGACTGTTTTATGGAGCACTTTCCAGCACTCCTTTCTTTGCATCTACCCACCGAGGATTTTTCATTGACAGAATTGTGGTTACCAGCAAAACCCACTGAGGTAATACTACGTGTATGGACTGCAAATACCAAGATGCTTTCTGGCATAGGCCCACTCGGGCAGAAGTCCACGCCCACAGGGCGGGCTGTTTTAATAAAGAGCAGGTGTCATACATTCTGTTTGCTGTTTCCAGTATGTCAAGGCTTGTGATGAAGAACGAACAGTTTGAAACGCGTTAAGCCGCTACATAAGATCGAAAGAAGGAGGCGGATGTGTGCTCAGCGCCTCAATCCAGGGAGAGTACTCTTCGAGTGGGCATCCTCTCAGGGGCACCCTGATTTGTTTGAATGTTTTGCGGCTGGCCCAGCCGCGAGGATGAACCGCCGCTAGCCATGCGGACCTGCAGCGCCTTGAAATGCGGGGCGCTGAACGGGACGAAAAGCTCCAGCTTTGTGGACTGTTTTATGGAGCACTTTCCAGCACTCCTTTCTTTGCATCTACCCACCGGGGATTTTTCATTGACAGAATTGTGGTTACCAGCAAAACCCACTGGGGTAATACTACGTGTATGGACTGCAAATACCAAGATGCTTTCTGGCATAGGCCCACTCGGGCAGAAGTCCACGCCCACAGGGCGGGCTGTTTTAATAAAGAGCAGGTGTCATACATTCTGTTTGCTGTTTCCAGTATGTCAAGGCTTGTGATCAAGAACGAACAGTTTGAAACGTGTTAAGCCGCTACATAAGATCGAAAGAAGGAGGCGGATGTGTGCCCAGCGCCTCAATCCAGGGAGAGTACTTTTCAAGTGGGCATCCTCTATGGGGCACCCTGATTTGTTTGAATATATATATATATATATATATATATATATATATATATATGCAAAAAAGAAGGAGAGAACTCTGGGTAGGTCTCAGTTTAGGTGGAAAGCAGCTCCTTTTAGAGCACTCTCAACACCAGCGACACTCTAGATCTGCTCACCTCAAATGTCTGTTTTTCTATCAAAGTTTTTAAGCATAGGATTAGCACAGTGCTATCCACGCCAAGATAGAAAATGACAAAGTCTTTTGCCATTGAAATAGCAAAGTCTTTAAGCATAGGACTAGTACAGTGCAGTGCATGCCGAGCTGTAAAATAACAAAAACCATTTATCACTCCAGGCACAATATTACAGCTTTGAATTGGTAAAATACCAACTCAAACCAACCTGAAATGAGTAAAAGCAACCCCTGACACAGTGTTTCGCTCTAATTAGAGCTCTTCAGAGAGGTATAGCTTTGTCCAGACACAAGGGAGCACCCAGTATTAAGTCAAAACAAAACCCTTTCAGGCATAGAGTGACACATAAATTATGCAAAAAAGAAGGAGAGAACTCTGGGTAGGTCTCAGTTTAGGTGGAAAGCAGCTCCTTTTAGAGCACTCTCAACACCAGCGACACTCTAGATCTGCTCACCTCAAAAGTCTGTTTTTCTATCAAAGTTTTTAAGCATAGGATTAGCACAGTGCTATCCACGCCGAGATAGAAATGACAAAGTCTTTTGCCATTTAAACAGCAAAGTCTTTCAGCATAGGACTAGTACAGTGCAGTCCAAGCCGAGCTGTAAAATAACAAAAACCATTTATCACTCCAGGCACAATATTACAGCTTTGAATTGGTAAAATACCAACTCAAGCCAACCTGAAATGAGTAAAAGCAACCCCTGACACAGTGTTTCGCTCTAATTAGAGCTCTTCAGAGAGGTATAGCTTTGTCCAGACACAAGGGAGCACCCAGTATTAAGTCAAAACAAAACCCTTTCAGGCATAGAGTGACGCATACATTATGCAAAAAAGAAGGAGAGAACTCTGGGTAGGTCTCAGTTTAGGTGGAAAGCAGCTCCTTTTAGAGCACTCTCAACACCAGCGACACTCTAGATCTGCTCACCTCAAATGTCTGTTTTTCTATCAAAGTTTTTAAGCATAGGATTAGCACAGTGCTATCCACGCCGAGGCAGGGTCAGAGAATAGTTACAACTAAGTCATGCCTGAGTTGAAGCTCAAATTCAGTAACGTTGCTTTTTTAACCCCTTCCATGCTGGGCCGATTCTGCTCCTGTGCTGAAGATTTCAGCACGGGTGCGGTCATGAGGGCCCCCAGCCATCATCAGCACACGAGCACTGTAGTGCATGACGGCTGGGGGCCGTCATCAGCATGGAAGGGGTTAATCAGCCCAAAACATTAGTGAGCATGGTTGAGGCTAGGCAGGTGTGCTTTTTCTCCAGATCTACCATCTACAATTAGCTGTAATCCTTGATGGAGGAGGTCTTTGCATCCACGAGTTTCTCGAGCACGATCCCGTGTACTTCCTTTGACCAGGAGGCTGCTGTTAGGATCAGGCCCCTGTCCGCTTTCCAACCGCGCTTCTGCCTCGTCCTCATCCTGTTCGTCAGGATGAGGACGAGGCAGAAGCGCGGTTGCTAAATAAACGAGAGCGTATCAAGGTGACTCACGGAACCAACCTGACATATGCCCGTCCATTGAAAACTAACCCTTTGCTTTTAAGTTACAAAGAGAAACATACAAGAAGAGTGGAAGTGCCCCAAAAAACACCACAGACAAGTGGAAAGGCTACCATTACCTATGACTCACCCTAGTAAGAAGGAAGAACTCCACCTTGAGTGATAAGCGACGGATCAAGGAGATAAACTAAAGAAAACATCAGTGGGTACCTGTTTGTTTAACAACTAATAGCGAGAGGGATAAGCAATAGTCTTTGATGCCGGTGACCCCAATGAAACGGCAGTCCTGAAGAAGGTGCTACAATATCAAATGTCAACAGCACCAAAACGCGTCGACGCACTTATATTTCTTTGTAGAATCCAAGTAGGGTCTGAGGAACAGTAGATATTCATATATATATGATACTATTGACTACACCTTTGTATATATAGAGAGGACCATTGGATCTAGATACTATTGTGGCAAAGGAATTCAAAGGCCATAAGTTACGGGGGTTTTTCTTGTGTTATATCTCTGATTGTGATACTTGTTGTAAATGTATTTTTCTCACATGTATTAAGTTAGATAATGAAAATGGTATTTGTCTAAATGTTTACAATGAAAACGTTTAATGAATTTTTATGAATATTTGTTGTTTTTTATGGTATACACTCAAGGATTATTCTTTGAGATTTTAAATCATCTTCATGTAAGTTTTTTATTAAAAAGAATGTGAACGTTCATTTTTAGTGTGGAATTTAACTATTTACTGGTACCGTGAGTGACTGGCTTGTAGAAACAGGAACGTATGAATGCATGGACTGATATTGTTTGAAAAGAGAGTAAATCTCTATGATAGTGTCTTACCCAGGGATTTCCCTTTGACTGGAAACCTGAGGCAAAACCCATTGTGGAGCATAAGACAACTCCTGAACCAATGGATATAGGAGGAGTAAGAGGCCCATTGACCGTAGAAGAAAAGAAGCGAAGGAGAGAGAACAATTTGTGTTTGAATTGCGGTCAGGGAGGGCATTATGCCAGGGAGTGTCCTGTAAAGCCTTCTAGTGTACCGTCTGGTAAGAGGATAGCTTGTATCCACAAGGATAGTGGTCCTGGTTTTGCAGAAGGTCTCAGGGGTACGCACGATGTCTTGGATGCAGTAGACAGGGTTCCTAGACATTTTGAGATTGCGGCTTGTTTGCTGCTTTCTTCTAGTAATAGAGTGCCAGTTTCGATATTATTGGATTCTGGCGCCACAGGGAATTTTATGGACATCACATTGGCAGACAAGTTGTCGATACCCTGTGTTAATAAGGAACAGCCTGAGCCTGTGCGGGCAATCGATGGGACAGAGTTGACTTCAGGTCCTATTAGGCGACAGACTGTACCTTTGAGTCTTTTGTGTGACAATGGCCATTCTGAATCTGTGTGTTTTGATCTTATTGATGCTCCTTCCTTTGGAGTAGTGTTAGGGGTACCATGGTTACAAAAGCACAATCCCAAGATAGATTGGGTTCACTGTTTGGTAACCTTAGACTCTGCACATTGTTTAAAGAACTGCTATCAGGAGGCTATGGATTGGGTGACTCCGTTAACATGTGCTGTGGGTGGTGTGAGTTCTGTCCCTTAGCACTATGCGGCTTTTCGGGATGTTTTTGATGAGGGTCATGCTCAGGATCTCCCTCCTCACCGACCTTTTGATTGTAAGATCGATCTGGTACCGGGTGCTACCTTGCCATGTAGTCGCATTTATGCACTTTCGGAACAGAAGGAACTACATCTTAAGGAGTATATGGATGAGATGCTGAGTAAGGGGTTCATTCGTCCCTCATGTTCGCCGGTATCCTCAGCTATCTTTTTTATTCCAAAAAAGGAGGGCACTTTGCGGGCATGTGTGGACTATAGAGCCTTGAACAAAGCTACGGTGAAGAACAAGTATCCACTTCCACTTATTCCTGTGTTATTAGATCAGTTGCGGAAAGCCACAGTGTTCACCAAATTAGATCTGCGGGGCGCATACCATCTTATACGAGTTCGCCCCGGGGATGAGTGGAAGACCGCGTTCAGGACTAAGTATGGCTTGTTCGAGTATTGCGTGATGCCGTTTGGCTTGTGCAATGCGCCTGCAGCATTTCAGTTCTTCATTAATGAAGTTTTCCGAGAGTATCTAGATATAAGTGTCATCGTATATCTGGATGACATATTGATCTTTTCAGAGACTAGTGATGAACATCAAGGTCATGTGATACAAGTGCTACAGAAACTGAAAGAACATCATCTATATGCCAAGTTAGAGAAGTGCCAGTTCAGTACCCCAAAGGTGGAGTTTTTGGGCTTCATAATTTCAGCAGGAGGAGTACAGATGGACCCCAGAAAGATTGAGTCTATCGAAGCCTGGCCGGTACCATCTACGGTCAAGGATATACAGGTCCTTTTGGGGTTCGCTAATTTTTATAGGCGGTTTATCGCTCACTTCTCTGATATAGTGGCGGCCATGACACGCTTATTGAGGAAGGGAGTTCCCTTTGTCTGGTCCACTGAGGCACAGGAAGCATTCCAGCGGTTACTGGGGAAATTCACGACAGCGCAAGTGTTGGTGCATCCTGATCCTGCCCTGCCATTCTTCGTTGAGACAGATGCATCGTTGTGTGCAGTGGGTGGGGTATTGTCGCAGAGAGATATCATGACTGGAGCTATGCACCCCATTGCTTTCTTTTCAAAAACGTTGTTGCCTGCGGAGCGTAATTACACCGTGGCAGAAAGGGAGTTGTTGGCGGTTAAACTGTCTTTTGAAGAGTGGAGGCATTACCTGTGGGGGGCAAGACATACCATCACTATTTACACCGATCATAAGAACCTGGAGTTCTTTCGTTCTGCTCGTGCCTTGTCACCACGCCAGATGCGGTGGGTTCTTTTTTTTAGCGAAGATGATTTTGTTATCACCTATAGGCCCGCGGCACAGCACGCAAAATCTGATGCTCTCTCCCGCATTTATGTGGATTCAGGGGATGCAGGGTTGACAGGAGACGTACGCTCTATGTTAGCTGGTGATCGTATTATAGGGGTAACATCGGTGGATGAATTTACAGCTTCAGTGAAGGACCGTATAAATCAGATTGACCTGGTTCCCTGGTTGTCACTTCCTCAGGTATCGGTTCAGGATGGTCTGTTGTGTCATGAGGGTCGGTTATTTGTTCCCCCTGCATTGAGAGAATCAGTATTGCAGTGGTGTCATTCTTCTGCATTGGTGGCACACCCAGGGGTACAGAAAACGAAGGAAATGTGTCTACGGTGGTTTTGGTGGGATACCTTGTCCCGGGACATACAGGGTTATGTGGCTGCCTGCCCGGTTTGTGCCATTAGTAAGCCTACACATACTAAACCGTCTGGGCTATTGCAGCCCTTGGAAGTTCCATCGGCTCCCTGGCATACGGTTAGTATGGATTTTGTGACGGACCTTCCATCTGTTTCGGGGTTTACGGCAACATATTTGTAGTGGTGGACATGTTTACAAAGATGGCCCATTTTATTCCATTGCCCAAAATACCTACGGCGAAGGAGATGGCATCAGTATTCATGAATGCAGTGGTAAGGATACATGGGTTGCCTTCGGCTGTGGTATCAGACAGGGGGGTTCAGTTTGTATCCCATTTTTGGGCAGAGCTTTGCTCTGTGCTAAAGGTGAAGATTAGGCTGTCCTCAGCATATCATCCACAAACTGACAGACCGAGCGCACGAACCAAACTATGGAACAATATCTTCGGTGCCTTGTGTCATCCTTGTCATGTAATTGGGTGACGGCTCTCCCTTTGGCGGAGTTTGCATATAACAATAGCTTGCACTCCGCTTTGGGAATGACGCCTTTTTTTTGTTCAATGGGGTTCCATCCTAGGGCCTTAGCTATACAACCCACGGGTCATGTGCCAGCCATAGATGATGTGTGTAAGACGTTGAGTACCATCTGGGACGCTGCCCGGGTCAATTTGCGGGAGGCCAAGGCCAGTATGAAAACACAGGCTGATAAGCATCGGGCGCCGGCTCCTGCCTACAGGGTGGGGGAAAAGGTGTAGTTGGCCACTCATAATCTCAGAATGCAGGGGTCCTGTAAATTACATCCTAGGTACGTGGGCCCTTTTCCTATCATTCAAGTGGTCAATCCGGTGGCTATGAAGTTGGGTTTGCCCGATGAATACAGGATTCATCCTGTGTTCCACACGTCCCTGTTGAAGCCTTATGTGCCATCTGATCAGGTGTGGCCGCCTCCACCCCCTTTGTTGGTTGATGGCCAGGAGGAATTCGAGGTTCGTGCTATCTTGGATTCCAGACGTCGGAGGGGTTGGTTGTATTATTTAGTTGATTGGAAGGGGTATGGCCTGGATGATCGGACCTGGGAACCGGCTGGTGGGGTGCATGCTCCTAGGCTGGTCCGGGTGTTTCATATACGCCATCCCTCTAAGCCCCGTCCGGCCGGGAGGGCCCTTGGGGGGAGGTACTGTTAGGATCAGGCCCCTGTCCCATTTCTATGGCCATGTCTTTCGCCGTCACATGGCTCACCTGGGGAGGGTATTTAGCTTTGTTACGCCCCTGCAGTGTTGCTTGGTATCTTTTCATGTGTGGTTCCAGGTCCTGGGTTCCTGGTCGTTAGATGGGTTCCTGATTTGCGTGCTCGAACTGGTGAACAGAATTACCCTAAATTTGGCAGGGAGAATGGTCTTGGGCTAGAAAGCACACTTTTGTTTATTTGGTGTAAATCCGTTCAGTAGTTTTTAAGTATGGGCGCAAAATCCGTTCCGCTTGCGGAATTTGCAGATTTTCGGCAATTTCGCAGTCCGCAAATCTCCCGAAATTGCCGAAAAATCCGCAAATCCACTCGCGGGCGGATTTACATTCTGGCATGATGCTCCTTTCACCAAAATTAAACCTCCACAGGAAGCACTTACAGAGGTAAAGCAGGTAATGGCGCCGGCAAGCTGCCAGGGTTGAAGTTGCTTACTTGTTGCAACTATTCTCTGACCCTGTGCTGACCCTAAACACATGGGGTGCCCGAGGCAGGGTTAGAGAATAGTTACAAATGGCGCTGGCAAGCTGCCAGAGTTGAAGTTGCTTACTTGCAACTATTCTCTGACCCTGTCCTGACCCTAAACAGCCTGGTGCCCGAGGCAGGGTCAGAGAATAGTTACAACTAAGTCATGCCTGAGTTGAAGCTCAAATTCAGTAACGTTATTTTTTTAATCAGCCCAAAACATTAGTGAGCATGGTTGAGGCTAGGCAGGTGTGCTTTCTCTCCAGATCTACCGTTTACAATTAGCTGTAATCCTTGATGGAGGAGGTCTTTGTATCCACGAGTTTCTCGAGCGCAATCCCCGTGTACTTCCTTTGACCAGGAGGCTGCTGTTAGGATCAGGCCCCTATCCCCTTTCAATGGCCATGTCTTTCGCCGTCACATCAGTCACCTGGGGAGGGTATTTAGCTTTGTTACGCCCCTGCAGTGTTGCTTGGTATCTTTTCATGTGTGGTTCCAGGTCCTGGGTTCCTGGTCGTTAGATGGGTTCCTGATTTGCGTGCTCGTAGGCCCACGAGTACAGTCCTCTGCCATTCTTTGCCTGTTCCCTTCCCTGCCTTTTTGTCCTGAGTTTGTGTTCCTGTTTTATTTTCCTCCCTTCCGGATTGCTGTTTACTGGGATTTCCTTTTTGTGTGGACTGCCAGTCTTTTGGAGTTACTGGGGCTCCAGTACCCTTTACTTGTGAGAGACGAGGAGTGGAGATTGCCGTAATTGACGCGCGGCTGTGCGTTCATGTTCTGTCTCCCGTCTCTACTTCCGCATATTTTGTAGGCAGTTCACATTGTTGTACTGATTTGGGTGTATTCAGCGTTCACCACACGGAAGCTGAGACAGCAGTCCTGGTGCTTGACGTTTCTAAGCATGGGCGTAAAATCCGTTCCGCTCGCGGAATTTGCGGATTTTCGGCAAATTCGCACTCCGCGAACTCTAACGAATTTGCCGAAAATCCGTCAATTCGCACGCGGCGGATATTTTTGCTTGGTGATACAATATTGCGGGGCGCGGCGTGGCGCACGGCGTTCACTTTCCGTCATTCAGCGTTTGCCGAGTTGTTTTTCTCGATATTTTGCGAGTGCTGCGCCATTTTGGATCTTGCTGCGGGTTCCCGCGGGAGTTGGCGCCCGCGAATACGTCATCGCGGCTTGCCACCTTACCTTGCACAGCACGCATCGCAAGAGTTCACAATTGCGAACACGTAGGTGCGGCGGGCAGGAACAATCTCGCACTCGCGAAATAGAGATTTTGCAATTCTGCACAAGAAATCCACCAGCAAACAGCATAAACCTTCATAAAATGATGATTTTTATCAGAATCACTCCTCAGGTTGACATTTGCCTGCACTTTTTTGTTGCAAGGAGTCCATTTTGGGAGGGGGGAGAGGAAGGAAGTGCCCCACAGTCTCCAACTTCCTGTTCCTGTCCAGCAGGCTCCTCCCAGTGCTTTCTTCATGTGCTGGTCACTTTCACTTGGACCTTGACCTGGAAGGATTACTTTTTGTGGGTGCTGCTGGATATTTGGATTTGAGGCCTTTTTGACTTTCTTTGGATCACTTTTGGATTAGAAATCAACTTTCACAAGTAAGTTTGTTGGGGCATTACAGTTGCTGCAACTACAATTTTGGAACTTTTTCAGAACATTAAATTAAATATATTGTGGGTAGCCACAGTATCCAGTAGGACCAGGGTTGGTTATGGGTGCATGCATTATACAACTGTTTTGTTGAATTTAAACATCATTGAGGCCATGGATGGGCTGGGATTGTGCTGAATTCTGTGTTTTTTGTCGTTTTTTTGGGGCTGCTGGTGGGGCCTTTTGCCCAGGGGTAGTGAGTGGTGCATGGACTGAGTCTGCCTGTGGGGTCTCACTCTCTTTAATGTAAACATCCTGGATGGCATTGGATTGTGGTGATTTTTGTGTGTTTTTCGTTTTTTTGGGGTGCTACTGTTGATTTGGACTGGCCATGTGGGTGGTGGTGGTGGCCATCTTGATTGCTGGTACAGGCAACATGTGCTTGGGGTGCAAGGGGCCATTTTATTTATTTATTTATTTATTTATAGTGTTTTGTATAGCGCGAACAAGACCCGTGGGTATCAGAGCGCTTAACATAGATGATTACAGATTGACATTATAGTAACAATTATAACAATTAAAACAGCAAACAGATATGAAGGTAGAAGGTGGTATGCTATCTAGGGTGATTAGATAAATATATTCATAACGCCTGTGCAATTAGCATTAAGAGGTGCTTAAGGTTTCGCTTGTGTCATAGTCATACAGTCAGCTCGGTGAGGTAGGGTTCCATAGTATTATCAGTACAATTACCTGAGTAATTAGCAATAAGAGTTGAATGGGTTTAGCTAGTAGCAAGGATCAAAAGATAAACAAAGTAAGGTAGAGGTAATATCTTTTGGGTGTGAGATACAGTGTTGAGATCACATAAATATGAGGTAGCAGTAAAGTGTACAGCCGAGGCTTAAGCGGTACTCAGTCATTTGTCTTATTGATCTTCAGCTTATTCATGATGAGTCTGATCCTCTTTTGGCGTAAATGTTCATACCAATGGTCTGTAGGCATCTCTATGTAGGGTATTTACTCATCATGTGGCTTTTCAGTTCCCGTTTAAATGTTACAGTATTTTTAATCTTCCTGATGTTAGGAGGGAGTGAATTCCAGACTCTGGGGGCGGCTCCGGAGAATGCTCGGTCATAGGTCTTTTTCTTCCGGAAGAAGGCCGGCTGCAATAGCAACTCTTTAGCGCTTCTAGTTGGTCTATTACCTCCCGATAGCTTAATTTTCTTGGCTAGATATCTAGGCGTGTTGTAGTGGACCGCTTTGTGGGTAATACAGGCTATCTTCATTTTAATTCTAGCTTCGTAAGGTAACCAGTTTAGTGCCTTCAGGTGAGGAGATATGTGATCGAATTTCCTCGTTCCCGTGATGAGTCTTGCCGCTGCGTTGAGACAGGCTTTTAGTGGTGCAGTGGATGTTTTCGGTAGGCCAGCTAACGTGGTGCAGCCATATTCGATCCTCGAGATAACTAGCGATTGGATGGCAAGTTTTAGATCCGCTTCTGAGATAAAGGATTTCAGTTTTCTTAGATAATTCAAGTGGAAACGGGCGCTCTTAGCCATAGAGTTGATGTGTTCTTTCATGTCGAGGTTCTCGTCTAATGTAATTCCTAGTGATTTGACTGAGTTAACTAGGGTCGGAGTGCAGTTAAGCGCAGTCACCAATTTAGCCCATTCCTTTACCTCTGGTTCACTCCTTGTCGGTGAGATTAACAGGAATTCTGTTTTGTTGGCATTAAGTTTCAGATGATTGGCTGTTAGCCATTGCAACGCTTTCTTTAGAGTTGCATTCATTAGGTCAATGTCATCACTGCAGGCAATCTTCATATATATTTGCGTGTCGTCTGCATACATTTGGTAGGAGATCTGTGATTTTCGAAGAATCTCCGTGAGAGGTTCTACATATAAGTTGAATAGATCTGGGGATAACGTTGAACCTTGAGGTACCCCGATTGCGTTAGGGCATGGGGAGGAGATTGCTTGGTTGACCAGGAATAGTTGAGTCCTGTTCTGCAGGAAGGAATTAAACCATTTCAGTACGTTTCCAGATAAACCCATCCTGTCTGTAGCCTGATCATCAGGATCTCATGATTTACCGTGTCAAATGCTGATGACACGGATCAGTAGGCACGCATGATTTTGGTCAAGGGCTTGTAAGGCGTCATCAACAATATGTAGGATCGCAGTTTCAGTACTGTGCCCTGTTCTGAAACCTGATTGGCAGTCATCAAGTAATGAGAACTTAGCGATGTGTTGACTCAGTTGGCCCTGCACGCATTTCTCAATGAGTTTGGCCAGTAAAGGGATGTTGGTCACTGGTCGGTAGTTATTCGGGTCTGTTGCATCCGCTGTCGGTTTTTTGATGATGGGAACTACCTGCCCCGTTTTAGGCAGTCAGGGAGGGTCCCTTGTGCAAGTGAGGCATTTATTATCTCAGTCCAGATCGGAACTAGAGTGTGGCTGATTTCTCTTACACATTTTGCCGGTAACGGGTCTTGATAGTGGTTGTTCGGTCTAAGTTCTGCTAGCGTTTTGGCGATCTTTCCCTGGTCATATAGTTCAAATGTGTCCCAATTAGCCTTATTTTTTGTTTGAAGATCTTCCGTTGACGCATTAGCCTCATTTTTAGATGAGGGAAGGGTCGTGAGGTTAGCCGCTGCACTTGTGAGCTCAACTTCTAGCAGTTTCGTTTTTTCCGTGAAAAATGAGGAGAATTCCTCGCAGCTTATGGGATTTTTTGGGTTCTCTTGAGCCGTTTTGGTTAGTTTATTTGACTGTTGTTTTAGGATCTCGAAGAGTTTTCGTGGTCTGTTTATGGCATTGTCCAGTTCAGCCCTTATAAATTCTTTTTTGGAGTCGATTATCTTTTTGTTATATTGTTTCCTTGTTTTTCTGAGGGCTTTGAGCTCGGGGGAGGAGGGATGTTGTCTCCATTTCCTTTCAGCCATTCTCAGTTTTCGCCTGTCCTCGTTCAGTGCCTCATTAAACCAAGGATTTTTTGGCTTTTCCGAGACTCTTTTCAATTTTTGAGGCAAGGTGTCATTAACTATATTACCGATCGAGGTTATGTAGTGATCCGTTTTGAAGAGAGGCAGTGTCTGAGGCCTGCACTTATTTTGCGTAGCTTTCATCCATTATGCCCAGGGGTAGTGAGTGGTGCATGGGCCTAGTCTTTCTGTGGGGTGTCTTCTGTGATTTAAACACCATTGAGGCCATGGATGGGCTGGGATTGTGCTGAATTTTGTGTTTTTCTTCGTTTTTTTGGGGCTGCTGGTGGGGCCTTTTGCCCCGGGGTAGTGAGTGGTGCATGGGCCTAGTCTTTCTGTGGGTTGTCTTCTTGAATTTAAACACCATTGAGGCCATGGATGGGCTGGGATTGTGCTGATTTTTTTTTTTTTTTTACTTTTTGGGGTGTATAACTGATGTTCCTCTGTCTTCCATTGCTTGTAGGTGCACAAGAGAACCACCAGTGCCAGGAAGAAGTCCTGCTGCGGTGTGTGCAGCACAACGTCACGTGTGGCCACAGACAACTCTGCAACTTGTGCAACTGCGGCCTGCTGTTCAGAGTGACATCTGAAGAAAATGGCCCCAAAAAAAGTTGCCCGTAGCTCCTCTAGCAAGAAAGTTGCCAGTAAGGAGCAGAAGAAGCAAGTGGCGCCACTTGCCAAGGAGACTGGTGTGATGACGACCGCCACATTTTTTTGGGGAAAAAAACGTACGCCTGCTGCAGCAGTGGGGTCTGCTGGGGACCAAGCTGGGAGCAGCACCTCCACTCCATTGGGCTCAGTGCCACCACCACCACGCCAACTTAGGTCCAAGCCCTTGAGTGTTACAGAGGCAGCCAGTATAGTTGTTCAATCACCATCGACCAGTGATGTTGGCTCATCGCAAGAAAGTAGCAGCAATGTCCCTCAAGAATCAACACAGGTTGTTGTAACTCATCTGACGAGTGTTGAACAACCACAGCCGCAACAACAATCACATGTGCAAGTAGTACAAGCCCAAGTACATGTGGAAGGAGAGGAGGCGGCGCAAGGAGAGGAGCAAGCAGAGGTGCATGGAGGGGCACAACAAGTGGCTACAATAGTTGTTCCTCCAGAAGTAGGGGCACATCTGGAAATCGACAATCAAGCCGAGGTATCATTCGAGGAAGCCACTCCTCCTGATGATCATTCATTGTCTTCGACATCCCGAGCAAGGAAAAGATCAAGGGTGTTGGTGTCTACATCTTCTTCAAGCCCACCTCCTTCTGATGATCTGGATCTTACTTGCTGCATGCCCACTGCCGTCTGAGAGTGAGGTTGAGGAGGCACACCATGATCTGACAAAGGTAGCTAAGCGTAAAAGGAAGGTCGTCAAAACTCTCAAAGTTATGGAGTGTGATGACGCTCAACAAGAAGTGGCGTATACTCCTGCTGCTGAAGACTCTCACGACGACGACCCAGTCATCATCACTAACGTCACTGAAGCCCCAGCGGGCATGCAGCAAACAGACATTTTGACCCTAGCCCGACAAGCTGCTGAGCGTGATGATGAAGTTGACGATGAGGCAATAGGAACACCACAATCATTGATGTTAACTAGTACACCACAACCTACCGCTTCCATATTTCTTACTCGCCAGAAGGGACCTCCATCCACCTCGACCTCAATTAGTGGTGGTGAAAGTGCACAACGTAGTAAAGTTCAGCAATACACATCCTCCACTTCATCTGGCATTAGCAGCATGACCACCACCAGTATCGCCTCCTCCGGGCCCCACAGACATTACAAGTCCGCAGTTTGGTACTTCTTTACTGTTTCATCAAGAAGGGAAAACATAGCCATTTGTAGCATTTGTAAGCTTGCAGTTAGTCGTGGTAAGCTTGGTAGCAACTATGGGACTGGAGGCCAGAGAGGTCATCTTGAGAGAAAGCACACTGTCCAATGGTTTGCGCACCTAGAGGAGATTAAGAAAGCCCGAATTGCAAGTCGAGAAAACGTTGATGTTCCATTTGATGATGACGAGGAGGAAGAAGTGTCACACACTTCACTTACACCCAGTACCCCTGGGAGCCACACTAAGAGTGTGGGACAGAGTGAGACACCAATGCAAAAAAGTTCATCAGCGAGCGTAAATGGGTCGAAGAAGTCATCATCATCATCCCGTAAAATGGTCCAGGGCAACATTAAAACAATGTTGTTTTCAGACGCGCCATATGACCGCAACCACCCAATGGTGCGTCTGTATAACACTAAGCTGGCTAAAATGCTAGCGCTGGATCTTCTACCTTTTTCTTTTGTAGAAGGGGTTGGTTTTCTCGAATTAGTGGCAGCGCTCTGCCCTAAATGGAAGGTTCCTAGCCGGTACTATTTTGCCCGAGTTGCGGTTCCAGCACTACATGAAGATGTGCTGGAGGTGATTGGGGCAGCTTTGCAGAAGAGTGCTGTTCACACTATACATCTCACAACAGACATGTGGACCAGTGGCGCAGGCACTGATTACATGTGCATCACTGCACACTGGGTCTCTTTTTCAGGGGTTAAAGCAAAGCTAAACGCAAGTGCTGACCTGAACCAAGTTTTTAAAGCTGCTCGGAAACATGCAACACTAGCCATGTTTGGCTTGGAGAAACGTCATACAGCAGAAAACATTTTGAATGAGTTCAACACAAAGGTCTTTCACTGGCTGTCTCCAAAAAAACGCGGCATTGGTTATGTTTCCACGGATAATGGCGCCAATGTAGTTAAGGCCATGGAACTGGGTGACTATTTCAGAGTGCCGTGTTTGGCGCACTGTATAAACCTGGTTGTTAAAAAATTCTTGGAGAAAGAAAGTCCAGCATGCCAGTTAGTGGTCACCTGCCGAAAAATGTGCAACCATTTCAGCCATTCTTTTAAGGCCCGGAAGCATCTGAGGAGCCTGCTACATGAACGTCGAATGCCAGTGAAAGCACTCATCCAGGAGGTGCCAACACGTTGGAACTCAACCTTCTACATGCTTGAGCGTCTGTATGAGCAGTTTACGGTACTCAATCAGTATTTCTTAACAATGGGTACAGCTGTGAAGGAGGACCTGAGGTTAAATGCGGCGCAATGGGAGCTAGTTAAAAGTCTGACAGACATGCTTCGTCCTTTTGAGTTCTTCACGCGTGCAGTCAGCAGGGAGGACTGTAATTTGGGAAAAGCTATCCCATTGTTGCGCATGCTGGAGCACAAACTGAAGGCGGTGTCTTCAAAGTTTCAAAACGATGAAGAAAAGCAAGAAGCTTTTGTTTTGGCGGAGAAATTATTAGAGCGTCTACGTGGTGATGAATGTCTTCAAAAGATCCACTCAGAACAGCATTACATTTGTGCTACTATTCTGCATCCAAGCTACAAAAAGGCGCTGGCAGGCTCTGCATTATTTCCTTTTAGTGATGAACATGCTACAAAGTACAAACGTTGGGTAGCCTGGTCAGCCATCAGGTTTGAAAGAGAACGGAAGCAAATTGAAGGAAAAGGCAGTACATCAGCATCAGCAGACCTTCCCCAGTCAGAAGACTCGACTTCTGCACCTGTGGCTGTGGCAGAAGTGACCTCTCAGCCGTTAAAGACACCGGCAACCGCATCATCTGCACCAGACACAACAGAAATATCGGGTGATGAAGAGGATTGGCTAGCTGAGATTGGTTATGGTTCTGAAAAGGTCCGAGAGAAAATTCAGCAAAGTGGAGGAAACGCGGAGAACTTTGAGTCAATGGTGCAGGACTATCTGAATGACTCAACAGAGGTCTATGTTAATGCTGACCCATTGGCGTATTGGCATGGGAAAAAAGGATTGTGGCCAGAGATCTCCCGCCTGGCTATACATTACTTGTCTTGCCCACTCGCAAGCGTGTCTTCTGAACGTGTTTTCAGTGCTGCTGGTGGCATTGTAACTTGCAAACTGACCCGCCTCTCGCCCAAAAATGTGGAGATATTGACAATGATCAAGATGAATGAGCACCTCATACCACCAGATTTCAAAGTACCAGATCGCACGATGGAAGAAGACGAGGAGGAAAGCAACTTAGATGAGGGAATTTCTTCTGTGTTAGGTGACACTAACCTACTCCTGCCTGATGATTTCGCAGAGTATGAGGATGAACTCTTCTTCCCTGACACCGAGGCCTGAAAATGAGCCAATGAATTCAGACATTTTCTTTTTCGTACTTATTGACTTTTATTCCTGTGTTTCTGTCTTTCTTTGTTTTGCACAAGTTAATATAATTAAAACTTTAATCACCTGTACTTTTGCTTTTTGGCTGTTTGAGGGTCTTCGACTTGTTTTCGCCTGGGTTGACGGCTCTGGGGCCATTGCTGGGAAGGTCTAATACCGGATAAAACTGGTTTAAACAACATCCACGAGGAAAAAAGTTTTTGCCTTTTCTGACTTTTCGCTCAATGTAGCGTTTTCAGGGGGCTGTTTGGGGGGCTTCCTGGTGTTTGTGGGTGGGTTTCGGGGTCTGGGAGCACTACTGGGTATGGATAGTTTAGATAGCAAGAGGTTTGAAGGAAATCCATGGAGGCAGAGGGGAGTTAGGGCCTAGCTGCAGAGCGCGCGCTGAGTGATTATGTAAATTTTCACAAAAGTGACAAAGTCCACATTTTTGTACTTTTGCTTTTTGGCTGTTTGGGGGTCTTCTACTTGTTTTCGCCTGGGTTGACGGCTCTGGGGCCATTGCTGGGAAGGTCCAATACCAGATAAAACCGGTTTAAACAACATCCACGAGGAAAAAAGGTTTAGCCTTTTCTGACTTTTCGCTCAATGTAGCGTTTTCAGGGGCCTGTTTGGGGGGCTTCCTGGTGTTTGTGGGTGGGTTTCGGGGTCTGGGAGCACTACTGGGTATGGATAGTTTAGATAGCAAGAGGTTTGAAGGAAATCCATGGAGGCAGAGGGGAGTTAGGGCCAAGCTGCAGAGCGCGCGCTGAGTGATTATGTAAATTTTCACAAAAGTGACAAAGTCCACATTTTTGTACTTTTGCTTTTTGGCTGTTTGGGGGTCTTCTACTTGTTTTCGCCTGGGTTGACGGCTCTGGGGCCATTGCTGGGAAGGTCTAATACCGGATAAAACTGGTTTAAACAACATCCACGAGGGAAAAAGGTTTAGCCTTTTCTGACTTTTCGCTCAATGTAGCGTTTTCAGGGGCCTGTTTGGGGGGCTTCCTTGTGTTTGTGGGTGGGTTTCGGGGTCTGGGAGCACTACTGGGTATGGATAGTTTAGATAGCAAGAGGTTTGAAGGAAATCCATGGAGGCAGAGGGGAGTTAGGGCCTAGCTGCAGAGCGCGCGCTGAGTGATTATGTAAATTTTCACAAAAGTGACAAAGTCCACATTTTTGTACTTTTGCTTTTTGGCTGTTTGGGGGTCTTCTACTTGTTTTCGCCCGGGTTTACGGCTCTGGGGCCATTGCTGGGAAGGTCCAATACCAGATAAAACTGGTTTAAACAACATCCACGAGGAAAAAAGGTTTTGCCTTTTCTGACTTTTCGCTCAATGTAGCGTTTTCAGGGGCCTGTTTGGGGGGCTTCCTGGTGTTTGTGGGTGGGATTCGGGGTCTGGGAGCACTACTGGGTATGGATAGTTTAGATAGCAAGAGGTTTGAAGGAAATCCATGGAGGCAGAGGGGAGTTAGGGCCTAGCTGCAGAGCGCGCGCTGAGTGAATATGTAAATTTTCACAAAAGTGACAAAGTCCACATTTTTGTACTTTTGCTTATTGGCTGTTTGGGGGTCTTCTACTTGTTTTCGCCTGGGTTGACGGCTCTGGGGCCATTGCTGGGAAGGTCTAATACCGGATAAAACTGGTTTAAACAACATCCACGAGGAAAAAAGGTTTTGCCTTTTCTGACTTTTCACTCAATGTAGCGTTTTCAGGGGCCTGTTTGGGGGGCTTCCTGGTGTTTTTATGGGTGGGTTTCGGGGTCTGGGGGCACTACTGGGTATGGATAGTTTAGATAGCAAGAGGTTTGAAGGAAATCCATGGAGGCAGAGGGGAGTTAGGGCCTAGCTGCAGAGCGCGCGCTGAGTGATTATGTAAATTTTCACAAAAGTGACAAAGTCCACATTTTTGTACTTTTGCTTTTTGGCTGTTTGGGGGTCTTCTACTTGTTTTCGCCTGGGTTGACGGCTCTGGGGCCATTGCTGGGAAGGTCTAATACCGGATAAAACTGGTTTAAACAACATCCACGAGGAAAAAAGGTTTTGCCTTTTCTGACTTTTCACTCAATGTAGCGTTTTCAGGGGCCTGTTTGGGGGGCTTCCTGGTGTTTTTATGGGTGGGTTTCGGGGTCTGGGGGCACTACTGGGTATGGATAGTTTAGATAGCAAGAGGTTTGAAGGAAATCCATGGAGGCAGAGGGGGGTTAGGGCCTAGCTGCAGAGCGCGCGCTGAGTGATTATGTAAATTTTCACAAAAGTGACAAAGTCCACATTTTTGTACTTTTGCTTTTTGGCTGTTTGGGGGTCTTCTTCTTGTTTTCGCCTGGGTTGACGGCTCTGGGGCCATTGCTGGGAAGGTCTAATACCGGATAAAACTGGTTGAAACAACATCCACGAGGAAAAAAGGTTTTGCCTTTTCTGACTTTTCGCTCAATGTAGCGTTTTCAGGGGCCTGTTTGGGGGGCTTCCTGGTGTTTGTGGCTGGGTTTCAGGGTCTGGGAGCACTACTGGGTATGAATAGTTTAGATAGCAAGAGGTTTGAAGGAAATCCATGGAGGTAGGGGGAGTTAGGGCCTAGCTGCAGAGCGCGCGCTGAGTGATTATGTACATTTTCACAAAAGTGACAAAGTCCAAATTTTTGTACTTTTGCTTTTTGGCTGTTTGGGGGTCTTCTACTTGTTTTCGCCTCGGTTGACGGCTCTGGGGCCATTGCTGGGAAGGTCTAATACTGGATAAAACTGGTTTAAACAACATCCACGAGGAAAAAAGGTTTTGCCTTTTCAGACTTTTTGCTCAATGTAGCGTTTTCAGGGGCCTGTTTGGGGGGCTTCCTGGTGTTTGTGGGTGGGTTTCGGGGTCTGGGAGCACTACTGGGTATGGATAGTTTAGATAGCAAGAGGTTTGAAGGAAATCCATGGAGGCAGAGGGGAGTTAGGGCCTAGCTGCAGAGCGCGCGCTGAGAGATTATGTAAATTTTCACAAAAGTGACTAAGTCCACATTTTTGTACTTTTGCTTTTTGGCTGTTTGGGGGTCTTCTACTTGTTTTCGCCTGGGTTGACGGCTCTGGGGCCATTGCTGGGAAGGTCTAATACCGGATAAAACTGGTTTAAACAACATCCACGAGGAAAAAAGGTTTTGCCTTTTCTGACTTTTCACTCAATGTAGCGTTTTCAGGGGCCTGTTTGGGGGGCTTCCTGGTGTTTGTGGGTGGGTTTCGGGGTCTGGGGGCACTACTGGGTATGGATAGTTTAGATAGCAAGAGGTTTGAAGGAAATCCATGGAGGCAGAGGGGAGTTAGGGCCTAGCTGCAGAGCGCGCGCTGAGTGATTATGTATATTTTCACAAAAGTGACAAAGTCCACATTTTTGTACTTTTGCTTTTTGGCTGTTTGGGGGTATTCTTCTTGTTTTCGCCTGGGTTGACGGCTCTGGGGCCATTGCTGGGAAGGTCTAATACCGGATAAAACTGCTTTAAACAACATCCACGAGGAAAAAAGGTTTTGCCTTTTTTTACTTTTCGCTCAATGTAGCGTTTTCAGGGGCCTGTTTGGGGGGCTTCCTGGTGTTTGTGGGTGGGTTTCGGGGTATGGGAGCACTACTGGGTATGGATAGTTTAGATAGCAAGAGGTTTGAAGGAAATCCATGGAGGCAGAGGGGAGTTAGGGCCTAGCTGCAGAGCGCGCGCTGAGTGATTATGTACATTTTCACAAAAGTGACAAAGTCCACATTTTTGTACTTTTGCTTTTTGGCTGTTTGGGGGTCTTCTACTTGTTTTCGCCTGGGTTGACGGCTCTGGGGCCATTGCTGGGAAGGTCTAATACCGGATAAAACTGGTTTAAACAACATCCATGAGGAAAAAAGGTTTTGGCACTTTTTGTAACTTAGGGTTCGTCAGGGTTAGCCCTAGCAGCAGGATTGCCTGTGTTTGGGTGTTCTTGATTTTTGCAACTGAGTTCTGGGGATTTAGAGCACTCGTGGGAATGTGTAATTTTTGTTGCAAGCGATTTGAAGAAAATCCATGGTGGGAAAGGGGGGATCACTTACTCGGTGAGAGGCACTTACTGTTGAAAACATTTAGCCATTTACACTTAAAGGAAGAAAATGACACAGACTTAAGTTTCAGGAAAACTAACTTACTGTTAAACCACCACCCACCAGACTCTAAACCAGTAGTATGGTGGGAAAGGGGGAATTTGGCATAGTTAAAGAAAGCCTTTGCCACTATTCTTAACTTAGGGCTCGTTAGGGTTAGCAGTATTTCTATTGCATGTGTTTGGGTGGAGGGGCCTTCGAGTCTTGGAGCGATGCTGGCTATGGATACTTTTGCTTCCTTGCAAGTGGTTTGGAAATACAATCCACGGTGGGTAAGGGGGTATTTGGGCCTACTTTTACTTTCAAAGTACGTTTTGTCACCAGTTTTCTGGTAGGCCTCTTTTTTTGAGATCTGATTGGGGGTCTTCTACATTTTTGCGACTGGCTTTAGTAAGGGTCTGGGTGGGAGGCGGGAGCACTGCTGGGAAGGTCTAATTTTGTTCTAAAACACAGTTTACAGTACACCTAGCTTGAGGGGAAAGATCCGCTAAATTAATTTGCCCATACTTATTTATCCTTCAAAAGGTGACTCAGACAGAGTACAACACTTTCAAAATTATTGTACTGTCTATTTGGAAAATCAAAGTGTGACTTTTTGCACTACACAGCGCACACACCTTGTATTTATTTATCAGTGGTGTTGTAATAGCACTTCCTATTTTTCGTTCAATAATTACAGGCCGGGTTTCAGTCTGTGCAATGGGGAAAAAAGGATGGAGTGAGTCAGGCTTCACATTAGCGAGCCGCAATTCAGCATCCGCCAGGCAAGCAGTAGACAGGGTGTCTTCTGGTCACCAACATTGATGGACGCTTCGCTGGAATGGAGGAGTGCCGCTAATAAGAGGAATTGTTTGCTGCATGCAACTTACTTACCAAATTCAACAGGACAACTACAACAACATACAGATACAGTATCTATTGTTTTCTTCTATGAGTGTGACTCCATTTCTTGGATCTCTCTCTGCTTCTAAATTGATCCCTACAGCCATTCTATAGGTTTTACTTCGGCTAATTTTTAAACCTAATTTAATGTAAGAATAAGAAGTGTTTCTCTGAGTGCAGAGATAGGCAAGTGAAAACGCTGCAGCCCTGTACTGTCGCATTCTAGTACTACTTACTTTTCAGGAACAATGCATGCAGTAGGGCATGCACTTCCTTTATGTCACTTAAAAAGATTTATGGTTAGCTTTGTACCCAAAGATTTCTTTATCTTGAATTATTGTTTGTCCATGCTGTGCTTTTTTTTTCTCTCAACAAAACCTACCCAAAAAGAAACCCCCATTCCCATCCATTTTCCAAACCCTAACCCTCTTCCCCCGGGCTGTGTGGTTTTGCTTGATGTGTGACTAAATGACATCAATAATTCCACACACTTGCTGGGGAGGATAAGGTCATAGCAACAGGCTGGTGAAGGAATCCGAGGATATATTCTAGACTTACTCAGTTTCAGTACTATTTCTTGTAGTAGTAGCCAATGTCAAAGAAATTCAACGCAAGTACCTAGACAACATACTGTGGAACGACTCTGGTCGAAGCTGCCGGTTGACAGTTGGGTTGAAGAGCTAGCTATAACTCGCCCTGACCCTGTAGATGACCCCAATATTGCTGATCAACACCTGGCTAATTGGCTCACTAACTCTCTTGATCTACTGATTCCTAAAAAAAGGAGGCTTATCAGGGAGAGAAGAATCGCTTCTGCCCCCTGGTACACTCCGGAACTTAGGAGTTGTAGAACTTCTTGCAAAAGGCTTGAACGGGCCTGGAGGAGAGAGCAGACGGAAGAAAGCCGGGCTAATTATAAAAAAGAGATGAGGAAATACAAAAGTGCACTGAAGGATGTCAAAAAGAATTTCTTTAGTGATAGGATTGAGAGGGCAAGTAATTCTCCAAGAGAATCGTTTAAAATTTTTAAAGAACTTTTGAAAGCCCCGGTCCCGCCAGTCGTGCATGCCAATCCTAAAGACAAATGTGAAGAGCTGGCTAGTTTCTTCCATTCAAAAATAGATACAATCCTATCCTCTCTGCCCGTTATGCCTCAAATCTCTGAACCGGCTGCTGGTCCAATAAGCTGTTTGACCGAACTTGTCTCCTTTGGCCCCTTCTCGGAAGAGGAGGTTACAAAGGTCTTGTTGGAGATGAAGAGTGGATCTCCGAGTGATCCAGTCCCTATGAAACATCTTAAACTTGTGGCTAACACTCTGTCAGCTCCGCTGACCGACCTTATTAATCTTTCTCTCTCTCATGGCATAGTCCCTCAGAGATGGAAAAGGGCAGTAGTAAAAGCCCTACTGAAAAAACCAGGCTTGGATCCCTCCAATTTGACCAACTTCAGGCCAATCTCGCTTCTGCCGGGGTTCTCTAAAATCGCCGAGAAGCTGGTTAACTGTCAGCTTTCCTACCATCTTGAGTCCAACCACCTGTTGGGAGACTCCCAGACTGGTTTCCGTCCCGGCCAGGGAACAGACACGGCCCTGCTGGCGGTAGTGGAGGAAGCAAGGAGCACTCTTGATGCTGGAGGATCAGTGGCAGTGATCCTCCTGGACCTGAGTGCTGCCTTTGACACCGTGAGTCATCAGGTGCTCCTCCAACGCCTGTCAGAGGTAGGTGTCTCAGGGACGGCCCTGAAATGGTTGGGATCCTTCCTCTCCAACCGTTTCTACCAAGTCTGGGAAGGGGCAGAGCAGTCTTCCCTATTCCCTCTTCAATGTGGAGTCCCGCAGGGCTCATCGTTGAGCCCTACTTTGTTCAATGCATACATGACTCCACTTGAAAGAGTGGTAGCCCCCTCGGGGTTGAAGATCATCAGCTATGCTGATGATACTCAGCTGGTGGTGGGCCTCACTCAGCTGGCGGAACAACCCAATGTGTTACATGACTGCCTGGCCAATGTCTACCATTGGATGTCCAACTCGGCTCTAAAGCTCAATGGAGGAAAAACTGAGCTGATGCTCTTGGGCAACTCCAGTCCCTCCATTATTGCCAGCTGTTGGCCCCGGTCTCTTGGCGATCCACCATCCCCCAAGAAGGAGATCAAGTCCTTGGGAGTATGGTTGGAGGAAGATCTGTCCTTTAGGACTCACGCCAGGAAGACCGCGGGGGTTTGCTTCGGTCTACTGAAGTCAGCCCGAAAGGTGCTACCACTGCTTCCGGATCCAGCTAAGAAGCTTTTGATGCGTGGTTTAATCCTGTCGAGGCTCGACTATGGAAATGCCCTGTTTCTTGGCGCCCCCGAAGCGACCTTTAAAACCCTCCAACAGGTGCAAAACGCAGCCGCCAGAGTCTTGATGGAGATCCCTAGAAGGCAGTCTGCTGCCCCGGCCCTCAAAGCGCTTCACTGGCTCCCTGTTAAGGAGCGGGTGAAATTCAAGGCGCTGTGTACGGCCCATAAAATTCTACATGGCAAAGGCCCCCCCATCCTTTTTAATATGGCCCGTCCTTATAAACCTCCACGCCTTCTGCGCTCGGACCAGCAACATCTTTTGCAATCTGCGAGAGTTAAGAGAGCTCGGACTGGGGGCAGGCGTTTTTCGGTACAGGTGGCATCTCTGTGGAACTCTCTGCCCCTTAAGATTCGCTCAGAGCCCAAGATCCTACTATTCAGGAAACTCCTAAAAACCTATTTGTTTCCTCAGTAGTGAGTAATCGAGTCTCTCCTTCTTGGTCTGTCGCGCCGGGATGCCCCCGGGTAAGCTGAGCGCGTTACAAGTTTCATATAATAATAATAATAATAATAGTTATACTTCCAATACTTTACCATTTGTTAGGCTCTGTGTGGCACTGTTCTAGTGTACTGTCACCTGCTATATTCTCTATCGTACCGTTGTAATGCTACAGTAAGGACAAACCAGGTTTCATTTTCTTTTTTTCCATAGGCATGCAACTGCCACTGTGTCACACCACTAGTACCACCGCAATGAGGACATTTCATCCGCCCAGGATTGCCAACCTTAATCGCCATTTCCCGTGGAGCCAGCCCTGGGCCTAGCCCTACTTTCAAACACAAATTACAGGTAAGATAAGCGTTTGGTGGGAGGTAGTATAATGGAGTATTAGGAATAGACGAGAGATTGACGGTAGTACTACTAAAGTCCTAGGACTCTTCAGGAAAACAAACTTACTGTTAAACCCCCACCCACCAGACTCAAAAGCAGTAAAAAACAGGTATGGTCAGATAAAGTTTCAAAAAGTATATTTTTGTAGCCCTAACAAAATAATCTCCCGCAAGACCCTCCCTAACCCCAACGATTGTCCTTCAAAAGTCCCACAACCCAACTCCCAATTCCCACCCCCCAAAAGTCTCTAAAAAAGGGGCAAGGGACACTACACTACGGGAGGGTGCTGTTGACTTTAGCGGCCAGGGCATCATACTCCTTGCGGAGGGTGGCATGGTCGAAGCGAAGGCCCTCCACCAAGTTCTTGTAGGTATGGACCTCCTGCTCCAGGTAGGACACTCTTAGGGATAAGCGGCGCTGGCGTGCCTTGCAACTCCTGTGGGGGGCAGCTGCTGTTTTTGCTGCTTGGCGGTGGTGGTTGGCTTTGGTAGCCCGGCTCCGTACTGCTGGAGCACTGCGCTGGCTGGCAGCCCGTGGGTGCACGGAGGAGGATGCAGCTGTACCAGTGGATGTTGTACCGGTAGACTGCGTCTCCTCCTCCTCCAGGGCCACCAGCCGCCGATATTCGGCGACAGTGGCATCCAGCCTCCGTTGCCGGGCCATTTGAGTCAGCTCCCTCCTTGATGCTCTTCTGGTTGATTTGGAAGGAGCAACTATATGAAGAAAGAAAGACATAGTCACTCTGTAACCAATGCTCCTTAAGATTAACACAAAATGATTTAGCAGAAAGTTGTGTCACAGTACAAGTAGCAAATTGAAAGCACAGTACATAACTATTGAGGACAGTATCTATCTAACCTCCCACTTCTTCATCCTTGCTCTAACATTAGTGGGAGTTTAAGGAACAAATTCTACGAGCACTATGGACTTCCATTATAGTCGACTATGACAGTACACCAGTTATTCTTCTTCTTCTCTCTTGTTTAGGAAAATTGGTACGTTATCTTATGCAAGCCGGCATAATGCCAGCGCAGTGAACTTGCACCCGAGAAAAACAGACGCACAACATGATGAGTGAGACAGGCTTGCGTTACTGTACCGGTCCAGTACATGCAGGTGGTGAAGCTCTTACTTTTCTATTACGGGTGGCACTGAGAATACTCTGGTAAAAGGGCTACTGCTTAATTAATTTAGCTTTCACCCTACAGTGCAAATGAGTACTAGAAAAGGAAAATGAAGAAGCTAAATAATCTGATTATCTATCACTTCACATGGGATGTATTTGATGACATATGGGATGACTTTAGGTGCTTTGCTTATTATTGAGTGAACAGTGTGCCCACACATGAATGACGTACTACTACTAAACTAAAGTTATTAAGAGAGGTAGGGAGTGTCCACCGTAATAACCGGATATATGCTGTGCTTGCAGTTGCAATACAAACTACTGCTACTATTCATGGTAGTATTTGGACAAAATTACAACTTCTTTTCCTTGTCTTTCCTACACTGGAACGGACGTGCGGGTGCGGTGTTACATGCTCTTCAAAGTAACACTTAGTTCATCCAGTGACCGTCTACTCTCTCTAGATACACATATGCTATCTATGAGTCCGATAATACCATGATCCAGGCATCCATCCATTCAAAGTATATGCACACATACAGTTTCTGTTTCACCCACCCAGGCTCTTCTCCTTCCACCCATCCTTGCTTCATCATTCACCCAGCCATGCACCATACCATATTCTTTCCTTCCCAGCCACCTCGGGGACCAACCAAACACATATCATTCTCCTTTGCCAGTCATCATTAAATTTCTCGTCCTTCCACACTTACTTACACCCTTCTTTCGCTTTTCGTTCATCCCATCCATCAAGTTCATCTCAGATCTTATTGGGATTCTTCTCGCCAAAAACTTCACAGCTAAGTCGAAGTACATTTAGAGGAGGCTACTACCTGGTTGATTTATAATACACCCATGCAGAAAGCACACTATGCAGTTTCAATCTCAATAAGTAAGGAATATATGGCTTACCTCTGCCCGCCACCACCGTGTGAACCCTCACAGGCACGTCCGGCACTTGCACCGCCTCCTCCCCAGAGTTGTCCCCCTCGTCCAATACCACCACCTCCGCGCTGGCCCCGCCACCAGATGTTCCACCTACAAAGTAAATTTAAGAATGTTAGAATACACCACTCACTACTATATAATATTTGGTCTAGGAGGAATAAAGAAATGTGAAAAAAACAGAATACAATGTAATAATTTGTGTCTGTCTACTCTAAAGTAAAAATGTCCCTTTTTCCAGGGAAGGCTGTTGTCTTGCTGCACTTTTTATATGGATAAGGCCTGGAATCGCTAGATACCCAGGACTCCAGCCTGCACTACAAATGAGAAGTTTTCCAATCAAAACATTTTCAAAATACCATTTATCAATGATATGTCAAAGAGTTATTCATTGCAATACATATGCTTTTTATACGATCATTTAAATTAAGCAAAACATTATATCATGTACATATGCTTGTAATACAGTACATTTTTAGAAAAACCCAATGCATTTCGGGGTCCAAGCCCCTCCGTCGGGGGTTTGCATGATATAAGGGTCTTTTGAAGGAATTTGCTGAGTATTCCTTTATTTTGGTCAATCTGTATCGTGAATGCAGGAAATCAACGGGTCTTTATTTGCTGCCGTTATAATTGTGGATCTGCGAGCCTTGTCACTGTTACCAACGGTCTCGCTTAATAATGCTCCATCTCCGTGGCGGTTGCCAAAAAGGCTCGCGTTGTGTACGTTGTTCCAGCCTAGTGTGCGATACCGAGCATTTGTAGTGCACGCTGGAGTCCTGGGTATCTAGCCATTCCAGGCGTTATACATATTGATACACAGTTTTGCAGGCACTGATCTAGCGTAGCACACCTATCGTACAAGCGATTAAAACGCATACTTGAAAATTGAGTGCAACACCTACATCTATACATAATTGCTGCACTTTTTGGCACAACTGATGAATGCTTGCTTTTTATTTTTAACACGCACCACTTTTTCTCCTAACAGACTGAAGCTTGACTTCTAAGAACACGAGCAGGATCAAGTTCAAACCAGGTGAGAGCTCGGCTCGACCACAAGAAATGTGTCCAATTAATCGTCAGCACTAAGCACTTTTCCATTTTCAGTTAAACGTTTAGTTTTATGACAAAGTTGATTTTTAGAAATGTGTTTACTTTTAATAAAGCTTTTAAACTTAAATAGACTCTGTGGTTTTTGGTCCTCCATACTAGAGTGGATGAGCTAAAGGTTGTGGAATTTTTGCAAGCATGAGTCCGTGCCTCTGACACTTCTTGACTCTGACTCCGTACTCTTGTCCTGCGTTGGATAATCTAATCATCATTGGGGATCAATCATCGGTGACTTTGGGAGCTAAATGACTCTGCCACACTATCTAGTCAGTAAGGAGATTGGGGGTTCAACTACAAAGTCTGTTATCACTGAGGTATGTGGAAAGTCTAACAGCACCTATTATAATTGATAAGCTAAGCAATGCATTATTTAGTGTCCATAGTTCTGTTTGTGCAGATTTGTCCCTGCAACAGTAGTAGAATGGATTGTCCTACTAGCCAAACCAAAAGTCTACAAGAAGATCAAAGACGATTTAGAAACAATCGAATGAGGAACGCTAGGAAAAAATAGGTACTCTATATTAAAATTAAAACTTACTGGGGCCAGCCAAGGAGCCCTCGCCTGATCGCTCCTGGCCTGCATCCTGAACAGCACCCTCCTCCTCCTCCTGTGTCCTCTTGCCCCTGGGGGGAGCTGATGTACAACATGAAAGAAAGAAAGACCAGAAAACATGGATGATATTTGTCAACCAAATCAAACATTTCAAAAGAACAATAACAAAATATTTTGGCGAAATAGCAAATAGACAACTATTCCACGGGATATATTGACCGATCTCATGTGGTCTACTACGTTATTGATTTGCGGACCGTTGACTTGGAAAGTTCCTATGTAACTCACTAAACAAACTACTAAAAAGGTTTGCCTAGGCCTGGCAGGCAGCAGTCCGCAGCACGCGAAGTGACAGACAAAGTCCATCGTGCTTGCAGATCAGTGAATACTCAAACTATCAATACACCGACCACCACCACTATTTCTTCTTATAGCCATGTGTCTAAAGGAAGGACTGGACTTGAGTCTGTAGGGGCTGATTTAGAAGCCCCTTGCGGCTCTTTTGCTCCATTGTTGCGTGACTTTTGTGACGCAGCGGCAGAACAAAAGAGGCGCCATGGTGCGGCGTATATTAACAAAGTGACGCATATGGGAGATGCATCACGTTGTAAAGCCCTGCGCCATCAGGGGGCGTTCCGGCGCAAGGGAGGGCGTTCCTGCACAGGAACGAATCCTAAAAGTGGCTGAGGGAAATCTACAAGATGTCAATCAGTCACTTTTAGGACAATGATGCGTGACTCAAACCCTGCGCCTGCTTGAAGCCGACGTACGGCTTGATGCAGCATTGGGGAGATAAGGGCACCCCAGAGCATTGCTGGAGCTGCGCCATCGTTGGCACGCAACTCCAGCAATGCGCCGCTTTACGGCACAGATGCGTAAGGCTTCTGTGACGTTTTGGGCCCATGGTGCGACACATTGTAAATACAGCGCACCATGGGTGGTGGTGGCATGGCGCACAATTACTGGCGCATCCCTGCTACTTTGCAGGGATGCGCCGGTAATTGAAAATCTGACCCTGAGTAGTGATAAAATAGATAGAAATAGCTACTACTACTCACCAAGCCCGGGGATCTCTACGCCGAGCACGTCCAGCAAGTCGCGTTCCCGGTCGATGAGATCCGTCCAGCGGTGGGTGGCCTGGTTATAGGTGCGCCGGACCCCAGAGTGTTCAAACATGGCCCGGCACACCTTCTCCCACCGCTTCCGGCGCTCCCGGATCCCGTAGCCGGTAGCGATCCTGCCGCCTCCCATGATGGTCTTGGGGAGGCGGCGCTGGACGTGAAAGACTAGTGCGGCCACCTCCTCCGCACTAAAAATCTCCCGAGCTACAACTGTCTCCCCCCTCAAACGCCCGCACGGGAGCCGGGCACGGGGTGCGGGACCCTTCCCCTTTGCGGGCTTCTTCCCGGCTCCCTTTGCCATGGTCTGGGCAGAAAGGAAGCAAAATAAGAAATAAGACATAGAACAGGGAAGAAGAAAAGAAAAGCGTTTAAAAAAGTAGTTTAAAATGAACAAAAAGTAGCAGAAAACACAAAAATATAGAGCTAGAAAAATAGAGGGATAGATAATGAGTAAAATAGATCAAAATAAACTTCAAACAAGCAAAGGATGGCAGAGATTATGAAAGGATACAGGGAGCATGCCCAGAACCATAGCAATGAATGAGAAACAAGATGGCCGCGCCCGTTCACGACCGCGTGGGTAAGTTTGCACGAGATTTTCCTCGCGATCACACGCGAACATGTACGAGCGAGCCGCACACTTTGCGAGATTACACATAGCGCCCGGAAACGGAATTACGTCACGCAAACAAGATGGCCGCGCCCATGTACGACCGCTAGGGTAACTTCGCAAACGTTGCGCTACAAGCGGCTTGCGAACATGCAAAAAATCACGCGAACAAACACGCAGCAAAACACAAATCGTGTATTCGCACGAACTCGCGGCTTCCGAAAATGATCTCGCACTGATTCGCGCCCCGCAAATTGCGCGAAATTGCAGAAAAAAGATTTTTGCAAAACTGAAAGCAATCAGCAGGTGCAAAAGTTCAATCTTAACATTAGTAACCATTCACTATAGTGCTTCCTGAGGGGCCCCGCCAGAGTTCAGTTGCCTATTTGCAACTATTCTATGACCCTGCTCTGACCCTCACAGCAGGCTCATAGAATAGCTACAAGTAGGCCATAAAGGTCCTGTGAAAAAAAATGCACTGCAACAGAAAGCAAATTACAGATAAAGAAGGAAGCAGGTGCCAGCCAGACTGGAAGTTTAAAAATCAGTGACACATTAATCAACCCCAAATTAATTCATGGCAGTTGAAGCAGGGCAGGTGTGCTTGCTTTTTTTCACCCCCATAATCTACAGTGATAAACCAACCAGAGGGTGGCAGTGAGGATGTACCAGAGGGTGGCATGGGTGTCCCAGAGGGTGGCAGTGGTGAAACAGAGGGTGCTGTGAACCTGTGATGATGAACCAGACGTAGAAACAACATAGTCGCGGCCGTTGCGAGCCGAAAAGTAAGTTCGCAATTGCGAACTGGTAAACAAACCTCGCGAACTGGCAGAAACCATTGCGAATAGAAAAAAACACAAAAATCCGCAAATTCGCGAGAGTTTGCTGATTTTGCGGATTGCGAATCCGTAAATACGCAAGTTCGCGTACGCCAGATTCGCTAAATCCGCCCATGCTTAGACGTTTCCCCTTCTGCCCTCGTAGTTTAGGTTTTAGTTTAGGAATACACGGAGTAAGGGTTTTTTTTCTGTCACTATAGGACTTTTTCCCCCTCATTGTGTTTGGAGACGGGTTTTGGGATTAGTTCACTTCGTGCTGGCCCTTTATACTTCCTCAACCCATTCAAGAAGCCTTCCCAGGACCATCCGTGCACCAAAACTGGTAAGGGAGTCATCGTGTTATTTTTTGAATGTGAAGGGCATGGTCGTAGCCAAAGGAGGGATGGGTATAGACTCTGGTTTTTCCTATGTAGTAACGGTGTGCCTTATTCTTTAGGTGCAGCGACGTGGAGGTTGTTATCCGGGTCAGAAGTTGTCCCTCCCCTGTGTCATTCCTTGTTATTCCCAGCCTCTCCCGGTGTTCATTTGCTTGCTCAGTGTGAGATTTCCAGTGAGCGGCAAGTGGGCAGGGGTAGTGGATTGGGCCATACTACGTTCCTGCAGTGGTACGGGCTTCTGAGGTGGAACCTAACAGCTGCTTTCTCCTCATCTGCTGCTCTAATCGGCCTCTGACCCTTTATAAACAAGAGGCATGTGAACACGCATAGAAGCCCCGCCCGTTTGGCCCCGCACCACACACACTAGGGTATGCCACATCTTCCCACCCTTTCCCCCACTGTGATGGATAGCTCACTCGAGGGACCTCGGCGCCTGTCGGTGCAGTGGCAAAGTTACAGACACACGGGTCACTGGAGAGAACTCTTCTGGGCCTTTACGCAGCTGTAGTGTAGGTAAAGCACTATACATTTACTCAACGAGGTAGCACTTACTGATTAGCCAATAGACAGTGGGAAACAGTCTATTTGTGCAAATCCGCGAATTCGCAAATTTTTTCGCGAACTCGCGGATTTGTTTGCAATTTCGCACAAATTTGTGGACCGCAAATCCGCAAAATTCACCCATACTTAGTAGTTTTGGAGAAATATCGAAATTTACAGATAATGTGGGGGAGTGCTAAGCAAAGTAGTCACTCCTACTGGTCTGAAAGTGCGGTGTTGCTCAGAGTGACATGGTGCTGAGATGATATGCTGCTACACTCGGGTATGAAACCGAGAGCCTAAACTGTGAGCTCATTGCTGTAAAGTGATGTGCTCTGGTCTTTGTAGCGTACGTGTGCAAGTAGTGTTAGTAGGTGTTTATACCATACAGGGAGTGGGAAGCAAACTACTGACCGCTATCGTGCGTTTATACTATACCGGAAGCGGGAAGCGAAGTACTCACGCCTACCCGTGTGAAGACTTGGGGATCAAACCGAGGTGATAGCTGTAATGGGGTGGGCTCCGGGCGCTATAGTATTTATGTGCAAGTAGTGTTAGTAGGTGTTTATACCATACAGGGAGTGGGAAGCGAACTACTGACCGCTACCGTGTGTTTATACTATACCGGAAGCGAGAAGCGAAGTACTCACGCCTACCGGTGTGAAACTCGGGGATCAAACCAAGCGTATTACTGTAAAGTGATGGGCTCTGGGCGCTGTATGATACTAGCTGCTGTAGTATAACTGTGTAAGTAGTGTTAATATACGTTTATAGTATAGAGGGAGTGGGTAGCAAACTACTTTCTCCTACTGGTCTGAAGCCTCGGGGATTAAACCGTGAGTCTAAATCGTGAGCTCATTACTGTAAAGTGATGTGCTCTGGGCACTGTAGTATACCTGTGGAAGTAGTGTTAGTTTGCGTTTGTATAATACAGGGAGTGGGAAGCAAACTACTCACCCCTACCGGTCTCAAGACTCCTGGATGAAACCATGAGCTCATTGCTTTAAAGTCATGTGCTCTGTGTAGTATTCCAATGTAAGTCATAGTTGAATGTTAGTATGTAATTCTACTAGAATGTAAGTATGTAATGTTAGAATGTAAGGCTGTCTTGAGGGGAACCGTGGGGAGTTTGTACACTGTGCTGGAGAAGACAGTTGCTTTGCTGTCTGCTCCTGTTGGTGGGAGTTTAAGGTGTCTTGTTTTCCTGCAATAAATCTACTTATCGGATCCACTGCTGTCTGCCTCTTCACTACATAAATTTGGCAACGAGCGGGAGAAGGTAAAAAGAAGGCAGCACTCATTAATTTTTCAAAGATGCTTGCGTTGTGCTGAAGACCCGTTTTCTTTGTGTAGCTGTTTCTACTCATCCCAAGGTCGTCGGCTCATTGAACTATGTAATCCGACCTCTGGTAGGATTTATATTTTTAGATTTTGCACTTCCTCTGCCTCTTCACTACACTCTGTCGCTGTACTACACGTGTGTAAGTAGTGTCAGTATGTGTTTATACTAAGCAATGCATCATGATCCAAGGGAGAGTGACCTCCCAGGCGCAGCTCATACAATGTCCTGGGGTATGCATCCGCAAGACATTTATGTTTGCTTTTAGAGGGCGGGTGCATGGCTTCCACCCTGTGATAGTATATCCTTGTATGACTAGTTGAAGCGAGAGGAGAAAAACCTTGTATCGCTTTAATAAAGCGGATCCGGACAGTAAAAATGGAGAGAGAAAAAAAGAAGCGGGGTCTCACCCGTTCATTTAAATGAGGCGCCTGGTGGGTAATGTTCCATGGCCAATCCTATTATTATATTGCGGGGTCTCTGTAGGACTGGGGATCTTAATGTCACATGTAAATTAGGCGCGGAAGGGGACAGAGACGTTTCGCAGCCTAGGGGATCGCCACCTTCCCGAGTATTGTTTACTAATTGTTCGGGGGGCTTCAAGGCCAACTGAAGTCTGGGGATCACCACCCTTCGGGCTTTACTTAAATATGCAGGATGGGCCTTGGCAGTCCTTGAGGCCTCGTGGTCCTAGGCAATGCCTTATTGGTTCTGTAATCACACGGGCAGTACTCATGGTGTTATAAAGTGATACACGCATAGAACCCTTGCAGTTGTAGAATTACGGAGGCTTCATTTATGTAATAGTCTGTTGGTTTATATTTGGTAGGTGCACCGCAGAATTACAAATGTTTTCCCTCATAACCTCTTATAAACAGACGATTTTCACAATAAACTACAGACAAGTGTTGTCAGAAAAAGAAGACCTCTACACTCACTTAGTTATTGAAGAAATAAATAACCTTTATTAAAACAACATAAATAAATGGAAACGCAAGTTTATTAGAACAAACAGTATAACATGAAATACGTGTGTGGGACTCCTCCGGAAGCAGCGTACAAAACCTGCAAGACAAAAATGAAACATAAGTATGTGTGCCATGTGGAAGAGGAAAAGAAAGGTAGTCCGAATGTAAGGAAGATAGTGAGAATGGGAGTGGGTGGAAGGGAGAAGGGGAGGGAGAGTCAAAAGAACAGAGGGAGGAGGAGACAGAGTGTCAGCCTACTACACCCAGCCCTCAGTGTTTACCTCCGGTCACCCTTTTGTCTAGGACGCTGGGGTCCGCGAGAAAGAGTGTGGTCCAGCAAGTCCTTAAAATGAAACATATGAATGAGGCCAGAGATTACATGGTTAGCTACGGGAACATCGCTTGCCTGCACCTGTGCACCCAGGGTGCTGCACCCCAGCACCTTCCCCCGCACTGTGCTCAATTGTAGGTCCTGCGCACCAAGGCTTCACTGCTCACCTGCCACCATCGGTGTGTACAACGACGTGTTGGTGCAAGCTCTAAATCCGGGGTACCTTTGTAGGGTGGGAGAGCATGTCTACGGTGTCTTGATACCATGATGGAAGGCATCAGAATGCCGAGGGTGAGCACCCGCTTCGCCCATTTTGGCTCAATCAATTCAGTGTCTGAAAAGGGAGAAATAATTTAATGGTGGAAACGTCTGGAGGTAAATGAAGGTTTATTTCAAGCTTAATAGAAAATACCAGTTGAGTGCATCCTTCGTTTTTGAAGTACGATCTACCAACTGTTAGTGGTAATCGTGGTTCAAAGAGGAGTTGGGCTGCACGAGAATACAGAAGGTTAAATAATAATATGTTATGCCAACGTTTATATACAAAGGAACAGAGCACATGCTAGAAGCATAAAGTGAGCGTGTAATGCAGTGGCAGAAGCCTTTATGCATGTACACTTAGTAATGAGCTCACTACAGTGCCCTAATAGCCAACGCCACATGTCTGTAGGGCAGCATTGCCCGCTGGCTCTGCCTACAGTATGGTCCAGCACGTCCTTAAAACGAGATAGAGATGAGACTGAATCAGGTCAGAGATCACATCATTACGCACGGCAACATCGCTTGTTCACACTTGCGTACCCTGGCTGATGCACCCCACCCCTGTAGGGTAGCGCTGCCCGCTGGCTCAGGTCTCCAGTACAGTCCAACAGGTCGTTAAAATGAGACAGAGATGTGACTGAATGAGGTCAGAGATTACATCATTACGGACGGTCACCTCACTTGTTCGCACCTGCGCACCCAGGCTGATGCACCTAACCAATCCCGCAGCACCGCGCTCAATTGGAGCCGTTGTGCACCCAGGCCCCACTGCTCACCTGCTGTCATTGTTGTGTGTGCAAACACTACGGGCAGCAGTGTTCACAATTCAGTTGCAATGTTGATTGCAGGATGGTGTACACCTCATGGATCCCTTTCGAAACACGATGGGCAGTAGGGTTCACAATTTAGAGCCAGTGTTGATTGCCAGGATGGTGTACACCTCATGGATCCCTTTTTTTTATTGCGCATTGTGATATGCGAGGTGGATGCGGCCATATCACCTGAGGCAGTATGGAAGAACTGGGACATGTAGCGTTGTCGTTATCCTATTTATACGTACACAAAGTGAGCTAGGCTTGTGTACGCCAGGACAGCGTAGGGGTGTGAATAATTGTTCCGGGGATCTGGGCATTGTTCAGTTCCTGCCTGGCCAGGAAGTGTACTTATGTGTGTTTCTTTTGCAGTTTTGAACGTCATAGAATGCGCAATTTACATTAATGTAGCATGTATCGGGAGGGCGGAAACTATCGCTAATGAGATGCGGTTCGAAAAGATTGAATGGCAAACATCACATGTCGTTGTCAAGGTTGTGGATATGCACAGACATGCATGTCAATGGTGTGCGTTACTATTGAAAGTGTTGCTATCGCGAAGCGTACACATGTGAATGTGCTCGGATGGAGGGAGGATCAACAGTGACGCTACGTCATACACAGTGATAACGCTCATTACAGTCAAGCAATGTGTGTCAAACATGAATCTGAAAGTCTCACATAGAACACACTACTATATTGGTAAAGCCTGAGCGTACAGCAATACAAATCTACACATTACTGTTTACTTTTTGTCACATGTGATCTAGGATGTGCACTCTGCCCGTGGCTGATGATACTTCTTAGAGCCACCAATACCCAGACCGAAAGGCAGCACAATAATGTGCACACATACACACACCAGGGGCCTCGTGTAACACACATTTGTTTTTTGATGTAATGTTTGAGATGTATGGCCATCACACGAGAAGGCTAATGTACATACCATGAATTTTGATGAAGATGATTGTTGCATGTTGTGTGTACTATAAGATTTGTGTATACAGCAAAAAACTTTTCAAAAAAGCTCTTTAAGCAGAAGAGGTGTCTCTCATCAAACGCTGTAGAGAGAATGACTAAAATGGGTGGGGTCGTCCAACTGTTACAATGGCAAATGGTATGAAGCAATCAAATGCTTTTGTTTAAGGTCACATGGCAATTGCGCATCGGGCGTGCAAGGAGGCCGCACCCGACGCCATTTTGAGAAAATATATTTATTTATTACATTTAGAAATATATAAATGTTTAAAATATTTTAGATTATCGCTTTCTCTCATATACTGTTATATACCCGGCGCGACACCATAGGCCTTTGATGTAACACAGGGCCTGGCGGCGTGCCCTTGTCGCATACACAACGTGCAGCGTGCGTGACCCCTACGTACATGACGTAACGCGTGGCTTGGTACTGCGTACCCATCGGATACCAAAGTAGCAGCTGGGGCGACTTCATGCATATATGATGTTACGCGGGACGTTGAATGCGAAATGCACATCATTTATGAGTTTAGCAATGTGGTGGATCGGATTTGCGTGGTGATGGAGCTTGGTACTCTACCGGTATGGGAGTGCAGTTTTCTCAACAACAAAAAAAAGAGATACATATTTTTTGGGGAAGATATAAAATATTACATAATTTAAAAAAGAAGTATAAAAGAGTTCCAAAATATTTAAAAATATAATAGAAAAAATATAGGTTTTGTAAACATTTAAATATGAAATTAACATTTACAAAACCTTTAAAATTCACTGAGAAAACCATAGGTTTTAAAGACGTTATAGTTAGGTATTAGCATTCAAAAAATCTTAGAAATACACTAAAAAAAACATAGGTTTCAGGGATGTTATAGTTAGTTGAACATGTGACTCATATTAAACCAGAGAAATTTGCATGTTGTAGTTAGTTCAGCTAACTATAACTCGCGCGCCCGCAATGCACTGGTGATGACGTAACATATTACATCACTCATGACATGGTCAGACAGGGTGGATCCGAGGACTATGCGTGCTATCAGTTATGCTGGCCACAAACCACTATGGAAGCTAACAGAGTTTGAAACTCACTGCCTAGAGGTTCAAGAGCAGGAGGTTTTGTGGCTGTTTAGAGTGATACTGGTAGCTTTGAGTTAAGGTGGATATTTACTATGAAAAAGACATGCTGCATAAATGGAGAATTCTGGAAGATATAACCCATGCCTCATAAGTGTCATCATTTTGTGAAGGCTTGAGAACATTGGTTATTCTGCGCATCAGGAAAGATGTACTCTCAGCGCGATCATACTTGCTCTAAGGAGAGGAGTCTTGGGATTGTTTTACCACATTTTCTCATTGAAGAGTGACAATATATGGTCTTTAGTCACCTTGGGATTTGGGAGTTATATCTTGTGACTACCTTTTGAGAAGTGGCAGATCCTCAGTCAGCCTAGATAAGACAACTATCTGTATCAAAACAGACTATAGTGGAACTGTGTTTACAGTGGTATCTTTTATTCTCAGGTGGAGAGGCTCTTGTGAGGGCTTTATATCTGGAAGGTCCTGAGGAAGGTGTCATTTCATCGTCTTGCAGCCTCCGAAACGCGTCAACCACTGCCTTGATAATATCCTGCTTTATGCAGTTGTTGCACTTGGTCATTCTAACTACTGTGTTACTCTGTAGTTGAGTACCCCAGATATGTTATGAATGTAGAGGTTTGTCTGGGTTTGTGTGAGTATGGTTTGAATGGTGGTGTGTGAATTTGGCTTGTATTTCTCTACCTGGGTTTATATTGTGTATGTTATATCTGTTGCCTTTTTCTTGTATGATTATTGATGAACTTATATAATTTATGTTGTTGTAAAAACAAAAAAAATTTAAAAAACATATGATGATGAAAACATTTTTGATAAAAGAAATGAAATAAAATAATATAGTTTTGTAATTGTTGGAGTATTTGTTTATTGATGAATAAGTTATCTTGTTTGCCCACATTATGCATTTGGATTAATATGTGTGTGTAATAATTTAAGGTCTGGAGGGAGATTACTTTTTTGTTCTTTTGTTATTTCCCCTCTTCTCCCTGACCTTTATTGTTTTTTAGAGGGGGTCCACTACAAATTGCATAGCAGTGACATCAGTGAAGACATCATTATAAAAATAAATAAGGCCAAGTTCATAGTATTTAACCCATATGTTTCGGAATAAGTTGAGACTGGACGATTCTCCATTAGTAATGGTGATGAACAAAGACTATTTAAGAAGAAGAAGGGGTGCAAAAATCATAGAAAAGTGTTCCTCACCGTTTTTAGAAGTCTATCAGTCACCTCGATTATTAGTTGTGCCTGGCTCAGAAATGTGGGGGTACACTAACATCCCTCATTTTAGGACCTCCGAAAATAACCTTTTGAAAAAGCAACAGAGACCGCCACAAAGTACATCTAGTGTTCCTCTATATTTTAAATCAGGTTATACATTCAACTATTCTGTGGTTCGGCTCAGACCGTTATATTCTGGGGGTGAAAATGGAAATATGGACCACATTAGAACTGATACCACCTAAAGGGTCATTTGCTGAGGTCTTGTATATTGGAAGAAATGGGAACAGTAGATGGTTCAAGTATTTTTGAGACCAGTTGCCAACGACACATATGGTCAACCTCTGATTTTTTTTCTGTAGAGAGCATTCTAATCTCTTAAAACTAGGCACCAAAACGGGTTTGGTGACAAAATTATTACAAATCAAAGGATGGGAAAGTTGGAAGGGTATTTAATTACTGCCCAAGATAGTCCCGTGTTTAGCACTATCTAGGTATTGAAGAGCCCCCTCTGGCAAAGAGTCTGCTTATGAAGTTTAAATCAGCATTTTGCCACTAGACACTCTGATACAGTAATTGTGCTCTGCAAAAGAACAATGTAAATTTTGTTATTTTAGACAGTGTGAGAAAATGCAGGGACATTGATTTTTTTTTAAAGCCCAAAGATTATTTCTTCTTGCCCAAGCACAGTAAGTCCCATAAATATTATTCACTACTGGTAATGCAGAACATAGACATGTGTCTTGTTAAAGGTAAATGCACATCCTCCAATAGTGCATAGCTTATTTGTCTATCACCCATGCCTTGTCTGGTTTGATTAATCTGCCTTCCAGCCCATATGAAAGGATCCTTTCAATACTACACAGGATGGTTGAAGTTCGTCCAGTTGATTTTTTATGAGAACGGAGGGGCAGGTGAACACCTACAAAATACACAAAACACATTGCTTTAATATTAAGGAGAACCTCATAATGAGCAGTTTCCTTTATTCAAGCAGGTTTGAGTTAGGAACCCCATTTAGGACTGTACAATTTGATGTACGTGGTGTGAGGTAGGTGATGGCAGGTCAGCCATGCAAAAGAACATCAGTGGTCCTTTTGTATGGCTGAAAGGATAGGATAGGATAGGATTTCAGTTTGTAGACCGCTCAAATACAGAGGCGTCTTGGCACTAAAGTGAGAGAAGAGATCTAAGTGTTTTAAAAGCTGAACAGTTAGGACCCCGGAAATAGCCATGTTTTTATTTGCTTCCTAAAAACTGTCATGCTTGGTTGAAGTATGAGTATCATGGGCAATTGGTTCCACAACCTAGCTGCACACAGTGACAAGCTCCCCCACCCCCATCTAGCTCTATGAACTTTAGAGGAACAAATGAGGCCGGAATTAGCCGATCTGAGACTTCTAGTGGGAATATACCACTGAAAGATTCTTTAGAGATCGGTCTGCCCTCCACCATATAAAGTCTTATGCACGAGGCATAGGACCTTAAATTCCATGCGTTGCTGTGTGGGGAGCCATTGTAATGATTCTGCACAGAAAACCCCAGTTGATCGTCAAAGATGATCCACTTTCATGGATGGTGTTGGGCACATACCCGCCTCTACCTGCCACTATGTGTGATCCCACAGGGACGGACCGCCACCAAACTCCATGACCTCTGTCTTATCTGTATTGATCTTGAGGTAGTTATTGCTCATCCAGCTCATGATGTGACTCAGACACGCATGGAATCTAGCGGCTACCTGCTCCGACTACAACACAAACGAGAACCCATGCTGTCTAATGAGACTGGCAAGAGGGGTCAAATAGATATTAAAGAGCGTCGGAGACAGTGCCGAGCCCTGTGGGACTCCACATGGCAGATGGAAGGTTTCTGACTGCAGACTTTACCAGTGTAGAGTTTGCTCCCTATCTTCTAGGAAAGAGGAGAGGAGGGACAGAGCCACCTCCCCAATCCCCACCGCCTTCAGCCTTCGCACCAATACCTTGTGATTCACCTTGTTGAATGCTGCTGATAGGTCAAGGAGGATGAGGATCGCTCTTCCCCCCTATCCACCTGTCTCCAAATCTCCTCCGATGCCATTACTAACTCTGTCTTGGTCGAATGCCCTGACCGGAAACCATGCTGACTGCAATCCAGCAGGCTGTTGCTGACTAGGTAAGATGTCAACTCCTGATTAATTGCCCTCTCAAGGATTTTGGCTGCAGTTGGTAGGCACGAGATGGGGTGATAGTTCTTAACCTCTAATGGGTCAAGTGTTGGCTTTTTCAAGATGGGTCTGATACAGGCCTTTTTTCCGGACCATCGGATAACTCCCTGAAGTGATCACCTGATTTAGAAGAGCCTTTTTCAAACAAATGCAGATGTATGAGATTGGTGTCAGAGAGGTGAGGACCTAGGGATTTCCTCATAGATTGCCACATTGCCAATGTCTGAACACGACATTGCTGTCTATATGGTGTGTTTGAAATATGGTGGTTCTTGCAAATGTACTCATTTTGTTTGTGACATAGATTTCTGCCTTGTGATTAGAGTTCCCTGTCGATCCTTGTACCACTCATGTCTGATCTATGCCATAATGTCTTGAGACTCGTGCACCCTCATACCAACACAATTAGGATGCTACTACTGAAACTGAGAGCATTTTACACCATCTAGGAGCACTGCTCTGTCAGCGCGTTTAGAGCGCTCACTTCGAGACATCCTGAAATTTACAAATGTGTTTTGAAGCTACTTTAAGAGAGATGTAAGGGAAATCAAGAACCTGAATGAAAGAAGGCCTATGCACCCAGAGTCCATTTTCAATATTAACCCTTAGCTTCAGAGATACCCCTGGAGATATTCCTCCCACTAAAGATGCCATCATGTTCTTTGTAGACCCATTTGCGTCTGGCAGAAAAGAAAAATGTAAATGACTCATCAGAACGGGGTAGGAACTTAGAAAGTGTGTTTGAAAACCAGACATAAAACATTACGGTACATGTGGTGTAAATTCTGCATGCTGTGGATCCTAAGGCTACCTTAAATTGCTATATACCGGTGCACAGCAAGTTTGCAACATCATTTGCCCCAACGCATATGCAAATTATGAACAAAAACAGCATTTGCACTGACCCACTGGTGCAGTTTTGTGCCGGCTGGGTGGTACAAATGACATGTTTGCAGTGGTCAATTGTCAGAAAGGTCCGAGCAAATTATATTTAAAGTGTTAATATTGCCATAATAACTTGTAAAGACTGCCTCTTACACTGAAGAGTTTACATTGCATTAAAACGGCTTTCTACTTGTGACACGGTGGATTTATTGAATTGGCAAGGATTGCAACACTATTATTCAATCAAAATTCCATTGCTCTGACAGTGCGCTAGTACTTACACCTCATTATTTTGGTGCAAGATTTTTCCCCATTGGTTGTATGGGCCTTTGTTGGTTGACTTGAAGCACTGTGAGGGAGACGACATCAGCAATACATTTCTAGCTTGTGAAGCCAATGCGACACCACAATAAGAATCTAGAAAAATGGTAAATGGATTTTATCTTAGGATACTAGTCAATCCAGTGTATAAGCTGAATAAAATAAAGTTCAAGAGATAGAGCCATGCAGCAGGTAAGCTGAAATATCTCAGTAGATCGAGCTGTAACAAAATTGGATACAGAATGGTGGCAGCCACAACAATAATGAACCAAATTAAATTAAATAGGTGTTCCAAAAAGAAACTTCCCTTTTCTCTTCTAAATATATATCACCTTCAGGATCATCTTTATATTATTTATATTTAGGGATCTTAAAGGTGTCAGCATACTATAGACTTCTATAGAAGTCTTGGAAAAGGAAATAAGTGCTTAGCCTAAAGCTTCGCACTTGCAGGAAAAAGGTAAGCAAAGAGGTCTGTCCCTCTGCAATTCTAGAAGAAATCTGCTCTTCTAACAGGGGGAACATCTGTTAAAATAACAGATTCTTCAGAAACATCTTAGCTCTTCTCACACCACCGGGAACCAGTCAAATTAGTACTTGAAAGGAGTCTCTGCACCCTATCTTAAGTTTTCCATTATATTGGAACTGGGACTGTAAACCGCAACCTTGAGCACCTCGCCATCCTGGGATGAACAGAAGGCCTCTCTTGACCATTAATTCCCCACGTTCACTGTCAAGTTCCTACCTCAAGCCCTACTATCGGAATTCTAATACAAACAATACACCATTCTCTAACTAACAAGAAGCATGAAGAAAGAAAGAAAGAAAGAGAAAGAAAGAAAGAAAGAAAGAGAAAGAAAGAAAGAAAGAGAAAGAAAGAAAGAAAGAAAGAAAGAAAGAAAGAAAGAAAGAAAGAAAGAAAGAAAGAAAGAAAGAAAGAAAGAAAGAAAGAATGAATATATACTGGCATGGCTAAATGCATTTCAATGTAGGCCTGTAGTCAGTTAAGTTAACTCAGCAGTCAACATGAACGTCGAATATATGATCATACATATACAAGTATAATTTTAATAATAATAATATAACATTAATAAGAGAAGACATAATTAGATGTGTCAACTGAACAGTACACTCGTATGTAAACCTCTAATCCCTCTGATGATAACGTTTCGTTAATACATTTAAACGCTTCACACACTTTAAGGAATTTAATATACACTGTGAATGCAATGTAAAATACAGGTATATAGTTGCAAAAAAATTACAAATAAAGGGTAGAGACTGAATTCCACTGCTCCAATTCCTTATTAAAACATAATTATAGTTTGTTTAAAATAAATGTATTCATCTAGCACGCACGCATCCCTTCTAGCAGCCGCGGTTAATTGAGTTTGCTCGTATCCTTAAAAGTCACCTACTATTATAATGAAAGGATGTAAGCGAGCTGGCAAGAAAGCAAGTTCTCTGAAGGAACAAGTTCACTTCAGCACTTCCGACGTGTGCTCCTGGCAAGCACGGAGGGAGCCAGCAATCTTTTCCGTAATGAAAACCCAAGTACAAATAACAAGATGCACAGATAAAAATGCAGTCAATAAAATGTGAATGAAGCGGAGATTTATGGTGTGTCAGTGAGTAGTTGGTTTTGGGCTTCAAGTGGAGCATTTAATTATGCTCTTATCGTGCCTTATCTCTGGGCACTCGTGGGGAAACTCCACGACGATCTAATGAAACGTTTGAGAACTATTTCTAGCATAAATGTGCTACGTTTTTATTTAAATCATTATGCAACAAATGTATGTAAACAATTGTAATAAACATAAATCCAATGCATAAACAATGAAGGAGGAGTTTTTTCCCACACTTCTTCCATTGGTCAGATGTAATGTAATTCAGCTTTAGTTCTGTCCCCTACATCACACAGCATTGCGCTATGGGTTTGCCTAGTTCAGCCACTGGCTAACTTCATTGTGAATGAGGACATTCTGTTTTTTCACCAGGGGTTCATCTGCACACAATATTGATCCCTTTAGTGCCTGGTACCATGCATGCTTTTTGAACCAACAAAATATTTTTGATTTCAACTAATATTTTTTTTTATATTGGAGAATGCACAACAATAAAAGCTTACAAAAACCATGACAAAATAAAGCAAGCTTTGACAATGCCGAAACGTTGGCAGCAAGCAACAGTCCTATTGGCTTTGCCAAATGCTTGTTCTCTTCCTCAATAAATGCTGTGTGTTTTATTCATGCTTTTTGTGGGAATGAATGAATGTAAAACATTTTAGGATATTTCATGCTGGGGTAGGCTTGTTCATCGCTCTAGCACAAAGGTGGGGCAGTGCAGGCTGTTGACAGTGTATCACGAAATGCTGGTCGGGTGTCGTGGATGCGTCGTTGCTGGTGCTTAGCTTTGGTGGTCAGGAGGGGCTTACATTGCAGTAGTGCAAAGCGCAGATCGTGCATTGCTAGTCGTCGCTGGCAGTCACTGTTATATGAAGAGTCACATTTACCGGATCTTCCCATTGGCGGTAATCGTGGGCAACAGTCTCGATGCAAACAGGCCTGTTCTCTGTGGCATAAGCCCCAAAACTTCAGGATTTCACCTTTCTTCACAAGAGAAGCTCAACTGATGCAAACCAAGGGTCCAAGACTTGGGGAGACACCTTTTGGGGATCAGGTACTAAATCCAACAGAGGCCAGTAGGGCTCAGGCAGGTCCAGTTGCAGGTCCAGCTGAGCAGTTGCTGGGAGGCCTCTGGAGTTTGCTGGGTCCCTGTAGCTCGGGTAGGAGGTCTGCCAACTGACCCTTGAAGTTACTGAGGCTAGGCTGGTATGAAGTGAGCAGGTCCAGTTTTCCCTCTCAGAGAGCAAGGCAGTCCTCAAGCCGCAGGGCAGTCCTCTGGGGAGCAAGGCAATTCTTCTGTTATGCCAACAGCACCAGGAGTGTATTGATGAGTGGCTCAGGAGGTCCTTTATTTATACCTGATGCCAGCCTTCAAAATAGAGGGTTTCCCTATTCTGCTCCTCACCCTGTCAAAGCCCCAAGAAGTCCAGAATGGCAGAGGACTAGAGTCAGGTTCCTTTGGTGTGCTGCAGGAATGCCATTTGAAGTGTACATGTTCACGGGACAGCTCTGTCCACAGTCATCCTGGCAGAGTAGCCCATCTGCCAACATCTACTCCTTTTTGCTTTACTATCTGGAAGATATACACAGACCGCAACAGCAGAGCTAATCACAGTTATGTGACACAGCACACTGGTAGAAGACACGGATGGTTCGAACAGGAAAATGCCAACTTTCTAAAAGTGACAATTTCATAATTGTGACTTCATATCTGACTTTCGTCATTTAAGAAGAATTTTAAATTACAATTAATTTGAGTGTAAAAAACGTATTTCGATCTTCTTCCATTCAAACATGATCACTTATTAAATGTAATAAGGTAACTCAGTGTTAGTCAATGTAGAGAAAGGCCTTGCAGTACTGGAAAATGACTTTAGGAGTTGTGCACTACCAGGACAGGTGAAATTAAAACTCACATGTCCTATGTGTAAAATACACACACCCTGCCGTCTGGGCTGTTGGAGATCCCTTAGGGGTGACATACACGTATTAAAAAGGAAGATTTAGGCCATGTTTTCAAAGGCTACTTTTGTGGGTGGCATATTGAGTGCTGTAGATCCACTAGTAGCAATTACCTTACTGTCCCAGGATAATGTAGTATAATTTACTAGGGAATTACAAACAAAGTAAATGTGCAAATTGGGTGCAATGCAATTTTACCATGTTTGAAGGAGAGAGCACAAGCACTTTAGCACTTGTGAACAGTAGTAAAGTGCACAGAGTCCTAATACCAACAGAACCAAAGGCAAAATGGTTGGGGGAATACCACACCATGGATGTCAGGTCTAACAATGGTTGACTTTCCTGCCCTTTGTGTGTCCTGGAGCAAAGTGTCTGTGGTGGGGACTATTACATCTCTCAGCTAATTGAGCTGTGTTTTCCTTGATATCACTTCTCCTGATTGGAGGATCATTATCCATCTGCCGGTTCTATTTGTGACACTTTTTTTTAAAAACTCTTTATTCGTGACTGTGGCAAGCATTACATCATACATTTAAACAGTTCACATAATATCAGTCTTTTCCGTTTCCCTTACCTTAACTTTGGCATACCATTCCTCATTTCCATTTTCTCGCCACATTTCGTAATTCTATTTGTGACAGTTATAAGCAGGGCCACTGGAATTATGTGATTGTGCGGCTATGGTGATTTTTGCATAGGTATAGATTTGCTGCATTTGCCAAATAATCCATCATCTGGCGCATAATCTGCAGATTTTAACAAAAAATGTGTTTTTTCTAACCTATATGGTGCAAAAGTTAATAAATATGTGAGGATGGGTTACCGTGCAGTGGAAGACCATCTATAAAGCTGGACTGATCACCCACTTTTCTGTAGCTCTATTCCTATATTTGGATGTTAAACTGTTACTAGTAAGATGCAACCAATGCCCACAGAGTGTTACTACGTTTAAGAATGATTTAAAAACAAAGTAATACTATTACAAAATGTGACGCATTATGCCACATAATTTGCCTTGTCTTGCCACAAAATGTACTCAACCCTGCCACATAATTTGGCTTTCTCCTGCTGCATAATTCCAGTGGCCCTGCTTATAAGTGCTTCATTGTATGAATGCTTGGGTGAATGCCTACAATGTATCCAGCAGGCTCTAGGTTCACACGGTAGCTTTAGCTGCTGAATTTCTGTTCCAAATTGTTAAGTCTATTGTTCTACACATGGTCATTCGAGTTTCTGAGATGTCTGTTAAGGCTACTTAACACACATAGCTGATGCCGTTTTGAGTTTGGCATGTTTCCAGATCTCAAGGCAAGTTTGTCAAAGATATGGCATTGGTCAGGTATTTCCTCATGAACTATGGACTGCATTGAGGAAGAGAGGGTTGAATTGATAATGCTCTGATTCCTTCCTGGCAGTCTTCAGTAAATTGAGTTCTACTCCTCCTCACCCAAATTTGGATTACGTCCCTACTATTCTCATACGCAGTCTGTTTCCAGAAATGTATATTGCTTGTGGAAATATGCACACTTGCAGTTGCAGCTGTCCCCAAACAAAGTTCTTAAAGAGTTACACTATTGCCCATTTTCTGATGTGAACTCTCCCTCAACAAGTAAGGACTGCAATAGAGAATAATATAGCTCAATGTGCTGTCATCTTAATAGAAGCCAGAGTTCCAGTCCAAGTAGAATATCTAATCCCAAAAATAAGGTTTTGGTAATCCATGCAGTCCACCTTTAAGTCAGGGGCTCCATCATATCTTAAGTGAACCCACACCATGGGATAATTATGTGCATTGTTAAAATAAATCCCAACAATGAACAAACATCTGTCCTTCTTGTTTTAAAGGATGATACATGGTCTCTAAATTTTAATGGTTCTGAACAAGTTATTTTCAACAGATCACAAGCAATGGTATGAATAGTTAGTTTTTGTTTTTAAAGAAAGGCATTGATGTTTGCATCCCAAATTGTTTGTCCATCTACCAGAAGTGTCTCCAGACGGACTACAGATTGGAAGATTCCCAGTTCTATGGGATCATGAGATTGCTAAATTGTGGTTTGGGCACTTAACAATTGGACAGCATTAACGTTTGCAATTCTGTTATGAACAGTAAATAAATCCATGACAATACTATAGGTCATATTATTTTTCCTTTTGATCATTATGTTATTTCATCCTACTATTTTCGTACTGTCTGCTATTAGAGCCCATTGCCCATCACTATGCATTTCCTGCCAGACCCGACTCCAGGGGGATTTGCTGATTGTTGAAGCAGAAACAAAATATTGCAAGATAATCATGCGCAACAAATGTTGCAGTTATCAACAACAATTGTAAGTGGTCTGCACAAAACCCCAGAAGGAATATTCGATACACCATAGCAAGACACCCTTAAGTGGATCGCCTCCTTCCTTTCAGGACGCATACAGAGCATCTGACTGCCTCCTTTCACCTCTGCACCCAAAGACATAAAATTCTGCGTACCACAAGGATGATCATCCCTCAGCCCCATCATGTTCAGCATCTACATGACTCCCCTCGCAGGCATCATCCGATCCCATGGACTCAGCATAATCTTCTACACAGATGACACTCAACTGATCCTCTCACTCACCGAGCACCCCTCCAGCGCCAAAACCAACTTCTGCAACGTCATGACCAACATAGCAAAATGGATGACAGACAACTGCCCCCAGCTCAACTCTGACAAAACTGAAGTACTGATCTTCGGGAAGACCACCTCCACATGGCACCACAGCTGGTGGCCTGCATTAGTCAGACCTACACACACACTGACCGACCATGTATCATACTCGACAGTCAACTGACTATGAAATGACAAGTCAACACAGTTGCCTCCTCCTGCTTCCACACACATTGCATACTCTGCAGAATCTTGAAATGTATCCCAACCAACACCAGAAAGACCATCACACAGGCCCTCGTCACAAGCTGCCTAGACTATGGCAACGCCTTAAATACCAGCTTCTCCACTCAGCCCTTCAGAAGACTCCAGACCATACAGAACACTGCAGACAGACTCTCCTGGACTTACCCTAAACAAACCCACATTGCCCCTGACCTGAGCGACCATCACAGGCTCCTCTTCCAGAAGAGATGTCATTTCAAGTTCCTCATGCAAGTCGTCAAAGCCCTTCAATACCTAGGACCGGCTTACATCAACCAGTGATTGAACTTACACCAGCCGTCTAGACACCTGCGATCCTCTTCATTCACCCTCGCACATACCCCCCAGATCCGTTGTAGCTGCAGCGGTAGCTGCTCCTTCTCCTAAATCGCGATCAAGACCTTGAATAACCTTCCCAACCAGCTCCAAACAGCCCCCTCGCTGGCAGACTTCAGACAGAAACACTAGACCTGGCTCTTCGATGCAGCCACACCACAGTGACAGTGCTGCGCTATACAAATTATGTTTGATTGATTGATTGATACACTGATGGATTCAAATCTCTATACTAAACAGCAAGCTCCAGATTCTTAAAAATGTAATTCAAGGTAGGAGCTTCAAAGAATTTCCAGTGGTTCACATTCCACTAGCAAATGTTGTGGGTGTTAGGCTCCAGTCAAACATAGTCCTTGCTAGACTCACCACTGAGGTGTCAGAGAAATGGAAAGTAGACTAAGAACTAGGCTTTGATTGAATGTTCCCCGCCAATTGACTTGGACAGGTTTGAGGGTTAAATAACCTAGACTGATTATTGTCTTCTCGGTGATTAGCCAGCTCAGTTTTGATGCAGCCTTGAATATGAGAGGCATATAATGTATCTTTACATGGCATATTGCAGTATTTAGAGGTGTATAGAGCTAAATGGGGATGCACCTCTAGCGCCACAGTCCTCCGTCATGAATAAGGCTCCCTGTTTTCCATTTTTAGTGATTTTTACAGATAAATACAGACAGAAAACATTCATTTTCTTGACCGTATTTATTTTTAAATGAGGATAAATACGGAAATTGGGTTGCTTTTTGAGTAATTCTAAACACTGTCTGCCACGATTGGCGGGACAATAGATGTGTGAGTTGATAAGGGTGTTAAAAAAGAAAGGAATATTAGTAAAGAGGCTTTAAAAGCAGTAGATATGCACAAGGTTGATTCTGAAAAGTGCATATTTTCATGTAAGTGCACTGATTGATCTTCTGCGGGAATTCACAGCACTGAAACCTGGCAGATATTCAAGTATGAGTGCATATTTATTGGTTAAAAAGATGTGGAAAAATATATTAATTTCAGCTTAATTTTTCCACAATACCCAAAATAAATATGGATAAATACAGATAAAATTAGCAAAACATAAATGTGGATAAATACAGATGGGAATGGCAACAAACAAAATACCATAAAACCGGGAGCCCTAATCATGAACCAGCTGTGAATGGATTTCAAGTTGAACATACCCTCTTCTCAACCTGCTGACTGCAGTTGCTATATGAATTGTATGTCTTGTTCAAAAATACTCAAATGGTAACCTCTACCGACATCAGATGACCACCTCTACAGACATTAGCTGAAGCCAGGCAAGGAGAAGAACCTTTTACCAGGGAATTGTTATCTGCCTTGAAAAATATAATTATTACATGAAAGAATATGTTAAGAAAAAGCTTTTAGTTTACTCGTTCCAGCCAACAAGCGTGTTAGCTACCGGGGCTGAGAGTGGAATCTGTGGGCGCTGAGGAGCTTATCCAGAATAGGCATCTGAACTCAACTTACCAAGGTCATTTTAGTGCTCACCACCCCTGCTTAAGACAGTGAGAGTATGATGATGCTCGAACCAGTCTTCTCTCGTCCATGTCAAATGGTTGGCAAACCAACAGCTATGGATGCGACTGTTCAGCCCTGACCAGGAGCTAAGATTTAAGTCCTCTGCTGATGTTAAGGTATGTTGACACCAAAGTCTGGCCTCCTCTGGCCAGGCTGACACTGCTTGACATGTGCACAATGGCTGGAGCAGCTCTCCCAGCTCTAAATGCATGCCCACAACTCCCAGAACCAGGAAGAAGTCAATGACAGTCAATTTGTATGCAAGAGCAAGCAAAGAGTGAAAATAGCTGTTTTACAAAATGTATGCAAAAATAAACACGTGTGCAAACAATTGGCCGGAGAATGCTTGCAGGTAGCAGTTACTCAAGGACATTGACCATGCCCTGCAAAACTCTGCAAGTTTTCCCAAAGTCTTGACAGGGGAGCCTGACCTGGGCCTAGAAGCAGAAGGCGCTATGCCTTAGAGCTGGTCTTCCCCTATTTTCTAGATCCTGCGGGGGGGATTCCAAAAACAAAACCTGGGCAGCCGTAATTGTGTGGAGAGAATTTCGAGCTTGGGTTTTCCCAGCTTTGAGGTAATTCCCCACTGCTTTATGCAAAAGGGGAAACCATGTCCCTCCGACTCAGGGTTTTAGCTTTTATTAACAAAGCCTTTATATCCCCAGATCTAGCAATGCTTAAAGTGTGAGAAAAGAAGACATTTATTTTTATCAGTGAAGCATTGGCTAATAAGATATTATTTAAAAAAATAATGTTGACAGCTTGATGATCTTATTGCTACAGGTAATCTAACCCAGGCTTCTCCAAGGAGTAGCTCGTGAGCTATTGGCAGCTCTCCAGCTACTTGTAATGAGCCATCCAAAGAACTAAATAAGAAGCGTTTACTTACCTGAAGTGATATATCTATACAAAAATTGAAAAGTATGTATTCTCAACAAAAACGTATGTATTTTTCAGCATTCAAAGGATGCTGTTTGGAAAAAAATGTTTGCATTTCCAAATTCTATTTAAAGTTGATATTTGAGTGATAAAAATCAAACAGTGTTGGGGAGAATTACAAATATTAATAATGTGGTCCTAAGGGCCTTGCAACTATGGCTGTTATGTATTACCCATGAAAAGGCATTCCACGTTGATAGAGCAATTTTTTTTAATTATAGCTGACAACTGCTGCTGCACTGAGCTGATCGCTACTGGTGATCTTGTATATGGTGGCCACAAAGTAATCTTGTTTGATATGGGTACTATTACAAGTCTAATAAGTTTAATAGCTCAGAAGAATGTTTTATTGAACATAAGAAAAGGTTGGGAAACACTATACTAACCTCTCGGTGCTGGTTTTTAAATGAAGGCTCGGGCATTGGGATTCATAGTTTCCGTAATAATCATTGGTGTCCACCCAGTCTAGTCACACGTGCCTTCATATCTGGACTTCAGAGCCACCATTAATCTTGAATGTACTTTTCTACAGCAGCAGTAACACAACGAATAAAAATAAACATACTCTCTAAAATAAAAGCCCACTAAAATGAAGGCCATTTGAAAGTTGCAGCGCCCAGTTTACACCTTCTACTGTATGCAGATGAACTGGCACCTCGAAACTTACAATATGAAGTTAGGAGACTGATGTTACCAAGTTGCCAACCACCGCTGTTTGTACTGCCTGCCCAGGGCAGCATGGGGCTCATATGGCATAGCCTGGATGGGTGTGGAGCTTTCCACTGCTTAGGGCAGTGGTCGTCAAACTTTTTAAAGCGCCCCCCCAATAAAAAAAAAACCATCATGGGCCCCCTAGAAATTCTAACAATTATCCTAATGAATTTGCAATGTTTAAATATGTATACACATATTGAAATATTGCAGTTTAGTTCTGTTACCCTTTTTAGGGCTCGGACTCCTTCCCAGTGAAACTGGGAGGAGTTTGAGAACTAATGTTAAAGGAGAAAAAAAAGAAGAAGTATCTCCTAGGGCCTTGGAGAGAGAAATTCCAGACATTCCTTAGCGTTTTCTGGCATCTGGTCAGTGATTCGTCTTCCCTGTGCTGTGTATGTAGTAGCCTTGAAGTGATAGGCTGTAAGTAATGTACGCGTGCCCGATGTGGCATTTTGTGTGCGAGAGCGAGCATGGCAGAGTGATTAATCTTAATTACGAGCTGTCAGAGTGCCCGTGTAATGCAAGCCAGATGATGCGAACGCGTTCACAGCGGTGAGCGCGTTCAATGTTAAATGACGAGAGGCAGCAGGCGAGGCTCACAGAAGATGACTCATACATGCTCGTCCACACTGTAGTTCTTGTTTTAAGTTGCTACGGGGTGTCTTTTTTCTGCCTCTGCGTGACAGTCTGTAAGAATAATGAGCGATGGTGTGCTGACTGTTTAGCATTGCGTGGTGTACTTTTTGCCGGGTTTATTTATTTATGCATTTGTATATAGCGCGGACTTTACCCATCCACCCCGACCTTCTAGCCTTCTCATTAATCCCCTGCTCCAATTCCTGCGTCTTTCTGGCCTCCTCTCCGCGTATCCACAGATTGCACCTTGCATCTCCGCAGTCTGCACCGCCACCGTACATCAGCCGGCACTTTTCAACATCCCTTCAGCTTCCTTCCTGTAACCAGGCACCCTTCTTCCTGCCTCGGCTCCCTCCTTCCTGCATCCCTTCAGCCTCCTCCTTGCGTCCTTATCCCCTTCTTCCTGCCGCCTCGCACCCGCCTTCCTGCATCCCTGAAGAGGCATTCCTGCATTCAGCACTCTTCTTTTGTGCACGCTTCCTTCTTCCTGTATCTTTTCACGACCCTGGCTCCACTGTCTCACCCCCAGACCCACGCGGCACTCTCGGCTTCAATTCTGTGTATCCCCTGCCCCCCACCCCCCCACACACACACCCTCCCCCGCCAGCCCAGCTCCCAGTGTCGCAGTTTCATCTGCGCCAGTGTCGCCAGATCCCCATCATCCCCGGCACACACACACAGATGCCGCGCGCCATCACCGCGAGCCTGCAGTGTCGCAGCACTGCCCCTCATCAACAAACCACCTGCACCTGCCGAGGGGCAGTAACAGCACCCACCATGCACGGGGGCGGGGGGGTACCCCGCAAGACTCGCCATCTCCGTCGCGCGACAATTGTTTATTGTGCTTCCACCTCAATGGTGCTCCTTCGGGACTACAAAGTCCTATTCCAGCCCACTCCAGATGGGCCTTGGGCGAGATGCCTCCCGTTTACAAATCGCGACATGTAAATATAGAGTGTGCGGGGTAGCAGGCCGTGCTGTCTATTGTATGCGCCACAGTGAAGTGCATGCGCCCTAGGGGAGCCAACACCGGCCTTTGTGCGGAACATTGGGGGGCGGGGGCAGAAGATTACCATCCCCTCTAGCCTCCAACGCGCCACCTGCACAGTCAGGACACTGCCAGGCTAGAACGGCGGAGCCGGTATGTGCTTGTGCCTTGATTGACTGCACTGGGCACATGAACTATGTGCAATGTCTTCGGGTGGGAGGCAGTGAAGGAGTTAAATCTATGTGCAAAACTAACTGGTGAGGTGGGCTACAAGGCTACTTCCTTCCATCCCAAGATAGACCACTGGGCACAAAACAGACACAGGCCCTCAAGCAAAACGGTGGCACACAGGAATGTCGAAAGGTTCACCAGTCCTGTAAAAAAGTATGTTTCATTCCGCTGTTGACAGGGCAGGGGTGCGAGCAGCCAATGAGCACACGTTTCCCCTGTGTGCTCTCTAAGGGAGTTTGGCATGTCTGCATGAGCATGAGCACGCACCTCCACCTCACAGCAGGGCACGCCAACCTTCATCCTCAGAGAGCAGCAGAGCAGATGCGAGTGTGGCAGGCCAGGCAGCCCTGCAGGCAGTGAGAGAAGTCGGGCCCCGCTTTGGACGTACATTGCCCCACTTCCTCTAGACATGTAGCCCTCTCCCACCCACCCGAAAGAATATAAACACATCTAAAGACGCCGGACAGGGAACCTTTCCAGTCCAAATGCAATAGATTCGTTAGAGTTTGGGGCGATTGGTACCATAACCATTGGCGTGTTGATGTGAGCTACTATGAGGCGATTATTTGAGATTGTTGTTTTCTAGATCGTCGTATGAATGTTTAAACCATTACAACGCCTAGAAGCAGTACCGTTTTAAGTAAAAACGCAAAAGCTCTGCAATATAGTGTAATGTCGTAAAACATAGGCATGACGTGGGGTACGTAGTCCACCATAACAAAACACATGATGGCATGTCAGCATGATACGACATACCATAGCATCGCATGACACGACTTAGCAGGGCACATCAAGGCACGACCACAAAACATAGAAACACATGACATAGAAAAATAACACTGAGTATCATAACTTCAAACATTACAACAATAGTTAAAGTGACATAACAAAGCACAACATACCAGTACCACATAACACAGAACAGCATACTACCAGTGGCTGTGGGTGTCCAGGGGTGCAGCAGGTGCAGTGACACCGGGGCCTCGAGGGTCTCCCTTAACCCAGACAGTGCTGTATTTTACTACGAGTGGCGGTGGAAGTCCAGGGGTGCAGCAGGTGCAGTGACACCGGGGCCTCAAGGGTCTCACTTAATTTAGACAGTGCTGTATTTTACTACCAGTGGCTGTGAGGGTGCAGCAGGTGCAGTGACACCGGGGCCTCGAGTGTCTCCCTTAACCCCGACAGTGCTGTATTTTACTACCAGTGGCTGTGGGTGTCCAGGGGTGCAGCAGGTGCAGTGACACCGGGGCCTCGAGGGTCTCCCTTAACCCAGACAGTCCTGTATTTTACTACCAGTGGCTGTGAGGGTGCAGCAGGTGCAGTGACACCAGGGCCTCGAGGGTCTCCCTTAACCCAGACAGAGTAGTGAGTGCAGAGTAGTGAGTAGTGAGTAGAGTAGTGAGTAGTGAGTGTAGAGTAGTGAGTGCAGAGTAGTGAGTAGAGTAGTGAGTGCAGAGTAGTGAGTAGTGAGTAGAGTAGTGAGTAGAGTAGTGAGTAGTGAGTGTAATAGTGAGTAGTGAGTAGAGTAGTGAGTAGTGAGTAGAGTAGTGAGTAGAGTAGTGAGTAGAGTAGTGAGTAGTGAGTGCAGAGTAGTGAGTAGTGAGCAGAGTAGAGTAGTGAGTAGGACATCACAGGCAGCAGCTGTGCAAGCTTCTTACACTCACAAGGAGACCACAGGCAGCTGAGTTGCAAGCTTCTCCCACTCACAAGAAGGACATCACAAACAGCAGCGGTGCAAGCTTCTCACACTCACTAGAAGGACATCACAAACAGCAGCGGTGCAAGCTTCTCACACTCACAAGAACGACATCACAGGCAGCAGCAGTGCAAGCTTCTTACACTCACAAGGAGACCACAGGCAGCAGCGGTGCAAGCTTCTCACACTCACAAGAAGGAAATCACAGGCAGCAGCTGTGCAAGCTTCTTACACTCACAAGGAGACCACAGGCAGCTGAGGTGCAAGCTTCTCCCACTCACAAGAAGGACATCACAAGCAGCAGCGGTGCAAGCTTCTCACACTCACAAGAACGACATCACAGCCAGCAGCAGTGCAAGCTTCTTACACTCACAAGGAGACGACAGGCAGCAGAGGTGCAAGCTTCTCACACTCGCAAGAACGACATCACAAGCAGCAGTGGTGCAAGCTGCCCTTACACACTCACAGCAGGTCCGGTGCCAAGGCAGCAGCAGCAACAGAGCAAGAGTCCCTTACAAAGAACAGGCACAGCACAGAGATGCACAATGCAATCTTCTCATACTCCCAGGCAGCAGCGGTGCAAGCTTCTCACACTCACACGAAGGACATTACAGGCAGCAGCTGTGCAAGCTTCTTACACTCACAAGGATACCACAGGCAGCTGAGGCGCAAGCCTTTCCCACTCACAAGAAGGACATCACAAGCAGCAGCGGTGCAAACTTCTCACACTCACAAGAACGACATCACAGGCAGCAGCAGTGCAAGCTTCTTACACTCACAAGAAGGACATCACAGGCAGCAGCAGTGCAAGCTTCTTACACTCACAAGGAGACCACAGGCAGCAGAGGTGCAAGCTTCTCACACTCACAAGAAGGACATCACAGGCAGTAACGGTGCAATATTCTCACACTCACAAGGAGATAACTGGCAGTACACACCACATGAACACACTCCATAACACATAGCAACAATACATTGGCATTTACAATGCCATTAGCTCAAACTCAAATAAATCCGAGCCCGATTGCATTTCTAATGCTTGTTAAAAATGCAATCAAATACACGATTGACCAACATACTGTTCTGGTCAGCCAGGCCTTACAAAAGTGTAAAAGTATCTGCCATGTGATTATCAGCAATGATGGAAGGAGGAGGTTAAAGGAATGTTTGGAGTACCGTACCCTTTGACGCCTACTCTCAGCCAGTATCTAAATGACAAAAGGTTTTAGTGATTACCAATAAGAGTGACTTACTGATACTATGTTTTTTCCGCTCGAAACAAAGCACTTTTATCAGCATTGAGCTTCTCTTGCTCAGAGCTTGGTGCCCCTCCCCCGACCAATTAATGCCCTCCCAGTGGGCCCGTCCCCCAGTTTGAAGACCCCTGGCTTAGAGCAATAAGAATTTCAGCATTTTCACAAATATCTAAAATTTTACACCACCACTAGGTGGCGCCCTCCTTCACTTTATGGAAATGTGGGCCATGGGCATTACTATTAGGAGAGGAAATAGTGATCTTGGCCACTGTCTCTGTTTAAGGAAATAAAAGAAATCTACGTCCAGCAGCACTCCTAGATGGGGCACAATGTTAGTGCCCTGTCTCCCAATCTAATGTCCGCATTGAGTGTAGGAAGATTGAACAGAACATCATGACTTGCCTTACCTCTCCCACCATTTAATTGAAGTCACTGCTTCCTCCAACACTTGAGGGCTGTCAAGCATATTATGCGTCATGTGTCAACGTCATTGGCTGCTTAGGGGGCTTATATTCAGGTGAGTCAGACTGATGTGCAGGAACCTGCACTGCTCCGTGATGCACCCATGATGCATTGATAGATCAACCTTTTACATCAGTTTCTAATGCCATTGTTCATTCAGTTCCTCTTTCCTCAAAGGTTAACCACAATCATCGCAAAGTGTTTCTGAGTCTTGGTTGAAATTCAAATTTTATGAAAGAACAAGCTGTGGGGCTGCAGATGTCAGCTCCTGGAAACACAGAGAAAGACAAACCGCTCTTTTGTTAGTGGAGCTGGAACATAGTGTATTCATAAGAAAGGCCAGCGGATGTGGCAGTGCAAAAGCAAGCCTTTTAGAGTCCAATTTCCAACAGTTGTCTTAGGATGTTAATTATGGAGCCTTAATTACGTTCAGAAAGCTTGGCAGCACTTTTCTCGGTATCTTATGTGGCAATATTTGGTCAGGGATCGTTCCCCTCACTGTTCTTGGACTAATTCCACCCTCTTATTATGTTATTAGAATACATTATTGTATCCCTGTGTTGTGTAGGCTTGGATGGCACAGTGTGTCACATCTCTAAATGCTACCTGTGGCACTTAACAAAACCAACATAACATTTTAGGATTTAAATGGTTGCTATACATCAGACAAATAAGAACAAATATGTATATGTTAAATTAAAGTGGGCCAGTTCACTTGCCTCTTCTTGGATCACAATAGACAGTAGCTACTGAGGACACGAGGAAACCTCTGTAGTTTGCAAATTGGCCAATCACATTGACAGGTTATAGTTTACAGTTTAGTCAATCGGAGTGATTACAAAATTTTCCAGCTATCGCGACAAGAATTTTAGATTCTATTAAGGACATTGAGGCGAGGATTATGCTGTCTCAATTTCTTTACTGAACTCACAGCAGCCAATAAAAGTAAAACTACACAATGAAAAAACATCATATACCATGAGGCTTTGAACCACGCCTCTTCATTACAGCCAATAGCAACATCTCAAAGTATACAAAATAGAGAGGCACCATCCTGGCTTCCTCTTTTTTTGCGAAAAAACAGTCCATAAGTACGAACCAAAAACAAAGTCCCAACTCTCAACGGAGAGGCAAACAGTTCTTTTCCATTCTCAACGGAGAATGTAATCCACACGTCCTGAGGTCACCAGCTTCTCACACAGACGTGATCCATCTCCCTCCGGAGTAGCCATTCAGTTCTTGTTAGAATCATTTCCTAAAAATGGAAACAAGGTTGAGAAGGGGAACCCACAAATCTGAATCTCATAGGGTGGGTATTTAATACTGTTATGAACATAACCATCAAACAACTTAACAGTTGAAATAAACTGTCCCAACGGGTGGGATAATCCTTGCCTCCGTGTCCTTAATAGAATCTAAAATTCTTGTAGCGATAGTTGAAAAATGTTGTATTCTATAGCAGGACCGGAAGCTTCTGATTATGCTGGTTCAAAACTCATCAATAACAACAGAAGACACGAGATATAGGCTTGTAATAAAAAACTTTAAACATAGAATCTGTAGACCAGTCAGCTGCCTTCAGGATATCTTCTAAACGAGATCCCAACATGTAAGCCTTGGAGGCCATAGCTCCTCTCGCAGAATGGGCACCATATACTGAGATATCAATACCTGCTTCTGACATCACTCATCTGACCCACCTAGCTAAGGTGGCAGCAGAGACCGGTTTGAAAGACTTTTGAATTGGTATTAACAACTGACCCAACGGATCAGACCTATGTGCAAGAGTGCGTTCCTCATAACATTTCAAACATTGCAAAACACATAATTTATTATTATGAGGGAAAGAAGGATACTCCACCGAACGTGACATAGTTTTTGTCTGTCTCGTGATTACAAAAGAAACACTCTGTCGAGAAAACATTCTTCCTGCTACACCCAAAGCTCGTACATCAGACACTCTGCAACAGGAGATTAGACATGGCAACATGGTGAGCTTGGCAGATAGACGTTTCAAGGAAATGTCTGTATTATTCGGCCAAGATTCAAGTAGGGAGAGGACCTTAGAAACATCCCATAGGGTTTAATACCTTGGACGAGGGGGATTAGCCACCCTGACACATTTAAGCAATTTACATACCAGGGGATGCATCCCCACAGGTTTGCCATCAATATGATTGTGGCCTGCTGAGATTGCGGACCTGAAGTTGTTAACCGAACTGTAGGCAAGGCCTGATTCTAAAGGAAGTTTAACATCTCAGTCACATCTGATCCCAAGGGCTCCACCTGCTGTTGAAGGCACCAACTCACCCATCTCTTCCAGGAAGCTGAATATCGCTTTCAAGTGGATGGAGCTCAAACCTGTTGTATGAAGCCGGCAGCTGCCTGCGAAAGGCCTGTAATGCTCTCATGTCTCCTGAGAGCGTCCACACCATCAGAGTTAGTTGGTTCTGCAGGACCAGGGGGTGACAAGCCCCCACTGGGTCCTGGAGAAGCGTCGGGAATATCGGAAGTTGAAACGGAAGATCCACAGACAACTCCAATAGTGTGGGAAACCACGACTGAGTCTTCCACAAAGGTGTCCCCAACACTATTGAGGTCGTCTGTCGACGGACAAAGGCCGGCGCTCTCGGGATCAAGGCAAACAGAGGAAACGCATAGTTCCTCTGCTGCCCCCAATGGTGAAGAAACGCATCCGTTCCCATCGGGTTCGGTCTCCAACTGAAGAAGAAAGGGGGCTGAGCATTGAGGCGAGAGGCAAATAGATCTATCTTGCAGGGGCCTCGCATACTCATGATCTGCGCCAACAGAGTGGGGTGAAGCCTCCAATCGCTTTAGTCCCTGAGGAACCTGGAGTTCCAATCCGCTACATGATTGAGCTTCCCCGGTAGGTATTATGCTATGACAGTGATTTTGTGATCCAGGCAGAAGTGCCAGAACTCCTTTTCTATGTTGACCAACATACTGGACCTTGTTCCCCATAGGCGATTGATATATCTCACAGCTGACACATTGTCAAAACGGAGGAGGATGCAACAATTGTTCTTCAGAGGAGATATTGACCTGATCACAAATGAGTCTGCTAAAAGTTCGAGGCAGTTGATGTGCAACTTTAACTCATCTGCGGACCAACGTCCGCCTGTGGCAAAGTCTCCACATCGAGCGCCCCAGCCCTATCGGCTGGCGTCGGACTCGACAATCACGTTTGGGGCTGCGCCAGAGATCGCTTGACTGTGCCAGGTTGTCATGTGTTCCAGCCACCAACAAAGCTCTTCTCGAGCGTCTGGGGACAAGGGAATGATATGGTCGTAATGGAAATTTTTCTGAATGTAATAAATCTTGAGTCGCTGAAGGGCCCAGTAATGCAGGGGGCCTGGAAAAATGGCTTGGATAGAGGATGCCAACAGGCCCACAACTCTTGCCAAAACTCTCAAAGAAATCATCTGTTTGGACAGAGTGGACTTGATTTCCCTTCTGATAGACCTGATCTTGCTCAAAGGTAGGAGAAGTTGGGCAGAAACTGAATTTATTATAAAGCCCAGGAATTCTATCTGTTGACTCAGGATTATCATTGACTTCTTGATGTTTATGACTAAGCCCAGATCCTGTAATAGGGACATTGTCCACTCTAAGCGAGTGAGGAGAAGAGTCTGATCTTGCGGCAGGATTAACATATCGACTAGGTAAACAATAAGGCGCACTACCATTTCCCGAAGGCGGGAAACTACTGGTCTCAGGAGTTTGGTGAAAACCCACGGGGCTGATGACAGGCCAAAGGGGAGAGTGCAATAGCGGTACCACTGCCCTTTCCATTGAAATTGCAAGAATTTTTGATGTGAGGGGCAAACTGGTACCGTGAGATAGGCATCCTTCAGGTCCAGCCGGACCATCCAGTCCCTCACCAGCAGGAGATCTCTCAGAAGATGGATACCCTTCATCTTGAAATGCCTGTAGACTACATAAGGGTTGAAATCTCTTAAATGTAAGACTAATCGTTGACCTCCTCCCTTCTTTTGAACCAAAAAGACGTTTCTGCAAAATCCTCCAGGGATGAAGGGTTCTACAGCAATAGCCTCTTTGGCCAAATGCTCTTGCAGTTCGGAGTCTATAAAAATCTGCTCTTGAAGGGAAAAAAGGTGTGGACGAGGGGGAGAAACCTGACAGGGGGAATCCAGAAGTTCTATCTGATAACCCTGAACAGTCTGAAGGATCCACACATCTGTGGTGAGACTTGTCCAATTGACAACAAAATGCAACAACCTGCCCCCTAGGGGAATCAACGGGCATACAGGACTTACCAGAAGACTGGGAGTCGAAATTTTTGTATCCACTGTTAACACCTTTGTTGAAGCGACCCCTGTAGGCATGAGACCTGGAGGGGTAGAAGCCGGCCTGCTCGGGCTCCTGGGTGTAACCTCTGCGTCTGGAGGCAAAGCCTCTCTGAGGACTTGGTGGTGTAGCGGCCAGTCGAGCGTCCTCTGCCACGGCCGGCCCTACCAGAGACCTGATGGAAAACTCTCTTAAGGGAGGATTGTGAGTTATCGAGGGAGGCGAAGGTGCTCACGAATTTGGCAATGTCCTTTACAAACTTTTCGCCAAAAAGTTGTCCTTCCGCCAAAGGGCCCGTTTCAGATGAGGCCACCTCACCAATTGAGGATCGATTCTTAGCAATACAGACTTGCGCCGTTCGGAGGCCAAGGCGCAGTTAGCATTTCCCAACATACAAATCACCCTTTGCGCCCAAGCAGCCAGGAATTCGGGGTGAATAGCGGTCCCTTTCTCCTGTGCCTGGAGGGCTAACTCAAGAATTTTGGCTAGAGGGCCTGAAAGGTTAAGAACCTTATCTTGGCACGCCCAGAGGGCACTGTCGATCCCCTTCTTAGGGTCTTTTTTTGTACTTTTTCAAGAAGGTGGTCATAGAAGAGTCTGGAGTGAGTGCCACCTTGTGAGCTAAGTCTGAACGGGGACATTCCGATTTTAGACGAGCCCTAATGTCCTTATCAAAACCCCTACGTAAGTGAGTTTGCATGTAGTCTGCCACTGCAAGGGGAGGGATCCAGTCAGCCGACCGAGGGTGGACAATGTCAGAGGGGTCAAACATGAAAGGAGACGGTTGGACAGGAGAGGAAGAGTGTTTACGCTTTTTAGCGCCCTTTTGAGGTCCAGACTCCTAGGATGAGTCTGTGTCTGTGTCTGTATCTGTAGTGGTATCAGGAATCGGAATAGGGGAAGAGCGTGGAGGGGAAGGGTTGGGGCGTCATCTTGGACCTGCTCCTTGGACTTGCAGAGCTTCGAATACGTATGCACATGAGGTTAGGGGAGACCCAGGGGTTCTGAAGGAGGAAGGGGGACTGGGACCGATGAAGACCCCGCGGGAGGATGGGTTGGGACAGGGGGAACTAGAAACTTCTGTACGATAGGCAACAGGGCGGAGGAGAGGGCTTTATCTAGTTTGGCATCGAACTTCTTATCAATGATGTTCTCCATGGACTCATCATAGTAGTATTCATCATCACCCTGTTCTTCACACACAGCAACCTCCTCCTGGTAGAATTTGCATTCTGCCATGATCAGGTGAATATGAATATTCAATCAGAAGAAATCCCCAGAAGAAAGCACAATTATCAGCCCACAATCAAGGTAGGGCGTCGGTTGAGAGCAATGCCGGGGCCCAGGAGCCAGAATATTATTAACAAATTCACAAGTCACCAATAGAAAGTCCAATCTAGGACTAATGGAGGGAATAACCCCTAGCTGCAAGCAGAATAGGGGCGCCAAAAATTAATTTCAAGGAGCCCTGGAAAGACAAGGGTTAATGGCTAAAGTCTACTCAAGTGAAACGCTGCCTTATCTGTGCCCAAAACGACCCGCACTGGCTCCTGAGCTTGCTGCGTTAGACTCCCCGATTCAGCCTGGGGCAGGGCATTGATCAGGCAGAGAATAGGAGCTGCGCGTGCACGGAGGTGCGTGCGAGCTCCCGAGGCGCACGCTGGCGGCCCGGCCGGGCTCCGGCGTGCATCTCGCTCCCAGCGTGGGGGTCTAGCCCCTCTGATTGCGAGCCGCGATCGAGTGAAGCCAGCAAGCTGGCGGCAGCGGTAAAACGGGCAGAAAGGGGACAAAACCTAAAGCGCAACACGTGCTTGTCAAACGGGTAAATTAAGAGACTTTAAGCGAGTGTCCTAATCGGAGCGGAGCAGCGCTCCAGTACAGAGAGATAAAACAATTGCGCTGCACAAGTTATAAAGTGCGTAATAAGATACAATGCATACAATTCCCACAATACATTTAGAAAGGCAATAATAACTAAATCATAAGGTAATATAACACCAGTAGTGCAAAGTAGACAAAATAGAGAGGCACTTATCTTGACTGCGAGACAGGAAAGAAATAGGAAGCCAGGAGGGTGCCTCTCTATTTTGTATACTTTGAGATGTTGCTATTGGCTGTAATGAGGAGGCATGGTTCAAGTTAGCCTCACGGATATGATGTTTTTTCATTGTGTTGTTTTAATTTTATTGGCTGCTGTGAGTTCAGTAAAGAAATTGAAACAGCATAATCAGAAGCCTCCGGTCCTGCTATAGAATCACAAAGTCGGTGGCCGAGAGGTATGAGTTTTGTATAAGATAACGTTGGATTCCCTGTGTTTGTCTTGTGGGTGTTCTAGTGGCCTTTCTTTGTCATGGCTTTATAGGGATGTATGACATTACAACGCATGCTTTTACCACGAATGCCTTTACATCGCAACTTTTACAACGCATGCCTTTACAACGCATAGTGTTGAGGGGTGCTGGATAGTGAATAGTTTAATTTACTATTCCAACTCCAGTCCCCGTGGATAGTAGGGAAGGTTTTGGATAGTAAATTAAATCTATTCCCTATCCTAGAGCGCCCCCCAGCGCAATGCGTTGTAATGGTTTGCGTTGTAATAGTTGCGTCATAAAGGCACTGCGTGGTAAAAGTGGCGTTGTAAAGGATGTTTCCCCCACATAGACTTCACCTACTAATTGTTTTTTAATTACTTCAAATCTTACCTATTAACCTTCATTTCGGGGTCTGTGTTGGGTGGGAGGTCTTAATAATACTTTGTTTTTCTGGCCTTTACCCTTTGATCCATCGCAGCTCCTCTGGCTGTTTGTTGCGGATAGGGTGCCAGCTTTGAAGAGGAGGTTTGTTTATTCACTTCCTGCCTGCAATAAAGTGCACCCCCATTTTGTGGGTCAGCGGTCTAGCTTCTTAGTGTGCTTGTTTTCTGCATTTCGGTACCTACTAAAGACGCATGGCAGCATGGATGTGCTGCGAATACTGGCTCCCCGCACTCACAAACTGTTTTTAAATACTGAAAATCATACCTTTTAACCTTCGTATCTTTTAACCTTCTTTTTGGGTCTGTGTTGTGTGGGAAGGACTTTTATTTTTATTCGTTTTAATAGAGCGCAAACTTTACCCGAAGGTGCCAGAGCGCTTTACAATAGAACCAGTTACATTACATAAGGACTTCAGAGTACATGAATTACATAAAAGATACAGATACACTCTAAAATCACATAAGAATGGTAGTAAGTACATAACTCGACTAAAGATACTAGTGGTTAGAGTTACTTATATACAAGTTGCAAATTCACTTTAAGTTAGATTTTAAGAAAAGTTAAAGCAATTTGAGTTTGACAAATATATATTACATATTTACACAGCATGATCTTCTCCCCTTTGCTGGGGTTCTTGCTTTCAGCCCAGCCTTCAGGGTCTTGTTACACTCACGGGCGGTGATCTTTTAATACTTTTGTCTGGTCGTTACCCTTCATTCCGCCACAGCTCCTCAGCTGTTTGTTATGGAGAGGGTGCCTGCGTTGAACAGGAGGTTTGTTTATTCTCTTCCTGTCTGCAATTTACTGTGCCGCCATTTTGGGGGCCAGCAGTCAAGTTTCATAGTGTGCTTGTTTCCTGAATTTTGGTTCCTACTTAAGACGCATGGCAGCGTGGATGCGCTGCGGATACTCCTAATCAGGGGGTATCCATGGGTCCCCTCTTCCCAACCATGCACAGTGTGGCAGGCACCATGGGGTGCCTGCCACAGGAAGCACTTTTTTCCCAGCCACCCCTTTCTTCAATCAGAGCCTGTGTTCACGTTCGTAACACAGGCTCCCATTGAAGTCAATGGGAGTCCGCCCAAATCGGATACGGATGCATATGGATTCATCATACTCGTTTGGTCAGACTCCCCCGATTCGAATCATAAAGACTGCATTCCGGAACCGATTCGGTCAGCATGCTTTCCGAACAAGATCGGAATCGGGCCCTTCGTTTTTCTGGCTGTCAACCTGTAGTTTTGCCACAATTCCTCAGGCTGTCTGTTGCGGAGAGGGTGCTGGCATTAAACAGGAGGTTTGTTTATTCAATTCCAGTCTGCAGTCTACTGCATCACCATTTTGAGTGTCAGTGGTCTAGTTCACAGTGTGCTTGTTTCCTTTATTTTTGCACCTACTTAAGGTGCTTTGCAGTGTGGACGTGCCGCGGATACCGGCTCCCCGCAACTTCTAATTGTTTTTAATTACTGCACATCGTACCTTTTAACATTCATTTCACCATGTTTGGTGGGAGGGATTTTTAATACTTTGTTTTTCTAGCCGTTACCCTTCATTCCACCTCAGCTCCTCAGGTTGTTTGTTGCAGAGATTTTGGGGGTCAGCGGTCTAGTTTCACAGTGTGCTTGTTTCCTCCATTTTGGAACCTACTTAAGGTGCAAGAACACATGGATGTGCAGCGAGCACGCCATTGGCACGCTGAAGGCACGCCCGTTCATCACCAAGAGCCAGGCCCTCTGCTCCTTTTATCAGAGGTTAGTCACACAACTAGCATTACCTACTGCTCCTAAGCTCTGCACAAAATAGGTGACTTGTGCAGAACCTTGACTCTTACTATCACTAACTGTACAAGCATCTTTCCACATTACTTATAAGGCCCTGTGGCCTGTCTAAAATATAAATTCCATTGAATCAAGATGGCTGACGGACAAGGAACTCGGAAAGGGGAGCTCCTGGGCTAGGGATCGGAAAACTTCCCAAATATCCCTATTAGCCTCAAGCCTTGCCCAGATAATGTAACCAGCATACACGAGGAGACATCGGATACATGCAGAGGAGAAACGGACGTCGACAGTGATTAATCGGTTGGCACCTCTTACCTATGTGGAAGGTCGTAGACCCGCTACGGAGGAGCTGCACGGACCCGGAGCACATCAGATAGAAGAGAGGCGGACTTCGACAGGGATCAGTCGGTAGGCACCCCTTGCCTACGTGGAAGGTCGTAGCCCTGCTACAGAAGAGCTGCATGGACCCAGAGCACAACAGACAGAAGAGAGACGGACATCAACAGTGATCAATCCATAGGCACCCCTTGACTACGTGGAAGGTCATAGCCCCGCTACGGAGGAACTGCACGGACCCGGAGCAACTCGGGCAGCATTGCGACTGGCCCTCTCCTGCTTTGAGCAGACCCGGGTGTCTCCCGCGGGAGTTCACCTCTCTTCATAGACCCCGGCTCGAAAGGCACTAGCTCATAGTACTGGCACTGGAGATCACGGCACACATGAGCCTCACGCAGAGCACAGCAGACGGAGCTCTGTGGTTGCAAGGACCTCCCCCGATGATTCTCACCGGAGCACGCTCAACTTTGGACTGTAAGGGGGGCTGTCTATACCGCCGTTACGCCTGGGCGAGAGGTGATAGCCTCATTTCCTTTCCTCTCCCTCTCCTACTGTTCCCCGCCTGGATCTCTTGAACACCACGGGGTTTCAGAACTAACTTTGGGTTCATTGTGCCTTATGTTAATACCCTTCCGTTTTTGCTCTGAGTGATCCCCTGCCTTGGGAGTGATCACCTGCCTTTTTGGAGTGCCACACACCGATCTTGTAGTTCAAGGGTGCATACAGGGACCCCATTTTGAAAAGTCACCACAATCTTCTTCCTGATCCCAGGGGCAGGCAAAATGGCACTCACTCGGCCACAGAAAGAGTGAGAGGACTTATCACCACACAGCCTTCCACTGAAAGAAAGATAGAACTACACTAATTCAGCTCAGCTAGTGAGGAATATAGGACTTCCCCACAATACTGTTCCACTCACAGAAAGAGTGATAGGACTACAATGAGGAGCTCAAGAATTCCTCTGCAATTCAGGTGGCCATTTTAAACTGGTCTCAGTGCCCATAGGAAAGGCTATTCACGTGCAGTCAAAAATAAACAATTCAGTAGTGCACCCCCTCTATCCACCTACCCTTCTCTCTAGTGTCAGTAACAGGATGGAACGATCAGGTCAACATACATACACCATCAAGTACCCCCCTCACCTCTCAAAAAAAGCAGCCAAACGTTTCAAACATTCTCTGCAAAAAAAGATACCCTGAGACCCCAATATCAGATACCTATCACTCTATAAACAAGGGCTCTTTAATTAACGACATTATTTTTTACACGAAGAGAAGAGCCCAATGGAGGAAAGCAGTTTTACGCCCTGTTCTCAGTCTCCTCGTCCAAAAAAAACAGCACACGGTCTCAAGATCTCTATCATCCCCTCCCCGCTTTTCAGGGCTTCAGCCACATTCACCATTTATCACACCGGGATCATTCTCTTGCAATCCTCTGACCAAAATGTAATCTTACTCGATAGCATCTTCCCGCTCATCAAAGAGAAAGTCCTTAGATCCTCTCCCCCGCTACAGACACAGACACTTCTAACTCCATAACGCCCACCATGTCCACGCCGACATCCCCCCTTGGGCATTCGCCTACAAACCCATCCTTCCATACTCCCACCCCGACGCCAGGAGATCTAATAGCGCCTGAGATCCACTCCCGCAATGCCTACAACACCTCCTTAAGGCCCCCCATGTTCATAACGCCCCCCATGTCCACGTCGACATCCCCCCCCTGGCATTTACCTTCGAACCCATCCTTTCATACTCCCACCCTGACACCAGGAGATATCCCAGTTTCTGAGAACCACTCACATAACTCCTACATCACTTCCATAATGCCCTCCATGCCCATGCCGATATTCCCCTTGGCATTCACCCTTAAACCCATCCTTCCATACTCCCATCCCGATGCCAGGAGATATCCTATCCTTTGAGAACCACCCCCACAACACTGACATCACCTCCCCCTCACCTAGGATCCAATCAAGTAACATCTCGTATAACAGTCCCACTAACATTAGGAACCCCACATGCCTAGACAACACAATGACCAAGCCGCCCACATCGGACCCTAGGTTCGATTAAATCCTTCTCTACAATAAATCAAAGATGACCTACACAAGCTATGGAACCTATTTAGGCTGCAAGCCTAGATCAGATGACATACTGGTGATAAGAGCAGGATCCCCCACAGCAACAGCCCCACACCCCAGCACCAGTTGCAACGTCTTTCCCTAAATTAGCCGACCCCAAGATGGAGAACAGTTCCTAACTGCAATTCCACAACCCGTCCGATCCGCAGGAAGAATACCTTATCTGCCATGTATATACACTCCCTCCTCCTCTCCTATGACCTCCCCCCAACCCAACCAGTCCACAGTTATCTTGAATCTGCCGAAACAACCTTCACTAATCAAAACCATACATCTCAGTACACACAGACCCCCTATTCACAACATCAGAGGTATAATCCTGGAGAATCTTATGCAAGTTCCATTAACACTGGATCCTCCAACGACCTCTAAGCAGTGTCTTAATTGCATTCTACTAAACTGCAGATCAGACTCAGCACATGCAGCTGACATTTGCGACCTTATACTCACTCACGAACCTGACCTCCTAATCCTTACTGAAACATGGCTAAACGAATGGTCCAACCCGATCCTTGGCATACTGGTCCCCCCTAATTATGACAACACTAGACTAGACAGACCTAGTAGACCAGGAGGCGGAATTGCATGCATCTACCGGAACCACCTCACAGTGAACCGTTCACCCTCACTGGATCTTTCCTCATGTGAATATCTCTGCTTAAACATCACTAGTAATAACAAACCAATCTGCTCACTGCACACCTTTTACCACCCGCCAGGTAATAACCTCACCTTCATCGAGAAATTCATGGACACTGTGACCACACATACGTGTCAATGAAATAACAAAATATTCCTCGGTGATTTCAATCTCCATTGGAATGATCCTAAGGACACGGCAGTGAATAGCCTCAACACCTTCCTGTCAGGCCTTTACCTTACCCAAATCTGCAATAGCCCCACACATGTCAAAGGCTCAACCCTCGACTTGGTGATTGACAACCCAGAGGCCATTCAGCTTAACACAATCCTCCCCTGTGATTGGTCGGATCATCACGCCATCACCTTCTCCATCAACTTACCAGCTAAACGACGCTCAGCACAACCTTCAAGTCCCAAAGTATGGAAGAGAAGCCTCCTGCTTCCCCCGAAAGACCTTACTGACGTTCAAGCTTTGACACAGCACTACTTTAACTCCAGGACCACGATCTTAGATTCTACTGCGCTTCTACAACTGAAGAGGCTCTCTACAAAAGACTCTAAACCTTGGTATGATGGTAGTCTCAATGAGGAGAGATGAGCCTTAAGATTAGTTGAACAGAGATGGAGGTTATCACCAACCATGGACCACCTTAAACTGGTCAGATCCTCTAGAAACTCGTACTATAGAAAGATCAGACACTCAAAAGCCAACATTTTCAAAAATCAGCTAGATCAAGCCAAGAACCAACCCAAGAAGCTCTTTGAACTAATTAAATCTCAATATGGTGGCATAGCTCACCCTCCCCAAGATGGTCAATGTTCCCCACCCAGCTGCGAAGAATTTTCTTCCTTCTTCATGAGTAAGACGGAACTCCTGAAAACTGATCTACTTAAGGCCTCTTTAGCTCAGATTGACATGCAGATGATCACCCCATCTCACATGATAGCAACCCCAAGCACCTGTACAACCAAGCCCGCCCTCAAAAACAACGCCTCCTGGGCCTCTTTTACAACCTATAGCGAAGAAACTATCCTAAAAGCACTCACGTCCCTGAACCCCTCCAACCACTTCTCTGACCCCCTCCCCGCTAACTACCTCAAAAATTTCATACCAATGCTAGTGCCACTTTGGACAAAGATCATTAATGCTTCATTAGTCCAAGGTGTTATTCCGGATATTCTCAAATCGGGATAAGTTTCTCCATCCTGAAAAAAACTACGGCAGACCCCACGGACCTGAATAACTACAGACCAATTTCCAAAATCCCAACTCTGGCGAAACTCCTTGAAAAATGTGTTCTCAGCCAGCTAGACAACCACATCACTAACTTCCACCTGCTCAATAAATTTCAATCTGGCTTCCGAGCAGGGCACAATACAGAGTCGTCCATGACCCACATAGTAGATGATGCATTAAAAATACTAGATCAGAACGCAGCCTGTCTACTTATCCTACCTGACTTATAGTCAGCTTTCGACACCGTCAAAAATGAATATCTTCTTGACCTCCTCCAACAAAGAATGATAACCCCCCCTAAATGGGCTTATCAGGGTCAGTTCTAAACTGGTTTACCTCTTTCCTCCGTAATAGATCCCAAAGGTTCAAGGTCAACCAATCCATGCCCAGGATCGTCCCAGTCACATTAGGAGTCCCACAGGTCTCCTCCCTTTCACCTACACTGTTCAACTTACTCATGGAACCACTTACCGAATTCCTCAATTCATCTAATATCCACTTTGACATGTACGCAGACGACACACAACTTTATTTAAAGATAAACTCTCCGGGCGACATCAAAGCTCTCAATTCAACTCCACAAAAAACTCAGTCTTGGTTGACTGATAACCACCTCAAACTAAATTCCCTCAAAACCGAATTCATACCAATCGCCCCCCCTAACCAAACAGACATCATTCAAGAATGGCTTAAACAACTTTCAGCACTCAACTGCCAACCTCTTTTGATCGATTCAGCAAAATCACTGGGAGTAACTCTGGACAGTAACCTAAACATGCAAAAACATATCAGTATTGCAGCAAAAGGAGCAAACTTTCAGATTCACACCCTGAGAAAATTAAAACCCTTCCTACCAGCAAATGACTTCAAACTGGCAGTCCAAGCACTAGTACTTCCCAGATTAGAATATGGCAGTGCAACGCTTTGTGGACTCCCTAGATCGACAACTGCCCCGCTAAGAGCATCACTTAACTCAGCGGCCAGGCTCATCACAGGTTCCAAAAGACATTGCCACATTTCCCCTGACCTCAAAACGCTCAACTGGCTACCCTTCGAAGCAAGAATTCAACTAAAAATTGCTTGCATGACACACAAAGCCCTACATCACAACACCCCGAGGGCTTAACAGAACACATTGCAACCGATGTTTTATATTCCCAACAATTCCTCCTATTATGTGACTTTATCTATCATTGAGAACACTCCCTAACCCCTTCGGTGCATTGGACAGCCGGGGGCCGTCCGACGCACCAGTGCTCATGTGTGTTGGATGGCCCCTGGTCGTCCGACGCACATGGCACATTCAGTTTCACCCCCAACAGCCTCAGGCTGCAGCTTTGGTTTCCGTGAAATGACGATCAGCGCGCACATTGCGCTGACGTCATTTCAGTGAAACCAAAACTGAAATGAGCAAAGAGGCTTGTTTCAGTTTTGCTTTCTATATGCTCAGGAGGCAATCTCAGCCCCCTGAGCACGTAAAAAGACGGGAGAGGTATCATTGGAAAGTAGAGAATCTCCCTAGTGGGGCCCTGTTTGAGGATCCACCCACTAGACACCAGCGAGGGGGAGCGGCACCTTGGGCCAGGGCCTTTGCTCCTCCCATAAGAATTGGGTGCATTCAGCCTTTCTGCCCGCACCGGGGGGAGGGGGCGGAAAGCCCACTAGGAACCAGGGGAATCCTGCATTCCCCTAGGTGTCTGGTTTAAAAAAATGTATAGGTTTGCTAGTTTTCCCTAGGTGCCGGCAGAGCAAGGGTTCAAAATATACAGCTAGGCACTTTGCAAAAAAAGGGTCCGTTTTCAATGAATAGTGGTGTGTCCATGTTGCGTTTTGGCCTGTTTCCTGTCGCGGGCACAAGGCCTACCCACACCAGTGAGGTACCATTTTTCTCAGGAGTCTTTGGGGAATACGGGGTGGGTGGAACTTTTGGATCCATGCAGATTCCAGAACTTTTCACCACAGAAATTTGAGGAAAATGTGATTTTTTAACAAAATGTGAGGTTTACAAGGGATTCTGGGTAACAGAACCTGCTGACAGCCAGACAAGTCACCCCATCCTGGATTCCCTTGCATGTCTAATTTTTAAAAAGGCATAGGGTTGCTAGTTTCCCTTAGTGCCGGCAGAGCTAGTGTTCAAAATCTACAGCTAGGCTCTTTGCAAAAAAAGGGTCAGTTTTCACTGTGCAAATGTGGTGTATCCACAACATGTTTTGGGCTGTTTCCTGTCACGGGCACTAGGCCTACCCACACAAATGAGGTACTATTTTTCTCAGAAGACTTTGGGGAATGTGGGTTGGGTGGAATTTTGGGGGTAAATGCAGATTCCCGAACTTTCCACCACAGAGATGTGAGGAACATGTGTTTTTTTTTTTAAATAAATTTTGAGGTTTGCAAGGGATTCTGGATAACAGAACCTGGTGACAGCCAGACAAGTCACCCCATCCTGGATTCCCCCTGGGTGTCTAGTTTTAAAAAATGTATAGGATTAAAATCTACAGTGAGGTACTTTGCAAAAAAAGGTCCTTTTTCACTGTGAAAATGTGGTGTGTCCACATTGCGTTTTGGGCTGTTTCCTGTCGCAGCCATTAGGTCCACCCACACAAGTGAGGTACCATGTTTCTCTGAAGACTTTGGGGAATCGGGGTCACCCCATCCTGGATTCCCCCTGGGTGTCTAGTTTTCAAAAATGTATAGGTGGTCCTGCGAGGCCAATAAGCATGCGACCGCAACCCTGGTGGTCGCACCCAGCATCTTTATTGTTGCGGAGGGCGGTGCTATAAGCAGCACCCGCCGCAATGAAAAAGTGGTATGTCGTGCATTGCCATGCACAATGTGATAGGCACCGCACGGTGCCTGCCACCTTGTGCGTGCCAATGAAGGGGGTTACCATAGGTACCCCCCAAATGCAGCCACCCACCCCCCACCTGCCCAGGGTCTGCAACGGGCCTCCAAAGTTATTTACTGTATGCCTTTCCATGGCGGAGTTGCTACAGCAGAACTATAAAAATGGATGTATGACGTTACAACGCATACTTTTAGCACGCATACCTTTACAACGCAATTTTTACAACGCAGGATCCATTACAACGAACTACCATTCCAACGCATTTTTTTACATCGCAGATGCCTTTACAACGCATACCATTACAACGTAAGTATTGGTAAGTATATCATATTTTTAAAAATGTAAGTAATTAAAATTAATATAATTTAATTTAATTTAATTTTAATTTAATTTTTTTTAAAAACCCAAACCTAGCCTTGAACCCTAAAAATACCCCTGTACCCCAAAACCCAAACCTAGCCCTGAACCCTAAAAATACCCATGTACCCAAAAACCCAAACCTAGCCCTGAACCCTAAAAATACCCCTTTATCCAAAAACCCAAACCTAGCCCTGAACCCTAAAAATACATCTGTACCCAAAAACCCAAACCTAGCCCTGAACCCTAAAAATACCCCTGTACCCAAAACCCCCAAACTATAACATTTTTAATATAATTATATACTTACCAATACTTACGTTGTAATGGCATGCGTTGTAAAGGCATCTGCGATGTAAAAAAATGCGTTGTAATGGTAGTTCGTTGTAATGGATCCTGCGTTGTAAAAGTTGCGTTGTAAAAGTAGTCCGTTGTAATAGTTGCGTTGTAACGGTTGTTTACCTCCAAAAATCATTTTCTAATCAATCCTCACCATTTCCCTGAAACCTTCGAACACACAACCATTTGTCAGTGGGGCCCATAACACTGCACTTTTACTCTTTTCACTTACAACTTGGCCTCAAGGAATCTAGTGAAACGCAATTAGAGTAATGCTGTAACATTTGGCGGAGTGTCTAAAACCTATTTAATCAATTACTATTCACACCTACAATTTATACATTTTACCATGGTTTAAACAAACATGAATTTTATTCAGACACACCACCATGGATCTGCTAGAAAGAAAATTAGGCGTAGGAAAATCACAAGACCAGCTTTGAAATTCGATTTTCCCAATTTTATTAAAAGCACAACTTTAATATGTCTGACATTTTAGGTATCGATTAATTATTTATTCAGTAAAATCTTAAACTTTATTTCAAATTGATAATTTTATTTAGAGCTCAGATAAAGTCGCTTATTTAGAAATCGATTAAAAGTATAGCAAAGAACAGATAGTTCCAAATTCATTCTCTCTTAACATCCCTAACTAGCGCCCTCATCTAATCCTTATATCCTGAAAAGCAAACAAGAGGAAAAAGGTTAGGAGTCTCTTATATCCAGGAATCGATCTTCAGTCCAGCAGCACTTCGAGAGGAAATCAAAAGAGCGACCCCCTCTAAGTAAAACCAGGGGTTTTTATACACTAATTTCCTAACTTAATCTATCTAAAAAGTATCTAACATTACCAATTCGGTTTCTGATTGGACAATTTAGAGTGGGTGAGCATCTTCTCACCATTACAACATCGAGCTCATGGTGAATCAGCAAAAACATAGTGGTCTTTTGTTTTAAACAGTCTCTGGCCTGGTCACTTCCTTCACTTGTAACGTCGAGCGATTCTCTCACGTTCAGAACACTTGACCGTCCATATTTTGGCAATCATCCTAGCTTGAGGGCAATGCAGCCTTGAACTTCTCATCCGAGTACCGGCAGCTCACTCTTGCTGCCAGGCTTTAGGCACACATGCGCAGTCCAGCATTTGCTCTCAGTTAGCCAGAGTAATTGGATTTTATAGGCCCCAAAGGCCACTTTTGGAACTATCATAGAAACAAACACAAAATTATGTTAATTTTGGTAATGAAAACCCTTCTGTTTCCCTCCCACCGTACTAATGTTTCCCTATTAGTTATTACCTAGCAGATAAGCCACATAAATGCGTTTTATACTTACATATCCAACACCTTTTAGCACAATAACGTGTACAACAAGCACATTCATATTGCGTTTACTTATTTTTAAGCTGTGCATTAGTTCACAACACAATAACAATACAAATGAGTTAATTATTTTGTCCATGCATGCAAAATTAGTATTCCCCAAATGTTCATGATCTGTGCATGTTACTCTATGGTTGGTTATTTTTCCACAACACACCGTTAGTAAATATTAACGTTATGGAACATTGATTTCACAAGGGGTACACAAAATTTTGTTTTGCCACCTTGCTCCATCAATTCCCTCATCTGGTGATTTTATCACCAAACATCTCTCAAAATTTTAAAAAATTTAGCAGAACATGTTTCGGATTCTTCAGTTTAGTACCATCTACACTTTAGTATCTTTTTCCTTTGAGTCCTTGAAAATGTTCTCTTATTTCTTCCATTTCTATCTCATTCTTTTCTCTTATCCTTGCCTGTTGTTCTTCATTTCTTTTCCTTATTGACTTTCTAAAATCTCTTCTACCTTTGTATATACAGCATAATCTTATCAGGAAAATCACTATCACTAAAATTGTTATTGGTATTAATATTTTACCTACAATTGAACTACCTATTTCTTGGAACCAATGCTTAATTGCTGAAAAACTTTTACCTAGCCTTTCAAGGACACCTTCAACCTCCAGTGGTTCAATTTCTTTATGCAAATCTGCAATATTTATAATATATTTCTTAATATTCTGACTTTTGTCTGGGATATAAGTACAACAATGTTACACCTTCAAAATCCCACAGACTCCTCCCTCTTTTGCTAAAATTATATCAAGGGCAAGTCGATTTTGCATAACCATAGCTCTCATAGCAACCATTTCAGTATTAACCATCAGGAATCCTCCTGTTGTGTCTGTTGATAATCGATCAACTACTGTGAACAATTTTCTGATCCTGTTTACATTAAACGAAATTCCCACTGCTGGTATCAGTGCTCCAAATACATCACCTATTATCTCTAATACACTCTCTCTTCTCTTTCGACTTAAAACTTTACATATCTCATGCTTTCCATTGGTACCTCTATCTACGTGAAAATTTTTAGGAAAGACCAAACCCACATAACATGTCCCATACCAATGGTCTGGTAACCTATAACAAGCTCTATTCCCACCCACAAAAAAATCCAGGAAACACAGGTTCATCTCCTCCTTTAAATCCCCAACCCCCTATAATTCTATAGGTGTCTTTGCATTGACTTGCACCCACAAAATAATTGTCAGACATTGAACTGTCTCTTCTGATACAAAATGTTCCTAACATTGGAGCATCTATATTAATGGCTACATTCATATTTTTATCCTTAATATTCTCATCATCAAATGTAAAATATTTAGATTTTGCATGCTTCATTTTCTCATTTCGTTTTTAAGCAATCCTTCTCTCCTCAACGATGTTTAAAAATGCCTTCTCTTCAATTCTCATTTTGCATGTTAAATTATTGTTAAAAGCATACTCATGTGTCAATTCGTCTAATTCTAAGAATTATTCTCCCATTACTTTTGCAGGTTTTCTTTTATTCAACGTACCATCAATTTTTAAATTTGCAAATATTTCATCTACATTGGAATACTGATATTCCAGTTTTCCAGTCTGATTGACCTATCTTGATGTAACTCTGGTTTATACACATGGGTCTCATGAACCTTTTCTTTCTCACTTGGCTTATTTAGACTCACATTTGGTTTTAATTTGGTTAAATTGCCTTGGAAAGGAATTACAATAGCTAAAATTACCCACAATCCTATTAACAATCCCATACATATTGAGAAACATCTACACCATTATCTAAAAATAGAACATTTTGTTTTATGGTTATTCATTGCCATTTTTCTCTTTAACACAGTTTCTTCAACCTTGTGTCACTTATGAATTATATACCACTCAATTCACTAACAAGTATTCTTCGATCTTGTGTCAATCCTATTCTAAATTGTACTATAATTAAGTTTTCTAACAAATTTTCTTCGACATTATGTCAACTCCAACCTCTTCTATATTTACAATATCCGTCTCACAGGACTTCAGAACTTTTTACTCAATATCATATGTTTTGAGCACGTATCTCTTATCTCTTAGTTGACTTCTTTACTCACTTTTCCCAATTGGCTTTGGGTTGTACAGGTTTTCTTGACTGCTATTAACTTCAACAATGGGTGGTAGAACGATATACATCCACTCAGGTGATTTATACCTCTGGTTTGGACGTCTTACTCTTTTTGGCCTTTGAATAGTTTCTATTTTCTTTCCCAACTTTTCCTTCTGACTAGTGATCTCATTCACTTGTTCTTCCAGTTCTTTTGTTTTGTTCACTATTTTGAATCTCAATCCACCTGTTTCTTTAGGCCAGTTGTCTCCTTTGTAGACTTTCTTAGTCTTTGGCTCTACTGTGTTATGCTCTACTCTCCAAGCTCTTTTTCTTGGGCTTTTTCTTAATGGAGTTTCGTCTGCACTGTCGTCAGTTTCACTTTCAGTATCTTCAACTGTATCATTTATTATGATCTTCACAATGTCTTTGTCTTCATCCGACTCAGCTTTTTCTTCTGTTACTCTGTTAGGAACACCTTCATAACTGGTACTTGGAATCTCATCCTTATCGTGAGTTACTTCCTCTTCCCCAGTTTCAGGATTTCCGTTCCTGCTTTCAGAGTATTCAGATTGCTCTTCAGTTTTCTCCTTATCAACAGCTTTCTCTTCACTTTCTTTTGCGTCTTTACTGGTGTCTTTCTTTACCGATTCTCGACCTTCAGATTGATCTTCTGAATCTGGTATTTCCACTAACCCTGGGCGTAGAAGGCATAGTGGGGCTACGCGAAGCTACGCGAAGTGGGCAAGAAACTACGTCCACCTACGCACTTCGCGTAGCCCCACTACGCGCCACCCGCCTCCCTCCCGCCCTCCCTAAATACTACCCGCCTCCCTCCCGCCCTCCCTAAATACTTAAATAACCTTTTTAAAAAGAATAAAAACCACTTACCTTGTCCGCTGCGTCTCCGGGGCTCCCTCTCGTAATCGTGCCGCCATCTTGGATACTAATACGCATGCACGGCCACCCGCGCATGCTCATTTCTCATGAGAAATGCGCATGCACGGGCGGCTGCGCATGCGCATTAGTATCCTGGTCTTTCCTCTTTGTAAACCCAGATATCATCTTCCTTCCTTTGTCTGCATCCTGATTTTAGCCAAATATCCTTTTCCTCTGCTTCTGCCTCTTCCTGCATCTGTTTTACTTCCTGCCAAGTCTCAACTACAATGGTTAGCATTAAAGGACTCGGAACATGTTCTTTTGACTTTTCCCGATTGATTGAAATTTGACTCCTAGCACAATGCTTAGCAATTGCATCTGCATAATTATTTCCACGAGTAATGTAATCCTCACTCTTTTTGTGAGCTGAACACTTTACCACTGCTATTTTCTCAGGTAGCTGTATCACATCTATTAGTGTCTTCACAAATTCAGCATTTCGAATAGGTGTTCCTGCAGAGGTCAAATAACCTCTTTGGGACCAGAGCTGTCCATATTCATGTACAACTCCGTAACCATATTGACTATCAGTCACTATAGTTACTTTCACCTCTTTTCCCAGTTCACATGCTCGAATCAAAGCAATCAACTCCGCTACTTGAGCAGAATGAATTCCTTTCAAACAAGATGCTTCCAGCACTTTTGCCACTGTACAGATGGCATATGCAGCACTTAGAACACCACTCTTCATTCTCAAGCATGATCCATCCACAAACATTTCAAAATCTGATTCAGGTAAAGGTTCATCTCTAATGTCTGGTTGAGGCTTTGTACAATACTACAGAACATCCAAACACTTGTGATCAAGTTCACCTTTCACTGCTGTCTCTATGGTATCAGGTAACAATGTTGATGGATTGACATTCACACATCTGGTAATGGCCACATTCTCAGCTCCCAAAATTGTTTTCTCATAACGGGTCATTCTGCTGTTAGTCATATACTGTGTCTTCACTCTAGTGAGGAGAATTTCCACAGAATGAGGTACATATACTCTCACAGGAAATCCCATCACTATTCCCTCACTCTGCTCTAGACTTACACTGGTTGCTGCTACTGCTTTCAAACAACCTGGCAAAGCTTTTGCAACACGGTCCAAAACAGCTGAGAAATATGCAATTGGTTTTCTCAATTTTCCATGTCTCTGAACCAATACTGACAAAGCACATCCTTCGCTCTCACTGCAGTACAGTTAAAATTCTTTCTCATAATCAGGCATTCCTAAAGCTGGTGCTTCACACAATTTAGTTTTCAGCTGTTCAAATGCTTCCATCTCTGTTTTGCTCAAAACAATTGGATCTCTGATGTCTGCTTTTGTCAATCTCTGTAAAGGTTTTGCAATCAATGAAAATCCACTAATCCACTGCAATACCCTACCATTCCCAAAAACATTCTCACCTGTCTTTGAGTTTTACGTGGCTGCATTCCTTGTATCATTTTGATTCTTTCAATTGTGACCTGTCTGATTCCCTTAGCAATCTTGTGACCTAAGTATTGTACTTCATTTTGACAAAACTGCACTTTTGATGGAGACACTTTATGTCCCTCCTCAGCCAAATGATTTAACAACGCTACAGTATCAGTTACACATGCATCCTTTGTTTTTGATGCAACCAAAAGATCATCAATGTACTGTACTAACACAGACTCTCCAGGCATGCTCAGATTTTCTAACGATTTCTTTAGTAGCTGATTAAAAATCGATGGACTCTCAGTGTATCCTTGTGGAATTCTACACCATGCTAGGACACGATTCTGGAAACGGAACCCAAAAATTGGTTGGCTTTCTGGATGCAATGGCACAGTAAAGAATGCATTGCACAGATCAATCACAGTGTACCATTCTGCATCATGAGGAATTTGGTACAAAATCACTGCTGGATTCGGAACAATCGGACAACATGGGACAACAATTTTATTAACCTTTCTCAGGTCTTGCACAATTCTAAAAGTTCCATTTGGCTTTTTCAATCCCATAATTGGTGAATTGCAAGGACTGCTTTCTATTTCTCTCAAAATTCCCTGCTCAATCATTTTCTCAATCACTGGAGTTAATCCTTCAATTACTTCTGTAGTCATTTTATACTGAGGTATATTTGGGTAACTTGCACCTTCTTTTACTGTAACTTTCACAGGATCAACACCTTTCATTAATCCTATATCTTTTCCAGTGAAATCCCACACTTTTTCTTACACTGTCTCTTTCAATTCAACAGGAATCTTTTCTTTGTCAAAAACAGGAAATAATTTATCCTGCTCTGCCTCAATCATGAGCATTGTTATTTTATACAAGCTATCTTCATCTGGAGTTTACAATTCAATGCCATCCGGTGAACAATATATGGCACAGTTCATCTTGCACAGTATATCCCTGCCTAGCAAATTAACAGGGCTGCTATCGCACACCACAAATCGATGCATATCTTTAAAAGTTCCAATTTCTATTTCCACTGGGTTTGTCAAGGGAGTTTTTATCTGTCTATTAGCTACACCTACAACTTGGATGGTCTCTCCCGAGAGAGGAAGATTTTGAACTTCCACTGATCTAACAGTAGAACGGGTAGCACCAGTGTCCACTAGGAAAGTTATTTCCACATCATTCACTTTTCCGCTCACAAATGGACCTGACTGATCTACCTCAAGAGTGGCTCCGAGCACACACTCTTCTTCCTCTCTCAGGCACCGTCAGAAACTTTCATCCGGCTCACTGCCATCCTCCTCTTGTAACCAATACTGAGGACTAAGCATGAGCGCAAAATCCGCTCCGATCGCGGATTTTGCGGATTTTCGGTAAATTCGCGGTCCGCGAACTCTCGCGAATTTACCGAAAATCCGCAATCCGCGAGAAAAGTTCAAAGCCTAATTTACGATGGCGCCGGCAAGCTGCCAGCGCCATCCTCAAATAGTTACTTAATTAGCTTCAACAGGAAGCTCTAATAGATAAGATAAAGCAGGGGCTCGAGCGCCTGCTTTATTTTATCAGTTGGAGCTTCCTGTTGAAGCTAATTAAGTAACTTTTTCAGGATGGCGCTGGCAGCTTGCCGGCGCCATCGTAAATTAGGCTTTGAACTTTTGTTGGGGAAAAACGGTGGTGTCAAACGGTGGTGTCCTCTTGAATAAATATGAAGGGCAGGGTTCATTCTGGCACGACGGTCCTGGCACAAAAAATAAACCTCAACAGGAAACACTTGCAGATATCAATAAAGCATGTGCCCTAGTTGAAGCTTAAATTCAGTGACTCATTCATCAGCCCAAAAACAATCGTGAGCGTTGTGGAGGCTGGGCAGGTGTGCCTTCTTCCCAAATATACCATCGAAAATCCGCTGTGATGCAGGCCAGAGGCATTTGCATCTTTGACTTTCACGAGCGCTATCCCCGTGCTGTTCCTGTGACCAGGAGCTTCTGTCTCTTAATCTGCTGCTCTGATCGGTCTCTGACCTTTTATACACACAAGAGGCATGTGCGCTCGCATGGAAGCCCCGTCCGTGTGGCCCCGCCCACACACTCGAGGAAGCCCCGCCCCCAAATCCGCCGATCCGCAAAATCCGCGGATTTTGCGGATCCACGATCCGTGAATCCGCAAATTCGTGAATCGTGGATCCGCAAAATCCGCCCATGCCTACTGAGGACACGCATTCACTCTTTGCGGTCTTTTTACCTGTTCACCTCCTCTGAATCCTGTCTCTGCACTCTATCTCTGCTGGTTTACACTGTATGGCAGTGGCGGTTGTGGCACCTGACTTTGCTGATTTGCTATCTGCTGTTGTTGCGGTTGCTGCTGATTTACTTCAAACTGCACCTGCGAATTTAATGATGTATTTTCTTCATTTAGTCTAGGCGGACATTTACACTCTCGTTTCCAATGCCCTAACTCTCCGCAATTGAAACATGGAATTTTCTTTTTCAATTCATCAATATTCCCTACTAATTTAGGTTTACCTTTAAAACTACCTTGATTCCCTGTATTTTTACTCTCCATTTGCGCTACTTACTGTTCCGCTACCTTCACTTGTGCCCACATGGCTTTCTCCTTCAGCTTTTTCTGTTTTGCATCAATTTCATCGCTGCAATATTTTGCTTGTCTCAGTACTTTATCTAATGAGCTCGACTGCCATCCTATCATGCTGTGTCTGATCATGTCTGAAATTTCTGGTCTCAAACCATATACAAATCTATATATGAAATGACTCATTCCTTTTCATTTAGCTCCTCATATCCACTAAACTGTTTGAAAACTAACAACAGTCTTTCATAAAATGAATGTAAAGTTTCTTTCGGCTCTTGTGTGGTCCTATCTATTTTCACCCAATCAGTTTCTTTTGGTGGTATTTTATTTTTCAGCCACACTATCACTTGTTCATACTTTCTCATTACATCTGGTGATGGAGCTCCTGTTGCTTTGTCTCTGGGAAACTCTTCTCTTGGCCAATCTACAGATATTTTACATTCTGTCCATAGGTCTGCTGGCACCACTATGTCAAACAATCCATCCAAATCAATCCATAAAACTATTGATACTTTTACAAATCTGTCTACCTGTCTGTACCATTCAACTGGTTTCTCTCTCAACCTAGGAAAATCATTTGTAAACGACAATATGTCTTGCCTGCTCCAGGGAACAAGTACATATCCTCCTCCAGGTATCTCTCTCATGGGAAACTCAGCTGCTACTGTCTCCTTTTCCCTAATTGGAAAAGCTAATGTTGATTTATAACTGATCTCTTCTTTCTTCTTTGCCCACTTAACCCCCCATTTACTTACATCACCCCATTTTCGCAACAGCACAATCAAGTATTTTATTTGAGCAAATCATCCGGCAGTATTCATGTTTTCAATGTCTCTTTCTGCAAAATCTACTCGATATGTCTTCTGCAACGATTTTATTTTTGAAAATTCTATGCCATTTTCACTTGCCACCTCTTCTAGCTGATCATGCATTGTTTTGGCCTTCCATGTTATGCTTTTACATAAAAACATGAGCACATTATCCTGGTATGTTTTTAATCTGTCTGTTCCAATTGTTCCAATGATTAATTCTTCCATATCTACTTTTAATTTAGCCACATCCAACACTTTTGATTGCTGCTCCTTAAGGTTTTAATCCAATCACTCAATTCTTTATCTGATGGTCCTACAGGTGTTTGCGTTAAATCTATTTTTTCTACACTTATCTCTGGGGTTGTAGAGTCAGATTCTGCTCCTGTCAGGTATCTGCATAATGAACTTTGTTTAAAAGTCAATTCTGGTGGATTTACAGTTACATTCCGCCTTATCTCTGACAAATCAGGATAAATATTCCCTTTTACTTTTTGCAAACTCTGTTGTAACGGAATTGTTAAACTTGGTTCTTTTATTCTCTGATTTTCAAATACTGGTATCATAGGTCCTATTGTTACTGGGACAGTTACAGCTTCCATATTTTTAGTAAGGTTTTGAATCAATTCATTTGCAGAACGTTCATAATCAGAAATATCTGGCTGCATATCATTTCGTCTTTCAGCACTTAGCACAATTTTGTGTGAGTCATTACTCTGTACAGGAGTACCTGAAATTCTAGCTTCTTCTATCGGTGTACTTGGGACATATCTTGTCTATACTCTCTCAGGGAAATCTCGGAAATTTGATGGTTGTCGTGGCGTTTCACTAACTCTCTCGTCTACTATTAGGGCATTCGGGGTAGTCCATAAAGAACTTGGTTGATATGGTGGCGGTCTCCTGTTTAATATTTTTTCTAATACAGCATCCTCTGATTCACTTTCACCATAACTTTGATTCCCTGACTCAACATTCTTTTTCTTTTCTGTGCATTTCCGTCCCTCATATTCTTCAACCAATCTGACTGGATACATGCCATCACACATGCTGCCATTCCTCCATCTCCGCATTCTAGTCTCATGGGTTTCTCCCCATAAATCTCGGCCTTTACCTCTTGGTCTAAGATGTCTACTTAACCTCTCACTCTCCATTTGATGCATCTCATCTTCCCACTCAACCAGTGCTTCAAATTGGGTTGGTCTAGGTCTTGATTCGAGTTTCATAATTTTGTCTCTCAAATTTCTCAAAATCGCCAAATCAAAAGATCCTCCTTCTGGAAAAGCTAACACACCATCGACCTTGGTATATCGTACCCAATTTTCCAACCAAACACAGGTATGATAACCATATTTCGATATCATATAAGAAGCAGGTGTTTTCGGTGAAGGAAGTATTTCCCTCTCTCGTAACTACCTCCTTGTCTTTTACAAACATGTTCTTCAGCTTTTTAAACCATGAAGGTTTCTTCTTGTCATCATCATAATAGTAGTATGACATTTTCAGTAAACTCTCCTACTTTCAAAAGATCGCGTACTATTCAATTGCTGTTTCCGTAACACCAACCTATCACAGCGCGGTTTGCACTAATGTACCAATTAGAACAACATACGTCACTATAGTGCCTAACCAATAGCTTTTGCTGCTTTTTGTGATGAACCAATCAGCTCCTACTCTGTCTTGGTCACGAGGACCAATCCCAGCGCGACACTTTTGACGTCACCAGCACTCCGGCTCCTGCAGAGCCGACTGACCCCTCCTTTACAGGATTTTTTCAAGAAGCCGTATTTACAAGGTATTTTACAAAATCCGTTAGTAACTTACACAAAACAATACCATTTGCCTGTTTCGCTAATAAAGTGATAGATTTCTCAATTACACAAGCACTCTGTAACCGGAGTAGACGACGCTTATCTCCTCAGAATTTTTAGACTCGTCAATAAAGAAGCACTACCCTACCGTACCCTTCTATCGGGCAATAACGAACTCGATTCTCCAGGAAAGCACATGCAGAGATCTTTTTCACCTTCTTAAAGACAATCCCAGAGTTTCACCAGAACGCGTATTGCAATTTCATTTGCACACGTTCATACAGAAATCCCTATTCATATACACATGAACTCTGTAACTCCAGTAGGCAGCGTTTACCTCTAGCCCACCACAGAATTCCTCTATCGTTAGTAAAGTAGACGCCGCTCCTTTACCCTTCTTTCAAGCTCGGATTAAGTTCTACCACTCTCCCAGCAGTAAGTTTTAATCAGGATACGCAATGATCCCTGTGCTTAAAGGCTGAAATTTAATAGACTGTCCTCGCTATACATTTATCCTTTCACACCTAATGTCCCTAAACAGTGATATACGACAATACCACCACAGTATTTGACGATACTCCTTTTTTAAACAGACCAATACACTGTGCGACTTTACTTGCCACACTTCCTCTGCCTACAGACAGAGGCACTAGCTTCACGCAACACTTGGAAGCCTTTTCAGAACTACATATAACGTAATACGAACTCAACAGATGTTAGTCATAATTCTGTACATCAAATTCTATATAGTACTTTATACATAACCCTAGCTAATTTCCTTAGCAACCACTACTCTGCTACCAAGATATAACTGCTACAGGGGAACTCCCAAAATCATTTTCTAATCAATACTCACCATTTCCCTGAAACCTTCGAACACACAACCATTTGTCAGTGGGGCCCATAATACTGCACTTTTACTCTTTTCACTTACAACTTGGCCTCAAGGAATCTAGTGAAACGCAATTAGAGTAATGCTGTAACATTTGGCAGAGTGTCTAAAACCTATTTAATCAATTGCTATTTACACCTACAATTTATACATTTTACCATGGTTAATTCAAACATTAATTTTATTCAGACACACCACCATAGTGGCAATGGATCTGCTAGAAATAAAATTAGGCGTAGGAAAATCACAAGACCAGCTTTAAAATTCCATTTTCCCAATTGTATTAAAAGCAAAACTTTAATATGTCTGACATTTTAGGTATTGATTAATTCTTTATACAGTAAAATCTTAAACTTTATTTCAAATTGATCATTTTATTTAGAGCTCAGAAAAAGTCGCTTATTTAGAAATCAATTAAAAGTTTAGCAAAGAACAGATAGTTCCAAATTCATTCTCTCCTAACATCCCTAACTAGCGCCCTCATCTAATCCTTATATCCTGAAAAGCAAACAAGAGGAAAAAGGTTAAGAGTCTCTTACATCCAGGAATCGATCTTCAGTCCAGCAGCACTTCGAGAGGAAATCGAAAGAGTGACCGCCTCTAAGTAAAACCAGGGGTTTTTATCCAATAATTTCCTAACTTAATCTATCTAAAAAGTATCTAACATTACCAATTCGGTTTCTGATTTGACAATTTAGAGTGGGTGAGCATCTTCTCACCATTACAACATCGAGCTCACGGTGAATCAGCAAAAACATAGTGGTCTTTTGTTTTAAACATTCTCTGGCCTGGTCACTTCCTTCACTTGCAACGTCGAGCGATTCTCTCACGTTCAGAACACTTGACCGTCCATATTTTGGCAATCATCCTAGCTTCAGGGCAATGCAGTCTTGAACTTCTCATCACTCACTCTTGCTGGCAGGCTTTAGGCACACATGCGCAGTCCAGCATGTGCTCTCAGTTACCCAGAGTAATTGGATTTTATAGGCCCCAAAGGCCACTTTTGGAACTATCATAGAAACAAACACAAAATTATGTTAATTTTGGTAATGAAAACCCTTCTGTTTCCCTCCCACCGTACTAATGTTTCCCTATTAGTTATTACCTAGCAGATAAGCCACATAAATGCGTTTTATACTTACATATCCAACATCCTGTAGCACAATAACGTGTACAACAAGCACATTCATATTGCGTTTACTTATTTTTAAGCTGTGCATTAGTTCACAACACAATAACAATAAAAATGTGTTAATTATTTTGTCCATGCATGCAAAATTAGTATTCCCCAAATGTTCATGATCTGTGCATCTTACTCTATGGTTGGTTATTTTTACACAACACAAAGTTAGTAAATATTAACGTTATGGAATTTTGCTTTCACGAGGGGTACACAACATTTTGTTTTGCCACCTTTCTCCATCAGAGTCTATATGGAAAGGCATACCCACCACTTGCATCATAATATGGATCAACATATTGTGGGCCTTTCCGCCCAGCTGGCAATCGTGTGAATTGCCGTCTGGCAGAAAAGCGGCAGATGGACTTTCTGTCCACTGCGGCACCCCCTGCAATGGTAATATGGCGGGGGGTAAATGTAGCTGTGATGGCGGGTGGATCGCCACTTCCGGCCGAGCAATGGCGATCCGCCTGATAAAGATCAATTCAAAATGGTCAGGCGATTTCAGTTGATGTTTCCTAAGTTAAATTTGCCCGGCGTAAAACGCCTCTAATACCATACGAAGTTATCCAATAAAGAGGCAGGCGCTGGAGACAGGAAGACAGGAAACAAGTTTTATTCCGACGGAGTAGAACACATCAGATCGGACAACAAGGTATCGTCTCGAGGTGCTCTCCCAGCCTCTTTGAGACCTGGTCTTTTATACACTGGTTTAAGACATGTGAACGTTCTTTATTACAACAAGGACATTGTGAAGTATGAGAACGACATCCCCGGCACCCCCCCCCAGTTCCGGCCCCTTCCAACACATGACAACAGTAGAGGCCCTTTCCCCTCATATGATTGGGAGGGGGCTATCACGCAGCTGAGTGTTCTGCCGATTCCTTTGGAATGTGTGCGCCTGATCGAATCTCAGGGGCTGGGGAGGTCGTGATCAATAGTGGCTCCTTTCAGGAAAAGCGAGTGCATACAGTAGTGGGCAATAAACTGTATCCTCGGGCTAAAGGATGACCAGCGGTTCGTACAGGCAGTCGGGCTCAGAGGAAGGGGTCATCAAAGGAGGGGTATTCATGGACGGAAAGGAGGTGTTGGTCAGGCGCGGGGTGTGATTCCCTGAGACAGAGTCATGGGAGAGGAGGGTTCATGACTTGTGCATGTGAGTGCGGGGGCAGCCAGGACACGCGGGGAAGGCTTGCAAGGTTCAGGGAAGTGTGCTGACGGGCGATCGTGAACAGGGAGACCATGGTACCTAAAATGGCTGTCGTGTATGCTCATACGTAAGTCTGCAAGATGGCGTAGATGATGTTCAGTACACGAACTAAAATTCCACAGTCCTCCCTTTAACATGTCTCGCCAGCTTGTCAGTTCGGATCAATCCCCATAAGACCACGCACCTCTATCTCGTATAGGGGACTCATGTGCTCAGTTTTAAAGTTCAAAGTCTTTGGGCACATACAGTTGGAAATGAGTGCACATAAAGGTGGTAAACATTGAATACCTAAGCAACACCCACATAGTATCATGATTGGTATCAATAAAAACGTGAACAATCTCCATCCCCAGTTCTTCAAAGTGTCCCAGAACCAGCCTCCAAGCGACCATCCTTCCTGCTCCTGGTGAACCTCCGAGGACAGTCTGTGGAGGTGTTTGATTGCTTTGTAGACTGAAGGTGAGTTATCTGGCACGTAGGTGCAACAGCTGGAGCCGATGATGCGGCATGCACCTCCCCGGTCGGCCAGAACCACGTCTAGATCAAGGCAGTTTTGAAGAGCCACCAGGCGGACTGCCTGAAGCTCAGCCGTGTTGTTAGCAAGGATGCCAGCGGTGATGTTAATGGTTGTTTCTACTGCCTGAGTCAGGTGTCGGATAGCGCGGCTATTTGCCATTGGTCCCCACAGAGGAACAAGTCCCTTTGCTGCATCCAGGAACTGTGCTCCGGTGGAGTCGGCTTGTTCAAAATCTCCGGCGAGCTTTTGCCGGTGGTGGTAGGCTGAAGCCACATACGTGGGAGGAAGAATGAAGGCGATGTAGCACTTACCCCTCCAGCCTTTTGGGAGCCAAGTGTAAGCTTTGGTGCCACAAACAAAGTACATATTCGGGGAAGCAACGAAGGAGGGGGGGTCAGCCGAGACCAATGTTTTGGTGATGCGACAAGAACTGTGACCCACCAGCTGCGTTCCTTGTCCTTCGAGGCATACGAGTCCTGTGACATTGATGACAGACAGGGCCACGGTCAGGGTGGCAGCCGTTTGTTTCCGCAGGTGGGAGAAGGTGGGTCTGGCTGGATTGTGGAGCACTTGCATTTCGACCCTTTCTTTGGCAGGGATGTTCGTAAGGAAGGTTGAACCTGAAATTGCAGGACAAAAGGGAGCAGACGTCTTTCCTGTTTTGTTCAGCCAGAACCCATAGTAGAAGTGTGACACTGTTTGACCAGAAGCGGCGTTGTCTTTGTGGCTTTCCTGCATGAGGATCAACCAGGCGAGGCAGGAGCCGTGAACTGAGAAAGGAGAAGGGATGAAGGGGATGGAGTGTCCGGTAGCATGTGGGAGCAACCCACAGATCCAGCAGTTCGTGGCATTTGCAGCAAGGTTGTGCTGGTGCAACAGTTGTACGAAGGAATTGTTCCAGAACTCCTTACGCCTTTCTCGGAGCTGAGGTGAAAAGGTGATCAGGTGGTGCTCTTTCATGGTGGTTGGCTGGACAGTGGTTGGCAACATCTGGTGAGCGGGTGTGCTTTCCTCCAAGATCCAGAAGGAAGTCATGAGGAGGAGGCAAAAGAGGAAGACAATGAAGAAAGCGATTGTCTTTGATTCGTGCAAGTTATCAGTCTTTGGGTTCCTGTAGCGGGTATTTCCTGTTGCTTCTGACGTCTTCTTATCTGGCGCTTCCATCATCTTCTTATCTGGCGCTTCCATCATCTTCATCTTCAAGGTGCTCGGTAGTGGGCAGAACCACAGACTTTGTTTAGCTTCTCTCCGGGTAACCCTTGGTTGCTTTGGGTCACCGTTCTGAGATTTTTAACTTAGTCAGTGGCCTACTTAGCCGAAGCTCCCTCCTTTCGACGCAGGAAATACCCTTCTCGGGAAGGCACAGTGGGATCAGAGTGTTTTGCAAGTTCAAGTGCCTCGGTATCAGGATAGCAGTTCAGTGATGGTCGGTCTTTGTTCAGGAGCTCTTCTTGGGTGCTGACGTTGCCTGTCGTGGCCAGGGTCGAGGAAACCTTCTTGCAGTGGTGTGTGTGCAGCCAGTTCTTCTTCCCCTCCACTCGAAGAGCCGTCCGAGTGGTGATCAGTACTTGCCAGGGGCCCGTCCACCGGGGTTCCAGACTCTTCGCTCGTTGAAAGTTCCGGACTAGGACGTAGTCCCCCGGTTGGATATCGTGACCGGGACCCCTGGAAGCATCGGGGATGGCCTGCTGCACCTGTTGATGAATGACAGACAACGTTTTAGTTAATTTGTATAAATAATCTGACAGCAGGACGTCGGGGACGTCGTGAATGGAGGTCGGTTTGGGGGCAGTCCAGAGGTTCATAGGCCGCCCAAACACAACTTCGTAGGGGGTCAAGTGGTGCTTAGTGGGAGTGGAGCACATCGATAGTAATGCCAGTGGAAGGGCATCTGGCCACTTAAGTCCTGTGGTGGCCACTATTTTTGACAGTTTCAGTTTCAGTGTAGCATTGTGTCGTTCAACCAGGCCAGCAGATTGGGGGTGGAAGACTGCGTGGAACCTCTGTTTTACCCCCAACCCCTTCAGGATTAGTTGGATAACTTCAGCTATGAAGTGGGGGCCATTGTCGCTCCATAAAATTCGACAAAGGCCGTAGCGAGGGAAAAACTCTTTCAGTAGTACTTTGGCAGTAGTCATGGCAGTGTTATCACGGGCCGGATAGGCTTCCACCCATTTGCTGAAGGCACATACGATGACCAATACGTACTTCAAGCCTTGGCACCTCTCCAGTTGGATGTAATCCATCTGGAGGACCTCAAAGGGGTGGTCGGGGATCCCAAACCCTCCCCGGGGTACCACAGTTCCTTTCCCGGGGTTGTGTTGTAGGCAGATAAGGCACTGCTGGACTAGGCGTTTAGCCGAATCGGGGATCTTGTTGTTGTGCCAGACTTTGGAAATGAGTTCAATCATGGGGGCAGAGCCTATGTGTGCAGGGGAGTGTGCCATTGTCAGTATGGGGATCAAATATGCATCAGGCAGCAACCATTTGTTTGTGTCTTTTGTCCGCCAGCAGCCTTCATCGTCCCTTAGACCCACCCGTGCCCATTCAGTCAGTTCGAGAGGTGTGCTAGCCGACTGGATGTCCCTAATTGTTTCCCTAGCGTCGGTCCATTTTTCTGCTTGTGACCTGGTCACATACATGCGTGTCGTTGTCCTATTCTCAGCTGTGGTTCGGGCAGTGATGTCGGCTAGTGCGTTTCCCTGTCCAACTAAATCTGTCACCTTCTTGTGTGCCTGGCATTTGATCACTGCTAATTGTTTGGGGAGAAGAACTGCTTCAATCAGGGCGGAGACTAAATCTCCGTGAAGGATGGGCGTACCGTGGGACGTCAGGAATCCCCTTTCCCTCCACAGGAGCCCAAAATGATGAACCACCTCGAAGGCGTACTGGCTGTCCGTGTAAATGTTTGCCGTGGTTCCTGCTGCTATGATACATGCTCGTGTGAGGGCAATTAGTTCTGCTGCCTGTGCGGATCGTTGTGTGATGCGAGCTGTTTCAACTACTGTTCGAGCTGTCGTCACCGCATAGGCAGCAGAAGTGGTGCCGTCCGGGAGTTTGATACAAGAGCCATCTACCCATAGTTCTCCATCAGGATCTGTAAAAGCAATGTCTCGGAGGTCAATTCTACTCCTAGTCTGTTCGTCCGTGAGGGTCACACAGTCATGTATAGGGGGCACATCTGGGTCATTTTCGGGCAAGGGTAACAGTGTAGCAGGATTCAATGTCGTGCATCTCTTCAGGGTGATGTGGGGTGCAAGTAGAGTCAATTCGTACCCTGTCAGTCGTGCACTAGTCAGGTGTTGAGTCTTGGTCTGGTTCAAAAGGGTGTCAACTGCATGGGGCACTAATACCGTGAGAGAGTTCGAAAGCACAATTCCCTCACTCTGGCGGATAGAGACAGCAGCAGCGGCTACTGCTCGAAGGCAGGCAGGTAGAGCTCTGGCGACTGGATCAAGAGTGGCAGAGAAGTAGGCACAAGGGCGTTGTTTGGCACCGATGGGCTGAGTTAGAACAGACAATGCGCATCCCTCCCTTTCGTGAGTGAAGAGGGAGAAGGGCTTGGAGTAATCTGGTGTTCCTAGAACGGGTGCCGAGCAAAGGGCATCCCGCAACTCCTTAAAGGATGCTTGGCATTCGGGGGTCCAAGGGAGTGGGAACGGAACATCTTTGGCCAACAGGGAAAGTAGGGGTTTTATAATGAGACTGAAATTTGGTAAACATTGTCGGCAGAAAGAAGTAAGGCCCACTAATGAACGGACTTGCTTCTGTGTTTTTGGAATGGGGGTGTCTAGGATGGTTTGGATTTGGTCGGGCGTAAGTTTCCTCCCTTCTTTGGACAGGAGATGGCCTAGGTATGTTACTTGGGGCTGGCAGAACTGCAGTTTCTTTTTGGAGACTTTGTGGCCATTCTCCGCAAGAAAGTGCAAGAGTTGGATAGTGGCTGTGACTGCAAGTGGAGTGGTGTCGGCCGCCAAAAGGATATCATCGACATATTGGATCAACACCACTCCATCTGGTAGCTGGACGGCGTCCAGCTGTCTTTTGAGGGCCTGGCTGTAAATGCTGGGACTTTCAGTGTAGCCCTGGGGAGCTCTACAAAATGCGTATGAACGGTTTTTTAAAGTGGAGCCGAAGAGATAACGGCTGTCTGGATGGATGGGGATAGAAAAAAATGCATTTTTAAGATCAATAACGGTGAAGGTGGTGGCAGTGGACGGGATGAGAGTCAGAATGGTGGCGATGTCTGAGACTACGGGGTACTGTGGCACCACCACTCTGTTGACTTCTCGCAGGTCGATGATGAAGCGGTACGCTTTCTCATCTCCCTCACCTTGCTTCTTAACAATGGGTAGGATAGGGCTATTGCAGACATTACTAACCACTTCCTCTACCACTCCTGCATCTACCAAGGACTGAATAATCGCTACTAATGCCTTCTCGCCTTCGGGCGATATCCGGTACTGTGGGAGTTTCGGGAGTATTGCATCTGGTCGAACAGTTATGTGTACAGGATCGATCATCATTCGTCCTACATCCGAGTCGTTTCTGGCCCATAGGTACAGGGGTAGGGTATCGAGCAAGGATAGGTCAGCATCTGCTATGGTGTACATATGTCGTGCGGGGTAGGGTCTGGACATGCTCGGGTTGTCGTACAGGATGACTCGTACTCCATCCGGGGAACACCTAATAGTAGCACGGAAATGTTTCAGTAAATCAATACCCATAATGGCGTCAGGGGAGTTGGAGGAGAGCAGAAACGTGGTGTCAGTGGGATTGTTTCCTAGGTCAAAGGAGATAGGTACAGACAGGGGATTGGTGGAGGGCGTTCCATCGAAACCTATCGAGGTAATGTGTGAGCCAGACAAGGGTGCCCTTGGAATCAGTCATTTTGATAATACACTACGTGTCGCTCCAGTGTCTACCAAAAATTGAGACTTTGTACCCAGGACCTTAGCAGTGACGTAAGGACCTTGCTGGTCAACACAGAGCTCGACTGGATCCCTCCCTTGCCCCTGGCAGTCCTATGCAGAGTCGTGAGCATTGTTGCAGTCGGACTGTTGGCACTGATTCTGTCGGGGCGGTCAAATGTGTTTGGTCTGCCAGGTCTGTCATTGGTGGTGTCGTAGGTCTGCCCTCGTCCCTGCCCTCCAGTTTTTGGGCCAGTTGTCATGTCCCTTGTCTCTTTATTTTTAATCATTTCCCGAAGGGCCGGGCATTGGGACTTCCAATGTCCAAATTCTTTGCAAAATGCACACTGGTTCTCATCGAGGTCGGTTCGTGGAGCACCAGGTGTGGGGTTGCGGCCTCTAGCGGGCGAATTCCTAGGGGCATTCGACTGGTAGTTTCCCCTATACCGTTCCCTTCCTGTAGTCACTTCATGTAATTGAGCAATCATCACTCGTTCCTTTAAGTCCTTTTTCTTTTTCTCATTCGCCCTCTCATTCTCGTTCTTTTGGTGCTCATAATACTGAGCCATCTGGAGGATAGCTGCAGGTTTGGAGGCTCCCCAACTACTCTCGCTCGTCTGTAACTTTTGGGAGACCTCTTGCGATAGCCCTTTTTACGTAGTTTTGCACGAATAGGTGTTATCCGGTTGCGGTGGTCATGTCTTGGCCACTGTAGTCGGAGAAAACCGTCTCAAATCGGGATAAGTATTCTGATACGTCCTCCTGAGGTTTCTGGCGGCAAGCCGTGACTACCGACCAGTCTACCTTCTTTTCGGGGATCAACGTCTTTAGCTTCTGCACTATTTTGTCGGGGAGTTCCAGTATGTCTTTTACAGGTTTCTTTCCGGGCTCTCGCTGCCTATCTAGTTCATCGAGTTGTTTCCAGGTGTGTCCGAACAGATCTGTGTGGTCGGCTTTCCGGATTTGCTTCCACACATCAGCCGGTAGACACAACCCGAAAAACAAATCAATGTCCGATAGAGTCATTATGGTTGAGCCCAAGGCTGTGCCTAGTTCGGTATAAAATGCTGTAGGGTTCTTTCTTAAATCGGGCAGGGTTTGCCTAAAAGTTAAAATATCTTGCCGATCCCATGGTTGGTAAACCCAGTTGTACACATTCCTCCCTTTTGCATCTGCGTGGTTGATATCATCGTTTGTTCCCTGACCTGTTGGGGGAACCCAGTAGGGGGCGGCTTCTCTGATAGGCATCATAGTATTGGCTGCTTCTAATGAGGGCTCAATCGTCTCAGGGACTGTGATCTTGACCTCTGGTTTCTGTTCCGCGAGGTGGCGGAAAACCTCAAGCGTTTGCATGAAGAGGTCCGTCACATCGCTCTCAGTCCCATCTCCAACATCGACCCTTCTATATAGAGTCGTCAGTTTTGCAGGACCCTTATTCTGGTACCTATCCTCATATGCGTTCAGGGTGTGGTAGCTGAACCGTAAAATGAAATGCCGTCTGTGACTACCGGCATGTGAATTATGCACATTCATCGTATATTCTTCGCTCTCCTTCCGTTCTACCAGGGTCTTTGCTATCTGGTCGATTCCATCCCGCTCATCTTTGCTCAACCTATTTGGTCTGGCTGTTAGCTGTTTGCCAGTCTCGAGTTCATCTGGTGTTGTTACCAATGCGGCTGGTGCGAAGGGCGTAAGAGCCGGGGCACTAGCGCTAGAGTCACCCACGCCTGCACTTTGAACTGGTGAGTGTTGTGCTAGAGGTTGGCAGGGAGCATATGGAGGAGGCATGTAGATAATTGGAGGACCGAGCAGTAACTCGTCATTTGCCCGCTGTTTGGAGGGCATCTCCGGGTAGAGCGTAGGGGTGGTCCTGACAGGGCATTGGCCTGCCAGTCCTGATTCTTGTGTTTGTTTAACTTCCTCTCTTCTTCTTATTTCTTCATCTAGTTCTTTTGCGGCCAGATGGGCTGCTTTTCGTAATTCTTTCACTATTTTTGCTTCTTCTCTTTTCCTTCGCTGTTCTGCTTCTTTGCGCCACATGCCAATACTATCGAGCATAGTGGGCGTTGCCTTATTCATTTTTACAGCTGCTTCTAGTGTTTTTATTTTATTTTCATCAAAAGTGGCCACTGACTTTCAGGATCCTTTTTTGTATATTTATGCCATAACTTACTATAAGCTATAGCGACTAGTCCTTGCTTAGTAAACATGTCCTTATTAGGGGTGCTTTCCAGTGGAGCTGGATGGTTCATCTCTAATAAGCGGTCCGGGTTGACCCAACTATTAACCAATGGGGAGAAGATAGGCATGACGGATTACAATGGGGGGCAAAAGCCTGCACTACCTATCTTTTCACTACTTGCAAAGACTGGACAGAATATTCTATTCTACGCTGTTTGCAAATAGAGAATACCTCCAGAAAGAACCAATTCCAAACAGTCAATGTTTGGACAAACAATCAATCAATGAGGAACGAAATAGGCACGACGTGTTAAAGGTTTGCGTTACCTACCCTTCACTATCTGCAAAGGGAGGGAGAATATTCCTATTCTTCCCCGTTTGCAGGCAGAGAAGATCCTTAAGAGAACCAACTTCGAACAATTCAATGCTCGATTCAAACAATCAATCAATGGGGAGAAAAATAGGCACGGCAGATTACAATGGGGGACAAAAGTCCGCGTTACCTATCCTTCACTATCTGCAAAGACTAAACAGAGTATGGCGACTCTGTGCTTGTTTGCAAATAGAGAATCTCTCAGAGACAATCAATAAGTAATACTAGTATTTTCAAACAATCAATCAATCAATTTCGCAATTTGTCGTGTGTCACGACCTTACCCGGACCGCATGGACAGTTTCTCGTCTTCCGCTTCCAGCGCCCGATCGTCCTCTACTCTCTGTTGCTATCGCGGCACTCCTGGTGGTTCCCAGTCAGGACCGTAGATCACTCGGGAGAGGTCTGCTCGGAACCAGTGAAGTTCAGATGATCGGCTGTCAGACGAGGGTCTATCGGACAGGAGCTCTCCCGATCGTTGCAGTCGTTCACTCTGTCGTCGGGACCTCTCCCACTGGATCCACGTGTCGCTGATGGGCCCCGCGTTTGGGACGCCAATTGATAAAGATCAATTCAAAATGGTCAGGCGATTTCAGTTGATGTTTCCTAAGTTAAATTTGCCCGGCGTAAAACGCCTCTAATACCATACGAAGTTATCCAATAAAGAGGCAGGCGCTGGAGACAGGAAGACAGGAAACAAGTTTTATTCCGACGGAGTAGAACACATCAGATCGGACAACAAGGTATCGTCTCGAGGTGCTCTCCCAGCCTCTTTGAGACCTGGTCTTTTATACACTGGTTTAAGACATGTGAACGTTCTTTATTACAACAAGGACATTGTGAAGTATGAGAACGACATCCCCGGCACCCCCCCCCCCAGTTCCGGCCCCTTCCAACACATGACAACAGTAGAGGCCCTTTCCCCTCATATGATTAGGAGGGGGCTATCACGCAGCTGAGTGTTCTGCCGATTCCTTTGGAATGTGTGCGCCTGATCGAATCTCAGGGGGTGGGGAGGTCGTGATCAATAGTGGCTCCTTTCAGGAAAAGCGAGTGCATACAGTAGTGGGCAATAAACTGTATCCTCGGGCTAAAGGATGACCAGCGGTTCGTACAGGCAGTCGGGCTCAGAGGAAGGGGTCATCAAAGGAGGGGTATTCATGGACGGAAAGGAGGTGTTGGTCAGGCGCGGGGTGTGATTCCCTGAGACAGAGTCATGGGAGAGGAGGGTTCATGACTTGTGCATGTGAGAGCGGGGGCAGCCAGGACACGCGGGGAAGGCTTGCAAGGTTCAGGGAAGTGTGCTGACGGGCGATCGTGAACAGGGAGACCATGGTACCTAAAATGGCTGTCGTGTATGCTCATACATGAGTCTGCAAGATGGCGTAGATGATGTTCAGTACACGAACTAAAATTCCACACGCCCACCATCATAATAGGACCCTTAGTGTCTATATAGAAACCTTGAAGAATCTACACGAAGACCCCTTGCTGATTTCAGAATGTTGTCTTCTTTTCTAAAATGTATAGCTTTCCAGGATCCATTATTGCTTTCATACTCATTTCTATCATTAACTGGAAGAAGGTTGAAAGCACAAAAAATGGCAAAAATAAGCTACGTCCCAGTAAAATGCCAAAACTGTGTAACAAATGTTGTAAGTCCCTAAAAGCTGGGAAACTGGTGATTTCGGCCCCACAACCCGTCTGTTGATACCATTTGCAGGGAAAAAAACAAACAGACACTTTCATTTGCAGCACTTTTCCCATTTAAAAAGAAACCAACAACATTTAGCTGCATTTTGGCAAATTTCTGGGTCCCCTCCAGGGAAATTCACAAACCCTGGGTACCTTTAGAATCCCCATGATGTTGGAAGAAAAGAACACAAATATGGCGTGGATACCTTATGTTGTCAAAAAGTTACAGGGGCCTAAGTGCCAACTACACTAAATAGCTAAGCACAGGGGGGAAAGGCCTAGCAGCGAAAGGGCTAAAATCCGTGGTGGCACATCTTATTTCTAACTTAGCAACACTCGGTTTGCATCAGAAAATAAATAGTCCCACCCATGTTGCAGGGCACATGCTGGATTTACTCTTTGAAATTCTAACATCGTGACCTGTGAATCTCCTTTACCACTTGTCAGGACAGATCATTCTTTGATCTGTTCCCAGATCCCTCAAGTAAGCAAGACTGGTAAGACATAAGCAGAGAGTCACCCGACTCTTTCTCTGAAGAGTTTGAGTTCTCATTGGCTACTGAGGCCTTAGAAGTTGCCCAAACTGTACTAAACTAGACTACCATACAGTGCTAAACTCAGCTCTTGACAGCATTGCACCTCCCAAAACCAGTGCAGAAACCAAGCACAGAACTCATGCGCTTTGGTACACCACTGAATTGCTTCAACAGAAATCCTCCTGTAAAAAACTAGAAAAATGCTGGCGCATGACTAATAATTACAATGTTAAGGAAGCCTATAGAGCATCTCTTTCTACGCAGAAACATTAAAACTGATTGTACAACTCATATTAGTAACCAAATCATAAAAACTGGCAACTCTTCCAAAGTGCTTTTTAAAGTGCTCAATGATTTAACAAAGTTTGGTTTACCTGATTCTGATATTCTAAATTACGAGTATTTAAGTAATTCAATTTTGGATTCCTTGTCCCAAGCTATTCCATCTAATATTCATGCTAATTTACCCACATATATTCAAACTCTATCATCAAATGCTCATTGTGTTTCTTTTTTATATAACAAATTGTCAAATATTCTCGGCAGTAATATAAATGTGATTGCAACGTTTTGGAACAATGAATTATCACTTTCATTATCTATTGATGTGTGGGAAAGTATATGGACTTCTAATAGTTCTGGATGGTTACCTGTATCACTTTTTCAAACTAATTCCGATATTTTATTTAATTACTTATGGACGCCATCTCGATTATTTCACGCTAAATTTCTTCAATCTGATACATGTTGGCATTGCAATTTACAACCTGGATCTCTACAACATATGCTTTTTTCTTGTTCTTGCTTATCCAAATTCTGGTCTGAAGTATGGGATACTATTAAGAAAATTCTTCATATTCAAGAAAACATTTCGTATAGAATGTTAATTTGTAAATTTGTACTCTTGTCCCAAGATTTAGGTAATCTTGAATGTAAACTTTTTAACTTCTTAATTTCTGCTGCGTTAAAATCAATTACCTATTGTTGGAAAAATGTTTTAAAGTTATTAGTTCATGTGTGGTGGTCCTGGGTTATTTTTACAAGAAGAGGTGCACAGTTATCCTTGTCTGGGGTTAGTCAAAATTCTATATCTTATCATCTATTTTGGACTCCTATTGATACATATTTATCGAATTAATATTACCTTCATTGTCTATCCCCTTTACTGCTCTATTATTATATGCTTAGATATTGTATAGTAGCTCTATTTATCGACTTTCATGTATTTGATATTATAAGGTTCCCTCTCCTTCCCTCCCCTCTTTAAGTTTTCTATACGCCTAATTTTTACTTTCTTTTTATTATAACTGCGTTAGCAATTATTGTATCTTTTGTATTAGTATTTCACTAGATCTTTGCATTGTTAATTTTTTCTGTATGTCCTACTTATTGTTTATTATGTCTATTCTGATAACATTTTCAATAAAATATTTTGAACAGAAAAAGTGCTCAATGATTTTATTAATCCCTGCGCTTGCTCCCAAGAAAGTAAGGCTTCTCAAGAATTGCGCAACTCGTTAGCAGGCTTTTTTGAAGATAAAATCAAATTCATTTATCAGAACTTTCCTTGCTCACTAGATCAGGCTTACGTCAAGCTCAATTTCATTTCTCCTCCCCTGAACTGTGTCAGGTTTGATACGTTTAATCTGGAGCTAATCCAGAGAGCTTTTGAAACAGCCAAATCTGTCTCTCCTCTGGATTTATATCCCCCTAGAATTTCAGCACCACTTTCAAACCAGTTGGCCCCTGCAGTATGCTTTCTGTGCAATTCTGGGAGACGCTTCTGACTTCGGGGGCATTATCGGACATAACACCACCACCTCACCTGTTGCACCACCCCTGGGGCCCTGACGCTGCTGGTCTCCTCTGCCGCCGTTCCTCCATCATTGTACGGCCGCAGTTTGGGGAGACTGCAGCTCCCAGGCTGCATTACTGGACCGCCCACTTCCGCCCCTAGCGCGCCTGGAGGCGCTTAAAGCACGGAAGCTCCCTCGGTGGAGCGGGGAGACGCTTCTGACTTCGGGAGCATTATCAGACACAACACCACCGCCTCACCTGTTGCACCACCCCTGGGGCCCTGACGCTGCTGGTCTCCTCTGCCGCCGTTCCTCCATCGTTGTACGGCTGCAGTTGGGGGAGACTGCAGCTCCCAGGCTGCATTGCTGGACCACCCACTTCCGCCCCTAGCGTGCCTGAAGGCGCTTAAAACACGGAAGCTCACTCGGTGGAGCGGGGAGATGCTTCTGACTTCGGGGGCATTATCGGACATAACACCACCGCCTCACCTGTTGCACCGCACCACCCCTGGGGCCCTGACGCTGCTGGTCTCCTCTGCCGCTGTTCCTCCATCGTTGTACGGCCGCAGTTGGGGGAGACTGCAGCTCCCAGGATGAATTGCTGGACCGCCCACTTCCGCCCCTAGCGCGCCTGGAGGCGCTTAAAGCACGGAAGCTTCCTCCGCATTGCGGACGCGCGCGGGCATCGCCGGGCTAAGCCCGGGCAAAGGGCGGGCCGTCTGTGGCCGTCTGTGGCCGTCCGTGGCTGGCTGAGGCTGGGCTGGGCCAGCTCTCTAGGTCCTTTCATAAAGAACATTTATTTGGTACCAAGTGGAAACCGGACCTAATGAACTGGCCTCACAAAAACACTGGATTATAGCGGTGGGTTACTGTTGGGTAATCTGCATATATTAAGGTGGGCAGAGGGTGGCTACCCTTTGTGTGTTTTTACCAACAGTGGGGTGAAGCGATCTGCTAGTCAACATTGTTTGTTATGGCTGGCAAAGTTAAAACTCGCTCTACTAAAGTTAAAACTCACACCCCCTAACACCAGTAATAACAGTTATACAGCCTAGTGTTATGCCACCGCAAAAAACTCAGCCTACTGCAATTGATCTTATGTTAACCAAGGTCATTAGTGCAGTCTCCGGGGAGATTCAACGTACAGAGAGACGTCTGTCATTAACCCCAATAATCGATCCCCCATCTTTATTACAGACTCCCCAAAAGGAAATTGTAAGTGCACCCTCACCCGAATCTCTGGAAACCTCGGTTGACACTGTCCCCTGTGCACAGCCAATAATAGACCAAGAGCCAGTAACAGTTATATCCAGGGGGAAAATCCAGATCAATAGAAAGAAAATCACGGGAGTAAAGAAACCCACTCTAGGAGTATAAATTCAAAAGTCCCTAGGTCGAGTACAGAAATCACAGAGGTAGAAGTCATTGACTTAGTAACAACACAGCGGATTGTTCCACCAGGGTGGATAGCTCAAGTAGTAGCGGACCTACAAGCGCACCTAGAACTTTTTATTACAAGTCAAATCAAACCTCTAGTCAGTAGACTTGACAAAATTACAAATGAATTACACAAACAAAGGAAAATAAAGTGCGCCACCACGAATAACACCTCCCCTCGTAAAGTGGCCCAACAGGCACTCAAAACTAAAAGTAACTGTGCCAACGTGGAGCAAAGCATGATTGTGCAACTACATACGCCCCCAAACCCCACAGTTCAGGTAGAGTCAGGGATCGCCCAGGCAGCAGGGACAAAGAGCATAGACATGGGTCAAAATCAATCGGACTTGGTGCAAATTCAAATTGACAAACACCTACCCCCAATATTCCCCTCGGCAAAAAACAGCTGAGAGAGTGATTAAATCTAATTCACTCCCAGCAATACATTTACCCCCCGAGGCGAGCCCTTATGTGATTATTTTAGCAGGGGTCCCGGAACTTAAGCCGGAACAGAAAGAGTCGCATGTTGATCTAAAAAACAAAATTATCCATTGGCTAAATATGAACACCCCTCTGCCAGACAATGAAAGCGGGGAGATTTTAAACGTAAGAAGAGTAGACTGGATAGGAAATAAACGTAAGGACATAGCTGGCAACTATGTTATAGTGAACTTCAGAAAACCCAATCTAGTGGAGTTCATACTGAGGAATGGGAACATTAACCAACACAGTTTGATCCGCCCTTTGCCACTAAACTATTTCTATCCCTCACAGTGTGCACAACTCAGCTCAGGATATACTTTTGTCAGAAGGGGAAGGGCTCCAGAAATTTTTAGACCTAGGCACCACACACTAGAAGGCCTGGCCCCAAATGAAGGGTCCCTGCAGGAATGGACAAATAGATTTAACCCTCTACTATCCCTTGATGCAAATGATTGACTGCCTAGGGAAGGAAACCCCCAAGACAACCTGGCTAGTGGTGCGGTGGATGCAACTATCCCTCAGAGCGCTCTAGGAAATAACGACCAGGGTGGGAGCGGTGCACCATTCTCATCACAAGGCCAGGGTATTCCCCAGGGGTCGCTATTAATCAAAGAAGGACCTACTTGTGCTAACCTGGGCATTCGGGCAGCGTAACATTCTGATGGCTCTCTAAAAATAATGTCCTGGAACATTGCAGGCCTAGCGGGGACATTTGTTAGCACAGATTGGAGAAAGCACTTAAATGGTTTTCACATAATCAGCTTTCAAGAGACTTGGGTGGCTGACAGTACCCCCCCCCCCCCTCAAATCCCGGGTTTTAAATGTTTTGCTGTGCCAGCACAAGACGCTAGATCTGGAAGGGCAATTGGGGGACTAGCTACTTATCTAGACCTAAGCATAAAAGGGGTCTGGACGACACCCTCTTGGTCCTCACACACACTACAGGCCTTAAGACTCTCAGGGAATGGTTCTCGGCTCCTGTTATTTAATGTCTATAATACAGGACCGGTCAGGGGAACTAATGCAGTCCTTCATGAACTTGAACATAGACTGCAACAAGAGCTAGAGGTTTGGAAAGGGGCGACAAATCCCATAGTGCTGATAATGGGCGATCTAAATTGCCATCTATGCCCAAATTTGATCCCAGCTAGTCCTGATTGGTCATCCTGTTCGGTTGAAAATGGCCCCCATTTTGAGCATAACTCTGAAGGGCTGGTGTTAAGAAATCTTTTACACACATATGCTCTTGACCACACCATTGATCTTGTTACCCCTGAAGAAGACGGTACTCTCACCCCCACATTTAAAGGCAGAGGTTGCTCTTCCTTTATAGATTTTATTATAATATCTAGATTTGCCAAGATCTGGGTTACTGGGGTCACGATTAATTGGAGTGCCTTCAGTGATCATAACCCTCTAGCGCTGGAACTTATGCATAGGGGCAGCCCAACTAGATGTATCGATACAGACACTCTCCTTAGGCCTATTGACCAGGGGAGACGGCTTAGATGGGAGGAAATCGACGCACAGGTATTTTATAAGTCTTTGGTAGAAAAGGGTAAAATCCAGATCACAAAATGCCTAGACCCACTGATAGAGGGGCCCTCCCTGGTCACGGCGTTTGGGTTCTTAACCAGTCTAGTTTATGACTTATTGAAGGCAAAAAACCCTAGGAAAGCTATATCACAGCCAAGGTGGTTTGATGCCAACTGCTCCCGTGCATTAAAGGACCTAAAACTAAGTCTGAAAGCCAGGCCCAGGGACAAAATACAGGTTGCACTCTCAAGACAGAACTTTAAGTCAGTGCTAAAACAAAGGAAGGATGCGCTCCAAGCAGAAGTTTGGGCTGACTTGAGGGAGGCGGGGGAAAACAGGGATGTAAGTGAATTCTGGAGGATAATAAATAGGCCATACTTCCAGGATTCTAGAGCACCGGTAATTCGCACTAATATACTGCCTGAACAGTGGGTGTTACACTTCGAGGGTCTTTATAATCACACCCACGGGGGGCTCCTGATGAGGGCTGGGATGGAACACGGAGTACTGACATAGATTTCTCCCTTACTGAAATCACCAAAGCTATCCAAGGGCTCACCCGAAACAAAGCCACGGGCCCGGATGGCACCCCACCAGACTTGTTCCTGAGTAACGTTACCTTATGGTCCCCAATCCTGACGAGTGTCCTCAATGCAGCCGTGAAAACTGGGCTTCCCCGCTCATGGTCGTCAGCCGTGATTGTCCCGATATTTAAGAAGGGAAGTAGGGACTACCCCCAATGCTACAGGCCGATATCATTGATTGATGTCTCTGCTAAAATTTTGGGCCGTGTTGTATTGAGCCGACTGATGGACTGGACCGAGGAGCACCACACAATAGCAGACACACAGTATGGCTTCAGGGCTGGGAAATCAACTAGCGATCAATGCTTAAATCTTTATCTATTGGTCGCCAAATAAACAAAGGCTAACCGGGAAACTGTTTATTTGGGGTTCATGGACCTGGCGGCGGCCTTTGACAATGTAAATAGAAATAAGCTATGGGCTATGATGTTCAGCGTCGGGATTGACCCTGGTTTAATTAACATTCTTAGAGAATTACACTGGAACACCACTGCCAGGGTCCGCTATAACACGGAGGGGAGGAGCACGAACCCTTTCCGTGTACTAGCGGAGTGAGACAAGGGTGTATACTTGCCCCTTTTCTTTTCTCACTCTATATAAATAATCTCGAGAAAGCTCTCATTGCCCTGAACATGGATTGCCCCAAAGCAGGATCGCGTCATATTCGGTATTATTGTATGCAGATGACGCGGTCCTGCTTGCCCGCACCCCAAGGAGCTTACAGCGTCTGATCGCGGGGTTTGCTCAGTTCATGGACAATTTAGATCTGTCTGTAAATCTGAGCAAGTCCTTTGTAATGTGGGCAGGTAAAAAACCCAGCAGAAGGTATAATTACAACATAGGGACGCACAACTTGAGAACCGTAAAAACCTTCACATACCAGGGCCTGGTTTTTGACGGGGATTTAAAATTGAAAACCTTGCTCGAAGAACACTGTTCAAAGTTGGTTCGTTCTAACGGTGCAATACTGGATTTTGCCCACAGGCTTGGACGTTGGTGCCCTGAACAGGTATTAAACCTATACACCTCTATAAGCACTGCAAAAGCCCTGTACGGAGCGGACGTCTGGGGTTTTGTGGATGCCTCCCAGCTGCAATGGGAAGAAGATAAATATCTTCGCAGGTTATTAAAATTAGCACAGAGTACCCCAGCGGAGATTGTGCACAATGAATTAGGAATCCCTCATATTATTGATCAGATTAGGCTAAAACATAGAATTTGTAAAACCCCTGAGGCAGAACTTAGTAGAATAATCGTTGCTGACTGCCTATCAAGGGATAAGGGGTCCCAAATCCAGTGGCTACATTATGTCAAGATGACGCTGGAGGCAATAGATAGGAAGGACCTCTTTACCAACCCAGATACCATTGCCATCTCTTGTATCTAACAGATTAGGAAACAACTGTTTGACTATTTTTCACTCTGTAGAGATGAGCTAGAAATGTCAAAGAAATCTGTAATCGCTCATCACCTTGTGACTAATGGTGAGGGCATGGAACCCTACCTTTTTTTGATGTATAACCCACAAGACAAGTTTTTAATGTGCCATTTTAGGCTCAATTTGTTGCCAAACATTTTGTCTTATCCATCTGGTTTCACTGCGACAATTGAGCAGAAGGGTGCCTGCGGCTGCGACAATAGGTCTCCGCAGGACACCCTTCATTTTGTACTTTTATGCCCATTTTATCAGAATCCTAGGTGGAAATTTTTGGTGGAGATTTTAAAAGAGAAAAAGTTCCGTCAGGCGAAGGCTGCCTTACTTTTCTTACAAAGGGCAAGCGACACAAGAACTTTATGTTTTATTATTAACTTTCTCAGAGTAGCTGTTAGTCTAAGAAACACAAGCGGTGAACACTAATGTATATGAATTTGTGGATGAGATGATGATGTGTATACTACAATGAGTTTTATAATTCTGTATCTGTCTATTTAATGTAGCAGGTTTTAAAGTAATTGTTCAGATAAATGAACATATGTATTTTTATGAGGTTTTTAATCATCGAAATAAAATCTTACTGAACTGAACTGTGCAATCTCTCAATAAACAAGGGGAAATCCCCTTCGACTGGAAAGCTGCCCATGTTATGCTCACACAAAAGAACGCTAATATTGCACCCACAAATCCTACAAATAATTGGCCCATCTTGTTACTCCCATTCTTAGGCAAAGTGCTGGAAGGTCAAATCAACAAACAACTTTTGTGATACTTAAATGACAACATGATCCTGAACCCATCTCAATCTGAGTTCTGATCCTCACACTTCACTAAGACTGCTTTAGTGTTGGTCACAGAACACATACGACTAGCTCTCCATGCTGATACACCATCTTTTTTTGTACTGTTGGATTTATCTACAGAATTTGACACTGTGTCTCATCCCAGGCTGCTTCAAAGGTTGTACAAAATTGGAATTGGAAGCCCTACAATGGTTCTATGATTTTCTAAATAAAAGAACGCAAACCATCTGTCTGGGCTCTTTTAAATCCTGTACCATGCCAATAGACAAGGCAGGGCCCCAGGGCTCATGCCTAAGCCCTATGATTTTCAATATATATTGCCGAAGATCCATATTTGAAATTCTATCCAATTCTGATTACACGCAGTTGGTCATCTCCTTTGACAAAGACTGTTAAAGCAAAACACCATTTTGCGACAGGGATGAAGGCTATTGCAGTCTAGATGTTTACCAACTGCATGAAACTGGATGCAGAAAAAACTGAGGTCATGCAGTTTGGTGAGGCAGCTTTGGGCCGCCCGACTGTTGGCCTTCAGAACTAGGCTCTGCACCAATACGCAAACTTGTAGTCTAGAACCTCGGTGTACGATTGAAGCAAACTCTAACCATGAAAGAACAGGTTGAGCCTACCATTGGCACATACTTCCATTTGATGCACCTGTTAAGGAATGCTCCCCTTTTCTTCACCTATCTCCTAGGAAACCATTGGTATAGGTGCTCATTATCAGCAGATTAGATTATGGCACCACATTACTCACTTCTGCTAATGAGGCACTACTTTCTAAACTTCAAGCTGTGCACAACGCTGCAGCACATCTCATTTGAAATCTTCCCTCTGGTACTGCTTCCACACCTCTTCTGAAATCCTTACATTGGTTTTTTGTAAGGAAAGGAAAAATCATTAAAATCTGCTGACTCACACATAAGTCACTATTTGGGAAAGGCCCCAGGTACTTCAACAAAAAGCTTAAGTACTACTGTCCAGTTAGGCTTCTGAGATCTTGTTACACAACCTTGCTCACTGTCCCACGCCTTAGAAAGTTGAGAGGGGGCGGACTTTTTTACATCTAGCCCCCTCTTATTGAATGGCCTGCTTTACTACATCTGTATGTCTGCAGACACATTGAATTCAGAAAGATGCCCAAGACAGTGCTTTTCTACTTCTACATTTCTCTTGCTGATGATCTGCTCGGTGCCAAGATACCCTCCCAAGGTGATTTGTGCGTGATAGCAAATTAGATTAACATAACAAGTGGAGATATACCATTACCTTAACAGTCCAAGGGCCTGATTCACAAATGGTCTCTGCACTTGTGGTGGAGGCCCCTCAGTCGTGGGGGAGTCTCCACACTAAGGGCAGAATCTCCACAATGAGAAATCTCATTGAGGTTTTTCTGCCATGAGTGCAGGGGCCCTTTGTGAATCAGACCCTAAGGCCCGATTCCGATGTCGAATGGACCGGAGTTCGTCCGACTTCGGTTTGGAACTGGAACCGAACGACCTCCTGTCGTTGGTTCCAGCCCAGGAATTAGGATGCGACCAAACCCTGTTCAGTTGCAATCCTATTCTTTACAATGGGAGAATACATTCCGAACGTAATGCATGCTCTCATTGTAAAGAGCAGAGGTGCAGTTGATCCCTGCACCCCATGGCAGGCACCTCAAGGTGCCTGCCACAGGGTGCAGGGATCAACAGGGGGGCACCGTAGGTGCCCCCTAGGCTGCCATTCAGCGGCCTTGCACCAATGGGGGCCCTGCTGGGGACCCCAAAGACAGTTTCCCAATGCTTTTCTGTGTCAGAAAGGCCAGAAAGAGCCAGCCAAGGGATTACTGCAGGTTTATCGAATGGCGGACGGGCTCTCTGAGCCCATTGGAAGCCATTCAGAAAACCTATTCAGGTTCCCTTTTGACCGAGCCCATCGAAATGGCTTGGTCGGAAAGGAATCCGACAATGCCTATTACGATGTGGGCTGGAGTGCTCCGACCGACGGTCGAAGCCGTTTCAGCCCACATCGTAATTGGGTCCTACAGCTTAATAATACTAGGGTGGCCAGACATTCTGGAATTCCCCAGAAAGTCATGGGTCTCAGAGGTCTGTCCCGGCATCCCAACAATTTTGAAAATGTGAAATACATGTCCTGGTTTCAGAATTGCAACATTGAAGATGCTTTCACCTTCTCAGCCTCCTCTAATGTCTGAAACAACTTAAGCGATTAATCTCTGTTTCAGACTGCCCAGGGGAAGATCAGTTGGGGCTTCAGTTCATGGAGGGGAGAAGGGTACTCTGGGCCAAGTAGGAGGTCGCACCATTCTGCCACAGCTAATGTTTTCTAAATGAAGCCTTTTATTTGAGTTTTAGAAAGACTTTATTGATCATAGTTGTATGAAATATAACATATTAAACATTATGGCCCAGATGTAGGTAAATCTAATTTACCGACTCATAAATACAGAATTTTACAGATTCGGTATTTATGAATTGGTAAATTAGAAGGAGGCAGATGTAGGTAATTCTAAAATCACAATTACCGAATCTGTAACATTCGGTATTTACCGATTCGGTAAATACCGAATCGTTATTTCCCATTGATTCCTATGGGCTTTGAAGCCCATAGGAATCAATGGCAAATACCGATTCGGTATTTACCGAATCGGTAAATACCGAATCCTGGCAGGGGGAACGGGGTGTCACTTTGACACCCTGTAGCACCCCAATTGCAGGCTTGTTTGCCATGTGGCACACATACATGCCCTAAGGACATGTCTGTGTGTCACATGGCATAGGTGTACTTGCACAGATGTGCATGTACACAGGAAATCGGTATTTTACCACCCAATAGGATTGGGTGGTAAATACCGACTCCTCAGTAAATATGAGTCGGTGTTCTACCGATTCAGAATTTACCGAATCCATATTTACCGAATTCTTATTTACCAAATCAGTAAATAGGAAATGGTAAAAAATGTCTACCGAGATGTAGGAAACCTAATAAATACCGAATTTCATGAAATTCGGTTTTTAAGAGTCGATATTTACCATGGATTGAAAGCAGGTGGTAACAAGGTGCTGGCTATAAAATAAGGCCCCAAAATGCAACAGTGTTACCAGAATGGCGGCATTTTACGTCATAGCAAGGCGGCTACGGCTACAGGCAGCAGGAGAGAGGGTATGGAGAAGGGAGGACCAAGTCTACACTCTTCCAAATGACTGAGCCAGAGATACTGCAAAGGTACAGGCTACACCCCCACACCATCCTGGACTTGATCATGGACCTGTACCCACTCCTGGAGCACCCAACACCAAGGGCGCACGCCATCCCACCCCATGTGCAGGTGCTGTGGAGCCTACACCTGCTTGCCTCTGGGAGTTACCAGAGTGTGATTGCTGCAGTAGGTGGGGTGTCCCAGAGCTGCCTGTCCCGTTTCTTCAGGATCTTCCTTGAGGCCCTGATGCAGAGAATGCATCATTATATTAGGTTCCCTGACACACCTGCTGAACTTGCGAAGACCAAAACAGATTTATATCAACTGGCACACTTCCCTCACGTCATAGGCTGCATAGATGGCACCCACATCCCACTCTGCCCACCTGCAGCCACAGAACACAATTACAGGAACCGGAAGTCAATGCACTCAATCAATGTGGAGGTGATATGCAACGCTGGTAACATCATAACAGACATTGTGGCCAAATTCCCTGGGAGTACCCACGACTCGTACATATTCCAGAACAGTGGGATATACACACGCATTGTTGCTGGAGATTTTGGGGACGGATACCTGCTAGGTAAATAACTGTGACACACCCTGATAGTTATAGCAGATGAATGTATCATGAGTATGTAGCTAATGGCACTCTCTTTTACACCTAGGCGATAGCGCTTATGCCCTGCGGTCCTTTGTGCTTACCCCCTACCTCAATCCATCTACCAGGAGTGAGAGGCGTTACAATGTGGTACACAGAGCAACTCGCAACGTTGTAGAACACACATTTGGACTCCTGAAAAGCAGGTTCCGCTGCCTACACAAGAGCAGAGGTGCACGCAGTACACTCCAATCATCTGCTGCAAAATGATAGCGACCTGTGCCATGCTGCACAATCTTGCCACCAAGGAAGGCACAGAGGTGGAGATCACACATCATGAGGACATTGATGATGACACAGAACAGGCAGAGCCCTATGTAACAGGAGATGGGAGACTGAGACGGGCAAATTCACACGCAGATATTTCTAAGTAAGTAAGGAGACACAGACAGGCTTAGTATTTGAAGTACGTAGTTTAATAGTCAATACCGCACTTCACTGATACCACATCATGGTATTACAATGTCTGTATTCCACACTGGGTGGTCACAGTTTCCCTCACCGTGACCTGTCCTGTGGGTTGAGGGCTTCATCAATGTTTGCGCCAACGCACTACAATGCGGGATGCACGAGGCTGGGTGTCACTAGGCACAGTGGTGCCTGGGTCAGCAGATTGCCACCTGCTGCTCCTTCGAATGTCAGGAACAGGATTGCTAGAGCCACTCCTGCTGGTGGAGTCTTCTGTGTCCCTGACACCTGTGTCTCCAGCAGTGGCTGCCTGTTGTGTGAGCAAATGCTCCATAGCAGAGGTTACTCTCCCCATCCCCCTCGGCAAATCAGTGCAGCAGTGCACAATGCCATCCTGCATGTTGATAGAGCACCGGCATAGCAGGGAGGTTGCTGCAGCAAGCCGGTTCATGGGTTTGGTCTGTTGCCGCATGCACTGACGATCCCTGCGCCTCTCGGAGTGGTCACTGTCTACTTTTTCGCAGAGAGTACTCATGCTCTGTGTCATGTCCCTCATTCCCTTTGCCATGGACTGCATGCACTCTGTCATGGCACCAATCCCTCGGTCTATGTTGGACATCCTGCTATTTAAAGTGCGCACCTGTCTATGAACTGCTGAAATGCCCTTTTCTTGCAGGCGCTGGACTTTAAACATGGTGGCCTCAAGACCACAGAATACCCCATCTCCATCCTCGCCTTCACCTCTCTCCCGTGCCCTTTGGCCCCGGACACCGGCCCACACAGCTCCAGATGAAGTCTGCTGCCCAGCGTTGTCAGCCTGAGGTGGATTTGTTGGTGTGAGACCCTCTACATCTTCCTCATCTGATGTCTCAAGAATCCTGAGAGGGGGCACATCATGCCTCCTTGGCCTTCCCAGCACAGATGACTCTCAGGTTGGTGTGGGGGAGAGTGCTGGTGGTTTCAACTGTTGTGACCCAAACAGCAGAGGTGACAGAGGTTGTGGTGTGGTGGGTCGCTCTGATGTAGTGGCTGCCTGCACTGTGGGTGTGTTTTGCAGAACAGTGCTTTGACCTGCTCTATTGGTTGTTTTCTCACTCCTCTCCGTTGCCGGTACCCTCTCCTCCCTTTCCTGCGCTAACTAAAACCAGTTCTGGAGTGTGATGCAGACAACCACATTGGGGAAGGGAATCAGGGAAAAGAGTGGGGATTCAAGTCCATGCATGTTACCTTTTTTTTCCCCAGCTGTGGCTGACCTGTCAGCATCCCCGATCCCATAGATACTTTCAGGCTCCAGGGTAGATTCCATCAGCTAAGAAAGTCCAATGGGTCGCTCACTGCTTATCCTACCAGCGTGTTGCCCCAAAGCATTGTGGTCCATGAAGTGAGCATCAGCGGGTGCGCCTCTGCCTGGGTCTTGAGCAAAAAATCAGTCGCGTTGGCCATCCCTGGACACGTGTTTTGAGGTTGTTGCCTCTCGTCAGCAGGGAGTAGGAATGTATGTAGGGGTGCTGCGTAGGCTGCCAAAAATATCTTCAGGTCTGGTACCACTCGTGGCACGCAGGAGCGTAACCTGGGCTCGTCAGCCCCACCGGCTCAAGGGAGCCTGAATGTAAAAGAAAGTCCAATGGGTCGCTCACTGCTTATCCTACCAGCGTGTTGCCCCAAAACATTGTGGTCCATGAAGTGAGCATCAGCGGGTGCGCCTCTGCCTGGGTCTTGAGCAAAAAATCAGTTGCCTTGGCCATCCCTGGACACGTGTTTCGAGGTTGTTGCCTCTCGTCAGCAGGGAGTAGGAATGTATGTAGGGGTGCTGCGTAGGCTGCCAAAAATATCTTCAGGTCTGGTACCACTCGTGGCACGCAGGAGCGTAACCTGGGCTCGTCAGCCCCACCGGCTCAAGGGAGCCTGAATGTAAAAGAAAGTCCAATGGGTCGCTCACTGCTTATCCTACCAGCGTGTTGCCCCAAAGCATTGTGGTCCATGAAGTGAGCATCAGCGGGTGCGCCTCTGCCTGGGTCTTGAGCAAAAAATCAGTCGCGTTGGCCATCCCTGGACACGTGTTTCGAGGTTGTTCTTAATCCAAAATTGGTGTCTATAATGACAAATAAATGCTACATGTTTGTAGTCTGTGTTACATTCATTACGTGACCAGCATTTGGTCGGAAGTCAGGAGTTATATTAGGCAAAATTTGAGGAGTTATTAAAAGTCTATTATATATGAATAATAATGATTAGGTAGTATTTGTTGCTCTTGAAGATTTTCAAAACTTGAGCCAAATTTTAGTCCACAAAATAACAGACCAGTTAGCATTTTGATTGTCTTTCCACTTCAGGTTCATCTGTGATTTTTGCCTCTCAGTATCGGAATATCTAATAATTATATATAGTGCTGATGCTGATGATTTTAAAACAAGAGTATCAAAAAGGTGATTATCAGATATTGTGACTGCATTGGTAATCGGAGGTTTAGCATATATAGCAGATGCAATTTGTGCTAAAGTGTTACATTTGAATTTAAATGAATTTGGAAACTGAAATATATGTTGTGCGTCAGAGAAAGCTAGTACTGTATTATCCTTAAATATTTGATGAACCCATATTAATCCTTTCTCTCTCCATGGCTGCTAAAAAAAATCTATTTTTAAGTTTAATACATTTATTATGCCAGATAGATGGATTTAAGAAATAATCTTTATCTTTGAGACATGGAACCAGTATGGGTTATGTTAATATGCATGTGTTTTTAAAGATTGGTTGCAACATACGTTAGGGTCGTAGGAAAAAGATATAAATTCTGTAAATGTAAAAGAAGAAATTAAAAAATGTTTTACCTGAGCCCATAGAGGGCAATCAGCATCAATGCTATCTAATAGCCAATAAGTGGACTGTTTTAAACAAAAAGCACTGTGATAAGTTTGAAAATCCAGAGAGTTAACACCACCGTACTGTTTATCCTTTTTTAACTTCAGTAAGGACATAAGCTGTTTTCCTTTATTCCACAAGAAAGATGTGAGTAATGAATTAATTTTCTTGAAAAAGTAAGATGGTATATTTGCAGGAATTGTAGATAGAGCACAAAAAACAACAGGAACAAACCTCATTTTAATTGAATCAAGGTACCACCACCAGGAAAGAAATAATGAGTTCAAACTTAGGGCATCATTAGGATGGCAGCCGGACTTTGTCCACCCGCCATCCTTTCATATAATGGGACCGCCTGCCATTGGTGCGGTGGTCCTGTTGGTGACATTAGGATGCGCCCGCCACACTGGCGGGAACATCCTGCATTCTTGACTTTGGGGTGGGCGGTGCTCTCAGCACCGCCCGCAGCAATAAGGCATGTCGTGCACTTCCATGCACAACATGGCAGGCACAGTGAGGTGCCGCCATGTTGTGCATGGAACTGCAGGGGGGTACCATAGGTACCCCCCATGTGTACCCCCCACCCCCTAGAATCCCTGGGGGCCCGCTACGGGCCTCCAATGGCAAAAACCGCCTGCCTGGCCACGGAAAATGCATGTCTCCGCTATTATGCTAATATGGATGGCGGTGTCTCCAATACACCGCCACCATGTTAGCAGCTTTCCACCCGGTCAACTCTTTGACCAGGCAGAAAACCGGCAGACGGTCTTTCCATCCCCTGGGGACCCCCAGATATTCCACAACTCACCCATGTTGAGGTATAAGTTCAGGAGTGTATAAAATGTTATAAAATTTGGCAAATTCATTTAGAATATCATCATCCTTAAATATAGTGTCTTTATCATTCTTTAAAATATATTCCACTTTAGTTCTGTCTTTTTTCATTTTTGAAATAGTTTGCCAAACATTTTCCATAATTAATCTGTCCACCATAATCTTTCAAAGAAGCATTTTCTGGGGAAATGTTATGTTGGAATTTGGCTTTTATAATTTCATATAAGCATGGTTTGAATTTAGGTTAATAATACTGATATTCTAAAATGTGTATGTTTTGCATAATATTATACAATTCTCTATTTGACGTTCTTCTTTTATTTGATACATAAGTGATTATGAAATCCCTTGCTGCCAACTTGAAGGAGTTCCAAATCACCTGTTTAGAAACATCACCAGTAGAGTTAAGATTGAAAACTCAATAGCAAATTTCTGGAAGGTGTGTGTAAAGGATTCATCAATTAAAAGAGCATTGTTAAAAATCCATTGCCTGTTTGCATTCGGACCCCATAAGAAATCAAGAAAAATATTGAAAGGAGCATGATTGGATATTAGAATCATGCCAATTTCAGCAGTGATTAAGGTTTGTGATATATTTCTTGTTCCAACAAGATGGGTCTCCTGCAATAATGCAATGTTTGCTTTGCGGTTGGAAAGATGAGCTAAGACTCTCTGGGGCAGATTTACAAGACCCCTGCAACACCAGTACGTCACTTTTTGTGTGACATACTGGTGATGCAGGGGGCTCCTCCATATTTACAAGTCCAGGAAAAGCCACCCAGCGTGACTTTTCCTCTCCTTGTAAATACGGCCGCTTCACACGCAGCACTTTGCGTTGAAGAGGCGTTCCATTGGTGTTTCTGTGGATGTTCCCACGCACCACCCATGGAACAAGACACATCTCCAGAGTTACAAGAAATCGTAAACGTAAATCTGGAGACACGTCTGAATGCTACGCCACCCTAGAGGTGGCGTAGCGAGGTGCAACGAGGAGAACTGTTTTCATTTCTCCTTGTTTTTTCCTCCTTCAATGCATCCTGCATTCTACAGCATGCATTGGAAGAGCAAAATGCCTGTAGTGATTGTTTTTGTGCAGGAAAGTGCCCCTTCCTGCACGAAAACAATCTCCCCACGACGCAGGCATCCTTGCACCATGGTGCAAGGGTGCCTGCGATGGCTCATGGCTGCAGTTTGTGCGCCAGCGGAGGGGATAGCACAGGAATGCAACATATTCTTGTAAATATGTTGCATCCGTGTGCTTCGGAAGTGCCGTGGCGTGGCACTGCCAAAGGGCTTGCGGTGACCAGCTGCTACACTTCCTTAAAGATCTGCCCCTTTGTCTTTTAATGGAAGAGCATAATCCCTTGACATTCCATGAAACTACTAATACTGAAAAAATAAATTAAAGCCTAGAAAGCTACACTTCAAAGAATTGACCAAGAGCAAACATAAAAATAATCCATCATGAATTCATTATATTGATGAAGAAAGAAAAGTAGAATTAGTTTAGAGGTGAAAAGGAGAGGTCGGGAAAATAGATGAGAAAGGGAGATAGAAAAACAAACAAAAGATCAAGAGAAGCAGTAAATGCAGGAAGAAAAGGCACATATCTAGAAATAAAACAAAAGGTTGAGGATGATGAGGGCACATGATGAAGACATCATGCATGCTATCCAAGACACATCAAGATGTCACCATGTATGACAGAACATAAAGGCACAGTGACATAGGTTGATATTGAAATAACTTGCGAGAATAAAGGAGAAAATAAACATTTGCATGTGTGTGAACAGTATACATACATCTATCAGTAAATAGCTTTCATGTCTTCTATTTTACAATTATCCAAAAATGTCCTCAGTTTGGTAGGATCTTCACATGGTTTTGTCTGTTTTTATATGTAACTTTGAAAAGGAATGGATGAAAAAGACCAAATCTGGTATTAAGAGCCCTAAGTTCTAGTTGCACTTCTAAGAATTGCTTTTGTCCGTCAGCAGTGGCTTTAGCAATCTCTTGAGAGAAATATAAGTTATGACCAGACCATGAAACTTGTTTATTTGCCTTTGCAGCCATAATGACCTTGAGTAAGTCAGTATATTCGAGAGAAAAAATAACACTAGTATGCCTGTTGGATGGGAAAGCAAAATTTGGTTTATGCCCCAATGTATGTGATCTTTAAATAATTAAAGAAACTGATGATGGCAAGTCAAATACCTTAGATATAAAGGCTTGAAAAATTTGAATAGGATCACTCCCCTTCTGGCAGGCCATAATTTCTAAGATTATTCCTGCTGTTGGCATTTTTCACATCCTCCGCTTGTTTTTGAAGAAGAGATATTTGTGAATGCGTTTTGTTGGTTACTCTAACATTGTTTAACTTCAATCACTCATTTTTTTAAGTAAGTCCATTTGTCATCCAGTGTTTATAATCCAGTGTTTATAATCTCTTATTGGTTACTCAAAAATATGGTCACAAAGCTCTGATCTCTTCTAGGAGTAATTCCATTGGAAGGTGTTTTGACTGGCAAAGGAGGCTCTGTTTTAGGACGCTTATGTGTAGAGCTGCTAGGGTTTAGTGACACTTTAGGTATAAGGGAGCTGAAAGTGTTTGCTGGGCTGCTAGACACAATTTTAGTAACAAGGAAGGGAGTTTTGCCGATTGTTCGATATTGAGGTTTTCTTTATATTTCCAGGAGAAGATACTTCTCAGTTCAAAGTATTTCCAGAAGATTGCGAAGAACAAGTAGTGTTAATTAATTTTAAATTTCTCATTTATCCCATCTAGAAAACTGGCTGTAAAATGTTGGTCAAAAATCTTAGAATTTGAGAGACGACTGGCTGTTAATGGCAAACGATCTCTCAGCTGGAACTAAAGTATTCTGAAAGTAATGCATAGAACGTGTTGGTATTAACAGATCTCACTGAGCCTGTGCCATCCCTATGAATAAATGTGTTTGTCAGTAAGCAAAATGAAAGAGTATAGCCCCTCATACAAAGGATGATGGAAGTGATGACAAAAATGAAAAGAGCATTTGCAATTCTCTAAACGTCCTGTAACAATAGGCAAATAAGATGAAAGATAAATTGATGTTTTCATTCTGTGACATTTTACTTAAAATAAAAATAAAATGCCATATTACCAGCCAAAAAGCAAAAAGAAATTGCCACATTGCCAGCTAAAAAGCACTGGACTATAACAAATATGTGAAGTGCAATCCCTTTCATAAGGCAACAGGACACTCCAGGAGATGACTATTTTGAATTCCTTTCTTTCCTAGTTGGGTATCAGTAAAAACTCATTGCAATTTGTATTTCATGTGAAGCTAGAGATGTGGCTTCCACTGCAAGAGATTTATGGCCTGCCCATGAGCTTTAGTCCACAGCTTGTGAAGATTACCATCTTTTCACTCTTGCTGTACTTGCCTTTTAATTAGACAGCACATTATTCTAAGCAGTAAGGGCTTTTAATGTGGATGTCTAAAGTAGATGAAAAACAGAAATGGTGCATAGAACAAAGTCAGAAACATGTTCAGTAAGCTCTCCATGTCATAAATAATACTATTATGGCAGGGATCTGAAGACATAGCTGGCTGCTTCATGCACTAGTCATGTCTCATTGCAGCAGCACTGAAAAACTGTTTCAGATTTGAAATTAAAGAAAGGGATGACTCACACTTTGTTATCTTCTAGTTTTAGTTTGTAAAAAAATAATTTACTGCTCAGAGCTAAATCTGCAGGCAGCCATCTTCCCATGGCATCAAGCCACACAACCTAAATGAAGCCTTCTGAAAAGTTCAAAAAGAATGAAACGTTGTTGGACACCATTACACTTGATAAACCATGTTCAAATCCTTTACTTAAAAATTTTGAAAGTCCCTGTCACATAGTGTGTGTCCCCTTATAACTTTACCCCAGTTTGATGAATGTGCACACCTATTGCATCTGTTTCATTTTGGGAGGACTTAAAGTTTTGCGGCATTTGGTCATGAGGGTACAAAGAAAAAAAGGGGGTCGCAAAATGGGCATCAAATCGAATGCATTTTCCATAAACTTTTGTATTTTGCATAGTGAAAAAACTTCAGCTGGATTTTTATTAAGTTTGGCTGTATTACAGATTAGGGGGTGCAGATGATTCTGTGGAGGTACTGCAGGTAAGTAGATTAAGTAAAAATTAAGCCATTATGTTTTTCAACCTAGTAACACAATGCTACTAAAAGTAGTAAGGAAGCCCAAAAAATAAACGAGCCTGCATATGTAAAGTTTCAGATTTACTACTTGAACAACTGTAAGACCTATTTATGGTCACATGCTAATGGAAACCTATAAACAGAAACATAAGGAAGGTAATACATCTTAATCTACATACGTTTTCTTTGCATGCTCTCTGGCTCACAAAATAAAAGTTTCCCAAGAAGCCAAACAAATGTCAGTTTTTTTCTTATGCACCCCTGAACAACAAAGTGAAAAATGTACCTAGTAGTGAGCCACACAAACTGTTAGTTGGAGGGCATGATAATTGGCCACTAGGAAAGCAATAACAATCTCATTTTTTATAACAATGATTGCTTTTCATTAATTCTGGCCTTCATATGTAGCATAATCTTACTAAAGGTGGCAAGGAAGCCGAAGGTATAAACTAGATTGCATAGATAAGGTTTCAAATGTACTGCATGAACACTGAAAGACCCATTTATATTCACATGCTAATGGAAACATATAAACAAATGCTTAACAAATAGAAGACATTTTAATCTACATAAGTTTTCTTTGAATGCACTCTGGCTCCCAAAATAAAACTGTAACCAACAAGCCAAACAAAAACATCTTCCTTATGAGCTCCTGTGCAACAAAATAGAAAAGTGACTTAGCAGTGAGCTACACAAACCACTATATGGAGGACGTGTTAATTGGCCATTAGGAAAAAATAAATTTTACTTTTTATAACAACAATGAATGGCTTTCATTCACTTTGAGTTTCATATATATAGAACAATCTTACTAAAGGTAGCAAGAAAACCCAAAAAATAAACTAGATGAATATGTAAATTTTTCAAAATTACTACATTTACAACTAAAAGATGCATTCATGGTCTCATGATTATGTAAACCAATAAGCAAATACATAACAAATACAATAGATAAAAAGAAAGAAATCACAATAAATCTGAATGCCACTCTGTAGTTTTAGTTATTATTCCTAAAGATAGGAATTTCTAGGATATTACCATCCTAATACATTTCCCCACATTTGACCAATCAGCCAAAACCTTTCCAGACCTAGGGCATTTTCTATATTTTGAGATGATGTACATTTTTGGGGTGAATCGTTAAGGGGGTTCCACCATTTTCCCACCAATATATTTTCCATAGACTATTGTATCAGACATAGAACGAAAACGGCTGAATGGGTTTACATGACATTTTGCAGGATTATACATTATGCTGCAGTGATGATGCTTTTTGTGGTACAGCAGTTAAGTACTGTAAGTATTTTTTAAGTTATAAGGCATTTAAACTTAGTGATATATGTCACCTTGGTTCTTTGGTGGATCTTCACAGAATTTAATGAAACTAGTGTGGTACATGGATGTAAAATTATTTTTTAAATATAAAAAAATATATAAATACATTTCCTGACCTATTACCACTTTAAAACATTAGTAATAGGCAGGGACCTACTACTGGCTTGTAATTGCCATCTACCACAGTGCACTCCAAAGTTATCAATATCTATACCTTAGCCCAAAATATAACTAAGACCTAGCAGTATTATTGGATTGAGGTACCTTTGATTCACTCATGGTGTTGCATGGGCAATGCAATACTTACGTTGGATTTACAAAGGAACGCAAGGCCACCATGTGTGGCACTGTGTTGATTGTTAAATCTGGAGAAACGCAAGGCAGCATAATTAATGCTTTGCGTTACTCAGCACACCATAATCTACATTGCTGCTATATTTCACGTACTTCCCGATGCCATTCCACTGTAGCCACTCCACTATGCGCTATTCCACTCTATGCCACTCTACTCTATACCTCTATACTGTACGAGACTACAATCTATGCCACTCTACACAATTACACTGTATGCCACTCCACTATACACTATTCCACTCTATGCCATTCTAATGTATGCCACTCCTCTTTACTCTTTACACTGTATGCTGCTCCATCTACAACACTCCACTGTACGATATTCCATTGTATGCCTCTCCACTACATACTACTCCCCCCTACGCCACTCAGTGGATGGCACCCCACTCTAGGCCACTTCATTCTATGCTTTTCGATTGGACCCCACTCCAATGTACGATACTCCACTGTATACTACCATTCCACACTATGCCATTCCACTCTATGCCACTTCACCCTATGCAATTCCACTGTTTGCCACTTCACTGTACGCTACTCCACTCTACGCCCCTCCAGTGTATGGCACTCCACTTTGTTCCATGATATACGATTGGACCTCACTCTATGCTTATGCTATTACACTCTACCCCATGCCACAGTATGCCACTTCAGCCTACACAACTCTGTTATACACCACTCCACTGTACAACACTTTGCTCTACTCCACTCCGCTGTATGCTATTACACTGTACACAATGTACACAACTCCACTCTATGCTAGTCCAGTCTACGCTATTGCACTGTAAGCAACTCCACTCAACACCTCTTCAGTGTACACCACTTCAATGTATGCCACTACATTATGGAATACTTCTGCATATGTTATTACAGTCTGTGCTACTCTACTTTACACCACTCCACTCTATGCTATTCCACTGTATGCCACTCCAGAATACACTTTTTCACTCTATGCCACTCCAGTGTACACCAATCAACTTTACCCCAGTCCATTGGATGCCACTCCACTCTATGCCACTACAATATATGCTATTTCACTCTACCCCACTCCACTGTACACAACTTCAGTCTACATCACTCCACTCTACGTCACTCCACTGTATGCTATTCCACTCTATGCTATTTCACTATATTCTATTCTACTCTACGCCACTGTACACTATTCCACTGTACCTCACTCAATTCAATGCTATTACGCTGTACACAAATTCAGTCTTTGTCCCTCTGCTGTATGGGATTCCACTCTGCCCCAATCCACTGTATACTATTTCACTCTATTCCACCTCACAATATACTACTCCAGTCTTAACCCCTTCACTGTATGTCACTCTACTATAAACTACAACACTATACGCTATTACACTTTACGTCACTCCACTGTACGCTATTACACTATACGCTATAACACTCTACACCACTCCACTGTATGCCACTCCATTCTATGCTATTACACTGGGCACAAATTCAACCTTTGGCCTTCTACTGCATGGTATTCCACGCTCCCGCACTCCACTGTACGCCACTCCACTGTTTTCTAATACACTCCACCCCACAATACATCAATCCAGTCTAAGCCACTTCACTGTACGCCACTCCAGTGTATGCTTCAACACTACACACTTTTACACTTTACGCCACTCGACTGTACGCTACTACACTATAAGCTATTACACTCTATGTCACTCCACTGAATGCCACTCCAGTATATTCTACTCTACTCTACTCTATTCTAATGTACTCTCCTCCACTGTATATGACTCCACTCTACACACCTTTACTACACTCTGTGCCACTCTAATAGATTCTCCACCACTCTGTGACCATACACTCCATTGTCCAAATTTGCACTCAACTGTATGCCAGTGCACTCTATTGTACAACACTCTACTCCACTGCACAACCATTTCCAACACTGTACCACACAACACTCCACTCTACTGTAGGACATGCCACTCCAATTTATAACAGTTTCCTCAACTCTATGCTACACTACGTCACTTTGATATATTACACCCCACTCTATGCTAATTCACTGTACCGCACTCCATGCCACTCCACTGCACACCACTCCACTCTACACAATTGCATTGCACTCTATGCCTCTCCACTCTTAGACACTCCACTGTAGAGTATTCCACTTTACACTACTCTACTGTATGCTACTCCACTTTACGGTAATCCACTCTACTCCACTATAGTGTACGCCTTTCCACTCTTGGCTGCTCCATTGTATGACACACTCCCCTACTCTATATAACTCCACTCACTGTAAGTCTACCACATTTTATGCCACTCCACGACATTCTACTCCACTCTATCCGCGTACACTCCACTGTCCGACTATATACCTCATTCTATGCCTGTACATTCCAATGTACAATACTCTATGTGACTATACAACACTTTTTGAAATGACACAGCACTTCACTCTACTGTATGAGACCCCCAATGTGTAACAGATTACTACCCATTCTACGCCAGTACACTCCACTCCATGCCACTACACTCTATGACACACCAATACGCTCTGTTGTACTTTACTCTACGTTACACCACGTTACTCTTTCTCTCCAACTTAACTGCACAACACTACACTCATCAACACTGCACTATAAGGCCCTCTACTCCAATAAACTCCACTCTATGCCACTACATTCAATAACACTCTGCTACACTCTATGCCACTCTATGATACTCTCCTCAATGACACTCCACTCTACCACACTCAAATTCATGATACTCCATCTGAATTACACGCCACTGTACAACAATCAGCTCTACTATTTAACAAGTGACTACACTGTACAACACACCACTCCACTGTACGATACTCAACTCCACAAATGGGCACGCCACTCTATTGCACAACACTTTACTCCACTCTACCCACCTCCACAGTATTCTACTCTACAATACTCCACTCTATGAAACTAGACTTAACAACACTCTTCTTCATTGTACTGTACTACACTACACGTTATAACACTCCAATTGATGGCACACCACACTGCGATGTGAAACACATTTTTAGTAAAAAATCAAAAACCATTACCATACAATTAAAAAAACAAAGCATAAGGATAATTTATAGTTAGCAATACCTTATGTATTCTTTCTATACAAACCCAACTTAAAATGCACAAACATTAAAAACTAGTTAAAATCATAACTTCAAATTATAATTTATGCACCACCTTTAAATTACTATCATTCCCACACCTCCGAATATAGTCTTGTCACCTCACTCGCCATGATACATTAACTATAACTCATGCCTTTTCAATACACTGATTATACCCTTGCATATTACATCACTTATAGCTTGTGAAATCATGGCAGTCATGACAACACGTATACCTTCTCAAATGGAATTATTTGTCACAGCACAGTGCGTGGTAGAGTGTGACAGTGACTTTCAAACATTTTACCTAGTGGCGGTTGCCACTAGGTAGTTATAGTTAGGTCTGCTTTTTCAGAGAAAGATCATTTTTTCATTTGCCAATAACGTTGGCCCTGTATGCTCAATCTTCACAAAACTGTCCAAATAAAAGTTCATCCACCTCAGCTCCTTCCTGGAATGTTTTGTGGTTATCAGTAAAGTGAGTCTCAGAAAAAAGGTGGGGGCCCAAAACCCAAATTCTCGATGCATTTTCCAAAAACTGTTGAACTGAATTATACCAAATTTGGCAGGAAGCTCGATCGTGGTCCGCAGACTGTGTTATTTGTGATTTGTTATAAATCCGAAGAATGAATCGTATATTTTGTTTGGAAGTTGGGTCGAGACTCTCGAGGGAATACCAGTTTAAATGCTAGGGAATTCTGATTGGCACAGTGAGCTTTATTTCCCTTGCCCTTGGGCCATCTCACTCCCATGTGAGTCAGACTCCCACAAGACCAAGCACCCTGGTTGGCTGCCAGCAACATGAGAAAATTGTTACAGGCAGCGATAACAGGACTCAGGGACGTAGTCCCGTGTCCTGAAGCCTAAAAAAAAAAATAATATAAGTGGGCCGGTAAGGATACCGTGAACTCCTACGCCCCATGGGTTGGTATAGAGTAGAAGAACTAGATTGGAGAAGCCAGCTAGGATTCCCAGTTTGCCTGATGTGGCATGTAGAAAGGTCCATTCCAGCGTTTTGAACGCTTTTTCAGCGTCTAACATAATTGCACCTGTTGTAAGTGTAGCATCTATTTGGTTAATAACTGCAAATAGTGCCCGTAAGTTGACCAACGTAGAACGGCCCAGGACAAATCCGGCCTGGAAGGGGCACACTATCTTATCTACCAGTAGGGAGAATCGAGTTGGCAGGACCTTAGCTAAAATTTCTTAATCTTGGTTTAGTAATGATAAGGGCATATATGATGCGCAAGAGTGTGGGGACTTATCAGGTTAAAATAAAATGTATAATTATTGCTTCCCGCATGGTGGGGAAAAGAGAACCCTCCTCCAAAGCCTCACCATACACCTCTAGCAGTCTGGGGGCCAATATAGTTTTGTATGTTATATAGAAATCGCCCGTCAGTACATATGTTCCGGGGTCACGGGCACCGACAGCTCGTCTATAGCCTGCGCGATTTCATCTGCATCTATGGGTGCCACCAGAAACTGTTGTTGCTGCCCCTCATCAATCCACACCATTGCCACCTTAGCGAGGTATTCCGCCAGTGTTTCCCCTGCAGGGGGATACCGTGAGGCATACAGGTGGGTATAGTAGGAGAGGAAAGCGGAGGTGATATCCCCCACATGTAAGCGATGTCCCATCTTCAAGTTCTAGGTGCGTAATATAGGAGGATTGATATTGAGGGTGGAGTAGTCTATCCAGGGTACAACCCTGCCGCTCACCCTGACCATACACGCGAGCCCTCGCATATTTAACCACATAGTTCAGCTCTTGCTCAGCCAATTCCTGAAATTCAGTCAGAAGTGTCATGCGCTCATGTGCGGTAGGGGGAGATACACCAGCCTGTGTACACTTATCTATTTCCCAGAGTCTCTCTTATACCGCCTCTAGTTCTCTGCAAATGGAGCGCAGCACCCCAGCCTGCTTAGCAATACATATTCCCTTAATAAATACTTTAAAAGATTCCTAAAGGGTAGCCTGCCGATTCACTGTCCCGGTGTTTAAATGGGAATAATAACCTCCCTGACCTCGCTCCGAAACACCATATCAAGCAGAGCTTCTGATGGGAAGTGCCAAGAAATGTAGGGATATGTAACTCTGGGAATGTTCAATGCTAGGAGCACAGGTCAATGATCGGATGCTTACACTTGTGGTTGAGGATCAACTGTAACAACATTTAGCAAGAGGCGAGGAGAGTGATACCAGTGGTCTATACGGGACCAAGAGCCATGTGGGGCTGAATAGAATGAATAGTCATGGCTCGTTGGGTTCTGAGCCCTCCTGGGGTCCTTAAGAAAGAAGGACCGTAATAATGAGGTGAGTGTATGCACCGCCTGAGTTTTAGTGATCTGTCCTGCGCCTGTCGTATCCATAGAAGGATCCAATTTTAGATTGAATTCATCCCCCCATTAGTATGTTGTCGATACCCAGTCTGGTACCGTGTGCAGCCATAACTGGGAAAAACTCAAAAGTGTCTATGTTTGATGCATATATGTTTATAAGATGGAGTGGATCATTCCCCATCATGCCCACAACCAGAAGGTACCGACCGTCATCATCTGTAACCACCTACCGGGTTCTGAAAGGGATTGACTTACGGACCAAAATGCACACTCCCCGAGAAAATGTGCTATAGCTAGCAAAGAAACTATTGTCTCCCCAAGGTGCTGTAAAGCGGTTTGTGGAGCCAGGAGCATAATGAGTTTCCTGCAAAAAAACTAACTGAATGGCATGTCTGGCCAGGTAGAACAGTACCTGTCATCCCTTCGTGGGATAGAAAGCCCTCTAACGTTCCATGTAAGGCTATTTTATTAGTAGCATCCCATGTTTCGTATCAGGTATAGGCATTCATGTGAGCTTGTAATGTGTGCATGTACAGATAAATATATATTATGTTCCCTTGATGTGCTGGTGTACTCGTCTGTCAGAGCGAGTCACTGGGGAGACGCCATCTTGGGTAGCATTCTAGTTGCTAAACCTGCACTCTTCCTATTTAATGGAGGTGATGCAAGTGTGCGGTTGATACTTAATTACCGCAGCGCGTTCAGTACGATAATTCTAGCGTGTTTGGGCATTTTTAGGCTGCTTATTCTCAGGGGACATTGTGTGTTTTTATATTGTGTTTGCTTTTAGACACGTTCTTTTTTAATAATAATATTGCTATCTTTGCACTCCTTACCTTTCTTGCTGCTACACAGTCACTTTCATTCACACTCCCTTGATATGCTGGTGTACTCGTCTGTCAGAGCGAGTCACCAGGGCGACGCCATCTTGGGTAGTTTTCTAGTTGCTTAACTTGCACTCTCCCTATTTAACGGAGGTGATGCAAGCGTGCAGCGTGCGCTCGCAGAGGGCGCACCTATAGCGAGATACGCTGCCCCAGTTGACCCCCGTTTGGTCTATTCTAGAGACAAGCTTGTTCGGCTTGATACTCGGACAGATGGGACCATGGATAATGAAAATGGCACCAGTTCGGGTAAGCACCCTTTCAAGAAAGTACTGCTAGGGACTCTTAATTGTGGATTGATCAATGTTAGATCCCTGAATAAACATCATGTGGAGATCTCCATTTTATTGAAGGATTATGACCTTGCTGTCCTGTTTCTTACTGAAACTTGCACACGAGTAGATAGTGAAGTTGAGCTGGGCTTAGCATGTCCTCCTGGCTACATAATTCACCATAAGCCCAGGCAGGATGGAAGAGGGGGAGGAATAGCTATATATATATAAAGATATTTTGAAAATTGCCCCACTCTGTATAGTGGACATCCCGGGAATTGAGTTATTAGTGTTCTCACTTAAAGGTACCAATGGCGTCCTGTATACAGGTTTATTGTGTTATAGACCACCATGTTTATCAAGAACTGATTGATGCCATATATAACTTATCAAACTCCCACTCTAAGTTATTGATCCTCGGAGATTTTAATCTTTGGGAGAATGGCAGTCTGGATACAGCCATTAAGGAACTTTGCCAGGCCTGTAAGAATGTAAACTTACAACAGCTGGTATCACATCCTACTCACCAGAAGGGCCATATGCTTGACCTTATTTTTGCTGACGAAAAAAATTTAGCTACAAAGGAAATACCTCCTCATTGCTGGACAGACCACTTTCTAATCTCCTTCACCATAAAAGTTGATAATTCTCAACAATACGATGATGGTATGTCATCTACTCATATTAGGAGGGAGTGGTCCAAAATAACTAAATTAACGGACCTCCCCCGGCTTGTTGACGGCAGTTATGTCCTGCATGGTTCAGTGGAAGTGAACTATCTGAACTTATGCCATCAGATTACCAGTTCCCTGGATCAGTTAGCGCATTTAAGGAAAGCTAAAAGTCGTAAGAAACCTTCATCTCCCTGGTACAATGAAGAACTGAGGTCGATGAAGACCAGTTGTAAACAAGCAGAAAGGAATTGGAGGAGGAATTATCTGGAATCAGATAAAGCAGTCTTAAAACACCTACTTTATACCTACAAGGAGCTGATAGGCAAGGTCAAGGCCAAATATCTTGAGGAGACTATTTTACACTCAACCAATAAGATTCAAACTCCCTTTGGCCTAGTGAAAGGCCTAGCCAATCCAGAATGTGCTAAGCCTAATATCCCAGCATCACAGGAACTATGTGATGACTTGGCATTATTCTTTGAGGAGAAAATTAGTAAAATCCTAAATGGGCCTAAACCTTCGGGAAATGATGATACATGCCAGCATACTGGTAACGACATCTTAACAAACTGTGGTATAACTGAGAGGGAACATGCAAAGGTTTTGGACCACTTTCAGGTTCCCTCGCAAGAGAAATGTATCGCAATTGCTGCTGGTATTTCCTCAGGTTCTCCTTTGGACCCACTCCCTCATAAATTCTGGAAACTCTTTGGCAGCGAACTTTTTCCTCACCTTTATCACGTTTGTTGTCAATCCTTAAATAATGCCGTAGTTCCTGACTACTTGAAAAAGGCAGATGTTTCCCCATTGCTTAAAAAGGCGTCCCTGGACTCCCAATGCCCCGCCAACTATAGACCAATCGCTTTGCTACCCTATCCAATTAAGATTCTGGAGAGGCTAGTGACAAAATCTCTTTCAAGATATATTGAGGATAATGAGTTGCTGGATGAAGTCCAATTCGGGTTTCGCCCTGCACACGGGACCAAGACTGCCTTGGTTGCAGTTCTGGATGACCTAAGAATGCGGGCTGACAGTGGTCAGGCAGCTTTTCTGTTGCTGCTTGACATGTCAGCCCCATTCGATACGGTCAATCATCAGATTCTGATTGAGAGAAATTGGGTGTTGTTGGGGGGGCAAGAGACTGGCTGCATTCTTATCTCTCCAACAGACAGAAGGCAGTGACGCTATTGTCGGTTACTTCTCAGTTCTGGAATGTTAAACAGGGAGTTCCTCAGGGCTCGGCTATCAGCCCAATCTCGTTTAATGTTTACCTCCACCCGCTCATCATTTCAATAAAATCATTTGGCATTGATGTCAACTATGCGGATGACACTCACCTTGTCTACGCGGTTGATGGCGATAATGCAGTCTCACTGGAAAAATTCCACAATTGCCTGCATAGAATGGCAGCCTGGCTGAAAGAGAATTCCCCCCGATTTAATGGGAAAAAACTGAAGTTATGTGCTGTATGTCATGTAAAATTCAGCGCCCCCTCCCAGCAGACTTTTGGCCAGACCTGGCCAATAATTCCTCTGTACCCATCAATACTGTACGTAATCTGGGAGTTCTGCTGGATAGCAACTTACAATTGGACTCACAGGTGAACAAAACAGTGAGCACCTGTTTTTGTCTGCTCAGAGTCCTTCGGAAGATCCTCCCTTTTTTACCCACTCCTGTTAGACTTCTAGACTAATATCTCCAGTGATCTTGTGTGCCTGTAATTTCAGCAATTTGATTGTCACTTTTACAAACCACTGGTGCTTCATGACTTACTTCTGGGTGCTCTGGAGCCCCAATTCCCCTGCGGTTCCTGCCAGCTCCCTGCCTACAGTGGGAGCCAGCATTGCTCCTGCTCACAGGGAGCAACAAAAATGCTGTTCCCAGTGTGCAAGAGCATTTCTGTTATCTGTTTTCCCAGCGGGCAGGAACACAGATTTGAAATATGCTCCCAGCTGATGTGAGCAGTTTTCCTGCCCCTGCCAGCAGGGAGTAGCCTAGTGAGAGCAGAAGGCTATGTCCTAGGGGGGGCACCACGGCCGAGAACAGCCCGAGAGGGGAGGTCAGACGGACCCCTCCTTGTAAAATGTGAGCCAGTTTTGGGGAGGTGGCTGTCCCTGGGGCCGAAAATTGCCTAGGAGGGGGGTCGGCAAGCCCCCTCCCCCTTTAAATTTCTTTCAGGCCTGAGGAGGTTGTGGTGCCCAGGGTCCTTTAGGTCAATGGAGGGGTCCACATGGCTCCCCTTAATTTTATAATAATGCCCGGGTGGTGGTGGTCCCTGGGGCTCTTAATGCCTACAGAGGGGGCTGTGCAGCCTTCCTCCAATTAAATTAACACTCGGCCTGACCTGAGGAGGTGGCGGTCCCTAGGGCCAAGATTGACCATGAGGAGGGGTGCCACATACGCCCCCTCTCCTGATTTCACATATAAAAAAGGCACCAGAACCTGGCCAACCCAGGGTCTCTAAAATAAACAAGCGGGAAACCGCTCTTGTTTTTTTATTTCATTTTTATTTTCACAGGGATTCGTGAATCTTTATGATTTTCCCTGCAAAAATGTTTTCAAAATGCTTTATAGCACCCCACCAACAGGCCTAGGGGATCAGGGAATTCTTACCCTGCCCCCTTCTCTTTTTTTAATGCTTTTGTTTGGGACTTGGCTGAGTCCGGGCTCAAAATAGCTGGCAACACTTCTGAGTAGAAGTGTTGGTAGCCAATGAGATCTCTGTATGAGAAAGGTAAGATTCAGTGAAAGTCTGTGATCTACAAATTTGGTTCTGCTTTAATATCGCCAAAACTATTGAATGGATTTTCACCAAATCACACAAAGGTCACTTTCTGGACCAATAGCTAGCTTTCTGCCAAATTTGGTGTAAGTCTATTCAGCTGTAGTCGTGTCTAAAATCTCTGTGGGAATTAACATGGGAAACACACTTTATTTTACTCCCCACCCTTTTCTCAGCCCCGCATGATGGATCACCCCAAAACTTTCCAATCACAACTACAATCAGGATGTCACTTTTTGGGGAAAATTTCATGAAGAGTTATAAGCAAGTCAAAAAACGCTTTTCCTATGGAAACAAGATCCTAATTTTAACTTCCTACTGGCTACTGCTAGTTGGTAATATGTATATATATCCGTGTTCATTGCCAGAATTTAGTCATACCTCTATTTTGCACCTGTCCCAGTTTTTGCGTTTCAAAATCTGGCCATCTATATAATACTGCAAACAAGTTTCTGGTATCAAGGCAGTGTTGCTTACAGAAGAAGCAGGACCATCCGAGTGATCATGTGGGTGGTTGGAACTGTGAAGAGGAGGAAAAAGACTCTGATCACTTATGGAAGTGTGTCTACTTCTCTGACCAGAGAGAGAGCAATTAAGCTTCACTAAACACTAATTCCTTCCTCTTGGGTATTGGGCCTGCTGACCCAAGGAGGAGGGGGCGCTGCGGCAACTTTCAATAGCCGAAGTTGACCTCACTGAACAGGACATTCAGGGGTGTGCCCACACAAATGTCATGGGAAAGGTAGGTCCCGAATCCTCCATCTATTGGTCAAACTGACATTCTTCTCCAGAAGTATTTCCCATCACTGGAGAGAAGTAGAAGTGCATAAGGGACACGATCTGATGATTGAACTGACATTTAATCCTGAAAACAAATATTTTTTAAGAGCAGGCAGTGGTCCTATGGACCACTGCCTGCTCTTAAAAAAAATGAAACTGCAAAGTTTCAATTTTTCTATTTACTTTCTAAATACATCTCATTTTCCTGTGTTACAAAAACATAGACCGCTTTATTAAAAGTCAATGGCAGATATGGTGGTCTGCTGATCTAGCAGGCCACCATCGCAGTGATCTCTGCGATTCTAAATGGGTCGCAAATTGCGACCTATGTAATTGATATGCGTTGAGGTAGGTCTATTTGTGAACCAATAGTAATCGCTTATGAAACTCAAAAGAGTTTCATACATTATAAATACAATTTTCCTAATTACAATTTGGAGAGAATCGCAATTAGGAAATTGGTATTCCTAATGTTAGTACATCTGGCCCTAAGTGGTGAAAGTGAGGGATATGATCAGTTTAAAGTTACAGGAGGTGTCTAGGTTACCTGCCAAAATGGATTACAACAAGTTTCACCTCGTGCAACTGAAGAACTGCAATGAAATGGTAGGTGCCCAAGGAAAGATATCTGAAGGGAAGTTAGGTCCAAGAGCTGAAAGTTGTTCTAACAGACAGAAATTACATCGAGCAAGCCATGACAAGGTATACCATTTCTGGAGAAAACCATTTGTGTTGGGGCTAAGAACAAGGTTGCCCTTGTTCCAAGTCATTTTTCATAATTAGCCGAATATGTGTGGGGATGTGTGTAAGGGGATGGTCTGTCATGCTGTAAGTTAATATTGCGACTCATGTGTGTTTCTCATGAGCATTCTTTTTTATTTGTCATCCTATGCCTTCTTTCTTTCGAACTGAGACCTCTGAGCTTCCCTCTTATTAAGCGGTGCTCTGCCCTGTTAGGAAAATTCAGAGATGACAGTATAATGTGCAAAGCAAAGGGGTGTTGACTACCATGTCATTTCTTCATGTAGCCATAATCATCAGAGTATATCAACAGTATATCATCTCCATGATCCAGTTCTCAGGTATTATCCACCCTTCTTTTTCAGCCAACATGTCAATGGATTCCATAACTAAGCCACTTTTTTTTTTAGGAGGAGCAGTTGAATTCCATCCCTTACACATAAAAAACTGATTCAAGCCATTCAGATCTTGTAGGCGGTGTCGGGTGAATCCAATGTTTCCAAATCAACCTTCTTCCCAATAGCATTAGATAAAATATTAGTTTATTGCCAAAATCCAGTTTAACTGCAACCTCTGGAGGTAACCCAAAAATAATTAGTTCAAGGCTTACCTCAAATTGCGTGTGCAAGAGGTCTGTCATGAACTTACATACAGCCTTCCATAAATCCTGGATAGAGGGGCAACTAACAAACATGTGGGTATCATCAGCATTCATTAAATTGCATTTCTTGCAATACACTTCCTCTGCTCCTTTTAAATTTGCCAGCCTTTTCGGTGAAAAGTAAGCTCTGTGAAGGGAAAACAAATGGTTTCGTCTAAGATAAGCTGGTTTAACTAACGTATATAATAGCTGAAAAGATAGTTGCCACACACGTTCGGGGTTTGAAGGCGAAATTATTTCTCCCTATAGCTGGATTGGTAACCTTCGCCTTTCATCTTCGATATCCATGATCAACTCATACCAGGTTGCCACCACCACCTTTTGTTGCTTGCTTGTAATCAGATGCTCTTCCAGATCATTTGTTCCATCTTTATACTCTCCCACCAATTGGGCCCATCTCTGTAGTTGTGAGAATTTTAACTTGGACACCGTCATCTTGGTTGCTTGTTAGAACAGTTCCCAAGAACAAAATTGCCCCTTTTGAAAAATCTGACCCCATTCGGTGATGCCGGCTTCTCTTAGGCCCACTGCCAGCCCACCTTTCTAGCATTCGGGGGAACCCGGAAAGTCCCATAATGGGGCATACTTACTATAATATGGTAAGTTTTTTTGTGTGCCAGATCTGTTCCCACAATTGAGCTGCCGCCCGCAACACCTTTAGTCTGATTTTTTAAAAAGTATTTCTGATGTCCAAACATGAACATACATTCGGGCCTTCCATTTCCTGCTTCCTTGAGCAAGGTCTCCCAAAGCTTCTCACTCCCTGACCCCCCTTTATCAGAGAAATTAAAAGTTTTTAACTGAAAGGCTTATGCATATAATTGGAAGTCTGGGAGTGCAATACCCCTTTATCAAACTTTTTCAGCAAATTCCTTCTTGCAATTCTGTACCCTTAACTGTCCATATAAAAGAATCTACTCTACTATGAAGCTTTTGGAGCCGTATATTCTTAAAATAGAGAGGTATCATATTAAAAATAAAAGTGAATTTGGAGAGAATTGACATTTTAATTAAATTAGTCCTCTCATAAATTATTAATGGAAGTTGTGACCATCTAATCAGTAGCCTATTCATTTCCTCCATCATTTTATTAAAATTTAGTTCTGCCAGTTTTCTCAGCGAATGGCCCACTTTTATACCTAAATATTTTATCTAATTTTTTTATCAGATTGTTCCTGTCTTCCTTATTCCAAACCATTACCTATGTCTTAGCGGGATTTGCCTCACACCCCTCTACTTTCCCAAACTCTACCACCAGTCAGTCTAGACTCTCCAGAGTTGGCACCAGAATTTCTGTATAGGCCTTTATGTCATCGGCATATAGGGAGATAATTTTTCCGCCAAGAGCCATACTCAAAAGTGGTAATTTGTTGTTCCATCCTGATCTTTTCTACGAAGGATTCAATATATAAATTGAGTAGGAATGGAGAGAGGGGGCAACTCTGTCTAGTCCCTCTTGTTATTTTAAAACTCGAAGTTAAATTCACATTCAACATGATTTTTGTCATGGCGGCTTTATATATCCCCCGTTTGGCCCTACAGAACATGTCACCCATGTCATAATGATTCAACATGTAATACAGAAATTGTCAATTCACCCTATTGAATGCCTTAGTAGCACCGAGTGTGATGATTGTCAGGGGTGCTTTACTTCCCAGAGCCAAATCAATTGTACCTCTAAGCTCATGAATTAACTGGTGCATAATCTGCCTTTTATCGAACATATCTGGTCTTCTGTTACCAATCTCCCTATCACCTTACTCAATTTATTAGCTAGAATACTGGCATAGAACTTATAACCGCAATTTAGAAGCGATATTGGTCTATAAGCCTCACAGGACTTTGGATCTTTCCCTGGTTTTAAAATAAGTGTGACTACTGCTTCCTCCAAAGATCTTGGTAGGGATGCTCTGTCTTCCCAGATTTCTGCAAAGAGTTGGGTCAATACCGGACATAAGGTATTACTAAGTTTTAAATAAAATTAAATTGGAAGCCCATCTGGACCGGACGCTTTCTTTTGTTCCCTTTTTTTATCACTAAGTGTAGCTCATTCTGAACTATATCTTCTTCTAGAGTTTCTTTTTCCTTGTTTGAAAGCTTCTCCACTGTCTGACCCTCTAGCCAACTATTAATCTGAGCCTCCAAGACGCATAACCCCTTTGTATATAGCTCCCCAAAAAACTCAACAAAGGATTGCTCTACCTCCTGTTTTTCCCTTATGCTATTTCCTGTTTTCCTACGTAGTGTGTCATTTATCTAATTTCTTGCAGTAGCTTCCACTTTCGCTTTCCAAGCCTGGAGTTTCCCGCATTTTTACTATATTCAAATGTGCTAACTTACTGGCTTCCCAGCGTGCTCGAACACTGCTATCCAGTGTGGTATGAGGGAACGTTTATAGTCTAGGATTTCTTCCTGCACTTCTCAATTAGGTCTTCCCGGCCTGATGATTCTCTACACTTCAGATCAAGTGATGTTATATTACGTTCCAGCTCTTCAACCCTGTTCCTATATTCCTTCCCCTTTTGTGCAGAGGGGATGATCAAAACCCCCCATATAAATGCTTTTTACCTATCCCAAACAATATGTTTGGCTGCTGATGTGTTATTGATCTCAAAAAACGTAATTGTTTTTTTACTTAGCATACCTATTATGGCCTTGGGGGCAGGGTATCTAACCTGCCCCCTATATTTTTTATTTTACTATAACTTAGGATGAGGACTGAGTCCCCAAGTCCTAAGATGGCTGTCGCCAAATCTTTCTTGATGCGGTGACAGCCACTCAACCTTTGGATCTGTCCGCTCTGTGTATCCTCCATGAGTCCAAATCTACGGGACAAATTTAAACCAAATTACAAAAAGTATGCTTTTATGTAGAATTTTCGTGAAGATTCCTCAAATGGCTCCAAAGTTATAAGCAAACAAAAAAAGTGCTTTTCCTATGGAAACGTGGTCCTAATAAGAACTCTTTGATTAGGGCTCCTGGTTTTATGGTATTTCTTTTTTTAACATTTTCGTCTGTATTTATCCATATTTATTGTTTGACCATCTTATTGGTATTTATCCATATTTATTTTGTGTTTTGAGAATAAATAGAGTGATAACACGGTATATTTCCACATTTATTTAACTGATACACATGCACTCATACTTTGCTGCCTTTCGCGTTTTAGCAAACTAAGCAGCCAAATATAGCCAAACCTTACACCCACAGGTAAACATCAGTAACATAATATAAATATATGCTAACACATGCCTGTATTCAGGGAAATCTGAACCTGTTTTTTAACTTCCCATTCTGTGTGTCTGCACACCTGTTGTCCTAGAAAGCACGACAGACAGCATGGAGAGTCACCCACAAGTCAAACACATTGTTTTCTGTCTGTATTTATCTGTAAAAACTTAGTAAAAACTGAAAATTGGGACCTTATCCATGATATATATCAGAGTGGTGGTAGCCACTCTATAGTTTTAATTAGGGTTACCAGAGACAGGAATTCCTCTGATTTTTCACCACTAATAACTTTGCACACATCTGATAAACCACCAGAAAACTTTTCAGACCTATTCCTTTTTAGGTCTTGCGCCTAGCGTTGCAGTGTGCAGCCTAGCGTTGCAGAACGAGACCTCTTGTACGGGGTTCTGAAAGCTGACCATTGGGTTTCGTGTGTTTTTTTTTTTAAAGACACGCAATTGGGCAAAGGCGGGTGCATGTCCCGCCTTTGCTCCACCCAATCCCACCGGTGTCTAGCACACGCATCAGCGCGGCACAGACAACAGGCTCCCTCACCCCCCTCCTCTGTGGTGCGTGCGCACCACTGGTTTCGAATCCCACATAGGCTCCTCTGTGGTGCGCTTGCACCACAGGTTTCAATTCCGTGCCTATTTTAGTCTGCGATTCCATTTGTAATGTACAGAAACATTTGTTACATTCAGCTTTGATCGTGCATGTCGATATTTCATTCCCATTTCTTAAAAAATGACAACAACAAAATCCCACGCAGTGACTTTCCCAGAACAGAGTATTCTTTTTTCATGACCCCAGCTCCTTCTGCTTTAGATCTACTGTAGAAAACGTCAATACCCGACTTCCTAGTTGTGGGCTGTTGCATGACTGGCCCTTTGTCCTGCTTAGCTGTGATACCACCAGCGGCTTTGAGAATCGCCCTCGAGCTCGGACAATTAGCATATGTACGGGAGGGAGGCGATTAGGGTGAGATGTTAATCTCGGCTGTGGGAGCAGCCACATAGCTCTGCGGTTTTTAAGGAGCCACCCAGTCAATTTGGCTTAACTCTGGGTCACGGTTTCTCGTGTGAGGTGGAGTGACGGGCGGGGCTGACAGTAGTGCAGCATGTGCACTGGCACCAGGGTCCAGGCGTGCTGCATGATAGTTAAGACTGTTTTTTGCCACCAAACTAGAGATTGGATTGGGGAGCTCAGGGGGGCATTTTCCTTCCATACTTTATGACATATGTTGCTACTTCACCGGTGGCGTCTGTGGTGTCTGTGGCGTTGTGTGGTCCGGGCAATCCTCAAGGGATTTCCAGATGAGTCTACTTTCTCAAACTCTCGGCAATAGACTTCGTTTATTTGAGTTTTCCTTATTCCAATTTCAAAACACATTTAATTTTGTACTTTGGTGTTGTAGTTTTCGCGTTGGGAACATACACATAATCGTGTCCGAGTTTATTGCCTCATCATCACCCCCTCAGGAATGTCCACATTCCTGCCCATAACTAAATTTTACACATTCTAAATGCACTTTTCGAATGCAAAATTCGCAAAATTGTATTTTGTGGTCAGGGTGAGTGAACCGTGAGTCAGGGTACGGTATTATCATTTGGAAATGACTTTTGCACACTAACAATTCAGCATAGTTGCTTAAATTTGTGCTTCAAGCCTTTTGACCACTGTGGGGCATTAAGGGCCTAGAAATAGTCCCCTTGTCTGCATGTTTTTCTTTCATCATTTTCTAGTAAATCAGTGTTTGCATATTTTAACATGTACTGGCCATTACCTACTCTCCTTCCCCTACCAGATTTCACAGAGCCAATGTTTCACAGAGAGCTGGAGTGTGCTCCCTGCATCAAAATGCTTTTATCTCCCATTAATGTCTTCTTACTCCGCCACCTTTTTCCATGCTAGGTTCAATGGTCATTCCCAGTAGTGTGTTTAATCCTTACTGTCTCTTATTAGTTCCAAGGTTCTTTACTAAGCCCACCCATTCCAAGTAAAACAAGCATTGGCAAAACCAATAGGGCTTGCCTATGTGAGATTTATTGGATTTGCTTATGTTTTTTTAGCTATGTTGCAAAAGGCTGAAGTAATGTAAAAGAGCTGTATGACACAGCCAGCTTTGTCCACAATATAGATTGTTTTGTTTTTTATTTTCAGTTATGTTGCATTGAAGCTATCGTTGCTGCATAATTTAGCTAAAAAACACTGACAAAGCCAATAGATCTTTCATGGGTGAGACGTATTGGCTTTGCCAATGCTGGGTAAGGAATGCCATATGGTAAGTTATATGTATTTATATAGTGTTTACAATGGCTGAAGTGCTAATGTTACAGAATGGAGAATGCCCTTGCCAAGGTGATAGTGTATCTAGATTCAGAAGCATTTTAGGACCACACAACAACTATGAAAATGTGGCATAGAAATGCACTGAATGTAAAATAGGTTGTAGATAGACAGAAAAGTCCAATAGGTTACAGCTTTTATTGCAGTGATGCTTTAGGCTATGTGTTACTTTAGTTGCAATGGTTACAAAACAACAAACCAAAAAAACACTCCTGACTGTTTGTTTAACATATAGCAATAATTGGTGTTCAGTGTGCTTCCTAGAGCTTTTGGCCCCTATTCCACTGCACCTGCTGCACCATCCATATCATGGCCCTAGTGCCTGCAAGGTAACTGCGCTTGTGACTGCTTGCTTAGCAGTCTCATATAGAAATAATCGGTGTTTAGTGGGTTTCCTAGATTTTTTGGCCCCTGTGCCCACTGCACCTGCTGTACCATCCATATCATAGCACTAGTGCCTGCAAGGTAACTATCATGAGGAAGTCTTCTATATCCAGTAATGTATGTGTTCTGAAAGCGGCACAGTTGCTGACGGAATATATAATTATTGTGTATGTAAACATAAACAGAAAAACTTTCATAAAAAGCATCCTTAAACATATCCAACTCTCCAAAACGAGTTGCCACAGATGTTATAAATAAAGCATATGCTTTACACATCAAAGTGAAAAACAAGCATTGTTACATTTTGTTACAATGTGGCTGGCTCTGTCCTGTGAAAAGATCTTATTCTGTGCTTGACAGTGAATGGGTCATAAACTGTAAATTGCTCAAGATCACCATATGTTAGGCTGAAGGTAACACTGAAATTCAGTTTTGTACTTTGCTCCAAACAAGACAATTTCACAAATTAAATGGACTCACCAAAAAAGAAGAATTTTGCAAAAAACATTCAAAGGTTGTGTGCAGATGAAGAATGAGATACATTTTTAGATGGCTATGTATAAAATAAAATAAACAAGCATTTGCAATGCATTAGGTCTCGCATTTGTGAGATTTTGTGCTCTTGGCATTGTAAATGACAATGCCTTTTATTATTGTATGTGTTTTTTAACATATAAATAAAAGGCATTGTCATTTAAAAAGCCAATAGCACAAAATCTCGCAAATGTGAGACCTATTGCATTGCAAATGCTTGTTCTACATTGGCTGTGTAGGGAAAGTTTAGCTGTAATCAGTCAAGGGGGAGCAAAGATAAAGGGGGGTCCCAAAACGCAATTGGGCACCAATTCATTTTTCTATAGACTTTGTACACACACATAGCAGCTAAACACCCAGTCATATTTCCATGAACTGTGGCAGGATTAAACTCTATGTTGTGCACATTATACTTTTGGGTGGAATAGGTAAGTAGGCAAAGTATCTTTTACGTTACTGGGCATTTTAAGTTGGTGATATATGTTGCTGTGGTGCTTTTGCAAAAGTCCATGGAATTTCATGGTTTTTCATGGATGTACCGTGTTACATACCGATGACAAGTCATTATGTGATTGGGTAATGACTGCTTTTACAAACGTTAAAGGAAGCCATGTTGTTTTTAGGTACACTGTGGCTGTGTTCTGCATTTTGCTCTTAGGTAGACGTAAGCATTAGATGTCATATTTTTCTCTTACCTTTTTCCACTTTATTAAAGTCGCAATAGGTAGGAAAAAATATTTATACGTTTCTATATAGTAAAAAAAAAATCTGTGAGGTACTGCAATACTGCCTGAGCAGTCCACCAACATTTACAAAAAAAGAAATATATGATAAAAATATAATGTGTACAACAGTGTACTTCCAATTTTTAGCATATTTAAATCTTCACAAAAGTCTACGAAAATGGCAGGGATACTTAAAATTTTCTGCGGTACTTAACTGCTAGGAAAAATATATAAAAAATGTGAAATACATTTCTCTAACTATTATCACTTTTATTAAGTCTTCATCGGTAGGGAACAAATATAAAAACTAATACTTACATAATGTCCTAATCCTAAACGTAGCGAAAGTGGGCTGGAAACTACATGGCTGCCTTTAACGTTTTCTAGAGACAGCCATTAGCCAATAACCTACTGCCTTCTTACCGGCATGTACCACGGCATACCACAAAGTTACCACCGTAGACCATGGAACAATACATTACTAAGGGCCAGATGTAGGTAACTTCAATTTAGCGAGTCCTTAATAGCGATTTTTACCGAATCGCTATTAAGGACTCGCTAAATGGAATGTAGGTAGGAATCGCTAAAATATTAGCGATTCCTTAACATTCCTTAATAACGAATCCGTAATTGAGATTCATTACTAAGGAATACCTAGCCATTCATTCCTATGGGCTAGGAGGCCCATAGGAATGAAACGGAAGATATTCACTATTAGTGATTCGGTATTACCGAATCGCTAATAGCGGGAGCTATTTCAAGGGTGCCAGGGTGTCCAAAGGACACCCTGTTGCACCCCTGAAATGTGCATGTATGCACATGTGGCGCTCATCCATGCCCTAAGGGCATGGATGTATGCCACACGGCACATTTAAAAAAGCAAAACAGTTATTTTTCAAAGGAAATTGCTACTTACCATCAACATGAAGTTGGTGGTAATTAGTGATTCCTTAAGGCTCAAGTGCACTATTTTTAGTGCTACGTACATTGCATTTAAGGAATCGGTATTTCCGATTCCTTAAATGCAAGAGCAAAATAAGGAATCGTTATTCTGCGATTCCTTATTTTGCATGTAGGTATGAACTCACCTACATTGCACTCAGCCAAATACCGGTCGGTAACGTTGAAATTCTCTGAGTTTTGGCGTTACCGACCAGTATTTAGCCACTTACATCTGGCCCTTAGTATTTTAACACTTGGAACTTTAAGACTTCTTACACTATTTACACCTACTTCCCAAAATAAGCATTGACACCTCATAATCTAAATTCCTCCCACATTAGATCCATATCCATTCACTCACTTTCAAGCACTCCACTCTATGGCACTCCACTCTATGCAACTCCACACTATACCATTACACGCTACGTCACTACACACTGTACACCATTCATCTCCCTGCTAATCCACTGTGCACCTCTCCACTCCACCACACTCCACTCTATGCCACTACAATCTAAACCACTTCACTGTACACTATTACACTCTATGCTGATCCATTCTACAACACTGCAGTATATACCACTACACACTATGCCATTCCAGTATATGCTACTCCACTCTACACTATTCCACTGTATGCACCTCCACTCTACAACACTACGCTCTACACTATTCCAGTCTATGCCATTCTAGGCCACTCCAGTGTATACCACTACACTGTACGCTATTCCACTGTATGCCACTCCACTGTATGCCATCTCAGTATATGCCACTCCACTCTACAATACTCCACTGACTGCATTACAGTCTACACCATTCCACTCTATGACACTCCACTGTATGCCACTCCACTGTATGCTAATGCAGACTACGCTATTCTGCTGTGCCACACTCTGCTCTATGACACTACACTGTACGCTATTCCACTATATAGCACTTAACTGAATATCACTCCAGTACACTCAACAATATTCTACTCAACACCAGTCCACTGTACGCTAATCCACTGTATGCCGCTCCACTCTACACCACTCTACACTACTACAGTACATGCTTTTCCGCTCTATAACACTAAATTCTATGCAACTCTACAACACTCCACTCTATGCCACTCCAGTGTACGACTCTCCACTGTACGCGACTCCACTCTACACTGTACGCAACTCCACTCTACAACACTAAGCTCAATGCTATTCCACTCTATGATCTTCTATTGTGTGACACTCCACTCCTCCACTAAGCACAGTTGTTGGCCCTGCGCAGCAGTGGGTTTGGCGCAAGGCCTGATCTCAGGCCAGGTCTTGTGTCCAACTCCCCACATATATCCAACCCCCACCACTCATGGCCGTTGGCTGCGCTCAGCATGGGCCTGGGTGCAGGGCCTGGCCCTGTGCCAAATCTCTATTGGACTACCAACACCCCGCCATGTGCAACATGGGGTTGGGCACAGGCCAGGTCCTGCACCCAACCCGCGAGGGTGGCAAACTTCCCGTAGATCTCTACACCAGCAACAACAGTTCTGTTCATGTTTTGGCCAGTCAATCAAATCGCTCTGACCTGTGTAACCAGTACCCATCCAACGGGACTAAGATTATCAATGCGAAAAAAAGCTCTCTTGGCTAATCAGATCACTTTATTGTTTCATTTGCAGTAGTGACTGCCAGTGTGTAACATATATTGCAAAATATTTAAAATAATAGGTAAGAATAAGGAAAACACACAAAACGAGGATTATAGGATAATGCACCTCCACTCAGGAAAAAACATTCACATGGGGAGGAAAGCAGAAAGAAGATGGCAAACGAGTAAGGTGAGAACTTTAAAAACAGTTTAAAACGATTTGCCTAAAAATGGGGGATAACAAAAACAGGAGCAACCAAAATTGGAGACAAGAATATTTCTCAAAGAAGGGATCATACCATCTTGGATTTCTCCGTCTGGTGAATGCCATTAAAGGTGCAAAATAAGTGGACCCTGGTTCGATAAACAGGTGTCATCATAATTGATTTCACAAGGTTTTTTTTCTCAAAATTCACATACACCCAACAGTGTCATCTGTTATTAACAGCGGAACGAAATGTTGAGATAGTGCTCCGAGAAGGCAGAAAGGTCATATAGTAGCTCTTAGTAGAACACATTAATGAATAACAGACACAATAATGTGAAACCAAATTAAAATGATTAGAATCAGAATAATTTTAATAAGTATGAGTTATGCACTTTTGGCATAACTAGCATCCATTTGTATTGGCCTTGTGATACAGAGGCATGTTTTAGAAACAGAAACATCTTTGAAACTGCACTTAGGCTTAATTTATCTAAACGTTAAATATTGTGCTTTGCTGATATTCTCAGCTGAGCCAACAGAGACGAGGTCTGATATAGCGAGAAGAAGTGTTAGAGAATACCTTGAGCAGTATTCGGGTCATTAATTTGCAAAGGGAGTCTGTGCTGAGAGTTGGATGCCCAAGTGACACTGGTCATTTTCTTTCCTGATTGTTTTCTTATTGGCCTATGAAAGTGCATGTATAGCATGCACTAGCTCCTCTCTGCGCCTTATAAAATTGTAAACTAACAAACCACTAAAACAGTAAGTGCCACTGCCAACGCAGCCATGCATGCTACTTAAGTCGGTACATTAAATAGCATTAAACTGAACAACAGTAACCTGTTAGTTGCAGCTCATTGAAATGGTAAAACTGAGCCAGTCAGCCCTGTAAAAGAAGGTATTATAATTGATATCAAATTAATGGAATTCAGTTTTTGTTATCTGAACAATGTTACTTCAGAAAGACCCACAGTCTTCAAGGGTTTCTAAACATTCTGATCAATGCGTTCTAAACCCTGGTATTTCTTTATAAGAAACAAACATGTTCATGTTTATCATGACAGAAATAAATGCACTCATGAAACGTCCCATTCAAATTAATTAGAAGTGCTTAAAAATAGAAAGGGAGGAGAGGTCAGCGTCATCTTAAGGATTTTGGGGGCTCTGGGCACGATTTACCTCAGGGGACCTTGTCTGAAACAGATTACATTTTTATTACACATTTTCTGCTAATTCAATCTCCATAATACAAAATAATATTGAATAATACATTGAAGGTTGAGATGGAGAAATAGACAAATGTGAGATAGAAGGTTCACTTTCTCAGGAGGGCCTTTGGAAGGTGGGTGCCAAGGGCAATTGCCCACTGTGCTCATGCCTTAAAATGTCTCTGGGAGGAGTCTGTTTCGTGCCTTAATTACAAGTCAAGAATCGAAAGAATGGATGCTGTCCCTCGAAGATCTGTTAGACCTGGAAGTTTACTCTAATTTCTGAAGTGCCTGTTCAGATGTAATTGCCCCTGATGGACTGATGGACATTCCAGTCAGCCATTTTCTCTTGGGTCCAGCTAGGACTTATAGCAGGTTTTTTTAGCTCTGACAGGCATTCCGAGCCACAAAAATAGCAAGATATATTTTATTGATTGAATGAAGGTGATAACTAGAACCAGCGGACATGATTAGACATTAGAAGCAGTCCCCAGAGGAAAGTCGAAACAACTACATGTTATAGCATAGCTCAAAGCCTACCTGTCACAGCTGAATCTATTGTAAACCATTTGGAACTAGAAAGCTGGAATCCCATGAAGAGACCATTGAATTTAATAACACTCGCTACTTACATAGAGTACCCTATGAGCAGATGAGCATCTCACTCCTTTCATATTAATTAATTTGTTAATTTTTGTATTTACTTAATTTGTCTTTGTAAATCCCAGCCAGTACTTAATATGTTATTGAATGAGTGCGGGTGCTCAAAGCTCTGCTCAGCAAACCCACGGCCGATGTACAAGTAGCATAGTCTTGAATTGACTTCATGCCTCTTCCATTCACTGTCAGACACTACTTGCCCTTTTATCTCACTCGTGCCAATTCTTGCTTTCTCCCTTTGCATGGGTTTTTCAGTTAACTCATCCCAGATGGGCTAACTGGTTCCACTGGGTCTTTTGCAATTATCCTCTCCCCAAGGGAGGTTCCTTTATCAGGACATAGCTCACCTGTAATTGTTGCCACCAACACTCCTATATTAAAATGATAAATGAAACAAAGAGGTTGTTTTTTCCCCTGACTATGGTCCTTTTTTAGGTGGAGCTAGGCAGCGCATGAGCAGTCTCTTCGACATCTGCTATAATAGGTCTGTGGGTTTTAAGTCCATCCCCCTTCTTGTCATTGCTTTTCATTTGTCTATGTCAGTGTCCTTTAAAAATCCTTGCTTGCTAGTGGTCAATACTGCCTCTTTGTCCCTCCTTTCTCTCTTCTGTTTCTCCCAGGAGCAGAGACTTAGTACTGTTTCATTCCGGCATGGTTCTTCATCTGTTCTTTGGGGGATTCTTTTTTTCATGGTTTCCTGCTCTGTTACTGTTTGTTTGTGTTCAGCATCAGCACCCTAGCTGCTTACATTTAAATATAGCATTCTTCCTCCCACTGCCTCTTAATGCCACAGTTGTGTTACTGCTGCCTTCCCTGCGTGACACCCGCTTGGCTGCTTATATTTATTTAGGATTTTGCACTTTTTGATGTCCACCGACAGTTGGGCTTTTTTAGGTGGGATATTTGTTTGGTTTGGGCTTCCTTTTAAGGGGGATTGGGATTGTTTTTGTTAGCCTGCCTCTGCTCAAGTGTTCTGTTTAAGTCCCATTTGCCAGCCCACTTAATTATTCCTGTGTTCTCACGCCTTCCAAAAATAGTGCTTGTTGGTCCCCACTACCCATCCGATATCAATGTGTTTTTTAAATTCAAATGAGTGCATTTTAGGGCGACCACTGAGAAAATTAAGTGATTTGCATGCAATCATTCACAGGATGTTGAACCGACACCGAGGCCCGAACACAGATCCTCAGCTCGCCACGTTCTCTCACTCTGCAGATCCATGTTTGAGACTCCCTTTGTTTAGCTCAAAAGTGCTTCTCTCATGCTACACATTAGGTGCAGCTCACTCTGCAGGCTCTTTATTTTATTTTTGTAGCACAACCTCAACCCGAAGGTATTGCAGCTCTTTCCACAAGCAATAGTTATATTACACAAGCACACTTTCATATTTTTTGGAGACACGGGGAGAAAACTTTAAAAAAAAAGAATGAAACAAAAAGCTTGCAGAGCGAGCAGCAAAGCTCCTAATGGTTGGTGGACCGGTCACCATTTTAAACAAGCAACATTAGTCAGTGACACCAAAGCCTGTGCCATGTTCATGAGATCAGTTAGCAACAAGCATTCCACGAGCATCAGTTACATTACACAGTGATACATTCATATCATCCAGATTTTTTGTAGACACAGGGATATTACAATGTCAATAGCTCTTAAACAATTGCGAGATCTATTGCATGTTCAATGCTTGTTTATTTCAGCAGCCCTGCAGCGGGCTGGTGCACACTGCAGGTAAATGCCTTTAGAACATTAGTGTGCGCTTTGCAGGCAGAGGTGTGTCTTATTATTGGCAGCAGACAGGCTGACGGGTTCTGCACTTAAGCCAGTGCTAGTGGGCATGTTGATCGGGTGTCTTTCTACGACCAAACTGACATGCGCACTTGAGGCCTCTCCTACCTGAACACATAGTGAGCTGGGAAATACAACCGCAGCGTCCCAAGTCTCCTAAGGAGCACTGGTTGTGCCTGCTCCAGCTAATCCTGGCCCTGCTCTCATGCTGTATTCTAATATAGACAGCATGGAAGCAACGTCTGGATTGGCTTAAGAGAGACAAGTAGACCTAGTCTAGCCTCGTACTAGATGGAGTCAGCATGGGAGAGGGAGGTGTGGGTTTTCAGAATATGTCCAATCATTGTATGGCTTTATTACAAAGCCATGCAGTGATTGGCCATTTTCTGTCACTTGTTCTACTCTCTACTGGTCCCTCATCATCAGGGCTTAACTCCTTAAAAATAAATCTTTGTGTGCCGGTTAAAATCTCAGGGAATAATAATAATAGTAAAATAACTCTAGAGGATAACGCATTTGCTGTGTTTGCCTAGTCCTAGTTTTGAATCAAGGTAGCATAGAGGGCTAATATGTCTTCTGCAAAGCACATTATGTAACAAGCAGATGACATATTTTTATTTTATGTAAATGGATAAGAGGGTTACTGCTTTTAAGACAGAGATCATTTTGTTACATGCAGTTCATAAATTGTAATCCTACTATATAATAGTGAGGTATGAAAGACATGCAGCACCTACACCTTGTAACCCTCACTGTCTTATGTAACACATCCTTTATATTGATGTACACACATATGATTTAATGTCAATGTATAATATGTACATGTGATGTAAATTGCTCTGAAACCTTGCATTGGCACATCACAAGTAACAGTTTAAATACCACTATTTAGTGTTATTTCATTTATAACGCTTTGGCACTACTGTAATGCTAAAGTGCTATAAAAGAAATAAAACAAAATAGGGATATTTAAATTATCATTTGTGTAAATACTGGGGCGAGGAATACAGCTGACATTCTTAAAGTGTATGTATATCTCTTTTTACAGGGACTGAACAAAGTCAGAAGTATGTGAAGTGACAAGATGTGAGCCTTTGTTTCTTTCCCCTTGGTTGCAGCTAGGTGTGAGGCTCCCCATAGTTTCTAGCCATACAACAAACGAGAACTAATGCCCCCTTAGCGCCAGCTTTTGTTATGTGGAAGCTGGAGTCTGATAAAGCCCCTCCCCGCCTGCACTTTGCTGCTCAGAGGGGAGACAGCATGCAGGCGTTGCTGAAAGTATCCTAGTGTCAGTAAATGACACAGGACGAGTTCACCACATTTCTGTGAATTCCGGGGAAAGTGGCAGCTTTGCAGCAGAGCACACGGCATCTACCCTCTGAATATAGTGTGTAGACGGTGTCTACATGTGCCTACCCTTGACTGGAGCCCTGCTCTTCATCTTGCACGTAGCAAGGGCGTGGAAAAGACGAGGGCCTTGGGCGACGTTGTGTGGACTGGCTGAGAGTACATCGCATGTCTCCAGCAGTCACCCCACGCCATAGACTAAGTACTGTACTTCTCAAGTGGGCTGGCTGTTGCTGTTTTATCGTACCAACATTCTCTGTGCAAGAGATATGATTCCGAAGAACACGGAATCTGTGCAGAGCTACTTGACAGCTTGAGTAACGGTACTTGAGTCAAGTAAAAATGAAAGCAGTGTGTAACTTGCATTACGAAGTATTTTTCCCTACAAGTTGTGCACAGGACTCCCCACCCCATACGTGCAATTATCACACACTGTCTGCCTGGTAATTTCATGGAAGAATCAAATGAAGGCAGATTTATGGGCATAGATAATCAATTTGGGCACGATGCATGTTTATATTCTTCTACAGCGCCGAGGATGTTTCACATTGAAAGTGTTATGTTGGTAGGTGTTACTCATGGATTGCATTGTGATCGTAAACGTTTTCTACAGCTATATATACATATGTAAATATCCTGTAAACTGGCTCCAGATGTTTCTCTGCTGTCCTGGGAATCCGCTGCTTCCTGAGAACGTGAGAGCAGCATCACTGGGGGTAATCATTTAAACATCAAATGCACTGTGCCTGCAACAATAATACGTTTAAAAATCATCATGTAAGTGGAAATTAAATCTGACACAACCTGCGTTTTTTTTTTAAGTTGCCTAACTTGCAAAGTAAGCAATCATTTGATTTCAGCAAAGCTGCTGAACTCTGAAGGGTCCACTGGGTTGTTCTTCTAGTACATGGGTACTCGCAAACATTTTCCAAATGGGGCCTAAACTATGCTCTGTGATGTGACAGAAGGCCACATTGATGCCAGCAGGGTGGTGGTCAAGTGGGGGGAGGGAGAGGTAAGGTGGGTATAGGAGAAGCAAAGCATATACACCTAGTTGCTGAATTGCATAATATGAAACAAGGAAACCTAGGATTAAACCCAGCTTCCCCGCTTTACCAAATTGTGTGATCCCAAGCAATTGATATATTTCACTTTCCCTAATTTTTCTTCATTGAAAAAGTTGACCAGTGGGGCTGCATGTAAAGGCCAGGACGGATGCATGTGGCCCTCGGGCCGTACTTTGAGTATGCCTGTTCTAGTACAAGGTAGACCACTTTAAAATGTTGGAGATGTGTTCTCTTAAAGAGAGCACCATCTGTTTCCCTGAGCTAATTCTCTTTCAATGCCATCATTAAAAGAGATCTATGTGTTGCTATATCAAGGGTGACATCCATCGAGGCGTTTTAAAATATTGCAGGCAGGCTAAATGGATGACATAGATCGAAGCAGGGATGAGAAACATACAGAGCCAGCTTAAACAAACCCAGACAGAGCAATTTGTTGTTTTTCTTTTGAAGTTTTGCTTATTAAAGAGTTGGCAAGTGATGTCTTAGTCTCCGAAACTCAGCCACTTGTCACTTCTGTACAATTTGTTCACTACAGTAAATGTTGAACATAAGTAAAGCGGTAAGATATGGGACAGTTTAAAAGTGTTGAAATATTTCAAGACTGCACGCCCACAAATACTTTATAAATCGTGCTTTCTGAAATATGCCTTACAATGCACTATTTGCTACATTTAAAAAAAAAAATCTTGGGGTGAGAGCACCCCCAGCTTCCCTTTTCCAACTGGCTTGTTCGTTTCACTTGCGACACAACGCACCTTCTCAGCTTTTATGCCCCACTACTTCCAAATGCCCCTCTCCCTGAACATCCCTCTCAATAAGCCACAGAGCTCTTGGGTGAAGATAAAAGACTGGAGTTTTATTTGCGGTTGGTCATAAATTACAAGATGGTTTATAATGTATCATGACCTGCCTTCAATCATTGATATGCACCATAAATCATTCCATAATGTGAGCCATAAATCGGTCAGACACTCATGAGACATTGATCCCAATCTTAAGCCAGGATCGCTACACAATAACACCATAAATCATTGGCAGCACTATACATGACAGAATCTCATCTGTGCGCTGCATGTGAAGGTTGTGAGCAGCACCTCCTATGCTTTCTTTACTTCCAATGTGTGACATCCCAGGCCGTTCTGGCCATGCTGGGCTGCAAGTCGCATGGCTGCTTTCCAACTACACCCTTGGCCTTCTCCGTTGCCCCTCAGAGTCCCTGCCATTAGGCATCCCAAGGACCACGGGTATAGCAACTCTTCATCTTCCTTCAGCCTACCGGCCACCCTTAGTTCATTGTTTAATGATTCTTTCTCCACCACGCATTGGCAGCTCCCCATCTGTCACTCAGCCTTACCAGTCTAGGAGCATTGCACAAGGTCTAGGGACCTAATATGCTCAGTAGTAACATGTGTCTGTCCACTACAGAAAGGTAGACCCTGTATTTCAAGTAGGACCCCAGCACCCGGAGTTTGATGAGCTCTTCGATATCTCTACAATGATGTGTTTTTCCTCCACCTCAATTTGAACCGGGGTATAATCTCTGACCATAAGATGCCCATGGGTCGCACAGCCTAGCAGCCTCAAGTAGATCCCTTTTTTATATCATCCAGGAACATTCGCATGACACTACAACGCATACCATAACAACGCATGTCATTACAACGCAGTCATTACAACGCATACCATTACAACGCATACCATTACCATCCAACACTTACCCTACTGTTGCACCCCCTGGAGTTAGAATAGTCATTTTTACCCCTACACTATCCAACACTTACCCTACCGTTGCACTCCCTGGGGTTAGAATAGTAATTTTTACCCCTACACTATCCAATACTTACCATACATGCAATGTAATGGGTGAACAACACTTACAACGCAACTTTTACATCGCAGAGCCTTTACAACGCAACCATTACAACGCAAACTATTACAACGCATTGCTCTGGGGGGCGCTCTAGGATAGGGAATAGGTTAATTTACTATCCAATAACCTTCCCTTGTGTCCACGGGGACTGGAGTTGGAATAGTAAATTAAACTATTCACTATCCAGCGCCCCAAAGCACTATGCGTTGTAATGGACTGCGTTGTAATACTTGCGTTGTAAAGGCATGCGATGTAAATGCATGCGTTGTAATGTCATACATCCAATGTAATGTTATGCGTTGTAATGGAATGCGTTGTAAAGGTAGTTTTAAAAAATTTGTTGTAATGGCATGCGTTGTACTGGATGTTGCGTTGTAAAGGTGTGCGTTGTAAAAGTATGCGTTGTAACATCATACAACCGCAGCCTACATGGAGAAGGGCAGAGGTCTGACCAAACCAGTCATGCACACCCAGGAGTGGACACACCACACCTCCCCTCCCCTGCACAGCCCTGCTCGCAGAGAAGCCTAGCTCACCCACCCGCCAGCAACTAAACCCTACTCTTTCTCGCAGTGTGAGAAGCAGAAACATAAAATGGTACTGTTTACTATTTTATGTTTCTGCTTCTCTGTGCGAAAGCAGTGGGGCAATGCTCCTCCACCCTTGTGGAGGAGACACCCCAGGTCCTAATCCCTGCCCGTAGCTTTGTAAAGTAAGGCAACGCTGCTGAGTCCACCTTTGCCCAATCTTTGCTCTGCCTGCTGGTGAAAAACCACCAGATAAACCTTTCAACTACAACAGATGCCAACTCTCCGCCAAGCTCCACTGTCCCTGTTACTTGCTGGAAGACTTTCAGGCACGATGTAGGTGGCTAAATACCGGTCGGTAACGGTGAAATTTGGTCAAATTCACAGTTACCGACCGGTATTTAGCCATTCCTGATGTAGGTAAGGAATCGGTAATAAGGAATCGGTAAATACCAATTCCTTAATACCGATTCCTTATTGGCCTAGCATTTAATCAACCGGTAATACCGATTCCTTAAATGCAATGTAGAAATCACATAAAAGAGTGTTTTTGGGCCTTAAGGAATCAGTAATTACCACTAACTCCAAGTTGGTGGTAATTACCGAATTCCTTTAAAAAAGCACATTCTTGCTTTTTTTGAAGTGCCATGTGGTACACATCCATGCCCTGAGGGCATGTATGTGTGCCACATGTGCACACAAGCACATTTCAGGGGTGCAACAGGGTGTCCTTTGGACACCCTGGCACCCTTGAAATACCTACCGGTATTACCAATTCGGTAATACCGAATTGATAATACTGAATGTCTTCACATTCATTCCTATGGGCTTGGAGGACTTGGTAGGTAGGTAGGTATTCCTTATTACCGAATCGTAATTACCGAATATTAACCCTTTGCATGCTGATGACGGAACCGCTCCGTCATCAGCAGCGGGTTCATGCGCGGCGCGAATTCCGCGCCTGCGCTGAACGTTCTATTGAGCGGGGCGGGCCATGACGGAACCGCTCCGCCACAAGCACAGCGCAACCGACGCTGGTGACGGAGCGGTTCCGTCACCAGCATGCGCCCGCCGCATTTCCGCCCCGCCCCCTTAGCACTGCGGCGGAATAGCCGCCGCAGTGAAGGGGTTAAGGATTAGGTAAAAAATACTGAATTCTTACCTACATCTGAAATACCGATTTCTTAATACCGAATCGGTAAAATTCGGTATTAAGAATTCGGAATTTCAAGATTACCTACATTGGGCCCTTAGTCCACAGCATTTGAGAGAGTGCATCAGCAATGATGTTATTGCAACCCGACACGTGTCTCGCTCCAATCACCACATTTGCGCACAGCTGGCAGCTCATTGGGTGTCAAAGAAGACCTAGGATCCTGTGGCACATGGCCAAACCATTATTTACCACTTGTACCACAGCATGTTTGTCTGACAAGAGCTTAACCTGTTTATCCATCAGCTTTTCCTTCCACTCTGAGAATGTGACCATAATATGGAACAGCTCCAAGAGCTTTATGTTGCTCATGACCCCTCTCTTCCTCCACTTATTATTATTTATTATTATTATTATTATTATTTATATGACGTATGAATCATCCCCAGAGGGATCTCTCGGCGCCCGGGAAAGCAGACAACAACATACTGAGTCAACACCCTAGAATAGCCATGTTTTTAATTTTTTCTTAAAGGCCATTAATGTAGTACAGGTCCGCAGGTCAATTGGTAGTGCGTTCCAGTATTTAGGGGCAATGTAAGAAAAAGCAGGTCCCCCCATCCTAACATTTTTAATTCTAGGACTTTGGAGGAGCTTATGGCCTCTTGATCTTAACTGCCGGGTTGGAGTGTACCATATTAGTTTCCTCATTAGATATTCTGGACCTAGACTGACCAAGGCCTTGAAACGCCAGACACAGGAGTTTGAAGACTGCTCTTTTCCTCATTGGGAGCCAATGTAGCTCACTCAATAATGGAAGAGAGGGAGTGCGTGCAGGTTTATTAAGAACTAGGCGTGCCACCGTATTTTGCACGACTTGAAGTTTGGAAAAAAGATCTTCCCTCATCCCCACCAGCAGGACATTTCCATAGTCAAACCTGCTGACTAGGAGAGCCTGTAACAGGACCTTTCTGGTGGAGAACGGTATCCAGGGCGAAATCTTCTTTAGCATGCGGAGTAGTCCGAAACACGGGCTATTGCACCGCGCACCAAGCCTTGCCAAATATAGAGCCAAACCCTTCTACACTCGCTGCATCCATGAACAGCTCAAATTGCGCTGCGGTCATCCATAGCTCTCATCCAACCAGTATGCCATTGAAGTCTGAGAAAAAGGTTAGCCATTGTTCAAGATCCCGCTTTACTCTTGTTGTTAGCCTGACAAGGTGATGTTTTTTACTGAGCCTCTTGTTAGCCCCACCAGCCATTTCGTAACTGCTCTGCTAGCCGTGATTACTCACTCAGCAAAGTTGAGTTTGCCTAGCAGCTGTAACCTTTCATTTGGGTACTAGGCTCTGTAGTGTTAGCCTCAGGTCAGTGACCATTACTTTGGCCAACCTGCAAACTCCTTCCATCGAGTCTAAATCGAGGCAGGTCAACCTTGTTTTTGACCTACCTTTCTTATCATATGCTAAAGTTTATCCTAGCATCTTGGCTAGACCAATAAAGTGGTCCAGCAGAGCTAGAATTTGTCGTGAATTTGATTTGCTGACAAACAGAAAGTCATCCAGATAGTGCAGCTTTCCACCCTTGGGTGGAACTCATTCAGTTTCCATTGTAAGAATGTGTTAAATGCCTCTAAATATTAACACAATACATTTTGAATTTGAATTTAAAAGTATTTATTGAGCGCTCGTACACCAGACGGTTTCATGGCGCTGTTGAGGAGAGTGAATCCTGAAAGGAAGGGTGTAGTTTTAGATTTTGAGAGCCTGTGCGAACAAATAGGTTTTCAGTGTGCTGCGGAACTCCAGGTAGGATGATGTTAATCTCAATTGGAAAGGTAGAGAATTCCAAAATTGTGGAGTAAGGACGGAGAACGTCGTGCCTCCCGTTCTGCTCTTCTTGAACCTGGGCACCACCAGGAGGGATTGAGAGGAAGACCTCAGTTGTCTGCTGGGGGTATAGGGTCTGATTTTGGAGGTGATGAAAGATGGGGCTGTTCCCGCAAGGGCCTGGAACGTGATGCAACCCATCTTAAAGAGGGCCCTTTCTCTAATGGGGAGCCAATGGAGGGATCTGAGAAGGGGAGAGCAGTGGTGAGATTTGGATAGACCATAGACCAGGCGGGCAGCTTGGTTCTGCACCAATTGGAGTCGCCGAATGGCGTATGCTGGGGCCCCAGTGTACAGGACATTCCCGTAATCTAGCCTGGAGAGGACCATGGCCATCAGAATCAGTTTGAGGGCTGAGAAAGAAAAAAAACGTGAAATTTTTCGAATGGTGCGTAAGGTGAAGAAACAAGAGGAGACCACCGTGTTGATTTGGGAGTGTAGGGTGAGTTGTTGATTGAGGGTGATCCCCAATGTCTTAACAGAGGGAGAGGGAGGGGAGCCAAAGGAGGGGGGCCAGAAACTGGGGGACCAAGGGTTACATTTACTGCCAGTAAGGAGGAGCTCAGTCTTGTCAGGGTTGAGTTTAAGATGGTTAGAGCTCATCCAATCCCTGACAAAGACCATCACCGACTGGAAGTTGTTAATAGAGTCAGGGGAATCGGAGAGGTTGAAATGAGCTGGAGGTCATCGGCGTAATTAAACACCGTGACCCCCATCCTTTGTAGGGCAAAGATAAGCAGAAAGATATATGAATTAAAAAGAAGGGGAGAAAGAGACGATCCCTGAGGGACGCCGCATCGCACTTTGTGGGCCTCGGAGGAAAAGTTCGCCAGATGGACTGCCTGTGACTGATCGCTCAAAAATGAGCTGATCCAGGCAAGGGCAGAACCTCCAATGCCAGCCACCTCGACACGGGAAAGAAGGATGGTGTGGTCCACCGGGTCTAAGGCGGCCGATAGGTCCAAAAGAACCAGTGCCACTCATGGGCAAACATTTATCAAAGTAGATTTACTGTCCTATTGGATTGGTACTTTGGAGCCATAAGTAACTTGCCATTGCAATGGCAGGGGAACTTGTTGTGGAGCAAAGTATGAGGGTTGTGTCCTGCACTACTTGAGTGCATTTCTTGTGTGCCTGCCCCCACTGGGTAGCTAGGTTGCCCCTGCATGAAACCACAGCCGTTTTTATGGAGAGAATGCACTTAAGCGCTGCCATCCAGCACTGCATCAGGGAATATAGTGGCCCTGGGTGACCAGCAGAAGAGCTGGTTACCACCCCCACTTGTGTGCTATAAATGTACATGCCTTTCTAACTCCCCAGCCCATCCTGCATAGTCCCTCTGACTGCACTCCCTGCCAATTTGAACCTCCCTGCTTAGTGCTGCTTAATGATCCCACTCTACAATGCTTATCAGTCAATTTCAGTTCCAGCTGCTGCGTGCTGGATCCAGATACCAGCTCGGGGTCAGGCTTCTCTCTTGCGAGTCCCGACTCGCTCTGTCCCTCTTTCTAGTTCCCTGGTACCATTGCCCTGGGACTCCAATTGCTTGACCCTATGGCTGTTGCAGCTGGTTAATGCACTGCTGCAGTTGGTGTGGAAGGACCCAAGATCATTGCTGGACAGTGAACAGGCCACTGCATGTGCACCCTCAATGAGTGGCTAGGACGCAGTAACAGGCGATTCCTGAAGAACGCACTGCTTTGCTATTTCCTGCAGGCACTTTCCAGCCCTGACTGAACCTTGCTTGGGTGTGACTTGGTCACCCAGCACTTACTCTGCCTGAAGGAGGGGCCTGGGCTGCAGCTGATGCTCATAAGCGTTCTTGGACTCCTGCAGCGCTGGAAGTGGTAATGGCCGATTCCTGGAGCTTGCACCATTTTGCTATTTCCTGATGGCTCTTTCCAGCCCAGACTGACCCTCACTGGGGTGGGACTCGGTCCCCCACCACATGCACTGCCTGAAGGAGGGGCCTAGTTTGCAGCTGACACTCATACGCATCCCTGAATTCCCATAGCGTGGCATGCGCGTGGGATGCGCGTGGGAATGCGCGTGGGTTGTACCTGGCCATGTGCCTGGGCGAAGACCAGGCCAAGAGTAGGCCCGTCTGCAACCGTCCTCATGAGGCTGGGCAGGGCCTATTCTCTTGGCGTTTACTGTGCTGATTAGCTGGTGCCTTGGCCCCACAAACGATATCGAACTGCCTGGTTGCCTTGAATTAGCCAAACAAAAAGTAAGTTGGTCCTGCATTCTTGACCCTACCAGGTAGGTCACTCCCCCTCCGCACAGCACCGCCTTTGTCTCCCTTCCCCAGCTGCGGGTGCCGCTGCTGAGGAAGTTCAAGGCCCTCCACTACCCGCAGGCTACCACCTGTGCCTCATCCCTGGTGGCCAGTGGTAGGCCGTAGGTAGGTTTGTTCATCCTCCGCTTTATTGCTTTTATTGTATTGCCTGTATTTTCATTGTTGTGTCTGTGACTGCTGTTGTCTGTCTTCCCCCGCTGCCTGTACGTGGTCCGTGCCCCGTTTCTTCCCTCTGTTCCCCTCGCTGTCCCCGTGCTCTCTCGGCCCGGTCTTTCCTTCTGTACCCCTCGCTGCCCGTGTCCCTGTCCGGTTTTCCCTTCTGTTCCCCTCGCCGCCCCCATGCCTCTCTGCCCGTTCTGCCTTCTGTTCTTAGCTGACCCTGTATTTCTGCATTCTGTATTTTGCCTCTGTGCTCACTCGTTTTTCCGGTATTTCTGTACCCCTTGTTTTTCCCTCGTTTTTGAGCCCCTTTTGCCTTCTGTTTCACTTGTTTTTTGTGCCCATCTGCCTTCTGTGCCACTTGTTTTTCCCCTCGTTTTTGTGCCTCTTTTGCCTTCTGTTCCACTCGGTTTTTATGCCGTTCTGTCCTCGGTTCCACTAGTTTTTTTGTGCCCTCTGTGCCACTCGTTTTCCCTCGTTTTTTGTGACCTTCTGCCCTCTGTGACCTCCTCATATATGACGGCCTCTGCGCGGCCACACGCAGTGGGCGCGCCGCTGGTGCGCCTAAGGCAGGCTCGTCTGTGCCTGGACCCCGCCCTGCGCCAGAACCCCTGTCCCCCGCACCCGCAACGACGACCGCCGCCAATACGATGCCAGCACTCTGCATGCTCTCAACTCCGGACGGAGCCACACCTGCTTCAAGGCCGCCCTGAAACGCACACACGGCCCCTTCACCTGCCGGAACTGCAGCTACATCAGCCTCAGAGCTGACGAACCCCCCATCAAGAAAGACCCCACCAACTCCGATGCATACTACTGAACACCCGCTCCGCACGCAAGCATGCCGTCGAGCTCTGGGTCCTGCTCGACACGACATCCCCGGACGTCGCCTTCCTGACAGAGACATAGTTTAACGACTCCTCCACACCTGATATCGCCATAGCCATCCCAGACGGCTACAAGATCACCCGCAGAGACCGCACCGAGTCGGAGGAGGAATCGCCGTTGTCCACAAGAACAGCATCAGGGTCTCAACTAACACTGACGACGCGCTCAGCACCGCCGAACACATGCATTTCCAGATCAACACAGACCCTAACTCCACCTTCAGAGGCACCCTCGTCTATCGACCCCTGGACCCCGCCCCCAGTTCAGCGACTCCATCGCTGACTTGATCAGCACGCATGCCCTGACCTCCACCGACTACATCCTCTTCGGAGACCTGAACTTTCACCTTGAGAACAACAACGACAACAACTCCCCAACCCTGATCGACAACCTCGCCAACCTCGGACTGAAGCAACTTGCCACAACGCCCACCCACTCTGGCGGCCACGTGCTCGACCCCGTCTTCTCCTCAAGCCTGCACGCCTCCGTCAGCCACACCACCAAACTCCTCTGGACCGACCACCGCTGCTTTCACTTCACCTTCTAGAAACCCACCACCGCACCCAACAGATCCCGCTGCTGCTGGAGCAAAATCACCGAAGACCACTACACGCAAACCTCGCTCTCAGCCTACCCACCGAACCCTCCAACACCGACGACACTGCCACAGCCTCAGACGCTGGATCGAGGACTGCGCCAACACCCTGCAAGCCTGCCGGAAACTAGAGAAGAAATGGCACAGTGAAAAAACTCCGGACAGCCACGCAGCACACAAGGACGCCATTTGCAACCACCACCACCTCATCAGGGCGGCCAAGAGGACCGCCTTCAAAGACCACCTCGACAACGAACACAATAGCAAGGAGCTCTTCAACATCGTGAAGGAACTATCCAACCCCAGCTCCAACACCAACGACATCCCGACGTCGCAAGCCCTGTGCGACTCCCTCGCCACCTTCTTCCACCGCAAGATAGCAGACATCCACGACAGATTCAACACCCAGGCATCCCCAACAGACAGTGACACAACAGACCCTCCACACACCATCGACCATGAACCCCTCCTAGCCTAGGCCAGCGTGAGCATCGATAACACCATCAAGACCATGTGCACAATCCACTCCGGCTCTCCGTCAGACCAATTCCCGCACCACGTCTTCAACAGATCAAGCAGCTCCATCGCACGCCACCTGCGCAACGTCATCAATCTCTCCCTCGAGACCGCGACCTTCCCAGAGATCTGGAAACACGCCGAGATCAACGCCCTACTCAAAAAACGTAAGGCAGACCCAAGAGACCTCAAGAACGTACGGCCCATCTCTCTGCTCCCCTTCGAGGCCAAGGTCATCGAGAATACCGTCAACAGACAGCTAACCCGATACCGCCAAGAAAACAGAATCCTGGACCCTTCCCAGTCAGGGTTCTGCAGCAACCACAGCACTGAGACTGCCCTCATCGCCGCCACCGACGACATCAGGACCCTGCTGGACTTCGGCGAGACCGCAGCACTCATCCTCCTATACCTCTCTGCCGCCTACGACACCGTCTGCCACCGTACACTATACGCACGCCTCCACGCCGCAGGGATCCGAGACAAGGCTCTGGATTGGACCACCTCCTTCCTCTCAGCAGAACCCAGAGCGTCCGCCTCCCACCATTCCGTTCCAAAGCCTCCTAGATCAACTGCGGCGTACCCCAGGGATCCTCCCTCAGCCCGGACCTGTTCAACATTTACATGGCCTCGCTCGCACACGTAGCCTGACAGCACAACCTCAACATAATCTCCTATGCCGACGACACTCAGCTGATCCTCTCCCTCACCAAGGACCCCATCACCACCAAAGCCAACCTCCACGAAGGAATGAAGGCCGTCGCCGACTGGATGAAAACAAGCCGTCTGAAGCTGAACTCGGATAAGATGGAGGTCCTCATCCTCGGCTCCAACCCTTCAGCCTGGGACGACTTTTGGTGGCCAACGGGACTGGGGGCAGCCCTGACACCCACCGACCATGCACGCAACCTGGGAATCTTCCCCGACTCAACGCTCTCAATGACCAAGCAAGTCAACGCCGTCTCCTCCTCCTGCTTCAACACCCTCCGCATGCTCTGCAAGATCTACAGATGGATCCCGACAGATACAAGAAAGACAGTGACCCAGGCCCTCGTTAGCAGCAGACTCGACTACGGAAACGCCCTCTACGCGGGAGCCCCGAGCTCATCAAACGACTACAACGCATCTATAACGCCTCGGCACGACTGATCCTTGACGAACCACGCCACGGCCACATCACCCCCCATCAGGGAAACCTGCACTGGATCCCCGTCAACAAGAGGATATCCTACAAGCTCCTCACCCACACACACAGGGCACTCCACAAGATCATCCCAGCCTACCTCAACAGACGGTTCTCCTTCTACATCCTCAACCACCAGCTACACTACGCCTACCTCTCACTCCCCACCGTCCCGCGCATCTGAAGAACAACCACCGGTTGGAGACATGAAACACCCTCCCACTGAGCCTATGACAGACCCAAGACCTGCTGACCTTCCCCCCAGCGGGTATGTAGTGCGCTTTACAAATGATTGATTGATTGATTGATTCTGTCTTACCTTAAAAAGTAATACATGGTGTTGCTCCACATCTCCTATGTTTGATAGGGCTATATTCAATTAGTGGGCTTTACCCTTATTACTCAAGACATCTACCCAAGCCCGTTTGTTATCATCGGAAATCGTAAAACAGGAAACGCAAAGTCAGCTGTGGACATAAATAGCACTACTATTGATTATTTTCTTAAGCGAGCTGTGGGAGTAATCTCCAAGGAAATAGATTTCTTGGAGTGTTGACTATCCTTGGGGTCTACACATCCAAGTAGACCAGGGGAAGCTACCGAAGGGTCCTTCACTGCGACTATGACTATTTGAACAGGGATGAGAGGTCTAACAATAGCATGCTCTAAGAGGAGTTCTCTCTATATCTATCAACTCCAGGAACATCGATAGCAGCTCCCACAATGGCTTCTGACTCCAGTTTCCAGTTGCAACTCATTAGAGGAAATGTCAGAGAGATGTTGCCGCTAGTTCACACTTCGTAGCCTCCCTTGGCCCGGTCCATCTAGATCATGGGTACTCATAGTACGGCCCGCGGGCCGCTGGCGGCCCGGCAAGCCTTCCTCGGCGGCCCGCGGACCTTGCAAACATCGTACCCATGGTTTTTTTTTTTTTTTTTTTAAAGAGTGTCTGCTACAGCGCGACTCTGAGAGTCTCTGCTGCTCTGTGGGGGTCGGGCGATTCTCGTATAACCAGAGTGGAGCTGCAGGGGCCTAAGATGAGGAGAAATAAAACAAAGCCTCATTAGCATGCAAATGGCCTCTAACCACCTGTGAAGTGCTTGGGTGCGGCTGTGTGTGTGTGTGTGTGTGTGTGTGTGTGTGCACCAGGAAGCTGTATCAGCCCCGGCTGACACGCAGGAAGGGTGAGATGACAGAGGGTGACAGAGGGAGGTAGAGAGAGGGAGGGAGAGAGGGAGTGATGGAGGGGGAGAGCGAAGGAGAGAGGGAGTGAGGGAGGGGGAGAGCGAGGAAGAGAGGGAGACGGGGAGTGAGAGAGGGAGGGAAGGAGAGAGGGAGACGGGGAGGGGGGAGTGAGAGAGGGGGAGTGAGAGAGGGGGGAGTGAGAGAGGGGGGAGTGAGAGAGGGGGGAGTGAGAGAGAGAGGGAAGGAGTGAGAGAGAGACAGACAGAGGGAAGGAGACAAAGAGACAGAGAGAGACAGACAGACAGAGGGAGGGATGGAGAGAGGGAGCGATGGAGAGAGGGAGTGAGGGAGGGAGGGAGGGAGGGAGAGGGAGCGAGGGAGGGAGAGGGAGCGAGGAAGGGAGCAAGAGAGGGAGGGAGTGAGAGAGGAGGGAGTGAGTGAGAGAGGGAATGAGTGAGTGAGGGAGGGAGTGAGAGAGAGACAGACAGAGGGAAGGAGACAGAGAGACAGACAGAGGGAGGGATGGAGAAAGGGAGCGAGGGAGTGAGGGAGGGGGAGAGAGAGAAGGAGAGGGAGCAGGAGAGGGAGAGGAAGCGAGAGAGGGAGCGAGAGAGGGAGGGAGGGAGCGTGAGAGGGAGCGAGAGAGGGAGCAAGGGAGGGAGGGAGTGAGAGAGGGAGAGAGGGAGCAAGGGAGAGAGGGAGCAAGGGAGAGAGGGAGAGAGGGAGCAAGGGAGAGAGGGAGAGAGAGAGAGAGAGAGAGAGGGAGAGAGGGAGAGAGGGAGAGAGGGAGCGGGAGAGGGAGCAAGAGAGGGAGCAAGAGAGGGAGCAAGAGAGGGAAGGAGTGAGAGAGGGAGCAAGAGAGGGAGGGAGTGAGAGAGGGAGTGAGAAAGGGAGAGAGGGAGGGAGGGAGAGAGAGCGAGAGAGGGAGAGAGGGAGAGTGAGAGAGGGAGTGAGGGAGAGTGAGAGAGGGAGTGAGAGAGGGAGTTAGAGAGGGAGTGAGTGAGAGAGGGAGAGAGAGGCAGTGAGAGAGACGGACAGAGGGAGGAAGAGGGAAGGAGCGAGGGAGGGAAAGAACGAGGGAGGGAGGGAGAGAGGGAGTGAGGGAGGGCGAGAGGGAGGGAGAGATGAGGCAAGAGAGGGAGCGAGGGAGCGAGAGAGGGAGGAGAGAGGGGGAGAGGGAGGGAGCGAGGGAGGGAGAGAGATGTGTGTATGCCGGGTCTGGGGCCTCAGTGGATGAAGACATTCGCTGCAGGGACCTGTGATCAACCTCATGGTCATTGTTTTTTTTTTATCTAGCCCGCCCCCTCCCCCACTAACCCTGCCCCCACCGGTGCAGCCCTCGGACACAAACCACACTGTACATTTGGCCCCCGAGAGAAATTTTGTGAGTACCCATGATCTAGATGGAGACAACCACCACGCACCTCTAAATGAGTCTCTTTGGGCCCGATTCCCTGTAAACTGACTGGAACAATTAAATATTTATTATTGCGATTTAGGGAGAAGCTAGATAGGCTAGAAGGAAAGCGAGAGAAAGTTATTTCCTTGTGTCAAAATATGACGAACCAGTGTATGATCAGTGTTACTCCAGTGGTCCATCCCTCCACTTACCAGGGACAGGATAATTCCATCACTAGCCAGGGTTGTGTTCAACCATACAATAGGGTCCCCCATGGGTTTGGAACAGCACCTGGGCCATCTTCTGAGCTGAGCGGGCTGAGCGGGTGACCGCTCAGCCCTCCACAGGGCTTGGTCGCCCGACTCACTGCTGCCGCTCCTGCCTGCCTTTGCCGCTTCCTGCCTGCAGATTCCTTCGCTCGCTGCCCGCTGCTCCTGGGAATTTCCCGCTGCTCCTGGGAATTTCCCGCTGCTTCTTGGAATTTCCCGCCGCTGCCTCCCTGCGGCCCCGCCCCCCTGTGATTCCATTCGCCGCCCCGCTCCCACCACCCAGCTGCTCCTCCCTCCCGGCTCCTTACTTATGACGCCCCCAGAGCGACCGCGCAGCGGACGCGCCGAAGGTGCGCCAAAGGTAAGACCGTCTGCGCCCGTCCGCGCCTGGCCCGCGCCCAGCGCCAGGACCCCTGGCCCTCCCCGCCGAGGCAAGACGACCCGACTGACCTACGACGCCGCCACTCTCAACGCACTCAATGCCGGCCGGACCCACGCCTACTGCCGAGCCACCCCGAGACGCACCCACGGACCCTTCACCTGCTGCACCTGCAAGTTCACCTGCCTCCGAACCTGCCCCGCACCCGCCAAGACAAACACCAGCAGCAACCACCTCAAGTGCATCCTGATCAACACCCGCTCCGTCCACAGACACGCCGTGGAACTCTGGAACCTCCTCGACGCTACATCACCGGACGTCGCCTTTCTCACAGAAACCTGGATGAACGCCTCCTCTGCACCCGACATTGCCATCGCCATCCCGGACGGGTACAAGATCATCAGGAGGGACCGCATCAACCAGACCGGAGGTGGCATCGCCATCGTCCACAGGAACACCATCCGCATCACGACCGATGCCAACGACTCCTTCGCCGCAGCCGAACATCTCCACTTCCAGATTCACACCGACCCTAAGACGACCCTCAGAGGCACCCTCGTCTACAGACCCCCGGGACCACGCACACAATTCAGCGAAGACATCACGGACTTCATCAGCCCGCACGCCCTCCCCTCCACTGACTACATCCTCCTCGGGGACCTTAACTTCCACCTGGAGAACAACAAGGACCGCAACACCACCGCTCTGCTGGAAAACCTCGCCAACCTTGGTCTCAAGCAACTGGTCAACACCCCCACCCACTACACTGGCCACACGCTTGATCCCGTCTCCTCTTCCAGCAAGTACATCACCTTCAGCCACGCCACGGACTCCATTGGACCGACCACAGCTGCATCCACTTCAGCTTCAAAAGATCCACGACCCACCACCACCCGCAACAGGTACCTCACAGGAATTGGAGCAAGATCACCGCAGACCAGCTCACCACCTCCCTCAGCCAGAGCCCACCCGCCAACACAACGGACCCCAACAAAGCAGCCCGCAACTTCACACAGTGGCTGACCGCCTGCGCCGACGACCTCGCGCCACTAAAGAACCCTCCCAGCAGACCCAGAAGCAAGAAGGCATCCTGGTTCACCGACGACCTCAAGGACTCCAAGAAGACCTGCCGCACCCTCGAGAAAGCCTGGCTCCTCGACCGGACCACCGACAACATGACCGCCCTCAAACACGCTACCCGCAAGCACCACCAGCTCATCCGCACCACCAAGAAGAAATCCCTGAAGGAACGACTGGACAACAACGCCCACAACAGCAAAGAGCTCTTCACTATCGTCAAGGAGTTCTCCAACCCCAGCACCGGCACCAACGACATCACTCCGTCACAAGACCTCTGCGACTCCCTCGCCTCGTTCTTCCACCGCAAGATCGCCGACATCCACAACAGCTTCAGCGCCCCACCCACGCACCCAACCGTCGAACCAACGCCCCCCACCGCCACCATTCGCACCTGGACCACGGTGACCACCGAAGACGCAGCCCGCACGATGAACACCATCCACTCCGGATCACCGACCGACCCCTGCCCACACCACGTCTTCAACAAGGCCGACTCCACCATCGCACCCCAACTCCGGAACATCATCAACGCCTCCTTCAACACCGCCACCTTCCCGGAGAGCTGGAAGCACACCGAGATCAGCGCCCTCCTGAAGAAACCTACAGCGGACCCCACCGATCTCAAAAACTTCCGCCCCATCTCGCTCCTCCCTTTTCCTGCTAAAGTCATCGAGAAGATCGTCAACAGACAGCTGACCGCCTTCCTCGAGACGAACGGATCCCTCGACCCCTCGCAGTCCGGTTTCAGAGCCAACCACAGCACCGAGACCGCCCTCATCGCAGCCACCGACGACATCCGTACCCTGCTCGACAAGGGGGAAACAGTGGCCCTCATCCTCCTGGACCTCTCCGCTGCGTTCGACACGGTCTGCCACCGCACCCTAGTCCAGCGCCTCAGCAACATCGGTATCCAAGAGAAGGCACTGGAGTGGATCATCTCGTTCCTCGCCGGAAGAACACAAAGAGTCCGCCTCCCCCCGTTTCGCTCCGAGGCCACCGAAGTCATCTGCGGCGTCCCGCAAGGATCTTCACTCAGCCCCACCCTCTTCAACATCTACATGAAACCTCTCGCAGCCATCGCACGCCAGCACAACCTCAACATCATCTCTTACGCCGACGACACCCAGCTGATCCTCACCAGAGACCCCGACACCGCCAGAACCTGCCTACACGAAGGGATGAAAGACGTCGCCGAGTGGATGAAGGACAGCCGCCTGAAACTGAACTCGGACAAGACGGAAGTCCTCATCCTGGGATCTTCGCCCTCCGCCTGGGACGACTCCTGGTGGCCCCCAGCCCTGGGCACTGCACCCAAGCCAACTGACCACGCACGCAACCTGGGCTTCATCCTGGACCCCTCCCTCTTGATGACCAGACAAGTCAACCCCGTCTCCTCATCGTGCTTCAACACCCTGCGTATGCTTCGCAAGATCTTCCGCTGGATCCCGACCGAGACCAGGAAGACTGTCACCCAGGCACTCGTCACCAGCCGACTGGACTACGGAAACGCCCTCTACGCCGGAACCACAGCCAAGCTACAGAAAAGACTCCAGCGCATCCAGAACGCCTCCGCCCGACTCATCCTGGATGTCCCCCGACGCAGCCACATCTCCAGCCACCTGAGGAACCTGCACTGGCTACCCGTCGACAAGAGGATCACGTTCCGGCTCCTCACCCACGCACACAAGTCTCTCCACGACCTGGGCCCCAAGTACCTCAACGACCGCCTGACCTTCTACACGCCCACCCGCCAGCTACGGTCCACCAGCCTCGCCCTCGCAGCCGTACCACGCATCCGAAGAGCCACCGCCGGAGGAAGATCCTTCTCTTACCTGGCTGCCAAGACTTGGAACTCCCTCCCCATCCACCTTCAGCTGACCCAGGACCATCTCGCCTTCAGGAAACAACTCAAGACCTGGCTGTTCGAGCAGTAGCATACCCCTCCCCCCAAGCGCCTTGAGACCCTCCGGGGTGAGTAGTGCGCTATACAAATGGCATGATTGATTGATTGATTGATTCTTAGGTCCTGATGATAGAGCCTGATCAGGGGGGAATCTAGAGCCCCACATTACTCAGTGTCCATCCACGCAGCAGCCCAATGCCATGTGTAATTCATACCCAAACCAACTACTATCTGTAGCCCCCAACCTCAGAAAGAAGTTTACCATCAAGGGGCCCCATACACCTGCTTGGACACTTGTGATCCTATGACAATTAACCTACCACCAGTTAGCTGCCTGTGTGTGGCTGTCAACGTCCCCTCCCTAAACCCTGGATCAAGTGAAACCCTGGAGTCCCTAAAGAATAAAGTCATCCATTGGCTCAAAAAGAAGCGCATTTTTCCAGATGATAAAGTTAATCAAATCCTAATAACCAGGAGAGTAAGATAGATAGTGTCATTGAAGGATTTTTTTTATCATTAACTTTAAGCACCCAAGGCTTCCTGGTGAATCTCTGGCAACATGAGTGTTGACCTCCCCGTTTTCTAGGAATATGGCTCTTCTTCCACTAGTTTCCTTTTATCGACACCTGTGTAGCATCAAACCAATGTATCAAGTTAACACTTTCCCATAGTGAATGATTGAGCAAGATCTTCTCTTTTCCTTCCCTCTGTATGAGTAATAGGTTTCAGTTACTGAGCACACTGCAAGAAAACGATTGACCTAGCTACACTGAGCTGCCCTGCAGATTGATCTGCAGGACTGACAATTTGAGAGATATCTTGTTGGATGATGTTATAGACTCGCACAGTGCTGGAACTGTAGGTCATTGTGGCACTATTGGGCCTGTTACATCTTATGAAATGGCCTTCCATGAAGATATCTGTACTGCTAATCCTAGTCCTAGATGTCAGCAAAACTTGTGTAATCCCTCCATAGGGGAAACGGGCACTACAACGTTGCCGATTTCACGCAAACCTTTACCATGCATGTATTACAACGCATGCATGGTTACCACGAAAGCCTTTACCACGCATACCTTTACTAAGAGATACATAGTAAAGGTATGTGTGGTAAAGGCAAAAATTTGAAAAAGGGGGCTTGGGGGTTCTCCCCCAAAAATAAAAAATAAAAGCGAGGGAATAAAAAGGGGGGTTGGGAGGTCTCCCCCACAAAAAAAAAACCTGGAGGAGGCAATCAACAGAAAGAAACTTCCGCTTCCTCTTTACAACCTTCGACGTCAAAAAGGAAGATGAAGGACAGGAGAAGACGTGAAGAGGTAAGGGGAATTTTAGTTTAAAAAAAGATTGAGGGTTAAGGGCAGGGGTAAATATAAGACGGATTGGGGGGAGGGGTATAACCTTTAGCACGAGTATGCCTTTAACATGCATAAATTTACAACGAAAATCTGTGTAAATCTATGCGTGGTAAAGGAATATTCGTGGAAAAGGTTATGCGAACAAAAAGCATTCCGTTGTAATGCATGCGTGGTAAAGGCATGCGTTGCAATGGAATGCGTTGTAACAACATACAACCCCGCCATACACCTGGACGGTTGGTACAGAATTGCCACATGGAATGTGGGGGGATTGTGGAATAAGTAGGGGACCTTGGAATTGGCTGACATCACATCTGTCAACAGGAAACATGATGTACGATCTCCAAACATGTTATAGGTGCTATACCTTCAAACGCTGGGCAGGCAAAAGGAGTGTTACAAATCCTTATGTCTAAAAACTTCCAGTTACCAGTAAAAATACTTCTCAGGTAGACCCACATGCCCGGTTGTTGTGGTTATCCATCAAAGGGGGTCGTAATTTGGTATTTGCCAACTTCTATGATAATGTCTTTGATTCCACATGTAGTAAGGTGGCCTATACACTTGATTCTGGGCTGAATGTCTTTTTATGCTCCATAAATACTTGCTTTGTACTACTACGGGTAGGGGATTTTAATATCCAGTCCTGCCCATTTACAGTCAATAATGTATGTGGCCATACCAACTCGGATGGAGAGGGCTCTACACATTTCTGCCATAACGATTATGGGGATGCTCTAAATTCAATTAGTTCTAAATATGACCTACTGTTGCTGAGGTGCGCATGTGGTGATAATGAGGAACAAATCCCATCTTTCATAGGTAGAAATGCTTCATCAGTTATTAGTAATGTGTTGGTATCTGCCTCTGCCAACCATTTGTGTAGTACCCCAAGGACTGTTCAGTCAGCAATGAGTGATAATGACCCAATTTTGATGCCTTTTCCTTTTTGGGCAAGAAATGTGTAGCTTTACCTACTGTCAATAAATCATTCCTACTAGGCCCAACAGTGTGCGAATTAAATGGACGGAATAGAGCCAAATAGAATACTCCAAAATTAGTCAATAGGAACCACTTTGAGTTACTACTTAACAGACGAGGTGACTCCCAACAGGCTGCTTTCTAGTTTCAAAAACATTATTTGTGCTATTAACTCACTCTTGACTTGGAATCTGAATTCTTCTCGAGCAAGGAATAGGGGAGGGTTCACCATTCATATACCAAGACTTTCCAGCAACTGAAAGTGAGCTTACACTGCTATCCACAGGATAATGCCTTAATTAAGCTCTCATTCCTTGAATATAGGTGGGTCCTTGCAGCAAGAAAGTAGGTGCTACAGGAGGAGTAGTGTTCTAAACTAACTTTAGCAGCGGCATCCAAAGACCACAAGTTATTTTGGGATACAGTCAATGCTCCTTTCCTAAAAAAGGATACCATCCCAGAGCTTATCTCCTTCATTTGCTGTGAAGCATAGGTTGCACATGTCTCGGAAATGTTTGCCTAGAGCAGCAAGACTAGCAGCCTAGATGTATGTGTGCAGAGGGGCAGCTGGGACCACCTCCCATTAGATATTACCTTTGTCGAAGTCAACTGAGCTTTGCATCATAGTGCCCGTGGTAAGGCTCTGGGGCCCAATGGGGTGCCTGTGGATGCTTTTAAATCAGCTGTAGAACTATGGGGCCCTATCTTGATGACGATGTTTAATGCAGCAGCTGTCAGTATGATCCCTATTTCCTGGGCTATTTCAATAGTTATACTTATCCATAAGAAGGGTGATAAATCAGACCCTAAAACCAATTGTCCAATCTCGCTTTTAGACTCATCAGTCAAAGTGATGAGCAGAATCTTACTTATGAGATTGAAGGAGAGGGTGCAGGAATCTTCTATCCTATCCATATTCCAGTTTGTTTTTAGAAAGGGCATAGGTATTCTTGAGCAGTGTGCTAATTTACACCTCCTGATTGGGAACTATACCAGCGCTAAACCAGGATTTTTACGTCTGTTTTGCTGACTTAAGCAGTGCTTTTGACCTTGTCGATCATACTCTCCTGTGGTCATCACTGCTTTCCCTTGATGCCCATAAGGTCATTATTGGTTTTCTGGTACGTATGTATGATAACCTGTAAGTAAAGTTCATCACGGCCCACAGGGAGAATTCTCCACCTCCTTTTAAAGTAGGGCGAGGGATCTGACAGGGTTATGTTTTGGCTCCTCTGTTGTTTTCCCTTTTTATCAATGGGGTGGATAATGCTCTGTAGTTCATACACGTTGATGCTCCGTGTGCTGCCAGGCACCCTATACCAGTGTTATTATATGCTGAAGATGCTGTTTTGATATCTGGGACCCCGGTTTGCCAGCAGGGATTGAGTAATACTTTTGGGGACTTCATGGCTTCCAAAAAATTTTAATAATACTAAAACTTGTACCATGATGTGTGGTCACAAACCAATGATATGAATTTTATTGATAGTATTGTAATTTCTAGAGTTACCTCTTTTCGTTACCTGAGAGTCTTATTCACGAGTACTGGCTTCTGGGTTCAACAGATCTAAATCCTAAAGAAAAGATGAGTAGAAACTCTCATGGAATTTTTAGGTTCTCCTCTAAATTGGGTTGTCGACCCATTAAAAAGATGTTAGAGTTATATAAGGACAGGGGTTGGCCACTGCCACCCATGGGGCTAGCCTTTGTGGCTATGTTTCCTGTAAGCTATTGCAAGTAGAGGAAAACAATTGTCTTAAATATTTACTCTGTTTACCAGCCTCTGCCTCAACCATGATCGCTTATTGCGAGGTAGGCCTACAGTATCTGGAGGATCAGATTCTGGTAATACTACTATTACTTTGTTTCTTCATTTGGTCAAAAGAAGAAACCAGTTTTACCAAATCCATTATATCAAATTGTCTAGCACTGGATAACGTCTCACGTACCTCCTGGTTAGCATACATTCATTCCTTTTTTAGTACTCTATTTAAATTGTTAGTGTGGACTGACCACCTCCAAGTAATCCCTTTCCAAGAGAGGCATTAAAGACACCTACAACATATAACTGAGTGGCGGGTGGGCATTGAAAAGACAAAACCGACAGTCGCATTTTACATGTCCCTTGGGTTTGAGGAGCGCTATCAGAATTATCTGACTTTGTGTTACTAATAGCCAACATTGTTTTGTTTTGACTGGGTTCAGACTTGGAATAGTGCACCATCTGGTTGCTTTCCCTATTATGAGGTCTTGCCTTTCAACCGTGGCTCTATATGCATGTGATAGCACAAGCAAAGAAAGCCTGCTGCACTTTATGCTGTTTCTCAAAATATACTCTCAGTACAGGCGCTATTATCTTAAACCAATGTTTGTTACACAGAATATTAGATCTCACAAAGATGCTGTAAGTTTCTGCTTGCACTGAATGACCATCAACTATATTTTAGTGTTGCTCTTTTTATCTTAAAAGCCATGAATTTGAGGAAAATTGTCATTTATTAAATTATTTTCGGTTTATATTTTAATGAATGTATGGCACTTAATTAGGAATGCATTATGTGGATTAGCTGAAAAGGTTTTAATGCTGTCTTTAATTTAGTTTTCTTATGTACTTTTATTGGCTGTTTTTAACTTGCTGAATAAAGATTTTAAACTGAACTGAGCAGCTAACTGCAGCTCCTCTTCCTCGCTGATGCATCATCTGCTGTCAATGACTCCAGGTGCTCGGGGGATCCAGCAGCTCGGCAGGCAGGAAAGGCGGCAGGACGGCAACCATCATTCACGGTCAGCGAGTGACCTTGTCCCCAATCTCGGCCTTTGATGTTTCTGGGAGAACGCACCTCTTTCATGCCACTAGTTCCATTTTAGGTCTCGACTAGGCAGCGCATGCACTGTCTCGTTGAGAGATGCTGTATACAGTATAGTGGGGGAAGCTCCACTCACTTTCCAGCCTTATTTTTGAATGGTTTGAATCATAATTTCTGATTGGTGCGTTGCTTGTTAATCCCGCCTCCTGGCGGCCATGTCGTCATTTTTATCCTTACCAGGCTATCAGCCCCTTTACTAGAAAAACAGTTTTGTTCCCCTGACTCCCCCCGTTCCCTCCCGTAGTCTGTAACTTCTTACACCACAACCACCCTTTCATCCCCTCCTGTTCGTGCCTTCTTTTACGCCCGCACTTCTGTGTAAAATGCAATAGGGCTTGCGTAAATACGAGCCCTATTGCATTTTCAATTCTTGTTTGGCATGTCATTGGTGGGTGAATTCACTCTCATTGTCTGGCATGCGCGTGATGCCTTACATCGTGCGTATTCTAGACAAAGGGAGGCAGAGACAGCACAAGCAGCGAAGCAGGATGAGGTGAAGCGCGGCCGGGTTCCACTCCATCCTCCCCACCCACAGGACACCCGCCTGACTAGACAGACAATGCTTCTTTCCACAAAGGCCTGGAGGGGTCGGTCGGGAGAAAACACTCCCGCAGTCCACGTGTCCGCTCTCTACCTCGGCTCTCGTCTCAGGAGCTCCTCTCCAGCTCCACGGACGGGCCAGACCAGCACACGGCACCTCTTCCCCCGGCCACCAGGCTGCCGCAATCCCAGAGCGAGATAAGGCTGGTGTGTGCGGGTACTACTGCCCTCTATGGGATCCGGCGTCCCCGTTGCTCACTGGGGCACAGGCGGGTGCAGGGTGCCACCCCGGCAAACAATGCTTATAAATAACGTTTTTTTTCTTTTAATCAAATTTGGATGGATTATAGCAGAAATATGGCTCCCTTTTAACATTCTCTGCTGATATCGGATGTGATGCGTAGGTCATACATTTGAATCTTTCCAAAGCCAAGTCACCCCTCCATCACTCCAAAGTCGAAAAATTTGGTACCAGTGAATAGGGAATTAGCATCAACTGTTAGCTGACAGTTCTCAGAGACAGGTAAACTAGTATAAAGCGCACTCTAAAACACAAAAAAAATACACAGAACACACCTCGCTTTCCAGAAGGCTCTAAACTACAGGATCTTAGCACCAAGTCTGTGTATGACGCTCAATCAACTCACAAGACAACACATCTTAACCACTGAATGAGGAGGTAAGTCCACCATTAGGTGCGGACTTTCCAGATAGGTGGAAATAAACTGCACGTTGTGTGGTCTAGAAACTTTTGCATAAATACCAGCAGTGCCAACATCACCGCAGTACCCCATGCCATGTGTGACGACACCACGCACCTCAAGCAACTCACCCCAAGAAGGTCGCTTGAGAAAACCACAAAACTCTCGAGCCACAGAGGTCCAAATGTAACCACCCCGGCTGTTAACCGCATGCGTGCTGCGGTCATTTTTGCGCTAGGCGGCTTTTTTCAAAAAGCCGCGTTACATGACGAGCTGAGCTCGTCATCAGCGTGCGAGCGGCACAACTCATGACGAGCTCAGCTCGTCATGAGCGCCGAAGGGGTTAAAGGGCTACAACGCCTCACTACTGCAGATGCGCACTGTACAAATGCCAGAAAAACATCACTTGAACGGCAAAATTTGGAATCGTTATTGTTCTTTTGTTGTATTAAACGTAAGAGATTGTGCTTTGTTTCTTAAAAAAACAAAAAAAACAGCATTACTATGCGAGTCACACAACCGGGTTGTGGTGCTCTGTAAAGCACAATAAATCTTCAGAGGCGGCACCGCATTGGTGTAATTTTTTCGAAGTATGAATTGTTTGCCTGTTCTGCCGCCTGGGACCAAGAGTAAAGTGTGAACCGTTCCCGATCCACATGGTAATAGGTCTATGGTCAGGGACTACCGACCATCCCCCTCCGCATCTGTGCAACACCACAATTTACTAAAAATTGGACATGAGAAGAGTTTCTTTGGAAGGCGGGGGGTCTCATGACCCCCCGGACGTATTTATTAAAACATGAAAAGAAATAAACAATATTTACACAAGCAATTACAAACAATGTAGACAGGTATGAAAGGGCTAACCTTAACAAATGTCTAATACAGCGTGTTTCCTAACCGAATCTAACATGTCACACATATGAATTTTTCTGCATATCGTATTTTTAGGGCCTACGGCAAGGTCGCTAACCGGTGTCAAGTCCTTATCAGCCAGCTACGCCCTCACATATGAGTGCGCATGCGCAGAGGGCCCGTTTACCGAGAGGGTACTTCCCCCCCTCCCGGTTACCCCCCTATGCTCCATGAACTCCATTAACCAAAAAGGGGGCCCTTCCACTCTGCGCCGTTTAATGATGTCATAGTGCACGTGCGGGGTGGCTAACCAGCCCAAAGAAAGCGTGACTCCCCCATCCAACCAAGCGGATGTACTGCCCCTGGAGTTCTGGGAGAGACCACTTGCCCCTTCCCCTGGGCGACCCCATTCAAGAATGATGCCGCCCCCTAAGGACATTAAAGTGACTGCTCACCGATCATGACCTTACCGCCTGAACAAGGGCTATCAATAAATACGACAATTATGTTCCCTGCAAACGGGAAAAAGGCCTAAGGAAAAAATTCACACAAACACGTTATCGTGAAAACAGCACAAAATTGGTACTACAACCTGTACACGGGAAAAAGGCCTAAGCAAACACGTTACAATGGAGAAACAAAATAGAGCCCAACTATGCTACAACAATCTAACATGCAAGCACAAGAATCTGCTTCAGGGGCTGGCGGGTGGGAAAAGACTATGTGGCGCCTCGCGCTGAGGCATGGGGGGGAGCCTGGGCAGCGCGGGAACAAGAGGCCGCTTCCCGCGCTCCCCCGGCCTTTTTACCCCACTGGGAGTGGACTCGTGCCTACTGGCCCGCCCCCTGTTGCTCCCCCCTTTGACCGGGAAGCAATTAGATTGCTTCCGGGTCAACGAGGAAGTCTAGGCCAATCGGTGATGGGGCGCGCGCTCCGCGTCATCATCGAGATGCGACGTGGACACGCCCCACCACCGATAGAGAAAGGGGAAGGAGGGGGGTAGGTGCCCCGCTATACGTGCGGGGGGACCGAGCGCCCCCCCCTTTCCTTATGGTCAGGGACTACCACCCATCCCCCTCACCGTCTGTGCACCACCACAATTTACTAGAAATTGGACATGAGAAGAGTTTCTTTGGAAGGCGGGGGGTCTCATGACCACCCGGCCGTATTTATTAAAACATGAAAACAAATTAAAATTTGAAATAAACAATATTTACACAAGCATTAATGCAGAAAAATTGACTGACATTAGATTACAAACAATGTAGACAGGTATGAAAGGGCTAACCTTAACAAATGTCTAATACAGCGTGTTTCCTAACCAAATCTAATGTGTCACACATATGAATTTTTCTTCATATCCTATTTTTAGGGCCTACGGCAAGGTCGCTAACCGGTGTCAAGTCCTTATCAGCCAGCTATGCCCTCACGTATGAGTGCGCATGCGCAGAGTGCCCGTTTACCGAGAAGTTACTTCCCCCGTTCTACCCCCGTTTGCTCTATGAACTCCATTAACCAAAAAGGGGGGCCCTTGCACTATGCGCCGTTTAATGACGTCATAGTGCACGTGCGGGGTGGCTAACCAGCCCAAAGAAAGCGTGACTCCCCCCTCCCCTGCACCCATCAAACCAAGCGAATGTACCACCCCTGGAGCTCTGGGAGAGCCCACTTGTCCCTTCCCCTGGGCGTCCCCATTTAAGAATGGCGCCGCCCCTAAGGGCCTTAAATTGACTGCTCACTGATCATGACCTTACCGCCACAGGCCAGCATAGTTGACCGACTATCTGCCCCCCCATCCTCCTCCTCTGAAAGGTCATGCCTACCTAGAAACTCCCCCCAGCCATGCCAAAATATTCCCCAGAAATAGTTTGTTGCATGCCCTAGTCAGGTGGACCCTGTCTTGTAAAAAGAACTGTTCCCCCCTGACACACCCATGTGGTATGTTCTGCAGATGAGGTGGCCTAAATAATTTCTCTACCTTGTTGTTGATCCTCTTTACCGAGTGATTAAACACCTTGACAGAGTCCCCCCCTCCATCTGAGTCTAGGAATCATCTGCAACCAAACTATGGTGCAGCCTTGGCGTGTTCTAGCCAACCAGCTTACCTCTGAAATAATGTTTTCCATCAGGACCCTCATACCCACCTTCACCAGGTCGTTACCCCCCAAATGTAGGATGACCACTGTGGGCGGCTGGTTGTGTCTATCGAGCAACTCTGTAAAGAACCCCCTAAGCTGACTGAGGCAGAGGCCCCCCTACCATGAAAGGAAACCTTGAAACCCCCCTGTTCCGCCCTCTGTCTAAAGTCACCTGCAAGGAAAACAGATTTAGCACGTTTCACAAATGAATGACCTACAAGCCATACAACTTGTGTCTCACTCCTTTGTGCTTGGGTCCGCTGTGATGAAGGTGCTTGCTGTTGGTGAACCGACGACAGATTCCGCCCTGCATGACAGGCTCGAGAAACTGAAATACAAGCAAACAAACAAAACAGGCTTCAGCGTAAATCATCCTGCCGCCTCACAACATGTGAAGCCGCACATAACGCTTGTAACAGTTGGATGACCATCTCCCAATCCTTTTTACACTGCTCGCATGTAACCCTCTAACCACTACTTCAGTGGCAGCCCCTATCCGGAATGAGTGCGTTCCAAAATCTTTCTGCTTCAAACCAGCCCTGTCCGCTGTCAATGCCAATACTCTTTGGAATTGGAACCTGGTCAAAGGGGTACCATCTGCGTGCAATAACAATGCTCCCCCCGCTGCGCCTACTCTCTGTTTTATGAAGGCCTCTACGTGGGACACTGGGCAGCAAGGGTTAGTCCGTGCCCGATGCAGTACCAGCCCATTCCCTCGGGCTTCAAGATCAGTGTTTGATTTACGTATGGTAATCATCAGCGTATCACCCAGTATTTTGGTGTGTTCCAGCCGGATCCCATCCAGCATGTCCTGTTTACTGCTAGCCACCAGTTCGCCCACCCGGAATGCACCGTAAAAGGCCAATGTAAAGGCGGCCTGGGATAGGAGTACCTCACTTAATGAATTGCAGATGTCAGACAAGGCATTCAATAAAGCCGCCAGCCGCTTTAAACCTATCGGTTGTCTGGTGTCCATGGTGACTGCCTGCAGGCGCCTCCACCCCTTTAGTGCCTTCCGCACGATGAATCTATTTGTGGGATCTTTGGCCCCATTAATCTGCGCAAAAAAAGAGACAGCCGCCATATGCCTGCTAGCCATTGATGCGGAGCGCCCCCCTTTGTGTAATGCATCTGAGTGAACTTATCCGGCTGATCCCATGTCTCCGCCCAGTCCTGTCCCAAAAATGAGCAATAAGACAAAAACGCTCTTCATAAGCGGTTCTGGTCCTGGGCGCTAGGCTAGCTGCCACGAGGTTCTGTAGTTGGGGGCACCAATTTGCCAGAGAGTTGATGGGAAATTTGTAGGCGGCGCCTCTGCAGATGGTAAATGTTCCCTGAATACCTGCATCTTAAAGCGAGAGAGTGCATCAGATGCATTATTCAAAACCCCCGGGACATGTTTGGCCCTAAACTGTACATTGAGTTTCATGCAAGCTAGCACAATTACCTTCAGGAGGCGAAGTATAAATTTACACCGTGCTGCCTGCTGGTTGATACATTCCACTACCGTCAAGTTATCTGACCAGAAGATTACATATCGATTACACAACTGTTCAGGCCAAACTGTTAATGCCACCAAAATTGGAAATAGCTCCAAGAAACCAATGTTAGCTGATAAGCTGTTCTCCTCCCACCAAACCGGCCACCCTTGGGCCACCCACATGTTTCCAAATATTGTGCCAAACCCCACACTGCCCGCAGCATCAGTCCATAGACCCAACTCTGCAGACATTGTGGGGTGGCCACATCACATCACTCTGCCGTTGAAGCCCTCCAGAAATGCAATCCAAATACGCATGTCCTGACGGAACTCAGCCGGCAGCCTAGTGCGATGGTGCTTCTCCAGCAGACCCGTCATGGTCTGTGAGATCGAGCGTGCCATGGGTATCATTCTTAGTGCGAAATTCAACTGGCCTACAGTCTACTGCAGCTGCTGTAGCGACACCTTGTTTTTGGCCAGACATTGCAGGAGGGCCGCCTTAAATTTCATGATTTTGTCTTTGGGCAACCTGAAACAACCCTCAATTGAGTCTAATTCTATACCTAAAAATCCCAATGTGGTTACTGGACCCACAGTCTTCCCCGGCGCCAGCGGGACACCAAAAGCCCGCATGAGCACGCAAAATTCCTGCAATGCCCATGCACACTCCTGTGTGCCCGCCGACCCGAGAAAGAGAAAGTCGTCCAGGTAATGCATGACATGTAGATGTCCTGTTGTTTACCTAAAAACCCATTCCAGGAAAGAACTACATTTCTCAATATAGGCGCATGAAACAGAACAACCCATGGGCATACACTTATCCATGTAGAATTTTCCTTGGAAAGAGAAGCCTTGCAGATGCTGATCTAGGGGATGAACTGGCAGTAGCCGAAATGTAGATTCAATGTCTGACTTTGCCAGCAAGGCTCCAGGTCCCAGAGTCCTCAACATACCCACTGCCTGGTCAAAGTACGCATACATGACGCTACAAATGTCTTCATCAATGGCGTCATTTAACGATGCACCCTTGGGTGCCGATAGGTTTTGAATTAGCCTGAACTGGCCTTCTTCCTTCTTTGGCACCACGCCGAGAGGTGAGCAAATGAAATTAAGTACAGGGATGTCATGAAAAGAACCTGCTATCCTGCCTAGGCGCAGTTCTTTAACAATTTTTGTTGTTACGACCTCTGGGTTGTCCCTAACAGATAGTTGGTTTTTACATTCAGCCGTTCTGGTATATCCCAACGCTGGGATCCTAAAACCCTGCCAAAAACCTTCTTGCAACATACTCGCAGAGGCATGGTCTGGGTACCTGTTCAGCCAAGGAGTCGGTACACAGACATAATATCGACTCCAAAATATCGTTTGGACATAATATCGACTCTAAAATATCGTTTGGAGAAAATATCGACTGGGCAGAATATCGACAGCCAAAATATCGTTTTTAAGGTAAGTGAAGTAATATCGTTTTTAAGGTAAGTGAAGTAATATTGTTTTTATTTTTAGGGTTCAGGGTCAGTTTTCGGTTTTTGGGTAAAGGGGTATTTTTAGGGTTCAGGGTCAGTTTGGGGTTTTTGGGTAAAGGGGTATTTTTAGGGTTCAGGGTCAGTTTTGGGTTTTTGGGTAAAGGGGTATTTTTAGGGTTCAGGGTCAGTTTTCAGTTTTTGGGTAAAGGGGTATTTTTAGGGTTCAGGGTCAGTTTTCAGTTTTTGGGTAAAGGGGTAGTTTTAGGGTTCAGGGTCAGTTTTCAGTTTTTGGGTAAAGGGGTATTTTTAGGGTTCAGGGTCAGTTTTCAGTTTTTGGGTAAAGGGGTATTTTTAGGGTTCAGGGTCAGTTTTCAGTTTTTGGGTAAAGGGGTATTTTTAGGGTTCAGGGTCAGTTTTCAGTTTTTGGGTATTATTTTATTATATTTTATTACTATATATATATGTTTAATAAATATGAAATAAAAAAATATGTATTTAACTTTCATTAATTATTTAATTATTATAAGTTAATGTAAGTAATTTTAAGTATATTTTAGTAATTAATTATTAATATTAATTTAATTTAACACTGTTTTTAGTAAATACGATATTTTTTACAACTATATTTTTGTAAACGATATTTTGTACTCGATATTTTTGTACTTACCTGTTTGTACATACAAACTCGATATTTTTGCTGTAGATATTTTTTCCTCGATATTTTGGGTAGTCGATATTTTGGTAGTCGATATTCTTTCAGTGATCCCAAGGAGTCATAGCCAAAATGTCAATGGGCGAATGAGACACCAGCCGTCCTCCCTCCCTAATCCTGTTTCTTTCTTCCCCTGCTTCCAGAGGCGTTACCTTTACTACAGCAGGTCGTTTCTGGGTGGGAAGGTAGGTTACAAATGGAACATGCAGGCATGAACTTGCAGGTGCCTTGTGCCCTGGTACATGAACGCGTGTTGAAATCCCAGCACACTCCCATTCGCCCCCCACTGTTCCCTGTCTTAGTGGCCGTCCCACCCCCATGTGCCGGCCGAAAGGGCTGCTGGGGTTTAGAGGGGTAGCTTTTGTTCCAACTTGGCCCAGCGCTCCCCGGTTGCCCTGCTGTAAACTAGCCATACCATGAAATAGAATCCACCCGATCCCATGAGAGTGAGGGGTTAAACTCTTTAGCCTTCCTGAAACTCATGTCGTACTCCTTCCACCCTTCCCCTCTATAGATATCACTGAAAGTTGTGATCCTACTCTGGTAACATGCCATCTCTGCCTGTGAGTTAGAGGAGCGCTCGGCTGTAATCGCCATGAACACAGAAAAGGCCCTAATCCAGTTGATCAATGTCTCCTCTAACCAGAATCTTGCCATTTCTCGCCGCCATTCACTAAGCAACATCCAGTCCTTCTGCTTCCTAGCATACCCCATTTCCCTGTTATCCACTAACAAAGAAAACAAATTGACATATTTGCCCGCCCAAATCAAATCCTTCACTTCCTGTGTTACATGTTGCCCCATATTTTCCCTCCTTTGAGGGTATTGAGCCCACACCTAGTACTGGTAATGTCACCTCCTTACCACTTTCTGCGGCCCCAATTGGTTCGACACTCTTGTCCTTTCCGGAGTCGCTGTCCGGGCTTGCTGTCTTTGGTGTAATTGGCGCACTGGTCCCCCCCCCCCGCCACCAGGGGCAGTCTTAATCCTTGCTACAATTTCTGTGCCTCCGCTAAGGGATCCTCTCCCACCACTTTTGCACCCACTGAAAAAGGTAACATCCCCCCTATCCCCAGCCCAAGGAAGTACTGCCGCTATCTTTGCTGCGAGCTCTGGGGGTACTTGACCAACCACTGAAGGCGCTGCCACTGGAATGCTGGAATGGGGGGGTGTTGCGCCGGGTACTGGGATAGGTGCCGGGCTACATACGGGTACCACCGGGACTACCGCTGGGACCGCCAGAGGCACTATGCTCGGTGCTGGTGCCGGTGTGGCAAGAACCGGTGGAACCGGCACACCTGCCGGGATTAGGGGAGTAGGGATAGGAAGACCCGGCGGTGTGAGCCCCGATCAGGGCACCCCCCAGGAGGACCACCCTACCCCTGTTGCTTGGCCCCCCTACCGCTACCCTTCCTGGCCCTGACCCGCTCGGCTGCGGGGGCACTATTATTCGCATAGTTCTACCAGATGGGCCCGCCTGAGCATCCAACCTCTGCGTGAGCTCAGCCACGTTTTTACCCATCTGGTCCACTTTCCCCCATCTCCTGTCCATAGCTGCCATCTTCCGCATCATGCCCTGCAGCATGTGTTCCACGCAGGAACGCTTCGCGCCGCGCCACTACCCATCCTTTCCTTTGTCTTGCAACAAGTAAAACCCCCTGCACTTATGCGAACCCTGTGGGTGCAATGTATTCCTGCACTCACTAGGGGCTGCCTGGCTTTTACCTGTATTAAGTTGGAGGTACACAGGCTGGCCGTAATAAGCACGCAACTGTAACCGCGACATACCAGCTAGCCTGGGTGTTGGGCGAGCGCACTCTAGCCCGGCGGCCCAACAGAAGCAGTGAAGTGCAGGCCTGCCTGTGTCCTCGGATAGCGTTGTCCGCCACGCCGCTCTCTGTCAGCTCCGCCCGCAGTGTCCCCCACAATGAGGGCCTACGATGAGAAGAAAGTTAGCATACAATACAGTCACACCAAAAGGAATTGCCAACCTTGTAGCTGAATCCAAGCCCCCCTTTACTCGAGCAACATTGCAACAACGCCAACGTAAAACACAATATTAACCGAAATACCTGTTCTTGTTAGCATATCCCTTTAAAAGGTTAACTGGACCCCTGGGATTTATACCTGTGACCATGAGGTTGAATACAGGCCCCTATAGTGAAGGCATTAATTCCCTAAGCAAGCAAACCCTGTCTGATCTGTACTGTCAAGCAACCTCTATGTCCATCAAACCAAACTGTGCTCTTTAAAACAGTTCCCCCCCACAGCCGGCGTTACCCACTACCGGATTACACCAGGCCTGCTATTATTAATTCACATGAACTGCTTTCAAAGAGCAACCACGCTGATATGCATCGCTTCGTGGCTATTTAATTCACCATGCGGTCTCCCATCCACATACTAACCAGGTCTGACCCTGCTTTGCCTTTATAATCTGCTCCAAACCTGTTAAGCAAAGCTCCCTTTCGCTCTGTTAGCTCAGAGAAATGAAATTGCCCCCACAAATGGCTCTGAGCCTCGCAATCACCGCTCGGCCTGGGCCCCCACCGCGCGTCGCGTTCACGCTGCCTCACTCGTCTTTCAAACCGACGAGGCTTCTCAGAGCGCGCGGTCACCAAAGCCTCCTGCTGTCGCACCTGCAGCCTCGGCAGCGCAGCACTATCGACTCCCGCCGCGTTTGCACCTCTGTACCGGGCGTCGCGAGGGAGTGCTGCCGGCCGGTTTGACTTGATGAAAGGCTGAAATCACTCGTTGTACACCCAACGTAGGGCTCGAACCACAACCTAAAATACAAAAATGAGAAAGATTATGTGGCGCATCACGCTGAGGCGTGGGGGGGTAGCCTGGGCAGTGCGGGAACAAGAGGTCGCTTCCCGCGCTCCCCCGGCCTTTTAAACCCACTGGGCGCGAACCCGTGCCTACTGGCCCGCCCCCTGTTGCTCCCCCCTTTGACCCGAAAGCAATTAGATTGCTTCCGGGTCAACGAGGGAGCGTAGGCCAATCGGTGATGGGGCGTGCCCGTCCGTCATCAAGACGCAACGTGGACACGCCCCACCACCGATAGAAAAAGGGGGAAGGAGGAGGGTCGGTGCCCCGCCATACATGCGGGGGGACCGAGCGGCCCCCCCTTGCCTTTTGCAAGGCTGGGCAGACTCTGACACAGACGTTTATCTGCTGAATTGCCTTTAATGTTGAGCCTGGGAGGTGGGTGTAAAAATAACCTGCTGACAATCTTTCATATATTTGCATATCTATGTACCATGTCTCGGCTGTCCTGTGAAATAATTGCTTTCTGTTGAGGAACTCTAGCTAATCACTTTAGCATTCTTTGGATTCCAGTCCACAGAACTTGTCTTCCACGAGCATCCGTAGACAATATAATTTTTTTCATATCTTGTATTTTCAGCGATATGAGCACCGAAGGCTCTGATATTATATTAAAATCAGAGCTTTGGACTATACCATTTCCCGCTGATAGGCAATATTTCTCTCCATATGTTCCCACACCTGGCTTGTTAGGCAGTTTGGTGCTTACTTTCCCTCCATGTTAAAGGGCAGTAGATGTTTCAGCACCTAGGCTAATGTGCTGAATAGCTAAATACATAGAAGGTCCCAAAGGAGAGACCAACTGCACTCCAATCCCGCCAGAGGGATATTGCGTGCCTGCATTTTTTTGCCCCCCTTTCTGGCCTTGAGCCCTCGGAAGGATACGTCGCGGTCCCCTGAGGTGTGGCTTCACCTCCCTGGTCTGCTCAGCTTTTCTTCCTACTTTTTTCCCTGTTTTGTGTGTTTCTCTCTCGTAGTCAAATAAGCGACGGTCCCCAACATGAGTGCTAGAATTCCCCACCCGCAACCACCACCTCAAATTAAGAACTGGTGACAGCATGCACCTAAAGGTGTCTTGCCGCTGAATTATAGCACATAGTTCAACCATGGCTCCATAAAACAGCATAGAGTGGGTGTGGTAGTAGAGTAGAAATGGATATGTTTTCAGACATTTACTGCCGAGCTCTTGTAGTTAAAAGCAGCCACTTTGCTGCTGTCCTTGGGCTGTGAAAGGGGCATGGTCAGAATGTGTGTTTAGCATGTTTATTTCAACGTGGGGCCTCTGTTTTGAGCAGTGACTAACTGTATCATGGGGTTGTATGCTTCAGGAATAATCGAATGAGTAGCCAGATATATAAAATACCTCCAAATTTTAATCGTACCACAAACGGTACTAAGTGAGATAGTACGCCAGGACATCATTCAGGGGATTGTGGTCCCTGAGGAAAATTTGGAATCTCATTCTTCCCTCTAAACCTTGTTTCAGTGTAGTTTCCATCGTTCTTGCTTTCTTATTTCTGTTTTCTGTCTTTTGTTCCTTCTATCGTCTCTCAATCATTCTTTCTGTCCTTTAATCCATCCTTCCACCATACCTTACTTACATCATTCTTTTTGTCTTCTTCATCCATCCTTTCCTTCTTACTTCTTTCAATGTATCCATTGACAAAGCCATCTCACCTCCCTTCTATCTTTAACTTTAGCCATCTATCCTTCACTTCAACAATTCAACCTTCTCTCCATCCATTCACTATTTTTTCAATCCATCCATCTCCTGACTCGTTCTCCAGTCCATTCATCTTTCCATTCATCCAACAAGGAATCCTGTTCTCTCGTGTTTTGCCCCTCCCCGCCGCTCCATCATCCTCTCCTCTCACACAGGCCCAGACTGGCAGTAGCGGGCACCGGGCAATCCCCCGGTGCGCCGCATGGGTGGGGGACGGTTTTGGGCACCTGGGGGCCGTTTTTGTTACAGGGCCGTTTTTGCAGCATAGCTGCAAAATCGTCCCTGTAACAAAATCGGCAGAAAACCGGCCCTGGCAAAGAGCGGGGGAGGAGGGGGGGGGGGGGGGCGAGCACTTTGCCAAGGCCGGTTTTGGTTCCCAGTCCGGCCCTGCTCTCACAATTGCATTAATGATTTTATATAAATCAGAACTGCTTATCGGCACGCACACCTCGCTCAAGCTGTTAAAATGAGGGGTTCCTGACACCCCTGGGAATAAAGCATATGCTTTATTTTTGTGGCACTTACTGGGACGAGGACTTCGCCTAGGAAGGTGCGCCGCCTAATGGCCGGAGCTGCCAACTTTGAAACAGGGGAACCAGATGAGTTCTGGTGTCAGGTCAGCATCCAGTGATGCTGGGAAAATCGCTAATCTCCCCGTGCTTTAAAAAAAAAAAAGCAAAGAAAGAAAACGAATCCGACTTGCTGTAATGTAATTTACTGCTGCTCATGTAAGAGGCTCATAGCACTTGGGCCAAGCTCACATGTAAAACGGCAAACCAAAAACAGATGGCGTCCACCATTCCACAGTTCAGTGAAGTAACGAGAGGCTCAGAACGCTCTGTGAAAACTCCTAAAAACAAGCATTTGCAATGCATCGGTCTCGCGCGTTTGGGACCTTATATGTATTTAGCTATGCAGCATATAAGCCTGGGTGCTGAAACATCTACTGTTGTTTAATATGGAGGGAAAGTAAGCACCAAACTGCGTGACACGCCAGGTGTGGGAACACATGGAGAGAAATATTGCAAATCAGCGAGAAATGGTATAGTCCAAAGCTCTGTTTTTAATATAGAATCAGGGCCTTCTGTGGTCATAATACTTAAAATACAAGATTTGAAGACAATTTCTATGGACCAATGTCTGTGCACATGGTAAAGGTACTAAGGAACGATCAAACCTGTGGGAAGTGCAGGACAGAATTAGCAAACTGAAATGACTGCGTCCTTCAATAGAAAGGCGCAACTGTGTAAAAGCAGGCAACCCTTATGGGGATTTTAGTGGTTTTCGACAATTATAGAAAGCTCGCTAAGTGGTAGCACACACAACATCTGCCTGGGCTGAGAGTGTGAACTAGGCGCTGAAAGGGTTTGGAAAACTCAGAAATACCTAAAGTTGGATCTCAGTAAATTAAGTCGTATTCATAATCACTAGCACCCCAAACTGTAATGTTCACTTAGTTTCTTTTGAATGACTTCCTATCGTCTCAATAATGTCCCTGAGAAGAAATTCGTATCACTTTATCGATCTCTAGTAATGCCACACTATATATGTACATCTTGAATCAAATGTCAGTCTCTCAGACTATGTAAAGAACTGTGATGTCCTGCAAGATAATGTTTGTGCTTTAGAAAAAAACAGAAATAATAAATTATCATGCAATCTTAGCAACAAATATGTCCCACGCTATACAGTGCAAATTGCTGCTCAAAGAATTCAGACTCTTTCAAGTCTTGCTAATACACAAACAAGGTATTCATTAACTTAATGCAATATATTACTGGAGTGGTACAGGAGAGTGGGCTCTGTTTACACTGTCTCTATACCTGTATGTCCCATTCGTCAGTCAATCTGTCTACCCAGCCTTCTTGTCTGACTTACACCATCTATCTTATATTTTAGAACAGTGGTCCTTACAATATGCAAATAATTAAACTAGATAAATATAGACTGAAATCAGTGCTACATTGGAAGTGTCCAGCCGGACATTCAATTTAATAAATCAATAGATTCAAGGTAATTATGTGAACTACACAACATTATAGTGGAACACAATCCTGTATCCTACAAAAACACATGACATTTACAAAACAAGAAAGCAGCCGCGGCCCGTGGCGGGAGTTCGGTGGGGCAGGGAGGCGGTGCGGGGGAGGGGCAGGGTGGACAGTGGTAAACACCGGAATATGGACAACTGCAGGTAAGTAAACAATTTAAAAAATAAAACGAATTTCATAGCGCACGCTGCATCGCAAAAAGCGACGCATGGTGCGCTACGAAATTCGTTTTATTTATTAAATTGTTTACTTGCCTGCAATTATCCATATTCCGTTGTTTACCACTGTCCACCCTGCCCCTCCCCCGCACCGCCTCCCTGCCCCGCCGAACTCCCTCCACGGGCCGCGGCTGCAAGAAAGACATTCCAGGCAAAACAAGGGTAGCTTGAGGGATGTAAATTATGGCAAGCTTAATACAAACAGACAATGCACTTTTTTTATCTCAGTGGATTCATGTGCATGCTGTTTACATGGGTCGACAACGTTTCGATCCTTTCACAACAATAATAGGATCATCATCAGGACAGTAATTAGTACACGCCTGAGTGTAGAAAATGCCATGGTTCAGGTGCAACCTCTAATGTAAACAGAGTGGCGGTCTCGGGCATCAGGAGCTCTGCCCGCGAAGGCAAACCGTTGGGGTGCGGGGATTTCTTCAATATAATTGTGAATCGCAGAGCAGGGTCGGCTATTGAGCGTTTCCAAACGAATCACGGACACGGCCTCGGGCAGGCAGCTCGAGTAGCGGAAGTGATTAAAAAGTGAACACGCAGCAGTACCGGAGAACGGGGACCGGTGGTGATAAAATACCGGCCGTTAGTACTTCTCTTCTGTCACGGGTCGGCAACAGTGATGCACGCAGCGCTCTCGGTGCCCCTGGAGAATTGATAGGCGTGTAATCCAGGCAGGCTGCAGGACGGCACCAGCGACGTCCTAAGGGGCACATGATTACCCCTAGAGACAGCAGCAACATAGGCACGAGGGAGGCGCCGAGAAGGCGTGGGAAGAGGGTTAGGGAGGGATGGGAGGAAAGTAGTCTGTGCAGTGAAGGGGCCAGTAGTCATGGAAGGATACAAATGACTGACATGAATGTCATGGGGCAGGACTAACACGCTTAAAGCAAATCAGAAGGCAGCATTTGTAACCTAAGCCAAGGAAGAAGATGGGCTGGAGAGTGGACGGAGCTTCCACAAAGCTTTCACACTATAGTTTATACTGCATGCCTCGCAAAGCAATGGCAGCACATTCGTGCTACAACGCTAGTCGAGACCTATATAAAGAACAGTCCTCCACTCCTCTCCAGGGAGCTAACTCATAATGTCCTCCGCTTATCTACCCTCCCAAGCACAAAGTGGGAAACTCTCCCAGACCCACTCGCTGAGGGTGACGCACGTACTGTGTTACTAGGTCTTGCTGCCGTAATCGCTCGGATTAATTCTTTTGTATGACTGTAAAGCTGACTCCAGACGTTTCTCCTCTTTCTGGTCAATGTTTTGCCATGCCTTCTAAAGTTCCGCACCCTTACACCTGGCCTGGCCTGTCCAGCCACACAAAATGACTAAATATATAAATAAGTGTGCAAAAAGAGCAATAATTTGTTTATTGAAATAATCCTGGCGTCATCAGAAGTCGAAATAACGATCTGAAAAAAGTAAAAATATAATTTGTTGGGAATCAACAACAGGTAAAGCATCCTCTCCTGCTCACCAGCTGCACACTCAGGAAGGGGCATGTTTACTGTAATGGAGGTGCAGGGCAGCGCAGCAAGTCACCTTGCTACGCTGCCCTGCTTCACAGGGAAAGGGCAGGATTGCATGGTATTTATCCAATATGGCATATTCCTGCCCTTTTCCCTTGCGCTGGCCCCATTTCGGCATCCTAGGGCCAATGCAGGCACACTTGCACGATGGAGCAGAAAGGCGGTTTCCTACAAAATGCAGCACACATAGAATGAGGAAAGAATTAGGAGAAATGAACATAGTTCTACTCGTTACACCTCACCTGGAGAGGCTTAAGATTTTGACTCATTCGCAGGTTTACAAATTCTTGTAAATCTGGGAATGCATCAAAAACAATGGTAGTTGAATGGGAACACCCACCACAATGCCCATGGAATGCCTCACTTGCGATGAGGAAGGCAACGTAGCAATTTGCGCTGCATTACATTACTCCATATTTGTGAAGTAATTCAAAGCCACGCAAAGTGGCTTTGCATGGCTTAATAAATATGACAGGTTTTGCGTCTTGCATGCACTGCGTTGCATGGTGCAAATATGATGCAAGGCCCTCGTAGATATGCCTCTCAGAGTGGTTCATACACCTCTCCAAGTGCCACAAAACACAAATTCATCTGTCATCAGTTCCAGTCATTACAGACAGAATTAACAGTGGAACAAAACACGAGGAGGAGGAGCTTTGTGCGCAACCGGGATGGTCGCGTGAGCACAGGGCTCCCGGACCTTCGCCACCCCCGGCACTTATCCTGACTATAATCCTGGTTCTGACGACGGATCTTTGAAGATGCAACCCAGCTGATTTGCTAGCTGCTTTCAAAAATTGATTTGGTCTATGGGAACATATTTTATGATAATCTGAACTTTCCTGGCCTGCTCCACGGATCTGCCCCGGGCTCGAGTTGATATCTGCCTGGGCGGTAATTGAACAGCAGCGGTTGCCCCTGATCCGACTCCCGACCCTGGATGTGGCTTTCGGTTTCGTTTTTGGTCCGGATCTCTCTACGCCGCGGACTTGACCCCGCTGCCTGGGGACTGCTTTACTTAGTGGTCCCACTCAAGGGCCGGGACCGTACATCATCGCTTGGTGTGAGACGTGAGACACACTGTCCCTTGGATGAGCATCTGTGAGTGATTTTGACGTAGCCATTTTCACCAGATCTCAGGGTCCCCTCAGGGACATAGCTTCCAAGATGGCCGGCAAGCCCGAGCTTGAAAAGCGAAAGACCAAGACTGTTCACCGTGGGGGCTCCATACAAACTAATGTCATGGATCGATACACCCATCCTAAGGGATCCCCCGGTGGAACGGGCAAGCATCCGGTGGACAAGGGAGATGACTCTACGGTGGACAACGACCTGACTCTGCACGATGGTATGGGCACCATTGCGAGTATGAAGACCTCAATCGGTGAGCAGTATGAAACACTGGCTCAAAAACTGGACACAGTGGTGATTGACGTCAACTTGATCAGGGCGGATTTAGCTAAAACAAATGAAAAAGTTAAATCCCTGGACTTGAAGTCTTCTAGCCTCACGACGGATGTCTCCGACCTACAGACGGAGGTCCGTAATTTACGGTCCTCTAATGATTTCTTCTCCCGCCGTCTGGAGGATTTTGAAAGTCGTGCTAGGCGTAACAACGTCCGTATTGTGGGTGTCCCTGAGAATTCTGACAACTTAAATGTTGACCTCATCGTGGAGGACCTCATCGTCAACCATCTGGCACCCAAAGGCCTGAGTAAGCTCTTTGCGGTGGAGCGGGCCCACAGAGTGCCGGGTGGTAAACCTAAGCTGGGTGCTACCCCGTGGCCCATAATCGCCAGGATATTCAATTTCCGTGATCGGGACGCTATCCTGCAGGCGTCGCGTTTGGGTGGCCCCACGAAATTCGAGGATACGACGGTGAGTTTCTACCCAAACTTCACTCAGTTGGTGCAGAAACAGAGGATGGGGTTCCAGGGAGTGAAGAGACGATTGAGAGACAGGGACATGAAATATGCAATGCTGTTCCCAGCCCGGCTACGTGTGGTACATGGAGATCGGACGTTCTTCTTTGATCACCCTGAGGCTGCAAGTGACTGGCTTGACACACTGCCCGGATGGCAGGGACATCCTGAACACTCTGGTGGAGCCGAAGGTGGCCCGATGGAGCAGGAATAGTACTGGGATTTGGTTCGCTGGACTTCATATAGACCTTTCAGCTGTGGTCTGCGGACCCTTAAATTCGCTTTAATTGAGCTGTTTTTCCAGGGGTGGCCGAGGACGTGGGCCTCTTCCTCCTCGGGGGTTCTTTTCGTAGATTAGTTATTTGCTAGGGTGACAGGCACACTGCAAGTTGGGGGGCCTTTGAGTCTAACGCAGGGGTGCAGGGTGGGGGGTATTGTTTCTGGGGTAGACTGGGGGAGGCGGGGGGGGGAGTTGTTTTTGTTTGGTTCAATTCAAGGCACTATATTGATGGACTTTTGGGCTTGGCTGTTGCGACTAATGTGGGATGGATGCTGCGACTAAGTTTGGGATGGGGGTAGGGGGCTAAAATTGCTATGTTGGAATGTTAACGGGTTGGGGGACGGGATAAAACGTGGTGTGGTGTTACAACTTTTGAGACGTCTCTCCCCTGATGTCGTACTGTTGCAAGAGACACACTTGATAGGCAATACATGTCATACTATGAATCGTAGGGGCTACCGTCTCCTTGCGCACTCCGGCTTCACCACTGGCTCTAGGGTGGCGGGTATCCTGGTCAGGGCCTCCCTCCCCCTCGAGATCGACGCCGTCATTCTTGATGATAGGGGGCGTTATGCCGCCATTACTGGACGATGGGAGGGGAGAGTCTTCTCTCTGCTCTCCGTTTATGTCCCACCTGGCCTTCAGGCTACGACCTTTGCTGATCTGGGGAGGGTGATACTGGGGCTCCCGGAGGGTATCCTTGCTGTGGGCGGTGATTTTAACTCAGTGGTCTCCGGGAATAGCGATCGCTACCCACCTAGGAATCTTGGGAGGTCCCAGTCTTGGTTGGGTGGCTTTCTTGACACTCTGAGATTGATAGACTGCTGGAGGCTGCTACATCCTGGACAACTGCAATACACCTTTCACTCTGGTGCACACGGTAGCCTCTCGAGACTAGACTATATCCTGATGCCCGCAACACAGGCCCCGTTGGTTACAGAAATCAGACACTTGGCTAGGGGTATTTCAGATCACTCCCCCTTGTGGCTTGTAATGGAAGCCGGGCCGGGAACTGAGGGTCGGGTAGCCCCGATCAATCCTTGGTATCTCCGTGACCCAAAGATCCGAACGGAACTGATCAAATCGCTTGACCATTATTTTGTGGATAATGTGGGGTCTGTGTCATCGTCTGTTTCGCTATGGGAAGCCTATAAGACCGTCACCCGCGGTCATGCCTTATCATTAATTAATAGCGCCAAGAAGCGTAAGTGTGAGGCAGTGGTCCGACTTGAAACTGAGTTATCGGACTTAGAAAGAGACCTGGAATCTGATGTTACTCAGGATAGGTTGCACCTCCTCAGCCTCAAACAAACTGACTATAGAGCATTGGTCACTGATGCCGCTAAGGTGATGAGTAGGGAGCAGCAAGGCCGTTTGTATGACGTGGGTGATAAGGCCGGAAAGTTGATTGCTTGGTTGGACAAGAGGGAGAGGGCTAGTCGTGTGGTTCCCTTGATTGAAAAGGCGGATGGTGTGAGAGTGACTGACCCAGTTTAGATTGTGGAGTGTTTTTCCGAGTATTTCCAAACCGTTTACTCCCCAGTATCGGATAGACCGGAGCAGGACTCGCATCTGCTTCTTAGGGATGTTGCATTGCCCTGCTTGTCGGATTTGGATAGGGAGCTGATGTACGCGACACTCTCCATCGAGGAGGTCGCGGCCGCGGTTCGCTCTGTGAGATCCGGGAAGGCCACGGGTCCGAATGGACTTCCCATCAAACTTTATAAGCTGCGTCCAGATAAAATAGCACCACATCTTCGCTCTATGTTTTTGGAATCGCTAGAAGCTGGTACCCTTCCCCGTGATCAACGACTTGCATCTATCGTCGTGATCCATAAGGAGGGGAAGCCACGGGATCGTTGCGCGTCGTACAGGCCCATCTCGCTCTTGAACGCCGAGCCTAAGATCCTTGCAAAAGTGCTTGCGAATCGCTTGATAACTGTTGTCTGCGACCTGATCCAAACGGATCAGTCTGGGTTCATTCCGCACCGTAACACGGCACTTAACCTTCGGCGTCTACATGGCGCCCTTGCGAGAGCATCCTCGCTGCGTGAATCGGCCATTTTGGCCTCTTTGGACCCACAATGGCGTTTGATACGCTGGAATGGCCAATCTTTTGGCGGCCCTCGTCAATTTTGGTTTCAGCCCTGTTTTCATCAGTTGGGTGAAGTTACTATACCATGACCCCTTGGCTCAGGTGGTCGTTAATGGTCGTGTCTCTGGCTCGTTTTCACTCGGGAGGGGTACTCGCCAGGGGTGCCCGTTGTCCCCGCTTCTTTTTGCCCTTGCTTTGGAGCCCTTGGCGGCTTGGCTGAGGTGGGAGCCATCAATGAAGGGTATACGTTGGACCCCCGACTTCGAGGACAGAGTGTCGCTCTATGCTGACGACATCCTGCTATACCTCACGTCTCCTCGGAAGTCGCTAATAGTACTATTCGATGTATTGACCTCCTTCGGTAAAAACTCTGGCCTCGTGATCAATTGGTCCAAGTCCTGCGTGTACGTTCTCTCGGGAGATTCTCCTCTCTTGCCGCGTGGGTGCCCAATACAGGTGGTACACGAGGGTTTCAAATACTTGGGGGTGTTTATCACCTTGGATGCTGTTGTTCGCTTTGAACGTAACCTTCTACCCCCGCTTCGGCGCCTGCGGTCCGATGTTGAGGCATGGCGTAGACTTCCGTTGTCTCCGCTCGGACGGGCAGCTTTATTCAACATGATGTCATTGCCCCGATTTCTCTATGCCCTCCAGACCACTTTTGATACCATCCCGGCCAGTTACTTTTGAGAGGTCGAAAGCTTGCAGAGACAACTGATATGGGGTGGGCGGTCCCGCATAGCCCTTGCCAAGTTAACACTCCCTTGGTATGACGGTGGAATCGCTCTCCCGGATATTAAGCGCTACTACTAGGCTTCCCAGCTGGGGGCGATTAACCACGGCATGTACGACCCCGCGTCGAATTCCGCGTTTGAAATGGACAGTTGGTTGCTGCCTGGTGGGGACTACAATAGGGTGCTTTATACGAAATCCGCTGGGGGGACGCTTACTGGCCCTACCAAGATAGCTGTGCAGGTTTGGATGCAATGGGATGGAAGGACAGACTCACACGCGCAACCCCTCTTTACGCTTCCGAGAGGTTAGGCTCCCTGTGGAAGACGAAAGGTTTTGATAGATGGGACGTTATTGGTACAGGCAGGGTGAATGATGTATGGACTAAGGATCGGGTTAAAACCTTTGAGGAATTGAGACTGGAGTATGACTTGAGTGACAAGGAGTTTTTTAGATATGCTCAGATCCGACATGCGTTGATGGCGGTTTTTCCTCCGGGCACTACTGTTCCGGAGGCTTCGCCGCTTGAGGATCGGGTACTTGACGGACATGTTCCCGACAGTACGATTTCGCTTATTTATAAGAAATTGATAAACAATAGGACCAACCTCTTACAGCGTCTCAGGGAAGCTTGGACCGGTGATGGCTTGGAGTTGGATGACGAAGACTGGCAGTCGGCCATATCCTCGCCGAAAGAGGTTGCAATTCCGGCCCGCCTCCGGTTTGTACAGCTTAAGATTCTCCATAGGATCTATGTTACCGGTCCGCGATTGGTCAGTATGGGTTATGCTTCGGATGGGCTGTGCAGGCGTGGTTGCGGCCTTTTGGGCACTTTTCTCCATATACTCTGGGAGTGCCCTGTGGTTGTTCGTTTCTGGAATCGAGTGCATGCAGTCATGGAAGAGGTCACGGGTGTTGCGTTGTTGCCTGAAGCTAGACGATGTTTGCTGAATGTTTGGGAACCCAATGACTATGATTTGGCCCAGACTCAGTGGGTGACCCTTCGCAAAGAGGGATATCGCCCAGTTGTGGGGCTCTCAGAGGCCGCCCACAGTCTTGGCCTGGAAGGAAAATATAGATTGGTGCATGTTCAGAGAGAAGACGGTGTATGTTGCACGTGGCAGGCCCCGCAAGTGGGGCAAGATTTGGGGTCAATGGAATTCCTACCGGGGAGACATCTGTACACCTCCCCACACACATTTAGTGGCGGATCCTCCTTCCCCTTGACCCAACATTCCTCCTATTGTGTTGCTTGGATTGTCTCCGGACTTGCTACATCCCTCTTCCTTCCCATCCTGTAATGTCAATGTTTGTATTATGATCTTATGCTTTCCCCCCCGTAACCGCTTCGCCATTCGATTGATTGTACTGCCTTGTTATTTCTATTTTTTCTTGTTTATGTTGTTAAAAAATTTAATAAAAAGAAATATAAAAAAAAAAACAGTGGAACAAAACAAACCTCTTGCATTTTACAAATGGGAATTTGAGCTGTCACACAGGAAATGCAAGTCTACACCCACTTAGATGGGGCCCCATGTGTAGGGACTAGGAGTCATTCTGCTGGTGTTATGTTTCTTTCTGAGAGGATAGTTGGGATGCTTCACTCAACACCTCATGCATGCATTGTCCTCATTTCCAAAATTAGGACAACAGAATTTTAAAAACATATTTGTTTCACCTAAATTATATATTTCAAACCATCTGCCTGCTGGGGATATTCTCAGACAAAGAAGGTGCCTGTGGGATCATCTTAGGTACTACGGTACTATCTGCTTGGAACAGATATATATTATGTGTAAAGCAACGGGGAAACTCCTGCAGGACTGTTGCTGCGTATTTGCACCAGGCAGATCGCTTGTGCAAACTCAAGTACACGCTGCACTCAAGTAGATGGACCTTTACTCCTGGACTCGGGCATAACACAACAAATCAATCAAAGTTAAATATTGTGAAGTGCATTTGGCCCCACAAAAATGGAGGAGAGTGCTTGATTTACAAACCATGAAGGTTTATCAGCAAATTAGCAAAGTTACAAACTTAAATCATTCAAATTAGTTGTAAATCAGTGATCAGTACACAAATCCATGACTCAAAATAATTAAAAACAATTAAAAATCACAAATACAAAGATAAGCACTTTAAAGTTGTCTTAAAGTAAATCAAGCAGGTACAGTTTTCCAGGAAGGGAAATTCTCTAATTTGCTAAAATAGAGAAGTCAGTGAGTTGAGAGAAGTCTGGCAGAAGGTGTCTAATTTTTTCGGGCAAGGGGAAGGAAAGCCTCTACTCTGTGGCCAGTGAGATAGCATCCTTGGTGTGGTTTCCCCAGACATTTGGCCTTTAGACCTCCTGTTTTACTGACTTCATTTGTGCTGGCTTTAGGATTCAGAGTACTTTACCACTGCTAACCAGTGCTAAAGTGCATGTCCTATGTAGTTTGAACATGGTAACATTGGCTTATCCACAATGGCATATTTAATTTACTTATACGTCCCTAGTAAAGTGCACTATATGTGCTCAGGGTCTGTAAATTAAATGCTACTAGTGGGCCTGTAGCACTGATTGTACCATTCACTTCAGTAGCCCTTTAAACATATTCAGACCTGCCACCTCATGTAAATGTAAATGTAAATGTATTTCGATTTATATAGCGCACGAATCACCTAGGGGTCTCAAGGCGCTTGCTTAGGGAACCCGTCCTGGTATTCCCCTGTGAGATACCCCGGCAGGGTATTCACAAGGTGAAAGCCAGGCATCCCGCCGCGAGGGGCCGTAGTGGAGATTAAGCAAGCTATTGCCCAGAGTCGCAGAGTGTGACCCCGTGAGTCGAGTAGGCACCGGAGCGAGAATTGTCGAGTCCGTGGAATTTTTGAGCCCGAGACCCGCCGAGGCGGGGAATCGAACCCTGGTCCACGGCTGATCTCATCTTCCGGGTCTGCCGCCTCTAACCACTGAGCCACGCTTCTCCTCAGAGCCTGTGTGTGCAGTTTCCAACTGCCAGATTGAACTGGCAAGTTCACCAACTTGCCAGGCCCATACCTTCCTTTTAATTACACATACGTCACCCCTAAAGTAGGCCCTACACATTCCTGAGGGTAGGGTGGAGTGTATTTAAAATCTAGGGCATATACTTTTAAGTTTTACATGTTCTGGTAGTGAAATACTCTTAAATGTGTTTTTCACCACTGCAAGCCCTATCTCTACCATAGGTTAACATTGGGATTACCTTGTTACAGTTTACAATTGTATCTTTCAATTGCGAAAAGATGGAAATTTGAAGTGTGGTCTCTGAACTCACAATTTAAAATCACAACTTAATGTGAAATCGGATTTTAAATTGTAGGTCTGAAAATGCCACTTTTAGTAAGTTGCCATTTTCTTACTTTAACCATTCTGTGCTTCTGATTGTCTCTGATTACACGTCTGGGGTGGGTGCCAGCTGGGCTTTGTGCACTCCCTCTAGACAGTTACAAATAAAGGGAGCTAGGATGTGACACACATCCTGATGGCCCATTACCAGGCTAATGGGCCTTCCTAAGCTAGATTGGGAGGGAGGAGCTGACGCTTGCACCTGAATAAGGCTGTGCCTGTCCCACACAAAGAGCTGCATAACCCCCTGTAGTGAGTCTGTAGCCAGGGCCGGAAAGGCAGGGACCTTGTGTACTTCAAAGGCCTCTTTGAAGTCTCCCCCACTTCAAAGGCTCAATTGGGTATAAGTACTGGACCTTTGATACCATGACTTCAGAACACTGCTGGAACTAAATATATTCTGCCATGAAGAAGAGCTGCTGAGCTGTAGGTGGGACTGCCACTTTGCTAACTGCTTTGCTTGTTGGCCTGCTGCCTGCTCGCTGTGCTGTAGAAGGGACTGCCATTTTACTACCTGCTATGCTGTGTTGGTCTGCTGCCTGCTGCTTCTGGCCTGGGAGTGAGAAGGACTAGACCTGATCTCTACATCCTTGAACCCAAGTTCTCCAAGGGCTTACTGACTTGTCTTCTGTTTTGAGGTCTCAGGGCCATTAAATACTTCTTTCAACTCTGCTGCAGCAGCTGGACTCTGCCAATGGTGAGTCCTACCTTACCAAGAGGTACCAATCCAGTTCTGGGTCTTCGAACGTGGGTTCTGCAGTTGTTCTTCTATAAATGTCAATGCAGTGCCAACTGTGTGCTGATTGGAACTGACGCAGTGCCCTTCGTCGCTGATTCAGAGCCACTTCGAGGACATCCCTACGTGTCTTGCACTTGCATCGTAAGCTATTTGACGACGACATGGGACCTGACTGCGAGGCTCGACGATGACGCAGCACCTGCATTGTAAGGGATTTGGCATCAATGCGGAACCTGACTGCAAGGTTCGATGATAAAGCTACCAGCATGCTTGAATGGGACCCGACACATTAAGTCTTTGACGTCCACACTTATGCCATCCAAGGTACTTTTTATGGGGAACTTGCATGGATCCTGTAGCTGGCCTGCCCTCCATTGCGGTCAGCCTGTACTTTAGATTCATCCCATTCCAGCACAAACTCAAATAACCCCTAAGCGCTATTGGCTTTTAAGCACTATATTGCAGGTTCATCTTTAAAAACTCATATCTCAAGTTCAACTAATTGGATTTTTGTCATTTTGGTCTTGTTTTACTCATAAAAGTATTCTTTATTTGTCTAAACTGGAGTCTTGTTGTGGTGTTAACGCTCTGGGACAAGCTACCAGAGGGTGAGGAGAGGTTCATTTAGGTTGTGTATCTGACCTACCCTGACTAGGATTGTGGTCCCTACCTTGACAGTGTCCAAACCTCTGCCAAATTTCAAACACAATGGAATTCCTCTTGCTTCATTTTCTGAAACATTAGCTTCACATCAGAAAACAGAAAACTGGTTACATAGAAATACTTTTAGGGTATACTCTTTCCACTGTTGAGGGTAAATGCAACACCTTAATAATATTACTAAGATATCTAATCTTGACTGTAGATATCCACTTCAACCTGAAGATGTCAGTTCCCAGCAGAGTGAATAAATCAGGACGTTGATATCAAGGTTCTCTGTTTTCTCTCTAATCCAATTCCTTTCTCTGTTTCTACTATTGACCAACATATGTAGTTAGTGGTGGATGTGATGAGCACCTGATGATTGCGCCCACCAGGGCGGCATAAGTTTTCTATTACAAGGCTTGATGTCACAGCAGAGCCATCGCTAGTTCTCCAGCCTTCAGCAGACAAGAGGTATGTCATAGTCATGGTGGCTGAATCTACCCAGGTTGTAGGATGATTCACCACCGTCAAGGAGGTTTCCAATCCCACAGCTGCCAATTGCGACATCATCCCATCAAAAGCACTCTGCAATGACCTCTAAAATTTCTTTCAACAAAATATTGCCAAGATCTACAACACATTCGACCCACAGCACACTGATACCAACTCCCTTGACCCGCTGGACACCTCCTTCATCGCCAAACAGCAGCTAAGTAACGGGAAACCCCTCTTGAAAAAAACAGCGCCCTGATGAATACCATCCACTCAGACCCATGCCCCCACTTGATATACAACCTTGGAAGAACCATCAACTCTACCACGCTCACAGCTATCATTAACACCTTGTAGGAAATTGGATTTCTGGTTGGCTAGGGCATGTGCCTAAGCCAGGCAAAAACCACTACTCTAGTCAGGGCAAGGGAGTTAGGTACACGCTGAAGATAACCCCTGCTCACCCACTTGGTAGCTTGGCAGAGCAATAAGGCTTATCCCAGAGGCAATGTGTAAAGCATTTGCGCAACACACGCACACAGCAGTGACACACTAGGCACATTACAAAAGAAACTCCACACAAGATTATATAACAATAGCCTTTGTATTATCTATATAACACATTAGAATGTAATCACATATATTACACTGTGCCAGTGGCACTTGTCATGACTTCACAGGGATTATGTAAATTACTTAGCCAATCAGGCAATAATGACCTAAATCACAGTTAGGTAGGGCAACCAGTTACTACTGGTAAGGGTGCACTTAGCACAACACATTAGCCATAAACCTCATAGAGGTATGCAGCATAGCACAATATGCATACACATAATCCTCAGCAGTACCTCCTAGCAAGAACCTGTAGAGGGCACACAGTTGTAACCCTTACTGGCAATGTAATACCACACGTATGTAGGCAGCAGGCATTAGGCATAAAACCTCATCATTTTGGATCCCCCTGTATGAGACAACATTACATCAGGGTGCAATAAACACAAATTGCTTGTGTACACAATACCATCACAACACTATACCCGTGGTGCAAAATCCTGGCAATATAACATCCAAAACCTACTCACATCAGGGCACAGCATCTAAGAAAGCCTGACCATGAGTATAGAACAACAGTAAGACTGACCTCTGCTCTCCTTTGACAATACCTGGTTTCCTAGAGTTCTTCCCGTAGGCTACTGCACCACGTGCCCACCTACTAACCGGGAATGCAGCAATTCACTGGACCCCCAGCATGAGGCTTTCCACTCAGCTTCCAACGCGGCCAGGTCACGATACACGGCCTTTGCTGGTGAGGGGACCTCACCAGGTCCTCCCCCTCGTAGCGGCCTGTAGTCGGGGAACTTCCCCTGTTCTCCGGCCGAGTCAGGAATCCCCTGGGCTGCCTCTCGGGAGCCCCAGCCACAACCCGTCTTCGCCTCTGCCTGGCTTCCGCGTGCTCCACGGGCTTTCAGCTAACGGCCTCTCCTCCCACGTCAAGCTTCTGAAGCGGGGATGCCGGTGCCCTCTAGGCAGCACGGGAGGCGAGATGGACAAGCCGGTCAACCAGCCTCCACCACAGGAAGCCGGTAAATAGCTGTGAAGAGCGTCATGCTATCTCTCAGCTTTCCGTTTTAATTTTCTGGCAACACACAGGGCTCTCTGCTTCTTCAAGTAAAGCCCGGCCCACAACCAGGCAATAGCCGCTTGGCTTCCAGTGGCTTTGTCCTCCCCTTACAGTGTTAACACACTGTACCCGCTTTATGTGGGGGGTTGAGCCCCCTCCTTGGGCTCAGGAAAGGAGGTGGAGAGCGCCCATTCCGCGCTTCTGGTGAGGTAGGGGGCAACATAGAAAGGAAGTGTTCCATGCGATCCTCTGCAGCAGGAGCGCAGACTTGGGCAACCAATGTGAAAAGTGCAAAATCTAAAGCGCTCCCCACACGCTGGGATGAATTCACCCAGAGCCAGCCACACAGCCCTAAGGATGACTGGGAGCTCCGAGCAGTGGGGTAGACTCAGGCCAGTGCACATGCAAAGTCCAGATGGTGGTCCCCTGGCAGTACATCAATCCCCCGGTCCCACGCAGTCTCTTCGAGCTCCAAGTAAGCACTAAACATGGGGTCACAACCCCAGTACTAATAGGGCATATGGTTTGTTCTCCCCTGGCCCAGGGCTCTGAGCCCAGTCCAAACCAGTTCTGGGGTGCACTTAAAAATCTTCTTACAGTGCACAACACTCCTCCTTTTAAGTCTAAGCCCTGAAATCAGACACACCACAGGGCGGTGAAGCCATCATTGTGGAAGGTAGGCACAGCCCTATTCAGGTGCAGGTGCTACTCCTCCCATCACTCCAAATGCAGACCAAGCCTATTCAGCCTAGCACTGACTCATCCAGACTCCCTGGAGCCACTGCTCCTCCCCAGCACCTGTCACTTCAAGGCTAGACAGTCAATACACAACAGGCAGGCACAAAGACACATAGCACACAGAAATACTTACTTCTAAAAGTGGCGTTTCTAAAATAGTGATAATAAATCCGCGAACACCAGTACGCAGCTTTTATCACCACTATTCCAAACATACCAAACTTGATCACGCTACCCCTCTCATGTCAGGAATTACCACTGAAGCACATATCAGGGAATCCCAAATGCATCCCTATGAGAGGGCAGCCTCACAGCAGTGAGAAACCAAATAGGTTGTTTGTCACTATCAGCACATGCCACACAGTTAAGGCACATGTCCTACCTTTTACCTAAACCGCAACCTGCCCATGGGGCTAGCTAGTACCTACCTTAGGGGTGACTGATATGTAGTAAAAGGGGAGTGACAGACGTGGCAACCACTATATGTGCCACATCACAGCGCCAGTAAACTGCACATGCATGCCCTGCAGTGGCCAAGGCTGAGACAGGTTTGAAAGGCTACTTCGGTGGATAGCGCAAGCAGTGCTGCAAGCCCACCAGGAGCATTTAATTTACTGGCCCTGAATATGTGAGATACTACTGTACAAGGGACTGATAGGTAAATTATATATTCCAAACAGGTGTAGACCAATCTTACCAAGTTTACAATAAAGAGCACATGCACCTTAGTACTGAACAGCAGTGATAAAGTGCCCAGAGTCATAAAACCACGAACAACAGGTCAGACAAAATACCGGAGGAAGGCAAAAAGTTCTGGGATGACCCTGCAAAATAGGCCAAGTCCAACGCACCTCCATAACCATCACCACTTTCCGGTCTTGCTGGAAAAATGCAGAATTCAATGCCCTTTCGAAGAAACCAACAGCGGGCCTCAGCAGCCACAGACCCATCTTGGTCCTGCCTTTTCCAGTTAAAGTCATGAAGAAAGCAATAAATACCCAACTCACAGACCACCTAGAACTCCATCAACTCCTAGACAGCTCACAATCAGGCTTTTGCACAAACCACAGCACAGAGACAGCACTCATTACAGCCACCGATGACATCAGAAGCATCCTTGGCCAAGGAGAAACGTCCGTACTTATCGGCCTTGACATCTTCGCATCTTTCGATATGGTGTCTCACAAGTCACCCATCAGAAAGATTCAGCATTTGGGCATCTGCGGACTGGCCCTCATGTGGATATCCTCCTTCTTGAAAGACAGAACTCAACAATTAGACTTCCCCCTACACCTTAGAACCCAAGAAATTCATATGCAGAGTCCCTCAAGTATCATCCTCTGCCCAACACTCTGTTATGCCTACATGACACCCCTCGTGGACATCATCATAGCCCATAGCATCAACATAGTATCCTACTCCGAAGACACACAACTCATTCTATCCCTTGCCGACTCAGCCAGTACCGTCAAAACAAACTTCGCCAACTACATGAGCAACGTCGTTGCTAGAATAAAAAACAACTGCTTTCAGCTCAACACAGACAAAACTGTAGTCATAATCTTTGGCAACAACCACTGGCCCTTGACGGCCCTTCAAACTTGACCCCCTCCCACCCCTGTGGACTATGACAAGAGCCTCGGGATCATCCTGGAAAACAACCTCTCAATGAGACGACAGATCAATGCTGTCTCCTCATCATGCTTCCAAATCCGGCGAAGGCTATGCAAGATTATCGAGTGGATCCCACAGAACACCAGATGTACGGTACACAAGTAGACTTGGTTACGGAAATGCCCACTATATTAGAATCCCAGGCCGTGTCCAGCGATGACTCCAAACTGTTATATGGTTCCCACTAGAAAATGTAGGACTGCGTATTAGGAGGATAGAACTTCTGAATGTAGGGACTGGATTTGACTCTACCATAAGAGACTGTCAGACCAATACCTAACTAGCTCACAGTGCCCCATCTGAACCCCTAACCTTCCTAGGGTGGCAGGTGTTTCTGTCAACCTTAAACATGACACTCCGATACCAGAGGGAATCATGGAAACAGATCTTACCCCTTTCGCCATTTACTGATGCTTTCCCATGGTAAACACATGAAAGATTTGAATAAAGTTTTCAATACCTATATTGTAACAACCATAGTCTTGCATAGAAAGAATGAGCTGCAATTATTAAGGCAGATAAAACAAAGCAGTGTAATCAAAATGATGAACATTGTGAAAAGAATGAACAGTCCAACCATGGCAGTCTGATTCTATATATGTCTACCAATCACTACCACTACTCTGAGAGCATAGTGGGTGTACCGTCTGCCTGATCTCTTAGGTTAGCCTGAGCCCAGGAAATCGGCTTGATATAGGATTGGCAATCCCTCTCTGCACGACGTATTGGAGGCACAGCTCTGTTGCAATATTATGTATAGATGTTAGAAGATGTCTCACAATGGACAACACAAGGATATCTTGTTCTATGTTCCTAGCCTTGAATGGAGTGGTCAGATAATATAACAACAAAGGGTTTCTAAAAACAAGCTGCATGTGCAGAATAATATAGTGCAAGCAAAACATGTAAAAATAATATTGCTAAAACAATTGCAGCCTAAAACATGTAAAATATAAAACTAAATTGGAGCACCAAAATGGGCCCAAGAAGGGCTCACCACAAAACCACCCAGAACCCTGCTGCCAGACTCATCCTGAACATCCAGCAAAATATCCACATATCTCCACACCACAGCAATCTCTACTTGCTTACTTGCTCCTAGTCCAGGAAAGATGTAAGTTCAGGCTACTCACCCACGCCTACAAATCTCTCCATGACACCGGTACAACTTACCTCAATCAGTGCCTCAACTTCTACCAACCCACCAGACACATTTTGTCTGCATCAAAGGCAAGGGCACACCTCCCTCACATCAAGAAGGCCATAAGCAGTGAACACTCCTTCTCATGCCTTCTCATACCTCACGGCCAAGACCTGGAGCGACCTCCAGAAACACCTTAGTACCGCCCCCTCCCTTATGGACTTCCAAAGGAACCTCAAGACATGGCTCTTCCAGATGAAACAGGCATAATCTCCTCCTCCCCCTTCAGCACCTGGATACCCTCCCGGGTGATTAGCCACGCTGTACAAGTTCACATAACATAACATTCAGTTTGCTTGGCTTCTTGTCGAAAATCAGGTGGGCACTGATTACTCTCCCCAATTGAGTCCACTTCATCTAGATTGTCCCACACTCCAGGCCCAGTTGCTGGGCTTCTCCTTCTTTAGCAGCTTCTTCCTGCAAGGTCAGGAACTCCTTTCCCTCTCTTAGCAGGGTTGGTGGCAACCAGATCCACAGCTGTTCGGCAAGACTGGCTATCTAAGCAGTCCTTAGAGTACTCTCACACCCTTCCATAAGCATAAGAACTTGGAACTGAAACTGAGTAAATAGTTTGGCTCCCACTTTATAAGTATTTTCCAAAGCGGGGGATGTTGATACCAGTGCCAATGTCCAGAAACCAGTGTGGCGTGGTTCCTTCTCAAAGTTAATTTTGTCTTCTGTAGGCTAGACACATTCTTTCACAAAGAGATGGCTCTCACAGCACATGGTGATGATGCTGGCTCTAAATGAAGCACCCAAAACACATGATCGCAATGAAGTGTGAAGTCTCCGCACCTGCTGTTATCAGACTTCGGTAGTAACACTCAGGGGAGAGACAAAGGAAACAGGTGCTGCACATAAGATTCCATCTCCATTCCACTTTTGACTGAAATGGTAGTGCTCAAAAAGAGATCATTATCAGACCCTTGCTGTCAGGTCATAATTCAATAGGTAAGGCAGCCCTGACTCCATCCTCTCTCAATTCATTGTCTGATGCTACACCCTCCAGCTCAACAATGCAAAATAATAATAATAATAATAGGGGCATTTGTAAAGCGCTGAGTTACGCGCACCGGCGTGTCCCCGCGCTGACGGTGAGAGAAACAGAAACAAGGAAAACAGTACTGGCAGGCTAAAATTATCTGGTGTAGAGGTAGGTTTTTAGCTTAGCTCGGAATCTCGTTTCTGCTTGTTCCAGGCGAAGGTCTACTGGGAGTTTGTTCCAGTGGTTGGGAGCCAAGTGCCTAAAGGACCTGCCTCCCATTCGAGCTTTCTTTACCCTGGGAGTCCTCAGCAGTCCTCCGCCCGCAGATCTAAGCGCTCTAGGAGGTTCATAGGCTTCGATCAGTTTCTGTCATGCACAAAAAACAAATCCCTGTTTAAGTAGTAGCAGGCTAAGATTGCTGTAAGAAAGCTGAACAGGGGTATTGGGCTAGTCTGATACTTAGCAAGTTGTCCAATGGACACATCAGACATAAATGCAGGACTAAATCTAATCAAATTCACACAACATATAAAAGTAAAAAACGCTGATACTAAAAATAGTTATAAAGATATACACAATTTATTTGAAAACCTCCCAACTGGGTTACAGTCTAAAAAATGCAGCAGCATATACAGTATAAAATACCATTAAAAAATGGCAACCTTATAAAATGTATACAGTCAAAGTGTTGTAAACAAGTCGACGTGGCGTTTCGGTGTTATTTAGTCTTGACACCTTCTTCAGGACACAAACATTTGACTTCTTATCTTTATCTTATATTGAGGAAGCTTATCAATTGCTGTCTCTCTTTGTGATTGCTTATCACCAAGGTATCTTCATAGTATTTCATACACAAGCGAGAAGTCTTGTGTTGCGGACTGAGGATTATCAGTGTGCACGGAGGAACCACCGTTGCTGATAGAGGGTGCTCCTTTTTATGACAGATTAGTTCATTTGTGGGGAGTCTTTTATCTCTATAGTCTTTTCCCTTTAAATGTGGGTAGAGATTCAGGTTATGGCTATGGGAGTATTCCCCGCTTGTTCCGGTCCTTTCTCCTATATAACCAGGAAATGCGTAATCTTATTCGTTCAGGTCGGCCTCCCTGTTCCTCCGTGTCATCCCACTTCGCGCAAATCGAAGAGCTCTTCGATTTGCGCGAAGTGGGCAACACAAGACTTCAGTCCGCAACACAAGACTTCTCGCTTGTGTATGAAATACTATGAAGATACCTTGGTGATAAGCAATCACAAAGAGAGACAGCAATTGATAAGCTTCCTCAATATAAGATAAAGATAAGAAGTCAAATGTTTGTGTCCTGAAGAAGGTGTCAAGACTAAATAACACCGAAACGCCGCGTCGACTTGTTTACAACACTTTGACTGTATAAATTTTATAAGGTTGCCATTTTTTAATGGTATTTTATACTGTATATGCTGCTGCATTTTTTAGACTGTAACCCAGTTGGGAGGTTTTCAAATAAATTGTGTATATCTTTATAACTATTTTTAGTATCAGCGTTTTTTACTTTTATATGTTGTGTGAATTTGATTAGATTTAGTCCTGCATTTATGTCTGATGTGTCCATTGGACAACTTGCTAAGTATCAGACTAGCCCAATACCCCTGTTCAGCTTTCTTACAGCAATCTTAGCCTGCTACTACTTAAACAGGGATTTGTTTTTTGTGCATGACTGAATTTCCCCCACCCTGAAAAACTAAACAGGGGACCCTCCACTCTTTTTGAATTCGATCAGTTTCTGCAAAGGTCGGGGCGCCCTACCATACAAAATCCGATGACACGTGCAGAGAGCTTTGTACTCAACTCTGCTCTTTACCGGAAGCCAGTGAAGTTTTTGTAGAGCCAGCTTCGAGGGCGCCCTTTTGGGCAGCCTAAGAATCAGGCGTGCCGCCGCATTCTGCAGCACTTGAAGACGTGCAACGCTTTTACTCGGTGCCCCAAGGTACAGCAAGTTCGCGTAGTCAAGCCTTGCGGTCACCAAGGCATGCACTAAGGTTTGACTCGCTTCCAATGGCAGAAGGTCTAAAACCTTCTTCAGTCTCTTCAGGACCCCAAAACAGACTCCGACTACCCGATTGATCTGAGGCCCGAAGGTAAGAGCCGCATCGAACCACACGCCAAGATTTTTGGCCTCCTGACAAGGGGTGGGAGTAGATCCGAGACAGGATGGCCACCAGGCTGACGACCAGGCCGACTGGGCTCTCCCTACCACCAGCACCTCTGTCTTGCTGCCATTTAGCTTCAAACAATTTGTGGCCATCCAATCGGCCAGATCTTCCATGCACGACTGGAAGCCATCCGCAGCAAGACAGGGCGCGTGCGACAGGGAGATGACCAGCTGCGTATCGTCAGCATATGTCACCAATTGGAGGCCATAGCTCTCCACAATCGATGCAACGGGCGCCACATACAAGTTGAAAAGGGTCGGGCTCAGGGACGAGCCCTGCGGCACGCCCTGACCCAACGACACCCCTTTGGAGTAGTAGTCGCCCTGCCTCACTTGAAAGCTCCTTCCTGTGAGGAAGTCCTGGATCCACCTCAACGCGGTGCCAGCGATGCCACCTTTGCTCAGACACTGCAGCAAGGTGGAATGTGCTACAGTGTCGAACGCCGCGCTGAGGTCAAGCAGGATCAAGGCCATGGTTTTCCCCTCGTCTACGCCCTGTCTCAGTTGTTCTGTTGCCATGAGCAGGGCGGACTCTGTGGAGTGACGCGGTCTGAAACCAAACTGCGTATCGTGGAGCAAACCCACCTCCTCAACATGCTTCATGATTTGGGTGTTCACCACCTTCTCAGCCACTTTGGACAGAAAAGGTAGGAGTGAGATGGGCCTCAGATTTTCCAACACCTCAAAGCCAATGTGAGGTTTCTTTCGGAGGGGGAGTACCACCGCCTGTTTCCACCCCTCAGGAAGTGTGCCAGATTCGAAGGAGATATCCAAGACGTGCCTTATGTAAGGCTCCAGGACACTCAGACTGTCCCCCAACCGCTTGGGAGACACCGGGTCCATAGGGGAGCCAGATTTTACCGAAAGGCACGTCCCGACCAGCTCCTCAGGAGGTGGCGTGGTGAAATTAGTAAGTGAGCCTGGGATCTCCCTACCCACAGATGTAACTTCAAACTCAACCCCTATAGTAGGAGGATTGGGGAAGGTCGAGTAGATTTTCTCGACTTTGGTGGAGAAATAGTTAGCGATGCGGTCACATGTTTCAATCGAACAACTCTTCGGGTCAGCGGACGAATCGATTGTGGTCAATGACTTATAGATACAGAAGAGCTCCTTAGCAGAGTTTTTAGCCCCTAGAATTTTCCCTGCATAAAAGGCTGCCTTCGACTTTTTAATCAGTCTATGATGCAGCCTCCTTTTTGCTAAGAACAATTCCCTGGCCTGAGCATCATAAGATACCTTCCAGGCTCGTTCAGCACGCTTACACTCTGCCTTTGTCCGCCGCAGCTTTCCATTGAACCAAGGAGCAGATCTTTCCTTGCGGCCGCCCTCCGATGTACGACAGAGTGGCGCTGTCTGATCTAACGCCTCAGTGATGCGCCTGTTCAAGTTAGAAACAGCAGATTCTATATCCGCACCTCCAGGCTGGCCTTCCCTTGTCAGTGCTAAATTAAAATCCTCCAAGGAGAATTTTGCCCACTTCCTCCTTAGATAGTTCAGGGGTGGCTGACTCTGCTTTATAGGTTTTAGACTATTTATAGAGAATGCCACCAGAAAGTGGTCTGTCCAGGGGATCGGCTCAATTGTAGAAACCTGAACCCCTCCCCAGTTTGCAAATACCGGGTCCAGCAGGTGGCCTTGGCGATGTGTGGGACAGGAGAGCTTGAGTTCCAGCTGAAGTGCTTGGATGTCCCTACAGAACTCCTCCGCTCCTTTATCCTCTGGGCTATTGAGATGTAAATTCAAATCTCCCAGTAAAAGAAATTTGTCCCTACGTAACGCTGCCTCAGTAAGACTCTCCACCAGGCTCTCCCTAAACTTGGTGCAAGGCCCAGGAGGTCGATAAACAAGAAAGCCTTTAATCGCCATCCCCCCATTTGATTGTATGTTGAAAGCACCTACTTCACTCTCCGCTACCGGGGTAGACTCCAGTGCGCAATCAAGACTTTTCTTAAAAAGGATCGCTATTCCCCCTCCCTTCCCTACAGGCCTATCCTGCCTGACCATGGAGTAATTCTCAGGCATGGCCTCAATAATATCTGAGTCGGAAAACTGGTCCAACCACGTTTCCGTGAGGAACAGAAGATCGAACTTTCTCTCCGTGAGCAGCTCGAATAAGTCGAGTCTGTGCTTACGCAATGACCTCACATTAAGGAGACCGCAAAATAGCGCGGCATACTCCCCGGCTGTATCCGGCGCGGTGGTAAACCGATACCGACATTGACCACACTCCTCAACCTCACTTGACATACCATACATACGGGAACAGTAGTCTTCGGACGTAGGCTGAGGAGCTGCTCTCTGTTCCAATAGATCTTATCCTCAGGAACAGGGATTACCACCCTAGCCCGCAGTCGGCCGCGGACGGGCGCAGACGGGCTCGACTTTGGCGACACTTCGGCGCGCCTTCGTCGCGCCCGCTGCGCCCGTCCGCTTCCGGGAGGACATCATCCTTTTGAAGCCCTCAGCCCGTCTGCCTCACAGCCACTAGACCGCTAACCGGTCACTCACAAGCGGAAGCGGAAGTGACTGTCTCTCACCTCCACGCCCTCCGCTCAACGGTGCTAGCCACCCTGTCGGACCGAGGCGTGGAGGAGGGAAGACAAGACAGCCACCCCAAATGCGCCGGTGAGTCGGGGGACACGGGGACACGGGGGACACAGGGGGGATTAACGAAGCCTCAGCCCACTATGGTCTTGACCCCAGCGGAATCACCGCTAAAAGTGCAGCCGCCAAATAATCAGGGTAAACAAGATTAAAATTTAAAATTTACTGTGCAGCACAGTTCGTTGTTAAAAGCACAGCGTAACCGCTATTAAAACACAATGTCTGCGCGCAAAGCAGCTGTGAGCCCTGCCACTGCTCACTCACCGCCACTCGTCCCACGTCTCAGGTTCCCTTTTGAAGCCCTCAGCCCGTCTGCCTCACAGCCACTAGACCGCTAACCGGTCACTCACAAGCGGAAGCGGAAGTGACTGTCTCTCACCTCCACGCCCTCCGCTCAACGGTGCTAGCCACCCTGTCGGACCGAGGCGTGGAGGAGGGAAGACAAGACAGCCACCCCAAATGCGCCGGTGAGTCGGGGGACACGGGGGGATTAACGAAGCCTCAGCCCACTATGGTCTTGACCTCAGCGGAATCACCGCTAAAAGTGCAGCCGCCAAATAATCAGGGTAAACAAGATTAAAATTTAAAATTTACTGTGCAGCACAGTTCGTAGTTAAAAGCACAGCGTAACCGCTATTAAAACACAATGTCTGCGCGCAAAGCAGCTGTGAGCCCTGCCACTGCTCACTCACCGCCACTCAGTACCCTTCCACTTCTACTGTCTGGGAAGGCTGTAACTCAATCTCCATCTTGTGCTATGTTTTACCAGGGGTGTCCAAAATGGTTTGTCATGGTTTCTGCAGCCACTTACTCACAAACAAAATGGAGTCCAGCTACCACTCACCACTCATACATCATACACATGTGCAGTGAAATGTGCGTGTGGGGTCTTGGCATTATATTCAAGGCCTAGACACCAAGCTTATCCTTGCACAGAAAAAAGGTCTGGTCAGCACTATCAATCAGAAAAATGCTGTGTTGCCACCACGCTTAATGTACATAACCCAGAACAAAGGCAGTAATGCTATCCTGACCAGAGAGCAAGCTTGGTGTGCCAATTCAAACTACTGGGCTTGGATCTGGATCTTAGAACCATGTTGAAAGGCCTGGGCCTCAGCGTGCATGCATTATTGTCATGTGTTATGAGTTAAGAAATATCAGTTTATGGGAAAACATCCAGCTGGGATCACTCAGGGCAGGCTTGCACGCCTATAATACCAATCAAAGGAAGTTAAGCTGACGCCGTTTCTCTTCGCCCTCCATGTTGAGTTTATTGTCCTGCGCCTCTTAACACAAATAAGATTTATGACATGGCCTGCACTGGCCACAACATAGCACTTTTTTTCAGTGACTTTCAGCTGAACTGCAGATGTGCTGCTAGACAGCATTTAATTCAATTCAATTCAGTTAATTTGTATAGCGCGCTACATACCCAGAGGGTCTCAAGGCGCTTGGAGAAGGGTGGGGAATTATTTGTCGAATATCCAGGTTTTAAGTTGCTTTCTGAATGTTAGGTGGTTCTGAGTGAGGCGAAGAAGAATGTGAAGTGAGTTCCATGTTTTTGCCGCCAGGTAGGAGAAGGATCTTCCTCCCATGGTGGTTTTGTTGATGCGAGGTACAGAAGCAAGGGCTTGGTGGGAGGAGCGTAGCTGGCGGGAGGGGGTGTAGAAGGAAAGTCGTGTATTGAGGCATTCGGGTCCAAGTTCGTAAAGTGCTTTGTGTGCGTGGGTTAGAAGGCGGAATGTTATCCTCTTATTGACGGGGAGCCAGTGGAGGTTTTTCAGGTGACCAGAAATGTGGTCATTACGCGGGATGTCTAGTATAAGTCTGGCTGATGCGTTCTGGATGCGTTGGAGTTTTTTCTGAAGTTTTGCGGTGGTACCGGCATATAGGGTGTTTCCGTAGTCCAGGCGGCTTGTCACCAGTGCGTGGGTGACCGTTTTTCTAGTTTCGGTGGGGATCCAGCGAAATGTTTTTTTGAGCATGCGAAGAATGTTGAAGCAAGATGAAGAGACGGTGTTGACTTGTCTGGTCATCGAGAGTGAGGAGTCCAGAATGATGCCCAGGTTCCGTGCGTGGTCTGTCGGGATGGGTGCTTTTCCAAGGGACTCTGGCCACCATGAGTCGTCCCAGGCGGAGGGGGAGGTGCCTAAGATCAGGACTTCTGTTTTGTCGGAATTCAGTTTCAGACGGCTCTGCTTCATCCACTCGGCTACTTCTCTCATTCCTTTATGTAGGTTGGTTTTGGCGGTGTTAGGGTCTTTGGTGAGTGAGAGGATCAGTTGAGTGTCATCAGCGTAGGAGATGATGTTGAGGTTATGTTGGCGGCGATGGCTGCGAGGGGGCTCATGTATACGTTGAAGAGGGTAGGACTGAGTGAGGATCCCTGTGGCACGCCGCAAATGACTTCAGTGGCCTCAGATTTGAATGGTGGGAGGCGGACTCTCTGGGTTCTTCCGGAAAGGAACGAGGTAATCCATTCCAGTGCTTTTCCTTGGATTCCGATGTTTCTGAGGCATTGTAGCAGGGTGCTGTGACAGACTGTGTCGAAGGCTGCGGAGAGGTCGAGGAGGATGAGGGCTACTGTGTCTCCATTGTCCAGAAGAGTTCGAATGTCGTCTGTTGCTGCAATGAGTGCGGTCTCAGTGCTGTGTTTGGCTCGGAAGCCGGACTGAGAGGAGTCGAGGCATTTGTTGGTTTCGAGGAAGGCGGCGAGCTGGTTGTTGACAGCTTTCTCGATAACCTTGGCCGGGAATGGAAGGAGCGAGATGGGGCGGTAGTTTTTGAGTTCGGTGGGGTCAGCTGTGGTTTTTTTTAGAAGGGCGCTGAGTTCGGCGTGTTTCCAGCTGTCCGGGAAGGTGGCGGAGTTGAGGGAGCAGTTGATGACATCTCGGAGGTGTGGTGCAATGATGGAATCTGCTTTGTTGAAGATGTGGTGGGGGCATGGGTCTGTGGGGGAACCTGAGTGGATGGAGTTCATCAGGCGGATGGTGTCCTCAGTTGAGACTGTGTTCCAGTCATTAAGGATGCTCAGGGTGGGTGACGGTACGGCAGAAGGTTGGGTTGGTTGGTCTCCGGGTTGGTTGTTGAAGCTGTTGTGGATGTCTGCGATTTTGTCGTGGAAGAACGAAGCAAGGGAGTCGCAAAGGGCTTGAGAGGGGGTGATGTCGTTGGAGTTGGCATTGGGGTTCGTAAACTCTTTGACGATGTTGAATAATTCTTTGCTGTTGTGGGCGTTGGTGTCGAGTCGGACTTTGAACGCGGCTTTCTTTGCGGTCTGGATCAGTTGGTGGTGTATGCGGGTGGCGTTTTTGAAGGCGTCCTTGGTGCTGGTGTTTGGGTCTTTTTTCCAGGCCTTCTCAAGAGAGCGACAGAGTTTCTTGGATTTCTTAAGATCATCGTTGAACCAGGGGGCGTTTTTGCTGCCTCTTTTGATTTGACGTTTTTTCAGGGGAGCTAGGTTGTCGGTGCTGTTGGCTAGCCATTGAGTGAGGTTAGTGGCTGCTTGATTGGGGTTCGAGGAATGGGCAGGGGCGTTTTGAAGAAGCGATGAGGAGATCTGGTCGAAGGTGATTTTGTTCCAGTTTCTTCGCAGAATAGGTTGAGGATGGTTGTGGGTTGTGGTCTTTTTGTAGATAAAGTGGACGCAACTGTGGTCCGTCCAATGGAGAGCTGTGGTGTGACTGAAGGAGATATGTTTGCTGGAGGTGAAGATTGGGTCGAGTGTGTGGCCTGCGTTGTGGGTGGGGGTGTTAACTAGTTGTTTTAGGCCGAGGTTGGCGAGATTGTCCAGAAGGGCGGTGGTGTTGCTGTCGTTGCTTTTTTCCAGGTGAAAATTGAGGTCTCCTAATAGAATGTAGTCCTCGGAGGGGAGGGCGTGTGGAGTGATAAAGTCAGTGATGTCTTCACTGAATTGTGCACGGGGTCCTGGTGGCATGGCTAAAAGACATTCACATTGACAACTTCAATAGCTCGTTTAATGCCGAGATCTATTGGCTTTGTCAATGCTTGTTCAGTATTGACAGTCTTGCTGAATAAATGTGGAAGTGATAGTGAGAAACAGATGAGGCGCTTTGAAGTGAAGTGAGGATGTGGCATAACTGCCAGAGCTCCCGACAGGGAAACTGGGCAACCAAGTTCAAATCTTGGGGTCGGCTGAACGGTTGTTGATTCTGGGCAAATCACTTATGCTTCCCCCTGCATATGACAATTAATGTGTCATTGTGTAATGTAACTGGTGAGCATTTAAAGAGCTTTAATAGCATAGGCTGATTTTAGCACTGTGGCAAGAAGGAGGAGGGAACATGCACTGCAATAACATCAGGTCGTATAAAGAAATAAAAGCAGCAGCGATGAGGGAAGTAGCGGGGGTACGGGTGAAGCAGGAGATGATGGGGAGAAGGGCAATCAATGATGGGAGAGGGCAAGAGGAAGCAACTATGAAGTGGTAAAAGAAACCTTCATTGAACCAGGATCAGTGACAAAAATTAATGTGTCAATGTGGAATTTAACTGATGCACACTTAAAGCGCTCCAATACCATTGGCTGGTGTTTGCGCTATGGCAATATGGAGGACGTAATAAGGGCTCCAATACCATTGGATCGTGCAAATCAAAAGTGCTGTTCATGTTTTAACAACTTTTTAAGAAATGCATTTGTTTCTGTACACGCACAAGTTAGTGTATGTGTAGATGTGTACAATGGAGACGGCATGAAAAAAAAAAGTACTCCTATGGAGTGCTTGAAAACAAAGAGAAAAAACAGCTCCACAAACTGGAAGCAGTGTAAGGAGACGTGCTTGGTCCTTGAGCAAAGGGAGGGCCAAACATAAGAAGTGGGCATGGCGCCTACATGCCATGATGAAAGGAATAAAAGAAGATGAGAGTGAAGCTGAATTTTACCAATGGTAGGAGATGGGCGGCCTGTAACCCCACAGATAGAAAACAGCACATCTGTTCACAACAGTGCATGGCTGCTTAGCCGAGCAGCGCATGGCTGTCTAGCCGAGAACTAAAAAAAAATTATTTCACAGGCTTAACCTATTGGCTTTGCTAATGCTTTACGTGTTTAGAAACAGTGAGATTAAGTGATTTATCTGTAAATACAAAATCTGACCCTAAGGCTAGGGAGATGATATGGCATCCTTTCAGAAGAGGACGTGGCATAAGGGCCACAGCTGCTGACTATGGAGTTTCGGCATTGTTCTAATATTCTCTCTTTTTTTTTGTTGTAAAAAATGTAATTGGTAATTACAGTTTGTACATACGTTACCATCACACTGTACGCACTGGAGAAAGGCCATAGATTGAATGAGCATATATTCTCAACACTGTTATGGCCATCTGACTCACACTACTTTCAGTCCCAAAGCTCTCAATAATGCAACATTATGAACATCCTCTCACTATCAGACCTCACCCGGACACCTAAATGCGACTCCGCTCACACGTACCATAAAAGCATTGGAAAAGGCAATAACTCCGCCTTTTAGCACTTGCTAGCCTTCGGTCTCTTCAGAGCGCTTCAGTTATCTGAGGATGAGTGGATTTGTGAGGAGGGTAGGGTAAGGAAAGCTGGTCGGTATCTGTAATGTTCTAGTCTTTTTGGAATGTTTGTGTCTGTGTTCTGACATTATGTTCCAAAAAGAACTTGTCTTTTAAAAGTAGAATTGTCTGTTATAGATTTGAAGAGTTAGCTGCTGCGCAGCACCTGTACCACAATAAATCTTCTATTCAACACTTATCCTGAGTTGTGGTCTTAAATACTACAAAAAAAGTGGCGATGAGGTACAGGTGCATGCAGGACTCACGTAAGAAAATAATTGAATTTACCTAAAAATCGGAGAAGGAAAACTACTTCAGGCGATGTTCTTTCAAGCTATCTGTTTCTTCGATGTTATGAAGAGATGTGTGCTTGTTCGCTATGCGACGGAGTAAAATTGAAGGTACTGTGAAATTATTTATTGTTTTCGGCGGCAGCGAAAATAAGTTGTGAGATTTGATGATATCGACGTCACTTCTTCGTTGGAAGTCAACATTTTAGATATCATTTTGGTGGCCATCTTGAGTGTGAAACACAGAGTTCTTGGCACACGTGGTGTTGCGTTCAACTCACGCAACGTCAGCGCCATCTTAGAGGCCATCACTAGTCCTGAAACGCAAGCAAAGTGAACGCACGCAACATAAGTGCCATCTTAGAGGCCATCACTTGTCCTGAAATGCAAGGAAAGTGACATATTTGATGCTACTTTTGAAGACCCTTTACTCAACGTAAGCGCAATAGTAGTTAAACTTACAATTATCTCAATTAAGGAAGCGTTTCAGAACCAAGCCAAGTCTAATCAAGACATGCACGGTGATACGCACACCAATTAAGTGTGTAAGTGCGTACACGTAAACATACGTATTGAAGGATCTCTTCACTTTCATTAAAGGTGAGACAACGAGTGGAACTAGGAACTCTTCAATTTAACAGATGGTGAGAAAACGCGAAGGGAACAGTTTTCATTCACGTTAGGGAGACATTACGAGTATTGTTGTTAAGGAGATTTCTGGGGAGCGTGCACTTTCGGTGACAGGCACACCAATCTTTTTTCTTCAAAATTTTACGAAGATTTATAAACAGTCTTGGAAACTGGGAAGATTTATATCCAGATTTTAATATAATTTTTTTTTCTTCTGATTATAAAATTCGATATTCACAAAGGAATATACATTCAATTTAAAAATATTTTCAGGATTATTTGTTTGGGAAGTGAAAAATATCATATATTTATACATTTTAGTTAAACATTTATTGTGAACAAACATGCAAACTGTTTCACCACCTCCTCCCTTTCTTGCAGTTCCAGGGGAGCCACCTATTGTTTGGAAAAAATGGTATGATGCATATATTACATATTTAGGAGCAATAGGAGCTTCACGATAAAGAGCAGAAAGAAAAAAATATATTTTATTAAACACTCTTGGGTTTGAAGTTCGATCTATTTTCAAACATTTGCCTCCTTTAGTACGTGCTCCTGATGAAGAAGACATTGATGAATTCACAGAAACAGTGAAGATGTTAGAATTGTGTTTTGATATACAACCAAGTTTGGTTGTACTTAGACACAAGTTTTATAAACGAGAGCAGAAACAAGGGAAGAAGGTAGAAGATTTTATTTCTGCTTTGAGAATGCCTAGTGCGGAATGTCAATTTGAACATTTTAGAGATCAAATGATTAGAGATCAATATATTTGTAAGTGTACAGACAAAAGTATTCAGCAGAAATTACTCTCTTTGGGCAATCCTTCACTTGAGGAAACTGTACGTGTTGCAAAAAGTATAGAGTTTTCAAAATTATCGGTTAAAGAACTAGATGAAAAAATATCCCCAACAACAAATAAAGATGATTGTGTGAGTGTCGTGAAAGTAAAAAAAGGTAAAAACAACTCGAGTACACGCACAGAGAATAAATTCTTAAAGCAAAGTAATATTTGTTTTAAATGTGGCAATTTTCCACATTTTAAGTCTGGGCGTCCTTGTCCTGCAAAAAATGTAACTTGCAGAGTATGTGGAAAATGAGGGCATTTTTGCAAAAGTGTGTCAAAATGTGAAGCGCAATATGTCACATGTACAATATACCAAACAATGGGTAATTCTTCTGTTGCTAATGTGAATGTTTCTGAATACAACCAAGATGATCTAAGCAACATTCAAGATGACCTAAGAGATATGGTGGTCGCTGTTGGGGATTTGTGCAGTGATTCTAATTTCTGTTGTACAAATTGATGACTTTGTGGACAAATTAGTTGAGAGTTTTCCTTCAGTTTTTGGTAATGAACTTGGAGAGGTGAAGGGGTTTAAACACACCATTAGAGTAAAAGACAATGCCATTCCCGTTAAACACCGATTGAGGAATGTGCCATTTAGTGTCAGGGATCAGCTTGAAATAGAGCTCAATAGTCTTGGTAAGACAGGGATAATTGAACCAATCGAATCGTCCCTTTGGCTTTCTCCCTTAGTCATTGCTAAAAAGAAAAATGGCGAGCTTCGCGTTTGTGTTGATTTACGTTGTCTCAATAAGAGCATTTGTGTGGATTCTTATCCTCTCCCGAAGATTCCAGACATGTTGTCTCTGATAAATGGCTCAAAATGGTTTAGCAAGCTAGATTTAGCTACTGCGTACCATCAAGTCGTTTTAGATCCTTCTTCCAGGCATCTCACTGCTTTTGTATTGCCTATGGGTTGTTTCCAGTACTGTCACATGCCATTTGGATTGGCCTCTGCTGCAGCAGTATTTCAGAGAATCATGTCCAATCTATTAAAGGACATCAAAGGAGTTGTTGTTTTTCAAGACGACGTTTTAATGCATGGGTCTTCTTGTGGTTCACATGATGATATTTTGTTTAGAGTATTGGAAGCTTTAAGAGATGGTGGAGTTGTTTTGAAGAAAGAAAAGTGTGTGTTCAGGACACAAAAGGTGGATTATCTTGGTCATGTTTTGTCAGAAAAAGGTGTAGAACCAAGACCAGGTTTAGTTAAGGCTATAGTAGATAGTTCTCCTCCCAAAGATAAAAGTGGTTTGAAATCATTTATGGGGTTATGTGAATTTTATTCACGGTTTATACCAGATTATGCATTTAAGGTTCAACCACTATCAAACATGCTCAAGAGAGATGTTCCTTTTGTCTGGGATGTACATTGTGATTCAGTTTTTACATGGATTAAACAGCAGTTAGTCAGTTCAAAAGTATTGAAACCTTTTAATCCCAATGCTATGTGTACAATTACTGTGGATGCAAGTGGATTAGGCTTAGGAGCAGTTCTCACTCAGAATATAAATGGTACAGAGCAAACTTTAGGTTATGCTTCTAGAGTTCTTCGAGGATCAGAGTTCAATTTTGCTGTGATTGAGAGAGAACTGTTGGCGTGCTGGTGGGCCATAAGGAAATTCAATCTTTATATTTGGGGAAAACATTTTCAATTGAGAACTGATCACAGGCCGTTAGTTTCAATCCTTTTTGGAGATAGATTGAAAGAGCATTCACCAAGAATTTGCAAGGCTTTCTACTAAGTTACTGCAATATGATTTTGAAATAACATATATCCCAGGTAATAAAAATATAAGAGCTGATTATTTCTCTAGATATCCCATTGAGACTGATTGTGAGAATGATGTTGAGGAGGATTATGATGAAGAAGATTGTTTTGTTGCTTCTCTTGGGTTGGATGACATGTACTCCATAAGTGAAGCAGAGTGGAGAGAGCAACTTTCCAAAGATGTCCTTCTTGGTGAGGTCATTAAATGTGTGAGGGAAGGTTGGCCCAGAGAAAAGAATGTTCATGTTTCTCTACAGACTTTTGTGAAAATTGCCAATGAACTTTCTGTTGAGGGAGGACTTTTAGTATGTGGTGATAGATTAATACCACCAGATGTTCTCAGAGTCAGAATTGTCAAAGGAGCACATGAAGGTCATCTCGGTAAGACTCTGACTAAAAGAAGGGTACGTGAACATTTTTGGTGGCCACAAATGGATAAAGATATTGATATTGTTGTAGAGGAATGTGTGATTTGTTCTAGTGCTGAGAAGAGTTTGAAAGTACGTTCACCTCCTCTACAACCTATTGTTCTTCCTGACAGACCCTGGGAAAAAATTGGAATTGATTTAGTTGGACCTTTTTATTTGCTTCCTCCCACCTCCAGATTTGCCATAGTCGCAATTGACTATTATTCAAAATGGGCAGAGGTACGTTTCATCGGTGAGCCAAATTCGAAAAATGTTATTGATTTCTTGAAAGATCTTTTTACGGGAAGGTTTTCCATCTACAATTGTGAGTGATAATGGGGTACAATTTGTTAGTCAAGAATGTAATACTTTCTTAAGTCAAAGTGGAATTAATCACTCAAAAAGCGCTCTTTATCACCCACAAACGAATGGTTTGGTGGAGCGCATGAATAGAGTTTTAAATAACTGTGTGCAATGGGCAATTGCTCAGAAATATAATGCCCAAAATGTTGTCAGATCTATGCTTTGGTTTTATCGTGCCACTCCCCATTCCTCCACAAAAGTGTCTCCATATGAATTGTTGCTTGGAAGGAAACCATGCTCAAAGATTTATCCTGGTTGGATGTCACAATGGGTGAAATGAAATTCTTTGGGAAATATGGATGAGATAGTGAGACAAAATGTTACACAGGCTCAAATCAAACAAAAATTGGATTTTGACTCAAGGAAAAGAGTCATTACACAGGAGTTTTTGGTTGGCGATAAAGTTTGCAATAAATTACCTGTGCATAGCACTAAAGGAAGTTTCAAATTCTCTGAACCTTTCACTATAGATAAAGTTTGTGGAAATGCTGTAAGAGTTAATTTTAAGAACTGGCGGAATGTTGCTAGAGTTGTTAAAATTGCCAAACAAGTTACCAAACATATTAGTCCTACTTCTAGTCCTACTCCTTCTGATACTGCTGTAGTCGTCAGCGTTTTATTCCAGCCAAGTATCGTTAAAAATGTTGCATTATTATTTCATTGCATTAATCTATCTTTAGTCCAGATTGTTATATTCTATTAGTATTTTTTTATCTTAACATTGTTCCTTGTTTATTTTTTTTATTTTTTTAAATTGTTATAGAGGAGAGGATAATGTAATGTTCTAGTCTTTTTGGAATGTTTGTGTCTGTGTTCTGACATTATGTTCCAAAAAGAACTTGTCTTTTAAATGTAGAATTGTCGGTTATAGATTTGAAGAGTTAGCTGCTGCGCAGCACCTGTACCACAATAAATCTTCTATTCAACACTTATCCTGGGTTGTGGTTTTAAATACTACAGTATCACTCTCATACAACAGTCAAAACAGGTAGGTTTTAAGGCATTTCTGGTACGTCAGATAATCAACTTTGACTCATAAGAGTAGAGGAGTGGCATTCTAAAATGTGGAGTCCTATGGCTCCAGACTCTGGGATTTGCCCCCTTAAAGGTTGTACCCTGCCAGACCTAAGTACATCTACTAAGAGGCGCTGATCTTGGTGGCTGACAAGCCTGCATCTGATTTGAGCACATGTCCGCCTGGTCAATGCCTTGTGTACTAGTCACAGGTCCTTTTAGATCCACTCAGTGCTTGAACGGAAATTTGTGAGATTATTTCAAACAGCTGTAAAGTGTTCAGACTAGAGATGAGATGAACAGGATGAATTTGAATTAAATGTAACTCCGATGTTTACCATCTTCTGAGAAGGATTGTCCAAGAAATCAGTGGGGCTCGGGGTCTGGTCACTCTCGTCCTGCTCTTGGAGGTGTGTGCATTATTCTACAATACAAACATTCCGCCACAATTAGAAGCAAGGTTGGTACTGCACCGCTCTGTTTGAAGATGTCAAGCTGTTGATGTGGACAAAGATTCACAGTGTGCCACGTTAGTCTCTTGCAAAAAACACAGTTGATGGACAGAATGTAGAACAATGTCATACATTCATCCCAGTACAAGGATCTGGGCCTAAATCCATCGTTTTTTTGCACTTCACACCACCCTGGGTTAGACACTGGCTATATGCAAATCAGCTCTGACCCTGTGCCTCATGGGAACAGTCCAGTCCAAACTACCAAGTCATGTCTTTCCCAGACCGGAATCAAGCATCCAAGGACCGGTTTCTGGCTATCAGCCTTCATCAGCCTGGATAGCTTGACTCCAGTGGTGTGGAGAGCATGGGACTCACGTCTGAGCATACCCAGCCCACTCGGGGTGAAAATTGCAAAAAACACAGTTGATGGACAAAATGTAGAACAATGTCATACATTCATCCCAGTACAAGGATCTGGGCCTAAATCCATAGTTTTTTTGCACTCCACACCACCCTGGGTTAGACACTGGCTATATGCAAATCGGCTCTGACCCTGTGCCTCATGGGAACAGTCCAGTCCGAACTACCAAGCCATGTCTTTCCCAGACCGGAATCAAGCATCCAAGGACCGGTTTCTGACTATCAGCCTTCATCAGCCTGGATAGCTTGACTCCAGTGGTGTGGAGAGCATGGGACTCACGTCTGAGCATACCCAGCCCACTCGGGGTGAAAATTGCAAAAAACACAGTTGCTGGACAGAATGTAGAACAACGTCATACATTCATTCCAGTACAAAGATTCGGGCCTAAATCCATCGTTTTTTTGCACTCCACACCACCCTGGGTTAGACACTGGCTATATGCAAATCAGCTCTGACCCTGTGCCTGATGGGAACAGTCCAGTCCGAACTACCAAGCCATGTCTTTCCCAGACCGGAATCAAGCATCCAAGGACCGGTTTCTGGCTATCAGCCTTCATCAGCCTGGATAGCTTGACTCCAGTGGTGTGCTGAGCATGGGACTCACGTCTGAGCATACCCAGCCCACTCGGGGTGAAAATTGCAAAAAGCACAGTTGATGGACAGAATGTAGAACAATGTCATACATTCATCCCAGTACAAGGATCTGGGCCTAAATCCATCGTTTTTTTGGACTCCACACCACCCTGGGTTAGACACTGGCTATATGCAAATCAGCTCTGACCCTGTGCCTCATGGGGACTGTCCAGTCCGAACTACCAAGCCATGTCTTTCCCAGACCGGAATCAAGCATCCAAGGACCGGTTTCTGGCTATCAGCCTTCATCAGCCTGGATAGCTTGACTCCAGTGGTGTGGAGAGCATGGGACTCACGTCTGATCATACCCAGCCCACTCGGGGTGAAAATTGCAAAAAACACAGTTGATGGACAGAATGCAGAACAATGTCATACATTCATCCCAGTACAAGGATCTGGGCCTAAATCCATCGTTTTTTTGCACTCCACACCACCCTGGGTTAGACACTGGCTATATGCAAATCAGCTCTGACGCTGTGCCTCATGGGAACAGTCCAGTCCGAACTACCAAGCCATGTCTTTCCCAGACCGGAATCAAGCATCCAAGGACCGGTTTCTGGCTATCAGCCTTCATCAGCCTGGATAGCTTGACTCCAGTGGTGTGGAGAGCATGGGACTCACGTCTGAGCATACCCAGCCCACTCGGGGTGAAAATTGCAAAAAACACAGTTGATGGACAGAATGTAGAACAATGTCATACATTCATTCCAGTACAAGGATCTGGGCCTAAATCCATCGTTTTTTTCCACTCCACACCACCCTGGGTTAGACACTGGCTATATGCAAATCAGCTCTGACCCTGTGCCTCATGGGAACAGTCCAGTCCGAACTACCAAGCCATGTCTTTCCCAGACCGGAACCAAGCATCCAAGGACCGGTTTCTGGCTATCAGCCTTCATCAGCCTGGATAGCTTGACTCCAGTGGTGTGGAGAGCATGGGACTCACGTCTGAGCATACCCAGCCCACTCGGGGTGAAAATTGCAAAAAACACAGTTGATGGACAGAATGTAGAACAATGTCATACATTCATCCCAGTACAAGGATCTGGGCCTAAATCCATCATTTTTTTGCACTCCACACCACCCTGGGTTAGACACTGGCTATATGCAAATCAGCTCTGACCCTGTGCCTCATGGGAACAGTCCAGTCCGAACTACCAAGCCATGTCTTTCCCAGACCGGAACCAAGCATCCAAGGACCGGTTTCTGGCTATCAGCCTTCATCAGCCTGGATAGCTTGACTCCAGTGGTGTGGAGAGCATGGGACTCACGTCTGAGCATACCCAGCCCACTCGGGGTGAAAATTGCAAAAAACACAGTTGATGGACAGAATGTAGAACAATGTCATACATTCATCCCAGTACAAGGATCTGGGCCTAAATCCATCATTTTTTTGCACTCCACACCACCCTGGGTTAGACACTGGCTATATGCAAATCAGCTCTGACCCTGTGCCTCATGGGAACAGTCCAGTCCGAACTACCAAGCCATGTCTTTCCCAGACCGGAACCAAGCATCCAAGGACCGGTTTCTGGCTATCAGCCTTCATCAGCCTGGATAGCTTGACTCCAGTGGTGTGGAGAGCATGGGACTCACGTCTGAGCATACCCAGCCCACTCGGGGTGAAAATTGCAAAAAACACAGTTGATGGACAGAATGTAGAACAATGTCATACATTCATCCCAGTACAAGGATCTGGGCCTAAATCCATCGTTTTTTTGCACTCCACACCACCCTGTGTTAGACACTGGCTATATGCAAATCAGCTCTGACCCTGTGCCTCATGGGAACAGTCCAGTCCGAACTACCAAGCCATGTCTTTCCCAGACCGGAATCAAGCATCCAAGGACCGGTTTCTGGCTATCAGCCTTCATCCGCCTGGATAGCTTGACTCCAGTGGTGTGGAGAGCATGGGACTCACGTCTGAGCATACCCAGCCCACTCGGGGTGAAAATTGCAAAAAACACAGTTGATGGACAAAATGTAGAACAATGTCATACATTCATCCCAGTACGAGGATCTGGGCCTAAATCCATAGTTTTTTTGCACTCCACACCACCCTGGCTTAGACACTGGCTATATGCAAATCAGCTCTGACCCTGTGCCTCATGGGAACAGTCCAGTCCGAACTACCAGGCCATGTCTTTCCCAGACCGGAATCAAGCATCCAAGGACCGGTTTCTGGCTATCAGCCTTCATCAGCCTGGATAGCTTGACTCCAGTGGTGTGGAGAGCATGGGACTCACGTCTGAGCATACCCAGCCCACTCGGGGTGAAAATTGCAAAAAACACAGTTGATGGACAGAATGTAGAACAATGTCATACATTCATCCCAGTACAAGGATCTGGGCCTAAATCCATCGTTTTTTTGCACTCCACACCACCCTGGGTTAGACACTGGCTATATGCAAATCAGCTCTGACCCTGTGCCTCATGGGAACAGTCCAGTCCGAACTACCAAGCCATGTCTTTCCCAGACCGAAACCAAGCATCCAAGGACCGGTTTCTGGCTATCAGCCTTCATCAGCCTGGATAGCTTGACTCCAGTGGTGTGGAGAGCATGGGACTCACGTCTGAGCATACCCAGCCCACTCGGGGTGAAAATTGCAAAAAACACAGTTGATGGACAGAATGTAGAACAATGTCATACATTCATCCCAGTACAAGGATCTGGGCCTAAATCCATCGTTTTTTTGCACTCCACACCACCCTGGGTTAGACACTGGCTATATGCAAATCAGCTCTGACCCTGTGCCTCATGGGAACAGTCCAGTCCGAACTACCAAGTCATGTCTTTCCTAGACCGGAATCAAGCATCCAAGGACCGGTTTCTGGCTATCAGCCTTCATCAGCCTGGATAGCTTGACTCCAGTGGTGTGGAGAGCATGGGACTCACGTCTGAGCATACCCAGCCCACTCGGGGTGAAAATTGCAAAAAACACAGTTGATGGACAAAATGTAGAACAATGTCATACATTCATCCCAGTACAAGGATCTGGGCCTAAATCCATCGTTTTTTTGCACTCCACACCACCCTGGGTTAGACACTGGCTATATGCAAATCAGCTCTGACCCTGCGCCTCATGGGAACAGTCCAGTCCGAACTACCAAGCCATGTCTTTCCCAGACCGGAATCAAGCATCCAAGGACCGGTTTCTGGCTATCAGCCTTCATCAGCCTGGATAGCTTGACTCCAGTGGTGTGGAGAGCATGGGACGCACGTCTGAGCATACCCAGCCCACTCGGGGTGAAAATTGCAAAAAACACAGTTGATGGACAGAATGTAGAACAATGTCATACATTCATCCCAGTACAAGGATCTGGGCCTAAATCCATCGTTTTTTTGCACTCCACACCACCCTGGGTTAGACACTGGCTATATGCAAATCAGCTCTGACCCTGTGCCTCATGGGAACAGTCCAGTCCGACCTACCAAGCCATGTCTTTCCCAGACCGGAATCAAGCATCCAAGGACCGGTTTCTGGCTATCAGCCTTCATCAGCCTGGATAGCTTGACTCCAGTGGTGTGGAGAGCATGGGACTCACGTCTGAGCATACCCAGCCCACTCGGGGTGACAATTGCAAAAAACACAGTTGATGGACAGAATGTAGAACAATGTCATACATTCATCCCAGTACAAGGATCTGGGCCTAAATCCATCGTTTTTTTGCACTCCACACCACCCTGGGTTAGACACTGGCTATATGCAAATCAGCTCTGACCCTGCGCCTCATGGGAACAGTCCAGTCCGAACTACCAAGCCATGTCTTTCCCAGACCGGAATCAAGCATCCAAGGACCGGTTTCTGGCTATCAGCCTTCATCAGCCTGGATAGCTTGACTCCAGTGGTGTGGAGAGCATGGGACGCACGTCTGAGCATACCCAGCCCACTCGGGGTGAAAATTGCAAAAAACACAGTTGATGGACAGAATGTAGAACAATGTCATACATTCATCCCAGTACAAGGATCTGGGCCTAAATCCATCGTTTTTTTGCACTCCACACCACCCTGTGTTAGACACTGGCTATATGCAAATCAGCTCTGACACTGTGCCTCATGGGAACAGTCCAGTCCGAACTACCAAGCCATGTCTTTCCCAGACCGGAATCAAGCATCCAAGGACCGGTTTCTGGCTATCAGCCTTCATCAGCCTGGATAGCTTGACTCCAGTGGTGTGGAGAGCATGGGACTCACATCTGAGCATACCCAGCCCACTCGGGGTGAAAATTGCAAAAAACACAGTTGATGGACAGAATGTAGAACAATGTCATACATTCATCCCAGTACAAGGATCTGGGCCTAAATCCATCGTTTTTTTGCACTCCACACCACCCTGGGTTAGACACTGGCTATATGCAAATCAGCTCTGACCCTGTGCCTCATGGGAATAGTCCAGTCCGAACTACCAAGCCATGTCTTTCCCAGACCGGAATCAAGCATCCAAGGACCGGTTTCTGGCTATCAGCCTTCATCAGCCTGGATAGCTTGACTCCAGTGGTGTGGAGAGCATGGGACTCACGTCTGAGCATACCCAGCCCACTCGGGGTGACAATTGCAAAAAACACAGTTGATGGACAGAATGTAGAACAATGTCATACATTCATCCCAGTACAAGGATCTGGGCCTAAATCCATCGTTTTTTTGCACTCCACACCACCCTGGGTTAGACACTGGCTATATGCAAATCAGCTCTGACCCTGCGCCTCATGGGAACAGTCCAGTCCGAACTACCAAGCCATGTCTTTCCCAGACCGGAATCAAGCATCCAAGGACCGGTTTCTGGCTATCAGCCTTCATCAGCCTGGATAGCTTGACTCCAGTGGTGTGGAGAGCATGGGACGCACGTCTGAGCATACCCAGCCCACTCGGGGTGAAAATTGCAAAAAACACAGTTGATGGACAGAATGTAGAACAATGTCATACATTCATCCCAGTACAAGGATCTGGGCCTAAATCCATCGTTTTTTTGCACTCCACACCACCCTGGGTTAGACACTGGCTATATGCAAATCAGCTCTGACCCTGTGCCTCATGGGAACAGTCCAGTCCGAACTACCAAGCCATGTCTTTCCCAGACCGGAATCAAGCATCCAAGGACCGGTTTCTGGCTATCAGCCTTCTTCAGCCTGGATAGCTTGACTCCAGTGGTGTGGAGAGCATGGGACTCACGTCTGAGCATACCCAGCCCACTCGGGGTGACAATTGCAAAAAACACAGTTGATGGACAGAATGTAGAACAATGTCATACATTCATCCCAGTACAAGGATCTGGGCCTAAATCCATCGTTTTTTTGCACTCCACACCACCCTGGGTTAGACACTGGCTATATGCAAATCAGCTCTGACCCTGTGCCTCATGGGAACAGTCCAGTCCGAACTACCAAGCCATGTCTTTCCCAGACCGGAACCAAGCATCCAAGGACCGGTTTCTGGCTATCAGCCTTCATCAGCCTGGATAGCTTGACTCCAGTGGTGTGGAGAGCATGGGACTCACGTCTGAGCATACCCAGCCCACTCGGGGTGAAAATTGCAAAAAACACAGTTGATGGACAGAATGTAGAACAATGTCATACATTCATCCCAGTACAAGGATCTGGGCCTAAATCCATCGTTTTTTTGCACTCCACACCACCCTGGGTTAGACACTGGCTATATGCAAATCAGCTCTGACCCTGTGCCTCATGGGAACAGTCCAGTCCGAACTACCAAATCATGTCTTTCCCAGACCGGAATCAAGCATCCAAGGACCGGTTTCTGGCTATCAGCCTTCATCAGCCTGGATAGCTTGACTCCAGTGGTGTGGAGAGCATGGGACTCACGTCTGAGCATACCCAGCCCACTCGGGGTGAAAATTGCAAAAAACACAGTTGATGGACAAAATGTAGAACAATGTCATACATTCATCCCAGTACAAGGATCTGGGCCTAAATCCATTGTTTTTTTGCACTCCACACCACCCTGGGTTAGACACTGGCTATATGCAAATCAGCTCTGACCCTGCGCCTCATGGGAACAGTCCAGTCCGAACTACCAAGCCATGTCTTTCCCAGACTGGAATCAAGCATCCAAGGACCGGTTTCTGGCTATCAGCCTTCATCAGCCTGGATAGCTTGACTCCAGTGGTGTGGAGAGCATGGGACTCACGTCTGAGCATACCCAGCCCACTCGGGGTGAAAATTGCAAAAAACACAGTTGATGGACAGAATGTAGAACAATGTCATACATTCATCCCAGTACAAGGATCTGGGCCTAAATCCATCATTTTTTTGCACTCCACACCACCCTGGGTTAGACACTGGCTATATGCAAATCAGCTCTGACCCTGTGCCTCATGGGAACAGTCCAGTCCGAACTACCAAGCCATGTCTTTCCCAGACCGGAATCAAGCATCCAAGGACCGGTTTCTGGCTATCAGCCTTCATCAGCCTGGATAGCTTGACTCCAGTGGTGTGGAGAGCATGGGACTCACGTCTGAGCATACCCAGCCCACTCGGAGTGAAAATTGCAAAAAACACAGTTGATGGACAAAATGTAGAACAATGTCATACATTCATCCCAGTACAAGGATCTGGGCCTAATTCCATCGTTTTTTTGCACTCCACACCACCCTGGGTTAGACACTGGCTATATGCAAATCAGCTCTGACCCTGTGCCTCATGGAAACAGTCCAGTCCGAACTACCAAGCCATGTCTTTCCCAGACCGAAATCAAGCATCCAAGGACCGGTTTCTGGCTATCAGCCTTCATCAGCCTGGATAGCTTGACTCCAGTGGTGTGGAGAGCATGGGACTCACGTCTGAGCATACCCAGCCCACTCGGGGTGAAAATTGCAAAAAACACAGTTGATGGACAGAATGTAGAACAATGTCATACATTGATCCCAGTACAAGGATCTGGGCCTAAATCCATCGTTTTTTTGCACTCCACACCACCCTGGGTTAGACACTGGGTATATGCAAACCAGCTCTGACCCTGTGCCTCATGGGAACAGTCCAGTCCGAACTACCAAGCCATGTCTTTCCCAGACCGGAACCAAGCATCCAAGGACCGGTTTCTGGCTTTCAGCCTTCATCAGCCTGGATAGCTTGACTCCAGTGGTGTGGAGAGCATGGGACGCACGTCTGAGCATACCCAGCCCACTCGGGGTGAAAATTGCAAAAAACACAGTTGATGGACAGAATGTAGAACAATGTCATACATTCATACCAGTACAAGGATCTGGGCCTAAATCCATCGTTTTTTTGCACTCCACACCACCCTGGGTTAGACACTGGCTATATGCAAATCAGCTCTGACCCTGTGCCTCATGGGAACAGTCCAGTCCGAACTACCAAGCCATGTCTTTCCCAGACCGGAATCAAGCATCCAAGGACCGGTTTCTGGCTATCAGCCTTCATCAGCCTGGATAGCTTGACTCCAGTGGTGTGGAGAGCATGGGACTCACGTCTGAGCATACCCAGCCCACTCGGGGTGACAATTGCAAAAAACACAGTTGATGGACAGAATGTAGAACAATGTCATACATTCATCCCAGTACAAGGATCTGGGCCTAAATCCATCGTTTTTTTGCACTCCACACCACCCTGGGTTAGACACTGGCTATATGCAAATCAGCTCTGACCCTGCGCCTCATGGGAACAGTCCAGTCCGAACTACCAAGCCATGTCTTTCCCAGACCGGAATCAAGCATCCAAGGACCGGTTTCTGGCTATCAGCCTTCATCAGCCTGGATAGCTTGACTCCAGTGGTGTGGAGAGCATGGGACGCACGTCTGAGCATACCCAGCCCACTCGGGGTGAAAATTGCAAAAAACACAGTTGATGGACAGAATGTAGAACAATGTCATACATTCATCCCAGTACAAGGATCTGGGCCTAAATCCATCGTTTTTTTGCACTCCACACCACCCTGGGTTAGACACTGGCTATATGCAAATCAGCTCTGACCCTGTGCCTCATGGGAACAGTCCAGTCCGAACTACCAAGCCATGTCTTTCCCAGACCGGAATCAAGCATCCAAGGACCGGTTTCTGGCTATCAGCCTTCATCAGCCTGGATAGCTTGACTCCAGTGGTGTGGAGAGCATGGGACTCACGTCTGAGCATACCCAGCCCACTCGGGGTGACAATTGCAAAAAACACAGTTGATGGACAGAATGTAGAACAATGTCATACATTCATCCCAGTACAAGGATCTGGGCCTAAATCCATCGTTTTTTTGCACTCCACACCACCCTGGGTTAGACACTGGCTATATGCAAATCAGCTCTGACCCTGTGCCTCATGGGAACAGTCCAGTCCGAACTACCAAGCCATGTCTTTCCCAGACCGGAACCAAGCATCCAAGGACCGGTTTCTGGCTATCAGCCTTCATCAGCCTGGATAGCTTGACTCCAGTGGTGTGGAGAGCATGGGACTCACGTCTGAGCATACCCAGCCCACTCGGGGTGAAAATTGCAAAAAACACAGTTGATGGACAGAATGTAGAACAATGTCATACATTCATCCCAGTACAAGGATCTGGGCCTAAATCCATCGTTTTTTTGCACTCCACACCACCCTGGGTTAGAAACTGGCTATATGCAAATCAGCTCTGACCCTGTGCCTCATGGGAACAGTCCAGTCCGAACTACCAAGTCATGTCTTTCCCAGACCGGAATCAAGCATCCAAGGACCGGTTTCTGGCTATCAGCCTTCATCAGCCTGGATAGCTTGACTCCAGTGGTGTGGAGAGCATGGGACTCACGTCTGAGCATACCCAGCCCACTCGGGGTGAAAATTGCAAAAAACACAGTTGATGGACAAAATGTAGAACAATGTCATACATTCATCCCAGTACAAGGATCTGGGCCTAAATCCATTGTTTTTTTGCACTCCACACCACCCTGGGTTAGACACTGGCTATATGCAAATCAGCTCTGACCCTGCGCCTCATGGGAACAGTCCAGTCCGAACTACCAAGCCATGTCTTTCCCAGACCGGAATCAAGCATCCAAGGACCGGTTTCTGGCTATCAGCCTTCATCAGCCTGGATAGCTTGACTCCAGTGGTGTGGAGAGCATGGGACTCACGTCTGAGCATACCCAGCCCACTCGGGGTGAAAATTGCAAAAAACACAGTTGATGGACAGAATGTAGAACAATGTCATACATTCATCCCAGTACAAGGATCTGGGCCTAAATCCATCGTTTTTTTGCACTCCACACCACCCTGGGTTAGACACTGGCTATATGCAAATCAGCTCTGACCCTGTGCCTCATGGGAACAGTCCAGTCCGAACTACCAAGCCATGTCTTTCCCAGACCGGAATCAAGCATCCAAGGACCGGTTTCTGGATATCAGCCTTCATCAGCCTGGATAGCTTGACTCCAGTGGTGTGGAGAGCATGGGACTCACGTCTGAGCATACCCAGCCCACTCGGGGTGAAAATTGCAAAAAACACAGTTGATGGACAAAATGTAGAACAATGTCATACATTCATCCCAGTACAAGGATCTGGGCCTAAATCCATCGTTTTTTTGCACTCCACACCACCCTGGGTTAGACACTGGCTATATGCAAATCAGCTCTGACCCTGTGCCTCATGGGAACAGTCCAGTCCGAACTACCAAGCCATGTCTTTCCCAGACCGGAATCAAGCATCCAAGGACCGGTTTCTGGCTATCAGCCTTCATCAGCCTGGATAGCTTAACTCCAGTGGTGTGGAGAGCATGGGACTCACGTCTGAGCATACCCAGCCCACTCGGGGTGAAAATTGCAAAAAACACAGTTGATGGACAGAATGTAGAACAATGTCATACATTCATCCCAGTACAAGGATCTGGGCCTAAATCCATCGTTTTTTTGCACTCCACACCACCCTGTGTTAGACACTGGCTATATGCAAATCAGCTCTGACCCTGTGCCTCATGGGAACAGTCCAGTCCGAACTACCAAGCCATGTCTTTCCCAGACCGGAATCAAGCATCCAAGGACCGGTTTCTGGCTATCAGCCTTCATCCGCCTGGATAGCTTGACTCCAGTGGTGTGGAGAGCATGGGACTCACGTCTGAGCATACCCAGCCCACTCGGGGTGAAAATTGCAAAAAACACAGTTGATGGACAAAATGTAGAACAATGTCATACATTCATCCCAGTACAAGGATCTGGGCCTAAATCCATAGTTTTTTTGCACTCCACACCACCCTGGGTTAGACACTGGCTATATGCAAATCAGCTCTGACCCTGTGCCTCATGGGAACAGTCCAGTCCGAACTACCAAGCCATGTCTTTCCCAGACCGGAATCAAGCATCCAAGGACCGGTTTCTGGCTATCAGCCTTCATCAGCCTGGATAGCTTGACTCCAGTGGTGTGGAGAGCATGGGACTCACGTCTGAGCATACCCAGCCCACTCGGGGTGAAAATTGCAAAAAACACAGTTGATGGACAGAATGTAGAACAATGTCATACATTCATCCCAGTACAAGGATCTGGGCCTAAATCCATCGTTTTTTTGCACTCCACACCACCCTGGGTTAGACACTGGCTATATGCAAATCAGCTCTGACCCTGTGCCTCATGGGAACAGTCCAGTCCGAACTACCAAGCCATGTCTTTCCCAGACCGGAACCAAGCATCCAAGGACCGGTTTCTGGCTATCAGCCTTCATCAGCCTGGATAGCTTGACTCCAGTGGTGTGGAGAGCATGGGACTCACGTCTGAGCATACCCAGCCCACTCGGGGTGAAAATTGCAAAAAACACAGTTGATGGACAGAATGTAGAACAATGTCATACATTCATCCCAGTACAAGGATCTGGGCCTAAATCCATCGTTTTTTTGCACTCCACACCACCCTGGGTTAGACACTGGCTATATGCAAATCAGCTCTGACCCTGTGCCTCATGGGAACAGTCCAGTCCGAACTACCAAGTCATGTCTTTCCTAGACCGGAATCAAGCATCCAAGGACCGGTTTCTGGCTATCAGCCTTCATCAGCCTGGATAGCTTGACTCCAGTGGTGTGGAGAGCATGGGACTCACGTCTGAGCATACCCAGCCCACTCGGGGTGAAAATTGCAAAAAACACAGTTGATGGACAAAATGTAGAACAATGTCATACATTCATCCCAGTACAAGGATCTGGGCCTAATTCCATCGTTTTTTTGCACTCCACACCACCCTGGGTTAGACACTGGCTATATGCAAATCAGCTCTGACCCTGTGCCTCATGGGAACAGTCCAGTCCGACCTACCAAGCCATGTCTTTCCCAGACCGGAATCAAGCATCCAAGGACCGGTTTCTGGCTATCAGCCTTCATCAGCCTGGATAGCTTGACTCCAGTGGTGTGGAGAGCATGGGACTCACGTCTGAGCATACCCAGCCCACTCGGGGTGACAATTGCAAAAAACACAGTTGATGGACAGAATGTAGAACAATGTCATACATTCATCCCAGTACAAGGATCTGGGCCTAAATCCATCGTTTTTTTGCACTCCACACCACCCTGGGTTAGACACTGGCTATATGCAAATCAGCTCTGACCCTGTGCCTCATGGGAACAGTCCAGTCCGAACTACCAAGCCATGTCTTTCCCAGACCGGAATCAAGCATCCAAGGACCGGTTTCTGGCTATCAGCCTTCATCAGCCTGGATAGCTTGACTCCAGTGGTGTGGAGAGCATGGGACTCACGTCTGAGCATACCCAGCCCACTCGGGGTGACAATTGCAAAAAACACAGTTGATGGACAGAATGTAGAACAATGTCATACATTCATCCCAGTACAAGGATCTGGGCCTAAATCCATCGGTTTTTTTGCACTCCACACCACCCTGGGTTAGACACTGGCTATATGCAAATCAGCTCTGACCCTGTGCCTCATGGGAACAGTCCAGTCCGAACTACCAAGCCATGTCTTTCCCAGACCGGAACCAAGCATCCAAGGACCGGTTTCTGGCTATCAGCCTTCATCAGCCTGGATAGCTTGACTCCAGTGGTGTGGAGAGCATGGGACTCACGTCTGAGCATACCCAGCCCACTCGGGGTGAAAATTGCAAAAAACACAGTTGATGGACAGAATGTAGAACAATGTCATACATTCATCCCAGTACAAGGATCTGGGCCTAAATCCATCGTTTTTTTGCACTCCACACCACCCTGGGTTAGACACTGGCTATATGCAAATCAGCTCTGACCCTGTGCCTCATGGGAACAGTCCAGTCCGAACTACCAAATCATGTCTTTCCCAGACCGGAATCAAGCATCCAAGGACCGGTTTCTGGCTATCAGCCTTCATCAGCCTGGATAGCTTGACTCCAGTGGTGTGGAGAGCATGGGACTCACGTCTGAGCATACCCAGCCCACTCGGGGTGAAAATTGCAAAAAACACAGTTGATGGACAAAATGTAGAACAATGTCATACATTCATCCCAGTACAAGGATCTGGGCCCAAATCCATTGTTTTTTTGCACTCCACACCACCCTGGGTTAGACACTGGCTATATGCAAATCAGCTCTGACCCTGCGCCTCATGGGAACAGTCCAGTCCGAACTACCAAGCCATGTCTTTCCCAGACTGGAATCAAGCATCCAAGGACCGGTTTCTGGCTATCAGCCTTCATCAGCCTGGATAGCTTGACTCCAGTGGTGTGGAGAGCATGGGACTCACGTCTGAGCATACCCAGCCCACTCGGGGTGAAAATTGCAAAAAACACAGTTGATGGACAGAATGTAGAACAATGTCATACATTCATCCCAGTACAAGGATCTGGGCCTAAATCCATCATTTTTTTGCACTCCACACCACCCTGGGTTAGACACTGGCTATATGCAAATCAGCTCTGACCCTGTGCCTCATGGGAACAGTCCAGTCCGAACTACCAAGCCATGTCTTTCCCAGACCGGAATCAAGCATCCAAGGACCGGTTTCTGGCTATCAGCCTTCATCAGCCTGGATAGCTTAACTCCAGTGGTGTGGAGAGCATGGGACTCACGTCTGAGCATACCCAGCCCACTCGGGGTGAAAATTGCAAAAAACACAGTTGATGGACAGAATGTAGAACAATGTCATACATTCATCCCAGTACAAGGATCTGGGCCTAAATCCATCGTTTTTTTGCACTCCACACCACCCTGTGTTAGACACTGGCTATATGCAAATCAGCTCTGACCCTGTGCCTCATGGGAACAGTCCAGTCCGAACTACCAAGCCATGTCTTTCCCAGACCGGAATCAAGCATCCAAGGACCGGTTTCTGGCTATCAGCCTTCATCCGCCTGGATAGCTTGACTCCAGTGGTGTGGAGAGCATGGGACTCACGTCTGAGCATACCCAGCCCACTCGGGGTGAAAATTGCAAAAAACACAGTTGATGGACAAAATGTAGAACAATGTCATACATTCATCCCAGTACAAGGATCTGGGCCTAAATCCATAGTTTTTTTGCACTCCACACCACCCTGGGTTAGACACTGGCTATATGCAAATCAGCTCTGACCCTGTGCCTCATGGGAACAGTCCAGTCCGAACTACCAAGCCATGTCTTTCCCAGACCGGAATCAAGCATCCAAGGACCGGTTTCTGGCTATCAGCCTTCATCAGCCTGGATAGCTTGACTCCAGTGGTGTGGAGAGCATGGGACTCACGTCTGAGCATACCCAGCCCACTCGGGGTGAAAATTGCAAAAAACACAGTTGATGGACAGAATGTAGAACAATGTCATACATTCATCCCAGTACAAGGATCTGGGCCTAAATCCATCGTTTTTTTGCACTCCACACCACCCTGGGTTAGACACTGGCTATATGCAAATCAGCTCTGACCCTGTGCCTCATGGGAACAGTCCAGTCCGAACTACCAAGCCATGTCTTTCCCAGACCGGAACCAAGCATCCAAGGACCGGTTTCTGGCTATCAGCCTTCATCAGCCTGGATAGCTTGACTCCAGTGGTGTGGAGAGCATGGGACTCACGTCTGAGCATACCCAGCCCACTCGGGGTGAAAATTGCAAAAAACACAGTTGATGGACAGAATGTAGAACAATGTCATACATTCATCCCAGTACAAGGATCTGGGCCTAAATCCATCGTTTTTTTGCACTCCACACCACCCTGGGTTAGACACTGGCTATATGCAAATCAGCTCTGACCCTGTGCCTCATGGGAACAGTCCAGTCCGAACTACCAAGTCATGTCTTTCCTAGACCGGAATCAAGCATCCAAGGACCGGTTTCTGGCTATCAGCCTTCATCAGCCTGGATAGCTTGACTCCAGTGGTGTGGAGAGCATGGGACTCACGTCTGAGCATACCCAGCCCACTCGGGGTGAAAATTGCAAAAAACACAGTTGATGGACAAAATGTAGAACAATGTCATACATTCATCCCAGTACAAGGATCTGGGCCTAATTCCATCGTTTTTTTGCACTCCACACCACCCTGGGTTAGACACTGGCTATATGCAAATCAGCTCTGACCCTGTGCCTCATGGGAACAGTCCAGTCCGACCTACCAAGCCATGTCTTTCCCAGACCGGAATCAAGCATCCAAGGACCGGTTTCTGGCTATCAGCCTTCATCAGCCTGGATAGCTTGACTCCAGTGGTGTGGAGAGCATGGGACTCACGTCTGAGCATACCCAGCCCACTCGGGGTGACAATTGCAAAAAACACAGTTGATGGACAGAATGTAGAACAATGTCATACATTCATCCCAGTACAAGGATCTGGGCCTAAATCCATCGTTTTTTTGCACTCCACACCACCCTGGGTTAGACACTGGCTATATGCAAATCAGCTCTGACCCTGTGCCTCATGGGAACAGTCCAGTCCGAACTACCAAGCCATGTCTTTCCCAGACCGGAATCAAGCATCCAAGGACCGGTTTCTGGCTATCAGCCTTCATCAGCCTGGATAGCTTGACTCCAGTGGTGTGGAGAGCATGGGACTCACGTCTGAGCATACCCAGCCCACTCGGGGTGACAATTGCAAAAAACACAGTTGATGGACAGAATGTAGAACAATGTCATACATTCATCCCAGTACAAGGATCTGGGCCTAAATCCATCGTTTTTTTGCACTCCACACCACCCTGGGTTAGACACTGGCTATATGCAAATCAGCTCTGACCCTGTGCCTCATGGGAACAGTCCAGTCCGAACTACCAAGCCATGTCTTTCCCAGACCGGAACCAAGCATCCAAGGACCGGTTTCTGGCTATCAGCCTTCATCAGCCTGGATAGCTTGACTCCAGTGGTGTGGAGAGCATGGGACTCACGTCTGAGCATACCCAGCCCACTCGGGGTGAAAATTGCAAAAAACACAGTTGATGGACAGAATGTAGAACAATGTCATACATTCATCCCAGTACAAGGATCTGGGCCTAAATCCATCGTTTTTTTGCACTCCACACCACCCTGGGTTAGACACTGGCTATATGCAAATCAGCTCTGACCCTGTGCCTCATGGGAACAGTCCAGTCCGAACTACCAAATCATGTCTTTCCCAGACCGGAATCAAGCATCCAAGGACCGGTTTCTGGCTATCAGCCTTCATCAGCCTGGATAGCTTGACTCCAGTGGTGTGGAGAGCATGGGACTCACGTCTGAGCATACCCAGCCCACTCGGGGTGAAAATTGCAAAAAACACAGTTGATGGACAAAATGTAGAACAATGTCATACATTCATCCCAGTACAAGGATCTGGGCCCAAATCCATTGTTTTTTTGCACTCCACACCACCCTGGGTTAGACACTGGCTATATGCAAATCAGCTCTGACCCTGCGCCTCATGGGAACAGTCCAGTCCGAACTACCAAGCCATGTCTTTCCCAGACTGGAATCAAGCATCCAAGGACCGGTTTCTGGCTATCAGCCTTCATCAGCCTGGATAGCTTGACTCCAGTGGTGTGGAGAGCATGGGACTCACGTCTGAGCATACCCAGCCCACTCGGGGTGAAAATTGCAAAAAACACAGTTGATGGACAGAATGTAGAACAATGTCATACATTCATCCCAGTACAAGGATCTGGGCCTAAATCCATCATTTTTTTGCACTCCACACCACCCTGGGTTAGACACTGGCTATATGCAAATCAGCTCTGACCCTGTGCCTCATGGGAACAGTCCAGTCCGAACTACCAAGCCATGTCTTTCCCAGACCGGAATCAAGCATCCAAGGACCGGTTTCTGGCTATCAGCCTTCATCAGCCTGGATAGCTTGACTCCAGTGGTGTGGAGAGCATGGGACTCACGTCTGAGCATACCCAGCCCACTCGGAGTGAAAATTGCAAAAAACACAGTTGATGGACAAAATGTAGAACAATGTCATACATTCATCCCAGTACAAGGATCTGGGCCTAATTCCATCGTTTTTTTGCACTCCACACCACCCTGGGTTAGACACTGGCTATATGCAAATCAGCTCTGACCCTGTGCCTCATGGAAACAGTCCAGTCCAAACTACCAAGCCATGTCTTTCCCAGACCGAAATCAAGCATCCAAGGACCGGTTTCTGGCTATCAGCCTTCATCAGCCTGGATAGCTTGACTCCAGTGGTGTGGAGAGCATGGGACTCACGTCTGAGCATACCCAGCCCACTCGGGGTGAAAATTGCAAAAAACACAGTTGATGGACAGAATGTAGAACAATGTCATACATTGATCCCAGTACAAGGATCTGGGCCTAAATCCATCGTTTTTTTGCACTCCACACCACCCTGGGTTAGACACTGGGTATATGCAAACCAGCTCTGACCCTGTGCCTCATGGGAACAGTCCAGTCCGAACTACCAAGCCATGTCTTTCCCAGACCGGAACCAAGCATCCAAGGACCGGTTTCTGGCTTTCAGCCTTCATCAGCCTGGATAGCTTGACTCCAGTGGTGTGGAGAGCATGGGACGCACGTCTGAGCATACCCAGCCCACTCGGGGTGAAAATTGCAAAAAACACAGTTGATGGACAGAATGTAGAACAATGTCATACATTCATACCAGTACAAGGATCTGGGCCTAAATCCATCGTTTTTTTGCACTCCACACCACCCTGGGTTAGACACTGGCTATATGCAAATCAGCTCTGACCCTGTGCCTCATGGGAACAGTCCAGTCCGAACTACCAAGCCATGTCTTTCCCAGACCGGAATCAAGCATCCAAGGACCGGTTTCTGGCTATCAGCCTTCATCAGCCTGGATAGCTTGACTCCAGTGGTGTGGAGAGCATGGGACTCACGTCTGAGCATACCCAGCCCACTCGGGGTGACAATTGCAAAAAACACAGTTGATGGACAGAATGTAGAACAATGTCATACATTCATCCCAGTACAAGGATCTGGGCCTAAATCCATCGTTTTTTTGCACTCCACACCACCCTGGGTTAGACACTGGCTATATGCAAATCAGCTCTGACCCTGCGCCTCATGGGAACAGTCCAGTCCGAACTACCAAGCCATGTCTTTCCCAGACCGGAATCAAGCATCCAAGGACCGGTTTCTGGCTATCAGCCTTCATCAGCCTGGATAGCTTGACTCCAGTGGTGTGGAGAGCATGGGACGCACGTCTGAGCATACCCAGCCCACTCGGGGTGAAAATTGCAAAAAACACAGTTGATGGACAGAATGTAGAACAATGTCATACATTCATCCCAGTACAAGGATCTGGGCCTAAATCCATCGTTTTTTTGCACTCCACACCACCCTGGGTTAGACACTGGCTATATGCAAATCAGCTCTGACCCTGTGCCTCATGGGAACAGTCCAGTCCGAACTACCAAGCCATGTCTTTCCCAGACCGGAATCAAGCATCCAAGGACCGGTTTCTGGCTATCAGCCTTCATCAGCCTGGATAGCTTGACTCCAGTGGTGTGGAGAGCATGGGACTCACGTCTGAGCATACCCAGCCCACTCGGGGTGACAATTGCAAAAAACACAGTTGATGGACAGAATGTAGAACAATGTCATACATTCATCCCAGTACAAGGATCTGGGCCTAAATCCATCGTTTTTTTGCACTCCACACCACCCTGGGTTAGACACTGGCTATATGCAAATCAGCTCTGACCCTGTGCCTCATGGGAACAGTCCAGTCCGAACTACCAAGCCATGTCTTTCCCAGACCGGAACCAAGCATCCAAGGACCGGTTTCTGGCTATCAGCCTTCATCAGCCTGGATAGCTTGACTCCAGTGGTGTGGAGAGCATGGGACTCACGTCTGAGCATACCCAGCCCACTCGGGGTGAAAATTGCAAAAAACACAGTTGATGGACAGAATGTAGAACAATGTCATACATTCATCCCAGTACAAGGATCTGGGCCTAAATCCATCGGTTTTTTGCACTCCACACCACCCTGGGTTAGAAACTGGCTATATGCAAATCAGCTCTGACCCTGTGCCTCATGGGAACAGTCCAGTCCGAACTACCAAGTCATGTCTTTCCCAGACCGGAATCAAGCATCCAAGGACCGGTTTCTGGCTATCAGCCTTCATCAGCCTGGATAGCTTGACTCCAGTGGTGTGGAGAGCATGGGACTCACGTCTGAGCATACCCAGCCCACTCGGGGTGAAAATTGCAAAAAACACAGTTGATGGACAAAATGTAGAACAATGTCATACATTCATCCCAGTACAAGGATCTGGGCCTAAATCCATTGTTTTTTTGCACTCCACACCACCCTGGGTTAGACACTGGCTATATGCAAATCAGCTCTGACCCTGCGCCTCATGGGAACAGTCCAGTCCGAACTACCAAGCCATGTCTTTCCCAGACCGGAATCAAGCATCCAAGGACCGGTTTCTGGCTATCAGCCTTCATCAGCCTGGATAGCTTGACTCCAGTGGTGTGGAGAGCATGGGACTCACGTCTGAGCATACCCAGCCCACTCGGGGTGAAAATTGCAAAAAACACAGTTGATGGACAGAATGTAGAACAATGTCATACATTCATCCCAGTACAAGGATCTGGGCCTAAATCCATCGTTTTTTTGCACTCCACACCACCCTGGGTTAGACACTGGCTATATGCAAATCAGCTCTGACCCTGTGCCTCATGGGAACAGTCCAGTCCGAACTACCAAGCCATGTCTTTCCCAGACCGGAATCAAGCATCCAAGGACCGGTTTCTGGATATCAGCCTTCATCAGCCTGGATAGCTTGACTCCAGTGGTGTGGAGAGCATGGGACTCACGTCTGAGCATACCCAGCCCACTCGGGGTGAAAATTGCAAAAAACACAGTTGATGGACAAAATGTAGAACAATGTCATACATTCATCCCAGTACAAGGATCTGGGCCTAAATCCATCGTTTTTTTGCACTCCACACCACCCTGGGTTAGACACTGGCTATATGCAAATCAGCTCTGACCCTGTGCCTCATGGGAACAGTCCAGTCCGAACTACCAAGCCATGTCTTTCCCAGACCGGAATCAAGCATCCAAGGACCGGTTTCTGGCTATCAGCCTTCATCAGCCTGGATAGCTTAACTCCAGTGGTGTGGAGAGCATGGGACTCACGTCTGAGCATACCCAGCCCACTCGGGGTGAAAATTGCAAAAAACACAGTTGATGGACAGAATGTAGAACAATGTCATACATTCATCCCAGTACAAGGATCTGGGCCTAAATCCATCGTTTTTTTGCACTCCACACCACCCTGTGTTAGACACTGGCTATATGCAAATCAGCTCTGACCCTGTGCCTCATGGGAACAGTCCAGTCCGAACTACCAAGCCATGTCTTTCCCAGACCGGAATCAAGCATCCAAGGACCGGTTTCTGGCTATCAGCCTTCATCCGCCTGGATAGCTTGACTCCAGTGGTGTGGAGAGCATGGGACTCACGTCTGAGCATACCCAGCCCACTCGGGGTGAAAATTGCAAAAAACACAGTTGATGGACAAAATGTAGAACAATGTCATACATTCATCCCAGTACAAGGATCTGGGCCTAAATCCATAGTTTTTTTGCACTCCACACCACCCTGGGTTAGACACTGGCTATATGCAAATCAGCTCTGACCCTGTGCCTCATGGGAACAGTCCAGTCCGAACTACCAAGCCATGTCTTTCCCAGACCGGAATCAAGCATCCAAGGACCGGTTTCTGGCTATCAGCCTTCATCAGCCTGGATAGCTTGACTCCAGTGGTGTGGAGAGCATGGGACTCACGTCTGAGCATACCCAGCCCACTCGGGGTGAAAATTGCAAAAAACACAGTTGATGGACAGAATGTAGAACAATGTCATACATTCATCCCAGTACAAGGATCTGGGCCTAAATCCATCGTTTTTTTGCACTCCACACCACCCTGGGTTAGACACTGGCTATATGCAAATCAGCTCTGACCCTGTGCCTCATGGGAACAGTCCAGTCCGAACTACCAAGCCATGTCTTTCCCAGACCGGAACCAAGCATCCAAGGACCGGTTTCTGGCTATCAGCCTTCATCAGCCTGGATAGCTTGACTCCAGTGGTGTGGAGAGCATGGGACTCACGTCTGAGCATACCCAGCCCACTCGGGGTGAAAATTGCAAAAAACACAGTTGATGGACAGAATGTAGAACAATGTCATACATTCATCCCAGTACAAGGATCTGGGCCTAAATCCATCGTTTTTTTGCACTCCACACCACCCTGGGTTAGACACTGGCTATATGCAAATCAGCTCTGACCCTGTGCCTCATGGGAACAGTCCAGTCCGAACTACCAAGTCATGTCTTTCCTAGACCGGAATCAAGCATCCAAGGACCGGTTTCTGGCTATCAGCCTTCATCAGCCTGGATAGCTTGACTCCAGTGGTGTGGAGAGCATGGGACTCACGTCTGAGCATACCCAGCCCACTCGGGGTGAAAATTGCAAAAAACACAGTTGATGGACAAAATGTAGAACAATGTCATACATTCATCCCAGTACAAGGATCTGGGCCTAAATCCATCGTTTTTTTGCACTCCACACCACCCTGGGTTAGACACTGGCTATATGCAAATCAGCTCTGACCCTGCGCCTCATGGGAACAGTCCAGTCCGAACTACCAAGCCATGTCTTTCCCAGACCGGAATCAAGCATCCAAGGACCGGTTTCTGGCTATCAGCCTTCATCAGCCTGGATAGCTTGACTCCAGTGGTGTGGAGAGCATGGGACGCACGTCTGAGCATACCCAGCCCACTCGGGGTGAAAACTGCAAAAAACACAGTTGATGGACAGAATGTAGAACAATGTCATACATTCATCCCAGTACAAGGATCTGGGCCTAAATCCATCGTTTTTTTGCACTCCACACCACCCTGGGTTAGACACTGGCTATATGCAAATCAGCTCTGACCCTGTGCCTCATGGGAACAGTCCAGTCCGACCTACCAAGCCATGTCTTTCCCAGACCGGAATCAAGCATCCAAGGACCGGTTTCTGGCTATCAGCCTTCATCAGCCTGGATAGCTTGACTCCAGTGGTGTGGAGAGCATGGGACTCACGTCTGAGCATACCCAGCCCACTCGGGGTGACAATTGCAAAAAACACAGTTGATGGACAGAATGTAGAACAATGTCATACATTCATCCCAGTACAAGGATCTGGGCCTAAATCCATCGTTTTTTTGCACTCCACACCACCCTGGGTTAGACACTGGCTATATGCAAATCAGCTCTGACCCTGCGCCTCATGGGAACAGTCCAGTCCGAACTACCAAGCCATGTCTTTCCCAGACCGGAATCAAGCATCCAAGGACCGGTTTCTGGCTATCAGCCTTCATCAGCCTGGATAGCTTGACTCCAGTGGTGTGGAGAGCATGGGACCGGTTTCTGGCTATCAGCCTTCATCAGCCTGGATAGCTTGACTCCAGTGGTGTGGAGAGCATGGGACGCACGTCTGAGCATACCCAGCCCACTCGGGGTGAAAATTGCAAAAAACACAGTTGATGGACAGAATGTAGAACAATGTCATACATTCATCCCAGTACAAGGATCTGGGCCTAAATCCATCGTTTTTTTGCACTCCACACCACCCTGGGTTAGACACTGGCTATATGCAAATCAGCTCTGACCCTGTGCCTCATGGGAACAGTCCAGTCCGAACTACCAAGCCATGTCTTTCCCAGACCGGAACCAAGCATCCAAGGACCGGTTTCTGGCTATCAGCCTTCATCAGCCTGGATAGCTTGACTCCAGTGGTGTGGAGAGCATGGGACTCACGTCTGAGCATACCCAGCCCACTCGGGGTGAAAATTGCAAAAAACACAGTTGATGGACAGAATGTAGAACAATGTCATACATTCATCCCAGTACAAGGATCTGGGCCTAAATCCATCGTTTTTTTGCACTCCACACCACCCTGGGTTAGACACTGGCTATATGCAAATCAGCTCTGACCCTGTGCCTCATGGGAACAGTCCAGTCCGAACTACCAAATCATGTCTTTCCCAGACCGGAATCAAGCATCCAAGGACCGGTTTCTGGCTATCAGCCTTCATCAGCCTGGATAGCTTGACTCCAGTGGTGTGGAGAGCATGGGACTCACGTCTGAGCATACCCAGCCCACTCGGGGTGAAAATTGCAAAAAACACAGTTGATGGACAAAATGTAGAACAATGTCATACATTCATCCCAGTACAAGGATCTGGGCCTAAATCCATTGTTTTTTTGCACTCCACACCACCCTGGGTTAGACACTGGCTATATGCAAATCAGCTCTGACCCTGCGCCTCATGGGAACAGTCCAGTCCGAACTACCAAGCCATGTCTTTCCCAGACTGGAATCAAGCATCCAAGGACCGGTTTCTGGCTATCAGCCTTCATCAGCCTGGATAGCTTGACTCCAGTGGTGTGGAGAGCATGGGACTCACGTCTGAGCATACCCAGCCCACTCGGGGTGAAAATTGCAAAAAACACAGTTGATGGACAGAATGTAGAACAATGTCATACATTCATCCCAGTACAAGGATCTGGGCCTAAATCCATCATTTTTTTGCACTCCACACCACCCTGGGTTAGACACTGGCTATATGCAAATCAGCTCTGACCCTGTGCCTCATGGGAACAGTCCAGTCCGAACTACCAAGCCATGTCTTTCCCAGACCGGAATCAAGCATCCAAGGACCGGTTTCTGGCTATCAGCCTTCATCAGCCTGGATAGCTTGACTCCAGTGGTGTGGAGAGCATGGGACTCACGTCTGAGCATACCCAGCCCACTCGGAGTGAAAATTGCAAAAAACACAGTTGATGGACAAAATGTAGAACAATGTCATACATTCATCCCAGTACAAGGATCTGGGCCTAATTCCATCGTTTTTTTGCACTCCACACCACCCTGGGTTAGACACTGGCTATATGCAAATCAGCTCTGACCCTGTGCCTCATGGAAACAGTCCAGTCCGAACTACCAAGCCATGTCTTTCCCAGACCGAAATCAAGCATCCAAGGACCGGTTTCTGGCTATCAGCCTTCATCAGCCTGGATAGCTTGACTCCAGTGGTGTGGAGAGCATGGGACTCACGTCTGAGCATACCCAGCCCACTCGGGGTGAAAATTGCAAAAAACACAGTTGATGGACAGAATGTAGAACAATGTCATACATTGATCCCAGTACAAGGATCTGGGCCTAAATCCATCGTTTTTTTGCACTCCACACCACCCTGGGTTAGACACTGGCTATATGCAAACCAGCTCTGACCCTGTGCCTCATGGGAACAGTCCAGTCCGAACTACCAAGCCATGTCTTTCCCAGACCGGAACCAAGCATCCAAGGACCGGTTTCTGGCTTTCAGCCTTCATCAGCCTGGATAGCTTGACTCCAGTGGTGTGGAGAGCATGGGACGCACGTCTGAGCATACCCAGCCCACTCGGGGTGAAAATTGCAAAAAACACAGTTGATGGACAGAATGTAGAACAATGTCATACATTCATACCAGTACAAGGATCTGGGCCTAAATCCATCGTTTTTTTGCACTCCACACCACCCTGGGTTAGACACTGGCTATATGCAAATCAGCTCTGACCCTGTGCCTCATGGGAACAGTCCAGTCCGAACTACCAAGCCATGTCTTTCCCAGACCGGAATCAAGCATCCAAGGACCGGTTTCTGGCTATCAGCCTTCATCAGCCTGGATAGCTTGACTCCAGTGGTGTGGAGAGCATGGGACTCACGTCTGAGCATACCCAGCCCACTCGGGGTGACAATTGCAAAAAACACAGTTGATGGACAGAATGTAGAACAATGTCATACATTCATCCCAGTACAAGGATCTGGGCCTAAATCCATCGTTTTTTTGCACTCCACACCACCCTGGGTTAGACACTGGCTATATGCAAATCAGCTCTGACCCTGCGCCTCATGGGAACAGTCCAGTCTGAACTACCAAGCCATGTCTTTCCCAGACCGGAATCAAGCATCCAAGGACCGGTTTCTGGCTATCAGCCTTCATCAGCCTGGATAGCTTGACTCCAGTGGTGTGGAGAGCATGGGACGCACGTCTGAGCATACCCAGCCCACTCGGGGTGAAAATTGCAAAAAACACAGTTGATGGACAGAATGTAGAACAATGTCATACATTCATCCCAGTACAAGGATCTGGGCCTAAATCCATCGTTTTTTTGCACTCCACACCACCCTGGGTTAGACACTGGCTATATGCAAATCAGCTCTGACCCTGTGCCTCATGGGAACAGTCCAGTCCGAACTACCAAGCCATGTCTTTCCCAGACCGGAATCAAGCATCCAAGGACCGGTTTCTGGCTATCAGCCTTCATCAGCCTGGATAGCTTGACTCCAGTGGTGTGGAGAGCATGGGACTCACGTCTGAGCATACCCAGCCCACTCGGGGTGACAATTGCAAAAAACACAGTTGATGGACAGAATGTAGAACAATGTCATACATTCATCCCAGTACAAGGATCTGGGCCTAAATCCATCGTTTTTTTGCACTCCACACCACCCTGGGTTAGACACTGGCTATATGCAAATCAGCTCTGACCCTGTGCCTCATGGGAACAGTCCAGTCCGAACTACCAAGCCATGTCTTTCCCAGACCGGAACCAAGCATCCAAGGACCGGTTTCTGGCTATCAGCCTTCATCAGCCTGGATAGCTTGACTCCAGTGGTGTGGAGAGCATGGGACTCACGTCTGAGCATGCCCAGCCCACTCGGGGTGAAAATTGCAAAAAACACAGTTGATGGACAGAATGTAGAACAATGTCATACATTCATCCCAGTACAAGGATCTGGGCCTAAATCCATCGTTTTTTTGCACTCCACACCACCCTGGGTTAGACACTGGCTATATGCAAATCAGCTCTGACCCTGTGCCTCATGGGAACAGTCCAGTCCGAACTACCAAGTCATGTCTTTCCCAGACCGGAATCAAGCATCCAAGGACCGGTTTCTGGCTATCAGCCTTCATCAGCCTGGATAGCTTGACTCCAGTGGTGTGGAGAGCATGGGACTCACGTCTGAGCATACCCAGCCCACTCGGGGTGAAAATTGCAAAAAACACAGTTGATGGACAAAATGTAGAACAATGTCATACATTCATCCAGTACAAGGATCTGGGCCTAAATCCATTGTTTTTTTGCACTCCACACCACCCTGGGTTAGACACTGGCTATATGCAAATCAGCTCTGACCCTGCGCCTCATGGGAACAGTCCAGTCCGAACTACCAAGCCATGTCTTTCCCAGACCGGAATCAAGCATCCAAGGACCGGTTTCTGGCTATCAGCCTTCATCAGCCTGGATAGCTTGACTCCAGTGGTGTGGAGAGCATGGGACTCACGTCTGAGCATACCCAGCCCACTCGGGGTGAAAATTGCAAAAAACACAGTTGATGGACAGAATGTAGAACAATGTCATACATTCATCCCAGTACAAGGATCTGGGCCTAAATCCATCGTTTTTTTGCACTCCACACCACCCTGGGCTAGACACTGGCTATATGCAAATCAGCTCTGACCCTGTGCCTCATGGGAACAGTCCAGTCCGAACTACCAAGCCATGTCTTTCCCAGACCGGAATCAAGCATCCAAGGACCGGTTTCTGGCTATCAGCCTTCATCAGCCTGGATAGCTTGACTCCAGTGGTGTGGAGAGCATGGGACTCACGTCTGAGCATACCCAGCCCACTCGGGGTGAAAATTGCAAAAAACACAGTTGATGGACAGAATGTAGAACAATGTCATACATTCATCCCAGTACAAGGATCTGGGCCTAAATCCATCGTTTTTTTGCACTCCACACCACCCTCGGTTAGACACTGGCTATATGCAAACCAGCTCTGACCCTGTGCCTCATGGGAACAGTCCAGTCCGAACTACCAAGCCATGTCTTTCCCAGACCGGAACCAAGCATCCAAGGACCGGTTTCTGGCTATCAGCCTTCATCAGCCTTGATAGCTTGACTCCAGTGGTGTGGAGAGCATGGGACACACGTCTGAGCATACCCAGCCCACTCGGGGTGAAAATTGCACAAAACACAGTTGATGGACAGAATGTAGAACAATGTCATACATTCATCCCAGTACAAGGATCTGGGCCTAAATCCATCGGTTTTTTGCACTCCACACCACCCTGGGTTAGACACTGGCTATATGCAAATCAGCTCTGACCCTGTGCCTCATGGGAACAGTCCAGTCCGAACTACCAAGCCATGTCTTTCCCAGACCGGAATCAAGCATCCAAGGACCGGTTTCTGACTATCAGCCTTCATCAGCCTGGATAGCTTGACTCCAGTGGTGTGGAGAGCATGGGACTCACGTCTGAGCATACCCAGCCCACTCGGGGTGACAATTGCAAAAAACACAGTTGATGGACAGAATGTAGAACAATGTCATACATTCATCCCAGTACAAGGATCTGGGCCTAAATCCATCGTTTTTTTGCACTCCACACCACCCTGGGTTAGACACTGGCTATATGCAAATCAGCTCTGACCCTGCGCCTCATGGGAACAGTCCAGTCCGAACTACCAAGCCATGTCTTTCCCAGACCGGAATCAAGCATCCAAGGACCGGTTTCTGGCTATCAGCCTTCATCAGCCTGGATAGCTTGACTCCAGTGGTGTGGAGAGCATGGGACGCACGTCTGAGCATACCCAGCCCACTCGGGGTGAAAATTGCAAAAAACACAGTTGATGGACAGAATGTAGAACAATGTCATACATTCATCCCAGTACAAGGATCTGGGCCTAAATCCATCGTTTTTTTGCACTCCACACCACCCTGGGTTAGACACTGGCTATATGCAAATCAGCTCTGACCCTGTGCCTCATGGGAACAGTCCAGTCCGAACTACCAAGCCATGTCTTTCCCAGACCGGAATCAAGCATCCAAGGACCGGTTTCTGGCTATCAGCCTTCATCAGCCTGGATAGCTTGACTCCAGTGGTGTGGAGAGCATGGGACTCACGTCTGAGCATACCCAGCCCACTCGGGGTGACAATTGCAAAAAACACAGTTGATGGACAGAATGTAGAACAATGTCATACATTCATCCCAGTACAAGGATCTGGGCCTAAATCCATCGTTTTTTTGCACTCCACACCACCCTGGGTTAGACACTGGCTATATGCAAATCAGCTCTGACCCTGTGCCTCATGGGAACAGTCCAGTCCGAACTACCAAGCCATGTCTTTCCCAGACCGGAACCAAGCATCCAAGGACCGGTTTCTGGCTATCAGCCTTCATCAGCCTGGATAGCTTGACTCCAGTGGTGTGGAGAGCATGGGACTCACGTCTGAGCATACCCAGCCCACTCGGGGTGAAAATTGCAAAAAACACAGTTGATGGACAGAATGTAGAACAATGTCATACATTCATCCCAGTACAAGGATCTGGGCCTAAATCCATCGTTTTTTTGCACTCCACACCACCCTGGGTTAGACACTGGCTATATGCAAATCAGCTCTGACCCTGTGCCTCATGGGAACAGTCCAGTCCGAACTACCAAATCATGTCTTTCCCAGACCGGAATCAAGCATCCAAGGACCGGTTTCTGGCTATCAGCCTTCATCAGCCTGGATAGCTTGACTCCAGTGGTGTGGAGAGCATGGGACTCACGTCTGAGCATACCCAGCCCACTCGGGGTGAAAATTGCAAAAAACACAGTTGATGGACAAAATGTAGAACAATGTCATACATTCATCCCAGTACAAGGATCTGGGCCTAAATCCATTGTTTTTTTGCACTCCACACCACCCTGGGTTAGACACTGGCTATATGCAAATCAGCTCTGACCCTGCGCCTCATGGGAACAGTCCAGTCCGAACTACCAAGCCATGTCTTTCCCAGACCGGAATCAAGCATCCAAGGACCGGTTTCTGGCTATCAGCCTTCATCAGCCTGGATAGCTTGACTCCAGTGGTGTGGAGAGCATGGGACTCACGTCTGAGCATACCCAGCCCACTCGGGGTGAAAATTGCAAGAAACACAGTTGAAGGACAGAATGTAGAACAATGTCATACATTCATCCCAGTACAAGGATCTGGGCCTAAATCCATCATTTTTTTGCACTCCACACCACCCTGGGTTAGACACTGGCTATATGCAAATCAGCTCTGACCCTGTGCCTCATGGGAACAGTCCAGTCCGAACTACCAAGCCATGTCTTTCCCAGACCGGAATCAAGCATCCAAGGACCGGTTTCTGGCTATCAGCCTTCATCAGCCTGGATAGCTTGACTCCAGTGGTGTGGAGAGCATGGGACTCACGTCTGAGCATACCCAGCCCACTCGGAGTGAAAATTGCAAAAAACACAGTTGATGGACAAAATGTAGAACAATGTCATACATTCATCCCAGTACAAGGATCTGGGCCTAATTCCATCGTTTTTTTGCACTCCACACCACCCTGGGTTAGACACTGGCTATATGCAAATCAGCTCTGACCCTGTGCCTCATGGAAACAGTCCAGTCCGAACTACCAAGCCATGTCTTTCCCAGACCGGAACCAAGCATCCAAGGACCGGTTTCTGGCTATCAGCCTTCATCAGCCTGGATAGCTTGACTCCAGTGGTGTGGAGAGCATGGGACTCACGTCTGAGCATACCCAGCCCACTCGGGGTGAAAATTGCAAAAAACACAGTTGATGGACAGAATGTAGAACAATGTCATACATTCATCCCAGTACAAGGATCTGGGCCTAAATCCATCGTTTTTTTGCACTCCACACCACCCTGGGTTAGACACTGGCTATATGCAAATCAGCTCTGACCCTGTGCCTCATGGGAACAGTCCGGTCCGAACTACCAAATCATGTCTTTCCCAGACCGGAATCAAGCATCCAAGGACCGGTTTCTGGCTATCAGCCTTCATCAGCCTGGATAGCTTGACTCCAGTGGTGTGGAGAGCATGGGACTCACGTCTGAGCATACCCAGCCCACTCGGGGTGAAAATTGCAAAAAACACAGTTGATGGACAAAATGTAGAACAATGTCATACATTCATCCCAGTACAAGGATCTGGGCCTAAATCCATTGTTTTTTTGCACTCCACACCACCCTGGGTTAGACACTGGCTATATGCAAATCAGCTCTGACCCTGCGCCTCATGGGAACAGTCCAGTCCGAACTACCAAGCCATGTCTTTCCCAGACCGGAATCAAGCATCCAAGGACCGGTTTCTGGCTATCAGCCTTCATCAGCCTGGATAGCTTGACTCCAGTGGTGTGGAGAGCATGGGACTCACGTCTGAGCATACCCAGCCCACTCGGGTGAAAATTGCAAAAAACACGTTGATGGACAGAATGTAGAACAATGTCATACATTCATCCCAGTACAAGGATCTGGGCCTAAATCCATCATTTTTTTGCACTCCACACCACCCTGGGTTAGACACTGGCTATATGCAAATCAGCTCTGACCCTGTGCCTCATGGGAACAGTCCAGTCCGAACTACCAAGCCATGTCTTTCCCAGACCGGAATCAAGCATCCAAGGACCGGTTTCTGGCTATCAGCCTTCATCAGCCTGGATAGCTTGACTCCAGTGGTGTGGAGAGCATGGGACTCACGTCTGAGCATACCCAGCCCACTCGGAGTGAAAATTGCAAAAAACACAGTTGATGGACAAAATGTAGAACAATGTCATACATTCATCCCAGTACAAGGATCTGGGCCTAATTCCATCGTTTTTTTGCACTCCACACCACCCTGGGTTAGACACTGGCTATATGCAAATCAGCTCTGACCCTGTGCCTCATGGAAACAGTCCAGTCCGAACTACCAAGCCATGTCTTTCCCAGACCGAAATCAAGCATCCAAGGACCGGTTTCTGGCTATCAGCCTTCATCAGCCTGGATAGCTTCACTCCAGTGGTGTGGAGAGCATGGGACTCACGTCTGAGCATACCCAGCCCACTCGGGGTGAAAATTGCAAAAAACACAGTTGATGGACAGAATATAGAACAATGTCATACATTGATCCCAGTACAAGGATCTGGGCCTAAATCCATCGTTTTTTTGCACTCCACACCACCCTGGGTTAGACACTGGCTATATGCAAACCAGCTCTGACCCTGTGCCTCATGGGAACAGTCCAGTCCGAACTACCAAGCCATGTCTTTCCCAGACCGGAACCAAGCATCCAAGGACCGGTTTCTGGCTTTCAGCCTTCATCAGCCTGGATAGCTTGACTCCAGTGGTGTGGAGAGCATGGGACGCACGTCTGAGCATACCCAGCCCACTCGGGGTGAAAATTGCAAAAAACACAGTTGATGGACAGAATGTAGAACAATGTCATACATTCATACCAGTACAAGGATCTGGGCCTAAATCCATCGTTTTTTTGCACTCCACACCACCCTGGGTTAGACACTGGCTATATGCAAATCAGCTCTGACCCTGTGCCTCATGGGAACAGTCCAGTCCGAACTACCAAGCCATGTCTTTCCCAGACCGGAATCAAGCATCCAAGGACCGGTTTCTGGCTATCAGCCTTCATCAGCCTGGATAGCTTGACTCCAGTGGTGTGGAGAGCATGGGACTCACGTCTGAGCATACCCAGCCCACTCGGGGTGACAATTGCAAAAAACACAGTTGATGGACAGAATGTAGAACAATGTCATACATTCATCCCAGTACAAGGATCTGGGCCTAAATCCATCGTTTTTTTGCACTCCACACCACCCTGGGTTAGACACTGGCTATATGCAAATCAGCTCTGACCCTGCGCCTCATGGGAACAGTCCAGTCCGAACTACCAAGCCATGTCTTTCCCAGACCGGAATCAAGCATCCAAGGACCGGTTTCTGGCTATCAGCCTTCATCAGCCTGGATAGCTTGACTCCAGTGGTGTGGAGAGCATGGGACGCACGTCTGAGCATACCCAGCCCACTCGGGGTGAAAATTGCAAAAAACACAGTTGATGGACAGAATGTAGAACAATGTCATACATTCATCCCAGTACAAGGATCTGGGCCTAAATCCATCGTTTTTTTGCACTCCACACCACCCTGGGTTAGACACTGGCTATATGCAAATCAGCTCTGACCCTGTGCCTCATGGGAACAGTCCAGTCCGAACTACCAAGCCATGTCTTTCCCAGACCGGAATCAAGCATCCAAGGACCGGTTTCTGGCTATCAGCCTTCATCAGCCTGGATAGCTTGACTCCAGTGGTGTGGAGAGCATGGGACTCACGTCTGAGCATACCCAGCCCACTCGGGGTGACAATTGCAAAAAACACAGTTGATGGACAGAATGTAGAACAATGTCATACATTCATCCCAGTACAAGGATCTGGGCCTAAATCCATCGTTTTTTTGCACTCCACACCACCCTGGGTTAGACACTGGCTATATGCAAATCAGCTCTGACCCTGTGCCTCATGGGAACAGTCCAGTCCGAACTACCAAGCCATGTCTTTCCCAGACCGGAACCAAGCATCCAAGGACCGGTTTCTGGCTATCAGCCTTCATCAGCCTGGATAGCTTGACTCCAGTGGTGTGGAGAGCATGGGACTCACGTCTGAGCATACCCAGCCCACTCGGGGTGAAAATTGCAAAAAACACAGTTGATGGACAGAATGTAGAACAATGTCATACATTCATCCCAGTACAAGGATCTGGGCCTAAATCCATCGTTTTGTTGCACTCCACACCACCCTGGGTTAGACACTGGCTATATGCAAATCAGCTCTGACCCTGTGCCTCATGGGAACAGTCCAGTCCGAACTACCAAGTCATGTCTTTCCCAGACCGGAATCAAGCATCCAAGGACCGGTTTCTGGCTATCAGCCTTCATCAGCCTGGATAGCTTGACTCCAGTGGTGTGGAGAGCATGGGACTCACGTCTGAGCATACCCAGCCCACTCGGGGTGAAAATTGCAAAAAACACAGTTGATGGACAAAATGTAGAACAATGTCATACATTCATCCCAGTACAAGGATCTGGGCCTAAATCCATTGTTTTTTTGCACTCCACACCACCCTGGGTTAGACACTGGCTATATGCAAATCAGCTCTGACCCTGCGCCTCATGGGAACAGTCCAGTCCGAACTACCAAGCCATGTCTTTCCCAGACCGGAATCAAGCATCCAAGGACCGGTTTCTGGCTATCAGCCTTCATCAGCCTGGATAGCTTGACTCCAGTGGTGTGGAGAGCATGGGACTCACGTCTGAGCATACCCAGCCCACTCGGGGTGTAAATTGCAAAAAACACAGTTGATGGACAGAATGTAGAACAATGTCATACATTCATCCCAGTACAAGGATCTGGGCCTAAATCCATCGTTTTTTTGCACTCCACACCACCCTGGGCTAGACACTGGCTATATGCAAATCAGCTCTGACCCTGTGCCTCATGGGAACAGTCCAGTCCGAACTACCAAGCCATGTCTTTCCCAGACCGGAATCAAGCATCCAAGGACCGGTTTCTGGCTATCAGCCTTCATCAGCCTGGATAGCTTGACTCCAGTGGTGTGGAGAGCATGGGACTCACGTCTGAGCATACCCAGCCCACTCGGGGTGAAAATTGCAAAAAACACAGTTGATGGACAAAATGTAGAACAATGTCATACATTCATCCCAGTACAAGGATCTGGGCCTAATTCCATCGTTTTTTTGCACTCCACACCACCCTGGGTTAGACACTGGTTATATGCAAATCAGCTCTGACCCTGTGCCTCATGGAAACAGTCCAGTCCGAACTACCAAGCCATGTCTTTCCCAGACCGAAATCAAGCATCCAAGGACCGGTTTCTGGCTATCAGCCTTCATCAGCCTGGATAGCTTGACTCCAGTGGTGTGGAGAGCATGGGACTCACGTCTGAGCATACCCAGCCCACTCGGGGTGAAAATTGCAAAAAACACAGTTGATGGACAGAATGTAGAACAATGTCATACATTCATCCCAGTACAAGGATCTGGGCCTAAATCCATCGTTTTTTTGCACTCCACACCACCCTGGGTTAGACACTGGCTATATGCAAACCAGCTTCGACCCTGTGCCTCATGGGAACAGTCCAGTCCGAACTACCAAGCCATGTCTTTCCCAGACCGGAACCAAGCATCCAAGGACCGGTTTCTGGCTATCAGCCTTCATCAGCCTTGATAGCTTGACTCCAGTGGTGTGGAGAGCATGGGACACACGTCTGAGCATACCCAGCCCACTCGGGGTGAAAATTGCAAAAAACACAGTTGATGGACAGAATGTAGAACAATGTCATACATTCATCCCAGTACAAGGATCTGGGCCTAAATCCATCGGTTTTTTGCACTCCACACCACCCTGGGTTAGACACTGGCTATATGCAAATCAGCTCTGACCCTGTGCCTCATGGGAACAGTCCAGTCCGAACTACCAAGCCATGTCTTTCCCAGACCGGAATCAAGCATCCAAGGACCGGTTTCTGACTATCAGCCTTCATCAGCCTGGATAGCTTGACTCCAGTGGTGTGGAGAGCATGGGACTCACGTCTGAGCATACCCAGCCCACTCGGGGTGAAAATTGCAAAAAACACAGTTGATGGACAAAATGTAGAACAATGTCATACATTCATCCCAGTACAAGGATCTGGGCCTAAATCCATCGTTTTTTTGCACTCCACACCACCCTGGGTTAGACACTGGCTATATGCAAATCAGCTCTGACCCTGTGCCTCATGGGAACAGTCCAGTCCGAACTACCAAGCCATGTCTTTCCCAGACCGGAATCAAGCATCCAAGGACCGGTTTCTGACTATCAGCCTTCATCAGCCTGGATAGCTTGACTCCAGTGGTGTGGAGAGCGTGGGACTCACGTCTGAGCATACCCAGAACACTCGGGGTGAAAATTGCAAAAAACACAGTTGCTGGACAGAATGTATAACAACGTCATACATTCATTCCAGTACAAGGATTCGGGCCTAAATCCATCGTTTTTTTGCACTCCACACCACCCTGGGTTAGACACTGGCTATATGCAAATCAGCTCTGACCCTGTGCCTGATGGGAACAGTCCAGTCCGAACTACCAAGCCATGTCTTTCCCAGACCGGAATCAAGCATCCAAGGACCGGTTTCTGGCTATCAGCCTTCATCAGCCTGGATAGCTTGACTCCAGTGGTGTGCTGAGCATGGGACTCACGTCTGAGCATACCCAGCCCACTCGGGGTGAAAATTGCAAAAAGCACAGTTGATGGACAGAATGTAGAACAATGTCATACATTCATCCCAGTACAAGGATCTGGGCCTAAATCCATCGGTTTTTTGGACTCCACACCACCCTGGGGTAGACACTGGCTATATGCAAATCAGCTCTGACCCTGTGCCTCATGGGGACTGTCCAGTCCGAACTACCAAGCCATGTCTTTCCCAGACCGGAATCAAGCATCCAAGGACCGGTTTCTGGCTATCAGCCTTCATCAGCCTGGATAGCTTGACTCCAGTGGTGTGGAGAGCATGGGACTCACGTCTGAGCATACCCAGCCCACTCGGGGTGAAAATTGCAAAAAACACAGTTGATGGACAGAATGCAGAACAATGTCATACATTCATCCCAGTACAAGGATCTGGGCCTAAATCCATCGTTTTTTTGCACTCCACACCACCCTGGGTTAGACACTGGCTATATGCAAATCAGCTCTGACCCTGTGCCTCATGGGAACAGTCCAGTCCGAACTACCAAGCCATGTCTTTCCCAGACCGGAACCAAGCATCCAAGGACCGGTTTCTGGCTATCAGCCTTCATCAGCCTGGATAGCTTGACTCCAGTGGTGTGGAGAGCATGGGACTCACGTCTGAGCATACCCAGCCCACTCGGGGTGAAAGTTGCAAAAAACACAGTTGATGGACAGAATGTAGAACAATGTCATACATTCATCCCAGAATAAGGATCTGGGCCTAAATCCATTGTTTTTTTGCACTCCACACCACCCTGTGTTAGACACTGGCTATATGCAAATCAGCTCTGACCCTGTGCCTCATGGGAACAGTCCAGTCCGAACTACCAAGCCATGTCTTTCCCAGACCGGAATCAAGCATCCAAGGACCGTTTCTGGCTATCAGCCTTCATCAGCCTGGATAGCTTGACTCCAGTGGTGTGGAGAGCATGGGACTCACGTCTGAGCATACCCAGCCCACTCGGGGTGAAAATTGCAAAAAACACAGTTGATGGACAGAATGTAGAACAATGTCATACATTCATCCCAGTACAAGGATCTGGGCCTAAATCCATCATTTTTTTGCACTCCACACCACCCTGGGTTAGACACTGGCTATATGCAAATCAGCTCTGACCCTGTGCCTCATGGGAACAGTCCAGTCCGAACTACCAAGCCATGTCTTTCCCAGACCGGAATCAAGCATCCAAGGACCGATTTCTGGCTATCAGCCTTCATCAGCCTGGATAGCTTGACTCCAGTGGTGTGGAGAGCATGGGACTCACGTCTGAGCATACCCAGCCCACTCGGGGTGAAAATTGCAAAAAACACAGTTGATGGACAGAATGTAGAACAATGTCATACATTCATCCCAGTACAAGGATCTGTGCCTAAATCCATTGTTTTTTTGCACTCCACACCACCCTGGGTTAGACACTGGCTATATGCAAATCAGCTCTGACCCTGTGCCTCATGGGAACAGTCCAGTCCGAACTACCAAGCCATGTCTTTCCCAGACCGGAATCAAGCATCCAAGGACCGGTTTCTGGCTATCAGCCTTCATCAGCCTGGATAGCTTGACTCCAGTGGTGTGGAGAGCATGGGACTCACGTCTGAGCATACCCAGCCCACTCGGGGTGAAAATTGCAAAAAACACAGTTGATGGACAGAATGTAGAACAATGTCATACATTCATCCCAGTACAAGGATCTGGGCCTAAATCCATCGTTTTTTTGCACTCCACACCACCCTGGGTTAGACACTGGCTATATGCAAATCAGCTCTGACCCTGTGCCTCATGGGAACAGTCCAGTCCGAACTACCAAGCCATGTCTTTCCCAGACCGGAATCAAGCATCCAAGGACCGGTTTCTGGATATCAGCCTTCATCAGCCTGGATAGCTTGACTCCAGTGGTGTGGAGAGCATGGGACTCACGTCTGAGCATACCCAGCCCACTCGGGGTGAAAATTGCAAAAAACACAGTTGATGGACAAAATGTAGAACAATGTCATACATTCATCCCAGTACAAGGATCTGGGCCTAAATCCATCGTTTTTTTGCACTCCACACCACCCTGGGTTAGACACTGGCTATATGCAAATCAGCTCTGACCCTGTGCCTCATGGGAACAGTCCAGTCCGAACTACCAAGCCATGTCTTTCCCAGACCGGAATCAAGCATCCAAGGACCGGTTTCTGGCTATCAGCCTTCATCAGCCTGGATAGCTTAACTCCAGTGGTGTGGAGAGCATGGGACTCACGTCTGAGCATACCCAGCCCACTCGGGGTGAAAATTGCAAAAAACACAGTTGATGGACAGAATGTAGAACAATGTCATACATTCATCCCAGTACAAGGATCTGGGCCTAAATCCATCGTTTTTTTGCACTCCGCACCACCCTGGGTTAGACACTGGCTATATGCAAATCAGCTCTGACCCTGTGCCTCATGGGAACAGTCCAGTCCGAACTACCAAGCCATGTCTTTCCCAGACCGGAATCAAGCATCCAAGGACCGGTTTCTGGCTATCAGCCTTCATCAGCCTGGATAGCTTGACTCCAGTGGTGTGGAGAGCATGGGACTCACGTCTGAGCATAACCAGCCCACTCGGGGTGAAAATTGCAAAAAACACAGTTGATGGACAAAATGTAGAACAATGTCATACATTCATCCCAGTACAAGGATCTGGGCCTAATTCCATCGTTTTTTTGCACTCCACACCACCCTGGGTTAGACACTGGCTATATGCAAATCAGCTCTGACCCTGTGCCTCATGGAAACAGTCCAGTCCGAACTACCAAGCCATGTCTTTCCCAGACCGGAATCAAGCATCCAAGGACCGGTTTCTGGCTATCAGCCTTCATCAGCCTTGATAGCTTGACTCCAGTGGTGTGGAGAGCATGGGACTCACGTCTGAGCATACCCAGCCCACTCGGGGTGAAAATTGCAAAAAACACAGTTGATGGACAGAATGTAGAACAATGTCATACATTCATCCCAGTACAAGGATCTGGGCCTAAATCCATCGTTTTTTTGCACTCCACACCACCCTGGGTTAGACACTGGCTATATGCAAATCAGCTCTGACCCTGTGCCCCATGGGAACAGTCCAGTCCGAACTACCAAGCCATGTCTTTCCCAGACCGGAACCAAGCATCCAAGGACCGGTTTCTGGCTATCAGCCTTCATCAGCCTGGATAGCTTGACTCCAGTGGTGTGGAGAGCATGGGACTCACGTCTGAGCATACCCAGCCCACTCGGGGTGAAAATTGCAAAAAACACAGTTGATGGACAGAATGTAGAACAATGTCATACATTCATCCCAGTACAAGGATCTGGGCCTAAATCCATCGTTTTTTTGCACTCCACACCACCCTGGGTTAGACACTGGCTATATGCAAATCAGCTCTGACCCTGTGCCTCATGGGAACAGTCAGGTCCGAACTACCAAGCCATGTCTTTCCCAGACCGGAATCAAGCATCCAAGGACCGGTTTCTGGCTATCAGCCTTCATCAGCCTGGATAGCTTGACTCCAGTGGTGTGGAGAGCATGGGACTCACGTCTGAGCATACCCAGCCCACTCGGGGTGAAAATTGCAAAAAACACAGTTGATGGACAAAATGTAGAACAATGTCATACATTCATCCCAGTACAAGGATCTGGGCCTAAATCCATCGTTTTTTTGCACTCCACACCACCCTGGGTTAGACACTGGCTATATGCAAATCAGCTCTGACCCTGTGCCTCATGGGAACAGTCCAGTCCGAACTACCAAGCCATGTCTTTCCCAGACCGGAATCAAGCATCCAAGGACCGGTTTCTGGCTATCAGCCTTCCTCAGCCTGGATAGCTTGACTCCAGTGGTGTGGAGAGCATGGGACTCACGTCTGAGCATACCCAGCCCACTCGGGGTGAAAATTGCAAAAAACACAGTTGATGGTCAAAACGTAGAACAATGTCATACCTTCATCCCAGTATAAGGATCTGGGCCTAATTCCATCGTTTTTTTGCACTCCACGCCACCCTGGGTTAGACACTGGCTATATGCAAATCAGCTCTGACCCTGTGCCTCATGGGAACAGTCCAGTCCGAACTACCAAGCCATGTCTTTCCCAGACCGGAATCAAGCATCCAAGGACCGGTTTCTGGCTATCAGCCTTCATCAGCCTGGATAGCTTGACTCCAGTGGTGTGGAGAGCATGGGACTCACGTCTGAGCATACCCAGCCCACTCGGGGTGAAAATTGCAAAAAACACAGTTGATGGACAGAATGTAGAACAATGTCATACATTCATCCCAGTACAAGGATTCGGGCCTAAATCCATCGTTTTTTTGCACTCTACACCACCCTGGGTTAGACACTTGCTATATGCAAATCAGCTCTGACCCTGTGCATTATGGGAACAGTCCAGTCCGTACTACCAAGCCATGTCTTTCCCAGACCGGAATCAAGCATCCAAGGACCGGTTTCTGGCTATCAGCCTTCATCAGCCTGGATATCTTGACTCCAGTGGTGTGGAGAGCATGGGACTCACGTCTGAGCATACCCAGCCCACTCAGGGTGAAAATTGCAAAAAACACAGTTGATGGTCAAAACGTAGAACAATGTCATACATTCATCCCAGTACAAGGATCTGAGCCTAATTCCATCGTTTTTTTGCACTCCACGCCACCCTGGGTTAGACACTGCCTATATGCAAATCAGCTCTGACCCTGTGCCTCATGGGAACAGTCCAGTCCGAACTACCAAGCCATGTCTTTCCCAGACCGGAATCAAGCATCCATGGACCGGTTTCTGGCTATCAGCCTTCATCAGCCTGGATAGCTTGACTCCAGTGGTGTGGAGAGCATGGGACTCACGTCTGAGCATACCCAGCCCACTCGGGGTGAAAATTGCAAAAAACACAGTTGATGGACAGAGTGTAGAACAATGTCATACTTTCATCCCAGTACAAGGATTCGGGCCTAAATCCATCGTTTTTTTGCACTCCACACCACCCTGGGTTAGACACTGGCTATATGCAAATCAGCTCTGACCCTGTGCCTCATGGGAACAGTCCAGTCCGAACTACCAAGCCATGTCTTTCCCAGACCGGAATCAAGCATCCAAGGACCAGTTTCTGGCTATCAGCCTTCATCAGCCTGGATAGCTTGACTCCAGTGGTGTGGAGAGCATGGGACTCACGTCTGAGCATACCCAGCCCACTCGGGGTGAAAATTGCAAAAAACACAGTTGATGGACAGAATGTAGAACAATGTCATACATTCATCCCAGTACAAGGATTCGGGCCTAAATCCATCGTTTTTTTGCACTCTACACCACCCTGGGTTAGACACTTGCTATATGCAAATCAGCTCTGACCCTGTGCATTATGGGAACAGTCCAGTCCGTACTACCAAGCCATGTCTTTCCCAGACCGGAATCAAGCATCCAAGGACCGGTTTCTGGCTATCAGCCTTCATCAGCCTGGATATCTTGACTCCAGTGGTGTGGAGAGCATGGGACTCACGTCTGAGCATACCCAGCCCACTCGGGGTGAAAATTGCAAAAAACACAGTTGATGGACAGAATGTAGAACAATGTCATACATTCATCCCAGTACAAGGATCTGGGCCTAAATCCATCGTTTTTTTGCACTCCACACCACCCTGGGTTAGACACTGGCTATATGCAAATCAGCTCTGACCCTGTGCCTCATGGGAACAGTCCAGTCCGAACTACCAAGCCATGTCTTTCCCAGACCGGAATCAAGCATCCAAGGACCGGTTTCTGGCTATCAGCCTTCATCAGCCTGGATAGCTTGACTCCAGTGGTGTGGAGAGCATGGGACTCACGTCTGAGCATACCCAGCCCACTCGGGGTGAAAATTGCAAAAAACACAGTTGATGGACAAAATGTAGAACAATGTCATACATTCATCCCAGTACAAGGATCTGGGCCTAATTCCATCGTTTTTTTGCACTCCACACCACCCTGGGTTAGACACTGGCTATATGCAAATCAGCTCTGACCCTGTGCCTCATGGAAACAGTCCAGTCCGAACTACCAAGCCATGTCTTTCCCAGACCGAAATCAAGCATCCAAGGACCGGTTTCTGGCTATCAGCCTTCATCAGCCTGGATAGCTTGACTCCAGTGGTGTGGAGAGCATGGGACTCACGTCTGAGCATACCCAGCCCACTCGGGGTGAAAATTGCAAAAAACACAGTTGATGGACAGAATGTAGAACAATGTCATACATTCATCCCAGTACAAGGATCTGGGCCTAAATCCATCGTTTTTTTGCACTCCACACCACCCTGGGTTAGACACTGGCTATATGCAAACCAGCTCTGACCCTGTGCCTCATGGGAACAGTCCAGTCCGAACTACCAAGCCATGTCTTTCCCAGACCGGAATCAAGCATCCAAGGACCGGTTTCTGACTATCAGCCTTCATCAGCCTGGATAGCTTGACTCCAGTGGTGTGGAGAGCATGGGACTCACGTCTGAGCATACCCAGCCCACTCGGGGTGACAATTGCAAAAAACACAGTTGATGGACAGAATGTAGAACAATGTCATACATTCATCCCAGTACAAGGATCTGGGCCTAAATCCATCGGTTTTTTGCACTCCACACCACCCTGGGTTAGACACTGGCTATATGCAAATCAGCTCTGACCCTGCGCCTCATGGGAACAGTCCAGTCCGAACTACCAAGCCATGTCTTTCCCAGACCGGAATCAAGCATCCAAGGACCGGTTTCTGGCTATCAGCCTTCATCAGCCTGGATAGCTTGACTCCAGTGGTGTGGAGAGCATGGGACGCACGTCTGAGCATACCCAGCCCACTCGGGGTGAAAATTGCAAAAAACACAGTTGATGGACAGAATGTAGAACAATGTCATACATTCATCCCAGTACAAGGATCTGGGCCTAAATCCATCGTTTTTTTGCACTCCACACCACCCTGGGTTAGACACTGGCTATATGCAAATCAGCTCTGACCCTGTGCCTCATGGGAACAGTCCAGTCCGAACTACCAAGCCATGTCTTTCCCAGACCGGAATCAAGCATCCAAGGACCGGTTTCTGGCTATCAGCCTTCATCAGCCTGGATAGCTTGACTCCAGTGGTGTGGAGAGCATGGGACTCACGTCTGAGCATACCCAGCCCACTCGGGGTGACAATTGCAAAAAACACAGTTGATGGACAGAATGTAGAACAATGTCATACATTCATCCCAGTACAAGGATCTGGGCCTAAATCCATCGTTTTTTTGCACTCCACACCACCCTGGGTTAGACACTGGCTATATGCAAATCAGCTCTGACCCTGTGCCTCATGGGAACAGTCCAGTCCGAACTACCAAGCCATGTCTTTCCCAGACCGGAACCAAGCATCCAAGGACCGGTTTCTGGCTATCAGCCTTCATCAGCCTGGATAGCTTGACTCCAGTGGTGTGGAGAGCATGGGACTCACGTCTGAGCATACCCAGCCCACTCGGGGTGAAAATTGCAAAAAACACAGTTGATGGACAGAATGTAGAACAATGTCATACATTCATCCCAGTACAAGGATCTGGGCCTAAATCCATCGTTTTTTTGCACTCCACACCACCCTGGGTTAGACACTGGCTATATGCAAATCAGCTCTGACCCTGTGCCTCATGGGAACAGTCCAGTCCGAACTACCAAATCATGTCTTTCCCAGACCGGAATCAAGCATCCAAGGACCGGTTTCTGGCTATCAGCCTTCATCAGCCTGGATAGCTTGACTCCAGTGGTGTGGAGAGCATGGGACTCACGTCTGAGCATACCCAGCCCACTCGGGGTGAAAATTGCAAAAAACACAGTTGATGGACAAAATGTAGAACAATGTCATACATTCATCCCAGTACAAGGATCTGGGCCTAAATCCATTGTTTTTTTGCACTCCACACCACCCTGGGTTAGACACTGGCTATATGCAAATCAGCTCTGACCCTGCGCCTCATGGGAACAGTCCAGTCCGAACTACCAAGCCATGTCTTTCCCAGACCGGAATCAAGCATCCAAGGACCGGTTTCTGGCTATCAGCCTTCATCAGCCTGGATAGCTTGACTCCAGTGGTGTGGAGAGCATGGGACTCACGTCTGAGCATACCCAGCCCACTCGGGGTGAAAATTGCAAAAAACACAGTTGAAGGACAGAATGTAGAACAATGTCATACATTCATCCCAGTACAAGGATCTGGGCCTAAATCCATCATTTTTTTGCACTCCACACCACCCTGGGTTAGACACTGGCTATATGCAAATCAGCTCTGACCCTGTGCCTCATGGGAACAGTCCAGTCCGAACTACCAAGCCATGTCTTTCCCAGACCGGAATCAAGCATCCAAGGACCGGTTTCTGGCTATCAGCCTTCATCAGCCTGGATAGCTTGACTCCAGTGGTGTGGAGAGCATGGGACTCACGTCTGAGCATACCCAGCCCACTCGGAGTGAAAATTGCAAAAAACACAGTTGATGGACAAAATGTAGAACAATGTCATACATTCATCCCAGTACAAGGATCTGGGCCTAATTCCATCGTTTTTTTGCACTCCACACCACCCTGGGTTAGACACTGGCTATATGCAAATCAGCTCTGACCCTGTGCCTCATGGAAACAGTCCAGTCCGAACTACCAAGCCATGTCTTTCCCAGACCGGAACCAAGCATCCAAGGACCGGTTTCTGGCTATCAGCCTTCATCAGCCTGGATAGCTTGACTCCAGTGGTGTGGAGAGCATGGGACTCACGTCTGAGCATACCCAGCCCACTCGGGGTGAAAATTGCAAAAAACACAGTTGATGGACAGAATGTAGAACAATGTCATACATTCATCCCAGTACAAGGATCTGGGCCTAAATCCATCGTTTTTTTGCACTCCACACCACCCTGGGTTAGACACTGGCTATATGCAAATCAGCTCTGACCCTGTGCCTCATGGGAACAGTCCGGTCCGAACTACCAAATCATGTCTTTCCCAGACCGGAATCAAGCATCCAAGGACCGGTTTCTGGCTATCAGCCTTCATCAGCCTGGATAGCTTGACTCCAGTGGTGTGGAGAGCATGGGACTCACGTCTGAGCATACCCAGCCCACTCGGGGTGAAAATTGCAAAAAACACAGTTGATGGACAAAATGTAGAACAATGTCATACATTCATCCCAGTACAAGGATCTGGGCCTAAATCCATTGTTTTTTTGCACTCCACACCACCCTGGGTTAGACACTGGCTATATGCAAATCAGCTCTGACCCTGCGCCTCATGGGAACAGTCCAGTCCGAACTACCAAGCCATGTCTTTCCCAGACCGGAATCAAGCATCCAAGGACCGGTTTCTGGCTATCAGCCTTCATCAGCCTGGATAGCTTGACTCCAGTGGTGTGGAGAGCATGGGACTCACGTCTGAGCATACCCAGCCCACTCGGGTGAAAATTGCAAAAAACACAGTTGATGGACAGAATGTAGAACAATGTCATACATTCATCCCAGTACAAGGATCTGGGCCTAAATCCATCATTTTTTTGCACTCCACACCACCCTGGGTTAGACACTGGCTATATGCAAATCAGCTCTGACCCTGTGCCTCATGGGAACAGTCCAGTCCGAACTACCAAGCCATGTCTTTCCCAGACCGGAATCAAGCATCCAAGGACCGGTTTCTGGCTATCAGCCTTCATCAGCCTGGATAGCTTGACTCCAGTGGTGTGGAGAGCATGGGACTCACGTCTGAGCATACCCAGCCCACTCGGAGTGAAAATTGCAAAAAACACAGTTGATGGACAAAATGTAGAACAATGTCATACATTCATCCCAGTACAAGGATCTGGGCCTAATTCCATCGTTTTTTTGCACTCCACACCACCCTGGGTTAGACACTGGCTATATGCAAATCAGCTCTGACCCTGTGCCTCATGGAAACAGTCCAGTCCGAACTACCAAGCCATGTCTTTCCCAGACCGAAATCAAGCATCCAAGGACCGGTTTCTGGCTATCAGCCTTCATCAGCCTGGATAGCTTGACTCCAGTGGTGTGGAGAGCATGGGACTCACGTCTGAGCATACCCAGCCCACTCGGGGTGAAAATTGCAAAAAACACAGTTGATGGACAGAATATAGAACAATGTCATACATTGATCCCAGTACAAGGATCTGGGCCTAAATCCATCGTTTTTTTGCACTCCACACCACCTTGGGTTAGACACTGGCTATATGCAAACCAGCTCTGACCCTGTGCCTCATGGGAACAGTCCAGTCCGAACTACCAAGCCATGTCTTTCCCAGACCGGAACCAAGCATCCAAGGACCGGTTTCTGGCTTTCAGCCTTCATCAGCCTGGATAGCTTGACTCCAGTGGTGTGGAGAGCATGGGACGCACGTCTGAGCATACCCAGCCCACTCGGGGTGAAAATTGCAAAAAACACAGTTGATGGACAGAATGTAGAACAATGTCATACATTCATACCAGTACAAGGATCTGGGCCTAAATCCATCGTTTTTTTGCACTCCACACCACCCTGGGTTAGACACTGGCTATATGCAAATCAGCTCTGACCCTGTGCCTCATGGGAACAGTCCAGTCCGAACTACCAAGCCATGTCTTTCCCAGACCGGAATCAAGCATCCAAGGACCGGTTTCTGGCTATCAGCCTTCATCAGCCTGGATAGCTTGACTCCAGTGGTGTGGAGAGCATGGGACTCACGTCTGAGCATACCCAGCCCACTCGGGGTGACAATTGCAAAAAACACAGTTGATGGACAGAATGTAGAACAATGTCATACATTCATCCCAGTACAAGGATCTGGGCCTAAATCCATCGTTTTTTTGCACTCCACACCACCCTGGGTTAGACACTGGCTATATGCAAATCAGCTCTGACCCTGCGCCTCATGGGAACAGTCCAGTCCGAACTACCAAGCCATGTCTTTCCCAGACCGGAATCAAGCATCCAAGGACCGGTTTCTGGCTATCAGCCTTCATCAGCCTGGATAGCTTGACTCCAGTGGTGTGGAGAGCATGGGACGCACGTCTGAGCATACCCAGCCCACTCGGGGTGAAAATTGCAAAAAACACAGTTGATGGACAGAATGTAGAACAATGTCATACATTCATCCCAGTACAAGGATCTGGGCCTAAATCCATCGTTTTTTTGCACTCCACACCACCCTGGGTTAGACACTGGCTATATGCAAATCAGCTCTGACCCTGTGCCTCATGGGAACAGTCCAGTCCGAACTACCAAGCCATGTCTTTCCCAGACCGGAATCAAGCATCCAAGGACCGGTTTCTGGCTATCAGCCTTCATCAGCCTGGATAGCTTGACTCCAGTGGTGTGGAGAGCATGGGACTCACGTCTGAGCATACCCAGCCCACTCGGGGTGAAAATTGCAAAAAACACAGTTGATGGACAGAATATAGAACAATGTCATACATTGATCCCAGTACAAGGATCTGGGCCTAAATCCATCATTTTTTTGCACTCCACACCACCCTGGGTTAGACACTGGCTATATGCAAACCAGCTCTGACCCTGTGCCTCATGGGAACAGTCCAGTCCGAACTACCAAGCCATGTCTTTCCCAGACCGGAACCAAGCATCCAAGGACCGGTTTCTGGCTTTCAGCCTTCATCAGCCTGGATAGCTTGACTCCAGTGGTGTGGAGAGCATGGGACGCACGTCTGAGCATACCCAGCCCACTCGGGGTGAAAATTGCAAAAAACACAGTTGATGGACAGAATGTAGAACAATGTCATACATTCATACCAGTACAAGGATCTGGGCCTAAATCCATCGTTTTTTTGCACTCCACACCACCCTGGGTTAGACACTGGCTATATGCAAATCAGCTCTGACCCTGTGCCTCATGGGAACAGTCCAGTCCGAACTACCAAGCCATGTCTTTCCCAGACCGGAATCAAGCATCCAAGGACCGGTTTCTGGCTATCAGCCTTCATCAGCCTGGATAGCTTGACTCCAGTGGTGTGGAGAGCATGGGACTCACGTCTGAGCATACCCAGCCCACTCGGGGTGACAATTGCAAAAAACACAGTTGATGGACAGAATGTAGAACAATGTCATACATTCATCCCAGTACAAGGATCTGGGCCTAAATCCATCGTTTTTTTGCACTCCACACCACCCTGGGTTAGACACTGGCTATATGCAAATCAGCTCTGACCCTGCGCCTCATGGGAACAGTCCAGTCCGAACTACCAAGCCATGTCTTTCCCAGACCGGAATCAAGCATCCAAGGACCGGTTTCTGGCTATCAGCCTTCATCAGCCTGGATAGCTTGACTCCAGTGGTGTGGAGAGCATGGGACGCACGTCTGAGCATACCCAGCCCACTCGGGGTGAAAATTGCAAAAAACACAGTTGATGGACAGAATGTAGAACAATGTCATACATTCATCCCAGTACAAGGATCTGGGCCTAAATCCATCGTTTTTTTGCACTCCACACCACCCTGGGTTAGACACTGGCTATATGCAAATCAGCTCTGACCCTGTGCCTCATGGGAACAGTCCAGTCCGAACTACCAAGCCATGTCTTTCCCAGACCGGAATCAAGCATCCAAGGACCGGTTTCTGGCTATCAGCCTTCATCAGCCTGGATAGCTTGACTCCAGTGGTGTGGAGAGCATGGGACTCACGTCTGAGCATACCCAGCCCACTCGGGGTGACAATTGCAAAAAACACAGTTGATGGACAGAATGTAGAACAATGTCATACATTCATCCCAGTACAAGGATCTGGGCCTAAATCCATCGTTTTTTTGCACTCCACCCCACCCTGGGTTAGACACTGGCTATATGCAAATCAGCTCTGACCCTGTGCCTCATGGGAACAGTCCAGTCCGAACTACCAAGCCATGTCTTTCCCAGACCGGAACCAAGCATCCAAGGACCGGTTTCTGGCTATCAGCCTTCATCAGCCTGGATAGCTTGACTCCAGTGGTGTGGAGAGCATGGGACTCACGTCTGAGCATACCCAGCCCACTCGGGGTGAAAATTGCAAAAAACACAGTTGATGGACAGAATGTAGAACAATGTCATACATTCATCCCAGTACAAGGATCTGGGCCTAAATCCATCGTTTTTTTGCACTCCACACCACCCTGGGTTAGACACTGGCTATATGCAAATCAGCTCTGACCCTGTGCCTCATGGGAACAGTCCAGTCCGAACTACCAAGTCATGTCTTTCCCAGACCGGAATCAAGCATCCAAGGACCGGTTTCTGGCTATCAGCCTTCATCAGCCTGGATAGCTTGACTCCAGTGGTGTGGAGAGCATGGGACTCACGTCTGAGCATACCCAGCCCACTCGGGGTGAAAATTGCAAAAAACACAGTTGATGGACAAAATGTAGAACAATGTCATACATTCATCCCAGTACAAGGATCTGGGCCTAAATCCATTGTTTTTTTGCACTCCACACCACCCTGGGTTAGACACTGGCTATATGCAAATCAGCTCTGACCCTGCGCCTCATGGGAACAGTCCAGTCCGAACTACCAAGCCATGTCTTTCCCAGACCGGAATCAAGCATCCAAGGACCGGTTTCTGGCTATCAGCCTTCATCAGCCTGGATAGCTTGACTCCAGTGGTGTGGAGAGCATGGGACTCACGTCTGAGCATACCCAGCCCACTCGGGGTGAAAATTGCAAAAAACACAGTTGATGGACAGAATGTAGAACAATGTCATACATTCATCCCAGTACAAGGATCTGGGCCTAAATCCATCGTTTTTTTGCACTCCACACCACCCTGGGCTAGACACTGGCTATATGCAAATCAGCTCTGACCCTGTGCCTCATGGGAACAGTCCAGTCCGAACTACCAAGCCATGTCTTTCCCAGACCGGAATCAAGCATCCAAGGACCGGTTTCTGGCTATCAGCCTTCATCAGCCTGGATAGCTTGACTCCAGTGGTGTGGAGAGCATGGGACTCACGTCTGAGCATACCCAGCCCACTCGGGGTGAAAATTGCAAAAAACACAGTTGATGGACAAAATGTAGAACAATGTCATACATTCATCCCAGTACAAGGATCTGGGCCTAATTCCATCGTTTTTTTGCACTCCACACCACCCTGGGTTAGACACTGGTTATATGCAAATCAGCTCTGACCCTGTGCCTCATGGAAACAGTCCAGTCCGAACTACCAAGCCATGTCTTTCCCAGACCGAAATCAAGCATCCAAGGACCGGTTTCTGGCTATCAGCCTTCATCAGCCTGGATAGCTTGACTCCAGTGGTGTGGAGAGCATGGGACTCACGTCTGAGCATACCCAGCCCACTCGGGGTGAAAATTGCAAAAAACACAGTTGATGGACAGAATGTAGAACAATGTCATACATTCATCCCAGTACAAGGATCTGGGCCTAAATCCATCGTTTTTTTGCACTCCACACCACCCTGGGTTAGACACTGGCTATATGCAAACCAGCTCTGACCCTGTGCCTCATGGGAACAGTCCAGTCCGAACTACCAAGCCATGTCTTTCCCAGACCGGAACCAAGCATCCAAGGACCGGTTTCTGGCTATCAGCCTTCATCAGCCTTGATAGCTTGACTCCAGTGGTGTGGAGAGCATGGGACACACGTCTGAGCATACCCAGCCCACTCGGGGTGAAAATTGCAAAAAACACAGTTGATGGACAGAATGTAGAACAATGTCATACATTCATCCCAGTACAAGGATCTGGGCCTAAATCCATCGGTTTTTTGCACTCCACACCACCCTGGGTTAGACACTGGCTATATGCAAATCAGCTCTGACCCTGTGCCTCATGGGAACAGTCCAGTCCGAACTACCAAGCCATGTCTTTCCCAGACCGGAATCAAGCATCCAAGGACCGGTTTCTGACTATCAGCCTTCATCAGCCTGGATAGCTTGACTCCAGTGGTGTGGAGAGCATGGGACTCACGTCTGAGCATACCCAGCCCACTCGGGGTGAAAATTGCAAAAAACACAGTTGATGGACAAAATGTAGAACAATGTCATACATTCATCCCAGTACAAGGATCTGGGCCTAAATCCATCGTTTTTTTGCACTCCACACCACCCTGGGTTAGACACTGGCTATATGCAAATCAGCTCTGACCCTGTGCCTCATGGGAACAGTCCAGTCCGAACTACCAAGCCATGTCTTTCCCAGACCGGAATCAAGCATCCAAGGACCGGTTTCTGACTATCAGCCTTCATCAGCCTGGATAGCTTGACTCCAGTGGTGTGGAGAGCGTGGGACTCACGTCTGAGCATACCCAGAACACTCGGGGTGAAAATTGCAAAAAACACAGTTGCTGGACAGAATGTATAACAACGTCATACATTCATTCCAGTACAAGGATTCGGGCCTAAATCCATCGTTTTTTTGCACTCCACACCACCCTGGGTTAGACACTGGCTATATGCAAATCAGCTCTGACCCTGTGCCTGATGGGAACAGTCCAGTCCGAACTACCAAGCCATGTCTTTCCCAGACCGGAATCAAGCATCCAAGGACCGGTTTCTGGCTATCAGCCTTCATCAGCCTGGATAGCTTGACTCCAGTGGTGTGCTGAGCATGGGACTCACGTCTGAGCATACCCAGCCCACTCGGGGTGAAAATTGCAAAAAGCACAGTTGATGGACAGAATGTAGAACAATGTCATACATTCATCCCAGTACAAGGATCTGGGCCTAAATCCATCGGTTTTTTGGACTCCACACCACCCTGGGGTAGACACTGGCTATATGCAAATCAGCTCTGACCCTGTGCCTCATGGGGACTGTCCAGTCCGAACTACCAAGCCATGTCTTTCCCAGACCGGAATCAAGCATCCAAGGACCGGTTTCTGGCTATCAGCCTTCATCAGCCTGGATAGCTTGACTCCAGTGGTGTGGAGAGCATGGGACTCACGTCTGAGCATACCCAGCCCACTCGGGGTGAAAATTGCAAAAAACACAGTTGATGGACAGAATGCAGAACAATGTCATACATTCATCCCAGTACAAGGATCTGGGCCTAAATCCATCGTTTTTTTGCACTCCACACCACCCTGGGTTAGACACTGGCTATATGCAAATCAGCTCTGACCCTGTGCCTCATGGGAACAGTCCAGTCCGAACTACCAAGCCATGTCTTTCCCAGACCGGAACCAAGCATCCAAGGACCGGTTTCTGGCTATCAGCCTTCATCAGCCTGGATAGCTTGACTCCAGTGGTGTGGAGAGCATGGGACTCACGTCTGAGCATACCCAGCCCACTCGGGGTGAAAGTTGCAAAAAACACAGTTGATGGACAGAATGTAGAACAATGTCATACATTCATCCCAGAATAAGGATCTGGGCCTAAATCCATTGTTTTTTTGCACTCCACACCACCCTGTGTTAGACACTGGCTATATGCAAATCAGCTCTGACCCTGTGCCTCATGGGAACAGTCCAGTCCGAACTACCAAGCCATGTCTTTCCCAGACCGGAATCAAGCATCCAAGGACCGTTTCTGGCTATCAGCCTTCATCAGCCTGGATAGCTTGACTCCAGTGGTGTGGAGAGCATGGGACTCACGTCTGAGCATACCCAGCCCACTCGGGGTGAAAATTGCAAAAAACACAGTTGATGGACAGAATGTAGAACAATGTCATACATTCATCCCAGTACAAGGATCTGGGCCTAAATCCATCATTTTTTTGCACTCCACACCACCCTGGGTTAGACACTGGCTATATGCAAATCAGCTCTGACCCTGTGCCTCATGGGAACAGTCCAGTCCGAACTACCAAGCCATGTCTTTCCCAGACCGGAATCAAGCATCCAAGGACCGATTTCTGGCTATCAGCCTTCATCAGCCTGGATAGCTTGACTCCAGTGGTGTGGAGAGCATGGGACTCACGTCTGAGCATACCCAGCCCACTCGGGGTGAAAATTGCAAAAAACACAGTTGATGGACAGAATGTAGAACAATGTCATACATTCATCCCAGTACAAGGATCTGGGCCTAAATCCATTGTTTTTTTGCACTCCACACCACCCTGGGTTAGACACTGGCTATATGCAAATCAGCTCTGACCCTGTGCCTCATGGGAACAGTCCAGTCCGAACTACCAAGCCATGTCTTTCCCAGACCGGAATCAAGCATCCAAGGACCGGTTTCTGGCTATCAGCCTTCATCAGCCTGGATAGCTTGACTCCAGTGGTGTGGAGAGCATGGGACTCACGTCTGAGCATACCCAGCCCACTCGGGGTGAAAATTGCAAAAAACACAGTTGATGGACAGAATGTAGAACAATGTCATACATTCATCCCAGTACAAGGATCTGGGCCTAAATCCATCGTTTTTTTGCACTCCACACCACCCTGGGTTAGACACTGGCTATATGCAAATCAGCTCTGACCCTGTGCCTCATGGGAACAGTCCAGTCCGAACTACCAAGCCATGTCTTTCCCAGACCGGAATCAAGCATCCAAGGACCGGTTTCTGGATATCAGCCTTCATCAGCCTGGATAGCTTGACTCCAGTGGTGTGGAGAGCATGGGACTCACGTCTGAGCATACCCAGCCCACTCGGGGTGAAAATTGCAAAAAACACAGTTGATGGACAAAATGTAGAACAATGTCATACATTCATCCCAGTACAAGGATCTGGGCCTAAATCCATCGTTTTTTTGCACTCCACACCACCCTGGGTTAGACACTGGCTATATGCAAATCAGCTCTGACCCTGTGCCTCATGGGAACAGTCCAGTCCGAACTACCAAGCCATGTCTTTCCCAGACCGGAATCAAGCATCCAAGGACCGGTTTCTGGCTATCAGCCTTCATCAGCCTGGATAGCTTAACTCCAGTGGTGTGGAGAGCATGGGACTCACGTCTGAGCATACCCAGCCCACTCGGGGTGAAAATTGCAAAAAACACAGTTGATGGACAGAATGTAGAACAATGTCATACATTCATCCCAGTACAAGGATCTGGGCCTAAATCCATCGTTTTTTTGCACTCCGCACCACCCTGGGTTAGACACTGGCTATATGCAAATCAGCTCTGACCCTGTGCCTCATGGGAACAGTCCAGTCCGAACTACCAAGCCATGTCTTTCCCAGACCGGAATCAAGCATCCAAGGACCGGTTTCTGGCTATCAGCCTTCATCAGCCTGGATAGCTTGACTCCAGTGGTGTGGAGAGCATGGGACTCACGTCTGAGCATAACCAGCCCACTCGGGGTGAAAATTGCAAAAAACACAGTTGATGGACAAAATGTAGAACAATGTCATACATTCATCCCAGTACAAGGATCTGGGCCTAATTCCATCGTTTTTTTGCACTCCACACCACCCTGGGTTAGACACTGGCTATATGCAAATCAGCTCTGACCCTGTGCCTCATGGAAACAGTCCAGTCCGAACTACCAAGCCATGTCTTTCCCAGACCGGAATCAAGCATCCAAGGACCGGTTTCTGGCTATCAGCCTTCATCAGCCTTGATAGCTTGACTCCAGTGGTGTGGAGAGCATGGGACTCACGTCTGAGCATACCCAGCCCACTCGGGGTGAAAATTGCAAAAAACACAGTTGATGGACAGAATGTAGAACAATGTCATACATTCATCCCAGTACAAGGATCTGGGCCTAAATCCATCGTTTTTTTGCACTCCACACCACCCTGGGTTAGACACTGGCTATATGCAAATCAGCTCTGACCCTGTGCCTCATGGGAACAGTCCAGTCCGAACTACCAAGCCATGTCTTTCCCAGACCGGAACCAAGCATCCAAGGACCGGTTTCTGGCTATCAGCCTTCATCAGCCTGGATAGCTTGACTCCAGTGGTGTGGAGAGCATGGGACTCACGTCTGAGCATACCCAGCCCACTCGGGGTGAAAATTGCAAAAAACACAGTTGATGGACAGAATGTAGAACAATGTCATACATTCATCCCAGTACAAGGATCTGGGCCTAAATCCATCGTTTTTTTGCACTCCACACCACCCTGGGTTAGACACTGGCTATATGCAAATCAGCTCTGACCCTGTGCCTCATGGGAACAGTCCAGTCCGAACTACCAAGCCATGTCTTTCCCAGACCGGAATCAAGCATCCAAGGACCGGTTTCTGGCTATCAGCCTTCATCAGCCTGGATAGCTTGACTCCAGTGGTGTGGAGAGCATGGGACTCACGTCTGAGCATACCCAGCCCACTCGGGGTGAAAATTGCAAAAAACACAGTTGATGGACAAAATGTAGAACAATGTCATACATTCATCCCAGTACAAGGATCTGGGCCTAAATCCATCGTTTTTTTGCACTCCACACCACCCTGGGTTAGACACTGGCTATATGCAAATCAGCTCTGACCCTGTGCCTCATGGGAACAGTCCAGTCCGAACTACCAAGCCATGTCTTTCCCAGACCGGAATCAAGCATCCAAGGACCGGTTTCTGGCTATCAGCCTTCCTCAGCCTGGATAGCTTGACTCCAGTGGTGTGGAGAGCATGGGACTCACGTCTGAGCATACCCAGCCCACTCGGGGTGAAAATTGCAAAAAACACAGTTGATGGTCAAAACGTAGAACAATGTCATACCTTCATCCCAGTATAAGGATCTGGGCCTAATTCCATCGTTTTTTTGCACTCCACGCCACCCTGGGTTAGACACTGGCTATATGCAAATCAGCTCTGACCCTGTGCCTCATGGGAACAGTCCAGTCCGAACTACCAAGCCATGTCTTTCCCAGACCGGAATCAAGCATCCAAGGACCGGTTTCTGGCTATCAGCCTTCATCAGCCTGGATAGCTTGACTCCAGTGGTGTGGAGAGCATGGGACTCACGTCTGAGCATACCCAGCCCACTCGGGGTGAAAATTGCAAAAAACACAGTTGATGGACAGAATGTAGAACAATGTCATACATTCATCCCAGTACAAGGATTCGGGCCTAAATCCATCGTTTTTTTGCACTCTACACCACCCTGGGTTAGACACTTGCTATATGCAAATCAGCTCTGACCCTGTGCATTATGGGAACAGTCCAGTCCGTACTACCAAGCCATGTCTTTCCCAGACCGGAATCAAGCATCCAAGGACCGGTTTCTGGCTATCAGCCTTCATCAGCCTGGATATCTTGACTCCAGTGGTGTGGAGAGCATGGGACTCACGTCTGAGCATACCCAGCCCACTCAGGGTGAAAATTGCAAAAAACACAGTTGATGGACAGAGTGTAGAACAATGTCATACTTTCATCCCAGTACAAGGATTCGGGCCTAAATCCATCGTTTTTTTGCACTCCACACCACCCTGGGTTAGACACTGGCTATATGCAAATCAGCTCTGACCCTGTGCCTCATGGGAACAGTCCAGTCCGAACTACCAAGCCATGTCTTTCCCAGACCGGAATCAAGCATCCAAGGACCAGTTTCTGGCTATCAGCCTTCATCAGCCTGGATAGCTTGACTCCAGTGGTGTGGAGAGCATGGGACTCACGTCTGAGCATACCCAGCCCACTCGGGGTGAAAATTGCAAAAAACACAGTTGATGGACAGAATGTAGAACAATGTCATACATTCATCCCAGTACAAGGATTCGGGCCTAAATCCATCGTTTTTTTGCACTCTACACCACCCTGGGTTAGACACTTGCTATATGCAAATCAGCTCTGACCCTGTGCATTATGGGAACAGTCCAGTCCGTACTACCAAGCCATGTCTTTCCCAGACCGGAATCAAGCATCCAAGGACCGGTTTCTGGCTATCAGCCTTCATCAGCCTGGATATCTTGACTCCAGTGGTGTGGAGAGCATGGGACTCACGTCTGAGCATACCCAGCCCACTCGGGGTGAAAATTGCAAAAAACACAGTTGATGGACAGAATGTAGAACAATGTCATACATTCATCCCAGTACAAGGATCTGGGCCTAAATCCATCGTTTTTTTGCACTCCACACCACCCTGGGTTAGACACTGGCTATATGCAAATCAGCTCTGACCCTGTGCCTCATGGGAACAGTCCAGTCCGAACTACCAAGCCATGTCTTTCCCAGACCGGAATCAAGCATCCAAGGACCGGTTTCTGGCTATCAGCCTTCATCAGCCTGGATAGCTTGACTCCAGTGGTGTGGAGAGCATGGGATTCACGTCTGAGCATACCCAGCCCACTCGGGGTGAAAATTGCAAAAAACACAGTTGATGGACAAAATGTAGAACAATGTCATACATTCATCCCAGTACAAGGATCTGGGCCTGAATCCATCGTTATTTTGCACTCCACACCACCCTGGGTTAGACACTGGCTATATGCAAATCAGCTCTGACCCTGTGCCTCATGGGAACAGTCCAGTCCGAACTACCAAGCCATGTCTTTCCCAGACCGGAATCAAGCATCCAAGGACCGGTTTCTGGCTATCAGCCTTCATCAGCCTGGATAGCTTGACTCCAGTGGCGTGGAGAGCATGGGACTCACGTCTGAGCATACCCAGCCCACTCGGGGTGAAAATTGCAAAAAACACAGTTGATGGACAGAATGTAGAACAATGTCATACATTCATCCCAGTACAAGGATCTGGGCCTAAATCCATCGTTTTTTTGCACTCCACACCACCCTGGGTTAGACACTGGCTATATGCAAATCAGCTCTGACCCTGTGCCTCATGGGAACAGTCCAGTCCGAACTACCAAGCCATGTCTTTCCCAGACCGGAATCAAGCATCCAAGGACCGGTTTCTGGCTATCAGCCTTCATCAGCCTGGATAGCTTGACTCCAGTGGTGTGGAGAGCATGGGACTCACGTCTGAGCATACCCAGCCCACTCGGGGTGAAAATTGCAAAAAACACAATTGATGGTCAAAATGTAGAACAATGTCATACATTCATCCCAGTACAAGGATCTGGGCCTAATTCCATCGTTTTTTTGCACTCCACGCCACCCTGGGTTAGACACTGGCTATATGCAAATCAGCTCTGACCCTGTGCCTCATGGGAACAGTCCAGTCCGAACTACCAAGCCATGTCTTTCCCAGACCGGAATCAAGCATCCAAGGACAGGTTTCTGGCTATCAGCCTTCATCAGCCTGGATAGCTTGACTCCAGTGGTGTGGAGAGCATGGGACTCACGTCTGAGCATACCCAGCCCACTCGGGGTGAAAATTGCAAAAAACACAGTTGATGGACAGAATGTAGAACAATGTCATACATTCATCCCAGTACAAGGATTCGGGCCTAAATCCATCGTTTTTTTCCACTCCACACCACCCTGGGTTAGACACTGGCTATATGCAAATCAGCTCTGACCCTGTGCCTCATGGGAACAGTCCAGTCCGAACTACCAAGCCATGTCTTTCCCAGACCGGAATCAAGCATCCAAGGACCGGTTTCTGGCTATCAGCCTTCATCAGCCTGGATAGCTTGACTCCAGTGGTGTGGAGAGCATGGGATTCACGTCTGAGCATACCCAGCCCACTCGGGGTGAAAATTGCAAAAAACACAGTTGATGGACAAAATGTAGAACAATGTCATACATTCATCCCAGTACAAGGATCTGGGCCTGAATCCATCGTTATTTTGCACTCCACACCACCCTGGGTTAGACACTGGCTATATGCAAATCAGCTCTGACCCTGTGCCTCATGGGAACAGTCCAGTCCGAACTACCAAGCCATGTCTTTCCCAGACCGGAATCAAGCATCCAAGGACCGGTTTCTGGCTATCAGCCTTCATCAGCCTGGATAGCTTGACTCCAGTGGTGTGGAGAGCATGGGACTCACGTCTGAGCATACCCAGCCCACTCGGGGTGAAAATTGCAAAAAACACAGTTGATGGACAGAATGTAGAACAATGTCATACATTCATCCCAGTACAAGGATCTGGGCCAAAATCCATCGTTTTTTTGCACTCCACACCACCCTGGGTTAGACACTGGCTATATGCAAATCAGCTCTGACCCTGTGCCTCATGGGAACAGTCCAGTCCGAACTACCAAGCCATGTCTTTCCCAGACCGGAATCAAGCATCCAAGGACCGGTTTCTGGCTATCAGCCTTCATCAGCCTGGATAGCTTGACTCCAGTGGTGTGGAGAGCATGGGACTCTCGTCTGAGCATACCCAGCCCACTCGGGGTGAAAATTGCAAAAAACACAACTGATGGTCAAAATGTAGAACAATGTCATACATTCATCCCAGTACAAGGATCTGGGCCTAATTCCATCGTTTTTTTGCACTCCACGCCACCCTGGGTTAGACACTGGCTATATGCAAATCAGCTCTGACCCTGTGCCTCATGGGAACAGTCCAGTCCGAACTACCAAGCCATGTCTTTCCCAGACCGGAATCAAGCATCCAAGGACCGGTTTCTGGCTATCAGCCTTCATCAGCCTGGATAGCTTGACTCCAGTGGTGTGGAGAGCATGGGACTCACGTCTGAGCATACCCAGCCCACTCGGGGTGAAAATTGCAAAAAACACAGTTGATGGACAGAATGTAGAACAATGTCATACATTCATCCCAGTACAAGGATTCGGGCCTAAATCCATCGTTTTTTTCCACTCCACACCACCCTGGGTTAGACACTGGCTATATGCAAATCAGCTCTGACCCTGTGCCTCATGGGAACAGTCCAGTCCGAACTACCAAGCCATGTCTTTCCCAGACCGGAATCAAGCATCCAAGGACCGGTTTCTGGCTATCAGCCTTCATCAGCCTGGATAGCTTGACTCCAGTGGTGTGGAGAGCATGGGACTCACGTCTGAGCATACCCAGCCCACTCGGGGTGAAAATTGCAAAAAACACAGTTGATGGACAGAATGTAGAACAATGTCATACATTGATCCCAGTACAAGGATTCGGGCCTAAATCCATCGTTTTTTTCCACTCCACACCACCCTGGGTTAGACACTGGCTATATGCAAATCAGCTCTGACCCTGTGCCTCATGGGAACAGTCCAGTCCGAACTACCAAGCCATGTCTTTCCCAGACCGGAATCAAGCATCCAAGGACCGGTTTCTGGCTATCAGCCTTCATCAGCCTGGATATCTTGACTCCAGTGGTGTGGAGAGCATGGGACTCACGTCTGAGCATACCCAGCCCACTCGGGGTGAAAATTGCAAAAAACACAGTTGATGGACAGAATGTAGAACAATGTCATACATTCATCCCAGTACAAGGATCTGGGCCTAAATCCATCGTTTTTTTGCACTCCACACCACCCTGGGTTAGACACTGGCTATATGCAAATCAGCTCTGACCCTGTGCCTCATGGGAACAGTCCAGTCCGAACTACCAAGCCATGTCTTTCCCAGACCGGAATCAAGCATCCAAGGACCGGTTTCTGGCTATCAGCCTTCATCAGCCTGGATAGCTTGACTCCAGTGGTGTGGAGAGCATGGGATTCACGTCTGAGCATACCCAGCCCACTCGGGGTGAAAATTGCAAAAAACACAGTTGATGGACAAAATGTAGAACAATGTCATACATTCATCCCAGTACAAGGATTCGGGCCTAAATCCATCGTTTTTTTGCACTCTACACCACCCTGGGTTAGACACTTGCTATATGCAAATCAGCTCTGACCCTGTGCATTATGGGAACAGTCCAGTCCGTACTACCAAGCCATGTCTTTCCCAGACCGGAATCAAGCATCCAAGGACCGGTTTCTGGCTATCAGCCTTCATCAGCCTGGATATCTTGACTCCAGTGGTGTGGAGAGCATGGGACTCACGTCTGAGCATACCCAGCCCACTCAGGGTGAAAATTGCAAAAAACACAGTTGATGGTCAAAACGTAGAACAATGTCATACATTCATCCCAGTACAAGGATCTGAGCCTAATTCCATCGTTTTTTTGCACTCCACGCCACCCTGGGTTAGACACTGCCTATATGCAAATCAGCTCTGACCCTGTGCCTCATGGGAACAGTCCAGTCCGAACTACCAAGCCATGTCTTTCCCAGACCGGAATCAAGCATCCATGGACCGGTTTCTGGCTATCAGCCTTCATCAGCCTGGATAGCTTGACTCCAGTGGTGTGGAGAGCATGGGACTCACGTCTGAGCATACCCAGCCCACTCGGGGTGAAAATTGCAAAAAACACAGTTGATGGACAGAGTGTAGAACAATGTCATACTTTCATCCCAGTACAAGGATTCGGGCCTAAATCCATCGTTTTTTTGCACTCTACACCACCCTGGGTTAGACACTTGCTATATGCAAATCAGCTCTGACCCTGTGCATTATGGGAACAGTCCAGTCCGTACTACCAAGCCATGTCTTTCCCAGACCGGAATCAAGCATCCAAGGACCGGTTTCTGGCTATCAGCCTTCATCAGCCTGGATATCTTGACTCCAGTGGTGTGGAGAGCATGGGACTCACGTCTGAGCATACCCAGCCCACTCGGGGTGAAAATTGCAAAAAACACAGTTGATGGACAAAATGTAGAACAATGTCATACATTCATCCCAGTACAAGGATCTGGGCCTAAATCCATTGTTTTTTTGCACTCCACACCACCCTGGGTTAGACACTGGCTATATGCAAATCAGCTCTGACCCTGCGCCTCATGGGAACAGTCCAGTCCGAACTACCAAGCCATGTCTTTCCCAGACCGGAATCAAGCATCCAAGGACCGGTTTCTGGCTATCAGCCTTCATCAGCCTGGATAGCTTGACTCCAGTGGTGTGGAGAGCATGGGACTCACGTCTGAGCATACCCAGCCCACTCGGGGTGAAAATTGCAAAAAACACAGTTGATGGACAGAATGTAGAACAATGTCATACATTCATCCCAGTACAAGGATCTGGGCCTAAATCCATCGTTTTTTTGCACTCCACACCACCCTGGGCTAGACACTGGCTATATGCAAATCAGCTCTGACCCTGTGCCTCATGGGAACAGTCCAGTCCGAACTACCAAGCCATGTCTTTCCCAGACCGGAATCAAGCATCCAAGGACCGGTTTCTGGCTATCAGCCTTCATCAGCCTGGATAGCTTGACTCCAGTGGTGTGGAGAGCATGGGACTCACGTCTGAGCATACCCAGCCCACTCGGGGTGAAAATTGCAAAAAACACAGTTGATGGACAAAATGTAGAACAATGTCATACATTCATCCCAGTACAAGGATCTGGGCCTAATTCCATCGTTTTTTTGCACTCCACACCACCCTGGGTTAGACACTGGTTATATGCAAATCAGCTCTGACCCTGTGCCTCATGGAAACAGTCCAGTCCGAACTACCAAGCCATGTCTTTCCCAGACCGAAATCAAGCATCCAAGGACCGGTTTCTGGCTATCAGCCTTCATCAGCCTGGATAGCTTGACTCCAGTGGTGTGGAGAGCATGGGACTCACGTCTGAGCATACCCAGCCCACTCGGGGTGAAAATTGCAAAAAACACAGTTGATGGACAGAATGTAGAACAATGTCATACATTCATCCCAGTACAAGGATCTGGGCCTAAATCCATCGTTTTTTTGCACTCCACACCACCCTGGGTTAGACACTGGCTATATGCAAACCAGCTCTGACCCTGTGCCTCATGGGAACAGTCCAGTCCGAACTACCAAGCCATGTCTTTCCCAGACCGGAACCAAGCATCCAAGGACCGGTTTCTGGCTATCAGCCTTCATCAGCCTTGATAGCTTGACTCCAGTGGTGTGGAGAGCATGGGACACACGTCTGAGCATACCCAGCCCACTCGGGGTGAAAATTGCAAAAAACACAGTTGATGGACAGAATGTAGAACAATGTCATACATTCATCCCAGTACAAGGATCTGGGCCTAAATCCATTGGTTTTTTGCACTCCACACCACCCTGGGTTAGACACTGGCTATATGCAAATCAGCTCTGACCCTGTGCCTCATGGGAACAGTCCAGTCCGAACTACCAAGCCATGTCTTTCCCAGACCGGAATCAAGCATCCAAGGACCGGTTTCTGACTATCAGCCTTCATCAGCCTGGATAGCTTGACTCCAGTGGTGTGGAGAGCATGGGACTCACGTCTGAGCATACCCAGCCCACTCGGGGTGAAAATTGCAAAAAACACAGTTGATGGACAAAATGTAGAACAATGTCATACATTCATCCCAGTACAAGGATCTGGGCCTAAATCCATCGTTTTTTTGCACTCCACACCACCCTGGGTTAGACACTGGCTATATGCAAATCAGCTCTGACCCTGTGCCTCATGGGAACAGTCCAGTCCGAACTACCAAGCCATGTCTTTCCCAGACCGGAATCAAGCATCCAAGGACCGGTTTCTGACTATCAGCCTTCATCAGCCTGGATAGCTTGACTCCAGTGGTGTGGAGAGCGTGGGACTCACGTCTGAGCATACCCAGAACACTCGGGGTGAAAATTGCAAAAAACACAGTTGCTGGACAGAATGTATAACAACGTCATACATTCATTCCAGTACAAGGATTCGGGCCTAAATCCATCGTTTTTTTGCACTCCACACCACCCTGGGTTAGACACTGGCTATATGCAAATCAGCTCTGACCCTGTGCCTGATGGGAACAGTCCAGTCCGAACTACCAAGCCATGTCTTTCCCAGACCGGAATCAAGCATCCAAGGACCGGTTTCTGGCTATCAGCCTTCATCAGCCTGGATAGCTTGACTCCAGTGGTGTGCTGAGCATGGGACTCACGTCTGAGCATACCCAGCCCACTCGGGGTGAAAATTGCAAAAAGCACAGTTGATGGACAGAATGTAGAACAATGTCATACATTCATCCCAGTACAAGGATCTGGGCCTAAATCCATCGGTTTTTTGGACTCCACACCACCCTGGGGTAGACACTGGCTATATGCAAATCAGCTCTGACCCTGTGCCTCATGGTGACTGTCCAGTCCGAACTACCAAGCCATGTCTTTCCCAGACCGGAATCAAGCATCCAAGGACCGGTTTCTGGCTATCAGCCTTCATCAGCCTGGATAGCTTGACTCCAGTGGTGTGGAGAGCATGGGACTCACGTCTGAGCATACCCAGCCCACTCGGGGTGAAAATTGCAAAAAACACAGTTGATGGACAGAATGCAGAACAATGTCATACATTCATCCCAGTACAAGGATCTGGGCCTAAATCCATCGTTTTTTTGCACTCCACACCACCCTGGGTTAGACACTGGCTATATGCAAATCAGCTCTGACCCTGTGCCTCATGGGAACAGTCCAGTCCGAACTACCAAGCCATGTCTTTCCCAGACCGGAACCAAGCATCCAAGGACCGGTTTCTGGCTATCAGCCTTCATCAGCCTGGATAGCTTGACTCCAGTGGTGTGGAGAGCATGGGACTCACGTCTGAGCATACCCAGCCCACTCGGGGTGAAAGTTGCAAAAAACACAGTTGATGGACAGAATGTAGAACAATGTCATACATTCATCCCAGAATAAGGATCTGGGCCTAAATCCATTGTTTTTTTGCACTCCACACCACCCTGTGTTAGACACTGGCTATATGCAAATCAGCTCTGACCCTGTGCCTCATGGGAACAGTCCAGTCCGAACTACCAAGCCATGTCTTTCCCAGACCGGAATCAAGCATCCAAGGACCGTTTCTGGCTATCAGCCTTCATCAGCCTGGATAGCTTGACTCCAGTGGTGTGGAGAGCATGGGACTCACGTCTGAGCATACCCAGCCCACTCGGGGTGAAAATTGCAAAAAACACAGTTGATGGACAGAATGTAGAACAATGTCATACATTCATCCCAGTACAAGGATCTGGGCCTAAATCCATCATTTTTTTGCACTCCACACCACCCTGGGTTAGACACTGGCTATATGCAAATCAGCTCTGACCCTGTGCCTCATGGGAACAGTCCAGTCCGAACTACCAAGCCATGTCTTTCCCAGACCGGAATCAAGCATCCAAGGACCGATTTCTGGCTATCAGCCTTCATCAGCCTGGATAGCTTGACTCCAGTGGTGTGGAGAGCATGGGACTCACGTCTGAGCATACCCAGCCCACTCGGGGTGAAAATTGCAAAAAACACAGTTGATGGACAGAATGTAGAACAATGTCATACATTCATCCCAGTACAAGGATCTGGGCCTAAATCCATTGTTTTTTTGCACTCCACACCACCCTGGGTTAGACACTGGCTATATGCAAATCAGCTCTGACCCTGTGCCTCATGGGAACAGTCCAGTCCGAACTACCAAGCCATGTCTTTCCCAGACCGGAATCAAGCATCCAAGGACCGGTTTCTGGCTATCAGCCTTCATCAGCCTGGATAGCTTGACTCCAGTGGTGTGGAGAGCATGGGACTCACGTCTGAGCATACCCAGCCCACTCGGGGTGAAAATTGCAAAAAACACAGTTGATGGACAGAATGTAGAACAATGTCATACATTCATCCCAGTACAAGGATCTGGGCCTAAATCCATCGTTTTTTTGCACTCCACACCACCCTGGGTTAGACACTGGCTATATGCAAATCAGCTCTGACCCTGTGCCTCATGGGAACAGTCCAGTCCGAACTACCAAGCCATGTCTTTCCCAGACCGGAATCAAGCATCCAAGGACCGGTTTCTGGATATCAGCCTTCATCAGCCTGGATAGCTTGACTCCAGTGGTGTGGAGAGCATGGGACTCACGTCTGAGCATACCCAGCCCACTCGGGGTGAAAATTGCAAAAAACACAGTTGATGGACAAAATGTAGAACAATGTCATACATTCATCCCAGTACAAGGATCTGGGCCTAAATCCATCGTTTTTTTGCACTCCACACCACCCTGGGTTAGACACTGGCTATATGCAAATCAGCTCTGACCCTGTGCCTCATGGGAACAGTCCAGTCCGAACTACCAAGCCATGTCTTTCCCAGACCGGAATCAAGCATCCAAGGACCGGTTTCTGGCTATCAGCCTTCATCAGCCTGGATAGCTTAACTCCAGTGGTGTGGAGAGCATGGGACTCACGTCTGAGCATACCCAGCCCACTCGGGGTGAAAATTGCAAAAAACACAGTTGATGGACAGAATGTAGAACAATGTCATACATTCATCCCAGTACAAGGATCTGGGCCTAAATCCATCGTTTTTTTGCACTCCGCACCACCCTGGGTTAGACACTGGCTATATGCAAATCAGCTCTGACCCTGTGCCTCATGGGAACAGTCCAGTCCGAACTACCAAGCCATGTCTTTCCCAGACCGGAACCAAGCATCCAAGGACCGGTTTCTGGCTATCAGCCTTCATCAGCCTGGATAGCTTGACTCCAGTGGTGTGGAGAGCATGGGACTCACGTCTGAGCATACCCAGCCCACTCGGGGTGAAAATTGCAAAAAACACAGTTGATGGACAGAATGTAGAACAATGTCATACATTCATCCCAGTACAAGGATCTGGGCCTAAATCCATCGTTTTTTTGCACTCCACACCACCCTGGGTTAGACACTGGCTATATGCAAATCAGCTCTGACCCTGTGCCTCATGGGAACAGTCCAGTCCGAACTACCAAGCCATGTCTTTCCCAGACCGGAATCAAGCATCCAAGGACCGGTTTCTGGCTATCAGCCTTCATCAGCCTGGATAGCTTGACTCCAGTGGTGTGGAGAGCATGGGACTCACGTCTGAGCATACCCAGCCCACTCGGGGTGAAAATTGCAAAAAACACAGTTGATGGACAAAATGTAGAACAATGTCATACATTCATCCCAGTACAAGGATCTGGGCCTAAATCCATCGTTTTTTTGCACTCCACACCACCCTGGGTTAGACACTGGCTATATGCAAATCAGCTCTGACCCTGTGCCTCATGGGAACAGTCCAGTCCGAACTACCAAGCCATGTCTTTCCCAGACCGGAATCAAGCATCCAAGGACCGGTTTCTGGCTATCAGCCTTCCTCAGCCTGGATAGCTTGACTCCAGTGGTGTGGAGAGCATGGGACTCACGTCTGAGCATACCCAGCCCACTCGGGGTGAAAATTGCAAAAAACACAGTTGATGGTCAAAACGTAGAACAATGTCATACCTTCATCCCAGTATAAGGATCTGGGCCTAATTCCATCGTTTTTTTGCACTCCACGCCACCCTGGGTTAGACACTGGCTATATGCAAATCAGCTCTGACCCTGTGCCTCATGGGAACAGTCCAGTCCGAACTACCAAGCCATGTCTTTCCCAGACCGGAATCAAGCATCCAAGGACCGGTTTCTGGCTATCAGCCTTCATCAGCCTGGATAGCTTGACTCCAGTGGTGTGGAGAGCATGGGACTCACGTCTGAGCATACCCAGCCCACTCGGGGTGAAAATTGCAAAAAACACAGTTGATGGACAGAATGTAGAACAATGTCATACATTCATCCCAGTACAAGGATTCGGGCCTAAATCCATCGTTTTTTTGCACTCTACACCACCCTGGGTTAGACACTTGCTATATGCAAATCAGCTCTGACCCTGTGCATTATGGGAACAGTCCAGTCCGTACTACCAAGCCATGTCTTTCCCAGACCGGAATCAAGCATCCAAGGACCGGTTTCTGGCTATCAGCCTTCATCAGCCTGGATATCTTGACTCCAGTGGTGTGGAGAGCATGGGACTCACGTCTGAGCATACCCAGCCCACTCAGGGTGAAAATTGCAAAAAACACAGTTGATGGACAGAGTGTAGAACAATGTCATACTTTCATCCCAGTACAAGGATTCGGGCCTAAATCCATCGTTTTTTTGCACTCCACACCACCCTGGGTTAGACACTGGCTATATGCAAATCAGCTCTGACCCTGTGCCTCATGGGAACAGTCCAGTCCGAACTACCAAGCCATGTCTTTCCCAGACCGGAATCAAGCATCCAAGGACCAGTTTCTGGCTATCAGCCTTCATCAGCCTGGATAGCTTGACTCCAGTGGTGTGGAGAGCATGGGACTCACGTCTGAGCATACCCAGCCCACTCGGGGTGAAAATTGCAAAAAACACAGTTGATGGACAGAATGTAGAACAATGTCATACATTCATCCCAGTACAAGGATTCGGGCCTAAATCCATCGTTTTTTTGCACTCTACACCACCCTGGGTTAGACACTTGCTATATGCAAATCAGCTCTGACCCTGTGCATTATGGGAACAGTCCAGTCCGTACTACCAAGCCATGTCTTTCCCAGACCGGAATCAAGCATCCAAGGACCGGTTTCTGGCTATCAGCCTTCATCAGCCTGGATATCTTGACTCCAGTGGTGTGGAGAGCATGGGACTCACGTCTGAGCATACCCAGCCCACTCGGGGTGAAAATTGCAAAAAACACAGTTGATGGACAGAATGTAGAACAATGTCATACATTCATCCCAGTACAAGGATCTGGGCCTAAATCCATCGTTTTTTTGCACTCCACACCACCCTGGGTTAGACACTGGCTATATGCAAATCAGCTCTGACCCTGTGCCTCATGGGAACAGTCCAGTCCGAACTACCAAGCCATGTCTTTCCCAGACCGGAATCAAGCATCCAAGGACCGGTTTCTGGCTATCAGCCTTCATCAGCCTGGATAGCTTGACTCCAGTGGTGTGGAGAGCATGGGATTCACGTCTGAGCATACCCAGCCCACTCGGGGTGAAAATTGCAAAAAACACAGTTGATGGACAAAATGTAGAACAATGTCATACATTCATCCCAGTACAAGGATCTGGGCCTGAATCCATCGTTATTTTGCACTCCACACCACCCTGGGTTAGACACTGGCTATATGCAAATCAGCTCTGACCCTGTGCCTCATGGGAACAGTCCAGTCCGAACTACCAAGCCATGTCTTTCCCAGACCGGAATCAAGCATCCAAGGACCGGTTTCTGGCTATCAGCCTTCATCAGCCTGGATAGCTTGACTCCAGTGGCGTGGAGAGCATGGGACTCACGTCTGAGCATACCCAGCCCACTCGGGGTGAAAATTGCAAAAAACACAGTTGATGGACAGAATGTAGAACAATGTCATACATTCATCCCAGTACAAGGATCTGGGCCTAAATCCATCGTTTTTTTGCACTCCACACCACCCTGGGTTAGACACTGGCTATATGCAAATCAGCTCTGACCCTGTGCCTCATGGGAACAGTCCAGTCCGAACTACCAAGCCATGTCTTTCCCAGACCGGAATCAAGCATCCAAGGACCGGTTTCTGGCTATCAGCCTTCATCAGCCTGGATAGCTTGACTCCAGTGGTGTGGAGAGCATGGGACTCACGTCTGAGCATACCCAGCCCACTCGGGGTGAAAATTGCAAAAAACACAATTGATGGTCAAAATGTAGAACAATGTCATACATTCATCCCAGTACAAGGATCTGGGCCTAATTCCATCGTTTTTTTGCACTCCACGCCACCCTGGGTTAGACACTGGCTATATGCAAATCAGCTCTGACCCTGTGCCTCATGGGAACAGTCCAGTCCGAACTACCAAGCCATGTCTTTCCCAGACCGGAATCAAGCATCCAAGGACAGGTTTCTGGCTATCAGCCTTCATCAGCCTGGATAGCTTGACTCCAGTGGTGTGGAGAGCATGGGACTCACGTCTGAGCATACCCAGCCCACTCGGGGTGAAAATTGCAAAAAACACAGTTGATGGACAGAATGTAGAACAATGTCATACATTCATCCCAGTACAAGGATTCGGGCCTAAATCCATCGTTTTTTTCCACTCCACACCACCCTGGGTTAGACACTGGCTATATGCAAATCAGCTCTGACCCTGTGCCTCATGGGAACAGTCCAGTCCGAACTACCAAGCCATGTCTTTCCCAGACCGGAATCAAGCATCCAAGGACCGGTTTCTGGCTATCAGCCTTCATCAGCCTGGATAGCTTGACTCCAGTGGTGTGGAGAGCATGGGATTCACGTCTGAGCATACCCAGCCCACTCGGGGTGAAAATTGCAAAAAACACAGTTGATGGACAAAATGTAGAACAATGTCATACATTCATCCCAGTACAAGGATCTGGGCCTGAATCCATCGTTATTTTGCACTCCACACCACCCTGGGTTAGACACTGGCTATATGCAAATCAGCTCTGACCCTGTGCCTCATGGGAACAGTCCAGTCCGAACTACCAAGCCATGTCTTTCCCAGACCGGAATCAAGCATCCAAGGACCGGTTTCTGGCTATCAGCCTTCATCAGCCTGGATAGCTTGACTCCAGTGGTGTGGAGAGCATGGGACTCACGTCTGAGCATACCCAGCCCACTCGGGGTGAAAATTGCAAAAAACACAGTTGATGGACAGAATGTAGAACAATGTCATACATTCATCCCAGTACAAGGATCTGGGCCTAAATCCATCGTTTTTTTGCACTCCACACCACCCTGGGTTAGACACTGGCTATATGCAAATCAGCTCTGACCCTGTGCCTCATGGGAACAGTCCAGTCCGAACTACCAAGCCATGTCTTTCCCAGACCGGAATCAAGCATCCAAGGACCGGTTTCTGGCTATCAGCCTTCATCAGCCTGGATAGCTTGACTCCAGTGGTGTGGAGAGCATGGGACTCACGTCTGAGCATACCCAGCCCACTCGGGGTGAAAATTGCAAAAAACACAACTGATGGTCAAAATGTAGAACAATGTCATACATTCATCCCAGTACAAGGATCTGGGCCTAATTCCATCGTTTTTTTGCACTCCACGCCACCCTGGGTTAGACACTGGCTATATGCAAATCAGCTCTGACCCTGTGCCTCATGGGAACAGTCCAGTCCGAACTACCAAGCCATGTCTTTCCCAGACCGGAATCAAGCATCCAAGGACCGGTTTCTGGCTATCAGCCTTCATCAGCCTGGATAGCTTGACTCCAGTGGTGTGGAGAGCATGGGACTCACGTCTGAGCATACCCAGCCCACTCGGGGTGAAAATTGCAAAAAACACAGTTGATGGACAGAATGTAGAACAATGTCATACATTCATCCCAGTACAAGGATTCGGGCCTAAATCCATCGTTTTTTTCCACTCCACACCACCCTGGGTTAGACACTGGCTATATGCAAATCAGCTCTGACCCTGTGCCTCATGGGAACAGTCCAGTCCGAACTACCAAGCCATGTCTTTCCCAGACCGGAATCAAGCATCCAAGGACCGGTTTCTGGCTATCAGCCTTCATCAGCCTGGATAGCTTGACTCCAGTGGTGTGGAGAGCATGGGACTCACGTCTGAGCATACCCAGCCCACTCGGGGTGAAAATTGCAAAAAACACAGTTGATGGACAGAATGTAGAACAATGTCATACATTGATCCCAGTACAAGGATTCGGGCCTAAATCCATCGTTTTTTTCCACTCCACACCACCCTGGGTTAGACACTGGCTATATGCAAATCAGCTCTGACCCTGTGCCTCATGGGAACAGTCCAGTCCGAACTACCAAGCCATGTCTTTCCCAGACCGGAATCAAGCATCCAAGGACCGGTTTCTGGCTATCAGCCTTCATCAGCCTGGATATCTTGACTCCAGTGGTGTGGAGAGCATGGGACTCACGTCTGAGCATACCCAGCCCACTCGGGGTGAAAATTGCAAAAAACACAGTTGATGGACAGAATGTAGAACAATGTCATACATTCATCCCAGTACAAGGATCTGGGCCTAAATCCATCGTTTTTTTGCACTCCACACCACCCTGGGTTAGACACTGGCTATATGCAAATCAGCTCTGACCCTGTGCCTCATGGGAACAGTCCAGTCCGAACTACCAAGCCATGTCTTTCCCAGACCGGAATCAAGCATCCAAGGACCGGTTTCTGGCTATCAGCCTTCATCAGCCTGGATAGCTTGACTCCAGTGGTGTGGAGAGCATGGGATTCACGTCTGAGCATACCCAGCCCACTCGGGGTGAAAATTGCAAAAAACACAGTTGATGGACAAAATGTAGAACAATGTCATACATTCATCCCAGTACAAGGATTCGGGCCTAAATCCATCGTTTTTTTGCACTCTACACCACCCTGGGTTAGACACTTGCTATATGCAAATCAGCTCTGACCCTGTGCATTATGGGAACAGTCCAGTCCGTACTACCAAGCCATGTCTTTCCCAGACCGGAATCAAGCATCCAAGGACCGGTTTCTGGCTATCAGCCTTCATCAGCCTGGATATCTTGACTCCAGTGGTGTGGAGAGCATGGGACTCACGTCTGAGCATACCCAGCCCACTCAGGGTGAAAATTGCAAAAAACACAGTTGATGGTCAAAACGTAGAACAATGTCATACATTCATCCCAGTACAAGGATCTGAGCCTAATTCCATCGTTTTTTTGCACTCCACGCCACCCTGGGTTAGACACTGCCTATATGCAAATCAGCTCTGACCCTGTGCCTCATGGGAACAGTCCAGTCCGAACTACCAAGCCATGTCTTTCCCAGACCGGAATCAAGCATCCATGGACCGGTTTCTGGCTATCAGCCTTCATCAGCCTGGATAGCTTGACTCCAGTGGTGTGGAGAGCATGGGACTCACGTCTGAGCATACCCAGCCCACTCGGGGTGAAAATTGCAAAAAACACAGTTGATGGACAGAGTGTAGAACAATGTCATACTTTCATCCCAGTACAAGGATTCGGGCCTAAATCCATCGTTTTTTTGCACTCCACACCACCCTGGGTTAGACACTGGCTATATGCAAATCAGCTCTGACCCTGTGCCTCATGGGAACAGTCCAGTCCGAACTACCAAGCCATGTCTTTCCCAGACCGGAATCAAGCATCCAAGGACCAGTTTCTGGCTATCAGCCTTCATCAGCCTGGATAGCTTGACTCCAGTGGTGTGGAGAGCATGGGACTCACGTCTGAGCATACCCAGCCCACTCGGGGTGAAAATTGCAAAAAACACAGTTGATGGACAGAATGTAGAACAATGTCATACATTCATCCCAGTACAAGGATTCGGGCCTAAATCCATCGTTTTTTTGCACTCTACACCACCCTGGGTTAGACACTTGCTATATGCAAATCAGCTCTGACCCTGTGCATTATGGGAACAGTCCAGTCCGTACTACCAAGCCATGTCTTTCCCAGACCGGAATCAAGCATCCAAGGACCGGTTTCTGGCTATCAGCCTTCATCAGCCTGGATATCTTGACTCCAGTGGTGTGGAGAGCATGGGACTCACGTCTGAGCATACCCAGCCCACTCGGGGTGAAAATTGCAAAAAACACAGTTGATGGACAGAATGTAGAACAATGTCATACATTCATCCCAGTACAAGGATCTGGGCCTAAATCCATCGTTTTTTTGCACTCCACACCACCCTGGGTTAGACACTGGCTATATGCAAATCAGCTCTGACCCTGTGCCTCATGGGAACAGTCCAGTCCGAACTACCAAGCCATGTCTTTCCCAGACCGGAATCAAGCATCCAAGGACCGGTTTCTGGCTATCAGCCTTCATCAGCCTGGATAGCTTGACTCCAGTGGTGTGGAGAGCATGGGATTCACGTCTGAGCATACCCAGCCCACTCGGGGTGAAAATTGCAAAAAACACAGTTGATGGACAAAATGTAGAACAATGTCATACATTCATCCCAGTACAAGGATCTGGGCCTGAATCCATCGTTATTTTGCACTCCACACCACCCTGGGTTAGACACTGGCTATATGCAAATCAGCTCTGACCCTGTGCCTCATGGGAACAGTCCAGTCCGAACTACCAAGCCATGTCTTTCCCAGACCGGAATCAAGCATCCAAGGACCGGTTTCTGGCTATCAGCCTTCATCAGCCTGGATAGCTTGACTCCAGTGGCGTGGAGAGCATGGGACTCACGTCTGAGCATACCCAGCCCACTCGGGGTGAAAATTGCAAAAAACACAGTTGATGGACAGAATGTAGAACAATGTCATACATTCATCCCAGTACAAGGATCTGGGCCTAAATCCATCGTTTTTTTGCACTCCACACCACCCTGGGTTAGACACTGGCTATATGCAAATCAGCTCTGACCCTGTGCCTCATGGGAACAGTCCAGTCCGAACTACCAAGCCATGTCTTTCCCAGACCGGAATCAAGCATCCAAGGACCGGTTTCTGGCTATCAGCCTTCATCAGCCTGGATAGCTTGACTCCAGTGGTGTGGAGAGCATGGGACTCACGTCTGAGCATACCCAGCCCACTCGGGGTGAAAATTGCAAAAAACACAATTGATGGTCAAAATGTAGAACAATGTCATACATTCATCCCAGTACAAGGATCTGGGCCTAATTCCATCGTTTTTTTGCACTCCACGCCACCCTGGGTTAGACACTGGCTATATGCAAATCAGCTCTGACCCTGTGCCTCATGGGAACAGTCCAGTCCGAACTACCAAGCCATGTCTTTCCCAGACCGGAATCAAGCATCCAAGGACAGGTTTCTGGCTATCAGCCTTCATCAGCCTGGATAGCTTGACTCCAGTGGTGTGGAGAGCATGGGACTCACGTCTGAGCATACCCAGCCCACTCGGGGTGAAAATTGCAAAAAACACAGTTGATGGACAGAATGTAGAACAATGTCATACATTCATCCCAGTACAAGGATTCGGGCCTAAATCCATCGTTTTTTTCCACTCCACACCACCCTGGGTTAGACACTGGCTATATGCAAATCAGCTCTGACCCTGTGCCTCATGGGAACAGTCCAGTCCGAACTACCAAGCCATGTCTTTCCCAGACCGGAATCAAGCATCCAAGGACCGGTTTCTGGCTATCAGCCTTAATCAGCCTGGATAGCTTGACTCCAGTGGTGTGGAGAGCATGGGATTCACGTCTGAGCATACCCAGCCCACTCGGGGTGAAAATTGCAAAAAACACAGTTGATGGACAAAATGTAGAACAATGTCATACATTCATCCCAGTACAAGGATCTGGGCCTGAATCCATCGTTATTTTGCACTCCACACCACCCTGGGTTAGACACTGGCTATATGCAAATCAGCTCTGACCCTGTGCCTCATGGGAACAGTCCAGTCCGAACTACCAAGCCATGTCTTTCCCAGACCGGAATCAAGCATCCAAGGACCGGTTTCTGGCTATCAGCCTTCATCAGCCTGGATAGCTTGACTCCAGTGGTGTGGAGAGCATGGGACTCACGTCTGAGCATACCCAGCCCACTCGGGGTGAAAATTGCAAAAAACACAGTTGATGGACAGAATGTAGAACAATGTCATACATTCATCCCAGTACAAGGATCTGGGCCTAAATCCATCGTTTTTTTGCACTCCACACCACCCTGGGTTAGACACTGGCTATATGCAAATCAGCTCTGACCCTGTGCCTCATGGGAACAGTCCAGTCCGAACTACCAAGCCATGTCTTTCCCAGACCGGAATCAAGCATCCAAGGACCGGTTTCTGGCTATCAGCCTTCATCAGCCTGGATAGCTTGACTCCAGTGGTGTGGAGAGCATGGGACTCACGTCTGAGCATACCCAGCCCACTCGGGGTGAAAATTGCAAAAAACACAACTGATGGTCAAAATGTAGAACAATGTCATACATTCATCCCAGTACAAGGATCTGGGCCTAATTCCATCGTTTTTTTGCACTCCACGCCACCCTGGGTTAGACACTGGCTATATGCAAATCAGCTCTGACCCTGTGCCTCATGGGAACAGTCCAGTCCGAACTACCAAGCCATGTCTTTCCCAGACCGGAATCAAGCATCCAAGGACCGGTTTCTGGCTATCAGCCTTCATCAGCCTGGATAGCTTGACTCCAGTGGTGTGGAGAGCATGGGACTCACGTCTGAGCATACCCAGCCCACTCGGGGTGAAAATTGCAAAAAACACAGTTGATGGACAGAATGTAGAACAATGTCATACATTCATCCCAGTACAAGGATTCGGGCCTAAATCCATCGTTTTTTTCCACTCCACACCACCCTGGGTTAGACACTGGCTATATGCAAATCAGCTCTGACCCTGTGCCTCATGGGAACAGTCCAGTCCGAACTACCAAGCCATGTCTTTCCCAGACCGGAATCAAGCATCCAAGGACCGGTTTCTGGCTATCAGCCTTCATCAGCCTGGATAGCTTGACTCCAGTGGTGTGGAGAGCATGGGACTCACGTCTGAGCATACCCAGCCCACTCGGGGTGAAAATTGCAAAAAACACAGTTGATGGACAGAATGTAGAACAATGTCATACATTGATCCCAGTACAAGGATTCGGGCCTAAATCCATCGTTTTTTTCCACTCCACACCACCCTGGGTTAGACACTGGCTATATGCAAATCAGCTCTGACCCTGTGCCTCATGGGAACAGTCCAGTCCGAACTACCAAGCCATGTCTTTCCCAGACCGGAATCAAGCATCCAAGGACCGGTTTCTGGCTATCAGCCTTCATCAGCCTGGATAGCTTGACTCCAGTGGTGTGGAGAGCATGGGATTCACGTCTGAGCATACCCAGCCCACTCGGGGTGAAAATTGCAAAAAACACAGTTGATGGACAAAATGTAGAACAATGTCATACATTCATCCCAGTACAAGGATCTGGGCCTGAATCCATCGTTATTTTGCACTCCACACCACCCTGGGTTAGACACTGGCTATATGCAAATCAGCTCTGACCCTGTGCCTCATGGGAACAGTCCAGTCCGAACTACCAAGCCATGTCTTTCCCAGACCGGAATCAAGCATCCAAGGACCGGTTTCTGGCTATCAGCCTTCATCAGCCTGGATAGCTTGACTCCAGTGGTGTGGAGAGCATGGGACTCACGTCTGAGCATACCCAGCCCACTCGGGGTGAAAATTGCAAAAAACACAGTTGATGGACAGAATGTAGAACAATGTCATACATTCATCCCAGTACAAGGATCTGGGCCTAAATCCATCGTTTTTTTGCACTCCACACCACCCTGGGTTAGACACTGGCTATATGCAAATCAGCTCTGACCCTGTGCCTCATGGGAACAGTCCAGTCCGAACTACCAAGCCATGTCTTTCCCAGACCGGAATCAAGCATCCAAGGACCGGTTTCTGGCTATCAGCCTTCATCAGCCTGGATAGCTTGACTCCAGTGGTGTGGAGAGCATGGGACTCACGTCTGAGCATACCCAGCCCACTCGGGGTGAAAATTGCAAAAAACACAGTTGATGGACAGAATGTAGAACAATGTCATACATTCATCCCAGTACAAGGATTCGGGCCTAAATCCATCGTTTTTTTCCACTCCACACCACCCTGGGTTAGACACTGGCTATATGCAAATCAGCTCTGACCCTGTGCCTCATGGGAACAGTCCAGTCCGAACTACCAAGCCATGTCTTTCCCAGACCGGAATCAAGCATCCAAGGACCGGTTTCTGGCTATCAGCCTTCATCAGCCTGGATAGCTTGACTCCAGTGGTGTGGAGAGCATGGGACTCACGTCTGAGCATACCCAGCCCACTCGGGGTGAAAATTGCAAAAAACACAGTTGATGGACAGAATGTAGAACAATGTCATACATTGATCCCAGTACAAGGATCTGGGCCTAAATCCATCGTTTTTTTGCACTCCACACCACCCTGGGTTAGACACTGGCTATATGCAAACCAGCTCTGACCCTGTGCCTCATGGGAACAGTCCAGTCCGAACTACCAAGCCATGTCTTTCCCAGACCGGAACCAAGCATCCAAGGACCGGTTTCTGGCTTTCAGCCTTCATCAGCCTGGATAGCTTGACTCCAGTGGTGTGGAGAGCATGGGACGCACGTCTGAGCATACCCAGCCCACTCGGGGTGAAAATTGCAAAAAACACAGTTGATGGACAGAATGTAGAACAATGTCATACATTCATACCAGTACAAGGATCTGGGCCTAAATCCATCGTTTTTTTGCACTCCACACCACCCTGGGTTAGACACTGGCTATATGCAAATCAGCTCTGACCCTGTGCCTCATGGGAACAGTCCAGTCCGAACTACCAAGCCATGTCTTTCCCAGACCGGAATCAAGCATCCAAGGACCGGTTTCTGGCTATCAGCCTTCATCAGCCTGGATAGCTTGACTCCAGTGGTGTGGAGAGCATGGGACTCACGTCTGAGCATACCCAGCCCACTCGGGGTGACAATTGCAAAAAACACAGTTGATGGACAGAATGTAGAACAATGTCATACATTCATCCCAGTACAAGGATCTGGGCCTAAATCCATCGTTTTTTTGCACTCCACACCACCCTGGGTTAGACACTGGCTATATGCAAATCAGCTCTGACCCTGCGCCTCATGGGAACAGTCCAGTCCGAACTACCAAGCCATGTCTTTCCCAGACCGGAATCAAGCATCCAAGGACCGGTTTCTGGCTATCAGCCTTCATCAGCCTGGATAGCTTGACTCCAGTGGTGTGGAGAGCATGGGACGCACGTCTGAGCATACCCAGCCCACTCGGGGTGAAAATTGCAAAAAACACAGTTGATGGACAGAATGTAGAACAATGTCATACATTCATCCCAGTACAAGGATTCGGGCCTAAATCCATTGTTTTTTTGCACTCCACACCACCCTGGGTTAGACACTGGCTATATGCAAATCAGCTCTGACCCTGTGCCTCATGGGAACAGTCCAGTCCGAACTACCAAGCCATGTCTTTCCCAGACCGGAATCAAGCATCCAAGGACCGGTTTCTGGCTATCAGCCTTCATCAGCCTGGATAGCTTGACTCCAGTGGTGTGGAGAGCATGGGACTCACGTCTGAGCATACCCAGCCCACTCGGGGTGACAATTGCAAAAAACACAGTTGATGGACAGAATGTAGAACAATGTCATACATTCATCCCAGTACAAGGATCTGGGCCTAAATCCATCGTTTTTTTGCACTCCACACCACCCTGGGTTAGACACTGGCTATATGCAAATCAGCTCTGACCCTGTGCCTCATGGGAACAGTCCAGTCCGAACTACCAAGTCATGTCTTTCCCAGACCGGAATCAAGCATCCAAGGACCGGTTTCTGGCTATCAGCCTTCATCAGCCTGGATAGCTTGACTCCAGTGGTGTGGAGAGCATGGGACTCACGTCTGAGCATACCCAGCCCACTCGGGGTGAAAATTGCAAAAAACACAGTTGATGGACAAAATGTAGAACAATGTCATACATTCATCCCAGTACAAGGATCTGGGCCTAAATCCATTGTTTTTTTGCACTCCACACCACCCTGGGTTAGACACTGGCTATATGCAAATCAGCTCTGACCCTGCGCCTCATGGGAACAGTCCAGTCCGAACTACCAAGCCATGTCTTTCCCAGACCGGAATCAAGCATCCAAGGACCGGTTTCTGGCTATCAGCCTTCATCAGCCTGGATAGCTTGACTCCAGTGGTGTGGAGAGCATGGGACTCACGTCTGAGCATACCCAGCCCACTCGGGGTGAAAATTGCAAAAAACACAGTTGATGGACAGAATGTAGAACAATGTCATACATTCATCCCAGTACAAGGATCTGGGCCTAAATCCATCGTTTTTTTGCACTCCACACCACCCTGGGCTAGACACTGGCTATATGCAAATCAGCTCTGACCCTGTGCCTCATGGGAACAGTCCAGTCCGAACTACCAAGCCATGTCTTTCCCAGACCGGAATCAAGCATCCAAGGACCGGTTTCTGGCTATCAGCCTTCATCAGCCTGGATAGCTTGACTCCAGTGGTGTGGAGAGCATGGGACTCACGTCTGAGCATACCCAGCCCACTCGGGGTGAAAATTGCAAAAAACACAGTTGATGGACAAAATGTAGAACAATGTCATACATTCATCCCAGTACAAGGATCTGGGCCTAAATCCATCGTTTTTTTGCACTCCACACCACCCTGGGTTAGACACTGGCTATATGCAAATCAGCTCTGACCCTGTGCCTCATGGGAACAGTCCAGTCCGAACTACCAAGTCATGTCTTTCCCAGACCGGAATCAAGCATCCAAGGACCGGTTTCTGGCTATCAGCCTTCATCAGCCTGGATAGCTTGACTCCAGTGGTGTGGAGAGCATGGGACTCACGTCTGAGCATACCCAGCCCACTCGGGGTGAAAATTGCAAAAAACACAGTTGATGGACAGAATGTAGAACAATGTCATACATTCATCCCAGTACAAGGATTCGGGCCTAAATCCATCGTTTTTTTGCACTCTACACCACCCTGGGTTAGACACTTGCTATATGCAAATCAGCTCTGACCCTGTGCATTATGGGAACAGTCCAGTCCGTACTACCAAGCCATGTCTTTCCCAGACCGGAATCAAGCATCCAAGGACCGGTTTCTGGCTATCAGCCTTCATCAGCCTGGATATCTTGACTCCAGTGGTGTGGAGAGCATGGGACTCACGTCTGAGCATACCCAGCCCACTCAGGGTGAAAATTGCAAAAAACACAGTTGATGGTCAAAACGTAGAACAATGTCATACATTCATCCCAGTACAAGGATCTGAGCCTAATTCCATCGTTTTTTTGCACTCCACGCCACCCTGGGTTAGACACTGCCTATATGCAAATCAGCTCTGACCCTGTGCCTCATGGGAACAGTCCAGTCCGAACTACCAAGCCATGTCTTTCCCAGACCGGAATCAAGCATCCATGGACCGGTTTCTGGCTATCAGCCTTCATCAGCCTGGATAGCTTGACTCCAGTGGTGTGGAGAGCATGGGACTCACGTCTGAGCATACCCAGCCCACTCGGGGTGAAAATTGCAAAAAACACAGTTGATGGACAGAGTGTAGAACAATGTCATACTTTCATCCCAGTACAAGGATTCGGGCCTAAATCCATCGTTTTTTTGCACTCCACACCACCCTGGGTTAGACACTGGCTATATGCAAATCAGCTCTGACCCTGTGCCTCATGGGAACAGTCCAGTCCGAACTACCAAGCCATGTCTTTCCCAGACCGGAATCAAGCATCCAAGGACCAGTTTCTGGCTATCAGCCTTCATCAGCCTGGATAGCTTGACTCCAGTGGTGTGGAGAGCATGGGACTCATGTCTGAGCATACCCAGCCCACTCGGGGTGAAAATTGCAAAAAACACAGTTGATGGACAGAATGTAGAACAATGTCATACATTCATCCCAGTACAAGGATTCGGGCCTAAATCCATCGTTTTTTTGCACTCTACACCACCCTGGGTTAGACACTTGCTATATGCAAATCAGCTCTGACCCTGTGCATTATGGGAACAGTCCAGTCCGTACTACCAAGCCATGTCTTTCCCAGACCCGAATCAAGCATCCAAGGACCGGTTTCTGGCTATCAGCCTTCATCAGCCTGGATATCTTGACTCCAGTGGTGTGGAGAGCATGGGACTCACGTCTGAGCATACCCAGCCCACTCGGGGTGAAAATTGCAAAAAACACAGTTGATGGACAGAATGTAGAACAATGTCATACATTCATCCCAGTACAAGGATCTGGGCCTAAATCCATCGTTTTTTTGCACTCCACACCACCCTGGGTTAGACACTGGCTATATGCAAATCAGCTCTGACCCTGTGCCTCATGGGAACAGTCCAGTCCGAACTACCAAGCCATGTCTTTCCCAGACCGGAATCAAGCATCCAAGGACCGGTTTCTGGCTATCAGCCTTCATCAGCCTGGATAGCTTGACTCCAGTGGTGTGGAGAGCATGGGATTCACGTCTGAGCATACCCAGCCCACTCGGGGTGAAAATTGCAAAAAACACAGTTGATGGACAAAATGTAGAACAATGTCATACATTCATCCCAGTACAAGGATCTGGGCCTGAATCCATCGTTATTTTGCACTCCACACCACCCTGGGTTAGACACTGGCTATATGCAAATCAGCTCTGACCCTGTGCCTCATGGGAACAGTCCAGTCCGAACTACCAAGCCATGTCTTTCCCAGACCGGAATCAAGCATCCAAGGACCGGTTTCTGGCTATCAGCCTTCATCAGCCTGGATAGCTTGACTCCAGTGGTGTGGAGAGCATGGGACTCACGTCTGAGCATACCCAGCCCACTCGGGGTGAAAATTGCAAAAAACACAGTTGATGGACAGAATGTAGAACAATGTCATACATTCATCCCAGTACAAGGATCTGGGCCTAAATCCATCGTTTTTTTGCACTCCACACCACCCTGGGTTAGACACTGGCTATATGCAAATCAGCTCTGACCCTGTGCCTCATGGGAACAGTCCAGTCCGAACTACCAAGCCATGTCTTTCCCAGACCGGAATCAAGCATCCAAGGACCGGTTTCTGGCTATCAGCCTTCATCAGCCTGGATAGCTTGACTCCAGTGGTGTGGAGAGCATGGGACTCACGTCTGAGCATACCCAGCCCACTCGGGGTGACAATTGCAAAAAACACAGTTGATGGACAGAATGTAGAACAATGTCATACATTCATCCCAGTACAAGGATCTGGGCCTAAATCCATCGTTTTTTTGCACTCCACACCACCCTGGGTTAGACACTGGCTATATGCAAATCAGCTCTGACCCTGTGCCTCATGGGAACAGTCCAGTCCGAACTACCAAGTCATGTCTTTCCCAGACCGGAATCAAGCATCCAAGGACCGGTTTCTGGCTATCAGCCTTCATCAGCCTGGATAGCTTGACTCCAGTGGTGTGGAGAGCATGGGACTCACGTCTGAGCATACCCAGCCCACTCGGGGTGAAAATTGCAAAAAACACAGTTGATGGACAAAATGTAGAACAATGTCATACATTCATCCCAGTACAAGGATCTGGGCCTAAATCCATTGTTTTTTTGCACTCCACACCACCCTGGGTTAGACACTGGCTATATGCAAATCAGCTCTGACCCTGCGCCTCATGGGAACAGTCCAGTCCGAACTACCAAGCCATGTCTTTCCCAGACCGGAATCAAGCATCCAAGGACCGGTTTCTGGCTATCAGCCTTCATCAGCCTGGATAGCTTGACTCCAGTGGTGTGGAGAGCATGGGACTCACGTCTGAGCATACCCAGCCCACTCGGGGTGAAAATTGCAAAAAACACAGTTGATGGACAGAATGTAGAACAATGTCATACATTCATCCCAGTACAAGGATCTGGGCCTAAATCCATCGTTTTTTTGCACTCCACACCACCCTGGGCTAGACACTGGCTATATGCAAATCAGCTCTGACCCTGTGCCTCATGGGAACAGTCCAGTCCGAACTACCAAGCCATGTCTTTCCCAGACCGGAATCAAGCATCCAAGGACCGGTTTCTGGCTATCAGCCTTCATCAGCCTGGATAGCTTGACTCCAGTGGTGTGGAGAGCATGGGACTCACGTCTGAGCATACCCAGCCCACTCGGGGTGAAAATTGCAAAAAACACAGTTGATGGACAAAATGTAGAACAATGTCATACATTCATCCCAGTACAAGGATCTGGGCCTAATTCCATCGTTTTTTTGCACTCCACACCACCCTGGGTTAGACACTGGCTATATGCAAATCAGCTCTGACCCTGTGCCTCATGGAAACAGTCCAGTCCGAACTACCAAGCCATGTCTTTCCCAGACCGGAATCAAGCATCCAAGGACCGGTTTCTGGCTATCAGCCTTCATCAGCCTTGATAACTTGACTCCAGTGGTGTGGAGAGCATGGGACTCACGTCTGAACATACCCAGCCCACTCGGGGTGAAAATTGCAAAAAACACAGTTGATGGACAGAATGTAGAACAATGTCATACATTCATCCCAGTACAAGGATCTGGGCCTAAATCCATCGTTTTTTTGCACTCCACACCACCCTGGGTTAGACACTGGCTATATGCAAATCAGCTCTGACCCTGTGCCTCATGGGAACAGTCCAGTCCGAACTACCAAGCCATGTCTTTCCCAGACCGGAACCAAGCATCCAAGGACTGGTTTCTGGCTATCAGCCTTCATCAGCCTGGATAGCTTGACTCCAGTGGTGTGGAGAGCATGGGACTCACGTCTGAGCATACCCAGCCCACTCGGGGTGAAAATTGCAAAAAACACAGTTGATGGACAGAATGTAGAACAATGTCATACATTCATCCCAGTACAAGGATCTGGGCCTAAATCCATCGTTTTTTTGCACTCCACACCACCCTGGGTTAGACACTGGCTATATGCAAATCAGCTCTGACCCTGTGCCTCATGGGAACAGTCCAGTCCGAACTACCAAGCCATGTCTTTCCCAGACCGGAATCAAGCATCCAAGGACCGGTTTCTGGCTATCAGCCTTCATCAGCCTGGATAGCTTGACTCCAGTGGTGTGGAGAGCATGGGACTCACGTCTGAGCATACCCAGCCCACTCGGGGTGAAAATTGCAAAAAACACAGTTGATGGACAAAATGTAGAACAATGTCATACATTCATCCCAGTACAAGGATCTGGGCCTAAATCCATCGTTATTTTGCACTCCACACCACCTTGGGTTAGACACTGGCTATATGCAAATCAGCTCTGACCCTGTGCCTCATGGGAACAGTCCAGTCCGAACTACCAAGCCATGTCTTTCCCAGACCGGAATCAAGCATCCAAGGACCAGTTTCTGGCTATCAGCCTTCATCAGCCTGGATAGCTTGACTCCAGTGGTGTGGAGAGCATGGGACTCACGTCTGAGCATACCCAGCCCACTCGGGGTGAAAATTGCAAAAAACACAGTTGATGGACAGAATGTAGAACAATGTCATACATTCATCCCAGTACAAGGATCTGGGCCTAAATCCATCGTTTTTTTGCACTCCACACCACCCTGGGTTAGACACTGGCTATATGCAAATCAGCTCTGACCCTGTGCCTCATGGGAACAGTCCAGTCCGAACTACCAAGCCATGTCTTTCCCAGACCGGAATCAAGCATCCAAGGACCGGTTTCTGGCTATCAGCCTTCCTCAGCCTGGATAGCTTGACTCCAGTGGTGTGGAGAGCATGGGACTCACGTCTGAGCATACCCAGCCCACTCGGGGTGAAAATTGCAAAAAACACAGTTGATGGTCAAAACGTAGAACAATGTCATACCTTCATCCCAGTATAAGGATCTGGGCCTAATTCCATCGTTTTTTTGCACTCCACGCCACCCTGGGTTAGACACTGGCTATATGCAAATCAGCTCTGACCCTGTGCCTCATGGGAACAGTCCAGTCCGAACTACCAAGCCATGTCTTTCCCAGACCGGAATCAAGCATCCAAGGACCGGTTTCTGGCTATCAGCCTTCATCAGCCTGGATAGCTTGACTCCAGTGGTGTGGAGAGCATGGGACTCACGTCTGAGCATACCCAGCCCACTCGGGGTGAAAATTGCAAAAAACACAGTTGATGGACAGAATGTAGAACAATGTCATACATTCATCCCAGTACAAGGATTCGGGCCTAAATCCATCGTTTTTTTGCACTCTACACCACCCTGGGTTAGACACTTGCTATATGCAAATCAGCTCTGACCCTGTGCATTATGGGAACAGTCCAGTCCGTACTACCAAGCCATGTCTTTCCCAGACCGGAATCAAGCATCCAAGGACCGGTTTCTGGCTATCAGCCTTCATCAGCCTGGATATCTTGACTCCAGTGGTGTGGAGAGCATGGGACTCACGTCTGAGCATACCCAGCCCACTCAGGGTGAAAATTGCAAAAAACACAGTTGATGGTCAAAACGTAGAACAATGTCATACATTCATCCCAGTACAAGGATCTGAGCCTAATTCCATCGTTTTTTTGCACTCCACGCCACCCTGGGTTAGACACTGCCTATATGCAAATCAGCTCTGACCCTGTGCCTCATGGGAACAGTCCAGTCCGAACTACCAAGCCATGTCTTTCCCAGACCGGAATCAAGCATCCATGGACCGGTTTCTGGCTATCAGCCTTCATCAGCCTGGATAGCTTGACTCCAGTGGTGTGGAGAGCATGGGACTCACGTCTGAGCATACCCAGCCCACTCGGGGTGAAAATTGCAAAAAACACAGTTGATGGACAGAGTGTAGAACAATGTCATACTTTCATCCCAGTACAAGGATTCGGGCCTAAATCCATCGTTTTTTTGCACTCCACACCACCCTGGGTTAGACACTGGCTATATGCAAATCAGCTCTGACCCTGTGCCTCATGGGAACAGTCCAGTCCGAACTACCAAGCCATGTCTTTCCCAGACCGGAATCAAGCATCCAAGGACCAGTTTCTGGCTATCAGCCTTCATCAGCCTGGATAGCTTGACTCCAGTGGTGTGGAGAGCATGGGACTCATGTCTGAGCATACCCAGCCCACTCGGGGTGAAAATTGCAAAAAACACAGTTGATGGACAGAATGTAGAACAATGTCATACATTCATCCCAGTACAAGGATTCGGGCCTAAATCCATCGTTTTTTTGCACTCTACACCACCCTGGGTTAGACACTTGCTATATGCAAATCAGCTCTGACCCTGTGCATTATGGGAACAGTCCAGTCCGTACTACCAAGCCATGTCTTTCCCAGACCGGAATCAAGCATCCAAGGACCGGTTTCTGGCTATCAGCCTTCATCAGCCTGGATATCTTGACTCCAGTGGTGTGGAGAGCATGGGACTCACGTCTGAGCATACCCAGCCCACTCGGGGTGAAAATTGCAAAAAACACAGTTGATGGACAGAATGTAGAACAATGTCATACATTCATCCCAGTACAAGGATCTGGGCCTAAATCCATCGTTTTTTTGCACTCCACACCACCCTGGGTTAGACACTGGCTATATGCAAATCAGCTCTGACCCTGTGCCTCATGGGAACAGTCCAGTCCGAACTACCAAGCCATGTCTTTCCCAGACCGGAATCAAGCATCCAAGGACCGGTTTCTGGCTATCAGCCTTCATCAGCCTGGATAGCTTGACTCCAGTGGTGTGGAGAGCATGGGATTCACGTCTGAGCATACCCAGCCCACTCGGGGTGAAAATTGCAAAAAACACAGTTGATGGACAAAATGTAGAACAATGTCATACATTCATCCCAGTACAAGGATCTGGGCCTGAATCCATCGTTATTTTGCACTCCACACCACCCTGGGTTAGACACTGGCTATATGCAAATCAGCTCTGACCCTGTGCCTCATGGGAACAGTCCAGTCCGAACTACCAAGCCATGTCTTTCCCAGACCGGAATCAAGCATCCAAGGACCGGTTTCTGGCTATCAGCCTTCATCAGCCTGGATAGCTTGACTCCAGTGGTGTGGAGAGCATGGGACTCACGTCTGAGCATACCCAGCCCACTCGGGGTGAAAATTGCAAAAAACACAGTTGATGGACAGAATGTAGAACAATGTCATACATTCATCCCAGTACAAGGATCTGGGCCTAAATCCATCGTTTTTTTGCACTCCACACCACCCTGGGTTAGACACTGGCTATATGCAAATCAGCTCTGACCCTGTGCCTCATGGGAACAGTCCAGTCCGAACTACCAAGCCATGTCTTTCCCAGACCGGAATCAAGCATCCAAGGACCGGTTTCTGGCTATCAGCCTTCATCAGCCTGGATAGCTTGACTCCAGTGGTGTGGAGAGCATGGGACTCACGTCTGAGCATACCCAGCCCACTCGGGGTGAAAATTGCAAAAAACACAGTTGATGGACAGAATGTAGAACAATGTCATACATTCATCCCAGTACAAGGATTCGGGCCTAAATCCATCGTTTTTTTCCACTCCACACCACCCTGGGTTAGACACTGGCTATATGCAAATCAGCTCTGACCCTGTGCCTCATGGGAACAGTCCAGTCCGAACTACCAAGCCATGTCTTTCCCAGACCGGAATCAAGCATCCAAGGACCGGTTTCTGGCTATCAGCCTTCATCAGCCTGGATAGCTTGACTCCAGTGGTGTGGAGAGCATGGGATTCACGTCTGAGCATACCCAGCCCACTCGGGGTGAAAATTGCAAAAAACACAGTTGATGGACAAAATGTAGAACAATGTCATACATTCATCCCAGTACAAGGATCTGGGCCTAAATCCATCGTTTTTTTGCACTCCACACCACCCTGGGTTAGACACTGGCTATATGCAAATCAGCTCTGACCCTGTGCCTCATGGGAACAGTCCAGTCCGAACTACCAAGCCATGTCTTTCCCAGACCGGAATCAAGCATCCAAGGACCGGTTTCTGGCTATCAGCCTTCATCAGCCTGGATAGCTTGACTCCAGTGGTGTGGAGAGCATGGGACTCACGTCTGAGCATACCCAGCCCACTCGGGGTGAAAATTGCAAAAAACACAACTGATGGTCAAAATGTAGAACAATGTCATACATTCATCCCAGTACAAGGATCTGGGCCTAATTCCATCGGTTTTTTGCACTCCACGCCACCCTGGGTTAGACACTGGCTATATGCAAATCAGCTCTGACCCTGTGCCTCATGGGAACAGTCCAGTCCGAACTACCAAGCCATGTCTTTCCCAGACCGGAATCAAGCATCCAAGGACCGGTTTCTGGCTATCAGCCTTCATCAGCCTGGATAGCTTGACTCCAGTGGTGTGGAGAGCATGGGACTCACGTCTGAGCATACCCAGCCCACTCGGGGTGAAAATTGCAAAAAACACAGTTGATGGACAGAATGTAGAACAATGTCATACATTCATCCCAGTACAAGGATTCGGGCCTAAATCCATCGTTTTTTTCCACTCCACACCACCCTGGGTTAGACACTGGCTATATGCAAATCAGCTCTGACCCTGTGCCTCATGGGAACAGTCCAGTCCGAACTACCAAGCCATGTCTTTCCCAGACCGGAATCAAGCATCCAAGGACCGGTTTCTGGCTATCAGCCTTCATCAGCCTGGATAGCTTGACTCCAGTGGTGTGGAGAGCATGGGACTCACGTCTGAGCATACCCAGCCCACTCGGGGTGAAAATTGCAAAAAACACAGTTGATGGACAGAATGTAGAACAATGTCATACATTCATCCCAGTACAAGGATTCGGGCCTAAATCCATCGTTTTTTTGCACTCTACACCACCCTGGGTTAGACACTTGCTATATGCAAATCAGCTCTGACCCTGTGCATCATGGGAACAGTCCAGTCCGTACTACCAAGCCATGTCTTTCCCAGACCGGAATCAAGCATCCAAGGACCGGTTTCTGGCTATCAGCCTTCATCAGCCTGGATATCTTGACTCCAGTGGTGTGGAGAGCATGGGACTCACGTCTGAGCATACCCTGCCCACTAGGGGTGAAAATTGCAAAAAACACAGTTGATGGACAGAATGTAGAACAATGTCATACATTCATCCCAGTACAAGGATCTGGGCCTAAATCCATCGTTTTTTTGCACTCCACACCACCCTGGGTTAGACACTGGCTATATGCAAATCAGCTCTGACCCTGTGCCTCATGGGAACAGTCCAGTCCGAACTACCAAGCCATGTCTTTCCCAGACCGGAATCAAGCATCCAAGGACCGGTTTCTGGCTATCAGCCTTCATCAGCCTGGATAGCTTGACTCCAGTGGTGTGGAGAGCATGGGACTCACGTCTGAGCATACCCAGCCCACTCGGGGTGAAAATTGCAAAAAACACAGTTAATGGACAAAATGTAGAACAATGTCATACATTCATCCCAGTACAAGGATCTGGGCCTAAATCCATCGTTATTTTGCACTCCACACCACCCTGGGTTAGACACTGGCTATATGCAAATCAGCTCTGACCCTGTGCCTCATGGGAACAGTCCAGTCTGAACTACCAAGCCATGTCTTTCCCAGACCGGAATCAAGCATCCAAGGACCGGTTTCTGGCTATCAGCCTTCATCAGCCTGGATAGCTTGACTCCAGTGGTGTGAAGAGCATGGGACTCACGTCTGAGCATACCCAGCCCACTCGGGGTGAAAATTGCAAAAAACACAGTTGATGGACAGAATGTAGAACAATGTCATACATTCATCCCAGTACAAGGATCTGGGCCTAAATCCATCGTTTTTTTTGCACTCCACACCACCCTGGGTTAGACACTGGCTATATGCAAATCAGCTCTGACCCTGTGCCTCATGGGAACAGTCCAGTCCGAACTACCAAGTCATGTCTTTCCTAGACCGGAATCAAGCATCCAAGGACCGGTTTCTGGCTATCAGCCTTCATCAGCCTGGATAGCTTGACTCCAGTGGTGTGGAGAGCATGGGACTCACGTCTGAGCATACCCAGCCCACTCTGGGTGAAAATTGCAAAAAACACAGTTGATGGACAAAATGTAGAACAATGTCATACATTCATCCCAGTACAAGGATCTGGGCCTAAATCCATCGTTTTTTTGCACTCCACACCACCCTGGGTTAGACACTGGCTATATGCAAATCAGCTCTGACCCTGCGCCTCATGGGAACAGTCCAGTCCGAACTACCAAGCCATGTCTTTCCCAGACCGGAATCAAGCATCCAAGGACCGGTTTCTGGCTATCAGCCTTCATCAGCCTGGATAGCTTGACTCCAGTGGTGTGGAGAGCATGGGACGCACGTCTGAGCATACCCAGCCCACTCGGGGTGAAAATTGCAAAAAACACAGTTGATGGACAGAATGTAGAACAATGTCATACATTCATCCCAGTACAAGGATCTGGGCCTAAATCCATCGTTTTTTTGCACTCCACACCACCCTGGGTTAGACACTGGCTATATGCAAATCAGCTCTGACCCTGTGCCTCATGGGAACAGTCCAGTCCGAACTACCAAGCCATGTCTTTCCCAGACCGGAATCAAGCATCCAAGGACCGGTTTCTGGCTATCAGCCTTCATCAGCCTGGATAGCTTGACTCCAGTGGTGTGGAGAGCATGGGACTCACGTCTCAGCATACCCAGCCCACTCGGGGTGACAATTGCAAAAAACACAGTTGATGGACAGAATGTAGAACAATGTCATACATTCATCCCAGTACAAGGATCTGGGCCTAAATCCATCGTTTTTTTGCACTCCACACCACCCTGGGTTAGACACTGGCTATATGCAAATCAGCTCTGACCCTGAGCCTCATGGGAACAGTCCAGTCCGAACTACCAAGCCATGTCTTTCCCAGACCGGAATCAAGCATCCAAGGACCGGTTTCTGGCTATCAGCCTTCATCAGCCTGGATAGCTTGACTCCAGTGGTGTGGAGAGCATGGGACGCACGTCTGAGCATACCCAGCCCACTCGGGGTGAAAATTGCAAAAAACACAGTTGATGGACAGAATGTAGAACAATGTCATACATTCATCTCAGTACAAGGATCTGGGCCTAAATCCATCGTTTTTTTGCACTCCACACCACCCTGGGTTAGACACTGGCTATATGCAAATCAGCTCTGACCCTGTGCCTCATGGGAACCGTCCAGTCCGAACTACCAAGCCATGTCTTTCCCAGACCGGAATCAAGCATCCAAGGACCGGTTTCTGGCTATCAGCCTTCATCAGCCTGGATAGCTTGACTCCAGTGGTGTGGAGAGCATGGGACTCACGTCTGAGCATACCCAGCCCACTCGGGGTGACAATTGCAAAAAACACAGTTGATGGACAGAATGTAGAACAATGTCATACATTCATCCCAGTACAAGGATCTGGGCCTAAATCCATCGTTTTTTTGCACTCCACACCACCCTGGGTTAGACACTGGCTATATGCAAATCAGCTCTGACCCTGTGCCTCATGGGAACAGTCCAGTCCGAACTACCAAGCCATGTCTTTCCCAGACCGGAACCAAGCATCCAAGGACCGGTTTCTGGCTATCAGCCTTCATCAGCCTGGATAGCTTGACTCCAGTGGTGTGGAGAGCATGGGACTCACGTCTGAGCATACCCAGCCCACTCGGGGTGAAAATTGCAAAAAACACAGTTGATGGACAGAATGTAGAACAATGTCATACATTCATCCCAGTACAAGGATCTGGGCCTAAATCCATCGTTTTTTTGCACTCCACACCACCCTGGGTTAGACACTGGCTATATGCAAATCAGCTCTGACCCTGTGCCTCATGGGAACAGTCCAGTCCGAACTACCAAGCCATGTCTTTCCCAGACCGGAATCAAGCATCCAAGGACCGGTTTCTGGCTATCAGCCTTCATCAGCCTGGATAGCTTGACTCCAGTGGTGTGGAGAGCATGGGACTCACGTCTGAGCATACCCAGCCCACTCGGGGTGACAATTGCAAAAAACACAGTTGATGGACAGAATGTAGAACAATGTCATACATTCATCCCAGTACAAGGATCTGGGCCTACATCCATCGTTTTTTTGCACTCCACACCACCCTGGGTTAGACACTGGCTATATGCAAATCAGCTCTGACCCTGTGCCTCATGGGAACAGTCCAGTCCAAACTACCAAGCCATGTCTTTCCCAGACCGGAACCAAGCATCCAAGGACCGGTTTCTGGCTATCAGCCTTCATCAGCCTGGATAGCTTGACTCCAGTGGTGTGGAGAGCATGGGACTCACGTCTGAGCATACCCAGCCCACTCGGGGTGAAAATTGCAAAAAACACAGTTGATGGACAGAATGTAGAACAATGTCATACATTCATCCCAGTACAAGGATCTGGGCCTAAATCCATCGTTTTTTTGCACTCCACACCACCCTGGGTTAGACACTGGCTATATGCAAATCAGCTCTGACCCTGTGCCTCATGGGAACAGTCCAGTCCGAACTACCAAGTCATGTCTTTCCCAGACCGGAATCAAGCATCCAAGGACCGGTTTCTGGCTATCAGCCTTCATCAGCCTGGATAGCTTGACTCCAGTGGTGTGGAGAGCATGGGACTCACGTCTGAGCATACCCAGCCCACTCGGGGTGACAATTGCAAAAAACACAGTTGATGGACAGAATGTAGAACAATGTCATACATTCATCCCAGTACAAGGATCTGGGCCTAAATCCATCGTTTTTTTGCACTCCACACCACCCTGGGTTAGACACTGGCTATATGCAAATCAGCTCTGACCCTGTGCCTCATGGGAACAGTCCAGTCCGAACTACCAAGCCATGTCTTTCCCAGACCGGAACCAAGCATCCAAGGACCGGTTTCTGGCTATCAGCCTTCATCAGCCTGGATAGCTTGACTCCAGTGGTGTGGAGAGCATGGGACTCACGTCTGAGCATACCCAGCCCACTCGGGGTGAAAATTGCAAAAAACACAGTTGATGGACAGAATGTAGAACAATGTCATACATTCATCCCAGTACAAGGATCTGGGCCTAATTCCATCGTTTTTTTGCACTCCACACCACCCTGGGTTAGACACTGGCTATATGCAAATCAGCTCTGACCCTGTGCCTCATGGGAACAGTCCAGTCCGAACTACCAAGTCATGTCTTTCCCAGACCGGAATCAAGCATCCAATGACCGGTTTCTGGCTATCAGCCTTCATCAGCCTGGATAGCTTGACTCCAGTGGTGTGGAGAGCATGGGACTCACGTCTGAGCATACCCAGCCCACTCGGGGTGAAAATTGCAAAAAACACAGTTGATGGACAAAATGTAGAACAATGTCATACATTCATCCCAGTACAAGGATCTGGGCCTAAATCCATCGTTTTTTTGCACTCCACACCACCCTGGGTTAGACACTGGCTATATGCAAATCAGCTCTGACCCTGTGCATCATGGGAACAGTCCAGTCCGTACTACCAAGCCATGTCTTTCCCAGACCGGAATCAAGCATCCAAGGACCGGTTTCTGGCTATCAGCCTTCATCAGCCTGGATATCTTGACTCCAGTGGTGTGGAGAGCATGGGACTCACGTCTGAGCATACCCAGCCCACTAGGGGTGAAAATTGCAAAAAACACAGTTGATGGACAGAATGTAGAACAATGTCATACATTCATCCCAGTACAAGGATCTGGGCCTAAATCCATCGTTTTTTTGCACTCCACACCACCCTGGGTTAGACACTGGCTATATGCAAATCAGCTCTGACCCTGTGCCTCATGGGAACAGTCCAGTCCGAACTACCAAGCCATGTCTTTCCCAGACCGGAATCAAGCATCCAAGGACCGGTTTCTGGCTATCAGCCTTCATCAGCCTGGATAGCTTGACTCCAGTGGTGTGGAGAGCATGGGACTCACGTCTGAGCATACCCAGCCCACTCGGGGTGAAAATTGCAAAAAACACAGTTAATGGACAAAATGTAGAACAATGTCATACATTCATCCCAGTACAAGGATCTGGGCCTAAATCCATCGTTATTTTGCACTCCACACCACCCTGGGTTAGACACTGGCTATATGCAAATCAGCTCTGACCCTGTGCCTCATGGGAACAGTCCAGTCTGAACTACCAAGCCATGTCTTTCCCAGACCGGAATCAAGCATCCAAGGACCGGTTTCTGGCTATCAGCCTTCATCAGCCTGGATAGCTTGACTCCAGTGGTGTGAAGAGCATGGGACTCACGTCTGAGCATACCCAGCCCACTCGGGGTGAAAATTGCAAAAAACACAGTTGATGGACAGAATGTAGAACAATGTCATACATTCATCCCAGTACAAGGATCTGGGCCTAAATCCATCGTTTTTTTTGCACTCCACACCACCCTGGGTTAGACACTGGCTATATGCAAATCAGCTCTGACCCTGTGCCTCATGGGAACAGTCCAGTCCGAACTACCAAGTCATGTCTTTCCTAGACCGGAATCAAGCATCCAAGGACCGGTTTCTGGCTATCAGCCTTCATCAGCCTGGATAGCTTGACTCCAGTGGTGTGGAGAGCATGGGACTCACGTCTGAGCATACCCAGCCCACTCTGGGTGAAAATTGCAAAAAACACAGTTGATGGACAAAATGTAGAACAATGTCATACATTCATCCCAGTACAAGGATCTGGGCCTAAATCCATCGTTTTTTTGCACTCCACACCACCCTGGGTTAGACACTGGCTATATGCAAATCAGCTCTGACCCTGCGCCTCATGGGAACAGTCCAGTCCGAACTACCAAGCCATGTCTTTCCCAGACCGGAATCAAGCATCCAAGGACCGGTTTCTGGCTATCAGCCTTCATCAGCCTGGATAGCTTGACTCCAGTGGTGTGGAGAGCATGGGACGCACGTCTGAGCATACCCAGCCCACTCGGGGTGAAAATTGCAAAAAACACAGTTGATGGACAGAATGTAGAACAATGTCATACATTCATCCCAGTACAAGGATCTGGGCCTAAATCCATCGTTTTTTTGCACTCCACACCACCCTGGGTTAGACACTGGCTATATGCAAATCAGCTCTGACCCTGTGCCTCATGGGAACAGTCCAGTCCGAACTACCAAGCCATGTCTTTCCCAGACCGGAATCAAGCATCCAAGGACCGGTTTCTGGCTATCAGCCTTCATCAGCCTGGATAGCTTGACTCCAGTGGTGTGGAGAGCATGGGACTCACGTCTCAGCATACCCAGCCCACTCGGGGTGACAATTGCAAAAAACACAGTTGATGGACAGAATGTAGAACAATGTCATACATTCATCCCAGTACAAGGATCTGGGCCTAAATCCATCGTTTTTTTGCACTCCACACCACCCTGGGTTAGACACTGGCTATATGCAAATCAGCTCTGACCCTGAGCCTCATGGGAACAGTCCAGTCCGAACTACCAAGCCATGTCTTTCCCAGACCGGAATCAAGCATCCAAGGACCGGTTTCTGGCTATCAGCCTTCATCAGCCTGGATAGCTTGACTCCAGTGGTGTGGAGAGCATGGGACGCACGTCTGAGCATACCCAGCCCACTCGGGGTGAAAATTGCAAAAAACACAGTTGATGGACAGAATGTAGAACAATGTCATACATTCATCTCAGTACAAGGATCTGGGCCTAAATCCATCGTTTTTTTGCACTCCACACCACCCTGGGTTAGACACTGGCTATATGCAAATCAGCTCTGACCCTGTGCCTCATGGGAACCGTCCAGTCCGAACTACCAAGCCATGTCTTTCCCAGACCGGAATCAAGCATCCAAGGACCGGTTTCTGGCTATCAGCCTTCATCAGCCTGGATAGCTTGACTCCAGTGGTGTGGAGAGCATGGGACTCACGTCTGAGCATACCCAGCCCACTCGGGGTGACAATTGCAAAAAACACAGTTGATGGACAGAATGTAGAACAATGTCATACATTCATCCCAGTACAAGGATCTGGGCCTAAATCCATCGTTTTTTTGCACTCCACACCACCCTGGGTTAGACACTGGCTATATGCAAATCAGCTCTGACCCTGTGCCTCATGGGAACAGTCCAGTCCGAACTACCAAGCCATGTCTTTCCCAGACCGGAACCAAGCATCCAAGGACCGGTTTCTGGCTATCAGCCTTCATCAGCCTGGATAGCTTGACTCCAGTGGTGTGGAGAGCATGGGACTCACGTCTGAGCATACCCAGCCCACTCGGGGTGAAAATTGCAAAAAACACAGTTGATGGACAGAATGTAGAACAATGTCATACATTCATCCCAGTACAAGGATCTGGGCCTAAATCCATCGTTTTTTTGCACTCCACACCACCCTGGGTTAGACACTGGCTATATGCAAATCAGCTCTGACCCTGTGCCTCATGGGAACAGTCCAGTCCGAACTACCAAGCCATGTCTTTCCCAGACCGGAATCAAGCATCCAAGGACCGGTTTCTGGCTATCAGCCTTCATCAGCCTGGATAGCTTGACTCCAGTGGTGTGGAGAGCATGGGACTCACGTCTGAGCATACCCAGCCCACTCGGGGTGACAATTGCAAAAAACACAGTTGATGGACAGAATGTAGAACAATGTCATACATTCATCCCAGTACAAGGATCTGGGCCTACATCCATCGTTTTTTTGCACTCCACACCACCCTGGGTTAGACACTGGCTATATGCAAATCAGCTCTGACCCTGTGCCTCATGGGAACAGTCCAGTCCAAACTACCAAGCCATGTCTTTCCCAGACCGGAACCAAGCATCCAAGGACTGGTTTCTGGCTATCAGCCTTCATCAGCCTGGATAGCTTGACTCCAGTGGTGTGGAGAGCATGGGACTCACGTCTGAGCATACCCAGCCCATTTGGGGTGAAAATTGCAAAAAACACAGTTGATGGACAGAATGTAGAACAATGTCATACATTCATCCCAGTACAAGGATCTGGGCCTAAATCCATCGTTTTTTTGCACTCCACACCACCCTGGGTTAGACACTGGCTATATGCAAATCAGCTCTGACCCTGTGCCTCATGGGAACAGTCCAGTCCGAACTACCAAGTCATGTCTTTCCCAGACCGGAATCAAGCATCCAAGGACCGGTTTCTGGCTATCAGCCTTCATCAGCCTGGATAGCTTGACTCCAGTGGTGTGGAGAGCATGGGACTCACGTCTGAGCATACCCAGCCCACTCGGGGTGACAATTGCAAAAAACACAGTTGATGGACAGAATGTAGAACAATGTCATACATTCATCCCAGTACAAGGATCTGGGCCTAAATCCATCATTTTTTTGCACTCCACACCACCCTGGGTTAGACACTGGCTATATGCAAATCAGCTCTGACCCTGTGCCTCATGGGAACAGTCCAGTCCGAACTACCAAGCCATGTCTTTCCCAGACCGGAACCAAGCATCCAAGGACCGGTTTCTGGCTATCAGCCTTCATCAGCCTGGATAGCTTGACTCCAGTGGTGTGGAGAGCATGGGACTCACGTCTGAGCATACCCAGCCCACTCGGGGTGAAAATTGCAAAAAACACAGTTGATGGACAGAATGTAGAACAATGTCATACATTCATCCCAGTACAAGGATCTGGGCCTAATTCCATCGTTTTTTTGCACTCCACACCACCCTGGGTTAGACACTGGCTATATGCAAATCAGCTCTGACCCTGTGCCTCATGGGAACAGTCCAGTCCGAACTACCAAGTCATGTCTTTCCCAGACCGGAATCAAGCATCCAAGGACCGGTTTCTGGCTATCAGCCTTCATCAGCCTGGATAGCTTGACTCCAGTGGTGTGGAGAGCATGGGACTCACGTCTGAGCATACCCAGCCCACTCGGGGTGAAAATTGCAAAAAACACAGTTGATGGACAAAATGTAGAACAATGTCATACATTCATCCCAGTACAAGGATCTGGGCCTAAATCCATCGTTTTTTTGCACTCCACACCACCCTGGGTTAGACACTGGCTATATGCAAATCAGCTCTGACCCTGCGCCTCATGGGAACAGTCCAGTCCGAACTACCAAGCCATGTCTTTCCCAGACCGGAATCAAGCATCCAAGGACCGGTTTCTGGCTATCAGCCTTCATCAGCCTGGATAGCTTGACTCCAGTGGTGTGGAGAGCATGGGACTCACGTCTGAGCATACCCAGCCCACTCGGGGTGAAAATTGCAAAAAACACAGTTGATGGACAGAATGTAGAACAATGTCATACATTCATCCCAGTACAAGGATCTGGGCCTAAATCCATCGTTTTTTTGCACTCCACACCACCCTGGGTTAGACACTGGCTATATGCAAATCAGCTCTGACCCTGTGCCTCATGGGAACAGTCCAGTCCGAACTACCAAGCCATGTCTTTCCCAGACCGGAATCAAGCATCCAAGGACCGGTTTCTGGCTATCAGCCTTCATCAGCCTGGATAGCTTGACTCCAGTGGTGTGGAGAGCATGGGACTCACGTCTGAGCATACCCAGCCCACTCGGGGTGAAAATTGCAAAAAACACAGTTGATGGACAAAATGTAGAACAATGTCATACATTCATCCCAGTACAAGGATCTGGGCCTAATTCCATCGTTTTTTTGCACTCCACACCACCCTGGGTTAGACACTGGCTATATGCAAATCAGCTCTGACCCTGTGCCTCATGGGAACAGTCCAGTCCGAACTACCAAGCCATGTCTTTCCCAGACCGGAATCAAGCATCCAAGGACCGGTTTCTGACTATCAGCCTTCATCAGCCTGGATAGCTTGACTCCAGTGGTGTGGAGAGCATGGGACTCACGTCTGAGCATACCCAGCCCACTCGGGGTGAAAATTGCAAAAAACACAGTTGATGGACAAAATGTAGAACAATGTCATACATTCATCCCAGTACAAGGATCTGGGCCTAAATCCATCGTTTTTTGCACTCCACACCACCCTGGGTTAGACACTGGCTATATGCAAATCAGCTCTGACCCTGTGCCTCATGGGAACAGTCCAGTCCGAACTACCAAGCCATGTCTTTCCCAGACCGGAATCAAGCATCCAAGGACCGGTTTCTGACTATCAGCCTTCATCAGCCTGGATAGCTTGACTCCAGTGGTGTGGAGAGCGTGGGACTCACGTCTGAGCATACCCAGCACACTCGGGGTGAAAATTGCAAAAAACACAGTTGCTGGACAGAATGTAGAACAACGTCATACATTCATTCCAGTACAAAGATTCGGGCCTAAATCCATCGTTTTTTTGCACTCCACACCACCCTGGGTTAGACACTGGCTATATGCAAATCAGCTCTGACCCTGTGCCTGATGGGAACAGTCCAGTCCGAACTACCAAGCCATGTCTTTCCCAGACCGGAATCAAGCATCCAAGGACCGGTTTCTGGCTATCAGCCTTCATCAGCCTGGATAGCTTGACTCCAGTGGTGTGCTGAGCATGGGACTCACGTCTGAGCATACCCAGCCCACTCGGGGTGAAAATTGCAAAAAGCACAGTTGATGGACAGAATGTAGAACAATGTCATACATTCATCCCAGTACAAGGATCTGGGCCTAAATCCATCGTTTTTTTGGACTCCACACCACCCTGGGTTAGACACTGGCTATATGCAAATCAGCTCTGACCCTGTGCCTCATGGGGACTGTCCAGTCCGAACTACCAAGCCATGTCTTTCCCAGACCGGAATCAAGCATCCAAGGACCGGTTTCTGGCTATCAGCCTTCATCAGCCTGGATAGCTTGACTCCAGTGGTGTGGAGAGCATGGGACTCACGTCTGAGCATACCCAGCCCACTCGGGGTGAAAATTGCAAAAAACACAGTTGATGGACAGAATGCAGAACAATGTCATACATTCATCCCAGTACAAGGATCTGGGCCTAAATCCATCGTTTTTTTGCACTCCACACCACCCTGGGTTAGACACTGGCTATATGCAAATCAGCTCTGACCCTGTGCCTCATGGGAACAGTCCAGTCCGAACTACCAAGCCATGTCTTTCCCAGACCGGAACCAAGCATCCAAGGACCGGTTTCTGGCTATCAGCCTTCATCAGCCTGGATAGCTTGACTCCAGTGGTGTGGAGAGCATGGGACTCACGTCTGAGCATACCCAGCCCACTCGGGGGTGAAAATTGCAAAAAACACAGTTGATGGACAGAATGTAGAACAATGTCATACATTCATCCCAGTACAAGGATCTGGGCCTAAATCCATCGTTTTTTTGCACTCCACACCACCCTGTGTTAGACACTGGCTATATGCAAATCAGCTCTGACACTGTGCCTCATGGGAACAGTCCAGTCCGAACTACCAAGCCATGTCTTTCCCAGACCGGAATCAAGCATCCAAGGACCGGTTTCTGGCTATCAGCCTTCATCAGCCTGGATAGCTTGACTCCAGTGGTGTGGAGAGCATGGGACTCACATCTGAGCATACCCAGCCCACTCGGGGTGAAAATTGCAAAAAACACAGTTGATGGACAGAATGTAGAACAATGTCATACATTCATCCCAGTACAAGGATCTGGGCCTAAATCCATCGTTTTTTTGCACTCCACACCACCCTGGGTTAGACACTGGCTATATGCAAATCAGCTCTGACCCTGTGCCTCATGGGAACAGTCCAGTCCGAACTACCAAGCCATGTCTTTCCCAGACCGGAACCAAGCATCCAAGGACCGGTTTCTGGCTATCAGCCTTCATCAGCCTGGATAGCTTGACTCCAGTGGTGTGGAGAGCATGGGACTCACGTCTGAGCATACCCAGCCCACTCGGGGGTGAAAATTGCAAAAAACACAGTTGATGGACAGAATGTAGAACAATGTCATACATTCATCCCAGTACAAGGATCTGGGCCTAAATCCATCGTTTTTTTGCACTCCACACCACCCTGTGTTAGACACTGGCTATATGCAAATCAGCTCTGACACTGTGCCTCATGGGAACAGTCCAGTCCGAACTACCAAGCCATGTCTTTCCCAGACCGGAATCAAGCATCCAAGGACCGGTTTCTGGCTATCAGCCTTCATCAGCCTGGATAGCTTGACTCCAGTGGTGTGGAGAGCATGGGACTCACATCTGAGCATACCCAGCCCACTCGGGGTGAAAATTGCAAAAAACACAGTTGATGGACAGAATGTAGAACAATGTCATACATTCATCCCAGTACAAGGATCTGGGCCTAAATCCATCGTTTTTTTGCACTCCACACCACCCTGGGTTAGACACTGGCTATATGCAAATCAGCTCTGACCCTGTGCCTCATGGGAACAGTCCAGTCCGAACTACCAAGCCATGTCTTTCCCAGACCGGAATCAAGCATCCAAGGACCGGTTTCTGGCTATCAGCCTTCATCAGCCTGGATAGCTTGACTCCAGTGGTGTGGAGAGCATGGGACTCACGTCTGAGCATACCCAGCCCACTCGGGGTGAAAATTGCAAAAAACACAGTTGATGGACAGAATGTAGAACAATGTCATACATTCATCCCAGTACAAGGATCTGGGCCTAAATCCATCGTTTTTTTGCACCCCACACCACCCTGGGTTAGACACTGGCTATATGCAAATCAGCTCTGACCCTGTGCCTCATGGGAACAGTCCAGTCCGAACTACCAAGCCATGTCTTTCCCAGACCGGAATCAAGCATCCAAGGACCGGTTTCTGGCTATCAGCCTTCATCAGCCTGGATAGCTTGACTCCAGTGGTGTGGAGAGCATGGGACTCAAGTCTGAGCATACCCAGCCCACTCGGGGTGAAAATTGCAAAAAACACAGTTGATGGACAGAATGTAGAACAATGTCATACATTCATCCCAGTACAAGGATCTGGGCCTAAATCCATCGTTTTTTTGCACTCCACACCACCCTGGGTTAGACACTGGCTATATGCAAATCAGCTCTGACCCTGTGCCTCATGGGAACAGTCCAGTCCGAACTACCAAGCCATGTCTTTCCCAGACCGGAATCAAGCATCCAAGGACCGGTTTCTGGCTATCAGCCTTCATCAGCCTGGATAGCTTGACTCCAGTGGTGTGGAGAGCATGGGACTCACGTCTGAGCATACCCAGCCCACTCGGGGTGAAAATTGCAAAAAACACAGTTGATGGACAGAGTGTAGAACAATGTCATACTTTCATCCCAGTACAAGGATTCGGGCCTAAATCCATCGTTTTTTTGCACTCCACACCACCCTGGGTTAGACACTGGCTATATGCAAATCAGCTCTGACCCTGTGCCTCATGGGAACAGTCCAGTCCGAACTACCAAGCCATGTCTTTCCCAGACCGGAATCAAGCATCCAAGGACCAGTTTCTGGCTATCAGCCTTCATCAGCCTGGATAGCTTGACTCCAGTGGTGTGGAGAGCATGGGACTCATGTCTGAGCATACCCAGCCCACTCGGGGTGAAAATTGCAAAAAACACAGTTGATGGACAGAATGTAGAACAATGTCATACATTCATCCCAGTACAAGGATTCGGGCCTAAATCCATCGTTTTTTTGCACTCTACACCACCCTGGGTTAGACACTTGCTATATGCAAATCAGCTCTGACCCTGTGCATTATGGGAACAGTCCAGTCCGTACTACCAAGCCATGTCTTTCCCAGACCGGAATCAAGCATCCAAGGACCGGTTTCTGGCTATCAGCCTTCATCAGCCTGGATATCTTGACTCCAGTGGTGTGGAGAGCATGGGACTCACGTCTGAGCATACCCAGCCCACTCGGGGTGAAAATTGCAAAAAACACAGTTGATGGACAGAATGTAGAACAATGTCATACATTCATCCCAGTACAAGGATCTGGGCCTAAATCCATCGTTTTTTTGCACTCCACACCACCCTGGGTTAGACACTGGCTATATGCAAATCAGCTCTGACCCTGTGCCTCATGGGAACAGTCCAGTCCGAACTACCAAGCCATGTCTTTCCCAGACCGGAATCAAGCATCCAAGGACCGGTTTCTGGCTATCAGCCTTCATCAGCCTGGATAGCTTGACTCCAGTGGTGTGGAGAGCATGGGATTCACGTCTGAGCATACCCAGCCCACTCGGGGTGAAAATTGCAAAAAACACAGTTGATGGACAAAATGTAGAACAATGTCATACATTCATCCCAGTACAAGGATCTGGGCCTGAATCCATCGTTATTTTGCACTCCACACCACCCTGGGTTAGACACTGGCTATATGCAAATCAGCTCTGACCCTGTGCCTCATGGGAACAGTCCAGTCCGAACTACCAAGCCATGTCTTTCCCAGACCGGAATCAAGCATCCGAGGACCGGTTTCTGGCTATCAGCCTTCATCAGCCTGGATAGCTTGACTCCAGTGGTGTGGAGAGCATGGGACTCACGTCTGAGCATACCCAGCCCACTCGGGGTGAAAATTGCAAAAAACACAGTTGATGGACAGAATGTAGAACAATGTCATACATTCATCCCAGTACAAGGATCTGGGCCTAAATCCATCGTTTTTTTGCACTCCACACCACCCTGGGTTAGACACTGGCTATATGCAAATCAGCTCTGACCCTGTGCCTCATGGGAACAGTCCAGTCCGAACTACCAAGCCATGTCTTTCCCAGACCGGAATCAAGCATCCAAGGACCGGTTTCTGGCTATCAGCCTTCATCAGCCTGGATAGCTTGACTCCAGTGGTGTGGAGAGCATGGGACTCACGTCTGAGCATACCCAGCCCACTCGGGGTGAAAATTGCAAAAAACACAGTTGATGGACAGAATGTAGAACAATGTCATACATTCATCCCAGTACAAGGATTCGGGCCTAAATCCATCGTTTTTTTCCACTCCACACCACCCTGGGTTAGACACTGGCTATATGCAAATCAGCTCTGACCCTGTGCCTCATGGGAACAGTCCAGTCCGAACTACCAAGCCATGTCTTTCCCAGACCGGAATCAAGCATCCAAGGACCGGTTTCTGGCTATCAGCCTTCATCAGCCTGGATAGCTTGACTCCAGTGGTGTGGAGAGCATGGGATTCACGTCTGAGCATACCCAGCCCACTCGGGGTGAAAATTGCAAAAAACACAGTTGATGGACAAAATGTAGAACAATGTCATACATTCATCCCAGTACAAGGATCTGGGCCTGAATCCATCGTTATTTTGCACTCCACACCACCCTGGGTTAGACACTGGCTATATGCAAATCAGCTCTGACCCTGTGCCTCATGGGAACAGTCCAGTCCGAACTACCAAGCCATGTCTTTCCCAGACCGGAATCAAGCATCCAAGGACCGGTTTCTGGCTATCAGCCTTCATCAGCCTGGATAGCTTGACTCCAGTGGTGTGGAGAGCATGGGACTCACGTCTGAGCATACCCAGCCCACTCGGGGTGAAAATTGCAAAAAACACAGTTGATGGACAGAATGTAGAACAATGTCATACATTCATCCCAGTACAAGGATCTGGGCCTAAATCCATCGTTTTTTTGCACTCCACACCACCCTGGGTTAGACACTGGCTATATGCAAATCAGCTCTGACCCTGTGCCTCATGGGAACAGTCCAGTCCGAACTACCAAGCCATGTCTTTCCCAGACCGGAATCAAGCATCCAAGGACCGGTTTCTGGCTATCAGCCTTCATCAGCCTGGATAGCTTGACTCCAGTGGTGTGGAGAGCATGGGACTCACGTCTGAGCATACCCAGCCCACTCGGGGTGAAAATTGCAAAAAACACAACTGATGGTCAAAATGTAGAACAATGTCATACATTCATCCCAGTACAAGGATCTGGGCCTAATTCCATCGGTTTTTTGCACTCCACGCCACCCTGGGTTAGACACTGGCTATATGCAAATCAGCTCTGACCCTGTGCCTCATGGGAACAGTCCAGTCCGAACTACCAAGCCATGTCTTTCCCAGACCGGAATCAAGCATCCAAGGACCGGTTTCTGGCTATCAGCCTTCATCAGCCTGGATAGCTTGACTCCAGTGGTGTGGAGAGCATGGGACTCACGTCTGAGCATACCCAGCCCACTCGGGGTGAAAATTGCAAAAAACACAGTTGATGGACAGAATGTAGAACAATGTCATACATTCATCCCAGTACAAGGATTCGGGCCTAAATCCATCGTTTTTTTCCACTCCACACCACCCTGGGTTAGACACTGGCTATATGCAAATCAGCTCTGACCCTGTGCCTCATGGGAACACTCCAGTCCGAACTACCAAGCCATGTCTTTCCCAGACCGGAATCAAGCATCCAAGGACCGGTTTCTGGCTATCAGCCTTCATCAGCCTGGATAGCTTGACTCCAGTGGTGTGGAGAGCATGGGACTCACGTCTGAGCATACCCAGCCCACTCGGGGTGAAAATTGCAAAAAACACAGTTGATGGACAAAATGTAGAACAATGTCATACATTCATCCCAGTACAAGGATCTGGGCCTAAATCCATCGTTTTTTTGCACTCCACACCACCCTGGGTTAGACACTGGCTATATGCAAATCAGCTCTGACCCTGTGCATCATGGGAACAGTCCAGTCCGTACTACCAAGCCATGTCTTTCCCAGACCGGAATCAAGCATCCAAGGACCGGTTTCTGGCTATCAGCCTTCATCAGCCTGGATATCTTGACTCCAGTGGTGTGGAGAGCATGGGACTCACGTCTGAGCATACCCAGCCCACTAGGGGTGAAAATTGCAAAAAACACAGTTGATGGACAGAATGTAGAACAATGTCATACATTCATCCCAGTACAAGGATCTGGGCCTAAATCCATCGTTTTTTTGCACTCCACACCACCCTGGGTTAGACACTGGCTATATGCAAATCAGCTCTGACCCTGTGCCTCATGGGAACAGTCCAGTCCGAACTACCAAGCCATGTCTTTCCCAGACCGGAATCAAGCATCCAAGGACCGGTTTCTGGCTATCAGCCTTCATCAGCCTGGATAGCTTGACTCCAGTGGTGTGGAGAGCATGGGACTCACGTCTGAGCATACCCAGCCCACTCGGGGTGAAAATTGCAAAAAACACAGTTAATGGACAAAATGTAGAACAATGTCATACATTCATCCCAGTACAAGGATCTGGGCCTAAATCCATCGTTATTTTGCACTCCACACCACCCTGGGTTAGACACTGGCTATATGCAAATCAGCTCTGACCCTGTGCCTCATGGGAACAGTCCAGTCTGAACTACCAAGCCATGTCTTTCCCAGACCGGAATCAAGCATCCAAGGACCGGTTTCTGGCTATCAGCCTTCATCAGCCTGGATAGCTTGACTCCAGTGGTGTGAAGAGCATGGGACTCACGTCTGAGCATACCCAGCCCACTCGGGGTGAAAATTGCAAAAAACACAGTTGATGGACAGAATGTAGAACAATGTCATACATTCATCCCAGTACAAGGATCTGGGCCTAAATCCATCGTTTTTTTGCACTCCACACCACCCTGGGTTAGACACTGGCTATATGCAAATCAGCTCTGACCCTGTGCCTCATGGGAACAGTCCAGTCCGAACTACCAAGTCATGTCTTTCCTAGACCGGAATCAAGCATCCAAGGACCGGTTTCTGGCTATCAGCCTTCATCAGCCTGGATAGCTTGACTCCAGTGGTGTGGAGAGCATGGGACTCACGTCTGAGCATACCCAGCCCACTCTGGGTGAAAATTGCAAAAAACACAGTTGATGGACAAAATGTAGAACAATGTCATACATTCATCCCAGTACAAGGATCTGGGCCTAAATCCATCGTTTTTTTGCACTCCACACCACCCTGGGTTAGACACTGGCTATATGCAAATCAGCTCTGACCCTGCGCCTCATGGGAACAGTCCAGTCCGAACTACCAAGCCATGTCTTTCCCAGACCGGAATCAAGCATCCAAGGACCGGTTTCTGGCTATCAGCCTTCATCAGCCTGGATAGCTTGACTCCAGTGGTGTGGAGAGCATGGGACGCACGTCTGAGCATACCCAGCCCACTCGGGGTGAAAATTGCAAAAAACACAGTTGATGGACAGAATGTAGAACAATGTCATACATTCATCCCAGTACAAGGATCTGGGCCTAAATCCATCGTTTTTTTGCACTCCACACCACCCTGGGTTAGACACTGGCTATATGCAAATCAGCTCTGACCCTGTGCCTCATGGGAACAGTCCAGTCCGAACTACCAAGCCATGTCTTTCCCAGACCGGAATCAAGCATCCAAGGACCGGTTTCTGGCTATCAGCCTTCATCAGCCTGGATAGCTTGACTCCAGTGGTGTGGAGAGCATGGGACTCACGTCTCAGCATACCCAGCCCACTCGGGGTGACAATTGCAAAAAACACAGTTGATGGACAGAATGTAGAACAATGTCATACATTCATCCCAGTACAAGGATCTGGGCCTAAATCCATCGTTTTTTTGCACTCCACACCACCCTGGGTTAGACACTGGCTATATGCAAATCAGCTCTGACCCTGAGCCTCATGGGAACAGTCCAGTCCGAACTACCAAGCCATGTCTTTCCCAGACCGGAATCAAGCATCCAAGGACCGGTTTCTGGCTATCAGCCTTCATCAGCCTGGATAGCTTGACTCCAGTGGTGTGGAGAGCATGGGACGCACGTCTGAGCATACCCAGCCCACTCGGGGTGAAAATTGCAAAAAACACAGTTGATGGACAGAATGTAGAACAATGTCATACATTCATCTCAGTACAAGGATCTGGGCCTAAATCCATCGTTTTTTTGCACTCCACACCACCCTGGGTTAGACACTGGCTATATGCAAATCAGCTCTGACCCTGTGCCTCATGGGAACCGTCCAGTCCGAACTACCAAGCCATGTCTTTCCCAGACCGGAATCAAGCATCCAAGGACCGGTTTCTGGCTATCAGCCTTCGACAGCCTGGATAGCTTGACTCCAGTGGTGTGGAGAGCATGGGACTCACGTCTGAGCATACCCAGCCCACTCGGGGTGACAATTGCAAAAAACACAGTTGATGGACAGAATGTAGAACAATGTCATACATTCATCCCAGTACAAGGATCTGGGCCTAAATCCATCGTTTTTTTGCACTCCACACCACCCTGGGTTAGACACTGGCTATATGCAAATCAGCTCTGACCCTGTGCCTCATGGGAACAGTCCAGTCCGAACTACCAAGCCATGTCTTTCCCAGACCGGAACCAAGCATCCAAGGACCGGTTTCTGGCTATCAGCCTTCATCAGCCTGGATAGCTTGACTCCAGTGGTGTGGAGAGCATGGGACTCACGTCTGAGCATACCCAGCCCACTCGGGGTGAAAATTGCAAAAAACACAGTTGATGGACAGAATGTAGAACAATGTCATACATTCATCCCAGTACAAGGATCTGGGCCTAAATCCATCGTTTTTTTGCACTCCACACCACCCTGGGTTAGACACTGGCTATATGCAAATCAGCTCTGACCCTGTGCCTCATGGGAACAGTCCAGTCCGAACTACCAAGCCATGTCTTTCCCAGACCGGAATCAAGCATCCAAGGACCGGTTTCTGGCTATCAGCCTTCATCAGCCTGGATAGCTTGACTCCAGTGGTGTGGAGAGCATGGGACTCACGTCTGAGCATACCCAGCCCACTCGGGGTGACAATTGCAAAAAACACAGTTGATGGACAGAATGTAGAACAATGTCATACATTCATCCCAGTACAAGGATCTGGGCCTACATCCATCGTTTTTTTGCACTCCACACCACCCTGGGTTAGACACTGGCTATATGCAAATCAGCTCTGACCCTGTGCCTCATGGGAACAGTCCAGTCCAAACTACCAAGCCATGTCTTTCCCAGACCGGAACCAAGCATCCAAGGACCGGTTTCTGGCTATCAGCCTTCATCAGCCTGGATAGCTTGACTCCAGTGGTGTGGAGAGCATGGGACTCACGTCTGAGCATACCCAGCCCACTCGGGGTGAAAATTGCAAAAAACACAGTTGATGGACAGAATGTAGAACAATGTCATACATTCATCCCAGTACAAGGATCTGGGCCTAAATCCATCGTTTTTTTGCACTCCACACCACCCTGGGTTAGACACTGGCTATATGCAAATCAGCTCTGACCCTGTGCCTCATGGGAACAGTCCAGTCCGAACTACCAAGTCATGTCTTTCCCAGACCGGAATCAAGCATCCAAGGACCGGTTTCTGGCTATCAGCCTTCATCAGCCTGGATAGCTTGACTCCAGTGGTGTGGAGAGCATGGGACTCACGTCTGAGCATACCCAGCCCACTCGGGGTGACAATTGCAAAAAACACAGTTGATGGACAGAATGTAGAACAATGTCATACATTCATCCCAGTACAAGGATCTGGGCCTAAATCCATCGTTTTTTTGCACTCCACACCACCCTGGGTTAGACACTGGCTATATGCAAATCAGCTCTGACCCTGTGCCTCATGGGAACAGTCCAGTCCGAACTACCAAGCCATGTCTTTCCCAGACCGGAACCAAGCATCCAAGGACCGGTTTCTGGCTATCAGCCTTCATCAGCCTGGATAGCTTGACTCCAGTGGTGTGGAGAGCATGGGACTCACGTCTGAGCATACCCAGCCCACTCGGGGTGAAAATTGCAAAAAACACAGTTGATGGACAGAATGTAGAACAATGTCATACATTCATCCCAGTACAAGGATCTGGGCCTAATTCCATCGTTTTTTTGCACTCCACACCACCCTGGGTTAGACACTGGCTATATGCAAATCAGCTCTGACCCTGTGCCTCATGGGAACAGTCCAGTCCGAACTACCAAGTCATGTCTTTCCCAGACCGGAATCAAGCATCCAAGGACCGGTTTCTGGCTATCAGCCTTCATCAGCCTGGATAGCTTGACTCCAGTGGTGTGGAGAGCATGGGACTCACGTCTGAGCATACCCAGCCCACTCGGGGTGAAAATTGCAAAAAACACAGTTGATGGACAAAATGTAGAACAATGTCATACATTCATCCCAGTACAAGGATCTGGGCCTAAATCCATCGTTTTTTTGCACTCCACACCACCCTGGGTTAGACACTGGCTATATGCAAATCAGCTCTGACCCTGCGCCTCATGGGAACAGTCCAGTCCGAACTACCAAGCCATGTCTTTCCCAGACCGGAATCAAGCATCCAAGGACCGGTTTCTGGCTATCAGCCTTCATCAGCCTGGATAGCTTGACTCCAGTGGTGTGGAGAGCATGGGACTCACGTCTGAGCATACCCAGCCCACTCGGGGTGAAAATTGCAAAAAACACAGTTGATGGACAGAATGTAGAACAATGTCATACATTCATCCCAGTACAAGGATCTGGGCCTAAATCCATCGTTTTTTTGCACTCCACACCACCCTGGGTTAGACACTGGCTATATGCAAATCAGCTCTGACCCTGTGCCTCATGGGAACAGTCCAGTCCGAACTACCAAGCCATGTCTTTCCCAGACCGGAATCAAGCATCCAAGGACCGGTTTCTGGCTATCAGCTTTCATCAGCCTGGATAGCTTGACTCCAGTGGTGTGGAGAGCATGGGACTCACGTCTGAGCATACCCAGCCCACTCGGGGTGAAAATTGCAAAAAACACAGTTGATGGACAAAATGTAGAACAATGTCATACATTCATCCCAGTACAAGGATCTGGGCCTAATTCCATCGTTTTTTTGCACTCCACACCACCCTGGGTTAGACACTGGCTATATGCAAATCAGCTCTGACCCTGTGCCTCATGGGAACAGTCCAGTCCGAACTACCAAGCCATGTCTTTCCCAGACCGGAATCAAGCATCCAAGGACCGGTTTCTGACTATCAGCCTTCATCAGCCTGGATAGCTTGACTCCAGTGGTGTGGAGAGCATGGGACTCACGTCTGAGCATACCCAGCCCACTCGGGGTGAAAATTGCAAAAAACACAGTTGATGGACAAAATGTAGAACAATGTCATACATTCATCCCAGTACAAGGATCTGGGCCTAAATCCATCGTTTTTTGCACTCCACACCACCCTGGGTTAGACACTGGCTATATGCAAATCAGCTCTGACCCTGTGCCTCATGGGAACAGTCCAGTCCGAACTACCAAGCCATGTCTTTCCCAGACCGGAATCAAGCATCCAAGGACCGGTTTCTGACTATCAGCCTTCATCAGCCTGGATAGCTTGACTCCAGTGGTGTGGAGAGCGTGGGACTCACGTCTGAGCATACCCAGCACACTCGGGGTGAAAATTGCAAAAAACACAGTTGCTGGACAGAATGTAGAACAACGTCATACATTCATTCCAGTACAAAGATTCGGGCCTAAATCCATCGTTTTTTTGCACTCCACACCACCCTGGGTTAGACACTGGCTATATGCAAATCAGCTCTGACCCTGTGCCTGATGGGAACAGTCCAGTCCGAACTACCAAGCCATGTCTTTCCCAGACCGGAATCAAGCATCCAAGGACCGGTTTCTGGCTATCAGCCTTCATCAGCCTGGATAGCTTGACTCCAGTGGTGTGCTGAGCATGGGACTCACGTCTGAGCATACCCAGCCCACTCGGGGTGAAAATTGCAAAAAGCACAGTTGATGGACAGAATGTAGAACAATGTCATACATTCATCCCAGTACAAGGATCTGGGCCTAAATCCATCGTTTTTTTGGACTCCACACCACCCTGGGTTAGACACTGGCTATATGCAAATCAGCTCTGACCCTGTGCCTCATGGGGACTGTCCAGTCCGAACTACCAAGCCATGTCTTTCCCAGACCGGAATCAAGCATCCAAGGACCGGTTTCTGGCTATCAGCCTTCATCAGCCTGGATAGCTTGACTCCAGTGGTGTGGAGAGCATGGGACTCACGTCTGAGCATACCCAGCCCACTCGGGGTGAAAATTGCAAAAAACACAGTTGATGGACAGAATGCAGAACAATGTCATACATTCATCCCAGTACAAGGATCTGGGCCTAAATCCATCGTTTTTTTGCACTCCACACCACCCTGGGTTAGACACTGGCTATATGCAAATCAGCTCTGACCCTGTGCCTCATGGGAACAGTCCAGTCCGAACTACCAAGCCATGTCTTTCCCAGACCGGAACCAAGCATCCAAGGACCGGTTTCTGGCTATCAGCCTTCATCAGCCTGGATAGCTTGACTCCAGTGGTGTGGAGAGCATGGGACTCACGTCTGAGCATACCCAGCCCACTCGGGGGTGAAAATTGCAAAAAACACAGTTGATGGACAGAATGTAGAACAATGTCATACATTCATCCCAGTACAAGGATCTGGGCCTAAATCCATCGTTTTTTTGCACTCCACACCACCCTGTGTTAGACACTGGCTATATGCAAATCAGCTCTGACACTGTGCCTCATGGGAACAGTCCAGTCCGAACTACCAAGCCATGTCTTTCCCAGACCGGAATCAAGCATCCAAGGACCGGTTTCTGGCTATCAGCCTTCATCAGCCTGGATAGCTTGACTCCAGTGGTGTGGAGAGCATGGGACTCACATCTGAGCATACCCAGCCCACTCGGGGTGAAAATTGCAAAAAACACAGTTGATGGACAGAATGTAGAACAATGTCATACATTCATCCCAGTACAAGGATCTGGGCCTAAATCCATCGTTTTTTTGCACTCCACACCACCCTGGGTTAGACACTGGCTATATGCAAATCAGCTCTGACCCTGTGCCTCATGGGAACAGTCCAGTCCGAACTACCAAGCCATGTCTTTCCCAGACCGGAATCAAGCATCCAAGGACCGGTTTCTGGCTATCAGCCTTCATCAGCCTGGATAGCTTGACTCCAGTGGTGTGGAGAGCATGGGACTCACGTCTGAGCATACCCAGCCCACTCGGGGTGAAAATTGCAAAAAACACAGTTGATGGACAGAATGTAGAACAATGTCATACATTCATCCCAGTACAAGGATCTGGGCCTAAATCCATCGTTTTTTTGCACCCCACACCACCCTGGGTTAGACACTGGCTATATGCAAATCAGCTCTGACCCTGTGCCTCATGGGAACAGTCCAGTCCGAACTACCAAGCCATGTCTTTCCCAGACCGGAATCAAGCATCCAAGGACCGGTTTCTGGCTATCAGCCTTCATCAGCCTGGATAGCTTGACTCCAGTGGTGTGGAGAGCATGGGACTCAAGTCTGAGCATACCCAGCCCACTCGGGGTGAAAATTGCAAAAAACACAGTTGATGGACAGAATGTAGAACAATGTCATACATTCATCCCAGTACAAGGATCTGGGCCTAAATCCATCGTTTTTTTGCACTCCACACCACCCTGGGTTAGACACTGGCTATATGCAAATCAGCTCTGACCCTGTGCCTCATGGGAACAGTCCAGTCCGAACTACCAAGCCATGTCTTTCCCAGACCGGAATCAAGCATCCAAGGACCGGTTTCTGGCTATCAGCCTTCATCAGCCTGGATAGCTTGACTCCAGTGGTGTGGAGAGCATGGGACTCACGTCTGAGCATACCCAGCCCACTCGGGGTGAAAATTGCAAAAAACACAGTTGATGGACAGAGTGTAGAACAATGTCATACTTTCATCCCAGTACAAGGATTCGGGCCTAAATCCATCGTTTTTTTGCACTCCACACCACCCTGGGTTAGACACTGGCTATATGCAAATCAGCTCTGACCCTGTGCCTCATGGGAACAGTCCAGTCCGAACTACCAAGCCATGTCTTTCCCAGACCGGAATCAAGCATCCAAGGACCAGTTTCTGGCTATCAGCCTTCATCAGCCTGGATAGCTTGACTCCAGTGGTGTGGAGAGCATGGGACTCATGTCTGAGCATACCCAGCCCACTCGGGGTGAAAATTGCAAAAAACACAGTTGATGGACAGAATGTAGAACAATGTCATACATTCATCCCAGTACAAGGATTCGGGCCTAAATCCATCGTTTTTTTGCACTCTACACCACCCTGGGTTAGACACTTGCTATATGCAAATCAGCTCTGACCCTGTGCATTATGGGAACAGTCCAGTCCGTACTACCAAGCCATGTCTTTCCCAGACCGGAATCAAGCATCCAAGGACCGGTTTCTGGCTATCAGCCTTCATCAGCCTGGATATCTTGACTCCAGTGGTGTGGAGAGCATGGGACTCACGTCTGAGCATACCCAGCCCACTCGGGGTGAAAATTGCAAAAAACACAGTTGATGGACAGAATGTAGAACAATGTCATACATTCATCCCAGTACAAGGATCTGGGCCTAAATCCATCGTTTTTTTGCACTCCACACCACCCTGGGTTAGACACTGGCTATATGCAAATCAGCTCTGACCCTGTGCCTCATGGGAACAGTCCAGTCCGAACTACCAAGCCATGTCTTTCCCAGACCGGAATCAAGCATCCAAGGACCGGTTTCTGGCTATCAGCCTTCATCAGCCTGGATAGCTTGACTCCAGTGGTGTGGAGAGCATGGGATTCACGTCTGAGCATACCCAGCCCACTCGGGGTGAAAATTGCAAAAAACACAGTTGATGGACAAAATGTAGAACAATGTCATACATTCATCCCAGTACAAGGATCTGGGCCTGAATCCATCGTTATTTTGCACTCCACACCACCCTGGGTTAGACACTGGCTATATGCAAATCAGCTCTGACCCTGTGCCTCATGGGAACAGTCCAGTCCGAACTACCAAGCCATGTCTTTCCCAGACCGGAATCAAGCATCCAAGGACCGGTTTCTGGCTATCAGCCTTCATCAGCCTGGATAGCTTGACTCCAGTGGTGTGGAGAGCATGGGACTCACGTCTGAGCATACCCAGCCCACTCGGGGTGAAAATTGCAAAAAACACAGTTGATGGACAGAATGTAGAACAATGTCATACATTCATCCCAGTACAAGGATCTGGGCCTAAATCCATCGTTTTTTTGCACTCCACACCACCCTGGGTTAGACACTGGCTATATGCAAATCAGCTCTGACCCTGTGCCTCATGGGAACAGTCCAGTCCGAACTACCAAGCCATGTCTTTCCCAGACCGGAATCAAGCATCCAAGGACCGGTTTCTGGCTATCAGCCTTCATCAGCCTGGATAGCTTGACTCCAGTGGTGTGGAGAGCATGGGACTCACGTCTGAGCATACCCAGCCCACTCGGGGTGAAAATTGCAAAAAACACAGTTGATGGACAGAATGTAGAACAATGTCATACATTCATCCCAGTACAAGGATTCGGGCCTAAATCCATCGTTTTTTTCCACTCCACACCACCCTGGGTTAGACACTGGCTATATGCAAATCAGCTCTGACCCTGTGCCTCATGGGAACAGTCCAGTCCGAACTACCAAGCCATGTCTTTCCCAGACCGGAATCAAGCATCCAAGGACCGGTTTCTGGCTATCAGCCTTCATCAGCCTGGATAGCTTGACTCCAGTGGTGTGGAGAGCATGGGATTCACGTCTGAGCATACCCAGCCCACTCGGGGTGAAAATTGCAAAAAACACAGTTGATGGACAAAATGTAGAACAATGTCATACATTCATCCCAGTACAAGGATCTGGGCCTGAATCCATCGTTATTTTGCACTCCACACCACCCTGGGTTAGACACTGGCTATATGCAAATCAGCTCTGACCCTGTGCCTCATGGGAACAGTCCAGTCCGAACTACCAAGCCATGTCTTTCCCAGACCGGAATCAAGCATCCAAGGACCGGTTTCTGGCTATCAGCCTTCATCAGCCTGGATAGCTTGACTCCAGTGGTGTGGAGAGCATGGGACTCACGTCTGAGCATACCCAGCCCACTCGGGGTGAAAATTGCAAAAAACACAGTTGATGGACAGAATGTAGAACAATGTCATACATTCATCCCAGTACAAGGATCTGGGCCTAAATCCATCGTTTTTTTGCACTCCACACCACCCTGGGTTAGACACTGGCTATATGCAAATCAGCTCTGACCCTGTGCCTCATGGGAACAGTCCAGTCCGAACTACCAAGCCATGTCTTTCCCAGACCGGAATCAAGCATCCAAGGACCGGTTTCTGGCTATCAGCCTTCATCAGCCTGGATAGCTTGACTCCAGTGGTGTGGAGAGCATGGGACTCACGTCTGAGCATACCCAGCCCACTCGGGGTGAAAATTGCAAAAAACACAACTGATGGTCAAAATGTAGAACAATGTCATACATTCATCCCAGTACAAGGATCTGGGCCTAATTCCATCGGTTTTTTGCACTCCACGCCACCCTGGGTTAGACACTGGCTATATGCAAATCAGCTCTGACCCTGTGCCTCATGGGAACAGTCCAGTCCGAACTACCAAGCCATGTCTTTCCCAGACCGGAATCAAGCATCCAAGGACCGGTTTCTGGCTATCAGCCTTCATCAGCCTGGATAGCTTGACTCCAGTGGTGTGGAGAGCATGGGACTCACGTCTGAGCATACCCAGCCCACTCGGGGTGAAAATTGCAAAAAACACAGTTGATGGACAGAATGTAGAACAATGTCATACATTCATCCCAGTACAAGGATTCGGGCCTAAATCCATCGTTTTTTTCCACTCCACACCACCCTGGGTTAGACACTGGCTATATGCAAATCAGCTCTGACCCTGTGCCTCATGGGAACACTCCAGTCCGAACTACCAAGCCATGTCTTTCCCAGACCGGAATCAAGCATCCAAGGACCGGTTTCTGGCTATCAGCCTTCATCAGCCTGGATAGCTTGACTCCAGTGGTGTGGAGAGCATGGGACTCACGTCTGAGCATACCCAGCCCACTCGGGGTGAAAATTGCAAAAAACACAGTTGATGGACAGAATGTAGAACAATGTCATACATTCATCCCAGTACAAGGATTCGGGCCTAAATCCATCGTTTTTTTGCACTCTACACCACCCTGGGTTAGACACTTGCTATATGCAAATCAGCTCTGACCCTGTGCATCATGGGAACAGTCCAGTCCGTACTACCAAGCCATGTCTTTCCCAGACCGGAATCAAGCATCCAAGGACCGGTTTCTGGCTATCAGCCTTCATCAGCCTGGATATCTTGACTCCAGTGGTGTGGAGAGCATGGGACTCACGTCTGAGCATACCCAGCCCACTAGGGGTGAAAATTGCAAAAAACACAGTTGATGGACAGAATGTAGAACAATGTCATACATTCATCCCAGTACAAGGATCTGGGCCTAAATCCATCGTTTTTTTGCACTCCACACCACCCTGGGTTAGACACTGGCTATATGCAAATCAGCTCTGACCCTGTGCCTCATGGGAACAGTCCAGTCCGAACTACCAAGCCATGTCTTTCCCAGACCGGAATCAAGCATCCAAGGACCGGTTTCTGGCTATCAGCCTTCATCAGCCTGGATAGCTTGACTCCAGTGGTGTGGAGAGCATGGGACTCACGTCTGAGCATACCCAGCCCACTCGGGGTGAAAATTGCAAAAAACACAGTTAATGGACAAAATGTAGAACAATGTCATACATTCATCCCAGTACAAGGATCTGGGCCTAAATCCATCGTTATTTTGCACTCCACACCACCCTGGGTTAGACACTGGCTATATGCAAATCAGCTCTGACCCTGTGCCTCATGGGAACAGTCCAGTCTGAACTACCAAGCCATGTCTTTCCCAGACCGGAATCAAGCATCCAAGGACCGGTTTCTGGCTATCAGCCTTCATCAGCCTGGATAGCTTGACTCCAGTGGTGTGAAGAGCATGGGACTCACGTCTGAGCATACCCAGCCCACTCGGGGTGAAAATTGCAAAAAACACAGTTGATGGACAGAATGTAGAACAATGTCATACATTCATCCCAGTACAAGGATCTGGGCCTAAATCCATCGTTTTTTTTGCACTCCACACCACCCTGGGTTAGACACTGGCTATATGCAAATCAGCTCTGACCCTGTGCCTCATGGGAACAGTCCAGTCCGAACTACCAAGTCATGTCTTTCCTAGACCGGAATCAAGCATCCAAGGACCGGTTTCTGGCTATCAGCCTTCATCAGCCTGGATAGCTTGACTCCAGTGGTGTGGAGAGCATGGGACTCACGTCTGAGCATACCCAGCCCACTCTGGGTGAAAATTGCAAAAAACACAGTTGATGGACAAAATGTAGAACAATGTCATACATTCATCCCAGTACAAGGATCTGGGCCTAAATCCATCGTTTTTTTGCACTCCACACCACCCTGGGTTAGACACTGGCTATATGCAAATCAGCTCTGACCCTGCGCCTCATGGGAACAGTCCAGTCCGAACTACCAAGCCATGTCTTTCCCAGACCGGAATCAAGCATCCAAGGACCGGTTTCTGGCTATCAGCCTTCATCAGCCTGGATAGCTTGACTCCAGTGGTGTGGAGAGCATGGGACGCACGTCTGAGCATACCCAGCCCACTCGGGGTGAAAATTGCAAAAAACACAGTTGATGGACAGAATGTAGAACAATGTCATACATTCATCCCAGTACAAGGATCTGGGCCTAAATCCATCGTTTTTTTGCACTCCACACCACCCTGGGTTAGACACTGGCTATATGCAAATCAGCTCTGACCCTGTGCCTCATGGGAACAGTCCAGTCCGAACTACCAAGCCATGTCTTTCCCAGACCGGAATCAAGCATCCAAGGACCGGTTTCTGGCTATCAGCCTTCATCAGCCTGGATAGCTTGACTCCAGTGGTGTGGAGAGCATGGGACTCACGTCTCAGCATACCCAGCCCACTCGGGGTGACAATTGCAAAAAACACAGTTGATGGACAGAATGTAGAACAATGTCATACATTCATCCCAGTACAAGGATCTGGGCCTAAATCCATCGTTTTTTTGCACTCCACACCACCCTGGGTTAGACACTGGCTATATGCAAATCAGCTCTGACCCTGAGCCTCATGGGAACAGTCCAGTCCGAACTACCAAGCCATGTCTTTCCCAGACCGGAATCAAGCATCCAAGGACCGGTTTCTGGCTATCAGCCTTCATCAGCCTGGATAGCTTGACTCCAGTGGTGTGGAGAGCATGGGACGCACGTCTGAGCATACCCAGCCCACTCGGGGTGAAAATTGCAAAAAACACAGTTGATGGACAGAATGTAGAACAATGTCATACATTCATCTCAGTACAAGGATCTGGGCCTAAATCCATCGTTTTTTTGCACTCCACACCACCCTGGGTTAGACACTGGCTATATGCAAATCAGCTCTGACCCTGTGCGTCATGGGAACCGTCCAGTCCGAACTACCAAGCCATGTCTTTCCCAGACCGGAATCAAGCATCCAAGGACCGGTTTCTGGCTATCAGCCTTCATCAGCCTGGATAGCTTGACTCCAGTGGTGTGGAGAGCATGGGACTCACGTCTGAGCATACCCAGCCCACTCGGGGTGACAATTGCAAAAAACACAGTTGATGGACAGAATGTAGAACAATGTCATACATTCATCCCAGTACAAGGATCTGGGCCTAAATCCATCGTTTTTTTGCACTCCACACCACCCTGGGTTAGACACTGGCTATATGCAAATCAGCTCTGACCCTGTGCCTCATGGGAACAGTCCAGTCCGAACTACCAAGCCATGTCTTTCCCAGACCGGAACCAAGCATCCAAGGACCGGTTTCTGGCTATCAGCCTTCATCAGCCTGGATAGCTTGACTCCAGTGGTGTGGAGAGCATGGGACTCACGTCTGAGCATACCCAGCCCACTCGGGGTGAAAATTGCAAAAAACACAGTTGATGGACAGAATGTAGAACAATGTCATACATTCATCCCAGTACAAGGATCTGGGCCTAAATCCATCGTTTTTTTGCACTCCACACCACCCTGGGTTAGACACTGGCTATATGCAAATCAGCTCTGACCCTGTGCCTCATGGGAACAGTCCAGTCCGAACTACCAAGCCATGTCTTTCCCAGACCGGAATCAAGCATCCAAGGACCGGTTTCTGGCTATCAGCCTTCATCAGCCTGGATAGCTTGACTCCAGTGGTGTGGAGAGCATGGGACTCACGTCTGAGCATACCCAGCCCACTCGGGGTGACAATTGCAAAAAACACAGTTGATGGACAGAATGTAGAACAATGTCATACATTCATCCCAGTACAAGGATCTGGGCCTACATCCATCGTTTTTTTGCACTCCACACCACCCTGGGTTAGACACTGGCTATATGCAAATCAGCTCTGACCCTGTGCCTCATGGGAACAGTCCAGTCCAAACTACCAAGCCATGTCTTTCCCAGACCGGAACCAAGCATCCAAGGACCGGTTTCTGGCTATCAGCCTTCATCAGCCTGGATAGCTTGACTCCAGTGGTGTGGAGAGCATGGGACTCACGTCTGAGCATACCCAGCCCACTCGGGGTGAAAATTGCAAAAAACACAGTTGATGGACAGAATGTAGAACAATGTCATACATTCATCCCAGTACAAGGATCTGGGCCTAAATCCATCGTTTTTTTGCACTCCACACCACCCTGGGTTAGACACTGGCTATATGCAAATCAGCTCTGACCCTGTGCCTCATGGGAACAGTCCAGTCCGAACTACCAAGTCATGTCTTTCCCAGACCGGAATCAAGCATCCAAGGACCGGTTTCTGGCTATCAGCCTTCATCAGCCTGGATAGCTTGACTCCAGTGGTGTGGAGAGCATGGGACTCACGTCTGAGCATACCCAGCCCACTCGGGGTGACAATTGCAAAAAACACAGTTGATGGACAGAATGTAGAACAATGTCATACTCTCATCCCAGTACAAGGATCTGGGCCTAAATCCATCGTTTTTTTGCACTCCACACCACCCTGGGTTAGACACTGGCTATATGCAAATCAGCTCTGACCCAGTGCCTCATGGGAACAGTCCAGTCCGAACTACCAAGCCATGTCTTTCCCAGACCGGAACCAAGCATCCAAGGACCGGTTTCTGACTATCAGCCTTCATCAGCCTGGATAGCTTGACTCCAGTGGTGTGGAGAGCATGGGACTCACGTCTGAGCATACCCAGCCCACTCGGGGTGAAAATTGCAAAAAACACAGTTGATGGACAGAATGTAGAACAATGTCATACATTCATCCCAGTACAAGGATCTGGGCCTAATTCCATCGTTTTTTTGCACTCCACACCACCCTGGGTTAGACACTGGCTATATGCAAATCAGCTCTGACCCTGTGCCTCATGGGAACAGTCCAGTCCGAACTACCAAGTCATGTCTTTCCCAGACCGGAATCAAGCATCCAAGGACCGGTTTCTGGCTATCAGCCTTCATCAGCCTGGATAGCTTGACTCCAGTGGTGTGGAGAGCATGGGACTCACGTCTGAGCATACCCAGCCCACTCGGGGTGAAAATTGCAAAAAACACAGTTGATGGACAAAATGTAGAACAATGTCATACATTCATCCCAGTACAAGGATCTGGGCCTAAATCCATCGTTTTTTTGCACTCCACACCACCCTGGGTTAGACACTGGCTATATGCAAATCAGCTCTGACCCTGCGCCTCATGGGAACAGTCCAGTCCGAACTACCAAGCCATGTCTTTCCCAGACCGGAATCAAGCATCCAAGGACCGGTTTCTGGCTATCAGCCTTCATCAGCCTGGATAGCTTGACTCCAGTGGTGTGGAGAGCATGGGACTCACGTCTGAGCATACCCAGCCCACTCGGGGTGAAAATTGCAAAAAACACAGTTGATGGACAGAATGTAGAACAATGTCATACATTCATCCCAGTACAAGGATCTGGGCCTAAATCCATAGTTTTTTTGCACTCCACACCACCCTGGGTTAGACACTGGCTATATGCAAATCAGCTCTGACCCTGTGCCTCATGGGAACAGTCCAGTCCGAACTACCAAGCCATGTCTTTCCCAGACCGGAATCAAGCATCCAAGGACCGGTTTCTGGCTATCAGCCTTCATCAGCCTGGATAGCTTGACTCCAGTGGTGTGGAGAGCATGGGACTCACGTCTGAGCATACCCAGCCCACTCGGGGTGAAAATTGCAAAAAACACAGTTGATGGACAAAATGTAGAACAATGTCATACATTCATCCCAGTACAAGGATCTGGGCCTAATTCCATCGTTTTTTTGCACTCCACACCACCCTGGGTTAGACACTGGCTATATGCAAATCAGCTCTGACCCTGTGCCTCATGGGAACAGTCCAGTCCGAACTACCAAGCCATGTCTTTCCCAGACCGGAATCAAGCATCCAAGGACCGGTTTCTGACTATCAGCCTTCATCAGCCTGGATAGCTTGACTCCAGTGGTGTGGAGAGCATGGGACTCACGTCTGAGCATACCCAGCCCACTCGGGGTGAAAATTGCAAAAAACACAGTTGATGGACAAAATGTAGAACAATGTCATACATTCATCCCAGTACAAGGATCTGGGCCTAAATCCATCGTTTTTTGCACTCCACACCACCCTGGGTTAGACACTGGCTATATGCAAATCAGCTCTGACCCTGTGCCTCATGGGAACAGTCCAGTCCGAACTACCAAGCCATGTCTTTCCCAGACCGGAATCAAGCATCCAAGGACCGGTTTCTGACTATCAGCCTTCATCAGCCTGGATAGCTTGACTCCAGTGGTGTGGAGAGCGTGGGACTTACGTCTGAGCATACCCAGCACACTCGGGGTGAAAATTGCAAAAAACACAGTTGCTGGACAGAATGTAGAACAACGTCATACATTCATTCCAGTACAAAGATTCGGGCCTAAATCCATCGTTTTTTTGCACTCCACACCACCCTGGGTTAGACACTGGCTATATGCAAATCAGCTCTGACCCTGTGCCTGATGGGAACAGTCCAGTCCGAACTACCAAGCCATGTCTTTCCCAGACCGGAATCAAGCATCCAAGGACCGGTTTCTGGCTATCAGCCTTCATCAGCCTGGATAGCTTGACTCCAGTGGTGTGCTGAGCATGGGACTCACGTCTGAGCATACCCAGCCCACTCGGGGTGAAAATTGCAAAAAGCACAGTTGATGGACAGAATGTAGAACAATGTCATACATTCATCCCAGTACAAGGATCTGGGCCTAAATCCATCGTTTTTTTGGACTCCACACCACCCTGGGTTAGACACTGGCTATATGCAAATCAGCTCTGACCCTGTGCCTCATGGGGACTGTCCAGTCCGAACTACCAAGCCATGTCTTTCCCAGACCGGAATCAAGCATCCAAGGACCGGTTTCTGGCTATCAGCCTTCATCAGCCTGGATAGCTTGACTCCAGTGGTGTGGAGAGCATGGGACTCACGTCTGAGCATACCCAGCCCACTCGGGGTGAAAATTGCAAAAAACACAGTTAATGGACAAAATGTAGAACAATGTCATACATTCATCCCAGTACAAGGATCTGGGCCTAAATCCATCGTTATTTTGCACTCCACACCACCCTGGGTTAGACACTGGCTATATGCAAATCAGCTCTGACCCTGTGCCTCATGGGAACAGTCCAGTCTGAACTACCAAGCCATGTCTTTCCCAGACCGGAATCAAGCATCCAAGGACCGGTTTCTGGCTATCAGCCTTCATCAGCCTGGATAGCTTGACTCCAGTGGTGTGAAGAGCATGGGACTCACGTCTGAGCATACCCAGCCCACTCGGGGTGAAAATTGCAAAAAACACAGTTGATGGACAGAATGTAGAACAATGTCATACATTCATCCCAGTACAAGGATCTGGGCCTAAATCCATCGTTTTTTTTGCACTCCACACCACCCTGGGTTAGACACTGGCTATATGCAAATCAGCTCTGACCCTGTGCCTCATGGGAACAGTCCAGTCCGAACTACCAAGTCATGTCTTTCCTAGACCGGAATCAAGCATCCAAGGACCGGTTTCTGGCTATCAGCCTTCATCAGCCTGGATAGCTTGACTCCAGTGGTGTGGAGAGCATGGGACTCACGTCTGAGCATACCCAGCCCACTCTGGGTGAAAATTGCAAAAAACACAGTTGATGGACAAAATGTAGAACAATGTCATACATTCATCCCAGTACAAGGATCTGGGCCTAAATCCATCGTTTTTTTGCACTCCACACCACCCTGGGTTAGACACTGGCTATATGCAAATCAGCTCTGACCCTGCGCCTCATGGGAACAGTCCAGTCCGAACTACCAAGCCATGTCTTTCCCAGACCGGAATCAAGCATCCAAGGACCGGTTTCTGGCTATCAGCCTTCATCAGCCTGGATAGCTTGACTCCAGTGGTGTGGAGAGCATGGGACGCACGTCTGAGCATACCCAGCCCACTCGGGGTGAAAATTGCAAAAAACACAGTTGATGGACAGAATGTAGAACAATGTCATACATTCATCCCAGTACAAGGATCTGGGCCTAAATCCATCGTTTTTTTGCACTCCACACCACCCTGGGTTAGACACTGGCTATATGCAAATCAGCTCTGACCCTGTGCCTCATGGGAACAGTCCAGTCCGAACTACCAAGCCATGTCTTTCCCAGACCGGAATCAAGCATCCAAGGACCGGTTTCTGGCTATCAGCCTTCATCAGCCTGGATAGCTTGACTCCAGTGGTGTGGAGAGCATGGGACTCACGTCTCAGCATACCCAGCCCACTCGGGGTGACAATTGCAAAAAACACAGTTGATGGACAGAATGTAGAACAATGTCATACATTCATCCCAGTACAAGGATCTGGGCCTAAATCCATCGTTTTTTTGCACTCCACACCACCCTGGGTTAGACACTGGCTATATGCAAATCAGCTCTGACCCTGAGCCTCATGGGAACAGTCCAGTCCGAACTACCAAGCCATGTCTTTCCCAGACCGGAATCAAGCATCCAAGGACCGGTTTCTGGCTATCAGCCTTCATCAGCCTGGATAGCTTGACTCCAGTGGTGTGGAGAGCATGGGACGCACGTCTGAGCATACCCAGCCCACTCGGGGTGAAAATTGCAAAAAACACAGTTGATGGACAGAATGTAGAACAATGTCATACATTCATCTCAGTACAAGGATCTGGGCCTAAATCCATCGTTTTTTTGCACTCCACACCACCCTGGGTTAGACACTGGCTATATGCAAATCAGCTCTGACCCTGTGCGTCATGGGAACCGTCCAGTCCGAACTACCAAGCCATGTCTTTCCCAGACCGGAATCAAGCATCCAAGGACCGGTTTCTGGCTATCAGCCTTCATCAGCCTGGATAGCTTGACTCCAGTGGTGTGGAGAGCATGGGACTCACGTCTGAGCATACCCAGCCCACTCGGGGTGACAATTGCAAAAAACACAGTTGATGGACAGAATGTAGAACAATGTCATACATTCATCCCAGTACAAGGATCTGGGCCTAAATCCATCGTTTTTTTGCACTCCACACCACCCTGGGTTAGACACTGGCTATATGCAAATCAGCTCTGACCCTGTGCCTCATGGGAACAGTCCAGTCCGAACTACCAAGCCATGTCTTTCCCAGACCGGAACCAAGCATCCAAGGACCGGTTTCTGGCTATCAGCCTTCATCAGCCTGGATAGCTTGACTCCAGTGGTGTGGAGAGCATGGGACTCACGTCTGAGCATACCCAGCCCACTCGGGGTGAAAATTGCAAAAAACACAGTTGATGGACAGAATGTAGAACAATGTCATACATTCATCCCAGTACAAGGATCTGGGCCTAAATCCATCGTTTTTTTGCACTCCACACCACCCTGGGTTAGACACTGGCTATATGCAAATCAGCTCTGACCCTGTGCCTCATGGGAACAGTCCAGTCCGAACTACCAAGCCATGTCTTTCCCAGACCGGAATCAAGCATCCAAGGACCGGTTTCTGGCTATCAGCCTTCATCAGCCTGGATAGCTTGACTCCAGTGGTGTGGAGAGCATGGGACTCACGTCTGAGCATACCCAGCCCACTCGGGGTGACAATTGCAAAAAACACAGTTGATGGACAGAATGTAGAACAATGTCATACATTCATCCCAGTACAAGGATCTGGGCCTACATCCATCGTTTTTTTGCACTCCACACCACCCTGGGTTAGACACTGGCTATATGCAAATCAGCTCTGACCCTGTGCCTCATGGGAACAGTCCAGTCCAAACTACCAAGCCATGTCTTTCCCAGACCGGAACCAAGCATCCAAGGACCGGTTTCTGGCTATCAGCCTTCATCAGCCTGGATAGCTTGACTCCAGTGGTGTGGAGAGCATGGGACTCACGTCTGAGCATACCCAGCCCACTCGGGGTGAAAATTGCAAAAAACACAGTTGATGGACAGAATGTAGAACAATGTCATACATTCATCCCAGTACAAGGATCTGGGCCTAAATCCATCGTTTTTTTGCACTCCACACCACCCTGGGTTAGACACTGGCTATATGCAAATCAGCTCTGACCCTGTGCCTCATGGGAACAGTCCAGTCCGAACTACCAAGTCATGTCTTTCCCAGACCGGAATCAAGCATCCAAGGACCGGTTTCTGGCTATCAGCCTTCATCAGCCTGGATAGCTTGACTCCAGTGGTGTGGAGAGCATGGGACTCACGTCTGAGCATACCCAGCCCACTCGGGGTGACAATTGCAAAAAACACAGTTGATGGACAGAATGTAGAACAATGTCATACTCTCATCCCAGTACAAGGATCTGGGCCTAAATCCATCGTTTTTTTGCACTCCACACCACCCTGGGTTAGACACTGGCTATATGCAAATCAGCTCTGACCCAGTGCCTCATGGGAACAGTCCAGTCCGAACTACCAAGCCATGTCTTTCCCAGACCGGAACCAAGCATCCAAGGACCGGTTTCTGACTATCAGCCTTCATCAGCCTGGATAGCTTGACTCCAGTGGTGTGGAGAGCATGGGACTCACGTCTGAGCATACCCAGCCCACTCGGGGTGAAAATTGCAAAAAACACAGTTGATGGACAGAATGTAGAACAATGTCATACATTCATCCCAGTACAAGGATCTGGGCCTAATTCCATCGTTTTTTTGCACTCCACACCACCCTGGGTTAGACACTGGCTATATGCAAATCAGCTCTGACCCTGTGCCTCATGGGAACAGTCCAGTCCGAACTACCAAGTCATGTCTTTCCCAGACCGGAATCAAGCATCCAAGGACCGGTTTCTGGCTATCAGCCTTCATCAGCCTGGATAGCTTGACTCCAGTGGTGTGGAGAGCATGGGACTCACGTCTGAGCATACCCAGCCCACTCGGGGTGAAAATTGCAAAAAACACAGTTGATGGACAAAATGTAGAACAATGTCATACATTCATCCCAGTACAAGGATCTGGGCCTAAATCCATCGTTTTTTTGCACTCCACACCACCCTGGGTTAGACACTGGCTATATGCAAATCAGCTCTGACCCTGCGCCTCATGGGAACAGTCCAGTCCGAACTACCAAGCCATGTCTTTCCCAGACCGGAATCAAGCATCCAAGGACCGGTTTCTGGCTATCAGCCTTCATCAGCCTGGATAGCTTGACTCCAGTGGTGTGGAGAGCATGGGACTCACGTCTGAGCATACCCAGCCCACTCGGGGTGAAAATTGCAAAAAACACAGTTGATGGACAGAATGTAGAACAATGTCATACATTCATCCCAGTACAAGGATCTGGGCCTAAATCCATAGTTTTTTTGCACTCCACACCACCCTGGGTTAGACACTGGCTATATGCAAATCAGCTCTGACCCTGTGCCTCATGGGAACAGTCCAGTCCGAACTACCAAGCCATGTCTTTCCCAGACCGGAATCAAGCATCCAAGGACCGGTTTCTGGCTATCAGCCTTCATCAGCCTGGATAGCTTGACTCCAGTGGTGTGGAGAGCATGGGACTCACGTCTGAGCATACCCAGCCCACTCGGGGTGAAAATTGCAAAAAACACAGTTGATGGACAAAATGTAGAACAATGTCATACATTCATCCCAGTACAAGGATCTGGGCCTAATTCCATCGTTTTTTTGCACTCCACACCACCCTGGGTTAGACACTGGCTATATGCAAATCAGCTCTGACCCTGTGCCTCATGGGAACAGTCCAGTCCGAACTACCAAGCCATGTCTTTCCCAGACCGGAATCAAGCATCCAAGGACCGGTTTCTGACTATCAGCCTTCATCAGCCTGGATAGCTTGACTCCAGTGGTGTGGAGAGCATGGGACTCACGTCTGAGCATACCCAGCCCACTCGGGGTGAAAATTGCAAAAAACACAGTTGATGGACAAAATGTAGAACAATGTCATACATTCATCCCAGTACAAGGATCTGGGCCTAAATCCATCGTTTTTTGCACTCCACACCACCCTGGGTTAGACACTGGCTATATGCAAATCAGCTCTGACCCTGTGCCTCATGGGAACAGTCCAGTCCGAACTACCAAGCCATGTCTTTCCCAGACCGGAATCAAGCATCCAAGGACCGGTTTCTGACTATCAGCCTTCATCAGCCTGGATAGCTTGACTCCAGTGGTGTGGAGAGCGTGGGACTTACGTCTGAGCATACCCAGCACACTCGGGGTGAAAATTGCAAAAAACACAGTTGCTGGACAGAATGTAGAACAACGTCATACATTCATTCCAGTACAAAGATTCGGGCCTAAATCCATCGTTTTTTTGCACTCCACACCACCCTGGGTTAGACACTGGCTATATGCAAATCAGCTCTGACCCTGTGCCTGATGGGAACAGTCCAGTCCGAACTACCAAGCCATGTCTTTCCCAGACCGGAATCAAGCATCCAAGGACCGGTTTCTGGCTATCAGCCTTCATCAGCCTGGATAGCTTGACTCCAGTGGTGTGCTGAGCATGGGACTCACGTCTGAGCATACCCAGCCCACTCGGGGTGAAAATTGCAAAAAGCACAGTTGATGGACAGAATGTAGAACAATGTCATACATTCATCCCAGTACAAGGATCTGGGCCTAAATCCATCGTTTTTTTGGACTCCACACCACCCTGGGTTAGACACTGGCTATATGCAAATCAGCTCTGACCCTGTGCCTCATGGGGACTGTCCAGTCCGAACTACCAAGCCATGTCTTTCCCAGACCGGAATCAAGCATCCAAGGACCGGTTTCTGGCTATCAGCCTTCATCAGCCTGGATAGCTTGACTCCAGTGGTGTGGAGAGCATGGGACTCACGTCTGAGCATACCCAGCCCACTCGGGGTGAAAATTGCAAAAAACACAGTTGATGGACAGAATGCAGAACAATGTCATACATTCATCCCAGTACAAGGATCTGGGCCTAAATCCATCGTTTTTTTGCACTCCACACCACCCTGGGTTAGACACTGGCTATATGCAAATCAGCTCTGACCCTGTGCCTCATGGGAACAGTCCAGTCCGAACTACCAAGCCATGTCTTTCCCAGACCGGAACCAAGCATCCAAGGACCGGTTTCTGGCTATCAGCCTTCATCAGCCTGGATAGCTTGACTCCAGTGGTGTGGAGAGCATGGGACTCACGTCTGAGCATACCCAGCCCACTCGGGGGTGAAAATTGCAAAAAACACAGTTGATGGACAGAATGTAGAACAATGTCATACATTCATCCCAGTACAAGGATCTGGGCCTAAATCCATCGTTTTTTTGCACTCCACACCACCCTGTGTTAGACACTGGCTATATGCAAATCAGCTCTGACACTGTGCCTCATGGGAACAGTCCAGTCCGAACTACCAAGCCATGTCTTTCCCAGACCGGAATCAAGCATCCAAGGACCGGTTTCTGGCTATCAGCCTTCATCAGCCTGGATAGCTTGACTCCAGTGGTGTGGAGAGCATGGGACTCACATCTGAGCATACCCAGCCCACTCGGGGTGAAAATTGCAAAAAACACAGTTGATGGACAGAATGTAGAACAATGTCATACATTCATCCCAGTACAAGGATCTGGGCCTAAATCCATCGTTTTTTTGCACTCCACACCACCCTGGGTTAGACACTGGCTATATGCAAATCAGCTCTGACCCTGTGCCTCATGGGAACAGTCCAGTCCGAACTACCAAGCCATGTCTTTCCCAGACCGGAATCAAGCATCCAAGGACCGGTTTCTGGCTATCAGCCTTCATCAGCCTGGATAGCTTGACTCCAGTGGTGTGGAGAGCATGGGACTCACGTCTGAGCATACCCAGCCCACTCGGGGTGAAAATTGCAAAAAACACAGTTGATGGACAGAATGTAGAACAATGTCATACATTCATCCCAGTACAAGGATCTGGGCCTAAATCCATCGTTTTTTTGCACCCCACACCACCCTGGGTTAGACACTGGCTATATGCAAATCAGCTCTGACCCTGTGCCTCATGGGAACAGTCCAGTCCGAACTACCAAGCCATGTCTTTCCCAGACCGGAATCAAGCATCCAAGGACCGGTTTCTGGCTATCAGCCTTCATCAGCCTGGATAGCTTGACTCCAGTGGTGTGGAGAGCATGGGACTCAAGTCTGAGCATACCCAGCCCACTCGGGGTGAAAATTGCAAAAAACACAGTTGATGGACAGAATGTAGAACAATGTCATACATTCATCCCAGTACAAGGATCTGGGCCTAAATCCATCGTTTTTTTGCACTCCACACCACCCTGGGTTAGACACTGGCTATATGCAAATCAGCTCTGACCCTGTGCCTCATGGGAACAGTCCAGTCCGAACTACCAAGCCATGTCTTTCCCAGACCGGAATCAAGCATCCAAGGACCGGTTTCTGGCTATCAGCCTTCATCAGCCTGGATAGCTTGACTCCAGTGGTGTGGAGAGCATGGGACTCACGTCTGAGCATACCCAGCCCACTCGGGGTGAAAATTGCAAAAAACACAGTTGATGGACAGAGTGTAGAACAATGTCATACTTTCATCCCAGTACAAGGATTCGGGCCTAAATCCATCGTTTTTTTGCACTCCACACCACCCTGGGTTAGACACTGGCTATATGCAAATCAGCTCTGACCCTGTGCCTCATGGGAACAGTCCAGTCCGAACTACCAAGCCATGTCTTTCCCAGACCGGAATCAAGCATCCAAGGACCAGTTTCTGGCTATCAGCCTTCATCAGCCTGGATAGCTTGACTCCAGTGGTGTGGAGAGCATGGGACTCATGTCTGAGCATACCCAGCCCACTCGGGGTGAAAATTGCAAAAAACACAGTTGATGGACAGAATGTAGAACAATGTCATACATTCATCCCAGTACAAGGATTCGGGCCTAAATCCATCGTTTTTTTGCACTCTACACCACCCTGGGTTAGACACTTGCTATATGCAAATCAGCTCTGACCCTGTGCATTATGGGAACAGTCCAGTCCGTACTACCAAGCCATGTCTTTCCCAGACCGGAATCAAGCATCCAAGGACCGGTTTCTGGCTATCAGCCTTCATCAGCCTGGATATCTTGACTCCAGTGGTGTGGAGAGCATGGTACTCACGTCTGAGCATACCCAGCCCACTCGGGGTGAAAATTGCAAAAAACACAGTTGATGGACAGAATGTAGAACAATGTCATACATTCATCCCAGTACAAGGATCTGGGCCTAAATCCATCGTTTTTTTGCACTCCACACCACCCTGGGTTAGACACTGGCTATATGCAAATCAGCTCTGACCCTGTGCCTCATGGGAACAGTCCAGTCCGAACTACCAAGCCATGTCTTTCCCAGACCGGAATCAAGCATCCAAGGACCGGTTTCTGGCTATCAGCCTTCATCAGCCTGGATAGCTTGACTCCAGTGGTGTGGAGAGCATGGGATTCACGTCTGAGCATACCCAGCCCACTCGGGGTGAAAATTGCAAAAAACACAGGTGATGGACAAAATGTAGAACAATGTCATACATTCATCCCAGTACAAGGATCTGGGCCTGAATCCATCGTTATTTTGCACTCCACACCACCCTGGGTCAGACACTGGCTATATGCAAATCAGCTCTGACCCTGTGCCTCATGGGAACAGTCCAGTCCGAACTACCAAGCCATGTCTTTCCCAGACCGGAATCAAGCATCCAAGGACCGGTTTCTGGCTATCAGCCTTCATCAGCCTGGATAGCTTGACTCCAGTGGTGTGGAGAGCATGGGACTCACGTCTGAGCATACCCAGCCCACTCGGGGTGAAAATTGCAAAAAACACAGTTGATGGACAGAATGTAGAACAATGTCATACATTCATCCCAGTACAAGGATCTGGGCCTAAATCCATCGTTTTTTTGCACTCCACACCACCCTGGGTTAGACACTGGCTATATGCAAATCAGCTCTGACCCTGTGCCTCATGGGAACAGTCCAGTCCGAACTACCAAGCCATGTCTTTCCCAGACCGGAATCAAGCATCCAAGGACCGGTTTCTGGCTATCAGCCTTCATCAGCCTGGATAGCTTGACTCCAGTGGTGTGGAGAGCATGGGACTCACGTCTGAGCATACCCAGCCCACTCGGGGTGAAAATTGCAAAAAACACAGTTGATGGACAGAATGTAGAACAATGTCATACATTCATCCCAGTACAAGGATTCGGGCCTAAATCCATCGTTTTTTTCCACTCCACACCACCCTGGGTTAGACACTGGCTATATGCAAATCAGCTCTGACCCTGTGCCTCATGGGAACAGTCCAGTCCGAACTACCAAGCCATGTCTTTCCCAGACCGGAATCAAGCATCCAAGGACCGGTTTCTGGCTATCAGCCTTCATCAGCCTGGATAGCTTGACTCCAGTGGTGTGGAGAGCATGGGATTCACGTCTGAGCATACCCAGCCCACTCGGGGTGAAAATTGCAAAAAACACAGTTGATGGACAAAATGTAGAACAATGTCATACATTCATCCCAGTACAAGGATCTGGGCCTGAATCCATCGTTATTTTGCACTCCACACCACCCTGGGTTAGACACTGGCTATATGCAAATCAGCTCTGACCCTGTGCCTCATGGGAACAGTCCAGTCCGAACTACCAAGCCATGTCTTTCCCAGACCGGAATCAAGCATCCAAGGACCGGTTTCTGGCTATCAGCCTTCATCAGCCTGGATAGCTTGACTCCAGTGGTGTGGAGAGCATGGGACTCACGTCTGAGCATACCCAGCCCACTCGGGGTGAAAATTGCAAAAAACACAGTTGATGGACAGAATGTAGAACAATGTCATACATTCATCCCAGTACAAGGATCTGGGCCTAAATCCATCGTTTTTTTGCACTCCACACCACCCTGGGTTAGACACTGGCTATATGCAAATCAGCTCTGACCCTGTGCCTCATGGGAACAGTCCAGTCCGAACTACCAAGCCATGTCTTTCCCAGACCGGAATCAAGCATCCAAGGACCGGTTTCTGGCTATCAGCCTTCATCAGCCTGGATAGCTTGACTCCAGTGGTGTGGAGAGCATGGGACTCACGTCTGAGCATACCCAGCCCACTCGGGGTGAAAATTGCAAAAAACACAACTGATGGTCAAAATGTAGAACAATGTCATACATTCATCCCAGTACAAGGATCTGGGCCTAATTCCATCGGTTTTTTGCACTCCACGCCACCCTGGGTTAGACACTGGCTATATGCAAATCAGCTCTGACCCTGTGCCTCATGGGAACAGTCCAGTCTGAACTACCAAGCCATGTCTTTCCCAGACCGGAATCAAGCATCCAAGGACCGGTTTCTGGCTATCAGCCTTCATCAGCCTGGATAGCTTGACTCCAGTGGTGTGGAGAGCATGGGACTCACGTCTGAGCATACCCAGCCCACTCGGGGTGAAAATTGCAAAAAACACAGTTGATGGACAGAATGTAGAACAATGTCATACATTCATCCCAGTACAAGGATTCGGGCCTAAATCCATCGTTTTTTTCCACTCCACACCACCCTGGGTTAGACACTGGCTATATGCAAATCAGCTCTGACCCTGTGCCTCATGGGAACAGTCCAGTCCGAACTACCAAGCCATGTCTTTCCCAGACCGGAATCAAGCATCCAAGGACCGGTTTCTGGCTATCAGCCTTCATCAGCCTGGATAGCTTGACTCCAGTGGTGTGGAGAGCATGGGACTCACGTCTGAGCATACCCAGCCCACTCGGGGTGAAAATTGCAAAAAACACAGTTGATGGACAGAATGTAGAACAATGTCATACATTCATCCCAGTACAAGGATTCGGGCCTAAATCCATCGTTTTTTTGCACTCTACACCACCCTGGGTTAGACACTTGCTATATGCAAATCAGCTCTGACCCTGTGCATCATGGGAACAGTCCAGTCCGTACTACCAAGCCATGTCTTTCCCAGACCGGAATCAAGCATCCAAGGACCGGTTTCTGGCTATCAGCCTTCATCAGCCTGGATATCTTGACTCCAGTGGTGTGGAGAGCATGGGACTCACGTCTGAGCATACCCAGCCCACTAGGGGTGAAAATTGCAAAAAACACAGTTGATGGACAGAATGTAGAACAATGTCATACATTCATCCCAGTACAAGGATCTGGGCCTAAATCCATCGTTTTTTTGCACTCCACACCACCCTGGGTTAGACACTGGCTATATGCAAATCAGCTCTGACCCTGTGCCTCATGGGAACAGTCCAGTCCGAACTACCAAGCCATGTCTTTCCCAGACCGGAATCAAGCATCCAAGGACCGGTTTCTGGCTATCAGCCTTCATCAGCCTGGATAGCTTGACTCCAGTGGTGTGGAGAGCATGGGACTCACGTCTGAGCATACCCAGCCCACTCGGGGTGAAAATTGCAAAAAACACAGTTAATGGACAAAATGTAGAACAATGTCATACATTCATCCCAGTACAAGGATCTGGGCCTAAATCCATCGTTATTTTGCACTCCACACCACCCTGGGTTAGACACTGGCTATATGCAAATCAGCTCTGACCCTGTGCCTCATGGGAACAGTCCAGTCTGAACTACCAAGCCATGTCTTTCCCAGACCGGAATCAAGCATCCAAGGACCGGTTTCTGGCTATCAGCCTTCATCAGCCTGGATAGCTTGACTCCAGTGGTGTGAAGAGCATGGGACTCACGTCTGAGCATACCCAGCCCACTCGGGGTGAAAATTGCAAAAAACACAGTTGATGGACAGAATGTAGAACAATGTCATACATTCATCCCAGTACAAGGATCTGGGCCTAAATCCATCGTTTTTTTTGCACTCCACACCACCCTGGGTTAGACACTGGCTATATGCAAATCAGCTCTGACCCTGTGCCTCATGGGAACAGTCCAGTCCGAACTACCAAGTCATGTCTTTCCTAGACCGGAATCAAGCATCCAAGGACCGGTTTCTGGCTATCAGCCTTCATCAGCCTGGATAGCTTGACTCCAGTGGTGTGGAGAGCATGGGACTCACGTCTGAGCATACCCAGCCCACTCTGGGTGAAAATTGCAAAAAACACAGTTGATGGACAAAATGTAGAACAATGTCATACATTCATCCCAGTACAAGGATCTGGGCCTAAATCCATCGTTTTTTTGCACTCCACACCACCCTGGGTTAGACACTGGCTATATGCAAATCAGCTCTGACCCTGCGCCTCATGGGAACAGTCCAGTCCGAACTACCAAGCCATGTCTTTCCCAGACCGGAATCAAGCATCCAAGGACCGGTTTCTGGCTATCAGCCTTCATCAGCCTGGATAGCTTGACTCCAGTGGTGTGGAGAGCATGGGACGCACGTCTGAGCATACCCAGCCCACTCGGGGTGAAAATTGCAAAAAACACAGTTGATGGACAGAATGTAGAACAATGTCATACATTCATCCCAGTACAAGGATCTGGGCCTAAATCCATCGTTTTTTTGCACTCCACACCACCCTGGGTTAGACACTGGCTATATGCAAATCAGCTCTGACCCTGTGCCTCATGGGAACAGTCCAGTCCGAACTACCAAGCCATGTCTTTCCCAGACCGGAATCAAGCATCCAAGGACCGGTTTCTGGCTATCAGCCTTCATCAGCCTGGATAGCTTGACTCCAGTGGTGTGGAGAGCATGGGACTCAAGTCTCAGCATACCCAGCCCACTCGGGGTGACAATTGCAAAAAACACAGTTGATGGACAGAATGTAGAACAATGTCATACATTCATCCCAGTACAAGGATCTGGGCCTAAATCCATCGTTTTTTTGCACTCCACACCACCCTGGGTTAGACACTGGCTATATGCAAATCAGCTCTGACCCTGAGCCTCATGGGAACAGTCCAGTCCGAACTACCAAGCCATGTCTTTCCCAGACCGGAATCAAGCATCCAAGGACCGGTTTCTGGCTATCAGCCTTCATCAGCCTGGATAGCTTGACTCCAGTGGTGTGGAGAGCATGGGACGCACGTCTGAGCATACCCAGCCCACTCGGGGTGAAAATTGCAAAAAACACAGTTGATGGACAGAATGTAGAACAATGTCATACATTCATCTCAGTACAAGGATCTGGGCCTAAATCCATCGTTTTTTTGCACTCCACACCACCCTGGGTTAGACACTGGCTATATGCAAATCAGCTCTGACCCTGTGCCTCATGGGAACCGTCCAGTCCGAACTACCAAGCCATGTCTTTCCCAGACCGGAATCAAGCATCCAAGGACCGGTTTCTGGCTATCAGCCTTCATCAGCCTGGATAGCTTGACTCCAGTGGTGTGGAGAGCATGGGACTCACGTCTGAGCATACCCAGCCCACTCGGGGTGACAATTGCAAAAAACACAGTTGATGGACAGAATGTAGAACAATGTCATACATTCATCCCAGTACAAGGATCTGGGCCTAAATCCATCGTTTTTTTGCACTCCACACCACCCTGGGTTAGACACTGGCTATATGCAAATCAGCTCTGACCCTGTGCCTCATGGGAACAGTCCAGTCCGAACTACCAAGCCATGTCTTTCCCAGACCGGAACCAAGCATCCAAGGACCGGTTTCTGGCTATCAGCCTTCATCAGCCTGGATAGCTTGACTCCAGTGGTGTGGAGAGCATGGGACTCACGTCTGAGCATACCCAGCCCACTCGGGGTGAAAATTGCAAAAAACACAGTTGATGGACAGAATGTAGAACAATGTCATACATTCATCCCAGTACAAGGATCTGGGCCTAAATCCATCGTTTTTTTGCACTCCACACCACCCTGGGTTAGACACTGGCTATATGCAAATCAGCTCTGACCCTGTGCCTCATGGGAACAGTCCAGTCCGAACTACCAAGCCATGTCTTTCCCAGACCGGAATCAAGCATCCAAGGACCGGTTTCTGGCTATCAGCCTTCATCAGCCTGGATAGCTTGACTCCAGTGGTGTGGAGAGCATGGGACTCACGTCTGAGCATACCCAGCCCACTCGGGGTGACAATTGCAAAAAACACAGTTGATGGACAGAATGTAGAACAATGTCATACATTCATCCCAGTACAAGGATCTGGGCCTACATCCATCGTTTTTTTGCACTCCACACCACCCTGGGTTAGACACTGGCTATATGCAAATCAGCTCTGACCCTGTGCCTCATGGGAACAGTCCAGTCCAAACTACCAAGCCATGTCTTTCCCAGACCGGAACCAAGCATCCAAGGACCGGTTTCTGGCTATCAGCCTTCATCAGCCTGGATAGCTTGACTCCAGTGGTGTGGAGAGCATGGGACTCACGTCTGAGCATACCCAGCCCACTCGGGGTGAAAATTGCAAAAAACACAGTTGATGGACAGAATGTAGAACAATGTCATACATTCATCCCAGTACAAGCATCTGGGCCTAAATCCATCGTTTTTTTGCACTCCACACCACCCTGGGTTAGACACTGGCTATATGCAAATCAGCTCTGACCCTGTGCCTCATGGGAACAGTCCAGTCCGAACTACCAAGTCATGTCTTTCCCAGACCGGAATCAAGCATCCAAGGACCGGTTTCTGGCTATCAGCCTTCATCAGCCTGGATAGCTTGACTCCAGTGGTGTGGAGAGCATGGGACTCACGTCTGAGCATACCCAGCCCACTCGGGGTGACAATTGCAAAAAACACAGTTGATGGACAGAATGTAGAACAATGTCATACTCTCATCCCAGTACAAGGATCTGGGCCTAAATCCATCGTTTTTTTGCACTCCACACCACCCTGGGTTAGACACTGGCTATATGCAAATCAGCTCTGACCCAGTGCCTCATGGGAACAGTCCAGTCCGAACTACCAAGCCATGTCTTTCCCAGACCGGAACCAAGCATCCAAGGACCGGTTTCTGACTATCAGCCTTCATCAGCCTGGATAGCTTGACTCCAGTGGTGTGGAGAGCATGGGACTCACGTCTGAGCATACCCAGCCCACTCGGGGTGAAAATTGCAAAAAACACAGTTGATGGACAGAATGTAGAACAATGTCATACATTCATCCCAGTACAAGGATCTGGGCCTAATTCCATCGTTTTTTTGCACTCCACACCACCCTGGGTTAGACACTGGCTATATGCAAATCAGCTCTGACCCTGTGCCTCATGGGAACAGTCCAGTCCGAACTACCAAGTCATGTCTTTCCCAGACCGGAATCAAGCATCCAAGGACCGGTTTCTGGCTATCAGCCTTAATCAGCCTGGATAGCTTGACTCCAGTGGTGTGGAGAGCATGGGACTCACGTCTGAGCATACCCAGCCCACTCGGGGTGAAAATTGCAAAAAACACAGTTGATGGACAAAATGTAGAACAATGTCATACATTCATCCCAGTACAAGGATCTGGGCCTAAATCCATCGTTTTTTTGCACTCCACACCACCCTGGGTTAGACACTGGCTATATGCAAATCAGCTCTGACCCTGCGCCTCATGGGAACAGTCCAGTCCGAACTACCAAGCCATGTCTTTCCCAGACCGGAATCAAGCATCCAAGGACCGGTTTCTGGCTATCAGCCTTCATCAGCCTGGATAGCTTGACTCCAGTGGTGTGGAGAGCATGGGACTCACGTCTGAGCATACCCAGCCCACTCGGGGTGAAAATTGCAAAAAACACAGTTGATGGACAGAATGTAGAACAATGTCATACATTCATCCCAGTACAAGGATCTGGGCCTAAATCCATCGTTTTTTTGCACTCCACACCACCCTGGGTTAGACACTGGCTATATGCAAATCAGCTCTGACCCTGTGCCTCATGGGAACAGTCCAGTCCGAACTACCAAGCCATGTCTTTCCCAGACCGGAATCAAGCATCCAAGGACCGGTTTCTGGCTATCAGCCTTCATCAGCCTGGATAGCTTGACTCCAGTGGTGTGGAGAGCATGGGACTCACGTCTGAGCATACCCAGCCCACTCGGGGTGAAAATTGCAAAAAACACAGTTGATGGACAAAATGTAGAACAATGTCATACATTCATCCCAGTACAAGGATCTGGGCCTAATTCCATCGTTTTTTTGCACTCCACACCACCCTGTGTTAGACACTGGCTATATGCAAATCAGCTCTGACCCTGTGCCTCATGGGAACAGTCCAGTCCGAACTACCAAGCCATGTCTTTCCCAGACCGGAATCAAGCATCCAAGGACCGGTTTCTGACTATCAGCCTTCATCAGCCTGGATAGCTTGACTCCAGTGGTGTGGAGAGCATGGGACTCACGTCTGAGCATACCCAGCCCACTCGGGGTGAAAATTGCAAAAAACACAGTTGATGGACAAAATGTAGAACAATGTCATACATTCATCCCAGTACAAGGATCTGGGCCTAAATCCATCGTTTTTTGCACTCCACACCACCCTGGGTTAGACACTGGCTATATGCAAATCAGCTCTGACCCTGTGCCTCATGGGAACAGTCCAGTCCGAACTACCAAGCCATGTCTTTCCCAGACCGGAATCAAGCATCCAAGGACCGGTTTCTGACTATCAGCCTTCATCAGCCTGGATAGCTTGACTCCAGTGGTGTGGAGAGCGTGGGACTCACGTCTGAGCATACCCAGCACACTCGGGGTGAAAATTGCAAAAAACACAGTTGCTGGACAGAATGTAGAACAACGTCATACATTCATTCCAGTACAAAGATTCGGGCCTAAATCCATCGTTTTTTTGCACTCCACACCACCCTGGGTTAGACACTGGCTATATGCAAATCAGCTCTGACCCTGTGCCTGATGGGAACAGTCCAGTCCGAACTACCAAGCCATGTCTTTCCCAGACCGGAATCAAGCATCCAAGGACCGGTTTCTGGCTATCAGCCTTCATCAGCCTGGATAGCTTGACTCCAGTGGTGTGCTGAGCATGGGACTCACGTCTGAGCATACCCAGCCCACTCGGGGTGAAAATTGCAAAAAGCACAGTTGATGGACAGAATGTAGAACAATGTCATACATTCATCCCAGTACAAGGATCTGGGCCTAAATCCATCGTTTTTTTGGACTCCACACCACCCTGGGTTAGACACTGGCTATATGCAAATCAGCTCTGACCCTGTGCCTCATGGGGACTGTCCAGTCCGAACTACCAAGCCATGTCTTTCCCAGACCGGAATCAAGCATCCAAGGACCGGTTTCTGGCTATCAGCCTTCATCAGCCTGGATAGCTTGACTCCAGTGGTGTGGAGAGCATGGGACTCACGTCTGAGCATACCCAGCCCACTCGGGGTGAAAATTGCAAAAAACACAGTTGATGGACAGAATGCAGAACAATGTCATACATTCATCCCAGTACAAGGATCTGGGCCTAAATCCATCGTTTTTTTGCACTCCACACCACCCTGGGTTAGACACTGGCTATATGCAAATCAGCTCTGACCCTGTGCCTCATGGGAACAGTCCAGTCCGAACTACCAAGCCATGTCTTTCCCAGACCGGAACCAAGCATCCAAGGACCGGTTTCTGGCTATCAGCCTTCATCAGCCTGGATAGCTTGACTCCAGTGGTGTGGAGAGCATGGGACTCACGTCTGAGCATACCCAGCCCACTCGGGGGTGAAAATTGCAAAAAACACAGTTGATGGACAGAATGTAGAACAATGTCATACATTCATCCCAGTACAAGGATCTGGGCCTAAATCCATCGTTTTTTTGCACTCCACACCACCCTGTGTTAGACACTGGCTATATGCAAATCAGCTCTGACACTGTGCCTCATGGGAACAGTCCAGTCCGAACTACCAAGCCATGTCTTTCCCAGACCGGAATCAAGCATCCAAGGACCGGTTTCTGGCTATCAGCCTTCATCAGCCTGGATAGCTTGACTCCAGTGGTGTGGAGAGCATGGGACTCACATCTGAGCATACCCAGCCCACTCGGGGTGAAAATTGCAAAAAACACAGTTGATGGACAGAATGTAGAACAATGTCATACATTCATCCCAGTACAAGGATCTGGGCCTAAATCCATCGTTTTTTTGCACTCCACACCACCCTGGGTTAGACACTGGCTATATGCAAATCAGCTCTGACCCTGTGCCTCATGGGAATAGTCCAGTCCGAACTACCAAGCCATGTCTTTCCCAGACCGGAATCAAGCATCCAAGGACCGGTTTCTGGCTATCAGCCTTCATCAGCCTGGATAGCTTGACTCCAGTGGTGTGGAGAGCATGGGACTCACGTCTGAGCATACCCAGCCCACTCGGGGTGAAAATTGCAAAAAACACAGTTGATGGACAGAATGTAGAACAATGTCATACATTCATCCCAGTACAAGGATCTGGGCCTAAATCCATCGTTTTTTTGCACCCCACACCACCCTGGGTTAGACACTGGCTATATGCAAATCAGCTCTGACCCTGTGCCTCATGGGAACAGTCCAGTCCGAACTACCAAGCCATGTCTTTCCCAGACCGGAATCAAGCATCCAAGGACCGGTTTCTGGCTATCAGCCTTCATCAGCCTGGATAGCTTGACTCCAGTGGTGTGGAGAGCATGGGACTCAAGTCTGAGCATACCCAGCCCACTCGGGGTGAAAATTGCAAAAAACACAGTTGATGGACAAAATGTAGAACAATGTCATACATTCATCCCAGTACAAGGATCTGGGCCTAAATCCATCGTTTTTTTGCACTCCACACCACCCTGGGTTAGACACTGGCTATATGCAAATCAGCTCTGACCCTGTGCCTCATGGGAACAGTCCAGTCCGAACTACCAAGCCATGTCTTTCCCAGACCGGAATCAAGCATCCAAGGACCGGTTTCTGGCTATCAGCCTTCATCAGCCTGGATAGCTTGACTCCAGTGGTGTGGAGAGCATGGGACTCACGTCTGAGCATACCCAGCCCACTCGGGGTGAAAATTGCAAAAAACACAGTTGATGGACAGAATGTAGAACAATGTCATACATTCATCCCAGTACAAGGATCTGGGCCTAAATCCATCGTTTTTTGCACTCCACACCACCCTGGGTTAGACACTGGCTATATGCAAATCAGCTCTGACCCTGTGCCTCATGGGAACAGTCCAGTCCGAACTACCAAGCCATGTCTTTCCCAGACCGGAATCAAGCAGCATCCAAGGACTGGTTTCTGGCTATCGGCCTTCATCAGCCTGGATAGCTTGACTCCAGTGGTGTGGAGAGCATGGGACTCACGTCTGAGCATACCCAGCCCACTCGGGGTGAAAATTGCAAAAAACACAATTGATGGTCAAAATGTAGAACAATGTCATACATTCATCCCAGTACAAGGATCTGGGCCTAATTCCATCGTTTTTTTGCACTCCACGCCACCCTGGGTTAGACACTGGCTATATGCAAATCAGCTCTGACCCTGTGCCTCATGGGAACAGTCCAGTCCGAACTACCAAGCCATGTCTTTCCCAGACCGGAATCAAGCATCCAAGGACCGGTTTCTGGCTATCAGCCTTCATCAGCCTGGATAGCTTGACTCCAGTGGTGTGGAGAGCATGGGACTCACGTCTGAGCATACCCAGCCCACTCGGGGTGAAAATTGCAAAAAACACAGTTGATGGACAGAATGTAGAACAATGTCATACATTCATCCCAGTACAAGGATCTGGGCCTAAATCCATCGTTTTTTTGCACTCCACACCACCCTGGGTTAGACACTGGCTATATGCAAATCAGCTCTGACCCTGTGCCTCATGGGAACAGTCCAGTCCGAACTACCAAGCCATGTCTTTCCCAGACCGGAATCAAGCATCCAAGGACCGGTTTCTGGCTATCAGCCTTCATCAGCCTGGATAGCTTGACTCCAGTGGTGTGGAGAGCATGGGACTCACGTCTGAGCATACCCAGCCCACTCGGGGTGAAAATTGCAAAAAACACAGTTGATGGACAAAATGTAGAACAATGTCATACATTCATCCCAGTACAAGGATCTGGGCCTAAATCCATCGTTTTTTTGCACTCCACACCACCCTGGGTTAGACACTGGCTATATGCAAATCAGCTCTGACCCTGTGCCTCATGGGAACAGTCCAGTCCGAACTACCAAGCCATGTCTTTCCCAGACCGGAATCAAGCATCCAAGGACCGGTTTCTGGCTATCAGCCTTCATCAGCCTGGATAGCTTGACTCCAGTGGTGTGGAGAGCATGGGACTCACGCCTGAGCATACCCAGCCCACTCGGGGTGAAAATTGCAAAAAACACAGTTGATGGACAGAATGTAGAACAATGTCATACATTCATCCCAGTACAAGGATCTGGGCCTAAATCCATCGTTTTTTTGCACTCCGCACCACCCTGGGTTAGACACTGGCTATATGCAAATCAGCTCTGACCCTGTGCCTCATGGGAACAGTCCAGTCCGAACTACCAAGCCATGTCTTTCCCAGACCGGAATCAAGCATCCAAGGACCGGTTTCTGGCTATCAGCCTTCATCAGCCTGGATAGCTTGACTCCAGTGGTGTGGAGAGCATGGGACTCACGTCTGAGCATACCCAGCCCACTCGGGGTGAAAATTGCAAAAAACACAGTTGATGGACAGAATGTAGAACAATGTCATACATTCATCCCAGTACAAGGATCTGGGCCTAAATCAATCGTTTTTTTGCACTCCACACCACCCTGGGTTAGACACTGGCTATATGCAAATCAGCTCTGACCCTGTGCCTCATGGGAACAGTCCAGTCCGAACTACCAAGCCATGTCTTTCCCAGACCGGAATCAAGCATCCAAGGACCGGTTTCTGGCTATCAGCCTTCATCAGCCTGGATAGCTTGACTCCAGTGGTGTGGAGAGCATGGGACTCACGTCTGAGCATACCCAGCCCACTCGGGGTGAAAATTGCAAAAAACACAGTTGATGGACAAAATGTAGAACAATGTCATACATTCATCCCAGTACAAGGATCTGGGCCTAAATCCATCGTTATTTTGCACTCCACACCACCCTGGGTTAGACACTGGCTATATGCAAATCAGCTCTGACCCTGTGCCTCATGGGAACAGTCCAGTCCGAACTACCAAGCCATGTCTTTCCCAGACCGGAATCAAGCATCCAAGGACCGGTTTCTGGCTATCAGCCTTCATCAGCCTGGATAGCTTGACTCCAGTGGTGTGGAGAGCATGGGACTCACGTCTGAGCATACCCAGCCCACTCGGGGTGAAAATTGCAAAAAACACAGTTGATGGACAGAATGTAGAACAATGTCATACATTCATCCCAGTACAAGGATCTGGGCCTAAATCCATCGTTTTTTTGCACCCCACACCACCCTGGGTTAGACACTGGCTATATGCAAATCAGCTCTGACCCTGTGCCTCATGGGAACAGTCCAGTCCGAACTACCAAGCCATGTCTTTCCCAGACCGGAATCAAGCATCCAAGGACCGGTTTCTGGCTATCAGCCTTCATCAGCCTGGATAGCTTGACTCCAGTGGTGTGGAGAGCATGGGACTCAAGTCTGAGCATACCCAGCCCACTCGGGGTGAAAATTGCAAAAAACACAGTTGATGGACAAAATGTAGAACAATGTCATACATTCATCCCAGTACAAGGATCTGGGCCTAAATCCATCGTTTTTTTGCACTCCACACCACCCTGGGTTAGACACTGGCTATATGCAAATCAGCTCTGACCCTGTGCCTCATGGGAACAGTCCAGTCCGAACTACCAAGCCATGTCTTTCCCAGACCGGAATCAAGCATCCAAGGACCGGTTTCTGGCTATCAGCCTTCATCAGCCTGGATAGCTTGACTCCAGTGGTGTGGAGAGCATGGGACTCACGTCTGAGCATACCCAGCCCACTCGGGGTGAAAATTGCAAAAAACACAGTTGATGGACAGAATGTAGAACAATGTCATACATTCATCCCAGTACAAGGATCTGGGCCTAAATCCATTGTTTTTTGCACTCCACACCACCCTGGGTTAGACACTGGCTATATGCAAATCAGCTCTGACCCTGTGCCTCATGGGAACAGTCCAGTCCGAACTACCAAGCCATGTCTTTCCCAGACCGGAATCAAGCAGCATCCAAGGACTGGTTTCTGGCTATCAGCCTTCATCAGCCTGGATAGCTTGACTCCAGTGGTGTGGAGAGCATGGGACTCACGTCTGAGCATACCCAGCCCACTCGGGGTGAAAATTGCAAAAAACACAATTGATGGTCAAAATGTAGAACAATGTCATACATTCATCCCAGTACAAGGATCTGGGCCTAATTCCATCGTTTTTTTGCACTCCACGCCACCCTGGGTTAGACACTGGCTATATGCAAATCAGCTCTGACCCTGTGCCTCATGGGAACAGTCCAGTCCGAACTACCAAGCCATGTCTTTCCCAGACCGGAATCAAGCATCCAAGGACCGGTTTCTGGCTATCAGCCTTCATCAGCCTGGATAGCTTGACTCCAGTGGTGTGGAGAGCATGGGACTCACGTCTGAGCATACCCAGCCCACTCGGGGTGAAAATTGCAAAAAACACAGTTGATGGACAGAATGTAGAACAATGTCATACATTCATCCCAGTACAAGGATCTGGGCCTAAATCCATCGTTTTTTTGCACTCCACACCACCCTGGGTTAGACACTGGCTATATGCAAATCAGCTCTGACCCTGTGCCTCATGGGAACAGTCCAGTCCGAACTACCAAGCCATGTCTTTCCCAGACCGGAATCAAGCATCCAAGGACCGGTTTCTGGCTATCAGCCTTCATCAGCCTGGATAGCTTGACTCCAGTGGTGTGGAGAGCATGGGACTCACGTCTGAGCATACCCAGCCCACTCGGGGTGAAAATTGCAAAAAACACAGTTGATGGACAAAATGTAGAACAATGTCATACATTCATCCCAGTACAAGGATCTGGGCCTAAATCCATCGTTTTTTTGCACTCCACACCACCCTGGGTTAGACACTGGCTATATGCAAATCAGCTCTGACCCTGTGCCTCATGGGAACAGTCCAGTCCGAACTACCAAGCCATGTCTTTCCCAGACCGGAATCAAGCATCCAAGGACCGGTTTCTGGCTATCAGCCTTCATCAGCCTGGATAGCTTGACTCCAGTGGTGTGGAGAGCATGGGACTCACGCCTGAGCATACCCAGCCCACTCGGGGTGAAAATTGCAAAAAACACAGTTGATGGACAGAATGTAGAACAATGTCATACATTCATCCCAGTACAAGGATCTGGGCCTAAATCCATCGTTTTTTTGCACTCCGCACCACCCTGGGTTAGACACTGGCTATATGCAAATCAGCTCTGACCCTGTGCCTCATGGGAACAGTCCAGTCCGAACTACCAAGCCATGTCTTTCCCAGACCGGAATCAAGCATCCAAGGACCGGTTTCTGGCTATCAGCCTTCATCAGCCTGGATAGCTTGACTCCAGTGGTGTGGAGAGCATGGGACTCACGTCTGAGCATACCCAGCCCACTCGGGGTGAAAATTGCAAAAAACACAGTTGATGGACAGAATGTAGAACAATGTCATACATTCATCCCAGTACAAGGATCTGGGCCTAAATCAATCGTTTTTTTGCACTCCACACCACCCTGGGTTAGACACTGGCTATATGCAAATCAGCTCTGACCCTGTGCCTCATGGGAACAGTCCAGTCCGAACTACCAAGCCATGTCTTTCCCAGACCGGAATCAAGCATCCAAGGACCGGTTTCTGGCTATCAGCCTTCATCAGCCTGGATAGCTTGACTCCAGTGGTGTGGAGAGCATGGGACTCACGTCTGAGCATACCCAGCCCACTCGGGGTGAAAATTGCAAAAAACACAGTTGATGGACAAAATGTAGAACAATGTCATACATTCATCCCAGTACAAGGATCTGGGCCTAAATCCATCGTTATTTTGCACTCCACACCACCCTGGGTTAGACACTGGCTATATGCAAATCAGCTCTGACCCTGTGCCTCATGGGAACAGTCCAGTCCGAACTACCAAGCCATGTCTTTCCCAGACCGGAATCAAGCATCCAAGGACCGGTTTCTGGCTATCAGCCTTCATCAGCCTGGATAGCTTGACTCCAGTGGTGTGGAGAGCATGGGACTCACGTCTGAGCATACCCAGCCCACTCGGGGTGAAAATTGCAAAAAACACAGTTGATGGACAGAATGTAGAACAATGTCATACATTCATCCCAGTACAAGGATCTGGGCCTAAATCCATCGTTTTTTTGCACTCCACACCACCCTGGGTTAGACACTGGCTATATGCAAATCAGCTCTGACCCTGTGCCTCATGGGAACAGTCCAGTCCGTACTACCAAGCCATGTCTTTCCCAGACCGGAATCAAGCATCCAAGGACCGGTTTCTGGCTATCAGCCTTCATCAGCCTGGATAGCTTGACTCCAGTGGTGTGGAGAGCATGGGACTCACGTCTGAGCAAACCCAGCCCACTCGGGGTGAAAATTGCAAAAAACACAGTTGATGGTCAAAACGTAGAACAATGTCATACATTCATCCCAGTACAAGGATCTGGGCCTAATTCCATCGTTTTTTTGCACTCCACGCCACCCTGGGTTAGACACTGGCTATATGCAAATCAGCTCTGACCCTGTGCCTCATGGGAACAGTCCAGTCCGAACTACCAAGCCATGTCTTTCCCAGACCGGAATCAAGCATCCAAGGACCGGTTTCTGGCTATCAGCCTTCATCAGCCTGGATAGCTTGACTCCAGTGGTGTGGAGAGCATGGGACTCACGTCTGAGCATACCCAGCCCATTCGGGGTGAAAATTGCAAAAAACACAGTTGATGGACAGAATGTAGAACAATGTCATACTTTCATCCCAGTACAAGGATTCGGGCCTAAATCCATCGTTTTTTTGCACTCCACACCACCCTGGGTTAGACACTGGCTATATGCAAATCAGCTCTGACCCTGTGCCTCATGGGAACAGTCCAGTCCGAACTACCAAGCCATGTCTTTCCCAGACCGGAATCAAGCATCCAAGGACCGGTTTCTGGCTATCAGCCTTCATCAGCCTGGATAGCTTGACTCCAGTGGTGTGGAGAGCATGGGACTCACGTCTGAGCATACCCAGCCCACTCGGGGTGAAAATTGCAAAACACACAGTTGATGGACAGAATGTAGAACAATGTCATACATTCATCCCAGTACAAGGATCTGGGCCTAAATCCATCGTTTTTTTGCACTCCACACCACCCTGGGTTAGACACTGGCTATATGCAAATCAGCTCTGACCCTGTGCCTCATGGGAACAGTCCAGTCCGAACTACCAAGCCATGTCTTTCCCAGACCGGAATCAAGCATCCAAGGACTGGTTTCTGGCTATCAGCCTTCATCAGCCTGGATAGCTTGACTCCAGTGGTGTGGAGAGCATGGGACTCACGTCTGAGCATACCCAGCCCACTCGGGGTGAAAATTGCAAAAAACACAATTGATGGTCAAAATGTAGAACAATGTCATACATTCATCCCAGTACAAGGATCTGGGCCTAATTCCATCGTTTTTTTGCACTCCACGCCACCCTGGGTTAGAACTGGCTATATGCAAATCAGCTCTGACCCTATGCCTCATGGGAACAGTCCAGTCCGAACTACCAAGCCATGTCTTTCCCAGACCGGAATCAAGCATCCAAGGACCGGTTTCTGGCTATCAGCCTTCATCAGCCTGGATAGCTTGACTCCAGTGGTGTGGAGAGCATGGGACTCACGTCTGAGCATACCCAGCCCACTCGGGGTGAAAATTGCAAAAAACACAGTTGATGGACAGAATGTAGAACAATGTCATACATTCATTCCAGTACAAGGATTCGGGCCTTAATCCATTGTTTTTTTCCACTCCACACCACCCTGGGTTAGACACTGGCTATATGCAAATCAGCTCTGACCCTGTGCCTCATGGGAACAGTCCAGTCCGAACTACCAAGCCATTTCTTTCCCAGACCGGAATCAAGCATCCAAGGACCGGTTTCTGGCTATCAGCCTTCATCAGCCTGGATAGCTTGACTCCAGTGGTGTGGAGAGCATGGGACTCACGTCTGAGCATACCCAGCCCACTCGGGGTGAAAATTGCAAAAAACACAGTTGATGGACAGAATGTAGAACAATGTCATACATTCATCCCAGTACAAGGATTCGGGCCTAAATCCATCGTTTTTTTGCACTCTACACCACCCTGGGTTAGACACTTGCTATATGCAAATCAGCTCTGACCCTGTGCATCATGGGAACAGTCCAGTCCGTACTACCAAGCCATGTCTTTCCCAGACCGGAATCAAGCATCCAAGGACCGGTGTCTGGCTATCAGCCTTCATCAGCCTGGATATCTTGACTCCAGTGGTGTGGAGAGCATGGGACTCACGTCTGAGCATACCCAGCCCACTCGGGGTGAAAATTGCAAAAAACACAGTTGATGGACAGAATGTAGAACAATGTCATACATTCATCCCAGTACAAGGATCTGGGCCTAAATCCATCGTTTTTTTGCACTCCACACCACCCTGGGTTAGACACTGGCTATATGCAAATCAGCTCTGACCCTGTGCCTCATGGGAACAGTCCAGTCCGAACTACCAAGCCATGTCTTTCCCAGACCGGAATCAAGCATCCAAGGACCGGTTTCTGGCTATCAGCCTTCATCAGCCTGGATAGCGTGACTCCAGTGGTGTGGAGAGCATGGGACTCACGTCTGAGCATACCCAGCCCACTCGGGGTGAAAATTGCAAAAAACACAGTTGATGGACAGAATGTAGAACAATGTCATACATTCATCCCGGTACAAGGATCTGGGCCTAAATCCATCGTTTTTTTGCACTCCACACCACCCTGGTTTAGACACTGGCTATATGCAAATCAGCTCTGACCCTGTGCCTCATGGGAACAGTCCAGTCCGAACTACCAAGCCATGTCTTTCCCAGACCGGAATCAAGCATCCAAGGACCGGTTTCTGGCTATCAGCCTTCATCAGCCTGGATAGCTTGACTCCAGTGGTGTGGAGAGCATGGGACTCACGTCTGAGCATACCCAGCCCACTCGGGGTGAAAATTGCAAAAAACACAGTTGATGGACAGAATGTAGAACAATGTCATACATTCATCCCAGTACAAGGATCTGGGCCTAAATCCATCGTTTTTTTGCACTCCACACCACCCTGGGTTAGACACTGGCTATATGCAAATCAGCTCTGACCCTGTGCCTCATGGGAACAGTCCAGTCCGAACTACCAAGCCATGTCTTTCCCAGACCGGAACCAAGCATCCAAGGACCGGTTTCTGGCTATCAGCCTTCATCAGCCTTGATAGCTTGACTCCAGTGGTGTGGAGAGCATGGGACTCACGTCTGAGCATACCCAGCCCACTCGGGGTGAAAATTGCAAAAAACACAGTTGATGGACAGAATGTAGAACAATGTCATACATTCATCCCAGTACAAGGATCTGGGCCTAAATCCATCGTTTTTTTGCACTCCACACCACCCTGGGTTAGACACTGGCTATATGCAAATCAGCTCTGACCCTGTGCCTCATGGGAACAGTCCAGTCCGAACTACCAAGCAATGTCTTTCCCAGACCGGAATCAAGCATCCAAGGACCGGTTTCTGACTATCAGCCTTCATCAGCCTGGATAGCTTGACTCCAGTGGTGTGGAGAGCATGGGACTCACGTCTGAGCATACCCAGCCCACTCGGGGTGAAAATTGCAAAAAACACAGTTGATGGACAAAATGTAGACCAATGTCATACATTCATCCCAGTACAAGGATCTGGGCCTAAATCCATCGTTTTTTTGCACTCCACACCACCCTGGGTTAGACACTGGCTATATGCAAATCAGCTCTGACCCTGTGCCTCATGGGAACAGTCCAGGCCGAACTACCAAGCCATGTCTTTCCCAGACCTTAATCAAGCATCCAAGGACCGGTTTCTGGCTATCAGCCTTCATTCAGCCTGGATAGCTTGACTCCAGTGGTGTGGAGAGCATGGGACTCACGTCTGAGCATACCCAGCCCACTCGGGGTGAAAATTGCAAAAAACACAGTTGATGGACAAAATGTAGACCAATGTCATACATTCATCCCAGTACAAGGATCTGGGCCTAAATCCATCGTTTTTTTGCACTCCACACCACCCTGGGTTAGACACTGGCTATATGCAAATCAGCTCTGACCCTGTGCCTCATGGGAACAGTCCAGGCCGAACTACCAAGCCATGTCTTTCCCAGACCTTAATCAAGCATCCAAGGACCGGTTTCTGGCTATCAGCCTTCATTCAGCCTGGATAGCTTGACTCCAGTGGTGTGGAGAGCCTGGGACTCACGTCTGAGCATACCCAGCCCACTCGGGGTGAAAATTGCAAAAAACACAGTTGATGGTCAAAATGTAGAACAATGTCATACATTCATCCCAGTACAAGGATCTGGGCCTAATTCCATCGTTTTTTTGCACTCCACGCCACCCTGGGTTAGAACTGGCTATATGCAAATCAGCTCTGACCCTATGCCTCATGGGAACAGTCCAGTCCGAACTACCAAGCCATGTCTTTCCCAGACCGGAATCAAGCATCCAAGGACCGGTTTCTGGCTATCAGCCTTCATCAGCCTGGATAGCTTGACTCCAGTGGTGTGGAGAGCATGGGACTCACGTCTGAGCATACCCAGCCCACTCGGGGTGAAAATTGCAAAAAACACAGTTGATGGACAGAATGTAGAACAATGTCATACATTCATTCCAGTACAAGGATTCGGGCCTTAATCCATTGTTTTTTTCCACTCCACACCACCCTGGGTTAGACACTGGCTATATGCAAATCAGCTCTGACCCTGTGCCTCATGGGAACAGTCCAGTCCGAACTACCAAGCCATTTCTTTCCCAGACCGGAATCAAGCATCCAAGGACCGGTTTCTGGCTATCAGCCTTCATCAGCCTGGATAGCTTGACTCCAGTGGTGTGGAGAGCATGGGACTCACGTCTGAGCATACCCAGCCCACTCGGGGTGAAAATTGCAAAAAACACAGTTGATGGACAGAATGTAGAACAATGTCATACATTCATCCCAGTACAAGGATTCGGGCCTAAATCCATCGTTTTTTTGCACTCTACACCACCCTGGGTTAGACACTTGCTATATGCAAATCAGCTCTGACCCTGTGCATCATGGGAACAGTCCAGTCCGTACTACCAAGCCATGTCTTTCCCAGACCGGAATCAAGCATCCAAGGACCGGTGTCTGGCTATCAGCCTTCATCAGCCTGGATATCTTGACTCCAGTGGTGTGGAGAGCATGGGACTCACGTCTGAGCATACCCAGCCCACTCGGGGTGAAAATTGCAAAAAACACAGTTGATGGACAGAATGTAGAACAATGTCATACATTCATCCCAGTACAAGGATCTGGGCCTAAATCCATCGTTTTTTTGCACTCCACACCACCCTGGGTTAGACACTGGCTATATGCAAATCAGCTCTGACCCTGTGCCTCATGGGAACAGTCCAGTCCGAACTACCAAGCCATGTCTTTCCCAGACCGGAATCAAGCATCCAAGGACCGGTTTCTGGCTATCAGCCTTCATCAGCCTGGATAGCGTGACTCCAGTGGTGTGGAGAGCATGGGACTCACGTCTGAGCATACCCAGCCCACTCGGGGTGAAAATTGCAAAAAACACAGTTGATGGACAGAATGTAGAACAATGTCATACATTCATCCCGGTACAAGGATCTGGGCCTAAATCCATCGTTTTTTTGCACTCCACACCACCCTGGTTTAGACACTGGCTATATGCAAATCAGCTCTGACCCTGTGCCTCATGGGAACAGTCCAGTCCGAACTACCAAGCCATGTCTTTCCCAGACCGGAATCAAGCATCCAAGGACCGGTTTCTGGCTATCAGCCTTCATCAGCCTGGATAGCTTGACTCCAGTGGTGTGGAGAGCATGGGACTCACGTCTGAGCATACCCAGCCCACTCGGGGTGAAAATTGCAAAAAACACAGTTGATGGACAGAATGTAGAACAATGTCATACATTCATCCCAGTACAAGGATCTGGGCCTAAATCCATCGTTTTTTTGCACTCCACACCACCCTGGGTTAGACACTGGCTATATGCAAATCAGCTCTGACCCTGTGCCTCATGGGAACAGTCCAGTCCGAACTACCAAGCCATGTCTTTCCCAGACCGGAACCAAGCATCCAAGGACCGGTTTCTGGCTATCAGCCTTCATCAGCCTTGATAGCTTGACTCCAGTGGTGTGGAGAGCATGGGACTCACGTCTGAGCATACCCAGCCCACTCGGGGTGAAAATTGCAAAAAACACAGTTGATGGACAGAATGTAGAACAATGTCATACATTCATCCCAGTACAAGGATCTGGGCCTAAATCCATCGTTTTTTTGCACTCCACACCACCCTGGGTTAGACACTGGCTATATGCAAATCAGCTCTGACCCTGTGCCTCATGGGAACAGTCCAGTCCGAACTACCAAGCAATGTCTTTCCCAGACCGGAATCAAGCATCCAAGGACCGGTTTCTGACTATCAGCCTTCATCAGCCTGGATAGCTTGACTCCAGTGGTGTGGAGAGCATGGGACTCACGTCTGAGCATACCCAGCCCACTCGGGGTGAAAATTGCAAAAAACACAGTTGATGGACAAAATGTAGACCAATGTCATACATTCATCCCAGTACAAGGATCTGGGCCTAAATCCATCGTTTTTTTGCACTCCACACCACCCTGGGTTAGACACTGGCTATATGCAAATCAGCTCTGACCCTGTGCCTCATGGGAACAGTCCAGGCCGAACTACCAAGCAATGTCTTTCCCAGACCGGAATCAAGCATCCAAGGACCGGTTTCTGACTATCAGCCTTCATCAGCCTGGATAGCTTGACTCCAGTGGTGTGGAGAGCATGGGACTCACGTCTGAGCATACCCAGCCCACTCGGGGTGAAAATTGCAAAAAACACAGTTGATGGACAAAATGTAGACCAATGTCATACATTCATCCCAGTACAAGGATCTGGGCCTAAATCCATCGTTTTTTTGCACTCCACACCACCCTGGGTTAGACACTGGCTATATGCAAATCAGCTCTGACCCTGTGCCTCATGGGAACAGTCCAGGCCGAACTACCAAGCCATGTCTTTCCCAGACCTTAATCAAGCATCCAAGGACCGGTTTCTGGCTATCAGCCTTCATTCAGCCTGGATAGCTTGACTCCAGTGGTGTGGAGAGCCTGGGACTCACGTCTGAGCATACCCAGCCCACTCGGGGTGAAAATTGCAAAAAACACAGTTGATGGACAGAATGTAGAACAATGTCATACATTCACCCCAGTACAAGGATCTGGGCCTAAATCCATCGTTTTGTTTGCACTCCACACCACCCTGGGTTAGACACTGGCTATATGCAAATCAGCTCTGACCCTGTGCCTCATGGGAACAGTCCAGTCCGAACTACCAAGCCATGTCTTTCCCAGACCGGAATCAAGCATCCAAGGACCGGTTTCTGGCTATCAGCCTTCATCAGCCTGGATAGCTTGATTCCAGTGGTGTGGACTGTTCCCATGAGGCACAGGGTCAGAGCTGATTTGCATATAGCCAGTGTCTAACCCAGGATGGTGTGGAGTGCAAACAAACGATGGATTTAGGCCCAGATCCTTGTACTGGGGTGAATGTATGACATTGTTCTACATTCTGTCCATCAACTGTGTTTTTTGCAATTTTCACCCAGAGTGGGCTGGGTATGCTCAGACGTGAGTCCCAGGCTCTCCACACCACTGGAGTCAAGCTATCCAGGCTGAATGAAGGCTGATAGCCAGAAACCGGTCCTTGGATGCTTGATTCCGGTCTGGGCAAGACATGGCTTGGTAGTTCGGACTGGACTGTTCCCATGAGGCACAGGGTCAGAGCTGATTTGCATATAGCCAGTGTCTAGCCCAGGGTGGTGTGGAGTGCAAAAAAACGATGGATTTAGGCCCAGATCCTTGTACTGGGGTGAATTTATGACATTGTTCTACATTCTGTCCATCAACTGTGTTTTTTGCAATTTTCACCCCTAGTGGGCTGGGTATGCTCAGACGTGAGTCCCAGGCTCTCCACACCACTGGAGTCAAGCTATCCAGGCTGAATGAAGGCTGATAGCCAGAAACCGGTCCTTGGATGCTTGATTAAGGTCTGGGAAAGACATGGCTTGGTAGTTCGGACTGGACTGTTCCCATGAGGCACAGGGTCAGAGCTGATTTGCATATAGCCAGTCTCTAACCCAGGGTGGTGTGGAGTGCAAAAAAACGATGGATTTAGGCTCAGATCCTTGTACTGGGGTGAATGTATGACATTGTTCTACATTCTGTCCATCAACTGTGTTTTTTGCAATTTTCACCCCGAGTGGGCTGGGTATGCTTAGACGTGAGTCCCAGGCTCTCCACACCACTGGAGTCAAGCTATCCAGGCTGAATGAAGGCTGATAGCCAGAAACCGGTCCTTGGATGCTTGATTAAGGTCTGGGAAAGACATGGCTTGGTAGTTCGGACTGGACTGTTCCCATGAGGCACAGGGTCAGAGCTGATTTGCATATAGCCAGTCTCTAACCCAGGGTGGTGTGGAGTGCAAAAAAAACGATGGATTTAGGCCCAGATCCTTGTACTGGGGTGAATGTATGACATTGTTCTACATTCTGTCCATCAACTGTGTTTTTTGCAATTTTCACCCCGAGTGAGCTGGGTATGCTCAGACGTGAGTCCCAGGCTCTCCACACCACTGGAGTCAAGCTATCCAGGCTGAAGGAAGGCTGATAGCCAGAAACCGGTCCTTGGATGCTTGATTCCGGTCTGGGAAAGACATGGCTTGGTAGTTCGGACTGGACTGTTCCCATGAGGCACAGGGTCAGAGCTGATTTGCATATAGCCAGTGTCTAACCCAGGGTGGTGTGGAGTGCAAAAAAACGATGGATTTAGGCCCAGATCCTTGTACTGGGGTGAATGTATGACATTGTTCTACATTCTGTCCATCAACTGTGTTTTTTGCACGTTAGTCTCTTAGCACCAATGTTCAGAAATGCGGTCACTCCAGTAGACAATGAGGCCTCCCTTTTCTGGATTCAGGCCCCTGGGCTGCCAAATTTCTTTCTCGGTGCTGACTGGCTCGGTCACAGGTGCTCGTAGGCTCTCAGGTGCTTCGGAAGGCAGTAGCAAACAGAGTCACTATAGTAATAGTTGTTCGGACATCGTGGCCTCCTCCTTGGGCAAGGTAACCTGTAGCAGCTACAGGAGTGAAGGTCGAATTTACTTCCTCTGCGGGTGCAGCCTAGGCTCTTCTCCTGGCACTCGCACTGGCAGCTGTTCATGTTCAGTGGCTTGTTTTTGGGGCAACTCTTCTGGCATACACAGCCGCACTTCTGCTTGTCCCAACCCCAGTCAGGTTTGCAAGAATGTTTCTGTGCATGCTCAGGGCATACACAAGCACATGTGTTGTCCTGGAGGAGCATGGGACGCTCACAGCTTGCATGAGCAACGCCGCTACAGCCGCAACTGCAGGAATCCTCGTGGAAAACTTTGTGATGTTCACAGCTCGATTTGTGAAGGCCATTCTTGCAAATGCAACTACAGGTCTCCTCACTGAACATCTTGTGGGTCCCACACCTTGATCCGTTGAGGGCATTCTTGCAGACCCAGCTGCAGGTCTCCTCACTGAACGTTCTGTAGGGACAACAGCTTGGCCTGTCAAAACTGTTCTCACAGGCACAGGTACATGACTTCTCATTGAACATTTTGGGGGACTTGCAGCTAAATTTGTCAAGGCTGTTCTTACAGACACAGCTGCAGAATTCATTATTGAACACATTGTAAGGACCACAGTTGAAGTTCTCAATGCTGTTCTTACAGACACAGCTGCAGGATTCATTATTGAACACATTGTGAGGACCACAGTTGAAGTTCTCAATGCTGTTCTTACAGACACAGCTGCAGGAATCTTCACTGAACACCCGGTGGGCTCCACACACACCGGATCCTTCTGTTGTATCCCCTAAATTCTGCACTTTCTGATCCTTCATGCAGAGGCTCAGGAGTGGGTCCCAAGACAGACCATTCCTGCAGCTACCATTATGAGTGTTGCATCGTGCATCACCTACTCAGCAGACACTCTTCGCAAATTGGCAACAAACACCCCGGATCTCTGTCTTCATTCAATCTCTCCTGAAGACCCCCATACCAAATGCAATCACTGCACATACAAACGCACGCAGCAGCCTAACCCCAAACTACGGACAGTCAAAATGGCTCTGCTTAACTGCAGGTCACTTCCTAAACACAGCACCGAAATAAACTCACTAATCCAGAATTATGACATTGAAGTGCTGTTTCTCACGGAAACGTGGATCAACTCCGCATCCAACCCAGATATAATCCAAGCCCTCCCCCCATGGTATACAATCAAACATCTGGATAGACCGCAGGGATCAGGTGGCGGACTTGCAATAATCACGAAAGCCGATCTCACCTGCCACTTCAAGGATAGTCCAATCATCAACTGTGAAAATGTTCATTTTTCACTACATCTCTCGCCGGAAAAAACTCTGTCGGGTATACTTATATACAGACCCCCGGGACCCCTTGAACAGTTTCCTAACTCTCTTATAGAAATGGCCACTTCTCTAGCCTGTGTATCGCCCAACTTTACAGTGCTAGGAGATTTAAACATCGACTTCGACGACCCTGAGAACAAAACTGCGGATTACCTCAGGGAAGATCTCTCTGGAATTAGCCTATCACTGAAAAACCTCCTGCCCACTCACAAAAAGGGCAACCTTTTGGACCCCATCTTCTCAAATATCCAAGAACTCTCCACGTCCTCCCCCCTACCTATCCCCTGGTCTGACCACCACCTTATCCTCCTCAGTATCCCTATCTCCTATCAAACCAGGCCCAGCCTTCCACCCCAAGCGCCTTTGCGCCCGTGGAATAAACTCAACACTGATGCCTGGACCCACCAGCTCTTAGCCTCCACTCCTACCTTGAACCAAGATCCTTGTCTAGCAGACATCCAATTTAGAGATTGGATAGATTTGTTGCTGGACGCAGTTCTCCCCGTTAAACAGCTCACTAGTAAGAGAAACTCATTCAAATCCCCCTGGTTCACCTCGGAACTTCTTGACCTTCGCAAAAAATGTAAAAAACTGGAGCGTATCTGGAGAAAAGACTGGACCATGAACAACAAAGAAACCTATAAATCGGTTATGAAACAATATAAAACTCTGATCAAAAAGACTCAAGCCTTCTATTATGAACAGAAAATCTTGGCTGCATCCAACTCCTCCAGGGAAACTTACCGCGTGGTAAAAAGTCTTTTGAAAATCCCTGAGCCGCAGCCAGCCGCTGATCCCACCGGCACCAGGTGCACCCTACTCGCGGAGTTCTTCTCAGCTAAAATTTTAAAAATCACAATGACCTTCCCCAACACTTCTCCTCCAACTGTCCCCCCAGCGGGTCCCTTCAACCCCGACGCACCGACGCTGAGAGCCTTCCTCTCCGTCTCTACTGAGAAGCTGATGGATACTCTCAACCGGGAGAAGAGTGGATCCCCAGATGACCCAGCTCCTATGAGCAAACTTAAATTAATAGCCCCTACTATAGCTTCCCATCTCACGAGACTGATCAATGCCTCCCTCTCCTGCGGCATAGTCCCCGCTAGTTGGAAAAAGGCAGTAGTGCGTGCACTCATAAAAAAACCTCACCTAGACCCATTGGACCCTTCTAACTTCAGACCCATCTCCCTCCTCCCAGGCATCTGTAAAGTGGCTGAGAGAATTGTAAATGAACAACTCTCATCATTCCTAGAGTCTAACAATCTCCTTCGACACTCTCAAACTGGTTTCAGACCTGGACAGGGGACTGATACCGCCCTTCTGGCTGTGACTGAGGAAACAAGGTCCATTCTAGACGCAGGAGGATCAGTGGCAGTGATCCTCCTGGACTTGAGCGCAGCCTTCGACACGGTGGACCATATCATCCTTCTCCACCGCCTCAGAAAAACGGGCATTTCAGACACTGCTCTGGCATGGTTAAAATCCTACTTGGAACACAGGACCTTCCAAGTGGCCGATAGTCACGGCCACTCTAAATCTTTTCCCTTGAACTGTGGAGTCCCTCAGGGCTCCTCCCTGAGCCCCACTCTTTTTAATGTTTACATGGCCCCTCTGGATGACATCGTCTCTCCATTTGGCATAAAAGTGGTCATGTATGCTGATGACACTCTATTAGTTGTCTCAATCAACCAGGCCAATCAATCAATGTATAATCTAGTCTCCTGCCTGCACAACATATCTGTATGGATGGGCAACTCCAGGCTCAAACTTAATGGCGAAAAGTCTGGAATCATGCTGCTGGGCAACCCAAACAATCTCCCCAAAACCCTTGCCTGGCCAACTAGCATGGGCACTCCTCCGATACCAAAACAAGAAATCAAAAGCCTAGACATCTGGCTAGACCAAGACCTCAGCTTCAGAGCCCAAGCGAGGAAAACAGCCGGCACTTGCTTTGGGCTCATGCGAGCAGCCCGTAAGATCCTACCGCTCATTCCCCCCCAATCCAGAAAAATTCTGATTCAGGGCCTCATCTTGGCTAGATTGGACTATGGAAACGCCCTATACCTAGGGGCACCTGTAGCGGTTATAAAAAAAACTGCAACATATCCAGAACGCTGCAGCAAGACTTCTGACGGGAACAAAATCTAGATGCTCAGCCAGACCCTCCCTCAAAGCCCTTCATTGGCTTCCTGTCCAAGAACGCATTTCCTTTAAAGCCTTGTGCATCTCTCACAAAATCCTACAAGGCAAAGGTCCACCAATACTGAGACCCCTCATCAAACCACACAAATCATCTCGACAGCTCAGGTCGGACTCTCTGGTTCTAGCAAACGTTCCCAGAATAAGAAAAGTCCGTGCTGGCGGGCGCCGCTTTTCCTATAACGCGTCAAAGCTATGGAACAGTTTACCCCTTAACATCAGCAAAGAAAACAATCTTCTTTCATTTCGCAGATTATTGAAAACCTGGTTGTTCCCCCAATAAACCATCTCCAGGAGTACTGTCAAGGTTTCATGATAGCGCTGGGACGCCCGAAGGTAGCTACGCGCTCTAGAAATCCTAAAAACAAATCAATCAAACCAAATCGTGCAGGACCTGTTCCATGTCTCTGTGCTTTGGCCCCAATTTGTGACGGGAATGTTCCAGCGTAGGTGACATGCCTATCAGCAGAGGCCCTCTTCATGATGGAGCGCCGTTGGGCCAGGTAGCTGGTGCATCCACAATTGGTGTGATTGAGGAACAACTTGGACACCGTTCTTGGCTCCCGGATTGGAGGAATGGTTATCTCAATAAGGGTTCTGAGGATGAATTTCTGGCTGGTATTAACGCAGTTATTGCCTTCTCCATTGCAGCAGCCTCCACACCGGTACACTGTCACGCACTTGGGCTTATAGAAGGTGCTGGAGGAAGGTGGGTGCTCGTCAGACACTTTGATGCACACCTCACGGGGCTGGCAGTGGGTCTTCTCCAACTCTGCCTCCAAGCTTTTCATGTCCTGAATCCAACTGCTCATCTGGGTCTTAAAGCTTGGGCGGTGGTAGGGTGTGCCTCTGTGAAGGGTTTCTTGTTGCTGGGCCTTCTTCCTCTTCAAGCAGAGCAGGAATGGGGCGTAATCCCTTAGTCCCTCATTCATGTCTGACTGAAGTCAGTGACTGCCAATTGCTAAAGCTCAGCTGGGTCCTGAGGTGAGTCCTCCTGCAGCCTGGGATCCAGTTCAGAGTCCAGTTTTTGGTCGTTCGTGGAGGGTAAACCCAGGGCCAGTGCTAGGCATGGGCAGCGTGGGCAGCTGCCCAGTGCCTCGCACTCAGCCCACCAGCATGGGGCCACGCACTGGTGATGTGTCCTGTCGGTTCCCTGGCGATCCATTTTCAAAGAAAGGTGTCACCTTTCTTTGAAATGGAGGGGCCTCCCTCCCCGGGCCTCTCAGGGATGGTATCTGGATACATAAGGGAGGGAGACGCTCCCTTCAATTGAAAGGAGACCCATTCACAGACACTGTGGGAGGCCCATTGTCCATCATTTTGGCACCCCCATAGTTTTTACTTTTAGCCCGCAAGCAATTCTCACACCTATCGGACTGAAGGTGTGAGAAATGCTTGTGGGCTCAAAGTTAAAACTGTGGGGGGGCGACAAAATGTTGGACAATAGGCCTCCCACAGTGTCTGTGAATGGTCTCCTTGCAAGGGGCCACTTATCTACATTAGAGGGGCCTTGTACATTCCCTTTCAGCCCTGGGCCTCACAAATCCTAGAACCGGCCCTGGGTAAACCCTTATCCGCATAGGCGTTTGGCAGGGTCTGCAAGAGGGCAATGGTGATCAGCAGCATGATCAAAGCCCACATGACTAGCAAAAAATGTCCTGGGTGCCGTTTTCCGGTGAAAAAGGTCTACACAGGATCACAAATTGCTCTGCAATGTTCTGTCAAGGGATTCGGCTCAATACTTATTCTGAAGGCAAAGTACAATCAGGAAGAGAGGTCTTTTCTCACCAAAAATCTAAAACTTCTACCAGCAATGGTAAAATAGTGGACTGTAGATACAGCTGAAGAGATCTGTGCGTAAGCCGCGGGCCAGTGGTTGAACTGCTGACAAGGGATGTTGGCTCCTTCACAGGTCCATGAGGCGAAATGACTTCCTCTAGGTTAGCTAATGTCAGAGGCAACGAGAGACAGTGGTCCATGGCATGCAGAGCACCATTAAAAGAGCGATGGGAAGCTCCCTCATTCAATGTCAGCCGAGGTCACCAGGATCTCGCACCCTCGCCTACTTTTCTTGTTCTGTGTTCAGTTTATTCACTAACGACATGACGTGGTTTCTGACCCGACTGAGGCTCCACCATCCGCACAGAAGAGGAGATGCCGTCTCTCCTCTCCGCCCTCCTCTCACGCGCTGTGACGGCGCACGTGCGGGTCTCCATCTTTTTGAGTCTTATCTGCTGCTGGCAGGGACTTGGTCGTCGACAGGGTGAATTGGAGGGGAATTTCCAGTTCACGTGCACGTGTCGTACGTAGTTAGTTCATGCGAAAATATGAGCTCATTCTCTGGGTTTTCCTCTACCAGCCCATCTCTGCCCTGTGCTCTCCCAGTACCACGCATGGTCTAAAAGGTGGCCACTGGCAAAGTATAAACACGTACATGCCAACAGACCCGATGCAGGAGGGAGAGTTCCAGTTATACATACCAACGTTATAGAAGAGGCAGTGGGAGATTTAAAAAAATATAATCGGGAGAATGTACTTCTCCCATTGACTTCTACTGAATCAGAGTTAATTTCAGGCGGGAGACAACTGAGATAAAGTCATTTTCTGCTTCAGAAATGGGAAGTTTCCGGCCTGAATCGGGTCTATTGGCATGTATTCGGCTTTTTAAACCAAAATGCCTCTAGTTTAGCGGTCTCCTTCCTAAAATTGCCTCTGTGTTAATGTTTGTCAATCAGTAAAATACATTCCCCTGATTCTTTTCTGAAATCTCCCACTTGCCAGTTGTCAAATGTTGGCAAGTATGTAAACCTGCGAGGCCCTTCTTTTATCTTGGCCGCGCATTCATATAAAAACAAGCATTTACAATGCAATGGTCCCTGTATTATTAAAGTTAGAGCTATTGGCATTGCTTATGACTTTTTTTTAAATCATAAATAAATAGCATTGTCATTTACATTGCCAATAGCTTAATCGTTAAATAAATGGCATTGTCATTTACAATGCCAATAGCTTATTCGCTCGCATATGCATGACCTATTGCATTTACACACACACACACACAGCCCCACACACACTCACAGAGCCCCACACACACACACACAGAGCCCCACACACACACATAGCCCCACACACACACACACAGAGCCCCACATACATACACCCACACAGCTCCACACACACACACACAGAGCCCCACACACACAGAGCCCCACACACACAGAGCCCCCCACACACACACACAGAGCCCCCCACACACACACACCGAGCCTCACACACACACACAGTTATCAATTGTTTTAAATTTATTCTGATATATTCAATGCATCAATACCAAATTATAACCACTTTTTTTTCTTACTATGCTTTCACAATCATCATGAATTTTATCCAATGCCCTCAACTAGACATCGACACTCCTATCTATGTACACAATAACAAAAAATAACCATAAATACACATATTAAAACAATATAGTTGTTGCTTAGAAATCCATTTTTTTCTGGTCCCAAGGCATTTCGGGAATGAATCCCTTCTTCAGGGGAACTGTAAAAAATGTGCATAAACAAATATATGTATTTTATAATTACTATTCACAGCACATTAATTTGCAGAACAAGTTACATTTCGCTTTCACCTTATAGTTGAGAACCATGAACCCATCACCACGTGCATTAAATGAAGAAGTGCTGAAAAAATCATAGAAGAAACAAAACCAAAACAAGCTAAATCTACTCATCTTCAGATACTACTCACCAACTAACTTGCAACCAACAAGTATTTCTGCTGGTTCCACTGGCGGAAACGAATGTCTGTAAAATTATAACTGTATTAATCTGTAGTTTGCCATAACATCCTACAAGATGCTCAAACTGTACTGTGCTTGTAATCCCCGCAATCCATCATTCTACCCTTTGCCAGCTGACAATCAGGTAACCCCCATTACTACCAATTTCAAAACATTGATCTTAAACAACTGCTAAGACTACATTAATGCTCAACTGTCCTTTCCCCTTATATACCTGCTGGTGTAGTCAGACTCTGAGTTGTAACTCGTCTCAAGATCGCTGAACTGTGATTGATACCGTTCTCTCCTGTCAATGCTCCAGTTTCTGTAACAAGAAGTACCCGTCTGGTTAACTCCCTTGTTTACTCATGTGAAACTGAGAACCTAATAAATGGGACGTTCTTTACCTATTGCAGCTCCACTCTCCTCCGCAACTTTGCTTTTTCAAAATCACCACGTTCTTGTAAATAATGGTCTCTCTTCTCAATAACACTTAGTGGTAAAGCAGTTTCCTTTCAAGCAGAAAATGAGAATATATGTCTACATTAAACAACCGCCACAAATACTTCCTAGTTCCACTACTCTTCATGTAAAAAAACACTCATTACCTTAAAGAAAAAACACCCTCCCACGTAGCAGCTTCTCTCGCTGTAAAATACTGCCTCTATCAATTCTTCGCCTATGAACACATCACCAAAAGATTGCCATTATTCAAAACATCTATATCATCACCCACTACCATTCCCGCGGTCACTACCACATACCTCTGTGATGAAACACGCGTGTTCGTACCCTCCATACACCCAGCTTCCCGACGCAATTCATTACAGCTGCTTGCTCAAGTATCATTGCTGAGAACTAGACATTAATGACGGACTCCTAAAACTACAAACCGACGGTGGACATCTTTGAAGAGTATCTTTGAAGAGTAAACAGTGTTGTGTACTTTACTCTGCATATTCAAGGCTGACCATACAGCACGCATGCAGCCAATGCACAATGCCCAAAAAAAAAACCTCTGTGCACTCTACTACACGTTGCAACACTTCTACGTAGATCAATACCATAACCACCATCTGGAGCAGTTCTCGCAGCTCAGCGTTGTTGCAGCGGGACGAGGAACAGGGGGGTGGGGGGGCCGAAAAAGCAAGCTAGCGAGACGGGGAACAGGGGGGTGGGGGGGTCGAAAAGCAAGCTAGCGGGACGAGGAACAGGTGGGGTCAAAAAGCAAGCTAGTGGGACGAGGAACAGGGGGGTCGAAAAGCAAGCTAGCAGACTTACCTAAACATGCGACCTCCGGCTGATCACCACCATCTTTCTCCGAGGCGAGGCAGAAATGCCTCGGAGAAAGCACGGTCATTTTTCGGATTGAGGGGCGTGTTTTCGTTCTCTCCTCTTCCCATTGGCTGGAAGGTACAATTCCAGTCAATGGGAAGAGGAGAGAAAGTAAATAGAAAGAAGCGTAAAAAAACGCCCCCGAATCCGAAAAAGACGGGGCTTGAACCGAGTGACGCCCCTCTCCTCCAATGGTTGGCCTCCGTTTAGGAAGCCAGCCAATGGAGAAGAGGGGTGGGTTCCAAGCCCCCTCTAAGAAACATTAATTCTTCGGAGCTCCGCCCACTGCTTACGCAATGCGACGGAGTCCTCGACCTAAAAATGGCCCTTGTTGCAAAACACGGGATTAAATTCATCCTCCATGGGTAATATGTGGTAAATATCTCACCCCATCCAGCTAATTTGTAATCTGGACACTAGGCCTTGCAAAAAAGCTGTGGATTAAATTCCGATACCGGTGGAGACTGGAGTGTGCACTGGGACTTGGGGGCTTATATCACACCTTCCTGTTTTCCCCTTAGCGATATCTGCACATTAGTCCTGTTTAAATTAATCAGAGTAAAGGGCCTGGAAACAAAGGTAAAACATGCGGAATTTGTTCTCTAAAATATATCAATTTTGCTTGTTTTACCTAATTTCCAAGAGAAATACTGGAAAAATAAGCTATTTAACACATCGAGTAAGTGCTCCTCCCTTTTCTGACCTAGCCCGAACGTAGACGGGGTCTTTATGAGTCTACCTATTATTTATTTATTTATTTATTTATTTATTTTGAGTCCTCATTTACTACCCAGGTTAAGCAATTAACGTCTACCAGGGCGCGACACACCATCTCAGACATCTGGGTGACAAAGCTCTAGATCATGGGTACTCACAAACTTTCTCTCGGGGGCCAAATTTACAGTGTGGTTTGTGGCTGAGGGCCGCACCGGTGGGGGCGGGGTCAGTGGAGGAGGGGGCGGGGTTAGAGTAACAAAAAAAACTGTGACCATGAGGTTGAACACAGGTCCCTGCAGCGGATGCCTTCGTCCACTGAGCCACCAGACCCGGCATACACATATCTCTCTCTCTCTCTCTCTCTCTGTCACCCTTCCTCCATCCCTCTCTCTCTCTATTTCTCTCTCTGTCTCCCTCCAGCTCTCTCTCTCTCTGTCTCCCTCCATCCCTCTCCCTGTCTCCCTCTGTCTCACTCACTGTCTCACTCCCTCTCACTCCCTCTCTCTCCCCCTCACTCTCCCTCTGTCTCACTCCCTCTCTCTCCTTCACTCTCCTTCCCTCTCCCTCCCACCCCCTCTCCTTCCCTCTCCTTCCTTCCCTCTCCCTCTCCTCCCCTCTCTCCTCCCCTCTCCCTCACACCCCTTCCCTCTCCCTCACTCCCCTTCCCTCACCCTCCCTCACCCTCACTCCCCTTCCCTCACCCTCACTTCCCTTCCCTCACCCTCCCTCACCGTCACCCTCACTCCCCTTCCCTCACCCTCACTCCCCTTCCCTCACCCTCACTCCCCTTCCCTCACCCTCCCTCACCCTCACTCCCCTTCCCTCACCCTTATTCCCCTTCCCTCATTCTGCAGGATGAGGGAACTCATTTTTGCATCTGCAAAATGAACGAGACGCCCTTTCACTCGTTGTTTTATGTTTTTGTTTGATATCATATTTCGGATAGTAAACCATTATCAGATCTCTCCAACAGCTCGTGACGGATTCTTGTCAAACTGTAATGTGGCAACTGCTGTAAGCGACATTTAATGTCTGCCTAGTGCCCACATTACTTCTGAGATGTTATTTTGGCAGGGCCTGCGTGGACTGTGAGGGTATGGAAGGAGGGGAGGGAGGGGGGCACCGGGGAGTATAGGGTAGGCGCTGAGGCTCACGGTCTCCACTGCTGACCGTGTGAATCACTCTTTCTTCTTATGGGCAGGGGGAAGCTGCGGCCCAGAAACGGCATGTATGGATGTGAACAGAGAATTTATTGCAGGAGTGGATGCTGAGTAAACGATTTGTTGAGAGACAGAGGTGATGATCACCCATGCTATATAGACAGGGCCTACACATTAGGTAGTGTGTTACAGGTCACACAGGCGTTTTTTGGCAGGGTGACTCAGGTATGCAGCCTTCCCAGGTTGAAAATTGAGTACAGTTACATTGGGTGACATGGTGACCTGATAGCAAGCACTACATAAAAACATGTACTTGTCACAAAGATGAGTGCAGCTGGCCCCCACCGGCTCATATTAAGCATTGCCAATTGCTGTGTCCCCCAGGTTCACATGCCGTGTTCTCTCCTAAACAACATACCTCCATCCTCGGCCCTAATACGAACCTACAAAACGGCACCGCACAAACTACCTCATCCACCTCTCGCTTCCACCACATGCTTTACACACCCACTCACCAATTTATGTGTGCTCAACCCTGACACTCAAACCACACCTCGCCCCTCAAGCTCACCCTTCCTCTCTCCTTCAGCCAGTTTCACATCCATTCACCTTTCACTTTCACTTTCACCACATGCACACCCTTGCACTCAACCACCAATCTACGTGTGCCACACCCTCCCCCACATCATACATCCCCACCTGCTCTCCCCTCACGCTCAACCCCCTCATCCCTCAAGCTTACCTTCCCTCTTTCACTCTCTAAGCCTCACACCCACCGCTCACTTCCACCGCATAGACACACTCGCACTCTCTCAAGCACCCCTACGCGTGTTTGTAGTGGGAACGCTCCCAGTAAGTAGTAATGAAAGAATGAAATATCCAGAAAGTAAATCGTATATCTGAAATACGAGTTAAGGCAAAGATTGGAACGCAAGCATTCCAGAACACATACTATGTCATTAGGAACTATAAACATACAACGTACTTTAAAGACATAGTGCAACAGGGTTTTGAATATTACTTACATGCTACAGTGTTCCACCCTCAAACCTGCTCTCTTTCCCTCGCTCGGCCTCGCGCTCTCCCTCACAAACACCCCTCCCACTGCCATTCACCTGCACGCCCAAACCCCACTTAATAATGCCTCAAGCTCCCTCTCCCTCGCCGCCTTGACTACGGGAACGAAGCCATGCGCAGAAGAGTTTTACAGCTTTCACGGCGCGCCCTGTGGCAAAGTAAACAAACATTGTTATTTTATAATATTCGCTTTTAATTTTAAGCCTTGGTTACACAACTCACCTTCAGTCCATCAATGCCCCTGCGACCTTTTCTCCCCTTTGAACCTTTGCCGCCACGTCCTCCCTTTTCACCTCAACCACCTTGGTCCCCCTTTGAGTCTCTCAGAGTCTGGCTTCGGTTACACACGCTCTTTAAAAATGCTTTTTTGAATCACGGGTACAATGTCTGCAAGGCCCGCGGGACGCCAGGGAAGGCTTGCCGGGCCGCTGGCGGCCCGCGGGCCGTACTATGAGTACCTGTGTTCTAGATCAACCTAGGCCGTGCCGGTAGTTGTGTCGCAGAAACCCATTCGACATACAAGCAATAACCAAAAACGGGTAAGCTGCTGAGCCAGATATTTAGCCCACCACAGGACGCCTCCTGTTAAAACTCAAACAAGGGCCAAGGCAGCGTAATCATCGGACAGGGGAAAAAAAAAAACCCCGCCAGAGACTCTCGGAATTAACCCCAATTCAAAAGATGCCAGAAGGCTCGCTTATTCTGGTTTCCCGGCCTTGCTAGGTCTAATTTAGTGACTTGTAGTAGTGATGCTTGCCATTCCTGTACAGTTGGTGGTGAAGAGTCTTTCCACTTTCTGCAAATTTGTCTTCTAGCCAGCAAGCTAGAATAAAACAAAAGATTTTTCGCTGGCCCTAAGACTTCATTTACTAATCCAAAGATTATGTGTGTTGAATTTAGCATAATTTGCAGATCAAGAGAAATTGACAAAAAGCGGCTTACCGATCCCCAAAAAGGGGACAAAGTTCGACACTAAAAAACATATGCAGATCCGAAGCCGCTCTTTTTCCGCATCTCATACAGGATACCGGTGAGCCTTGTGAGAATTTAGAGAGCCTCTGTGGTGAATCGTATGCCCTATGCAATGTAAAGAGATGGTTGCGACGTAGCCAAGCTGGTTTTACAATATTCCACAGTGTTTTAAAAGAATCCAACCAAAGATTAGTAACGTCTAGGGCTAAAAAGAGGCTTCCCCAAAGTTTATCGGCCAATTGGAATTCGCCGTCCAATTCCTCCAACATTGTATGGTACCAGAAGGAGACCTCCTTCTTGAAGGGGCTTTAATCTAGTAGCTGGAACTCAAGCTGGTTTCCTCCTCCCACTAGGAACCTACTCTTAGTCACTGTCTGTGCCTGACCCCAGCTAGTCATCTGCAGGTATTTAAACTTTGAAAGCTCTAATCCAGTCCTGTCCCTAATTGATTTCCATGATAAAAGATCTCCTTCTAAAAACAGGTCGCCCCATTCTTTAAGCCCTGCCTCCCTCAAAGGTAAAGCAAGGTATCCTTCAGCCAAGCCGGGGTCCCTGGTGAATCCTAAAGAGGTGCTTTACTGGAAAAATAGCCCAATGAGACCGAACTACGAAGTTTAAACCAGGTTTTAGTCATCCCTTGTAGGACTTTTAATTTTATTTTCTTAAAGAATTTGGGGTCCCCGAAATTAAACAAAAAACCTTCCAAGGAGAGTCTCGCTCCACTCAGCATGGCTCTAAACATGCTGCCTATCCCACTACTGGTAGGCATCTTCAAAAGCATGCGGGAATGAGTAAATTGGAATGCCCATGCATACAGTTGAAGGTCAGGGGCTGCTAAACCTCCCTTTTCCCTACGCCGCCTCAGTTTTTTAAAGGCAATCTTGGGTGTGTGTTGTGCCCAAATAAATGAATTAATGTTGCTCTGCAGCTTTAATAAAAGTGAGGGTTCAAAATATAAAGGAATAGTGTTAAACAAAAAAGTGACCTTTGGCAAAATGGACATCTTAACGAGGTTAACCTTCCCCAGCATGCATGGAGGTAAGGAAGACCATGTTCTCATTAGTTTCTTACAGTCCCTAGCTACTGTTAAGAAATTTGTTTCAACTATTTTATTGATATCTTGTACGATGGTGATCCCCAGGTATCGCATTTTAGGACTGGTCTGCATACCCCCGTCCCCACAATTCTAGACCATGATCTCCGTTTTCGAAGCATTAATCTCGTAACCTGAGATTTCTCCAAATTCCTGAGCGAGTTTAATCACCGCGGGGAGGGCCGAAGCCAACTCTGATGAAAAAGATCATAATATCATCGGCGTACAGGGCTACTTTTTTTTCCCACTCTCCATATTTGAACGACTTGATGTTAATGTCGTCCCTACGTTTTTGAGCAAAGGGTTCAATATATAAATCAAAAAGGAGAGGGGAGAGTGGACATCCCTGACGCGTTCCCCGCGTGATATTAAACGGGTCAGACACAGCTCCGTTCACTAAGAGGCACGGCAAAGGGTTTTGATAAAGCAAACTCACCATGCGCCGAAACCTATCTCCGATGTTAAATTTATCTAAGACCCCCGACTGGTATGACCAATTCACTGTGTCGAAGGCCTTAGTAGCATCAAGGGTGAGCACAGCCAAAGGAATGGAGCATGTGGATGCTACATCAATGGCCCCTATCAGATCATACTTTAATTCAACAGTTGCCTGCCCTTAACAAACCCCCTTTGGTCGTGATGTAGAATGTCTCCCGCCACTGACCCCAATCTATTAGCCATCACAGAGGCAAAGATTTTGTAATCGACATTCAATATCGAAATTGGTCTGTATGACCCACAATTTGATGCCGATTTACCTGGTTTTAGTATCAGAGTTATCGAGGCTTCATCCCATGAAGCTGGAGGTGACAACCCATCTTGGAGAATCTGGTTAAATAATGTGGTTAAACTAGGGACAGCGACCGATTCTAAAGATTTATAAATCTCGGCAGGCAGGCGATCCGGTTCTGCCGCTTTCCCCTTCTTAATACCCTTAATAGCCCTTTTCACCTCTTCTTGTGTGATAGTTCAATCTAACCAGTCCTGCTGCTCCAAGGTTAATGAGGGAAGTTGAATTTCGCTCAATGAGCCATCTATAAGACTCGGCTCTATGACTCTGTTCTCTCTATAGATTTATTGGAAGAACATTCTAAAAAGCCTCCGAATGTCCTCATCAGATGTATATTCCACATTATCCTGGATAATAAAACTGATATTGTTTCGCACTTGATCAGTTTTTGACTTCCAGGCTAAAAGTTGGCGAGCCTCTTCACCATACTCAAAACGGGCAATTTTACTGGCCTCCCACCTGAGCATTATTCGAGTGTTCAGTACTGAGTCCAGGTGCCCTTTTGCTCTCAACAGCTCTTGTTGTAGGTCCTGTCGGATGTTAGCGGGAGCATCCAGGTGTAAGTCTATTTCCCTTCGTATTCTTTCAATCTCCGCCTCTTTAGCGGCAAGCTCTTCTCTATGTATTTTATTCTTATACGTACCCCTACTGGTTAGTTGTCCCCTTAGAAAACCTTTATATGCATCCCAGACAGAGCTTAATGAAGCCGAGCCTAGGTTAACCTTCATGAAGGATTCTGATTCATTAATTAGGAATGCAATCTCTTCAAGTTCCAACAAAAGGAAGCGGTCAAATGACCACATCCTAGGAGAGACCTTAGACAAACATTCCAATCTTAAACAAACTGCAGCGTGATCTGATAAGTGTATAGTAGAATAATTAATCGATTTTACTACATTCTTCAAAGACTGACTGACCAAGATGAAATCAATCCTTGATTTGTGGTGATATTTAGGATTGTAAAAGGAAACACCTAGCTGCTGACCTGACCTAACTCTCCATATGTCCAAAAAACCATACTGTCTCATACTTTCTAATAGAAAAGACCTAGTTTTAGAGGCAATTTGCGCACGACTATTAGGAGATTTATCCAAAAAAGGATCTAACACAATATTAAAATCACCTGCAAAAATAATCGGGCCTCAGTAGAGCAGTAAATGCGAAAAAATGGTTTTAAGGACAGAGGGATCATCATGGTTTGGGCCATAGTAACCCACTATTGTTACAGATGTTCCTGTAATACTCGCAGTAACATTCACCCATCTACCTACAGGGCTACCAACTTTGAGACTAACCGAGCTTTTAGCGATTTTTAAAGAGAACCGCTACTCTTCTAATATTCATGGTCTGGGTTGTAGCAATACAAAGGTCTATCCATCTGTTTCTTTTTACTAGGGAAAGCATCTCGGGTTCAGTCATGTGTGTCTCCTGGAGGATAATGACCTGCGCACCTGAATCTCGCAAATACTGCAATAGCTTTTCTCTCCTAGGTCTGGTGCGAAGGCCATTAATATTCCAGGAGAGAACTTCAAGACTATTCATAGCAGAAGCTCCCCCCACCTATCTTATATGCCCTATTTAACATAGACCCATAGAAAATGTAGAGACTCTCAACCTCGCACACAGATGTCATCTTTACAAAAGCCACCCCATAAAAAAAAAAATAATAATACAGGGAGGAAAATGAGGAAACTTTACTGTTTTATCCATAACAGTGCCCACCCACTTACCCCGTGCCCTACTCCAACCCACCACCCCCCATGGGAAACCCTTCCCCTATCTATCCGGACCGAGTCCAGAGATAGTGCCTCCCCCCCCCCCCCGGGTCCCGTAATGCTTGTGCAGTAAAAAAATATTATTTTTATTTTTCTAGAATAAAATAGGGGACTATGGTGCCTATGAGGTGCCTCTAGCTAATATTAAGACCATAGTATAAACTCAAAACAAAGAGAGGTGTAAAAATATATTCTTTTCATTATTATTTATTATTTATATGTTTTTACTTTTATATTTCTTTCTAGGTTGGTCACCTCGACCATATCTATACACCTCTCAATACTCCATCGGAGAGCACAGAACCCCAATCTATCTATAACCAATGAAAAATCAATAACTTAGACTTAGGGACCCCCTTTTTTCCCCCAATCTAAGAGGAGCTCATCTGCCATGTCTGCCGATCTAACCTTGTACATCTTATTGTTGTACTTTATTTGCAGTGCTGCTGGAAACTTAAGATGTACGACTGCACCTAGCTTCCTGAAGGCCTCTAATCTCCTCCCCAACTCCCATTGTTTATCGAGGGTCGTCCTAGATAAGTCTGATCTGATCTGGAAGGTAAACCCCTTACCACTAACAGATTTTTGCTTAAGAGCTTGATTTAAAATAAGCTCTTTGATGGAGTAGGTGAGGAAATTTACAAGGACTTTCCTAGGCTTTGTTCTCTGAGGATTCTTCCTAAAGGGGTCTCTATGAACTCTTTGGATGTCAGTGTCTAAAACCTCCGCTGACAGCTCAAGCCCCAAGGAATCCTTTAAGAGCGTGACTACAAACTGCTTAATATTGGAGCCTTCACTCCCTTCAGGGATATTCAAGATGCGAAGATTGTTGCGACGTGCGTTGTTTTCCAAAACTTCCATTCGCTCAGATAAAACCTGATCTTCTCTTCTTAGATTAACTACATCTGCCTTGGCCTTTTCCAGGGGAGGGAAAGCCCAGCCACAGTCTCTTCAAGCGCAGCCGTCCTTGAAGACAAACCATCCAATTTACTGTCCAAAGATTCACAAAAATTCCTGATTTCTGACTGATTGGCCGTGGATGTTTCGAACCCCTTTTTAAAATCCATTGGAAGAGAAGCAAACATAGCTTCCAGGGAGACTGCTTTGTCTGCCCCAATCTGAGCTTCCTCAGGCAAACTACAACTCTCAGCCATGTGCTCTTGCTGTACTGCCCCCAGGTCCAATGTCTCCGTAGACAGATATGCGCCTGAAGAAAACTCCTCACCTGACCCACTAACCTCATGTGGCATTCTATTCACCGTAACGATGACTGCGGACTCTAACCCTTTCGCCCCCTCACAGCTCTGAACCTCCGCAGAGGGATCATTGACCAATGGAACATCCTCCATGTCTACAGTTACACCTGAACCAAAAGAAGGAGAAAAAAGGAGAGGGATAATCAGGCGATGAAATAGTGATTTGCTCAAGAGAAGGGGTAGTATTCTGTAACTCCAAAACCTGGGGTATTACCTTAAAGTAAGATCTTAATGAAAGAGTCAACTTAGAAGCGAGAGTGGAGGTTGATTTTCCTTCTTTAATTATTTTAGGGTCCTTTGTACGCTTAGCTTTTATCTCTCCATACAAGAAGGTAGAGGCTTTCAATTTTAGTTTCGGGATACTATGGCCCAACCCTTGTGTCCTCGTATTGGTACTTTTTGGTGACACTGAGGGAGGGGCCTTTTCCTTAGACAGAACTTCCACCTTGGGCTGCGCTTTTGCCCCCGCCTTCCCCTTTTACATGCCTTTCTTGATTGTAGGACTCCTTTCTCTTCCCCATAAGCACTAACTACTGTTTCAACTGTGTCAACTGTATTCACTGTGCCCCCCCTCACCACCTCACCAGATTCTTGAACGGTGGTCGCAAGTCATCTGTGCCTGTGGTTCCATTAATTGGTAAAATGTCCAAGCTTTCTACCTGCTCAGCCGTGCTGACCCTGCTGAGCCTGCTGCTACCGCTGTCCCGTGTGGTGAGGAGAAGGCTCCGGAGCTTCCTACCTCTCCGGAGCTCCAGGGCGGCTGGCCCCCAGTGCAGCAGCCCGGGGGGTAGAGAGAAGCAGTGTCGGCCAGGCACATGCGCTCAGTTCAACTCCGCCGCACCACACACGCGGAGACGCCGAGTCAAGCCGCAGAAATGTCAGCGCGGCGGTTGACCAAAGCACGCCACACAATGAGCCGCAGCGCCAGGCGCCGACCAGAAACACCCAGGAAATCTCCGCCGTACAACAAACGGGACCGCCGGACCGAGAACGCCAACTCCGCCGAACACCTAGCCGACGCGATGAGTGCCAACTGGGGGACACCCAGTGAAAGCTCCCATCGCTCCACAAGCGCCGGGACCAAGATGCAGAGTCAGCGCAAGGCAGGACAAACACGCCAGCCCAGCCGAGAGCCAACGCGGTGAGCATACACCAAGGGCTTCCAGGGGGGTGGAATCGCTAATTAGGCATCAGGCTAGAGCAACAAAATTCCGCCTAAGACACCACACAAACATAGTGTGCCTCAACCAAGTCGCATTACGGGAGACACCGGGACGGAGCACTGCAGCAGCTCAACATGCTGCCGCCATGTTTCCCATTCCCATTTCCATCGTCCTAACATTCTTGATTATGGGCAAATAACTTAAGCTCCCCGAGCCTACACAAATGAATGTGTCCTTGTGTAAAGGCACTTGTGTGATTGCAAAGCGCTCCAATACCTTTGGGTGGTGTTGGTGCTATATAAAACTGCACACAAAAACTGAAAGAATCACAGTGTTAGGCTGCTTTTCAGTAGTGAACATGAAGAAATACATTGCATCTGCAACCACATTAAAAGGACTACTTTTGCCATGGACACTGAGGGGCAGGCAGACCTTGATGACAGTCAAGACTCAGCCTGGCTCCTTTGAAGAGAATTCAAGTTAAGCAACAAAGGCGCATGGAAACACTTTACCGGTAAATGCAAAAAAAGTAGGAAAGTGTCCCACCCTATGAAATGAGAACCAGCAGGGTGAGACACACACAGTTCAATTATTTAGCACAGGAGAAACGTGGCTATGCAATTACAGCAGAAGACACAGGTACTTTAGAAGTTCTGACATGCACTGTGATAACACATACCTGATTCACTTGAGGTTTCATTTCCCAGCTATAAACACTAGTGCTGAACGGCCACATATGGTGTAAACACTCCACACACCTAGTACCCACACGTGTGCCAAGTAGAAGCAGCCATACACACATGCTCCAATCAGCTTGTCAGATATACACTAACAGGACATTAAAAGGCAGAACACTCCAACTCACTAGACTTAAATGGAAGCTTAATGAATGAAATGAAATGAAAAGATAATTTATATAGCGCGATGGCTACCCTGGGGCGTCCCAGCGCTGCAGAGGTTGGGCTAAGGGAGAGTACGCTACATCTTATATCGGTTTATTAAAAAGCCAGGTTTTAAGGAGCTTTCGGAAGGTCAGTAGTTTAGGCTCTGATCTGATTGTGAGGGGGAGCGTGTTCCAGATCTTGGCTAGGTTGTAGGAGAGTGAACGGCCTCCACACCTCGCTTTCTTGATTCGAGGCACTGTGGTGAGATAGGATGTCCCGGATCTGAGGTGTCGGTAGGGATGATAAGCTTTTACAAGGGGACGATTGATATCGGGGCCTGTTCCCCAATAGGAACGATGGGTAATACACATGGCCTTGAATTCAATCCTCGATTTTACAGGGAGCCAGTGAAGGTCTTTCAGTCGGGCTTTGACTGAGACTCGTCGGGGAATATTGAGAAGAGTCCTGGCGGCACAGTTTTGGACAATTTGGAGTCTGTTAAGCGTGGACTGTGGGGCCCCGAGGTATAGAGCATTTCCGCAGTCAAGGCGAGATAGAATCAGCCCTTGGACCATAATCCGTCTTGAGTGGAGAGGAAGAAGGGGGAGGATCTTACGTAGTAGCCTCAGGAGCCCTGAAGCAAGTGGCGGATAGCTTGGTTGCCTGGTAGTTAAAATTGAGTGTTATGTCCAGCCAAATGCCGAGGCTTTTGATTTGTTCTTTGGGTACGGGGGGACAGCCTAGGCAGGGGGGCCAGATGGAATCGATGGATTTGGTGATGGTATTTCCCAGGAGCATCATCTCTGTTTTCTCCCCGTTTCGTTTTAAGCAGGAGGTCGTCATCCAGGCGGCGACTGCTTCCAAACATTTGTGTAGGCTGTGGTGGGAATTGAGAGGGGGATCCAGTGCTACCACTAGCTGTGTGTCGTCCGCATAGGTGATAATTTTCACTCCAAAGGGGTGGACGACATCAGCCAGTGGGCTAAGGTAAACGTTAAAAAGGGTGAGGCTCAGGGAGGAGCCCTGGGGCACCCCACAATTCAGGGGTTTGCTGAGAGAAGTGAAATCTTTCTCGAATATCTGAAAAGAACGATCTGTGAGAAAGGATCTCAGCCAAGTGATCGCCGTTCCCGAGATGCCTATCCTACTGAGACGGTGAAGACGGATGTTGTGATTTACAATGTCGAAGGCGGCACTAAGGTCGAGGAGAACGATGGCCGATGACCCACCGCTATCCAGGATCCTTCTTGCCTCCTCCGTCACTGCAACCAAGGCTGTTTCTGTTCCGTGGAGGGGCCGAAAGCCCGTCTGTGAGGAATCAAGTATGGCATTCGATTCCAGAAAATGTGTCACGACTGAATTGACATACTTTTCTAATAGTTTGCTAAGCCAGGGTAGCAGAGAAATAGGTCTATAGTTGGAGGGGTTGTTTTGATCAAGGCTTGGTTTCTTTAATAGGGCCTTGACCATTGCTCGCTTCCATGGGGGCGGGACGATGCCAACATGGAGAGAGGAGTTAAGCAGGTCCAGAATAGTGGGTGAAATCTGACTAGTGATCGGGATGAGAGCTCGCGGGGCGGCCGGGTGAGTGGGTGATCTTGATTTGACCTGCTGCATGATACTCTCTAAATGACTGAGGTCCAGGGGCGGGATATATGTGAGGGTGGCGGGTAATACTGACGCAAGAGCTGTGTCTGGGGGGCAGCTAGTCGGAGGGGCGTTTTGCGTAAAAGAGGAGTTAATGATTTCTATTTTACGATAGAAGAAGTCCGCTAGCTCATCGCAGTGAGCTTGAGTGTTGCAGTGCTCCTTAGGTGTCTCTGGTAGTTGAAGTAGAGATTTTGCTATCCGATAGATCTCCTTGGGTTTAGAGGCTGCCTTGTCAATTTTTTCCTCAAAATACTTTGCCTGCGATAGTTTAATACTAGTTTTGTAAGTTTTGATTGCTGCCCTGTAGGCTGTTTTGCCCGTTGGTAAGTAGTCGAGGTGCCATTTCCTCTCAATTCTCTTACAATTTCGTTTGCCGTCTCGTAGATCAGTGGTGTACCACGGGGCGGTCGCGTTCCCCCGCTTGGGGTTGGTATATTTGAGTGGGAGTACCAGATCTAGAGATTTGGTGATGCAGATGTTATAATTCTCGTTGCCCTCTATAGGGTTGGAGGTTTTGGTAGGTTTGGTCGAATCAAGGTTCTCCAGCCATAGCGGCTGGGGAAGTTTGGACCAATTACGTGACTTTTGGACAGTCGAGGGTTTTGGTAAGGGGTGATTGGGGAGGGTCCATGTGAGAGGAATAAGGAAGTGATCTGTCCAGGGGAGGGTAGAGGGGTTTCAACTTGTAGGTTCGGGCAATTACTGAATATAGGATCCAGAAGATGGCCTTTTTGATGGGTGGGCCCAAGGACTAGTTGCTGTAGTTCGGGGGCACCTAGACTAGAGGATAATTCTCTGGCTTTTAAGTCATTAGGGTCATCAAGGTGGGTGTTCAGGTCCCCCAGGAGCGTGAAGTTAGCAGAGCTGAGAACAAAGTTTGCAACCGTTGGGTCAAGGTTAGAGAGGAATTGTCCTTGCGTCCCGGGTGGGCGATATATAAGCATGCCTGAGAACGTGTTAGTGGGACTGAATTTTATAGTGAAGGGAAGGCATTCACTGTCTGGGACATGGGTGGGGGTGCTAGTGATTTCATAGCCTATCTTGTGGATCACTGCTAGTCCACCACCGATTCCTGTTTCGCGGTCACGGCGGAATATTTGGTATCCTTGTGGGAGAGTTTGCACCAGATCAGGTACTGATTGTTCATGCAGCCAAGTCTCTGTGAGGAAGAGGATGTCTGGGTTTGCATCCTCTATCAGTAAAGAGATTTCCAAGGTGTGCTTGGGAAGGGATCTACAATTGAGCAAGAACATGGAGTAATGTGTAGGTTCCATTTTTGCATGAGGTGATAGATAGAATCCGCACTGACTGCAAGTGGGGTGTTGTATGGATAAATCCCGGGAGTGGTGACATGGTGGGACAGCATCCTTTCTTAATTGGAGGAGGGAGCGTGGGCTATATTTTCTGACCCGGTGGGGTGACCGGACAGGGGGGGTGGCCCCTTGCCCCGGCCGGCCGCAGACGGGCGCAGACGGGCTTGCCTTCCATTGCGCGCGTCCGTTGCGCGCGTCTGTTGCGCGCGTCCGTTGCGCGCGTCTGTTGCGCGCGTCCGTTGCGCGCGTCCGTTGCGCGCGTCCGCTGCGCGTTCAGTGGAGGCACATTGTTTTTATATGAGAGGCGGGGGCGTGGCCTCAGGGCCGTGGGCGTGGCCTGTGGGCTCAGGAAGAAGAATGGCGGCGAAAATCACAGTGCCGTGGCAGCGTTAATATCGGGGAGGGAGGAGGTGGCAGAAATGAAAAGCTGCAACAAAGGGAAAAGTAGTGATGGGGAGGGGACGGGGTGATTTGTGGATGGGGCAAGTGCTGGGAGGTGTGAGGGAACAAGCAGTGATGGAAGGGAGAAGATAGGGAAACAAAAAGCAGCAACAATGGGAAAAGCACGGATGGTGGAGGGTGTGATCTGTGGATGGAGCAAGCACTGGGAGGTGCATGGAAGCAAGCAGACAGGAGAAAAGAGGTGGGGGAATGAAAAGCAGCAACAAAGGGAAAAGCAGTGACTGGGAGAGGGTGATCTGTGGGTGGGGTATGAGGGCGGGTGTGAGGAGACGGGCTGGAAAAATACAAACACTGTGTAGAGAGCTGAAAAAGAAAGAAAAAGGTAGATACTAAAATGATTGTAAAAACTGGAATAGTGGATGTTTACAAGTACTTGGTCCATGCTCTGGGGGAAGAGCTAAACACAAGAAGAGGCATGAATACATGCATGCCAGGGACAAATGGTGACAAAGAATAAAAGACAGATGATGGAGTGAGCAAATGGGAAGCCTGTGGGCAGGCTAAAACCCACAGATTAAACACTACATGTTTCTTCTAGACAGCAAATGCGCTGCCTAGCTGAGAACTAAAAACCTCTTCCTCGAAGTGATGCTGGACTGAGAAGAACGTCAACCTTCTACAAAAAGAGTTGCCTTCTGGACAGTTACCAATAACATACTATAGACATACATTATCAAACTGTTTACTACTACGGGTGTAATACAGGTCTCTGCAGCACTGCAGCGCAACAACCCCCCCCCCTTCTGGAAGCCCCATTCTGCTTCGGTCTATGAATATCCGCGAACTATGGAAGACTGAGGCTCATCACCACGTTCTACAAGGGGGGACAATCATTTTGTAACACCATTGTTTTCTATCTAATAGAGGGAGATTGTTCTAATTATTTCCCAAGTACTAATGCATTAGCCACACTTGATGGAGCAGTTCAATTTGAGTATTGCATTTCTCACTGCGTCTGGGAAAGCAATAGTGTGGGAGGTATTGTCAAATGTATTTGTAAATGACACGCATATAGTACAGAGTAATACCACTTTTGAGGAATTGGTATTATTTTGTGAGTTCACCTGGACTTGTGCCCCCAAGTTACAGTTAGGACTTTTGCAAATATGTCTCCACTCTCACCACACAAGCGTCTCTGTCAGAGCTTGTGCTGGACTCCTTCACGGTCGGGGTCTGCTGAAACATGGCATTTGATCTGACTCCTGTTGGCATCTGTTCCTGACTCCTAGTGGCATCTGTTCCTGACTCCTGGAGACATCTGTTCCTGGAGGCATCTGTTCCTGACTCCTGGTGGCATCTGTTCCTGACTCCTCGTGGCATCTGTCCCTGACTCCTGGAGGCATCTGTTCCTGACTCCTGGAGGCATCTGTTCCTGACTCCTGGTGGCATCTGTTCCTGACTCCTGGTGTCATCTGTTCCTGACTCCTGGAGGCATCTGTTCCTGACTCCTGGAGGCATCTGTTCCTGACTCCTGGAGGCATCTGTTTCTGACTCCTGGAGGCATCTGTTCCTGACTCCTGGAGGCATCTGTTCTTGGCTCCTGGTGGCATCTGATCCTGACTCATGGGGGCATCTGTTCCTGACTCATGGTGACATCCGTTTCTGACTCCCGGAGGCATCTGTTCCTGACTCCTGGAGGCATCTGTCTCCTGGAGGCCTCAGTTCCTGACTCATGGTAGCATGTGTTCCTGACTCCTGGAGGCATCTGTCTCCTGGAGGCATCTGTTCCTGACTCATGGTGGCATATGTTCCTGACTCCTGGAGGCATCTGTTCCTGACTCCTGGTGGCATCTGTTCCTGACTCCTGGTGTCATCTGTTCCTGACTCCTGGAGGCATCTGTTCCTGACTCATGGTGGCATCTGTCTCCTGGAGGCACCTGTTCCTGACTCCTGGAGGCATCTGTTCCTGACTCCTGGTGGCATCTGTTCCTGACTCCTGGAGGCATCTGTTCCTTACTCGTGGTGGCATCTGTTCCTGACTCCTGGAGGCATCTGTTTCTGACTCCTGGAGGGATCTGTTCCTGACTCCTGGAGGCATCTGTTCTTGGCTCCTGGTGGCATCTGATCCTGACTCATGGGGGCATCTGTTCCTGACTCATGGTGACATCCGTTTCTGACTCCCGGAGGCATCTGTTCCTGACTCCTGGAGGCATCTGTCTCCTGGAGGCCTCAGTTCCTGACTCATGGTAGCATGTGTTCCTGACTCCTGGAGGCATCTATCTCCTGGAGGCATCTGTTCCTGACTCATGGTGGCATATGTTCCTGACTCCTGGAGGCATCTGTTCCTGACTCCTGGTGGCATCTGTTCCTGACTCCTGGTGTCATCTGTTCCTGACTCCTGGAGGCATCTGTTCCTGACTCCTGGAGGCATCTGTCTCCTGGAGGCACCTGTTCCTGACTCCTGGAGGCATCTGTTCCTGACTCCTGGTGGCATCTGTTCCTGACTCCTGGAGGCATCTGTTCCTTACTCGTGGTGGCATCTGTTCCTGACTCCTGGAGGCATCTGTTTCTGACTCCTGGAGGCATCTGTTCCTGACTCCTGGAGGCATCTGTTCTTGGCTCCTGGTGGCATCTGATCCTGACTCATGGGGGCATCTGTTCCTGACTCATGGTGACATCCGTTCCTGACTCCCAGAGGCATCTGTTCCTGACTCCTGGAGGCATCTGTCTCCTGGAGGCCTCAGTTCCTGACTCATGGTAGCATGTGTTCCTGACTCATGGAGGCATCTATCTCCTGGAGGCATCTGTTCCTGACTCATGGTGGCATATGTTCCTGACTCCTGGAGGCATCTGTTCCTGACTCCTAGAGGCATCTGTTCCTGACTCCTGGAGGCATCTATTCTTGGCTCCTGGTGGCATCTGTTCCTGGCTCATGGTGGCATCTGTTCATGACTCATGGTGACATCTGTTCCTGACTCCTGGAGGCATCTGTTCCTGATTCCTGGAGGCATCTGTCTCCTGAAGGCCTCTGTTCCTGACTCATGGTGCAATCTGTTCCTGACTCCTGGTGGCATCTGTTCCTGACTCCTGGAGGCATCTGTCTCCTGGAGGCATCTGTTCCTGACTCATGGTGGCATCTGTTCCTGTATCCTGGTGGCATCTGTTCCTGACGCCTGGTGGCATCTGTTCCAAAGCAAACTGCACCCATGTCGGTGTATGTCCATATCAATTGACAATTGTTTTTAGGTAGTCAAAAAAGGCCCTCATCATGTTTTACAATGCAAAGAATTCATTCAAAATAAGCACGTCTAATCGCAAAACTGTGCATTGTACCTGCTATGTTTTTGCTCCCGTGCAGTAGTGAAATAGCTCAAGTTGCTTGTGCATTAGTATAAAATACTTTTGAACAACCAAAAGGTGTGTAAATGGTACTCAACTGCTCGTGTTGTGCAACACAATTTTTGATTAGAGTAGCTTATACTAATTCTTTGCTGAATTGGTGCTTTCGGGTCTTGGTCTTGGGTCTCAGCATTTTTGGGTGTACTGGCTTGGAATGTTCTGTGGCTTAACGTTGGTGAAAAGGTTTATATATTAGGCTTTCTCTTCTTAATAGGTGGGAACAAATGTGGCAATCCTTCAATCTAACCCATGTTTTAGCTGTGTCTTATATTATTTCTATGGGCCGCTTTGCATGTATTGGAAAGGTTTAGGCCTTGCAGCCCTTGGTGTAAATATACTGTGTCAGCTACGGTGACGCTACTCCCTGCACAGGAGAACGCTTGTGTGTTCTTCCAACAAATTATGTAGATGAGATGTCTGTAACTCTTTTTATTCTTTTCCCGTAGTGTTCCATAGCTAGTTTCTGATGAAGCCATATCACCCTAACTATTTTTAGATGTCCTAATTTGACACCCTGGGCAGATTTACAAGGAACTGACGTATCTGCATAGTTGCGTCCGTTTCCTTGCACCAGTGCCAAATGTCCTTGTGCCACCATGGATGCGGTGTATTTAGAATATGCTCCATGGTGCAAGGATTAACAGGTGGGTCAGAAATACTGACGCATCTGTTGGCACATCAGTTGCCACAAAAGTGACGCCTAGCTGGAGTTGCTCATGAAAGTGACGCAACTCCAGCAATGTGCCAGAACAGATAGATCAGTCCCATACAAAAAGCCATGCGTCGTTCTTTACGCCTGGTCTGAGCAGATGTAGGGAGTTTGACTCAGTGAAGGCATAGAGTGATGCAGTGAAATGTTGTAAATTTCACTGCATCAGTTCTACATGGCTTTTTGCGTGGGAGCGCCTATCCTGCATACATTACACCTGGCGCAGATATAATGTGACGCATGGCTTTACAACGTGATGCATACCCCTTGATGTGTCACGTTGTAAATTGGCCAAATGTTTGGACCACAGTTGCAATTAAAAAAAAGGACACAATGGCGGCGCAAGGTGGCGCAAGGAGGCGCAAGGTGCTTGTAAATCTGTCCCCCAGTTTCCCTTGATTTCCAATCCCTTGTCCTTATATCCATCGTCTGACTTTCACAACTCGGTGTTGTACTTTCTCTGAGTTTCCTTGACCTCATGCCTCCTTTTCCTGGGCCTTGTTGGCTTCCATTACCCGTAAACATGCCACTTAACCAAACTACGGAACCACCCTGCTACCCTGAGAACATGAGCTGCAGGAGCACCAGACTGGTGTGTCTGCAACTACTGCTGAACTCACTTCCTGATATGTGCATGCTGCAATATGCTGCGTTTATTTCAGTCATTGTCATTACAACAAAGACCGAATAATTAGAAAAATACCAGTAATGGTAGCCCAGGAAGATCAATGTTTCCTTCTGACTTCTGACATGATCTGCAGGTCTCAAGTTCGAATCGCCATCTCCAGCTGCCTTACTTCCCAGACCAACAAAGTGAACACCAATAAACTGGTTAAGAGCGACACCTGTTATTTGCAGGGCTTAGAAACTGCAAACGTGCTATATCATGTGTTGTAAGAAAACTCATTATTTCTATAATTGAGTGTTTGTTTTGTTTTGTTTTTAAATTGGATTATATGGTGCTACGGGAGTAATATGTGGATATTTATATATAGTCCAGTGCTATTTTCAGTTCTCATTTTTCAGTCTGCCCCTGAGATCTTAGCAAGTGAACAGAATTGAAAAAAGGTATATACATCTCTAATTTGTAAAGGAGTACTCGGAGGCAATGGAACAATAGCAAATATTGCATGCGAGGAAGAACTTTGGAAACATCCCTTATGGCTACACATCAAACAGCGATCTATAAAAATTCTGGAATCATATCAAGGAAAGTGATGTTGCATCTTTTAGCCAAAAAGCCAAACACATACAAGAGAATGAGGAATGCTGAACGAAAATGCAGCAAAAAACATGTAAAACTGTTATAGTTCCGAAGAAAGTTAACACTACTAATCCACGGGGAAAATAGGAAAGAAGCACAGATCAGACAAACAAATTACCGAGTAAAGGACACAATTGCCAGTCGGTTCCATTTTACACGTGACAAATCGAGCAAGTCCTGGGTTTAAATTAAAACACTTTGTAATACACTAGGTAGCATGCTGCCATTCAATATTGTGACTGATGGTTATAAACTATTACAAAATGCAAAGGCGCCAGACTACAGAGTGAGCATGTGCTGGGAACACAGGCACACCCACTCAAACACAGGTTAAGTGGGTCTATCAATGTCACATTTTCTGTGAGGTCTTCCCAGATGCTTTGCCTATTTATGGACTATTTTGTAATAGCATTTTGATTATGTCCTCTGTGACATTGTCGATCAGTACCACAATGCATGTGCCGTCTCCCTAGAAGAAAAGATTGGTTCCAACTAACTGGGTAATTTAACATCCCAGGAAGTCCCCTGTAAGTTGTCCAGAAAAATCACCAGTTGCATTGCTTTTAAATATCGCAGGTAGCGTATATTTAAACAACCCATACGACTGAGAGGTCGGAATGGCTATTTTTCCAACGGACATTTTTCTGAAAGGTTGAAGCTTTTGGAGGTCTTTTTTTAGGACAAGGAGCTACTGTAAGACCCACTGTCACTTTCTCCAGCTTCCCCAAGTAATTACGGCAGGCACAGGGCGGCCTGAAGAGAGGTGGGAAGAGAAAGAGAGAGAGAGACAGAGCGAGAGAGACTGATTTGAATATTTTTGGCAGGGCTTCTTTTGGTTTCCAATCTGGCCGTGACATCTGACTAAAAGTATGTTGTCACCTGTGATACCATCGTGTCCTGGCTAGTCCCTTGGTTAGTCAACAGAAGGTAGTCAGCTGACCCTTGGACAGAGGTTCCAGACCCTGGCTGCAAGTGCAGAGCAGAAGTCCTTCAGGTTTCTCACAACAGGTCAGTCAGGGTTCTTCTTCCTTCAGGTGTTTCTTTTTCCATATATTTTCTCCCAGGTCCAGGAACATTCTGAGAAACTAGTGGTGGGGTGCATTTTATTTCATTTACACTGACCAGTGGCTGGAGACTTCTTAGGCCCAATTTCTTCAGAATTCTTACCAAGGTCCAAATCTTTTTTCATCACTTTCTGTCTCACTTGATTATAATCATTCCCATAAACCTCTCTCCAAAGTAGGAGAATTAAGGCTTCACGCTCAAGAGCTGAGTCCCTACCCAGATCCGCTGCAACATGGATGACAGAGTGAACTCTATCACACCTAATGGTACCTTCATGTGAAAGAGAAGGTCTGGTTCTAGTCCTTTGGGCAGCCGGGTGTTCTTGACCCTCGCAAATCACTCATCTAAACATTTGAGTGTGTGGTTCGCTACAGTATTCCTACCTTTCGAAGTGATTGTTTTCTTTCCAGGCAACACATTACTCTACACTGATGCAAATGTCTGCCTAATGTTAACTTTCTTAAGAGCTAAAAGAAGAAAGCAGAAGTGATTCATCCCCCACTAGGTCTTTAAGTTACACAAAACATGATTTCAGAAGTTACCTTTTCAATACAAATAAAGAACCTGACGAAGCTGAAAATTTTAAGAAAAATTTCACCACACCATAATCTCGAAAACGAACTAAATATGAACATTGAAAATGCATGATAAGTTATACCTTAGAAAATGTGCCTTTATTTAATGTGCAAACGTGAAACATTTATTTCTGCAGAAAGCTTTCATTCTCTACTTACTAGGCCTCACTATTGTTTTATTCCACTCTATCCCTTTTAAAAAAGTAATGCTTTTACTAAAATTGTGATTAGCGTTATAATGAAATTCAAAGGCTTGACTTTTCGTAAATGTGCTGCTTACTGAAAAATGTATTCCTTCTATCCTCGCTCCATATGACCTCACAGTATTTAGATTGCTTTCTTTGCCACATATACATAATGAGCAATTGTAGTAATGAAAAGAAAATGCTTGCTGCAGCTTACATTCTGTGATCTTACCAGGACATACTAGAATGTTAATGTTTAATTTCATAGGTTAGCTCATTGATATACAATGGGACACCAAACAGCTAACAGAGTAGGCTTGCAAAAGGTTATCATTAGAACCTTTATGGATGTAACTTTTTGTAATACGTTGTAGCCATCTCTAACTGATTTACATGTTATTGACATGAACGTTTACCTATCATGGGAATCAAGGACGAAGATGGTGGACCATCGAAAGATCTCTCATCATCGTATGCTGATGACACATTAATCTGTCATTGCAACATGTTTAGCTATTTTCTATATAGTAAGTGATCCTAGGTAGAGAGGCACCTCACCTCACACTCTACTTTACTCACCTCAAGAAATTTCATACATCCCTACCCTGCCGTGTCTCTAAGCACTTTGCTGTGCTAGCCCAAATTGCCATAGGCTACTCCTTACTGTGATTTCTTCATTTTCTTTATGCTTTGTGAAGAGGCGTTCTGTTTTTATGCTGATCATAGCTACAGCTGTGATTCTCTCCTTCCATCTGCATAGATGGTTGCTGCTACCATTGTCCAGAGAACTCGGCTGAGTCTTCAGACCTACCCTGTATGGAGAGTTTGATCTTTTACTTAGTTATCTGATTTTACACATAAATCTACTTGCTCTTTTCCAGAAGGAACTTTTTATGGGTTCTTGTGAGTCCTTTAGTTTAGAATAGGGGCTATACTCTGAATGACACACACTGTTTTTATTTCTCTATGCCTGTTCTAACCAGTCTTATTTCCTATCATTTCTGTAATCGATTTGCCACTAATTTGAATAAGAACAAAAATAGTGACTAATCTACTAAATGAGAAAATAAACTTTAAAAACATCACCAAAACCTCTCTTTAGTGACTGAGCGTCAAATACAATTATTAATGTCATTGATGTGTAAAACTCTATTCTAAAACAGTGGCAATGATTCATCGACCTAGAAAAGCACAGAACTTCCAGGTTCTCTAAGTAAGTTTAAAGTGACACACTTGTGGAAAAATGATATAAGATTTTCACACTCGCAAATCTGGTAGCAGAGGATTGGTTATACACCCTGAATGGAGCTATACAATAGTACCCAGACGATACATATAAAACCCTCGGCTCCTGAATCCAATGTCCAGAACTTGAAGAACGGCAAAGCGGTACTCGAAGGTGGTGGCGGTATGAAGGTGTGAGTATTAATAGGGTAAATGTTTTGTGGCTGTGATTGTGTACATTTTGTGGTGTGGATGAATGTTGATGAGAATGAGTGGGTGAGGACGGTCGGGGTTGATGGCAGATGCCTCCCAGAGGGTGTCCCGGCTTGTGCTCCCGTCCTGGCCACACCCCAGGAAGCAAAGGTTTGCGGCCGCTCAGCATCGTCGGAGGACGCTGAGTTAGCGGAGTTATTGTCCCCACCGAACATGAAATCAAAGACTATGGCCTGATTCTGCAGCAGCCTGGCTTTGGTGCTGCAGTGAGATTCTCCATGATATGGGGATGTTTATCCATCTTTGAAACTCCATATGCTGACAAGCAGCTACAAGCCCAGAGCTCCAGTGGCTACAAGAGATGCAGGTGAGCGACGCATTATACATGGAGCTTCATTACCATCCTACACCATTGACTTGCAGGTTCTGCACTGCCCCCCCCCCCTTTCCTTTTTTTTCTCGTCTTCCTCTCCTCGCATTCAGGGCATATCAGTGCACAGTGTGGTGGACTTCCATTGAATAAAATAGTACCCTTTACTTGCTGGGCTACGACTGGAATTGAATTCATCTGCGAAAAGGGAGGTCAGCAGAAGGTAGGAACTAGCTGTTGGTTGCTGCTGCAACTACAGCATTACAAAAGGGGATGATGGACGGAGCGTTTGAGCAAATCAAACACTCACCCCCAGTCAACTGATCTGGGTTTAATCCATCACCATTCTTTAGCTCACTCGGCCACCCCAGTTCAGACATGGCTATATGCAAATCAGTCTGACCCTGTGCCTCATGGGAACAGTCCAGCCCGAACTGCCAAGCCATGTCTTCCCTGGACCGGAAACAAGCATCCTGGGACCGCTTTCGGATTCATAATCCTCATCAGCCAGGCTATCTAGGCAACTACAGCATGCGCACACTCATGCACAAGCCTCACGGTGTCAACGTAGCCCTCTAGTTTGTAGGCCACGCCAAAAGGGTACCGCAGAGAAACAACCTACGAAAATATGAGCACTGCAACATGCACAGCAGAGAATGGATACAAAAGTGCAGCAACTACTAGAAGCTGGGTGCTTGGAGGCCCCTATCACTTAGATAGAAGGTGAAAGTGGGGCAGAAATTGATAACAGTATAGATACCAGCTTGGTACGCGTTGAGAATGTAAAAAATGCAGAACGCAGCAACCTACTGGAAGACTGTCTAAAATCGACTATAGCAATGCCCTTTTCAACGCCCACCTGCTGCAAGCAGTGCCCCCTTTTGTCTAAATCTCACATAGCTCCGACAGGTACAATTGCCAGTGATCAGGCACAAGCTCTGTTGTTACTTCAGCCTGCTTCAATCCTGCCCCAGCAACATCTCCAACATATAGAAAGTGGATTGGCAATTGATACAGTCTCAGTACTAGCATCAGCCAGAGAAAAAGCTCCCTTTCAGGATATACAACAAGATCCGCTTCTCACAGACGGTGAAAAATATGTTCAAGCTCATTCTTTCCGAGATAAAAGAGCTCTGCTTAAACCGATCTCAGGAAATTGCTTCCCTTCAAGCAAGAATGTTGAATGCGAGAGGAAGCAATGGGTAAACTTACAGAGCGGATGTCAGACGCTGAGGAACAGGTCTCTGCCTTGAAGGATAAAGTGGGTAGCTTTCAACATGAGATTATGCAGATAAAGCAAAGTAAAGATGCCCTGGAGTCTAAGCTTCATTCAAGATTTGGAGAACTTCAATAAACACTCAAATCTCCGCTTGGTGGGGGTTCCAGAATCACTTGAAGGACCTCAAGTACAGACCTGGGTAGAATCCCTACTGAAAGAAGCTATCCCAGAGCTAGCAGGGGATTTAACGATTACAAGGGCACATGGGATACCCTCTCAGCGTCTCATTAATGCAAACTGACCTGGAATAATTTTGTTTAATTTTGCCAATTTTCGAGTTCGGGAGAAAATATTGACTAGAGCCATTGGAAAAAGATCCTTGATGACACAAACAGTTTCTCAATTTAAGGTTTTTTCAGATATGACTGCATTAGCTGCAAAATGGAGAAGAGAGTTTGTGTGGATGATTGGTTCTTTCAAAACAAAGGGGAGGCATGCAACCATTGTGCAGCAATTCAAGTTGAAAGTTCTTGCAAAAGGTAAATTGCATTTTTGATGATGTAGGGAAAGCACAGGGGATCCTATAGCAGATCAATCAAGGCATTTACAGAGCACGCTACTCACCCGTGAGGGTCTCAAGGTGCTGGGGGGGAGCTGCTACTGCTCGAACAGCCAGGTCTTGAGTAGTCTCCAGAAGGTCAGAAAGTCTTTGGTCTGCTGTAGGAGGGTGTGTAGGGAGTTCCAGGACTTGGCGGCGAGGTAGGAGAACGATCTGCCACCAGTGGTTGTTCTTCTGATGCGGGGGATGGTGGTGAGGGCGAGGTCGGCGGAGCGGAGCTGGCGATTCGGGGTGTAGAAGGGGAGTCGTCTGTTGAGGTATGTTGGACCGGTGTTGTGGAGTGCCTTGTATGTGTGGGTGAGGAGCTTGAAGGTGATCCTCTTGTTGACGGGAAGTCAGTGCAGGTCTTTCAGGTGGGGGGTGATGTGGCTGTGTCGAGGGATGTCGAGGATCAGGTGTGCCGAGGCGTTCAGTATGCGTTGCAGTCGCTTCAGTAGTTTGGCCGGGGCTACCGCGTAGAGGGCTTTTCTGTAGTCCAACCTGCTGCTGAAGGCCTTGGTGACCGTTCTTCTTGTGTCTGTGGGGATCCACCTGTAAATCTTTCGGAGCATGCGGAGGGTGTTGAAGCATGAGAATGAGATAGCGTTGACTTGCATGGTCATGGAGAGAGTTGAGTCGAGGATGAAACCCATGTTGCGTGCGTGGTCGTGGGTGTAGGGGCTGCACCCAGGGCAGTAGGCCACCAAGAGTCATCCCAGGCTGAGAGGGTGGAGCTGAGGATGAGGACCTCCATCTTGTCTAAGTTCAGTTTCAGACGGCTGTTCTTCATCTATTCTGTGACGGCTGTCATTCCTTCGTGGAGGTTGGTCTTGGTGGTGCCAGGGTCTTTGGTGAGGGAGAGGATCAGCTGTGTGTCGCTGGCGTAGGAGGGGATGTTGAGGTTGTGCAGTCTGGCGACGCGGGTGAGCGGGGCCATGTAGATGTTGAACAGGGTTGGGTTGAGGGATGATCCTTGGGGTACGCCGCAGATGATCTTGGAGGCTTTGGATCGGAAGGGGGGGAGTCGGACGCTCTGTGTTCTGTCGGAGAGAAAGGAGGAGGTCCAGTCCAGCGCTTTTCCAAACTTCCTGCGTCGTGGAGAGGAGTGTGTAGGGTGTGGTGGCAGACCGTGTCAAAAGCGGCTGAGAGGTCCAGGAGAATGAGGGCCGCAGTCTCGCCGTTGTCCAGCAGGGCCCTGATGTCATCGGTTGCGGCGATGAGGGCCGTTTCGGTGCTGTAGTTGCTGGGAAGGGTCCAGGATGTTGTTCTCCTCGAGGTAGCGTGTCAGCTATTTGTTTATGGCCTTTTTGCTGACTTTCCCCAGGAACGGGAGCAGGGAGATGGGCTGGAAGTTCTCGAGGTCCCTCGGGTCTGCCTTGGGTTTCTTGAGCAAGGCGATGATTCCGGCGTGCTTCCAGCTCTCCGGGAAGTTCCCGGTCTCGAAGGAGAGGTTGATGACCTTGCGGAGGTGGGGTGCGATGGTGACGCTGGCTTTGTTGTAGATGTGGTGAGGGCAAGGGTCTGAGGGGGTTTTGTATAGCGTTTTAGGATTCGAGCGAAATTTACTGATTCATGCCCTTATGTAGGTACAATTCACATTGCCCTTATATAGGCATAGAAATCATAACCATATTTAGACATAATCCATGCAGTCCAAATATAGGCATGGCTACTTCCACTCGTTCCAAAAAGCCACAATGATTTCTTGGAAAACTCGGCATCAGCAGTCAGGGACATCCCCTTGCTTAAATATTGATTTGTCCAAGAACTCATGGAGTTTTCAAAGAACCACCATTCCCTTGGGATTCTTTGATGACGTTATTATGCCCGACTTTACGTCAAACTAGGCACCTTGCAGGTATAAATATGCCTGCACTTGCCCTAGAAAAGACATGGTGGTTCGGAGCAGCTCGACTATCTACTTGCCCGATGCAGCTCACTACAGCAAGTGCCGAAAGAAGCCGACCCTCCAGCTGACGCACTGATCGAGAGGGAAGCTGTCCTTTCTCTCGCTGGGAATCCAGCTCCAGTGTTTCCAAGCTCCCCTTGCGGGGTGTTGGGAAATCGAGTCCCGAGACAGAGATACCAGACCTCCTTAATTCTAAAACCAAGCTACGGAGCTGATTAGACCCCAAGAGAAATCTTGGAGAGATTCATGGCAAAGAAAAACTAAACCTATGCTACACCACACTTACTTCTTCCTTCGTACTAGACTTAGGTTAGGTACATTGGGGTAGGTGTATTTTAGAAGCACCAGTTGAGTACTTTAAGCTTTTGTTATTTATGTATGTATTTATCTATGGATTAGAAACCATACAATGCTTTTACAGTATTATTTTATAACACTCTTCTTACTGTACGCATTATACTTTACAACCAGTATTGCGATTGTAGCAGTTCACTTTACTTGCATGAGAAAGAAGAATGTTCAATAAATCCTTTTATTGAAAACGCCCGTCTCTCTATTTCTCTGCACCTCTGATGAAACGAAGCATGCACGATTGACTGAGTAAAATATCTATCTATTGTTTCCACGACTCTGAAGATACGTTTATTCTTGGAGAAACAAAGTTGTCATGTTTATGTGGTTGTCAGAAACTAATCCCTTCTTGTGTATTCAAGAAAGTTTCTAGTGAGGAGGAGCTTCACGCGCAACCAAGATGGCTGCGTGAGCTTAGGGCTCCCGAGACCCTCGTAACCTCCCGCATCTATCCTGTCGTCTATCCTGTCCTTTATCGACGTTATCGTGAAGGTGAACCACGACTGAGGCGAAACCTGCATTCCGATTTCGAATCAGACTCCGGGAACCGGTGTTATGGCGCTTTGAAGATTGAGGCCTTCATATCTGTGACGCCCGGCTGTGGAGTTGGCATGGTGCCCGAGCTGTAGTTGAACAACAACGGCCTGTTGGGGTTGAGTCGACCGGTCTTGTCACTTTCACTTTCGCTTTTGCCAGAGAGACCTGTGACTTGTGACTGTGTCTGTGTCCACCCCCTTGCCTATATACTACCGCGCTGTGCCACTCTCGATTGTACTTTCGCCTTGCTTGGTCCTATCTGGACAGTGTTTGGCCTGTTTTTAACCGTGACTGCTTCTGCCAGTGGGGATTTGGCTCCGCCATCATCCTGACTTGATTCATTGGACCGAGTTGCCCTGTCCTTCGCAATGGCGGGGAAACCGGAGAGTGAAAAGCAGAAAAGTAAACCCACCCGGCGGGGCAGCTATATCCAAACTAACGTCATGGATAGATATGCCCAGGTCAGGGGGTCTCCCGGTGGATCGGGCAGGTCGCAATATGACCCGAAAGACCCGCCATCATCGGTAACTGAGTTGACCCTGCAAGATGTCATGGCGGCAATCGACGGGATTAAATCCTCATTGGGGCAGCAAATGGATACTCTCTCCCATAAGCTGGACACTGTGGCGATTGACGTCAACCTGATCCGTACGGACCTGGCCAAAACTAACGAAAAGGTCAAGTCTTTAGATATTAAGACTTCCAGTCTAATGGGAGATGTCACTGACCTACAGACGGAGGTCCGTCGCTTGAAGACTACCAGTGATCTCCTTACACGACGTCTGGAGGATTATGAAGGACGGGCCAGGCGGAACAACGTCCATATTATTGGGGTCCCGGAGAAGGCGGAGGACCCGGCTGCTGACCTCTTTGTTGAGAATCTTATTGTCAGCCACCTTGCACCTAAGGTACTCAGTAAGTTCTTCACGGTGGAACGCGCTCACATAGTACCACGGCCTATAATCGCGAGAATTTTTAATTTTCGTGATAGAGACGCTATCCTGCAGGCCTCACGGATGGGTGGACCTACAAAGTATGAAAACACGACTATTAGCTTTTACCCAGATTTCACCCAATCGGTCCAGAAGCCAAGACTTGGTTTTCTTGGCGTTAAGAAACGTTTGCGTGATATGGAACTTAAGTATGCCATGCTTTTCCCCGCCAAGTTGAGGATTGAACATGCGGAGCGGACTTATTTTTTCGATCGACCAGACGTGGTGTCCGACTGGCTGGACAATTTACCGAATCAGTGCTCATCGGAGGAGCAATTTGGCAGAGCGGAAGGTGGACCGATGGAACGGGAATAGGCGCCTGCTACTTGGCTACTGGGGACTCTTGTAGGCCTCAAACTGTGGTTCGACAATCTTTACATTTGATTTGACATACACTCGGGGGTTTGGGGGGCTATTAGAGGGTCATATTCCTCCTCTAAGTTTCTTTTTGTAGCTTAGTTAGATGTGGGGGCGACAGGCACACTGCACTTTTGGGTGGTTTTCCAGTTTTATGCAGGGGTGCAGGGTGGGGGGTTTTGTAACAGGTTGTTGGTGGGGGTTGGGGGGGTTTGTTGGGGTGTGTGTTTGTTTCTTGGCAAGGCAATGTGTTCTTTATTTATTTGGTCGAGGTGCTGAGTTCTTCTTGGGGTTGGATTCTTTTTCTTTTTCGGGATGGGGTAGAGGGCTGAAACTAATGAGTTGGAATGTAAATGGGCTGGGGGATAGGATAAAACGTGGGGTGGTGTTGCAGCTTTTGAAACGACTTACTCCTGATGTGGTTCTACTTCAGGAGACACATTTGATTGGCAATGCTTGTCATGCTATGAACAGGAGGGGGTACCGGTTGGCTGCACATGCTGGTTTTTCCTCTGGCTCCAGGGGGGTTGGTATCCTCATTAGGAATTCTCTTCCGCTAGAGATTGATAACGTTGTCTTGGATGATAGAGGGCGCTATGTTGCTCTTACGGGTAGGTGGGAAGGCCGAAACCTTTCCCTGATCTCTGTATATGTTACCCCTGGCTTGCAGTCGACTACTTTCGCTGATTTGGGGTGGGTTATCCTAGCTCTTCCTAAGGGATCATTGTTTCTAGGGGGTGATTTTAACGCAGTTGTCTCCGGTAGGATTGATCGACACCCGCCTAGAGATTTAAGGGGAGCACAGAACTGGCTCCCGGATTTCCTTGACACCTTGGGACTGGTAGATTGCTGGAGACTGTTGCATCCTACTCAGCAGCAATATACGTTTCACTCTGGTGCTCATGGTAGCCTCTCCAGGATTGATTAACTTCTGGTGCCGGCTGCTCAGGCTCTTTCCATTGTTGAAGTCAGGCATTTGGCTCAGGGAATTTTTGATCACTCTCCATTGTGGCTTCGGGTGGAGTTGGATTCCGGTACTGAGGGACGGATCGCTCCAATTAACCCTTGGTATCTTCGGGATCCTAAAACTCGTTCTGCCCTGGTGAAGTCGCTTGACCTGTATTTCTTTGAAAATGAGGGAACCGTATCGTCCGCTGTATCGCTTTGGGAGGCTTTTAAGACGGTTCTCAGGGGTCAGGCCCTGTCGTTGATAGCGGGTGTTAAGAAGCAGAGGGATGAGGAGGTGGTTAAGATCGAGACAGAGATCGCGGACTTGGAGCTTGATTTGGTGCGTCACCCGTGTTAAGACGCATGCTTTGCGACTGAAACAACTTGATTACAGGGCATTGGTTACCGACGTGGCTAAGGCTATGAGTAGGGAACAACAGGGACATTTGTATGATGTGGGGGATAAAGCTGGTAAATTGATCGCATGGCTTGATAAGAAAGACAGAGCCAGTCGGGTAGTGCCTGTCATTGAGGCAGCGGATGGTGCTCGGGTTTCGGAACCTAAAGAGATTGTCCAGTGTTTTGCAGAGCACTTCCGAACTGTGTACTCCTCTGTTTCAGACAGACCGGAAGAGGACCCCCATCTACTGTTGCGAGATATTGCTTTGCCACATCTCTCTGAGGTTGATAGAGAGCAAATGGATAACTGCAGATGAGGTGCTCTTGCGATTCGCTCCCTACGTTCGGGAAAAGCCATGGGTCCCAACGGTTTGCCTATTGAACTTTACAAATTGCGCCCAGATAAGATGGCCCCCTATCTACATGATATGTTCTTGGAGTCTTTAGAGTGCGGTATTCGCCCCCGTGACCAACGTCTGGCGACCATTGTGGTGATACACAAGGATGGGAAGCCGAGAGATAGATGTGCGTCGTATCTAAGCATGGGCGTAAAATCCGTTCCGCTCGCGGATTTTGCGGATTTTTGGCAAATTGGCAATCCGCGAACTCTCGCGAACTTGCCGAAAATTCGTAAAATCCGTGCGAAGCGGATTTTTTGCTTGGTCGCACTTGCCAACTAGAATACTATACAATTTCGCGGGAGTAAACACTTGCGAACACATAGATGCGGCGGGCAGCGACAATCTCGCAATTGCGAGATTGCAAAATTTGCAATTTCGCACAAGAAATCCACCAGCAGGCAGCATAAACCTTGAAAATTATGATTTTTATCAGAATAACTCCTCAGGTTGACATTTGCCTGCACTTTTTCTTTGCAAGGAGTCCATTTTGGGGGGGGGGAGGAAGTGCTCCACAGTCTCCAACTTCCTGTTCCTGTCCAGCAGGCTCCTCCCTGTGCTTTCTTCATGTGCTGGTCACTTTGATTTGGATCTTGACCTGGAAGGGTTATTTTTTGTGGATGCTGCTGGATATTTGGATTTTTGCAAAACTGAAAGCACTCAGCAGGTGCAAAAGCTCAATCTTATCATTAGTAACCTTTCCCTGTAGTGCTTCCTGAGGGGCCCCTTCAGAGTTCATTTGCCTACTTGCAACTATTCTATGACCCTGCTCTGACCCTCACAGCAGGCTCAGAGAATAGCTACAAGTATACAACAAAGGTCCTGTTAAAAAATTACACTGCAACAGAAAGCAATTACACACAAAACTGAAAGCACTCAGCAGGTGCAAAAGTTCAATCTTATCATTAGTAACCATTCCCTGTAGTGCTTCCTGAGGGGCCCCTTCAGAGTTCAGTTGCCTACTTGCAACTATTCTATGACACTGCTCTGACCCTCACAGCAGGCTCAGAGAATAGCTACAAGTAGGCCACAAAGGTCCTGTGAAAAAAATTGCACTGCAACAGAAAGCAAATTACAGATAAGGAAGCAGATGCCAGCCAGACTGGAAGTTTAAATTCAGTGACACATTAATCAACCCCAAATTAATTCATGTCAGTTGAAGCAGGGCAGGTGTGCTTGCTTTTTTTCACCCCCATAATCTACAGTGATAAACCAACCAGAGGGTGGCAGTGATGTACCAGAGGGTGGCATGGGTGTACCAGAGGGTGGCAGTGGTGAAACAGAGGGTGCTGTGAACCTGTGATGATGAATCAGACGTAGAAACAACATAGTCGTGGCCGTTGCGAGCCGACAAGTAAGTTCGCAATTGCGAACTGGTACACAACCCTCACAAACTGGCAGAAACCCTTGCGAACAAAAAAAAAATCCGCAAATTCGCAAGAGTTCGCGGATTTTGCGGATTGCGAATCCGTAAATACGCAAGTTCGCGGATTGCCAATTCGCAAAATCCGCCCATGCTTAGTCGTATCGACCTATTTCTCTTTTGAATGCCGAGCCTAAGATTCTTGCAAAAGTACTAGCCAACCGATTGATCACGGTTATCAGTGAGTTGATCTTTCAGGAGAACTCGGGGACGGCGTCCTCCAGGGCACATGACTGGGATGCTTTTAAGGTTGTGATACGGGGTGTGTGTCTCTCATCCACAGTGGGGGCATGTCAGACCTTGTTACGCGACATAGAGCGGGAGGAGACCTGCCTGCGTCAGGCGGAGAAGGATAGTCATGTCGCAGCGGGCAATCAGGAGGAAGTGTTAGCGGCAAGAGAGCGGGTGGCCCCCCAGGTTGAGAGACTTCGTTGCCTTGATTACAAAGAGTACATGGTTCGGGCGCATGCGGAGAGGGACAGAGTGGGAACGCTGCTGGCATGGCTGGCCAACCCACACTCCAGAGGTACTCCAATAGTGTCGCTGGCTACACCCACGGTGGGCCTGGTCTACTCACAGAAGGAGATCAACAACCAATTCCTGGATTACTACACGACACTCTATCAGAGCAGGCTGAAGGTACCTCCGGATGGTCTTGATACCTACCTGGAGGCGGCGGAGTTACCACGACTAGAGTCGGAGCAGAGCGACGTGCTGGGGGCTGGTATCTCACTAGGGGAGCTTAGAGCGGCGGTTAAGCACATGGCCAGGAAGAAGACGCCGGGGGCGGACGGCTTGCCGGTGGAATTTTATGCCTCATATATCGATCTTCTTGCACCACAGTTACACCAGGTGTATGGAGAGGCTTGGGAGCTGGGTAGGTTGCCGCCATCGGCCAGAGAGGCGATTATAGTCCCACTACTGAAGAAGGGCGGAACACCCACCGCAAGGACGGCTTATCGCCCGCTCTCTACGCTTACAGTGGATTATAAGGTACTGAGCAGAATTCTGGCCACGCGGCTATCGGACCACATGCAAACACTAGTGCATCCGGATCAGTCGGGCTTCATTCCCACGCGGAACAGAGCGACGTGCATACTGCGGCTGGTGCGAATCATGGGAATAGATGGAGAGGGCTCACCAGGCGCGGCGGTGCTGTCGGTAGATATCGAAAAAGCGTTCGATAGTGTGGAGTGGTCGTACTTGTTTCGCGTGCTTTGCAGTTTTGGACTGGGGATAATTTCATCCGCTGGACGCAACTGCTGTACAACTCCGCTATGGCCAGGGTTCGTACGGGCCGTTCGGTGTCAGCAACATGCCCGGTGGAGAGAGGTACCCGACAGGGCTGTTCCCTGTCTCCACTTCTATTCGCACTGGCGATCGAACCGCTAGCAGCACGGGCCCGGCAGGGTCAACATTATGAGGGGGTGTTGTTTCATGGTGAGACACATTATATATCCTTGTACGCCGATGACCTCTTTCTATATCTGGCTGACGTGGATGCCTCAGTGCGGGGGCCCAAACCCTCCTCCGGGAGTTTGGTGCACTATCAGGGTTGCAGGTTAACTGGACCAAGACTTGTCTGTTCCCATTGGCTCCGGGTTGCGCCCGACCCTCGGTGCTGGAGGGCCTGCGCTGGGAATCGGAGTGCCTGCCATGTCTGGGTGTCCGTATCTATCATACCCACTCGCACCTTTATGAGGGAAATGTAGGCGGAGCGCTGAGGGGACTTAGAGGCAAGATGGGGTTTTGGCGTACCCTCCCACTATCAGTAGCCGGACGAATAGCTTTGCTAAAGATGGTGGTTCTCCCGCGGTTTCTATATTTCTTTCGCACATTACCGGTGTGGATTCCGGCTTCCTTTTTCAGGACGTTACGGTCAATGGTGATAGGGTTCATCTGGGGCACGGGCAGAAGACGTGTGGCGTTGAACACCCTGTTGTGACCTCGGAGGAAGGGGGATTGGCGGTGCCGGATTTCGAGTGGTACTATCTGGCAGCACAGCTGCAATGGCTCATGCAAGCGGTGGCACGGGAGTTTAGAGGCCCAGACGGCCCGCAGGGCAGAGTTATTCAGCGCCATGTACTATCTTTTATAGTGCTCCAGCAGAAACTCAGGCTGGACCAACTTACTCTCGAAGAGCGCACCATCAGAAAATGCTGGCTGCGTAGTCATAAACGAGCGGGAATCCTTGTCCCGTATGCACCTGAGATCCCTCTGGGCATGTGTACCGCCATCCCGCATGGTGGGGATTGGTCGGCACTAGCTGGCTGGGAAGAGTGTGGAGTCCACATGATAGGGGAATTATATAGTGACGGTGCTATGTTACCATTCCAAGAGCTGCAGAGCACCATTGACTTGCCAACGGGAGACTTTTTGCTGCATGCCGCTCTGATATCTGGAATCCAGAAACATTGGAGGATGGGCTTGGAGAAACCCAATACATTATGATGGCTGCTGGCACCCACAAGGCTATCACCTGCTTATACAGGAGATTGGCTCTGGAGGGACTGCCGCCCCTGGATAGGTTGAAGGGGCGGCCAGTTAATACCCGAGACGACCTGGCCACAGCTAGTACGGAGGGCCTGGAAGGGCACGCGCAATGTCCGGTTTCAATTGGTCCAATATTTTACGCTCCACAGGGCCTATTTAACGCCGGTCAAAATTCAACAAGTTTTTAGGGGAACAAACTCAATGTGTCCCCGATGTAATGCGGAGGGGGCTGATTTTGGCCATATGTTCTGGTTTTGCGCGGTGCTGGGTACATATTGGTCTGATGTCGTGGCATGCTTGAACAGGGTAACGGAGCGTCGGATCGAAGTAAGCATGGGGACTTGTCTTTTACTTTGGTTCCCACACACACCCGCCACAAAAATCACAAGTAAATTCTTTGACTTGGGGCTGATTATGGCAAAAAGGTAGCTCACCATGCACTGGAAGTCCAGGGGGGGACCTAGTTTTCTGAGATGGCGAGGGAGTTTCCAGCAATGGGCGAGCAGCGAAGGGACACTCAGACTACAATTAGCCAGACGCACCTCCAATGACAAGGCGATGGAGGCGGCCAGGGCGTGGGGCGCGCTGGTAGTAGACCTCCTGTCAGTGGCAGAGGCGGATGAGGGGGATGGGATGGATGCACCAGCGAGTCAGGCACCGGGGACTGGGGGGGCACCGGGGAGCGCGCAGGGAATGGGACCGACTAGACCCTAGAACCTCACCACATGGGATGGTTACCGCACATCAGGCCAAGGGGGAAGGCGAACATGATATGGAGCCATGGAGAACATATGAACACTTACTTGGGAACACCGGACTCCTGAATGGACGTAGTTGTATGTGACCTCGAGAAGGAGTTGGGTACTGGAGCACTAGGGGTTGATGTTAGTCCGCAGGAGGGGTAGAAGCAAGCACACTGGCAAGGGGGGGTGGGGGTAGAGGGGGATGCGGGAGGGGGACTTAGATAAGGAGGTGGGGTATAGCATAATGTTGATTCACATTCTGAATAGAGACCTGTTGCAACGATGGTCCAACGGCACTGTATGATTGTAAGCTGACTGAAGAAAAGTTAATAAACATTTGTTTAAAAAAAAAATCAGTGAGTTGATACATCCGGATCAATCCGTATTCATCCCGCATAGGAACACCGCTTTAAATCTTAGGCGTCTGCATGGTGTTCTCGCGAGAGCCGCGACGGTGCGTGAGCCGGTCATCTTGGCGTCCTTGGATGCCACGATGGCTTTCGACACCGTTGAATGGCCGTACCTATGGGCGGTTTTAGCTAAATTCGGATTTGGACCTGGTTTTATTAGCTGGGTGAGGCTGCTTTATGAAGACTCCCTCGCGCAAATTGTTGTTAATGGTCGAGTTTCCGCTTCTTTTGGTCTTGAGAGGGGAACACGTCAGGGTTGTCCTTTGTCGCCCCTTTTGTTCGCCCTGGCACTCGAACCCCCTCGCTGCTTGGTTCAGATGGGAGCCTTCGATGAAGGGTATTCGGTGGTCATCTGAGTTTGAAGATCGCATCTCGCTTTATGCAGATGATATCTTACTGTATTTAACCTCCCCCCGGAAGTCATTGATAGTTTTATGTGATGTTTTGAATTAATTTGGTAAGAACTCAGGTCTAATTATTAACTGGACAAAATCCTATTTATACGTCCTTTCTGGTGAGGTCCCACTTCTTCCAAGTAATTGTCCTATTCAAATTGCACTAACGGGGTTCAAATATCTTGGTATCTACGTTTCATTGGACCCCGCAATTAGGTACAACCGTAATCTTCTCCCACCCTTGGCTAGATTGAAGCAGGACGTCGCGGGTTGGCGTAGACTTCCGCTTTCGCCCCTGGGTCGTGCGGCCCTCTTTAAGATGATGTCTTTGCCTCGTTTTCTGTATGCTCTCCAAAACACTCTTGATATCGTCCCGGCTAGCTATTTCCGTGCGGTGGAGGACCTTCGAAGGAAGCTCATATGGGACAACAGACCCCGTATTGCGCCCGCCAAACTAACGCTCCCGTGGTACGACGGGGGTATTGCGCTCCCTGATATAAAACGTCACTATTGTGCGTCTCAATTGGGTGCCATTAATCATTGCATCTACGGTCCAGACTTGAATCCTGCTTTTGCCATGGATAGATGGCTATTACCTGGGGGCAACTACTATAGGGCGCTGTACTCAAAATCTGTACTTCAGGTATTGTCGGGACCCACCAAGATTGCGGTGCGTTGTGGCGGGATGCAAAAAATCGCCTGACTCTAGCGACCCTTCTTTTTGCCTCCGATAGACTTGGTAAATTGTGGAACACCAAGGGGTTCGACAAATGGGACCTCATTGGTATTAGTAAGGTGGGAGACCTCTGGGGCAAGGGCCAGGTGAAATCGTTTGAGGTACTGAAGAATGAGTTTGCTTTAAGCGATACAGAGTACTTCCGCTACGTTCAAGTGCGCCACGCTTTGAGATCGGTTTTCCCGATGGGGGAGGTCATTCCGGAGTCATCCCCGCTTGAGGATAGACTGTTGGATGGATATGTGCCCGACAGCACTATCTCCTCAGTCTATAAAAAATTGATTAATGATAGGTCAGACCTCCTTCCGCGTCTTCGGGACTTGTGGATCCGTGACGGCATTGAATTGGACGACGAGGACTGGCAGTCGGCGATCTCCTCTCCAAAGGAGGTCGCGATTCCAGCTCGACTCCGACTGGTTCAGCTTAAGATCCTTCATAGAGTGTACGTCACGGGCCCCCGTTTGGTTCACATGGGCTTCTCTGAGGAGAGGTTGTGTAAGAGAGGATGTGGGCAGATAGGTACGTTTCTCCATATTATCTGGGAGTGCCGGGAGGTTGCGGCCTTTTGGAGAGGAGTATATGAGGTAATGAGCACAGTAACGGAGATTGCCCTCTTGCCGGAAGCCAGACGGTGTTTATTAAATGTTTGGGAACCCATGGATTATAATGTAGCTCAAACACAATGGGCGACCCTGGGAGCCATGATTGCCAAACGGGATATTGCTCAACTGTGGGGTTCCCATAGGCCTCCTTCGGTTGAAACGTGGAAGGAGAACATGGATTGGTGCATGTTTAGGGGAAAAACAGTATACTTGGCCTGGGGTCATCCCAGAAAGTGGTGCAGAGTGTGGGGACCTTGGAATAGTTATCGTTGCGAGATCTGCGCACCACCCGTAATAGACAACACTGATTTCCCACCTTCCCCCTGACCCTGCATTCTTATTATTTCTTGTATATATATTGATTTGGCCCTGTCTTTACCCTCCTCCCCTTCCACACACCGATTGAAAAATATTTGTATTGTCTTTCCTTCCCCACTTGAATTGGTACTTCGTGTAATATATCCCTTCGCCTTGCTTGTTTATATGTTTATATTTCAATAAAAAGATTTATAGAAAAAAAAAAGTTCCTAGTGACCTTTGAGCTTGCTTGCACTCACAATGAAGTTTAATATATTCGATAGAGACCTAGTCGACCCCAGTCCTACGTCAAATCTATAGGATATATTATTCCAATGCGCAGTGCCTAATGGGAATATAGGAACTTCACTACATGGCGCCCTACATTTGGTAAGGCACTAATTTAACACTAAATACTAGAGTAACTCAGTTGTGCTTTTCACAGAGACCCATTTTTCCCGTAAAATACTCCAAAAGATTAATGGAGTGGGTAAAAGAATAAAATATCTGCCATAACTGAGTAGGACAAAAGTCCTATGTATTAGTTTTTGGTTTGTTCAACGTTGAAGGATACAGTGTTCCAAAATATTGTGCACCTTATCTTTGTTTCCTTGAAACTTGCTCTGCAAACTTTCAGTCACAAAAATGGCCGACGTGGATAATCTCGGGCCAGTGGAACTGCAGCGTCTACAGCCCAACTGGGTTTAGACGTTACAGGTTTCCAACAAAACGACCCAGATGCGATAATCATCCTGGAAAACTTAAGGAAACCATCACTATAAAGCTTATAACAAATGGCCTATCATCAAGAGGTGGTAGGGTAATTTTTGTCATAGAGGCACATGAATATCGACAGACAGAGGTATTCTATTCATGGGTAATCTTCTCTGAAGAAAATGCAGTATTGCATGTGTTTTACTTCTACAAAGTAGAGGGTCATCCAACGGAATACATTTCCTTTCGAGGACATTGAAATTCCACTAACTTACCAAGAGCATCAGTTCTGGTTTAAAGGCGCCCTACAACATCAAAATCACATTACCAGGCTCGGTCCACTTGGTAGACCAGAAGCAACGTGGCCGGTACTAGCCAGCTATACACCACATCCTGACATTGAAGAAATGTCAAGTGAAGAACTAATGTTTCAACTAAAACAACTAATAAAAATACATAGACAATTAGTTCAATATGTCATGCGGACTCTAACAGTCCAACCTCCTATAAGGATTCCACAACAAACCCCTCACCAGGGGAACACAAATAAAATCACACCACAGACTATACAATCAGTCATTGGTAAATTGCCCACAAAAAGGGAACAAATTCCATTCTGGATGGCTCAAAAAATTACTGAAATCGAGGCAGTATTTCCGGATACTACCCCTCATGAGAAACACAGAATTTTAACAACCTGTTTACCAATGGGGATCGCACCACACCTGGGGGACTGGGACACTTGGGTTACAGTCTTTGCTGCAATCTACACAAAAACACATGGTGTTCCGTTTATGGCGGTTATAACAGATATCCTGAAAAAGATTCAAAATGAATCTGGGTATGAAATTACTGAAAGATTTCAAACAGGTCTCAGCTATAATACTAGCTGATATTAAAGGTGAAGCAGCATTCGTGGACATCCGCCAAAAAATAGGAGAAATTGATATAACTGAGCAACCATATGAATTGGCCAGAATAATTGGAAAATCCTTTGAAGAACTAGGTAGAGCTAGTTTGGGTGGGAAACCAGTAAAGCCCCAGCTAACAGAGAGTCCTGAAAAGGTCTTTATTAAAAACACTCTCACTACTCCTAAAAAGAAGTGGGAAAATACTAAACAAACTTCTAATGAGAAGCTTTCTCAGTCCTGAGGAAGGTCTCCTCAAAAGGAGTCCTCTGAAAAGAGGTATAACCTCAGGAACAGGGATAATTTGAGAAAACCTGATAGATATCAAGATACTGATACACGTTCCTCTTGTACCTTTCAGACTTCCTCTCAGAAATCGGAAAGAAGAGGATGGTCAGAACACAAGGAAGAACGCGTGAAGTCCAAAGACGATCAACACGTTCCAAAAAATAAGAAAACCCAATTCACCAAAAAGAAGGTAGCAGGTCTAAAAATCAGACTTGCCGAGGATCTTGAGGACACAACTCAAGAACGGGGAGTGGGCCCAGACAATGTTGGACAGCGCAGCAGAAGTCACCATAGCCCGCAAGATCTTGAAGGATCATCTGGAGACAGTGGACTTGAATGAGTACATTCAAGTTGAAACAGCCGATACCAGGGTTAGTGTACCCCATAAGTTATATGAAGTAACACTCCGGATGGAGGGGGACATAACTAGGAAAATAAGAGCACTCTTTTGGGAGAAGCTCTCTAAGGGTTATGACATTCTTCTAGCTGAAAAAGACTGGCCACCAAAATGTGTCAGGGAGTGCCCACATGGAGAAGACATCATTATGCCAGCCTTCTCCAATCATATTCCAATTCACTTAAAATACACTTATGCCAGAAAATGGGCTGTAGCCCAGGCTCCAGTATTATATAAAAACCATGTAGGATGGGTTGAGGATTCCCCTCACCATAAAATCCATTTAAAAAACTCAACCAACTTCACAAAGACAGTATCCAGTTAAGCAAGAAGCTAAAAAACAGGTCAGGGACATATTAGATCAACTTGAATACCAAGGGGTGATTGAAACATGCACCTCGTCAATGAACAATCCTTTGTTTCCTGTCTCCAAACCAGACAATATATATCGTCTAGTTTTGGACTACAGACATTTAAACTCTTGTTGCAAAACCTTTGCAGTACAAAATGCACACAGTGCAGTACTAATGAATAACATTGTGCGTAAAAAATATAAGACAACAGTAGATATTTCTAACGGTTTCTTCTGTCAAAACATTGCACCTGAAAGCAGGTACTTGACCACTTTCTCAATCATGGGGACACAACGTCACTTCTGTCGTCTCCCCCAGGGATTCAAGAATAGTCCCGGGTTATTTTCAGCCAGAGTAACAGAGTTACCACAAACGTATGATGATGAGGCATTATCTTATGTCGATGACATTTATCTAACAGACGATGACTTGGGACAGGCACTTGAAAAGAGTGAATACCATTATACTTGGATTTGCCTCTGAAGGGTACAAATTCAACTTTAAAAAATCAAGAATTTCCCACCTCAAGGTCCTTTTTATAGGATACGAGTTATCAAGTGAAGGCAAAAGCCTGGCAGTCAACTTTGTGGAAAAGTGTGCGCTGCTCCAACTTCCAAAAACACTGAAAAACTTACAGTCAATTCTAGGTTTCCCGAATTTTGGAAGAACATACATTCTAAATTACACAGAAAGGGTTAAACCTCTCTACAAATTAATCAAACCTGATTTTAAAACTACAAATTGGACTCAAAAACACACAGAAATTTTGCATTCAGTGCAAACAGACAATAATAATTAATAAGACAAGAATGAAAAGTATGTTGACTAATACTAAGCACATTTATTCTGAAGCCTTTTATGCCCAGCTGTCCTCGTTAGGTTTTGACTTTTGGAGCGACAACATTGAAACAAAAACTGTCTGGGGCACAAAAGAGTGGCAGGTGCAGGGAATAGAAGCTTTATTTAGAGCCTGCATTATCCCTGAACAAATAATGTTTTTGAACGACACTGTGCAACAGACAACCTGCCTTGGCCTGGCCAAGATAAAAGATTTAAACAAACCGTCCATACCTACACCTACACCTGATAGTAAAAACACTTCAGAAGGAGGGGTCGATGTAAAAACTATTTTACTTAAAAACAGAACTGATCCTGATTGGAAAAACATGGTTAATCAGGCCCACAGACACAAACAACTGTCAAGATAGATTCCTGAACAAGACACAAGGGTTTACACTCACTACGCCAGATCTAAGATATGTCCAGAGACAACATCCAGGGATAGTAACAACATACAGTGTAGGAAAACTGTGCCTTGACTGGCTACAAAAATCCACACTAACAGAGGTAAAACAACACTTATCTTTACTTAAAGATGGCATTGATTTAAGGGACTTCTTACAAAGTCCTGAAAAATGGCGTCATAAACGTTTTATATACGCTGGTAAATATGCCATTTATAATGAAGCTTGCAAAGGGACACAAGCAGAGACTGCAGAACGAATACGAGAAATTGATCGTATTAATTTAGAGTAAACTCTCTCTGTAGTTGACAATGGGTTAACGACTCCGTCATCCAGAATTTATTCTTTGGACAGCATAGTATCCTCTGCCATAGACATAATGGAACAGGACTTGCTCGTGCTTCAGCATGGACAGTCACAATTATGTTCTATAATGCTTTTAGGCTGATGTTACAAAATCTTCGTTCTGGATATGTGCCATGGTGTCTAATCAACACCACGTCATTGTTTTCTGTATTTAACCTTACAGATAAACAAATCACTCTGGCACACAGAGGAGCAGACTATACAGTGCTGAGCATTGAAAAACTGGAAAGATTACCATTAACTGTTTCGGAAAAACCTGCAACAGAATGGCTAATACACGGAACAATCACTCTGCCTGCCACAATTTTACATTTTCAATATTGTTTGAAACATATACCAGCTGGCGTGTATGAAAGGTTGGGTAAAGAATACAACCTGGGAATTACCATATACACACAGATGTTGGAGTGGGGGAAAAGAAGTATTTCTTAGTGGTACAAACTACAAAAGAGCACTAAGCGGTACACTTTTATGTCAGGGTATTAATTTACATGGAGCCTGTGACGGTTCTTCAACCAACTTATCTTGCCACCTGCAAGGTTCTCCAGCTGCAGTGATAGATCCAATTTTTAGGCAGCTTTCTAACGGAAGCTATATTATGTTGAATGATCACAGCTGCTGTGGCATGTTGCCAGGAATAGCCTATCTCGTAACTGTGTCAGCCAAGGTCACTTGTTGTATGCAAGTATTGTTTCCTAAAACTAAGACAGACGGGGAGTCGCCGTTATGGCCTTCACTGAACATCTCTTCTATTCGAATTGATACTTTAAGCAGAATAAAAGCCATTCTTTTACAAAAGACTGTGCCAATGACCTTGTCCAAAGAGACGTATGAACTACAAGTTGCAAGGTCTTCTGCAGAGATACATGCCCTTTTATCCGCAAACTGGCCTGTACATTTCATAGAAATGTTAAGTCGTATCGTAAACATGTCCGATACCAGTGGTATTGTACATGTATTTAAGACAATTGTTTCGGGACTGTTAGCACCTTTTGAATCAGTCCTCTGCATATTTCCAAACTTTGTGCACTCTGTGTTCGGCGGCCTGACTCTTATTTTGGGACTCGTAGCAGGAATCCTATTTTTGTTCGTTCTGCTCCGATATGGCAAGTCCGGTCATTATCGACACCCAGATTACCGTAGAGAACACTCTCCTGGCAATGAAGTGTCGTGAGCGCATGATACAGATTCTGGGCTTTGCTCGTTTAAGAGATCTGAATACCACATGGTTTCTATCATTCCGACCAATCTGGCAAGATTGCATCTTACCTGTTCTGCGATGCCTGCTATGTGGAGAAGAATGCGTGTTGGGCATCTGTCTAACACTTCCATCAGCACTGCCAACGGATGTTGATACTTTGCTTGGTTCAGTAACGGCCCATGCATTGTGTTGTCCCCAGTGGCTACCAATACTGATGACGGCCTTCGTTGAGGTCTCACAGACGCAATCTGCTGACGGTGAGATACGTGGATCAACAGGCACACAGGTACCATCACCATCTCCATCGAACATTGCTAATGTGGATACAGCTGACGGCGATGCTTCACATTTTTGTGCAAACGGTTTACTTAACAAAGTGGTCCAACTTTCACCTACTGTGGTAGACGAATTCTTTACCAGCTTAGAAGATTTGATGTTTTCGCCAAATAACGAGAATGACTTTTTGAAGTTAGCACACAGCGTTCTATGGGACTCTGTATTTGACCTTCACTTTTTCAAAAACAAAACTTCCCACTTTAGAACTCTATTTTGCTGCGATTTGACTCTTTCCAAAATTGAATTATTATTTTTTTATGGCACAAAGTTATCTGCTCAAAGTAGAACTATTCTTAGATAACAATAATTCTTTGAAACACTTCCAAGAAACAATGTTTAACCTTGTCCACAACCTAAACAGTTTATATATTCCGTCATGGAATGGTCTTGACCTTTTTTCTGTATTTAAGAGCCATTTCATAAATGTTATTTCATGCCTCATTCTGATAGCAGTTCCAATGCCACACTACATGCTTTGAATGACAAGATTGCTTTTAAAATGCGTACAGCACAAATGCTCATTTTTCTTGTACAACCAATTCGAATGCATGTTATGTATTTTGGGGGGATTTTTTCACATCATGCTTTAGATATGTTTTAAATGCTTAGAATTTAGTAAAATCGAACATAATAAAGTGGAGTGGGTGTTGTATAGCGTTTTAGGATCCGAGTGAAATTTACCGATTCATGCCCTTATATAGGTACAATTCACATTGCCCTTATATAGGCATAGAAATCATAACCCTATTTAGACATAACCCAGGCAGTCCAGATACAGGCATGGCTACTTCCAATCGTTCCAAAAAAGCCACAACGATTTCTTTGAAAACTCGGCTTCAGCAGTCAGGCACATCCCCTTTCTTGAATATTGATTTGACTAAGAACTCATGGAGTTTTTGATGATGTTATTATGCCCGACTTTAAGTCAAACTAGGCACCTTCAAGGTATAAATATACCTACACTTGCCCTAGCAAAGACACGGTGGTTCGGAGCAGCTCAACTATCTACTTGCCCAACGCAGCTCGCTACAGTAAGTGCCAAAGGAAGCCGACCCTCCAGCTGATGCACTGATCGAGAAGCTGTCCTTTCTCTCGATGAGAATCCAGCTCCAGTGTTTCCAAGCTCTCCTTGCGAGGTGTTGGGAAATTAGTCCCGAGACAGAGATACCAGACCCCCTTCTAAAACCAAAGTATGGAGCTGATTAGACCCTAAGAGAAATCTTGGAGAGATTCTTGGCAAAGAAAAACTAAACCTATGCTACACCACACTTACTTCTTCCCTCGTACTAGACTTAGGTTAGGTATATTGGGGTAGGTGTATTTTAGAAGCACCAATTGAGTACTTTTAGCTTTTGTTATTTATGTATGTATTTATCTATGGTTTAGAAACCATACAATGCTTTTACAGTATTATTTCATAATACTCTTCTTACTGTACGCATTATACTTTGCAACCAGTATTACGATTGTAGCAGTTCACTTTACTTGCATGAGAAAGAAGACTGTTCAATAAATCCTTTTATTGAAAACGCCCGTCTCTCTATTTCTCTGCACCTCTGAGGAAACGAAGCATGCGCGATTGACTGAGTAAAATATCTATCTATTGTTTCCACGACTCTGAAGATACGTTTATTCTTGGGGAAACAAAGTGGTCATGTTTATGTGGTTGTCAGAAACTAATCCCTTCCTGTGTATTCGAGAAAGTTTCTAGTGACCTTTGAGCTAGCTGGCACTCACAATTAAGTCTAATATATTCGATAGAGACCTAGTCGACCCCAGTCCTACGTCAAATCTATAGGATATATTATTCCAATGCACAGAGCCTATTGGGAATATAGGAACTACACTACAGGGGAGCCGGAGTGGATGGTGCTCATGATTTTGATGGTGTCGTCGTCGTTGATGTTGGTCCAGGTGAGCAGGGGGTTGCTGTGGGTGGTGTCCGAGGTGGTGTTGTTGGTTGCCCTGGTGGTCTGGTTGTCGAAGCTGTCGTGGATGTCAGTGATCTTATGATGGAAGAAGGTGGCTAGGGAGTCGCACAGGTCTTGCGAAGGTGGGATGTCGTTGGAGCTGTGGTTGGAGAGTTCTTTTACAATGTTGAAGAGCTCTTTGCTGTTGGGTGCATGGTTGTCGTAGCAGTCCTTGAAAGAGGTCCTTTTGCCGGCTCTGATGAGGTGATTATGTTGTCGCATGGCGTTCCTGTGGGCTGTTTTGTTCTCAGGTGTCTGTTCGTGGTGCCATTTCTTCTCCAGTTTCCGGCAGTGTAGCTTGGAGGTCTGCGGTGAACCAGCTGGCGTTCCTGTTGGTGTGTCTGCTGGAGGGGTTTTTGACCGGGGCGATGGTGTTGTCGCAGTCGTCGAGTTTGCTGGCGGTGGCGGCGGGGTCGGTGGGGTTGGCGGGTGGGCTCCCGGCGAGGGTGGTGGTTAGCAGGTCTTCAGTGACTTAGCTCCAGCAGCAGCGGGGGATCTGTTGGGTGTGATGGTGCGTGGTTGGTTTCCAGAAGGTGAAGTGGATGTATCGATTGTCGGTCCAGTGGAGTTCGGTGGTGTGGCTGAAGGATACGTGGGAGCTCGCGGACAAGATGGGATCCAGCGTGTGGCCGGCAGCGTGGGTGGGTGATGTCACGAGCTGTCTGAGTCCGATGTTGGCGAGGTTGTCGATCAGGGTGGTGGAGTTGGCATCGTTGTTGTTCTCGAGGTGGAAGTTCAGGTCTCCTAGGAGGACGTAGTCCGTTAATGCGAGGGTGTGCGTGCTGATGAAGTCGGCGATGGTGTCGATGAACTGTGTTCGGGGTCCGGGGGGTCTGTAGATCAGGGTTCCTCTGAGGGTGGTGTTGGGGTCGGTGTGGATCTGGAAGTGCAGGTGTTCGGCGGTGTTGGGGGGGTCTAGAGATGTCTAGCTCATTGTAAAATTGACACGTGTTGGATGTAAAGCTTTGATGTCCCTAGGCTATAGTGGCATCTATGGGGGGGGTGGCCAACTAGCCAACATGGCGGACGTGCCTTGCTAGTGCTCCGTCGCCGAGACCCCTTTATGATCCTGTAAGCCAGCCTAAAAAGCGACCCTGTGCCTGCGACCTACTGTGTGGGTGCGGGAAGCGGTGTGGAGCCTGGAACGACTCTCAGCCTGAAAAACGGAGCTGTAACGGTGCGGGTTGGCGAAGCGCGCCAGAGACGCGGCCCACCCGAGTAAAGGCGTGAAATCCCTCCCGAGGCCGGGCGACCGTTGAGAGGCCCAGAGTAGCTGCCGAGGTGCGGCGGGGCACTGGGCGCCGCTTCCATCCAGGCGCCCGCCGAGTCTGGTGTCAGAGCGGAGCCTGTGCGGCTGGTGGGTCCCGAGGTCCGCTGCTGCTGCTGGCCACTGGAGAAGTGCTGGGCCGGAGCAAGGCCTAGTGCGGAGCGGATGCTGAGGCGGCTGGAGCGGGAGTGACCAGAATCGAGGCGGACGCCCCGAGGTTCACGGGACAAGGAGGCTGCTGCTGGAGATGGAGGGCCGAGAGACACTGTGGTGGCCTGGTGAGGAGCGGGACCCGGGCGGGCTGGGGAAGCCCAGAGGCAGCGCTGACACGGGAGGGCACGGAGGCAGCCCAGAAGCGCCCAGAGCACTGACACGCCGCCCCTCGGTGCCTGAGACTTGCGGGACCCAGAAGGTTGGACTGCTCACGCTGCCGCTGGAGCCGGCGGACTGAGGGGCACCACGGAGGCCTGGTGTGGAGCGGGACCTGGGGCAGACTGGGAAGACCCCTGAGGCGGCAGCAGCAATTAAGGGCGCGAAACAGTCTTACAGTGCCTGGTACACTTATGGGGGAAACAGGTGGCATATAAGGGCAAGGCTGGTGGTAGCGGGCGCAGCACTGCAGGACTTTTGAAACTGAGAGGGGGGCGCCCTCCGGAGCCCCGGCCTCCTACGCAGCGTTCAGGCACTGGTGGAACCGTCGCCCTAGCGCTGGGCCCCTACAGCGGTGGAGTTGCATAGCTGGCGACTGGACATGCATGCCGCTGATCGTTGAGGCAATACGCGCCGGCGTGGGAGCTAACTGTGACACGCTAGGGGAAACGCTGTGAGCTCAGACATCCAGTTGAGATAACACCCTCGGACTTGTGGAAGACCAGGGGACGTCCTCAGATAAGGGCTACCACTCCCGCCCTCGAGGTTAGGAGGGACCCCCTGGGCAGCGACCCAAGCTGTGCGCAAAGGAACCATCAGGGGTCTGAGACCTGACCCGACCCCACACGCCTGGGACCACACGGCCGCAACACCTAGAGACAGTGGCACAGACAACACTCAGTTAATTGCTGGGGGGACCTGTGTGTGGCGGGGACGGGGGCCGGGGGTGTCCCTCCTCCCGGCAAGGGGGTGAAGCAGAGCTGCCGCGAGTGAGATAATTGGCACACTCCCAAGCGACGCCAATCAGCTGAATTCCGCTGAGCGGATGCCTGGCGAAGATTGGGGCCACCGCACTGTGATCGAGGCCTTCGAGGGACGGGCGGGGCGCTGACCAGCAACACTGGTCACCTGCGTCCTGCGAGGCGCCTGCCTGGGGTGAATCAGTGCTATCGCAACGAGAACGGAGCCCCGGCGGAGCGGGCGACGGGGCCTCACCCCTGGCCTGTCACACGGAGCAGCGATAGGGACAGATGCCCACTGCGCAACAATTCGCAATGGGAAGGCTCAGGGACAAATCTCAACAGCGGCGACAGGCGACTGGCAACCCGGGCTCTCCTCGCGGGAACCAGAGCGGTGACATGGGACGGGTCGCGGCCTTGGCTGCCAAGATGGACACTGTGTTGGCGGCGGTGGAGCGCATTGGAAGCACTCTGGAACAAACCAAAGCGTCAATAGAGGCCCGGATTGACAAGGTCACCTCAGACTTTACCCTCCTACATGCTGACCATCACAAACTTGCGGAATCGGTTGCCACGCAGCGCCAGTCACTCCAGGAGCTTCAGCCAGTAGTGCAAACGCATACCTCAGCGCTCCAGGACATCATGGATAAAATGCACGCACTGGAGGATCGTATTGAGGATGCGGAAGGGTGCTCCCGGCGCAACAATGTGTGCGTGGTGGGCCAGCCAGAGGGCGAAGAGGGGAAAGAGCGATTCACCGAGGGCTGGCTAAGGGAGATCCTACCGCAGGAAGGAAGTACTGTCCCCGCACTTTGCAGTCGAAAGGGTGCACAGCTCCTAAACTATCGTGATCGAGATGTGGTGCTGCGCGAGACCAGGAAGCTGGCAGACCTCACAGTGCGCAACAGCCGCGTGATGCTCTTCCCGGATTACACAGCAGCGGTGCAGAAGCAAAGGAACACGTACATGGTGGTGAAAAAGACACTGAGAGACCTTGGGCTACCTTACTCCTTGTTATTCCCCTCACGCCTGCGGGTGGTCTCGAAAGATGGCACCCGATTCTTTGATACCCGGTCGGAGGTCTGAGACTGGCTCGAAGAGTCAGGTCAATCGGTGGGGGCACGGCCCGCGGACACGACGAGGGAGGATGGCAGGAGCAGCGATCGAGAAGACGTCGGAGGAGGGGAGGTCGCCGCGGCCTGGGTCCGGCCGCACCAAGCCCGGAGAAACGGAGGATTGAACGACAGGACGCTCTCGACGCGGTTGCAAACTTGGATGTGATGGCCGTCACTGGCCGCGTAGACTCTCAGAAGCGCAGAGACCCGGATACCAGTGGCTCCTCCTCTCCGTCCACGGTGATCTCCGACGAGATGGACATGGCAACAGTAACGCCCCAAACAGCAGACCTACTCATGTGACAGACTACGGAACTCAAAAAACCCTATGGGGGCCCCTGCCCCTGGGCACACTGTTTCCTGTATCCTCTGTGCACCAGTGATACGTTTGTTGTGGTGTTGGCAGGGGGAAGGGGGTTGCCCGCAATGTATGCACTTGTGACTGCGAGTTGCTCACTGCTGCGCGTGTGTGTGGGTGACCGCGGCCCTGCGCAGGAGGGCAGTAGCCCTCGCTCCTGGCCCCGCCGGGCTCTGCTCCTGCTGACCCACGCTGGCCCTATGCGTTGCCCGCACCTGATCAACACTGCGCTTTACGCATAAATTGGGGGTCCACGTTCGGGACGGGTACCGCCTGGGTTACTGGCAACACACTCTCCCAGACAACCACTGCGTTGACCTCTCACCTTCTATGAGCGTGGATCTTGTTGGAGTTTGGACGTATCCCCCTTTGGGCTACGCCCTTTTAGTTCTTGTGTTCTTTTCAATTGTTCCCTGGTTTAAAATGCGGCACATAGACACTCTCTCCGCCCAGACTTTCCCCGCTGCTTCCAGAGAGGCGCACCCCCGAAGATGCGAGGGCATGGCTTACATAGAAACATTATACACACTAGCATATTGACATGGAATATCCGTGGTATGCACACACCGTCGTGGCGCTATTCTGTCTTCTCCTTCCTGCAGAGGCAAGGGGTGGGAATTGCACTCCTCCAGGAGACGCATATGGCACAGGTCGAGCTTGAAAGGCTCCGTAGGTGCTGGCGGGGGCACATATATGGGACCACCTGCTCTGCACATGCACGCGGCACACTAATATGGGTGAGAGCAGGCGTCCCATTCACCTGCAAGGCCGCGCAGATAGATCCGGAGGGGAGGTACTGCTTGCTGCGGGGTATGCTCAATGGCCAAGAACTCCTACTGGGGTCACTTTATGCCCCAAACTCAGACCAACCCGCTTTCTTGGAGTCACTGAGTCAGGTTTTGCAAACACACACGCTGGACTCCCCTGATTGCTGGGTGGGGACTTTAACATGGTACTAGATGTGCGGCTGGACCGCTCCTTCCCTCCGCTCAGGGCCACGCAGGTGATGTCTAATGCGCAGGCGCTCAGGGATTGGCTGACACACAGGGGGCTACAAGATCTATAGCGAGTGCAAAACCCTACAGACAGAGTATACTCACACTACTCCTCCGTGCATAACTTACATATCCGGCTGGATTGGATACCTGGCACCCCATCGCTGCTCCCCCTGCTTGCTGACTCGGAATATTTAGGGAGAACACACTCCGATCATAACCCGTTGCGGTTCAGACTGGGACGCGGGCCGGCCGCCTGTGCCTACGTGGCGGTTGCAACCTGCTGCGCTCGAAGACTCTGAGTTCCGATGCTCGCTAGGCACTGCAGTCCTAGACTACTTCGAGGTTAATGAGGGATCGGCGCATAGTGCTGCGTTGGAATGGGATGTGCATAAAGTAGCCATTAGGGGACACTGCATGGGAGCCTCGTGGAACCTGCGCAAAACACTGTCCACCGCGCTCATGCACCTGGAGAGGGAGCTCATACAGCAGGAGCAGGAGGGTGAGGAGGCTGGGGAACACACATGCACACTACGAGACCTGAGAGCCAAACATGCAACCCTCATGGAGCAACTGAGGTGCCATAATTACGCGGCGCACACGACTCGCACACATGCCAAAGCGGACAGGGCCGGTCGACTACTGGCCTGGTTGATACAAAAGGAGAGTCGCGGTGTCCCAATAGGGGCCCTTCGAACAGCGGAGGGAATGGTGGTTTACACGCAACGAGAGAACCATCAGGCCCAGATTGGGCACTACACGCACCTGTATAGGGGTCGTGGAGTCGTTCCTCGGCACGCACTGGGGAACTTTCTTGACATGGTCACCTTGCCTGTGGTCTCGGAGGAGCATTAGGGCACCCTCAATGTGCCCCTCATGCTGGAGGAGGTGGGAGATGCGATACAGGCTCTGGCGACCGGGAAGACACCGGGCCCTGATGGGCTGCCAGCTGAATACTATAAAGCATACAAAGACACCTTGGCGCCCTTCCTTCTCCACATGTATAACGAAGCAATAGTTGAGGGCTCACTACCTTCATCCATGAGGGAGGCTTTTCTGGTCTCTGCCTAAACCAGATAGATACACAATGCAATTAGGTTCATACAGGCCCTTGGCGATGCTCAATGTAGACTACAAAATTCAAGCGAAGCTGTTGGCTGAACGGCTGGCGCCGATGGTCCCGCATCTTGTTCATGCTGACCAAAATGGATTCGTGCCGGCGCGGTCTACATCTTTGAACCTTAGAAGGTTCTTTCGGATAGCGACGGAGGCGCCCAAGCAGTGGCCCAGAGCAGGGTGCCTAATACTCGACCTGGAAAAGGCTTTTGACTGCCTCTAGTGGGGGTACTTGGCAGCAGTGTTGGTGCGCTATGGGTTTGACGTGGACTTCTTCCAGATAGTAGATCTTCTCTACAAAAACCCTGTAGTACGAGTGCGGTTGGGCCCCTACATCTCTGAGGAGGTGGCGGTGGGCAGGGGCACCAGGCAAGGCTGTCCCCTGTCGCCCCTACTGTTTGCGCTGGCAATGGAGCCTCTGGCGGCAGCATTGCGTCAGGTCTTAGATGCGGGAATTCCCCTGGGGGACGCAACACACCAGGTCTCCCTTTATGCTGACGACCTGTTGGTCTTCGTGCGCGACCTGACCAGCATTCCCGGAAATCGCGCTTCCGCCAGATACAGCTCTTCATCGTGCATAGAGCTTACCTAACACCTGAACTAATCAATAAGTATTTCCACCGTACGATGCGTCCTGCCCTAGGTGCGGCGACCTTGACGTAGGCATCATTCATCTCCTATGGAACTGTCCCAGGTTGGGTGCTTATTGGGAAGCGATAGGTGAAATGTTGGGGCTGTGCACGGGTCGCAACGTCCCCTTTGGTTGGCCCGAGTACATCCTGCACCAATTCAAAAGGTCACCCAAGGATAAGGTGGCCTCCCGTTTTTTAGACCTCGGCTTGGTGGTGGCGAAGCGCCTCCTCACGAAGAGGTGGAAGGCACGCGATCCGCCAGCTGTGCAGGCATGGGTCCTCTCACTTCAGGCGTGGGCCCGGGCAGAAAGGATCGCAATACGGAGGGAGGAAACGATAGGGCTCAGAAAGGAACCTATGGCAGAACATTGGAAACATATGCTTGATACCCTGCGGCTGCCGGGGGGAACTAGCGATTCAGCTGCTGTGATGACCTGAGCGGATGGATGGGGGGACTTGACCGCGCCGTGCGATGTCTTATTACTCAGATAACCTGTCACGTGGTTTCCTAGCCTTTAGATCTGTGGGCATGTGATGCGCTTTTATGTATTTATTTGTAAATGTGGTTATACATGCGGGGGGCGCCGTGGGGGTGCGGGGGGGGTAGTTGAGGGGGGAGTGTAAGCACACGTGACTGTCAGCGTTTAGCCGCGTCTGTTTGAATACTGTTTTTTTTTATTCTTGTTATTCTATGATTGCATAAAAGTCACTTCTGGGCGCAAGTATGTAATAGAGAGATCCACCCTACGTGCATGTTACTGTATAGGACTGCGACACAGGATAGCCCAAACCGTAAGCAGCAGGAGTCTGAACGGGCCCTACTCGCACCAGTAATATCTATGGGCATGGCCCTCAAGTATGTGAACTTGTCAACGCGGCTGCATGATGTATAGATCTGAGACAAATGTATGTTGACCCGGTGAGTCCGGAACTTAGTGACATGCTGATTGATCTTTATATTGTATCTTGCAAATGTGAAATCTTAAAAAAAATGCTAATAAACAGATTTGACAAACAAAAATAGTGGCATCTATGGGGGTATTTGTTGACAGAGCTTTTTCAGAACACTGTGGAGGGTGTGGCCAGGAGCCAAAGGACCGAGTGTCTCTTCGGCAACCAGGGGCAGACAATCATAGGTGCAAAGTCATGGCACCTAGAGCAGTTAGTGGGATTTGAGAGAAAGTGTGGGCTATTCTCCTAAAGGGCACAAGGGGGAGCGACAGGGTGGGTGAGGTGAGTAGGGGTAAGTTGGGGTACAGGTTGTTTATATGGGATAAAAATGGAGAGTTCATCTTTTGGTTTTGACAAAGTTAAATACGTCTGCAAGAGATAGGCAAATGCTTAATGTTGCTAAGCATCAGGAAAGACCTCTTCCCTTAAATATTTATTTATAGCAATAGCTTTCTATGCACTATGCACTTTAATCTACACAAGCACTTTAAAGGTACCTATTGTATCTCTGTGTTTACAGGGCTGACTACAGAAGTATGCACATCTGGATATTGCGCAATTGCTGTGGTGATATTATTAAACCCCGTCTTGGTTATATGTATTAAGTATGGTTTTAGTCTGTCTACCCTTTGCTCAGAATGCAATGTGCACTTTATATTCCGTGTTAAAATGTGCAATACTATTTACGCACTTCACACTTTGAACTTTATTTTGTGAAGGCACTTTAATAAGTGGCAAAAGAAAAGAGTGCATTTTAGATTAGCTAGAGTCCATACTTTATTAGGCTAATATGCCTCAGTCTATTTGGGGAAAAATAAGGGACTGCATATGATAAAACTGTTGATGAAGGGTATGCACTCCACTTTTTATGTGCACTTTAGCAGGTTTGGGCTTTAGGGAATGGCTAATGGAAAAGGGTAACGAGACAGTACTGCTTTTAAGATCAATTTATAGTGGAAGTTTTATCATGAATGCACAGTGCACTTTAAAAGATGTGTCTGAATGTGTGATGATTAGCATGCACATCTATTACATAAAAATTGCAAAAAACACAGTTGATGGACAGAATGTAGAACAATGTCATACATTCACCCCAGTACAAGGATCTGGGCCTAAATCCATCGTTTTTTTGCACTCCACACCACCCTGGGTTAGACACTGGCTATATGCAAATCAGCTCTGACCCTGTGCCTCATGGGAACAGTCCAGTCCGAACTCCCAAGCCATGTCTTTCCCAGACCGGAATCAAGCATCCAAGGACCGGTTTCTGGCTATCAGCCTTCATGAGCCTGGATAGCTTGACTCCAGTGGTGTGGAGAGCCTGGGACTCACGTCTGAGCATACCCAGCCCACTCGGGGTGAAAATTGCAAAAAACACAGTTGATGGACAGAATGTAGAACAATGTCATACATTCACCCCAGTACAAGGATCTGGGCCTAAATCCATTGTTTTTTTGCACTCCACACCACCCTGGGTTAGACACTGGCTATATGCAAATCAGCTCTGACCCTGTGCCTCATGGGAACAGTCCAGTCTGAACTACCAAGCCATGTCTTTCCCAGACCGGAATCAAGCATCCAAGGACCGGTTTCTGGCTATCAGCCTTCATCAGCCTGGATAGCTTGACTCCAGTGGTGTGGAGAGCCTGGGACTCACGTCTGAGCATACCCAGCCCACTCGGGGTGAAAATTGCAAAAAACACAGTTGATGGACAGAATGTAGAACAATGTCATACATTCACCCCAGTACAAGGATCTGGGCCTAAATCCATCGTTTTTGTGCACTCCACACCACCCTGGGTTAGACACTGGCTATATGCAAATCAGCTCTGACCCTGTGCCTCATGGGAACAGTCCAGTCCGAACTACCAAGCCATGTCTTTCCCAGACCGGAATCAAGCATCCAAGGACCGGTTTCTGGCTATCAGCCTTCATCAGCCTGGATAGCTTGACGCCAGTGGTGTTGAGAGCCTAGGATTCACGTCTGAGCATACCCAGCCCACTCGGGGTGAAAATTGCAAAAAACACAGTTGATGGACAGAATGTAGAACAATGTCATATGCAAATCAGCTCTGACCCTGGAGTCAAGCTATCCAGGCTGATGAAGGCTGATAGCCAGAAACCGGTCCTTGGATGCTTGATTCCGGTCTGGGAAAGACATGGCTTGGTAGTTCGGACTGGACTGTTCCCATGAGGCACAGGGTCAGAGCTGATTTGCATATAGCCAGTGTCTAACCCAGGGTGGTGTGGAGTGCAAAAAAACGATGGATTTAGGCCCAGATCATTGTACTGGGGTGAATGTATGACATTGTTCTACATTCTGTCCATCAACTGTGTTTTTTGCAATTTTCACCCCGAGTGGGCTGGGTATGCTCAGACGTGAGTCCCAGGCTCTCCACACCACTGGAGTCAAGCTATCCAGGCTGAATGAAGGCTGATAGCTAGAAACCGGTCCTTGGATGCTTGATTCCGGTCTGGGAAAGACATGGCTTGGTAGTTCGGACTGGACTGTTTCCATGAGGCACAGGGTCAGAGCTGATTTGCATATAGCCAGTGTCTAACCCAGGGTGGTGTGGAGTGCAAAGAAACGATGGATTTAGGCCCAGATCCTTGTACTGGGGTGAATGTATGACATTGTTCTACATTCTGTCCATCAACTGTGTTTTTTGCAATTTTCACCCCGAGTGGGCTGGGTATGCTCAGACGTGAGTCCCAGGCTCTCCACACCACTGGAGTCAAGCTATCCACGCTGAATGAAGGCTGATAGCCAGAAACCGGTCCTTGGATGCTTGATTCCGGTCTGGGAAAGACATGGCTTGGTAGTTCGGACTGGACTGTTCCCATGAGGCACAGGGTCAGAGCTGATTTGCATATAGCCAGTGTCTAACCCAGGGTGGTGTGGAGTGCAAAAAAACGATGGATTTAGGCCCAGATCATTGTACTGGGGTGAATGTATGACATTGTTCTACATTCTGTCCGTCAACTGTGTTTTTTGCAATTTTCACCCCGAGTGGGCTAGGTATGCTCAGACGTGAGTCCCAGGCTCTTCACCCCACTGGAGTCAAGCTATCCAGGCTGAATGAAGGCTGATAGCCAGAAACCGGTCCTTGGATGCTTGATTCCGGTCTGGGAAAGACATGGCTTGGTAGTTCGGAGTGGACTGTTTCCATGAGGCACAGGGTCAGAGCTGATTTGCATATAGCCAGTGTCTAACCCAGGGTGGTGTGGAGTGCAAAAAAACAATGGATTTAGGCCCAGATCCTTGTACTGGGGTGAATGTATGACATTGTTCTACATTCTGTCCATCAACTGTGTTTTTTGCAATTTTCACCCGAGTGGGCCGGGTATGCTCAGACGTGAGTCCCAGGCTCTCCACACCACTGGAGTCAAGCTATCCAGGCTGAATGAAGGCTGATAGCCAGAAACCGGTCCTTGGATGCTTGATTCCGGTCTGGGAAAGACATGGCTTGGTAGTTCGGACTGGACTGTTCCCATGAGGCACAGGGTCAGAGCTGATTTGCATATAGCCAGTGTCTAACCCAGGGTGGTGTGGAGTGCAAAAAAAACGATAGATTTAGGCCCAGATCCTTGTACTGGGGGGAATGTATGACATTGTTCTACATTCTGTCCATCAACTGTGTTTTTTGCAATTTTCACCCCAAGTGGGCTGGGTATGCTCAGACGTGAGTCCCAGGCTCTCCACACCACTGGAGTCAAGCTATCCAGGCTGAATGAAGGCTGATAGCCAGAAACCGGTCCTTGGATGCTTGATTCCGGTCTGGGAAAGACATGGCTTGGTAGTTCGGACTGGACTGTTCCCATGAGGCACAGGGTCAGAGCTGATTTGCATATAGCCAGTGTCTAACCCAGGGTGGTGTGGAGTGCAAAAAAACGATGGATTTAGGCCCAGATCCTTGTACTGGGGTGAATGTATGACATTGTTCTACATTCTGTCCATCAACTGTGTTTTTTGGATCTATTACATAAATGCATAAAGATTCCATCTGCATTGTCTCCCTAAATGTGAATGGCCTCAATAATAAGATTAAAGCTCGAGCCATAGATGAATGGATACGAGGCCATACCATCTATATTGTATTAATCCAGGAGACGCACAATACGGCAAAAAGGAATCTACACACAGAATGTTTAGACACTGGGCAAGTGGTCAATAGTTTTTCATCATCCAATGCCGCCTACAGGGAGATTGCAATTTTTTATTAATAAATCATTTCATTTTCAAATTACCTCATCTCAGACAGATAGAGAAGGGAGATGGGGTCTGATCAGTGGGCTAACCAATAAGTGTAGATTAACGATAACTACAATATAAGCACCCATAGAAGACAATTCTGCACCATTATTAGATCTCTTTCACTCACTTACACAGTTTCCAGGGGCGGTAATAAAAGGTGGTGACTTTAACTTTTTGCAAAACCCGGAAACAGATTCATCCTCTAAGACTCGGAAACAAAATAAGCCACAAATAGCTAGGGCTTTGGCAGAGTGCATGCAAAAACTAGACCTGATTGATATCTGGTGGGCTTGATTTCTAGAAAAGAAAGAATACTCGTGCTTCTCTGCTAAATACAACACTGCAGCCCAATTGGATTACTTTCTTATTTCTCGCAATTTAACATTAAACAACTACATGCATATTCAGAATGGCTTTTCCGACCATGCCCTGATAAAAATGGAGATATCAGGGTTTGACAAACGTAAAATATGTTCAAGATATGTCTTTAATAAAGTTAATCTTGAGGATGAAGGTTGGTGCACTGAGGTTCATAATGAAATTACTGTTTTATCCAAGTAAATAGAGCAACAGATAAGGTAGAACGTGCCTGGGAAGCTTTTAAGGCAACTATCCGTGGCTATATAACCTCCAAATACATTGCAATAAAGCGTTCCCAATAGATAAAGAGCTCACAATTAGAACTAGTGGTCCACCGGGCAAATGAACATTATATAAGAAATAAGAGTATTAAAGACAAATTGTCTCTAATAAATGCACGAAAAAGGATGCAAGAATTTTACTATAACATAGGGTGCTTGGCTAATTCTGCATACCTTCAAAAAGTACATGAAGAAAGTGAATTTCCCGGGAAATGTTTAGCTTGGCAAATAAGAGAGCGACAAGCATCGAATAGGATAAAATCTCTGGTGGAAAAAAATACAAAAATGCGGGTCACAGAATAAACACAAATTCATGAGTATTTTTTTAATCACTACAAAGCTGTTCACTCCATGATACAGGAGGTTAATGTCTCAACACTTAAGGAGTTTTTGAGTAAGTTTGCAGTCCCCAAATTACAGGTAATCCATGCAAGTGTAGAAGATAAACTGCCAGCTGAACTATATACACAATTATCCGCATTAATAAACCCTGAATTGGTATCATTAGCAAATTATATTTTGCATGGCTGGGTACCGCCCTCCTTCAAAACGGTGGTAGTGATCAGTTTTTTTAAAGAAGAATAAAGATAAGGAGGATGTGAATTCATATAGACCAATAAGTCTTCTAAATACTGACTACAAGATTATAGCTAAACTACTAGCTAACAGAATGAGTAGGTGTATTGGGTCAATTATATATCCAAATCCGTGCGGATTCCTGTTATGGATGCCGCTATCTTTTACCACTACTTTTTTAATTGAGGCCTTAGATTATTTTAGCTACAATAAAATCCTGGCTCAGATCATGCTGCTAGGTGCTGAGTAGGCTTTCAATTTGGTTTGTTGGTAAAGTCTTTTTTGCATTTTGGTTGAATTTAGATTCCCAGCCAGATTTATCGGCATGATCTCTGATTTTCATAAAGGGGCCTCAGCGCAAATAATTATTAATTCTAGCAGCATTGCCACGTGCAACGTTTACAGAGGAACAAAACAAGGTTGCCCTTTGTCACCAATACTCCTTGCTCTTTTTATAGAGCCAATAGTAATTGCCATTCGTTCAAGAAATAATCTAACCTCTCCAATCCGTGGGATGACAAATATAAAGCTGTATGCTGACGATATAGGCTTATTTCTTAAACCGGATTTGAGAGTTCAAAAAAGCATATTTGAAATCTATCAGGAGTACCAACTGATGGGAGGGTATAGGATAAATAAATTGAAAAACAGCGATCTTGTTGTGTAATACTGCACTAGACACTTTAATATGTAATGTAATGTAATTTGGAACTTGTAAAGCACGTCTGTCACTCCGCGAGGAGTATCCTGGCGCTGTCTTGGTTGGAGGTAAGAGGGGGCCATGAGGATGCTAAATAAGAGAAAGGCGTAATTCGTCTGGGGCAATAAATACACAGGTCTTCAGGGCCTCCCTGAATTGAATTTCTGATTTAAGTAGCCTTGGATGAGGTGGAAGTAAATCCAGGCTTTAGTCCCAAGGAAAGCCACTGTCTTTCTTCTTTTCAATTTGTATCTGAATGTGGGGGGGTTTAAGCAGGTTCGCTGATGATGACCTGAGAGACCTGGTTGTGGTGTACGGAGCAAATCATGCTGCAAGATACTTAGGTCCCAAGTTGAGCCTGGCTCTATAGGTGATCAGGAGAACTTTTAAAAGGATTCTCTTGTGCACCGGTAGTCAGTGAATAATACCAGAATTTCACTCAGTAGTTAACACCAGACCCAAGAGGTATTTGTGAATATAAGTCTCAGAGAATAAAAAATGAATTATACATTTTAAATGTTGCTCCTTTGTTGAAACAAATTAAAAGTCTGTTACTAAAATGGAATAAATTACCACTGTTAATAATTGGCCGAGCTGCACTGATTAGTATGTCAATTTTACCATTATGTTTATTTTCTGCCATTCCAAGTGCAATACAGATGACATTTTTTAAGGAAGTGCAGGGTATGTTTATATCTTTTTTTATGGACAAATAAAGCACCTAGATTAGCTATAGATAAATTATGTAGACCACTGAATGAAGGCGGATTGGCCCTCCCGGATCTGAAAGAATATTACTGTGTGACATTTGCACATAACGCGTATAGATCATATAAAACTTTAAATATTGACAGATATGATAACTTTTTCCTAGATTTAAGTTTTCAAAAATTCAATATTACTGATTTTATGTGATTAACAAAAAAAAAGTCAGGTATAAGGTATTACAGTGGAATGTAAAATGCAGGCTGCAATTTTTTAGCTATTATTATATCCCAATACTCAATGCGACAACCCTTTTGTCTGATATATATGTCAGGGAGGTTCCCCTGGTGGATAGGAATGTTGCATCAAGGTGGTTGAGTAATGGATATGAAAGGATACAGAATTTTTGGGATGGGAGCTTAAAAAAGTGGAATGATATAGAACTCAGCATTCAACATTATACAGCATCAATGCAATGGCTCTTTTTAGAATAAGGCATTTCCTACTGGATCTAAACCCCACACAGATTGTGTTAACAGTAGAACTTGTTGAAGATCATATAGATTGCAATACCTGTAGGTCAATTAGCTGCTGGGTTTCTCTCTTGCATAATTATGGGGCGCCTAAGCTCCATGGGAAAGCATGAGTCAGCAGATTTCAGCTAATTGTTTCAGATGTGATGTAGCGGAAGGGGGCAATTGGACACATATTGTATGGACCTGTGCAAAGTTGAGTAAGTTCTGGGATGAGATTACTCAGTTTTGCAGTCACATATTGCAAAGGCAACAACCATTAGATACTCAGACAGGTGTTTTGGGGTATTCGCCCTACTGAAAGCCGATTTGCCACTGAAAAAACAACTGTACATTGTGACTTTAATAGATAGATCTTTAATTCTCCAAACATGGCGGTCTGAGGAAATTCCTACATTTCAACATTTAAGATCCAAAATAAATAGGATTAAGGAGTTGGAAAAAAGATACACATTAAGATCTGGGTCAAATTTCTTAAGCTGTGGCAAATATTTGACTAAGGTGGGGTTTTATGGTGTAATGTGCAGATAAATGTAAAGAATCCAAAAGTTTTAAATGTAATTATGTGATTGATTGATTAAAATTGATTAAAATGATCATATATTATTTTATCATACTATGTTGATATGCTCTGAATTTTAAAGGTGCTGGTAAATGTGAGACTGTGTTAAATTTTCCTGACCTTGTCTGCTATATGTCAATGAATTTTGTATATTGATGAACTTTCCCAATACATTTGTTTAAAAAATAATGAGTGCATGAGGAGATAGTTTGACAATTGGTTGAAAAAGGTATACTCAAAGACTTCATACTCATTGTAGTTGAAGGATCCGGGGATAAAATAAGAAATAAAAACTTGTTTGCAGAGATTTTTGAGGTGTGGTGTGTAAAGTAGCATCACCTACACTGGTAACATAGGGTCATTACGTTGTTGTCGACTCAGAGGAAGCTTGCTCAGAAAGGTTTTCAGAACCCTTCTTTCGTTGGGAACCAAAGAAATATGCAGGGAGCTATGATGCCACAATCAGGTTTTCAAGGAAGTCATGGAGGAATGCCCATGATACAGGGAAGAGATGGAGGTGTTCCTGTGGTTACAGGATCTGGATCAGATATTGTCGCTTTGAAAAAGATTACTGCTTGTCACATCTGTCATAAAATTTTACATTGGAAGAGGGAATGTTGATACAATCCTGAAAATTCTGGAGGAAATATACAAATGACACAAGGTATGCAAATGCAAAATGTGCCGGGTCAGAGAATGCAACTGTCAACACATGGGCAGATCCCAATGATGCCAATTGCACCTACACAAATGAGGAATCCTAGATTTAATTTATATCAGATACCGAAAATGAATGCAAATCAAGTTCAGAATGCCATGTCACAATTCCAGAGCCCAAACCAGAACACCTTGCAACAATTTCCGTTATTCACGACTGATGGTTCTGGTTTAGAGAATTCTCAATGATGGTGCATGAGAGAGGAATAAGATTGCCTACTTGGCGCAGTCGTAGAGGTAAATCAAAGTGTCCCATATGTAGATGTAGATGTAAACGGCCACCCAGTATAATTTCTCATTGATACTGATGCTACCCGGTCCACTGTTAGAACAGTGGAAGCCCCAGACTTACCTCTCTTAGGGTAAACAATTGAAATTGTAGGAGTAACTAACTAATAGGAAAATTCCAAATCCAGTTTTGAAAGGGAACCAGTGGATCCTTTGAAGAGAGTCACCAATTTGTTGTTTGTGATTCAGGACCTGTGAACCTGTTAGGGAGAGATTTGTTGTGCAAGTTAAATTGCACAATTTGCTGTACACCGGATGGTGTAGCATTCCAAACATATGATGAGGATGTGGATTTTAAATTGATCAGAGAGCAAAACGAGGCAGGACTATTTCCTTTGTTAACTATTGATATATTACCTGAAGATCTGAGAGAAGCAGTGAATGCCAAAGTGTGGGATTTTACAGGTAAAGGCATTGGACTTATCAAAGCTGTAGAACCAGTCCGAATTACAGTGAACCCAAATGCTATTTACCCCAGAACACCACCATATAATTTGACTCTAGAAATTATTGCAGGAATACAAACTGTGATAGACGATATGTTACAGAAAGGGATCCTGAAATAAATATTTAAGTCCATGTACCTCTCCAATTATGGGTTTACAGAAACCCAATGGTAAATATAGGATATTTCAGGATTCAAGAAAAAATAAATGAAAGTGCAGTGCCCTGTTGTCCTGTGGTACCGAATCCAATGATCATTCTGTTTCAGAATTCATGTACTGCAGAATGGTTTACCATAATTGATCTCTATCAGGCTTTCTTCTCAGTGCCATTGCATGCAGAGGCAATTCTTTTGTCTTCCAGCAGAAAACATTAACATGGTGTTGTGTCCCACACAGGTATACAGAGAGCCAATCTATCTTTAACCAGATTTTAAAATGGAATATAGAGACCCTGGTAATGCCACACAGATCCACTCCTATTCAATATATAGATGATTTGCTTGTGGCCTCAGAAACGCAGAAAGCATTGCAAAAAGTGACTCCATTACACTTAGCTGAGAATGAATACAAAGTATCTCCAGGAAAACTTCAGTACTGTCAAAAAAAAGTTCAACATCAGGGACACATCATTGTGAAAGGAACTAGAAAAGTGTCACCAGAAAGAGTGGAACCAATCTTGCAGATGAATCCACTCCAAACTCCGAAACAAATCAGTATATTTTGGGAAATGGTTAGCTACTGTAGGCAGTGGATACCAAACTTTTCCTTAGTGGCAAAGCCTCTACTGAGACTGACACACAGAGATGTGTCTGATCTGATTCCATGGGACAATGAATGAATGAAAGCATTCCTAGAGTTGATGGAGAAATTGTGTCGTGCCCCGGTACTAGGAATGCCAGATTATACAAAAGAGTTCACACTATTTTGCAGCAGAGACATGGGTGCGCTCTCTCGATTTTGATACAAACCCATGGTGGATCTTGAAAACCAGTTGCATATCTTTCTACTACCCTTGACCCTGTAGCAGCAGGACTTCTGGGTTGCCTTAAAGCGGTTGCCACTGTAAGTACTAGTCTGGAAAAGAGCAAAAATATAGTGATGGGATACCCATTAATTGCCATGAGCCCTCACCCTGTAGATTTGTTGGTAGCCGGAACAAAGACTCAATATATGACCCATAATAGGTTGATGAAATACAAACAGAATATTTTATCCTCTAAAAATGTTGTTTTAAGATGCTGCACAGCGTTGAACTCTTCAACGGTATTGACTGTAAATGATGAAAATTGTGATGAATGTGAACATGACTTTCTAGATGTCATGGAATTGTCTACCAAACTTCACCTTGACATTAAGGATGAACCCCTGGTTGACCCTGATTATGTGTTATTCGCAGATGGCTAATGCTTGAGAGGTAATGATGTCACACTCAGAGCAGCATATGCCGTGTGTACCATAAATGTACTTCATGGCTTCAAACAGTGTACTCTACCCAAGTTACTGAACTGATTGCCCTTACTAAAGCCTGCAGTTTAAGTGCTAAAATGAGAGTCACCATATTTCCTAACAGCCGGTATAGGTTTGGTGCAGTCCATAATTTTGGATAATTGCAGTCACAGTGAGGCTTTCTTGCATCCTCAGGAACCCCCATCAAAAATGGGATGCAGGTCAAGAACCTACTGAATGCACTACAGTTGCCAGGAGATATTGCTGTGTTAAAGTGCTCAGCACATCAAGGAGGAAGCGAATACATTTTCATGGGCAACAGAAATGCTGATTCAGTAGCCAGATACAGTAATCTGTTAGCCTGTTCATTTAATGGAGGTTTCCCATGTGAGTCTTAAGAGGACAGTTCTTTTGCCATGTGAACGAAAGTCACTGATATGAGGGATGAGCTGAAGAGGGTGCAGGAAAATGTGTCAGAAACACATCAAAATATTTGGGTAAAAGCAGGATGTAACAATACAAAAAGGACTGTCAATGGTCTGTACAACTAAAGGGGGCAAAGAAAAGAAAAATGTGACGGACTCTGTGTCTACCTGGAGCAGGATGTGACAAAAATACAAATTATATCTGGATGTCAACAGGTGGGAGACCAGTACTTCCAGACAGCTTATTGTTCCAGTGACACAATATTACCATAGATACACACATTTGGGGAGAGATGCGATGGTGAGACTTTTCCGACAGAATTGGTTCAACCTCAGATTCAGAATGCTGGCAGAAGAGGTTTGCCACAGATGTATAACGTGTCAACAGGTAAACCTAGGGAGATCAGGTGGGCCATTTAATGGGATGCAGATAGATTTTATTGAGATGCCTGCCCATAACGGGCTGAGCTATATCCTGGTGATAGTATGTGTCTTCTCAAGATGGGTGGAAGCCTACCCAACTAGAAGATGCAACAGTCTCACTGTAGCAAAATTGTTATTACATGAATTGACCCCAAGACTCGGCATGCTGATTTTTCTTGAGTAAGATAGAGGAACACACTTCAATAACAAAGTTATGAAGATGATATGCACAGCCTTACAGATTGAACAAAGTTTAAACTGCAGTTATAGACCAGAAGCCTCTGGCATTGTTGAACCGTTAAACGGTAACATCAAGTCTAGATTGGCCAAAATCTGCACACCCACCTCTCTGAAATGGCAAAATACTTTACTATTGGTGCTACTGAGTATTTGGAGTACACCTGACAGGAAGACAGCATTATCTCCTCATGAAATATTGATGGGTTCTCTTAAACATTATTGATGATATCTTGGATTATTATAAGGAACTGGCTGAGGCAGTCCGTTCTGTCTCTGATCAGGTCTCACCTGCCACATAAGATACATATCAAGAACAGTGCCACAACCACAATCCTGGTGATTGGGTCATTATCAAGAAGCATGTTCGGAAGGCTTGCCTTAAACCCAGATGGAAAGGCCTCTTTCAGATGATCCTTACTACACACTCAGCTGCTAAGTGCGCTGGAGTTCTGAACTGGATTCATGCCTCGCACACCAAAAGAGTGAGCAATCTAGAAGAAACGCCATTGGACTTTTATCCTGAGCAAAGAGCATTGGTGGTTGCACCACCATTGGAGAGACCACCTAGACCAGCAGCACTGTTGCCAGTTAAGCAAGACAGGGAAAAAAGGGGTGAAGAACAGTGGACAGAAAATCAAGAGCAAGTACCAGAAATAACCCAGAGTGGTGTGGAGATCTCTAACAAAATAGAAGCAGAGATCGAGTCACTAAGAGAAAGTGCTTTGAATGTGGCTTTGAGAGACGAAAATCTAGGTGAAGGAACTAGCACTGGATAGTAGCGGTCGGTGATGGAAGTAGCTGCCGGACGGTGACGTGGGGAGGGGCAGGGTGGGGGGTAGTAATCTATGGGTTACAGAGGCTCACAGGTAAGTAAACATATAAATAAATAAAACTAATTTCGTTGCGTGCACTGCGTCGCATTTGGGGATGGAGTGCGTGCAAGGAAATACGTTTTATTTATTTATATGTTTACTTACCTGTAATCCTCCGTAATCCATAGATTACTACCCCCACCCTGTCCCTCCCCCTCCCCACGTCACCACCTGCCAGCTACTCCCACCACCGATCGCTACTGGCACTGGAATAAGGAGAAGCAATCAACAAGCAGAATGGCCACCATGCTATGAAAGCAAAAATCTGAGGAAAAGTGCTTCAATAGGTCGTATACCAGAAACAATACCTGAAGAGACTGAGTCGAGTGAAGAGAGTAGGTGTTCTGACCCCAGTCACCTGAAAACCAGTTATCGCGGAGACGGAGAATGTCCAACTTCTCACTGAGTGTTTTACACCCCACGTTAACTGGAGAACAGCCATTGGTGGACAAGCACTGGGTGGAAGGAGGTAAACAAGGGAAGAATTCTGGATGAACAGAAGCAGCTCCTTCAAGGAAGGTGTCTTGGATGGACGTTTCCTTTGGCAAATCTCCATTAGCATCAAGGAAGGTGTATCAGTCTGGAATTCTTAAGTTATGGGAACCAGAAAATAGCATAAGTAAGATAATTTTGATAGGAAACATACATTCATTTAAAGAGGGTTATCTGAACAATGGAATGCTACTTGAGGATGCCTGTATGGTGCTCACCTAAGGCTTTTGCTGCTACCTCTCAAGAAAGCGATGGCTCTCTACCATTCAGCAAAAAGTGGAGTTGAAAAGGGAAAACACGCATCAAAGGTCCAGGAATGTAAAAAATCACTCTGAAAATGGAGAAATGGGGGTGACCCAAAAAAAAGGAAAGCAAAAATACTGCACTTCAAACCACAAGTAAGGTATTCAAGGGCAAAACAGAACAGTCTTACTGTCCTGGTGTCAGGAAGCAGGAGAGGATGAGGTCACAGATGTCAAGGAGGAAGCAACACCATCGCAGCCGAGGAGAGGCACACCGGATCCAAAATGCAGCTCTGTATGACCAGAGCATGAAGAAGTTCACTCTGGAAACTAGGCAAATCCAATGAAGAAATGGGAAGCAAGGAAACCAGCAAGACGGCTGGCGGCAGGAAATCCTTCTGAGTTCGATGAACCGGAAACAAAACTAAGCACAGAGGTTACAAAGGTGGCCTCTAAACAGTCCCCGCCTTCATAACCACATCGCATGACTAGACATGAGGGTGCCACTTCACCAATCAGTGCGGCAGAGACACTTAAGCTATGTGAAACCAGCAAAGCCACCATACACACAACATGGCCACTAAACAGAAGGGAAAATAATGGAGGAAAGGCCGAGTGGTAAAGGGAGAACCGGTAAACATAGTTTCGGGAACCCCGTCAAGACAGGGATTTTTGTACAGCGTGATGTTCAGAATGACCCCCCTAGGCTAATTTGGAACACCTTTATGAGGCGCTTACCCGAAAAGCGAAACCTCTTCCAGCAATGAAGCTATATTCTCAGCAGGGTGCCGTACATATAAGATAATATCATATGCATATAATATCACCATAACTGGGCCGGTTTTAAATTGCAGTCCTCTATGCAGGTGATTTTCTTGGAGACGTCTCACTAAGGGGTACATCGCAATAATGAACAAAAGCGGCGATAGCTTGCATCCCTGTTTAGTGCCTCATGTTATTTTAAAGGAACCTGTTATTGTGCCATTAATTCTTATCAGCATAGCTGCCAAGGTTTCAGATTGCTTATGTGTGACATTTACATTTTTTCCGTGTAATTATGAGTGACATTCTAGGACTATGAGTGACACTTAGTCACGAGCAAAATCAAGCAATGAAATCAAGGAACAATTAAATATCAGAAATTAGACCCATTTGAGCAACGACAAACAATAAACACTTATCATAGCTCTTTGTACATATGAAAAGACACACACAGTTTAATACAAAAAAATAATTACTGGATGTAAGAAATTGTCACTTCCATTGTAAGGTAAGCAATGTACTATTGAAGTTCATTTGTACATACTGTCATGACCTAGTAGAACACCTTCACAACTGGACAAAACTATCAATGTCAAACAGCACAGTGGCATACATCACTGACTCACTCTTCAAAGCGGACATTAGCGCAGGTGATGCTCGATGCAATATCCCCAGGACCTCCTTTTTTACAGATTCCCTTACTACCACCCTCCATTAATTCACCTCATCCCTACATAGTCCCTCTCTCATGAGCATTTCATTTGATTTATATGGCTGCTATATTAGCGGAGAGTGTCAGAGTACTTTACATCATTTACACATTATACAGAGATAATGACCCATTCGTGGGTAATCCATTCTAAGAAATGGTATATTTATTTTAACAATCAGGATTACAAGGTGTAGGAATGAGTATGACACGTCATCCATAGTAGGCAGTATATTTCAACAGTGTCTGGTCTGGAGAAGGACAAACTTAGTATTTAAAACGGAACAGTGTTTGCGGTTAGCTTTGCTAATAAACTGCATTTCTACCTAAACTAACCCCTTTTAGCAAAATTAGGATAATAAAAGACGGGGGCAACAACGTTATAAACAGGCTCAGCCTTGACCCTTTCAATATATTACTGGACTGCTCCCGTGCGCTGCTACACCCACCAAAATGTTAAACAAGGTGAAGCCTGAGAAGCTTTTAAAAAAAGGGCTTTACTCCAGCTTAATTCCAGCTCCTGAGGCTCCCCGTGCGCACCTGACAGACACACACAAGGAAAGGGATCCTTGTTCAGTGTCAGGGTCCATTGACATGCATGCGAAGGTACTACCACCTGGCGTGGCCGGCTCGAGGTAGGGGCCTGTAGCGTGTGGGGTCAAGGCCCAACACGTGGTGAGGGGACTCTAAGTAATGGACACTGACTCTGGTTAAGTGGTTAGCCGGAAAGACCCCGAGCGGTCTTCCACCTTGTTTATTTATACCCCAGTGCGAGCCCGCCCCGAGGTATGCGTGCATGCGTGTATATTTTGCTACAATGTATGGGAGAGCCCGAGTGGCTCTCTACATCCCTCCTTCAATTTAGTTCTCTCCTTACAGCAATCACGCGTTTCTTGACTCACGGAGATGTCCAGGCAAAGTCTCTCAGATTCTGGCTGGGTCTTGGATTGGGCCGCAGATTGTAGCGTTGGTTCAGTGCACACGGCGATCCTGCAGCCCCAGCCGGGGTTATCCCTGCATTCTCGCCACTGAGGGCCGCCCAGGGTCGGTTGTTCTCGACAGCAAGATTTTGCGGTGTCATTCTGGGCGGACTCTCTCCTCTTTGCTTGGTTATGGGTGACCCTGGCAATGACCCTCCGAGATCTAGGCCTCCATCATCTGCTACCTCCGGACTTTCCGCGGTGTGTTGGTCTCCAGTTGCCTCACTTGCTTTCTTAAAGCATGACACGTTGCATGTCACCACTTGTCCATTTCGCCTTGCAGTCACCATTGTTCCTTGGACCTTGTCCACGATCCACACCTTCGATTCATAAGGCGTGCGGAATTTCCACCCCGGGTGGCGATCTCGCACTACAACCATGTCTCCCTCCTTCAGAGTGGGCTCCTTGGCATGGCGATACTCGCTCGCCTTCTGGTTGGTGGTTCGCCTCCGGGCTTGAATGACCTCAGCATCTCTTTCCTCAGGCACCCAGGTGCTGTCTGTCGGGATGCTATCACGGGGTGCTCTCTTGAATAACACATGGGCGGGAGCACATTTTGTGGTGCTGTGAGGCGTCTGCCGATAGGCCCCTAGAAATTGATCGATGGCTATTTCCGGATCTTCCCCACTGTCCACTGCGATCCTCAGGGCTCTGTTGAGTGTTCTCATTAGTCTTTCGACTTCCCCGTTTGCCTGGGGCCACAACGGGGTGATTTTCCTATGCTTGATCCGGAGGCTCTCGAGATAGTTCTGAAATTCTCTCCCTTGGAAGGGGGGCCCATTGTCAGACTTGATTTCTTCCAGGAGTCCCATGGTGGCGAAGATGCGACTCAATGCCCTTTTGATTTGGGAAAATGCTGTCGAAGATATGACCTCCACTATCAGGAATTTTGAGAACGAATCGACGAGGACCAACGTGTGTCGGCCATCGGGGAAGCTCCCAAAGTCTATGTTGAGGTGTGTACAGGGCATCTGGGGTGCATCCTCTGTGATCACCGGCGCCGGGGTCGAGTCGCGGCCCGTGATTGTGCAGGCATGGCAGGATCGTATCATCGCGTCAACTTGAATGTCCATGGCGGGGAACCATACCTTGCTTCTCAGACGGGCTTTTGTCTTGGCCATTCCCTGATGGCCTACGTGTGCCAGAGCTAACACTCTTTGTTGGAGACTCTCAGGCATTACGATGAGATGTCCTCTGAGGATGACTCCTTCATCGCCCACGCTCAGCTCACTCCGGACCTGCCACAGCTGTTGTCACGCATGGCTCACTTCCAGTCGAAGGCTCGGTGCTCCATCAAGGAAATGGGCCCAGCGGTTTCCCTCCAGAGCCTGGTGAACTCTTACTAGCGTCTGGTCCGTGGTGGTCGCTTCCCCTATTTCCAGTTTTGAAAAAGATTTATAGCAAACAGATAATTATATGCCAAAACCTCTCACTCATATATTGACGTATATAGCTACAACAATCACACAATTCTCTATGTATATAATAACAAAGAGATATGTAATTTGATATACAAAAATCTTTTTATTTCATATCAATAATTATCTGATTCTTTTGGTTGTCCTATATAGACTTTATAAATGGATGTTTATAGTACAAAATTGTATATTACATTTTCTAGAAGTATACACATATAAAGAAAAACATGAAAACATAAACACATATCACAAAAAACCAAAAGGACAAATCGGTCAATAGTCTATTGTGGTAGGCAAAAGCGGTGAATTTTGGCACTACGCGCGTTTCGGCATTCTGCCTTCATCAGGTGACCGTCATTCACGTGTATACTGTACAGGACAACAAACTACAAGAATACAAAACATAAATATATTTATATTAGAGATTTGAAAAGTCGTAGCATAATAGTATTTACAGTTTTACATTTAGAGAGAATATAGGTCATTATTTACATACAGAAATATTTACATTTATTTGCATACAGCAGCTCATAGTATGAATAGGGATTACCCTTATATTGACTCCAGGCAGAACAATGTTTATATAGCATATACGCATAGTTGACAATTGTTCTAATGTATATCTTCGATCTAAAATCTTAGAAACCATTCAGCTGGATAAATCTAACTCATATTGTAAAAAGAGTGGCCAGCAAATCACAAGAGACCATAACCATATATACCTTACATGAACTTATCCTTCTTGTATGGGAGTCTCAGAGTTGCAATAGCTAACCCTATATTTTAGACTGGTGTAACAGATAGCACAAATATAACATTTCAAACAAATGTCTCGATTACGACCAGCCCACATTTCACGTTGTTCAATGTTGCAAATAGCTTAAATCCATCCTTATATGCCTAGGTCTAGATTTGTATTTTTCACATTTATAAATGTTGTAATTGGCTAAAGCCTATCTCTATATACAAAGATCTAGATTCTGCATTTGGGCACATTTCATCTCGGACCATTGTATTGGACAGCCCATAGGTATAACTCCCTGTAAATGCCTTGGGGACGTCAGTAAGTACATAGAAGTAGAAAACATACTAGATGTTATCTTTTGGTAATATTTTGAGACATGGCCAAAACATTAAGATCATTAGCATAGATGTATATAGTTTAGCCATTTCATAATCACCAACCTTATGCAGTATCGGTATGTTGATAGTGGTGAAATATTTTTAAGGCCCACATCTATTTTCATCAATCGAGTTAGCGCAGGTATAGCACTAGTTTTCTAAAAGAAATTAAATCACGAATACACAATTATTGACGTGTTTTAAGTGGGGAATCATTATACTTCCAGTTACAGCCCCAGACTTACAACTACGTATATTATTTTAATTTTAATTCCGCAATGTATATTTCATATTCTTTCTAAACAAAGAGAGAATTGACCCATTTGTTACTATTTTACTCAAATGTCCGAATTATAAAAAACCACCTACATGATTACCGTTTCCAGAGATGTTTATAATAAATTCATATGGTAATGAGACCCAGTCTGTGGTCAAGATGCTTGCTCGGAGTAAGTTCAAGTGCTATAATCAGCGACCCATGGGTGGCATAAAACCATACCTTGCTTCTCAGACGGGCTTTTGTCTTGGCCATTCCCTGATGGCCTACGTGTGCCAGAGCTAACACTCTTTGTTGGAGACTCTCAGGCATTACGATGAGATGTCCTCTGAGGATGACTCCTTCATCGCCCACGCTCAGCTCACTCCGGACCTGCCACAGCTGTTGTCACGCATGGCTCACTTCCAGTCGAAGGCTCGGTGCTCCATCAAGGAAATGGGCCCAGCGGTTTCCCTCCAGAGCCTGGTGAACTCTTACTAGTGTCTGGTCCGTGGTGGTCGCTTCCCCTATTTCCTTCAGCGTCATGTTTTCTGGGCATGCTGCCTGCGAGACCATGTGGACGAACTCCTCAGCTTCCACGCCTTCTACTCGCGGGGGATATTGGCTGACTACATCGGGGTGGCGGGATAGGTAGTCAGCCGGAGTGTGTGCCCAGAGGTCGGAACACAAACCTGAAGTTATAACCCTGTAGCTGGACAGCCCAGCGTTCGATACGTGGGGGTGCCAGCCTGGATGACCCTGCGAACAATGGCAGTAGCGGCTTGTGGTCCGTCACCACGGTGAACTCCTGCCCGCACAGGTAAAGATGGAAATGCTGACATGCCCATTTTATGGCCAGGGCTTCTCCTTCGATCTGGGCATACCTGGTCTCGGTGTCCGACAGCGCCTTGCTGGCATATGCGACTCGCTTCCACCCTTCTGGTCCGTATTCCTGCAGGAGCACCGCCCCCAGGCCCTCTGGGCTGGCATCGACGATCAGTTCTGTTCTGCGGCGGGGTTTTGGAAATAGGCCACTACGGTATTGTCTAGGAGGCTGGCTTTGATGTTTTGAAATGCATTGTTGGCGGCTACTGTCCATTCCCACTTGTGGTCTACTCGCGTGAGGGCTCTGAGGGGTTTTGCAAGAGCGGCCAGGTTGGGTATAAACCGACCACAGTAAGTGGCCATGCCTAAGAAACTGCGCACTTCGGTGGGGTTTCTTGGGGTGCTCGCTGCCTTGATCGCCTCTGCCTTTTTGGGATCCACTTTCAGACCTTCCCGCGTGAACGTGTAGCCGAAGAAGTCTATTGATTCTTGTTAAAAAGAGCATTTCGACCGGTGTAGGGTTAGTCCGCTGTCCACGAGCCTTTGGAGGGTGGCCCTCAGGTGTGCGTGGTGTTCCTCGAGGGTTGCAGAGTAAACCAATATATCGTCACTGAGGTTGATGACTCCACTCAGTCCGGATAGTACTTCCCGTATGGCGTTTTGGAACACCTCCGCAGCGGAGGAGACGCCAAAGCTTAACCGTTTGTAGCGTCGAAGTCCTACATGGGTCGAGAAGGTAGTGATATACCTACTTGCTGGTTCCAATTCGAGCTGATGGTATCCCGAGTTGAGGTCTAGTTTCGAGAACCATTTTGCTCCATTCAGATCAGCCACTATATCATCCATGGTAGGGGTGATGTGTCGTTCTCGTTTGACGGCTGCATTGGGCAGCCTCATGTCCACACACAACCGGATCGCCACAGGTTGTTTCGGCTTTGGTGCTACTACCAGCGGGGAAACCCAGGTTGTCGGGCCCGACACCTTTTCTATGACGCCAAGGTCTTCCAGTTTCCGGAGTTCCTCTTCGACTTGCAGCCTCAAGTTGAATGGCACTCTCCTGTGTCGGAGGGCTACCGGCCGTACGGATGTGTCCATGTGCAGCTTGAACTTCCGTCCTTTGAGTTTTCCGAGGCCTTGAAACAACTCTGGGAAGTCCTTCAGCGTGAAGTCCGCATGTGCCTGATGCACCTGGTTAGCAAAGAACACAAGGCCAAGGTCCTCTGCCGTGTGGCTGCTCAGAAGGGTGCCTTTCTTCCCCTCTGTGATATGGAACCGTGTTTCCATGGAATACTCGCCGTTCACGACGGTCGTTTGGATCACTCCCCTTAGCGGTAGTGGCTCTGTGCCGCCATAGGTGTAGATCCTTGCAGTGGAAGGTGCCAGTGGGGGTTTGGGAGACATTTACTCATATTGATCGGAATCCATGATGTTCACGGATGCCCCCGTGTCTATCAGGGCTTTTATTTCGGTGCCTTCTACAGCAATGGAGCACATGGGCGGCGGCCTTCTCTTGGTGGACGCTCTGCTGACGTATGAGACGACATACACCTCATCGTCCTCATCGTCTTCGTATCGAGGTCGTCTCTCCTGAGCTTGGTGGTCAGGAGGGGGTGGGTCGTGGTCAAGCGATAACTGCCGGATGCGCTGCGTCACTGCCCTGGCTCTCGGACCAGCTGGCTTGAACTTTCCTCCCCTACATACTGCGGCGAAATGGTTCAAACGACCGCATTTTAGGCACGTCTTTCCTTTCGCGCCACATGTGGCCGTCGTAGGATGGTCATCACCACAGTATCCACACTGATTTCCTCGTGAGGGGGTACTTCGTGGGTGAGTGGCCGGGAATCTCCTCTGGATTGCGTCAATTCTCTCCTCCTTAATTGGCGTCGTCCTCGCGGCGGCCGGGGCGATCACCAGTGTGCGTAGCGCAGCCTCCATTTCCTCCGCCCTTGCGTCGGATAGCTCGTGTGACCTGGCTAGGATCAGTATTTCATCTAGCGATATGCCTGGTTGGCGGAGAATTAGTTTTCTCAGGAGTTTTGACTTGCAGCCCACTATGATTTGGTCTCGGATTTCCTCCCGTGGGTTGGTGAATGGGCAGGTGCTCGCAAGCCGGCGTAGCCTAGCGTAGTACATGTCGACGGACTCCGACTCCGTTTGCCACGCTCGTTTGAATTTGAATTTTTCAAAATCATTGTTGAGCTGGGGATCAAAGTGCGCATTAAGTGCCGCGACCGCGGCGTCATAGTCTTGCTCGGGTCCCGTGTTGGGGAGCGACTCGAACAGCTCGTAAATCTCCGGCCCACCGTACAGGATGAGGAGCGACCTTTTTACAGTTCCATCAATCTCCCTGGTGCCTTTGAAGTATAGGTTGAGCCTCCCAACCCACGCCTTCCATCTTATCGCCGCCGTTGCAGGGTCTGCCGCCTCGCTGAACGGGGGAATGGGTGCTTCGCCAGAGTGTAGGTGTGCGGGTGTCATCAGTGTGGGGGCTCCGGCTTGGTTTTGGGCCTGTGGCGGCGGCGCGGCTATCACTGGTGGTGGTGCGACCACTGGAGGTGGGTTTTGGCCTGCCCCATCTTGGCTCGCTCCTGGCGCTGTTACTGACATGGTTCAGTCCTCTCTTGGCCCTTCTAGAGCTTCCTGGTTGGTCCCCGTGCGGTGGAGCCTCTAACCCTGGTGTTCCGGCTGGCCAGGGTTCGTGGTTGATGTGAGGACGCTTACGCTGCCCCTTGTTCCCTTCAGGGTGGGTGTGGCAGCACTGCCGCTTGGCTTAGCCTGTGCTTGTTTAATGCCCCTCCACTCTTCGGCAGGTAGGAAGTGTGCTTTCTTCCCCCCTCCGGGCTGTGATTGCAGAGTACGGGGCCTGGCGCTTTCTAGCCGTATGGATTTGCCTGTACTGGAGCCGTTTGGCTTTGCTTGTGCTTGTTGTCTTTTTTATTTTTTTCTCATCTCACCGGGCCGTGTGCGCTGGGGCAGGGCCGGGGGTGTGACACGGGCATCCGTGTGCGCCTACCGAGGCCGCGGCTGCGGCGAGGCTGGGGCTGGTGCTGGGCCTCACCGAGGACACGTGGTGCCGCCGCGCGAGTTGCGCGTGACTTCTCCTCCAGGGAGGCGCTCCGTCGTCGCTCAGCTTCGGCGCTGCCAGAGGGAGGGGAAGGACACGCAGGGGTGTCGCGCTGGCGGGAGAACTGCAGACTCACCCGCAACTTCAGGCTGGATGCCGCGCACCCTGACTCTCCGGCGAGTCCCGCCGGCTGAAGGCGCTCCCACCAGGGAGGCGCGTGGGCGGGCCTCGGGAACCGGGGTCAGTACAGCAGCATACGCGGGTGGGCTCCGCGGCAGGATGCAGGCACACAGCGGCGCCACCGACAGAGGCAGCCCGGCACGCGTGCAGGTAGGCCGGCCTCGTCGCCAATGTAGCGTGTGGGGTCAAGGCCCAACACGTGGTGAGGGGACTCTAAGTAATGGACACTGACTCTGGTTAAGCGGTTAGCCGGAAAGACCCCGAGCGGTCTTCCGCCTTGTTTATTTATACCCCGGTGCGAGCCCGCCCCGGGGTATGCCTGCATGCGTGTATATTTTGCTACAATGTATGGGAGAGCCCGAGTGGCTCTCTACAGGGCCCAGATGCTATTTGCTTCGGTTGCGAGGGCTGACATCTCTTATGTGCAGTGCAAGAAGAAGTGTATATAAAGTGATCTGCTTCTTTTCTCCTGTAAACAAGGCTGCGGAGAAGCTTTACAAATATCACTTTCAGCCCCGACAGCAGTGAGAAGCTCAAGGTAGTAGAAGTCAGGTTAACCATCGGGTGGCCTGATTGCCGAATACGAGCTTTTACGTGTATTTTTATTTATGTTAGTCACCGCTCGTCCCTCAACACCCCTGATAAATTATACACGTGACCCTTGGAGGTGACACAGGCGGTAGTGCTGTCAAGGTAATAATTAATTAAGCAGAGAGATTATCTCACAGGCACTAACTTACTTTGAGGAGACATGCGGCAATTAATAAGGTCTGTCTTGTGGCTGCGGTAAATGCCGGCCAGGAATACAAGGCTCAGCAACAGCACAGGTGCAAAAAGGCATTCACTGGTGTGCCCTGCGCTGCTGAAACACGAAAGCGAACGCCGGAGTCCGCATTATCTCAGCAGCCGGGTGACGGTTCCCATTGCTGGATCGGCTAATTAAATTAAAATAGACGCCTGCCTCACGTACATCCGGATTAATCCCGGCCCCCATGGTGTGGCGTGACTGACAGCAGTAGCATCCATCGACACTGCTGAGACCAGGGCAGCTCCCCCCCCCTAATTGGCAGTAGTGTGGACTGTGTTAGCGGCGCTGCGCGCCACACTGGCGCCGCAGCCAATATCGCCGAGGCATTGTTGATACATACATTGTAGCGCCGCTCTGACTCAGCCCCCAGAGCTGAGAGGAGCTGTGATGGTTTAACTATTTCGGAGCTCAGCTCAGCAATGCAGGATCTCTCTGGAGCTGCAAAGAGCCGGTGCACAGGCACCGCTGGTGGCCCACGCTGGCAGGTGGCAAAATGCGTGACAATGCATTTCAGTGCGGTGATGCGGATCACCGCACTGAAATGCGTGAGTGTCACACCTATTGCGTGATACTTGACAGGACTGTTTCAGTGCCATTGGCTGGGTGTACATCAAGGCTATCAAGTACGTGTATCCAGCACGGAAGCCCATCTTGCGCAGCACCACCTGCAGGAAGGGCCACTCAAGTGAACCAAAGGCTTTCTCCACATCCAGCAGTGCCGCAATCGCCGGCACCGTGGGCTCTATTTTGTGCAGAATAGAGAAGAATGTGCGATGGTTTAATGCAGTCGATGTATGGGGGATAAACCCAGACTGTGCTGAGGAAATAATTTGCCCCAGTAGTAGCAACATTCTAGTCACCTCCATTTGAGCCAATATTTTAATATCGAAATTTTATAGCGACAGGGGCCTGTAGGATCCGCAGCATGTTGGATCTTTCCAGGGTTTGAGAAGTAGCACTAAAGCAGCCTTCTGCAGCGAGAGGGGAAGAACGCCCTCCTGTAGTGACTCAGCATAAATTTCTAGCCACTGCGATGCCAGTAGCTCTTTATATGGCTTATAGAAGGCACATGTGAACCCGTCCGCCCCCAGTGCCTTGTTGCCGTCAATGGATTCTAGTGCCTGCTGGATCTCCTCAACAGTAAAGGTCTCACTTAGGAATTGTTGTTCAGCATACATTAACCATACCATAGCTATACTGTCCAGATAGCTGGCTATGTCACTGGTCCTCTCTGCATGTCTAATGGAATATAAATCTGTATAGTATCTTAAACACTTCCTGCTTAATACTGGGTGTATCAGCAATATGTTATGTTATGTTATGTTATGTTACATAGTTTTTATATAGCGTACGGCTACTCGAGAGGAGTGTCCCGACGCTTTTCCACCAGTGGCTCATAAAAAGTAACACAACACAGCTAAAAACAGAAAACATAAAAGAAAAGTAAAAAGAAACAATTCAATAAAAGAACAGACTAAGAATTAAAAAAGCCAAGTCTTCAGGCCCCTCCTAAACTGAAGCAGATTGGCAGTACTGCGCAATGAAAGTGGGAGCAGATTCCACAGCTGGGGAGCTCTACAACTAAAAGATCGCCCTCCAGCGCGGGCCTTCCTCACCCGTGGGACCACAGCTTTAAAGAGGGATTCCGAACGGAGGGAACGGACTGGATGATAAAAGTTCAGTCTCCGCTGCAGATATCCCGCCCCTGATCCATGCAAAGCTTTATGCATCAGGGTCAGGGATTTAAACTGGATCCGCTTCCTAATAGGGAGCCAATGAAGCGTCTGAAGCAACCTCGAAGCACGGGCTCGTCTACCAAGACCGAAAATTGCCCGGGCAGCAGAGTTCTGCACCACCTGGAGGCGCTGAACCAGGTAATCGGGGAGGCCAAGAAAGAGGGTGTTTGCATAATCCAGCCTCGAGCCGACAAGAGCCTGAACGGTAATCCTCCTGTGCTCCTCCGACAGCAGAGGCAAAAATTTGCGGAGCATCTTCAGGATTCCGTAGCAGGTGCCGGCCAGGCCAAGAATATGAGTTCGCAGCGACAACTGGTTGTCTAACTTGACGCCCACATTTTTGGCAACCTGGGAGGACTGAGCAGGGGGATTCATGTCAGACGGCCACCAATGCTGCCAATCCGGCTCGACGACGCAACCAAAAAATAAAATCTCAGACTTGCCCGAGTTGGCCCTCAGACTGTTCCGTTGGAACCAGTCGAAGACCAGCGCAAGGCAGTTCCGGATTCTCTCTCCATCAAACTCTTGGTCTTTCCCGCATGTGAAGAGGAGTTGCGTATCGTCTGCATAGGAGACGATCTGGGCCCCGTACGCCTCCACCAAGGCAGCCAAAGGGGACATAAAGATGTTAAATAACGTGGGGCTCAACACAGAACCCTGTGGAACCCCAACTCCCAATGGCGGCATCTCGGCGGAGCTCTGGGAAACCCAGACCGTCTGGCGGCGGTCTTCAAGGAAAGAAGTGAACCACCTGAACACCGTCCCCCTGAGGCCGATGTCATGAAGCCTCGCTAAAAGCGCATTATGGGGGACGGTGTCGAAGGCCGCCGACAGATCTAACATGACCAGCATAGCCCTACCGCCGACATCCAGAGTCTCCCTAATAATCTCAGTGACCTCCACCAGAGCCGTTTCCGTACTAAAATTAGGACGGAAACCCGATTGAGATGAATGGAGCAGATTGTTAGCTTCCAGAAAGCTCGACAAGACGCCGTGGGCATGTTTTTCCGTTATCTTCGCCAGTGCTGGTAAAAGCGAGATTGGCCTATAGTTCGCCAAAGCCTCGGTGTCAAGACCCGGTTTTTTTAGGAGGGGGATCACCATCGCTCTTTTCCAAGAGCTGGGAACCCTTCCCTCCCTCAAGGAGGTATTGAGGATAAAATTGACCAAAGGATTCACCACCGCCGCCATCCCGGCCAAAAATTTGGCAGGGCAGGGGTCAAGTGGCGAGCCAGATTTAAGATTGGCCAGTAACGTCTGAGAGACATCACAGGAGACAGTGGGGAAGTCGGACAGCACCGCCGCAGGTATCTGCGGAAGACTACAGTCCGCCCTAACACCACTGCCTCCATCCGGTCCCTCCACAAAGGTGGCCTGAATAGCCTTGATCTTACTTGTGAAGAAACCAGCAAGATCACATGCCCAGGCATCCGCCGAAGCTGGCGGGGGCGGATGGGAGCTGGGGGTTGTAAACTCCTTCACAATATTAAAGATCTCCTTACAGGAGTTCGCCGATGCCTCTATCCTCCTCGCCAGATAGTCCCTCTTATGTTATATGTTCATCCTGCGGCCCATGCAGGTTTGCTATGTATGACTGCCCACATGGTGGCTGCAATATGCGTGCCAGGGTTCGTCCCGGCCTCTCCCCTTCCCCGTATCTTCTTGCTGTGGCATATATGCCCAAATAGTTCACTTCCCTTTCTGCAGCTTCCTGGTATTCCGCTAATAGGGCCGCTCTCTTAGCTAGATAATCATGAGCTGTCCCATCAGCCTGTGCTTGATCTAAGTGTGCTAGCTCGACCTCTAATTTAGTAAGTGTATTACTAAAGTCCTTTAGTATCACTGCCCCCTTGGAGATGCATACCCCCCTCACATATGCCTCGAAGGCTTCCCATACAGTAGCATGGTGCAGGATTGATCCAGCGTTTATCTCAAAATATTCAGTTATGGCCGTCCTAAGTTCACTTCTAAAAACAGTATCCATCAGTACTCTCTCGGGGAATCACTACTGCTTCTCCATGCCTCTTGCCCCCGGAATGCGCATTTTCAGGAGAACTGGGGATTGATCAGACATTGTGCTGGGCGATGGTTAACGTCTTGCATCCAAGGAGTTATAGAATGGGACATTAGCCAACAGTCTAACCTCGTCCATGTATTATATTGCGCTGCATAATGCGTGTACGCAAGGCCAGCAGGGCATCTCAGACGCCACGCATCACGTATCACTCACAAAGTTCCGTTAAGGCCATGCAGGCTTTTGGCTTAGCATGGGGTGCTTTAGTGGTGGTGTCCAGTCTAGGGTAAAGCACTATTTTAAGGTCATCCCCCATTAAAATATGATCTGCGTATAACAAGGCAATTTGCGTATATAATTTGTAAAAAAAGAAATCGGGGACATCTACATTCGGTACGTACGTTGACCAATAGTATACAGAGCCGCAGCAACACCAGCAAATACCACCCTGCCTGATCCGCTGCTGTGTGTAAGTGGTTGAATGTCAAGTTTCTGCGTATCAACGTGGCCACCCCGTGCATATGTACTATAACTTGCGAAAAATCTATCTTTCCCCCACGTGGAGCCCAGCGTAGATGCCCAAGTGGGTGCCAGGTGCGTTTCCTGCAGAAACAGCGCAACTACAGCATGTCTGCACATGTATTCAATCAATCAATCATAGGCATTTATACCGCGCACTACTCACCCGGAGGGTCTCAAGGCGCTTTGGGGGGGGGGGGGGGGTCCGCTACTGCTCGAACAGCCAGTTCTTGAGCTTCTTCCTGAAGGAGAGGTGGTCTTGGGTCAGGCGTAGGTCGGGAGGGAGGGAGTTCCAAGTCTTGGCGGCCAGGTGGGAGAAGGACCTTCCTCCTGTTGTCGCTCTGCGGATGCGGGGGACGGCGGCGAGGGCATGATTGTTCGAGCGGAGATGGCGTTTGGGAGCGTAGAAGTTGAGGCGGCTGTTGAGGTAGGTCGGGCCTTGGTTGTGTAGGGCTTTGTGTGCGTGGGTGAGGAGCCGGAAGGTGATTCTTTTGTTGATCGGGAGCCTGTGCAGGTCTCTCAGGTGTCTGGAGATGTGGCTTCGTCTGGGGACGTCGAGGATGAGTCTCGCCGAGGCGTTCTGGATCCGCTGGAGTCTCTTCTGGAGCTTGGCGGTGGTTCCGGCGTAGAGGGCGTTGCCGTAGTCCAGTCGGCTGGTGACTAGGGCCTGGGTGACCGTCTTCCTGGTCTCGGTGGGGATCCACCGGAAGATCTTACGTAGCATGCGCAGGATGTTGAAACAGGACGAGGAGGTGGCGTTGACTTGTCTGGTCATGGAGAGGGAGGAGTCCAGGATGAAGCCCAGGTTGCGTGCGTGGTCTGTCGGTTTGGGTGCGTTGCCCAGGGCGGGGGGCCACCAGGAGTCGTCCCAGGCGGAGGGTGAGGAGCCTAGGATGAGGACTTCCGTCTTGTCTGTGTTCAGTTTCAGGCGGCTGGTCGTCATCCACTCGGCCACGTCTTTCATCCCTTCGTGTAGGTTGGTTCTGGCGGTAGCTGGGTCGTTGGTCAGGGAGAGGATCAGCTGGGTGTCATCGGCGTAGGAGATGATGTTCAGGTTGTGTTGGCGTGCGATGGCTGCAAGGGGGCTCATGTAGACGTTGAAGAGGGTGGGGCTGAGCGAGGAGCCTTGGGGAACGCCGCAGATGACTTCCGTGGCTTCTGATCTGAATGGGGGCAGGCGGACTCTCTGTGTCCTTCCGGCGAGGAAGGAGGTGATCCATTCCAGTGCTTTCTCCTTGAATCCGACTTTGCTGAGGCGCTGCACTAGGGTGCGGTGGCAGACAGTGTCGAATGCCACGGAGAGGTCCAGGAGGATGAGGGCCGCTGTTTCTCCGTTGTCCAGCAGGGTTCGGATGTCGTCGGTGGCAGCGATGAGGGCGGTCTCGGTGCTGTGGTTGGCCCGGAAGCCTGACTGAGATGGGTCGAGGGATCCAGTCGTCTCGAGGAAGGCTGCCAGTTGCTTGTTGACTGTCTTCTCGATGACTTTGGCTGGAAACGGGAGGAGCGAGATGGGGCGGTAGTTCTTGAGTTCGGTGGGGTCCGCCGTTGGTTTCTTTAGTAGAGCGCTGAGTTCGGCGTGCTTCCAGCTCTCAGGGAAGGTGGCGGTGTCGAAGGAGGTGTTGATGATGTCCCGCAGGTGGGGTGCGATGACAGCGTCGGCCTTGTTGAAGACGTGGTGAGGGCAGGGGTCGGTTGGAGATCCGGAGTGGATGGAGTTCATCGTGCGGATGGTGTCTTCGAGGTTGATCGGTGTCCAGGCGTTGAGGGTGGTGGTGGGGGGCGTTGGTGTGGTCGTGGGGAGCGTTGTTTGTGTGCTGAAGCTGTTGTGTATGTCAGCGATCTTGTTGTGGAAGTAGGAGGCGAGGGAGTTGCAGAGGTCTTGCGACGGGGTGATGTCGTTGATTCCGGCGTTGGGGTTGGAGAGCTCTCTCACGATGTTGAAGAGTTCCTTGCTGTTGTGTGCGTTGTTGTCCAGCCGGTCCTTGAATGCTGTTTTCTTGGTGGCGTGGATCAATTGATGGTGCTTTCGGGTGGCGAGCTTGAGGGTGGTCATGTTGTCCGGTGTTGGGTCTCTTCTCCAGGCTTTCTCGAGGGCACGGCAGTTCTTCTTGGAGCTCTTGAGTTCGTCGGTGAACCACGGGGCCTTCATGCTTCCGGGTCTGCTGGGCGGGGTCCTCAGAGGGGCGAGTTCGTCCGCGCAGGTGCAGATCCATTTCGTGAGGTTGTCGGCGGCTTGGCTGGGGTTCGCTGAGCCGGCGGCAGGGTGCTGGCTCAGGGATGCGGCGAGTTGGTCGGCTGTGATCTTGTTCCAGCTTCTTCGTGCAGCCTGTTGCTGGTGGTGGTGGACCGTTGTTTTTTCTGAAGGTGAAGTGGATGCAGCTGTGGTCCGTCCAGTGGAGTCCAGTGGCGTGGCTGAAGGTGATGTCTTTGCTGGACGAGAAGACGGCGTCGAGTGTGTGTCCGGCGAGGTGGGTGGGGGTGGTCACCAGCTGCTTGAGTCCGAGGGTGGCGAGGTTGTCAAGCAGGGTGGTGGTGTTGCGGTCGTTGTTGTTCTCCAGGTGGAAGTTGATGTCCCCGAGGAGGATGTAGTCGGCGGAGGGGAGGGCGTGCGGGCTGATGAAGTCGGCGATGTCTTCGCTGAATTGAGTGCGTGGTCCCGGGGGTCTGTAGATCAGGGTGCCCCTGAGGGTAGTCTTGGGGTCGGTGTGGATCTGGAAGTGCAGGTGTTCGGCGGTTGTCAGGGTGTCGTCGGTGTTGGTCGAGATGCGGATGCTGTTCCTGTGGATGATGGCGATACCTCCTCCAGTCTGTTTGTCGCGGTCTCTCCGGATGATCTTGTAGCCCTCTGGGATGGCGATGTCGGGCGCTGATGATTCGTTCATCCAGGTTTCCGTGAGGAAGGCGACGTCAGGAGCTGTGGTGTCGAGGAGGTTCCAGAGTTGGACGGCGTGTCTGTGGATGGAGCGGGTGTTGAGCAGGATGCACTTGAGGTGGTTGCTGCTGGTGTTCGGCTTAGTGGGCGCTGGTGCAGTGCAGGTCTGGATGCAGGTGAACTTGCAGGACTGGCAGGTGAAGGGTCCGTGGGAGCGTCTCGGGGTGGCTCGGTAGCATCCAGGGGTTCGGCCGGTGTTGAGTGCGTTGAGGGTGGCGTCGTCGTACGTCCGGCGGGTGGGCTGGGGTCTGCGGGGGCCAGGGGTCCTGGCACTGGGCGCGGTCCAGGCACGGACGGGCGCAGACGGGCTTACCTTTGGCGCACCTTCGGCGCTCATTCGGTGCTCCCGCTGCGCGCGTCCGCTGCGCGGTCGCTCTGGGGGCGTCATAAGAGGGGAGCCGGGAGGGAGGGTCTGCGGGGAGGCGGGGAGCGCGGGAACCAATCGGCGGGCGGGGGGGCGGGGTCTCGTGGGAAACCGGCGGGAAAAGCCTGGGGGCTCGGCGGCGGCCCTGCGGTGGCTGGGGCGGCGCTGGGGCGGCTCAGCGGCGGCCCTGCGGCGGCTGGGGCGACGTGCAGTGCGAGGCTCAGGCAGCAGCTAAGGAGGAGCAGGCGGGGGGTGTGGGGGCGACCAGGCCAAGGGCGCAGTGGTCGCTCCTGGGCAGCGCTGTGGGTCCCCTTAAGAGGGGAGCCGGGAAGGAGGGTCTGCGGGGAGGCGGGGAGCGCGGGAACCAATCGGCGGGCGGGGGGGCGGGGTCTCGTGGGAAACCGGCGGGAAAAGCCTGGGGGCTCGGCGGCGGCCCTGCGGTGGCTGGGGCGGCGCTGGGGCGGCTCAGCGGCGGCCCTGCGGCGGCTGGAGCGACGTGCAGTGCGAGGCTCAGGCAGCAGCTAAGGAGGAGCAGGCGGGGGGTGTGGGGGCGACCAGGCCAAGGGCGCAGTGGTCGCTCATGGGCAGCGCTGTGGGTCCCCTTAAGAGGGGAGCCGGGAGGGAGGGTCTGCGGGGAGGCGGGGAGCGTGGGAACCAATCGGCGGGCGGGGGGCGGGGTCTCGTGGGAAACCGGCGGGAAAAGCCTGGGGGCTCGGCGGTGGCTGGGGCGGTGCTGGGGCGGCTCAGCGGCGGCCCTGCGGCGGCTGGGGCGACGTGCAGTGCGAGGCTCAGGCAGCAGCTAAGGAGGAGCAGGCGGGGGATGTGGGGGCGACCAGGCCAAGGGCGCAGTGTATCACCTGTCTGCATTTACACGAGTTATTGAGCCAATGATGTTCCATTACATGACTGCTACGTCTGCAAAAGCCCTAGTATTAGTCGCCGTTTTTTTGTGCACTGTGCGTAGTGATATCATCCTGACATTGAACAATTCTGAGCCCTGCTGCATACTTTTCTGTGGAGTTTCCCACCATCTATAAAGGACATATTGTCACAATTCTCCCTCCCACTCCCCTACCCAAGCCGAGCATCTAACCACCCAACATAAACTCATACCATCAAACATAACAATTTCGGAACTCACCAATGCCATCCCTGGTGCAACATTTCTCTAAATTAGTGAACTTCACTGAGGGTGTGGCAACACTACATCAACTCCCGTTTCCTAAAACATGAACTCCATAGTGTCTCCAGTCGATGAGTGGCCGCTAAACCACCATCTTCAGTAGTTAAATTTTTACTAGGATAGAATCATGAGAATAGTTACATTCAAATATGCCAAACTTATCTGCAGACTTGTGGATCTGGCATTTCTGACCCTTTGATTACCCTGTCTGGAATAAATCCATGCTAGCACTTGAGTAGAACTCTGACTGCGACCCTCCAAGTGACCCGCGGTGATTGCTCTGCTGCATTTCAGAAAAGGACTTGCAGAATTCATGGACGGCCGAGGGGCTATCAAATATGCATACTCTCCTCTGCACGTTAACCTGCAGCTCCACCGGGTAGAGCATTCCATATCTCAATCGAAGATTTCACAGCGTTGTCTTGACTCCTGCATACTTGCGTCAGGCTTCCTGCACCATGATGGTGAATTCTGGGAATAGGGATAAGGTGGAACCCTGCCATGTCAGTGGTCCTCATTCTCTTGCCAGCCATTGTGTTGTGTCCCGATCCTTGAAATTTAATACCCTAGCAATGATGGATGGTGGTGGTATCCCTGGATTTGGATGTGGCCCCAACGATCTGTGAGCGCGTTCTACAACAAATGTTGTGGTAAAAGCTTCAACCCCAAACAGCTCCATTAACAATCTTTCCGCAAATTGATCCATGCGCCCACTGTTCGTCGATTATGGCACTCCCAGTATGCGAAGGTTGTTTCTCCTGCCTCTGCCTTTACCACTATCGTCTTGACCTGCAGCTCCAACTTTTCCACCCTTTTGGACATTTGCGCAGTTCCATATTCAAGGTCCCCCATTCTGCTTTCTGCTACATCCATTCGTTGCTCGTGCTTCTCTATCTGCTCATGCATTATATTTCGTCTCCTGTTCAGATCCTTGAAGCCCGAATGCAGCTCCTTTAAAAGCACCTCTGCGGTTGTCTACTCCATGTCTTCCCCTACCATCGATGAGATGTTGTCCGCCTCTTCTGTGCACAAAGTGGGTGCTTTATCTTTTGTAGCTTCAAATGGGAGTTTACGCTGCTTAGGGTCCCTTTTAGCCATGCCTCTCTTGGTGGAGGGGAGAGCACCCGGATCACCTACCGCCACTTTGAATGAAGAATCCACTGACCAGCACTCCCAGGGCCCCAGTAACAATCTGCCGCGTTGTAAATAGTATTCAGGGTCCGGGCTCAACAAGTCTCTCCCATACAAAAGGGGGCGGTGATGGACGGTGCATCTGAACCAATCAAACACTCCCACCCAGTCAACAGATCTGGGTTTAATCCATCACCGTTCTTTAGCCCACTCTGCCACCCCAGTTCAGACATGGCCATATGCAAATCAGTGTGACCCTGTGCCAGAGTCCAGCCCGAACTGCCAAGCCATACCTTCCCTGGACCAGAAACAAACTTCCTAGGACCGGTTTCTGGCATTTCAGCCGTCTTCAGCCAGGCTTGCTTGAATCCAGTGGCAAAGTGAGCAAGGGACTCAACGTCTGAGCATACCCTGCCAACTTATGGCAAACAAAGCGGTACAAAAGGGGGTGGTGATGGACGGTGCATCTGAACCAATCAAACACTCACACCCAGTCAACAGATCTGGGTTTAATCCATCACCGTTCTTTAGCCCACTCTGCCACCCCAGTTCAGACATGGCCATGTGCAAATCAGTCTGACCCTGTGCCTCATGGGAACAGTCCAGCCCGAACTGCCAAGCCATGCCTTCCTTGGACCGGAAACAAGCTTCCTAGGACCGGTTTCTGACATTTCAGCCGTCTTCAGCCAGGCTTGCTTGAATCCAGTGGCAAAGTGAGCAAGGGACTCAACGTCGGAGCATACCCTGCCAACTTATGGCAAACAAAGCGGTACAAAAGGGGGTGGTGATGGACGGTGCATCTGAACCAATCAAACACTCACACCCAGTCAACAGATCTGGGTTTAATCCATCACCGTTCTTTAGCCCACTCTGCCACCCCAGTTCAGACATGGCCATATGCAAATCAGTCTGACCCTGTGCCTCATGGGAACAGTCCATCCTGAACTGCCAAGCTATGCCTTCCCTGGACCGGAAACAAGCTTCCTAGGACCAGTTTCTGGCATTTCAGCCGTCTTCAGCCAGGCTTGCTTGAATCCAGTGGCAAAGTGAGCAAGGGACTCAACGTCTGAGCATACCCTGCCAACTTATGGCAAACAAAGTGGTACAAAAGAAGGTTGTGATGGACGGTGCATCTGAACCAATCAAACACTCACACCCAGTCAACATATCTGGGTTTAATCCATCACCGTTCTTTAGCCCACTCTGCCACCCCAGTTCAGACATGGCCATATGCAAATCAGTCTGACCCTGTGCCTCATGGGAACAGTCCAGCCCGAACTGCCAAGCCATGCCTTCCCTTGACCGGAAACAAGCTTCCTAGGACCGGTTTCTGGCATTTTAGCCGTCTTCAGCCAGGCTTGCTTGAATCCAGTGGCAAAGTGAGCAAGGGACTCAACATCTGAGCATACCCTGCCAACTTATGGCAAACAAAGCAGTACAAAAGGGGGTGGTGATGGACGGTGCATCTGAACCAATCAAACACTCACACCCAGTCAACAGATCTGGGTTTAATCCATCACCGTTCTTTAGCCCACTCTGCCGCCCCGTTCAGGCATGCAAATCAGTCTGACCCTGTGCCTCATGGGAACAGTCCAGCCCGAACTGCCAAGCCATGCCTTCCCTTGACCGGAAACAAGCTTCCTAGGACCGGGTTATGGCATTTCAGCCGTCTTCAGCCAGGCTTGCTTGAATCCAGTGGCAAAGTGAGCAAGGGGCTCAACGTCTGAGCATACCCTGCCAACTTATGGCAAACAAAGCAGTACAAAAGGGGGTGGTGATGGACGGTGCATCTGAACCAATCAAACACTCACACCCAGTCAACTGATCTGGGTTGAATCCATCACTGTTCTTTGGCCCACTCTGCCACCCCAGTTCAGACATGGCCATATGCAAATCAGTCTGACCCTGTGACTCATGGGAACAGTCCAGCCCGAACTGCCAAGCCATGCCTTCCCTGGACCGGAAACAAGCTTCCTAGGACCGGTTTCTGGCATTTTAGCAGTCTTCAGCCAGGCTTGCTTGAATCCAGTGGCAAAGTGAGCAAGGGACTCAACATCTGAGCATACCCTGCCAACTTATGGCAAACAAAGCAGTACAAAAGGGGGTCGTGATGGACGGTGCATCTGAACCAATCAAACACTCACACCCAGTCAACAGATCTGGGTTTAATCCATCACCGTTCTTTAGCCCACTCTGCAACCCCAGTTCAGGCATGGCCATATGCAAATCAATCTGACCCTGTGCCTCATGGGAACAGTCCAGCCTAAACTGCCAAGCCATGCCTTCCCTGGACCGGAACCAAGCTTCCTAGGACCGTTTTCTGGCATTTCAGCCATCTTCAGCCAGGCACTCTGCCACCTCAGTTCAGACATGGCCATATGCAAATCAGTCTCTCCTGCTACAAGCACTCAACACCCGCCATCAGCAGAAGCAACAGCTCCCTCCTTGGTGATTACAGTAGCTAGGGGGAGGGGGCGCTACACGGCCCAGACAACACTCCAGTGCCGTTAGCTGCCCAAGGCCCCACTGTAACTAGGGATTCCCCAGTGTACTCATCTCCCACTTGTGAGCTCACATACATCGCCCCCCTCCTGGTGAAAGCACCTCTTGATGTTCGGTGCGACAGCGCCTCTTGGCAGCAGACCTCTGCTCATGCCTTCAGCTCCACTGCAGCTCAGCTCACCTCAGGCAGCGTTGGCTGCAAGTTCGTCAGTGGCCCCTCATTCCTCTCGACCGTTTGCACTCCACTGCTGCAGCTGCAATCGCTTTTGCCCCTTATCTCCTCACCAGCTCTGCCACCGTTATGGTGCCCGAGCTGCTCCAGCCAGCGGGTAGTGTCTCCCCACCACTGCATAACTGTCCATGATGCAGTGTATGCAAAGGACCGATGCCGGCCTGTAATGAGCTCCGCACCGACAGTGCTGATAGTGCTCTCCCAGGGCCTCCCGTTCCAAGAATCTTCATGCCGTTCTTTTGTGCCAGTGTTCAATGTGTAATATATGGCATCGATACCGGTGCAGCCTTTCCACAAACCCCCCTATGGGCATGGATCTGCAGGAAGGCTGGCGGAGCTTCACCTCCGCGCTGCCATTACGGTCTGCGGCTTGGCCACACCCTCCAATTGATGAATGGACCTTGGCAAAGTTTGCAGGGAAACGAGAATGTTATGCCAGGGGCTCATTACATCTGCGGACAGCATGCTTACTTTATATTGTTAGCTGACTGGGAAGGGATCTGCTATTAAGGCATATTAATTCCAAAAATGTATCATGTAGAGAGTATAGATGCACTGACACTAACACCTGCACGTAAACAAAATGCAGTACAGAAAGAGGAGCTGGTTTATTAGGAGATATATTTGGAGCTGTCATTCCACCTCTAGGAGTTATTTCAAATGGCAAAAAGATTAGAAAACTGTCAATCATTGTGGACAAAATGGCAACTAGCACATCTGGGGCTTTGATTGTAATAAATACAGAACTAATAGCTATATGATTGATGGTCTTACAAGGCCATCTTGCATTAGACATTTTACTTCCTGAAAAGAACAGAGTCTGCAGGATGCTTAAATTAACTCACTGGTACGCATACATATCTGATGAGAGTAGGGAAATTGAAAGCTTTGCAAAGAACATTTCAAGTCTGGAACCTGAATTGTGGTTATTGGAAACACCAATTTTTGATTGAAACTTTTGGGACAGGTATTACCACAATTGGCAACTGGTTTTCAACGGCTGGAAAGGGTATTTTGAAGGCTATGCTAATGGAAATAATAATAGATGGGGTTTGTCTTTATTTCTTTACACACTTCTTGGGATGTAAATGTATACTTCGCAAAGGAAAGGTTGGAAAGAAAATGGTATGAGAAGCATTTAGGCTTGAGGGGCATTATGAATGACGACTACATGAACTCGCTAAAATTCCGGAGTTTGAAAAGAAAAATACAAGACTCAACTGACGCTGAAAGAGCACTATGAAATGGACTCATGAGAAATGCAGATGTGTGATGATTTTACAAATCATCATATGGGTAAATTGAGGAAGCTGCAAATGTTTACGAAAATTTCACCACACTATTTAAACATGCTAAATATTAACATAAAAAATGCATAATAAGTTAAACGTTAGAAAATTCGGCTTTATTTCAAATGCAAACATGAAACATGTTTATTTTCTGTAGAAATATTTCATTTCTATCATCCTCCACTTATTAGGCTGCACTATTCTTTTATTCAACTCTGTGCAAAGGTCTTGAGTATCTGCTGCAATTGTAAATAAGTTAGATACAATCAGGCAAATTCATTGTTTCTAGTTAAAAGAAAACTCGCAAAATCTGTGAGGGGCATATTACCAAGGGCCTTATCGCCGCTTTAGCGGGAATTTTTCCCGCTAAAGCGGCGATAATTTTATCGCCCTATTACCTAGCTGTCGCTAACACCAGTTAGCGACAGCTAATAGGCAATAGCGGGCATTTAGGGGCCCACTATGCATGTCAGCGATAATTATCGCTAATGACATGCAAAGTGGGCGTGCCAAGATGTTAGCGACTGGAAACAGTCAATAACATCGCTATCCCCTATTACCAACTATTGGAAATAATCGCGCTACGCGCGATTATCTCCAAAAGCTTATGCCTGCCCAGAGCGGTTCTTAGCCATGTTATCCAATGGAAGGTGGATAACATGGCTAAGAGCATTGTCACGATAATGCATGAATATCGCTGATTTTACAGCGATATTCATGCGTTTCCCACGATTTTTACCACTTTTGAGATAAACCTTGATAATATCAAGGTATCTCAGCGGTAAAAATCGTCGGAGCGCGGCGATATTATTATACCAGCTAACCAAGCTTAGCGATAATTATCGCTATAGCTTGGTAATATGCCCCAGAGTATGATAAAAGATCTCCAATTTAATGGTGCCAACATCTTTCTATTCTTGAACAACGGCTGGATTAAGAACTGGAGACAAATCTGCTACAATCTATAAGTAAGATTTCCACGTGAAAAGATTGGACAAAATAATTATCTGTGTTTGCTGAGAGGCTGTAAATGGGATCTTGGGAAATTTGCTAAATCAAGGTAAAACTGGAACATTCAAATCGTGGAGCATTATTGATAGAAGGCTATTGTTATAAGTACTGGATTCTGTGGCAGACCTCTTGGTTTGTGTGACAAAAGCTGCCAAGTAACAAAGACAGCAATCGGAAGTGTTACAATCTAGGCAATTTTTGGATGTTAATTATAATTCTGGAATACTAATATGTTCAAATCAAACTAGAGAAAAGCTCATCATATTTTTTTTAAAGCTATAGATCAAAAAAACCTTAGAGGAAACATGAAAAAAACTGAAATAATGGGAGAACATCTTGATTAGAGATAATAAACCTATCTTTGAAAGCAGCAGTTTATCCCATCTCTGACAGAAATTCTTCATATTACTAATGGTAGACAGTTCATTTCCGATAGAGGATTAGTGTCTTCAGAGTGTTCAACAAATAAATAGTACTTTGGCTGCATATTATAGTGAGAGCACAACCCTTGTGTTCATATTTATTTGGAAATATTAAAAAGTAAGACCTCAATTTTGGGGCCATTTATTCAATAACCTCCCAAACTCGATTAACTGTTAACCCCTTCCATGGCAGAAGTTATATTATTTAAATAAGCTTTAAGATATATGACAATGTTATTAGCTTAAAGCTTGATCAATGAGATGCCCTCTGCCATGGTTGAAACTGGTTTTAGAGATCAAATAAATACTACCAGGAGTTCAATAAATAAAGCAAAAGTTATACGATGTAGAGGGCTGTCTTGATGGGTGCCTTTTTTGAGTGTTCCAATCCTACATTGCAGTCATTAATAATGATTTGAGTATACAAGGTACAATAAACAACCAACCTCCTAAGACAGGAAGGGACACTGCAAGCCATCAAAAACAAACATTTCCAGCTCACGAGGTCGAATGCTTTCTATGCAGCAAACAAAAAATCACTGCTGTTGGAGGTTTTTTGTGTGAAAATAATAGATTCTTCTGCCAGTTTACTATGTAGGAATTCGTTCTGACCATTTGCAAAGTACTTAGAGAACTGCTGCACAATCTGAGCTGGTATCTGCCTGACAACCAGCTTCCCAGAGGAGAGGGGATATCACCTGGAGTCTGGCCTTGCAGAAAGAAGCTGCATTGAATGAAAGGGAGAGAGCAGAAATGCTCCATATTTTCAAGTATAGGGAGCATTTCTGCTCCCTCCTTGCGTTGGCGCTGTGTGCTGCCTAGTACCAACGTAGGCACGCTTACAACATAGTTAACGGGTACCTGCATTATGGGCAGGATTGTTTTTGTGCATAAAGGGTCCACCTTCCAGCACAAAACCAATCCAAAGAGGCAAATGCTCTTTCTATGTCTGCAATAGAATGCTGCACATATGGAAAAAGGGAGGAACAAGGGGAAATAAAGATATTTCTCCTTGTTATGCTTCTGTCGGGTAAGTGCACTATTCTGGTCAATAGCCAGGTGTACAAGTCTTTGCAAATCTGGGCTTGCTTCAAAATACATGGGTGGATTCATGGGAATGCCCATGCTTAACCCATGTAACGCTTACCTGACAAAGAGTAGCACAAGGCAGGGCTATGTGCTGCATTGCGTTACTCTCTATTTACCAAACCACACGAAGCTGCACAAAGTGGCTATGCACAGCTTAGTCAATGACAAAAATTATTTTGCCTCGGGCGGCACCACAAAAGGGATGCAACCTGAAGCAAAATCATAGTAAATCTGGCATGACATGAAGTGCCATGAAGCCATGCTGCGAAAGGGACTGACCCTGCTATCCCTGCAGAAGTGACCTCCCTAGATGGGCCAGAGCAGCTAGATTCCAGGTGCTGTGTGAATTCGCCAGCCAAAAGAAGAGTGATCTGCATGCCTGAGGCTTGTGTGCTACAGACTGTCCATGTGGATGATCCCAGGTGAATCATGTACAGTGGTCACTGCCTCAAAGCTCAGCTGCTGACTGTCTCCCTGAGCTAAAGAACAAGGATGGATTCAACCCAGATCTATGACTGGGGGTGAGTGTCTGAAAAGTTTCAGCGCTCCATCCTTCATCTTCTTGTGTTTGCTTTGTTCGACCTAAATTGGCAGGGCCTGCCCAGACGTTGGTCCCTTGCTCACTTAGCCACTGGATTCCAGCTAGCCTGGCTGTTGAGGTGTGTTACCCCAAAACCAGTCCCAGCTTGCTTATTTCCGTTTCAAGGAAGACCTGGCTTGGCAGTTCGGGCTAGACTGCTCCCATGAGGGACAGGGTCAAGACTGATTTGCATATAGCTGGGTCTGAACAGAGGTGGCGAAGTGAACTAAAGAACGATGATGGATTCAACCCAGATCTGTGACTGGGGTGACTGGGGTGAGTGGCTGAAAAGTTTCAGCGCTCCATCCATCATCTCCTTGTGTTTGCCTCTCTCCCAGAGGCAGGAGTGATGCAATAGCAAGATGCCTGCAAATGTGAGAATACTGTGAAACTGGAGACTTGGTAAAGGCACTGAGCACTAAGAACTGACCTTGAGAGTAATCTGCGCCTAAGCCTTGATACTTGCCTGATAGGCACTCAATCCTGGGGGTGGCAACCCACTCAGACATGCCAAGGGAGGTGAGCACTCAAGAGATAGGGGTTAGGTGGAGCAAAATACAAGGTCCAATAGCCCAAGTGCCAATGCAAGAAGTGTGCCTGTTTTATGTGAACGAAAGAATTACATTTTAAGCTGTTGCTTCCAGTGAGAGTCAGTGCTGAAATGGTTTTACTTGGCCCAGTTTGCAGAGCTGTAGTAGGGCAGGCCTCAGTACATCAAAGAAAAATGACCCCAACCCCTACAGCTGGGGCCAAGTAGCCACTGATTGCCCTGTGACATCCCTGAACAGGGTCTGACAATCGGTATTTAACCCCTTGGGTGCTACCGCGATTCTGCGCCTGTGCGGCAGAATCGCGAATGGGCGTGTTCATGACGGCCCCCAGCCGTCATCAGCACACGAGCCCCGTGATGCATGACGGCTCGGGCCGTCATCAGCATCGAAGGGGTTAATAGAGTAAAAGACAGTATAACCAGAATTCTAGCATGATTTTTACGGCTTCATAAAGCTCATTAAATAAAATGTTGCTGCACATGCATATTAAGTTAGATACCTTTTTAAGGAATTGAGGTAGTCATTCACAAAAAAAATTATACATTTCTAATCTAAATCTGTCAGTCTTAAGAGATTTACCACTTGGCAAATGCTGCATTGCCTCTCTTACTCCAGCATCCGAAAGGGATAAATATTTGGGGCATGATGATTGGCGAAAGAGAAGGTCATTACAAATTAGTTTAACAAAACTTTCACTTTCATCATTAACTTCAGGAAAGTGTTTTTCAGATATAGTCTGATAATGATTAACGAATAATCCTAAGGTTTTATTGTTCTCGTAAGGAACTCGGGGGCAGATGCACGACCATCAGGGTTCCCAATTGGCAAATCGCGATTATTTTAGCAACTTGCAATTTGCGAGTTGCAAAACCTGATGTACAACAGTGTCTGAGACTGTGTTTGCTATTCCCAAATGGGTCGTAAGGGACCAGCCGTATTAACATTAATATTTATGAGTAATATTTATGAGGCAGGTCGCAATTTGCAACCCATTGGGAATGGCCAGCACTCACAGGGATGGTGGCCTGCTGGGGTCAGCAGACCACCATATCTGTGACTGCTTTTTAAATAAAGCAGTTTTTTTAATGCAGCCCATTTTTCTTAAAGGAAAACGGGGTTCTTTTCAAAAATAAAAATGAAAAGTTTTATTTTGCGGCCACTGCCTGCTCTGATGAAGTTGTGGCTCCCCATTCATAAAGGGGATTGGATCCCTTGGAGATCCCTTCCATTTTGAAAATGGCTTACCGCCATCTTTAAATTGGTGGTACACTGCATTCACAGTCGCAAAACATTCCTACATACCAGTGTTACTCGCTTTTAGGATGGGACCCTCTTGGCATGCCCCTTCCTAATAGCGACTCGCAAACCAAGTTTGCTAATCTGTAATAGGTTTACCCAGTTGCAAAATAGGTTTGGTACATTTGAAAATCCATTTTACCTGTGCGTTTGCGACCAGTAAAAAGAGTCGTACAACTATACCTTAATTCATCAATGATTTTCAATAGGGGTAATGGCGCTCCATTTGGTCCTTTCTCTTGCAAACCATGCTAGGAAATGCCCAATCTTTTTCTCCTTCCTCATTCACTTGACTTTCGTGTATCCTATTATTAATGATTTATTATTATAGCTAAAATTCCTGGTTAGTTAGTTTGGCTTGTTGAAATCCTTCCAAAGAGCTCTGTGAATGATCCTAGAGATACCTAATTTCAGTCTGCTGTGGTGCCAAATACAATCTCTTCAACACAGGAGCTCCAGCCTGTCACTGACTGAAACTAGAATCCATCGAATTTGTAGTGCTTCGTTTTGCTAAGCAGCGTACAGACCATGTAAACAGAGCTGATAGACACAGGAATCTGACTTCGGATACAAGATTTCTAATAGAGTTTAGGCTTCCATAATTCTGCCTTTAAACCGTTTCATGATGGCACGTCACATGCGACACCAAAACTCGACAATTCCAAATTGGTGAACAGTTGAGGCCACTGTTGCTCTCCACTATAGGACCCGAGCTCTCCAAGTCCTTGTTGCTAATTCACAATCCTACTATAATGACTGATGCTGATGTTGCTTGAACCTGTGATTTTTCTTTTAAAGAAAAATGTCAAACGTCAAGTATTTCCCTGCTCTGAAACATCACTTATTGTCAGATGCAATGAGAAGCCATGTTTTTTTGTTAACTACCCTATTTAATGGGCGCTGTTTATAATATTTGAAACAATTGCACAGGAGTTTTGCACCACAATAATGCAAAACAGATTTTTAATCGTGCTGTGATTACAACAAAATACCTAAATTTTCATAGGCACCGTGTAGATTGCTGTGTATTGCATCGTGCAATAGATGTTATAAAACATAGCCTTATCCATCATGGTATACTTGAGACTGGTTAACTAGTCAGTTCCCAAAACATCTTTAACCTATTACATTATAGGCTGCTATATTAATGCAGAGAGTGTCTGAAAATCAATAGTGCCTGTATTTCTTCATGGTGTCCATCAACGTGGGCCAAAAAAATGTTTCTTGATTTGTTTCTGCAGAGGCTTGCTGTTCAACAAGTCTAAGAGAAATTGGGAGTGTCATCTTGACACAGCTGCCTTGTTAGTTTCCTAATAAAGTTGCTTCATTATCTGCAGGTTTTTGGTGAAAGAGTCCACATGTTGCTGGTGCACAGACATTAAGACGCATCTGGAAAGTGTACTGTCTGCGTTTCTTATTCCTAGAGACTTGGCTGCTGAACTATTTGAATGTGAAGAAAGAAGAAATCATGCTTTTTTAAATCTTTGGAGGTATTTGTACTCACTCCACTAAACCCTGGAGCAGCGTAATTTTGGCTCGACCCTTTCTTTTTTTTTGTCCTTATTTGCCTTCCCTTCCAAACAAGGGTAATACCAACCACCTTGCACGTTTTGAGACGCGATTTGTTTTTCTGGTGGGAAAGATGTCCCAAAGAGGAAAGAGGGTATCTTTTGACTCCATCTAGGTATTTTTCAACCTATAGGACCAAAATCGATGCTAGGCTGGCCCTGGTCCAGGAGCGTTGATGGCATAATCATTGGACCCGGGGGAAAAAAAACGAAAAAAAAAACCCGGGTTCACCTCAAATTAATTAAAAGGTCCCGGAAGGCCAGATTGCGCTTACTAGCTGTTCTCTTAAGGTCCATTTTGGATATTTCATATAGGGATGAAAGCCACCGAGAATGTAGTGGAGGTGTTTTTTCTGTCCACTGTATACAAATTTGTCTTCTCGCCAATAACATCGCATAGAAGAGAAAAGATTTTGCCTTACCCTTAATGTTTTCTTCCAGCCCAAAAATGACAAGTGGTAGAGTTATTGACAAAGTTGTATGTAGAATAGAGTTAAGAGTATTCTTCACCTCTTCCCAAAAGTTCGAAATATCCGGACATTCTATGAACATGTGTATGTCACTAGCACCTGCCATATTACATTTGTTACATTTTTTGTCTGGTAGAAATTTAGACAGTTTTAGTGGTGTTATATAAGCACGGTGTATTGAAAAGAGATGGTTACGTCTCAGCCATGCGGGCTTTACAGTTTTATACAGTAGTTCGCAAGATTTTTGACATATATCATCACATGGAGTGCTGATCTCTGATCCCCATAGCTCATCTGGAAGTTTGAACTCGCCATCACTTTCCTCCAGCATTTGCCAATACCATGTAGCTACTTCTTTCCCTCCGATGGGTCGTTCTACCAGCATTTGTTCTAGTGTACTAATTTTCCCAATGCTGGTATCTATACGGCTCTGTGATCTTGCCCAGCTGTCTAATTGAATGTATTTAAATCTAGACAGTCCAAGTCCTACAAGCTCGTATAATTAATTCCAAGTTATTAGTTTCCCATCTGTAAAGAGTTGGCCCCATCTTATTACACCTGCTTGCTTTATGATATTAGAGAGGCTGTCTTTCAGACATGGTGGTAAGCCGGGTGAATCCCAAATTGGGGAGTAGATAGAGTAATATGACAGGCCAATTTTTGTTCTTATGTTAGTCCAATTTTTAGCCCATGATTGTGCTATTTTAAGTTTGATTTTTTTGAAAAATTTTTGGCTTCCAAATTTAAACATAAAGCCCTCTGATGTTAGCTTTGCCCCCAATAATATTGCTTTGTACATTGAATTAGACATAAGATTGGATGGGGTTTTTAATAGCATTCTTGAGTGTGACATCTGGAATGCCCATGAGTAATACAGCAAGTCTGGAAGTGCAAGGCCCCCCTTTTCTCTTCTTCTTCTTAGTTTTTTCCATGCTATTCTTGTTGTTTTATAATTCCATATAAAAGAGTTTATTTCTCTTTGAGATTTTTTGACTTGTTTTGGCTCGAATGCGATTGGAATTGTATTAAAAATAAAGGTGAACTTGGGGAGGATACACATTTTAACTAGGTTTACTCTACCCATTATAGAGAGCGGTAGATGTGACCAAGATTTTAAGAGTTTTTTGCTTTCCGAATGTATTCTTTCTAGATTGTTTTGTCCGATGTTCCCCACCTCCTGCGTTATTCTTATTCCTAGGTAGCGCATAGATGTTGAAATGTTTATCCCTAACTGAATATTTGGAAGATTCCGTACCATTATCTCCATTTTGCTGGAGTTAATATCGTAACTCGATATATTGTCGAAATCTTCTGCACATGCAATAATAACTGGAAATGCTTTAACTGGGTCAGATGTAAAGACCAAAATGTCGTCTGCATATAGTGCTACCCGCCTTTCCCACTCTCCATAGCTAAAAGATGGAATATTAGCCTCGTCCCTTAGAAGTTGAGCGAACGGTTCAATGTACAAGTTAAAAAGGAGAGGGGAAAGCGGGCAGCCCTGTCTTGTACCTCTAGATATGTTAAAGGCATCAGTCAAACTCCCATTACTCATTAACCTAGCCGAAGGTGTGTTGTATAGTAGTTTGATTGTTCTACGGAATCCTTCCCCACAATTGAATTTTTTTAATACGTCGTTTAGATAGAGCCAGTTGACTCTATCAAACGCTTTCGTTGCGTCTAAGGTCAATGTAGCCAGGGGTGCAGAGACAGCAGTAGCGATATCTATAGCCCCCACAAGTTCATGAGTTAACTCCGCTAATTGTCTGCCTTTAATAAATCCCTTTTGGTCTGGGTGGATGATATTACTAATGACACTAGCCAGTCTTGTGGAGATAATAGTTGTAAATATTTTATAATCACTGTTAAGAAGTGATATTGGTCTATATGACCCACACTCTAATGAAGATTTTCCAGGTTTAGGAATAAGTACGATTGTTGCCTCTCCCCAAGATTTAGGTGGCAGATCTCCCTCTATTAAGATACCATTGAAGAGTACCGTGAGCTCTGGAGCTATAATATGTTCAAGGGATCTGTAAATTTCTCCAGGCAGACCATCCGGCCCTGCCGCTTTTCCCTTTTTCGAGTGACGAATTGCTTTTATTACTTCGTCCACAGAGATCTCTTCCTCTAACATTTTACTCTGATTCGTTGATAAGGTAGGGAGTGTAATAGCATCTAACCACCTATCTCTTGCTTGTTGATCATTGGGGAGGTCTTCTTTGTAAATCTCCTCAAAAAATTCAAAAAAGGCCTTCCCTATTTCTTGATTGGTTGATCTTGTCTCTATCTCACCTGTTATCTTAATTTCTCTAATATAATTTAGTGTTTTATCGGCTTTTATTTTCCATGCCAATATTTTTCCTCCAGCTTCCCCGAACTCGAAATTAGAGGATTTACTCACTTCCCACCTTTTATTTAATCTTTCTTGTAGGGTATTTTCCATTTGTTTTTTTCAGTTCGGCCAGTTTTTCCTTTTCTACAGATGTTTCTGCGTTCGGGTCTAACCTTAGTTCTAGAAGTTTCATGTCTCTTTCTAATGCCCTAATCTTTTCATTGTATATTTTCCGCCTGTAAGAGGCTCTGTTAGTTATCTGTCCTCTTAGGAAGGCCTTAAAGGTCTCCCAGACTGTTGTAGGTGCAGCAGAATTTTTATTAATATCATAAAAGGTTAGGGTCTCATCTGAGAGAAATTTCACCTCTTCCTCCTCCAGCAGAAGTGTCCGATCAAAAGACCAGGATGGATGTTTAACTAAATTGTCAGTTTTTAAAGTAAATTCTAGTGTGGAATGGTCTGATAGATGTGATGGCAGGTAATTTATTGATATTAGGGTATCCTTTAGGCAATAACTAAAAAAAGCGTAGTCAATTCTGGATTTGTGTTTGAAACGACGATTTCTAAAGGAGACTCCTAACTTATTGCCCTCTCTTTCCCTCCAAAAATCCGCCAATCCTAGATGTTTCATGATTGATTTAAGGGTTTCTCTTGATTTTATAGAGCTAGAGATTCTAGATTTTGTTGACTTATCTAATCTTGGGTCAAGAACAATGTTGAAGTCTCCCATCCAGATTATTGGCTCCTGAGCTGAAATGAATTGGTTCCTAACAGCGTCCAGATGCGATGGGTCATCTGAGTTAGGACCATAGTAGCCAATCAATGTCCTGATCTGACCCATAAGAGAGGCTTTGACTATCAGCCATCTTCCTGTGTTATCTTCCTTACAGTCTAAAATTTGCGCTCTCACAGATTTTTTAAAGATAAATATTACCCCTCTTACATTCGCATTGTGATCGGTTGAGCAAAATTTATCTATCCACCTTTGTTTCTTTAATACGTTAGTGGCCTCTGATTTAAGCAGGTGAGTTTCCTGCAACACAATGATCTGCGCCTGCGAGTCTCTCAGGTATTGTAAGATCCGATCTCTTCTTCCTCGCACTCGCAGACCATTGACGTTCCAGGACATATAATTAATATTTGTCATAATTTTTAACTTCCTTCCCCAACATCACTCTCCTTTTTTTAAAGTTTGAACATTTTCTGATGATTAGCATGTTAGACGTTGAATTTTGAAAAAGGTTAAGCTCTAAAGCCTTAAATTGAGCCGACAAATGAGTTTTTTTTGCCTACTTGCCCCCCCACCCCTTCACCCACCCCCTAGGAAACCCCCCCTTACTTATTCTGGCTTGGTGTTGGGCCAGGTTTCCGCCCATCGGGAGCCTATCCTTTGTCCTCCCCACTGCTGCCCTTTTTCCATACAAAACAAGAAAAAAAAGAAATAGCCGCATCTGAGCCATTAAATGAAAGGAGCCACCATTATATAACATAGCAAGAGGGGAGTTTAAACTATTAAGTTTGGGTGCATAAGAGTTTCTTATCCTAAGTGATTGTGATTATTTGTGTTTTTCTCTTTTTTATTTTAATCTTTGTATCTATATTTCTCCTCCTGTGTATATGTGTGTGTGTTTTTTTTTCTTTTTCTTTTCTCTCCTTCCCCACTTTTTTTCTTCTCCTTTTTCTTTATTTTCCCCTCTCTTTTTTTTTTTTTTTCCTGATCTATATCTATATCTATGTACGTATCATTAAGTCTATAGATATCCATAGATATTTGTCTAGCTAGTTTGATTTATGCGCTTGAGCTTGGGCGTGATCTCTAATAGAATCAAGTAATTCGTCAGCATCACGAATAGAGCGGACATTATGCATCTTATTGTTATACATAATTCGGAGGAACGCAGGAAATCGCATCTGTACCGTTGCTCCGAATGATCTAAATTTATCCATACGTTGCCCCAGCTCCCATTGCCTCTCCAGTGTAGTCTTTGAGAGGTCTGAACGTATCTCAAAGTTGAAATCAAGGCATTTTATTGAGCCAGCTTTTAGTGCAAGATTTAGAATTTTTTCTTTAAGAGCATATGTCAAAAAGTTGATTAGTACTTTCCTTGGCTTAGTTCTTGCCGGATTCATGCAAAACAGGTCCCTGTGTATTCGCTGGATGTCTTTATTTAGTTCTTCTACCGTCTCTTCCAAGTTGAGTGTATCTTTTATTAAACGTACAATGAAGTCCTTTAGGTCCCCACCTTCTTTTCCCTCAGGTATTTTCAGGAGTCGAATATTGTTACGTCTGGAGTAGGTTTCTAAAACTTCAATTCTCTCTCTCATGTCATCACCGTCTTTTTGGAGAGTATGAATTTTTGATCTAGCCGCCTCCAGATTTGTGTTCAGTAAACCTACCGAACTTTCCAATACTTCCGTTCTCTCACAGAGACCTTCAACTTTTTGCCCCAACTCTTCACAAGTAGCTCTTATCTCTGCTTGATTAGTTTTCAAGATTGCAAAGTCCTGTCTCATCTCTTCTCTCATCTCTGAGATAGAGGAGACTATTACTTCTAGTGCACTGCCAAGCGCTGGATCTGTGCTTTGAGGGTTCGCACTTTTATTCTTGCCCACTTTGTTTATTGTTGAAGTACCTTTTTCTAAGGTTTCATTTGGTTGGACATTTGCTGTACCATCTAAAATGCTCTCTGTGTGTGTTTCTAGTTCAGACAGAGTAGGCTGAGCGGTTTCCGCAGAGACTACTGTTGCCCCCCCCCCTGATAAGATAGCCTTGGGTAAGTCCGATTTCAGAATAGATACACCATGTTCGGATTGTTCAGATTGGTTTCCCAGCAGTAAACTTTGATTTTTCATGTCTGCCGCCATATCTTGTGTAATCTGCAAAACTTGTGGCAGAGCTTTAAAATATGAACGCAAAGATGGGGTTATATCCCCTGGGGCCTTTGATTTTTTACTTCTGTTCTTATTTTTAGGTAGTTTTATAGTAGACTCTAGTTGGTTTTTTGGGCCTGACCTCTCTTTTGTGCTACCTCCAAGGTGCACTCTGGGAGCTGAAGTCCTTTTTCCCCCAATTCAGTCCCCCTTTCTCTGCCCTTTGTTTTACTTCTCGTAATCCTTACCTGTGAATCTTGCGCTTCTTTATTTGAAACACAGGCTGTGCTGGGTGTCTCCCCAAACAAACAATAGATCTTACTTGATTCTTGAGCGGAGACGCCTTTATCTTTGGAATTACACAAACCAGCCTCCACAGCTTCCGTCGTGTCATTTGTTTCCACTGCCCCCAAAACGATCGAAGTGGTGGTTCTCAGCGACTCACCCCCTTTTCCACTTCCAACTACGGCTGCAGTGTGTATGTTTCTTGCAGCAGCCGCACAGCCGCGTCTGATCTCCACGGCTGCCCGCCCTCAGCCGAAGAGAGAGTTGGAGGCGGTAGCGGGAGAAATGAGTGGCAGGCACATCCAAAACCCGCTTTCGCGGGGTTTTCACGGATATCGGAGAAAGAAGACTTCAACTTTCCCCCAAAAAGGCTCCGCTACAGGTACCATTCATCCCAGCGTAGCATACGGCATAACAGTTCAAAGCTGCAGCGAGGATTCAGGATTCAGCTCTGGGCGTGCGATCCGCACCTAGCCTGCGGTCGCCATGTTTTTGTTTTAAAGAAAAATGTCAAACGTCAAGTATTTCCCTGCTCTGAAACATCACTTATTGTCAGATGCAATGAGAACCCATGTTTTTTTGTTAACTACCCTATTTAATGGGCGCTGTTTATAATATTTGAAACAATTGCACAGGAGTTTTGCACCACAATAATGCAAAACAGATTTTTAATCGTGCTGTTATTACGACAAAATACCTACATTTTCACAGGCACCGTGTAGATTGCTGTGTATTGCATCGTGCAATAGATGTTATAAAACATAGCCTTATCCATCATGGTATACTTGAGACTGGTTAACTAGTCAGTTCCCAAAACATCTTTAACCTATTACATTATAGGCTGCTATATTAATGCAGAGAGTGTCTGAAAATCAATAGTGCCTGTATTTCTTCATGGTGTCCATCAACGTGGGCCAAAAAAATGTTTCTTGATTTGTTTCTGCAGAGGCTTGCTGTTCAACAAGTCTAAGAGAAATGGGGAGTGTCATCTTGACACAGCTGCCTTGTTAGTTTCCTAATAAAGCTGCTTTATTATCTGCAGGTTTTTGGTGAAAGAGTCCACATGTTGCTGGTGCACAGACATTAAGACGCATCTGGAAAGTGTACTGTCTGCGTTTCTTATTCCTAGAGACTTGGCTGCTGAACTATTTGAATGTGAAGAAAGAAGAAGAAAAAGTGAGCATGCTTTTTTAAATCTTTGGAGGTATTTGTACTCACTCCACTAAACCCTGGAGCAGCGTAATTTTGGCTCCACCCTTTCTTTTTTTTTTTTCTTTTTTTTTTTTTGTCCTCATTTGCCTTCCCTTCAAAACAAGGGTAATACCAACCACCTTGCATGTTTTGAGACGCGATTTGTTTTTCTGGTGGTAAAGATTTCCCAAAGAGGAAAGAGGGTATCTTTTGACTGCATCTAGGTATTTTTCAACCTATAGGACCAAAATCGATGCTAGGCTGGCCCTGGTCCAGGAGCGTTAATGGCATAATCATCGGACACGGGAAAAAAAAAAAAAAAAAAACCCGGGTTCACCTCCAATTAATTAAAAGGTCCCAGAAGGCCAGATTGCGCTTACTAGCTGTTCTCTTAAGGTCCATTTTGGATATTTCATATAGGGATGAAAGCCACCGAGAATGTAGTGGAGGTGTTTTTTCTGTCCACTGTATACAAATTTGTCTTCTCGCCAATAACATCGCATAGAAGAGAAAAGATTTTGCCTTACCCGTAATGTTTTCTTCCAGCCCAAAAATGACAAGTGGTAGAGTTATTGACAAAGTTGTATGTAGAATAGAGTTAAATCTTTGGAGGTATTTGTACTCACTCCACTAAACCCTGGAGCAGCGTAATTTTGGCTTCACCCTTTCATGATTGCTTATGCCACATATCTATTTACTTATGGCCTTTTATATTCGTATGACTTAATATAATTAATCAGTTGTAGTACACTAGAAGCAATATAGAAGCAATATAGAAAGAGCATTTGCTGTGTAATCTCAACATTTACATGTATGTGCATATTAACGTTTTCTTTACAGTAACAATGAATTGCAGTTTTCATATATATCTGCATATGTGTGCTTTGAATAATCTTGTTAATCTTCATGTATGCAAGTACTCCTTTAAATAACGTGCATCTAATAGATATAATGGGAAATGTATCTATTTGAATAGCATTATGCATTCATAATGCAACTGTCTATGTATCTGAAATCACGCAGTTACAAAGTGTATTGAGATGCTTGCTATTCTAAAGTTGACCAAAGGCCTTCAATGTGAATAGTTTCTTCGGGTGTAATGTTTTTCTATCCTCTGCAGGTGCAGTTGTATGAGCTAATAAATAACGAAAGGCACATTGAATGAACGAGATAGGGAACCTTGAAAGGAGCACTCTTGGCAAGGATGAAAAGACTAATGAACAAAGAGAGGACTACTGCCTGTGTGGAATAAGGAGATGAGTAGAATTCAAAGACGTTCTGAATATGTGGATCAAAGAAGGGAGTTGCAAGTGTAGCTGACAAAAAGTATTGTTTGAGGGTGGAAACTAATAAGACCTTCAATATGGAATTCTAGAGGGTTTGTTCTGTGGGTATAACAGAGCAACACACTTTAGCTTTGTTTAGATTCCTTTCATACTTGGAGAGATACGGACCTTATTGTGACATTTCTGTTATGTGGGTTCATCCTATACGATATTCTGTTTTTGGAGAACTTCTACAGATGTCCTGCTATGCTGACACCTTTCTACTTTATTGGATTTAATTATGGTTTTCCCCATCTAGGATTAATTAGTGTAGGTTAGTTAGGGAGAATTAGTATTCCCTCATGCATCATGGGTAGGAGGACCGAACCTTTCAATCTAATCATCACACCGTATTTCTTATCCTTTGTACTGTGGCTCCTGAATTCCTTATTTGCTTTCTGTTATTGAGGATAAACTTGGTGCGCAGATTTGGCTTTCCATTGGTCATTCTGTATTTTTATGCTATGTTTCTGAGACTGATTTATATTACTTTGGCTCTGAATTTGTAATAAATGTATAAGTAATCCCATTTATTGACTCTGAGCTTTACAGTGTGACCAAATAGGATACACTATAATTGTAGATTGAAATGGAGCCTGACTCTTTTTGTTTCCCAGGCACCCAAGAAAGCTCCATTGCAAAAGGTAGACAAAGAGGGCCTAACTATTGTGTGTTGTCAGATGGTAGGTGAGGTGTCCTGAGATAGGGAGTCAGAAGCTTTTACATGAGAATAGGTAAAGTCCCAGTCTTAGTTCCAGTCCCAGTTCAAGATCCTATGTTTCAATTCGGAGGTTTGGCGGAGTTCCAGTGGTCCGGGTTGAAGTGGAAACAGCGAAGGAGTGAGTATTAATAGGGTTGTGAGTGTACAGCTTATGCTTAGCTTGCAGTGTTGTAATAGTTGTGTTTTGTTTGGCGGAGGTGTCATGTGAATGTGGTGTTTAATGCAGAGAAGTTGTAGTCATTAACGGGTCCGATGTGACCTAAGATCCTGGGATGGTGTTAAAAGTGTAAAAAACCCTAAATTGTAATTATATTCTAAAGTTTCGTGGTGTCTGTCATGAGACGTCGTCGACAGCCTAATTGAGATTGCGACATTTATTTTATGAATGTGTGAATGATTAGTGTAGTGGACTTTTTGCTCAGAGGAAAACTGTACAGATCAGAATGATTCCCCGCTGGTCGAGGTTTCATTTGAATATGTGTCAGAATAGATTGCAAAGTATTGTTTCAAGTTATTGTCTTGTATGATTGAATACTGTAAATTTCTTTAGTGCAGCAGACAATTATTACTTGTTGCTACTGCATTGCATTTGTCTGTATGCCTATTGTTGAAGAGAGTGCATTAGTGAAAATTGTGAAGGACGGTGAACAGCTGTAAGGAGCAAGACTGACTTCATAGTGTGCCCCGTTGGGATTGGTAGGAAGGTGTACAAATGTGCTGCTATTGGTTGTTTATGTCATAGGGTTTCACATTGGTATTGGTTTCTGCTTCTGAACACAAATTGTGTGAACATTGTTATTTCCCATTTTGAAACAAACAATTTTGATTGTGATTGTTGGCATACTTAAGAGAAAATGAAATGTTTTAAAGCCATACAGGATTTGGTATGGGAAAATGTGACAATACCTGTTAGAAAGGGAGAAGAGGCACTGCCTGAAGTAACTTAAGGCAAATATATGGTGATAAATGTAGGGCTTCATACATGTAGTTGGCTTAAACAATGGCACAAGATCACTGAGAAAGAAGGTGCACTGGTGTTTCCATGCTGTGGTTCATTTAATGTTTGAATTATTGAGAACTTGAAAAGGATTCTATATAAAATGAAACCCCAGCCTAGACCTACACAGTTTGAGCCGCTCGATGCTTGAGAACATGCGGCTCATGCTAGAGAGAAAGAGAGATATCAGGGAAGAGCCAGAAAGGCAGTATGTGTTATGCGGACGCATGATGGAATGCAGAACAAAAGAGGTGGAGAACCGACATAATAGAGGGAGCTAACTTGTATCCTGTGTTGAACGGTGGCAAATTTGAGAAGGGCAGTGTCAGGCTTGCTCTGCACCCAATTGCACGTGTGCGCGGGGCAGAGTCAAGCCAGAATAAAATGGGTTGTGTATCTCAAGAACGCCCTATGCGTTCAGTTCGGCTGTGACACTCTAGCACCATACCCCTTCCCTACCCGCTTCACTTACCTGATTGTTCTTCGCCAATTACAGACGTGCTATCTATTCCAACGGCAGACATCTGTGCTTCCGTTTCCAGTTCTCTGCAATTGCACTGCATTCCTTCTGGGTTGCCGACGGGCTCCACATTTCCCTCATCGGGCCAGGAGTTCATTTCGGATGCCAGTTTCTGTGGTAATACTTGATTTTAACCTCTCGTGTATCCTGACAGACAACATGAGGAACAAACATGTTTTGAAGAACCCTCGTATCACAGAAAGAACTGCATATATAGCTAGAGATGAGTTTCTTAAACCCAAGGCTGTGGTAGCTACTGATTCTAATGCAATTGGGCCTATTCGCCTAATAACCACCTTTTGCTCTCAAGAGAGACAAATTAGGCGTATTATCTATTCTGAATGGCCTATTGTTCTCACAGACAACATCTTAGGCCCCATCCTTCCATGCCAGCCCGCTATAACCTTTAGAAAGGCACCCTCAAAGAGGGATGCATTGGATAGGCCCATGCCTGAAAATGTTTCAAAACTCACCTGGTTATCCAAAACGGGTTTTTTTAATTGCACTTCATGTCGTGCTTGCACGTTCGCCAAGAATGGCACTCACTATCATACCGCCTTTAGCAATAAACTAATAGCCATTCCTGAGTACTTAACCTGTTGTTCAGAATTTGTCATCTACAAACTGAAATGTATCTGTAATCTAGAGTACATCGGCAGTACTAAACTTCCAGTGAATAAACGAATTCTGCAGCACATACGAGCAATTGTCAACTCGGATAGTGATTATCCAGTAGCTCGTCATTTTAAGGCAGTGCACGGCAATAAACGTAAGGATTTCAAATACACTGTTCTGAGTTCAGTCCCCAATCCCGACCGGGGGGAGACCGTGAGAAGCTTCTCAGGCAGAAGGAAACACACTTTATTTTACTATTGGATACCAGGGTGCCGGTGGGTTGAACATGACTGAAGACCTTCACAACTTTTTGTAAATAGGTGGTTCCATTCTGCATTGGTTACTCTACCATATTGTTCATGCCTTGTCTTGTGATTGATTCATTGTTTGCATCTCTATTGCCCAGGCACTAAAATAAACAGTAGTGTATTTGAAGTACAAACTGAGAATATATATTGTAGGTTTCTGACATGTAGTTTCCGCTACACTGTTGATGTGTTAGTGTGTATAATTTGTTTTATATTTTATTTTGTATTTTTCACGTTTTTTGCACTTTATGACTGATAAGGATTGACTCTATCAGATTTAGCAACATTTATATTTGATTTAGCTGACTCTAATGTCGATTTGTTGATGAGGTTTTTTGTCACGATCTAAAGCACTTTACGGTCTTGTATTTGCAATGACAGAGTTTAACCAAATTGTGGTTTTTGAAGTAATTGCATTTGCACTTTATGCCCAGACTTAAATCTAGCTTTCAGTTTGCAGCAACTCGTAATAAGCATTTTTTACTGTATTTGTCAACAACATGAGCAACTAAGGGGCACTTGCCACAATTTGTATCACTGTTGATATGCTGCTTTTTTTCATGTACTTTACATTTCAGTTCTGAACTTTTATATTTGTACTTCATTTTTTTGTATTTTTACATTCTGCAGCAATCGGTAATAATTATCTATCATGGTGTTGACAAAATTACATTATGGATGAAGGGGCACTTGCCAGAATCTTCATCTCAGCTACATTGCTGTTCGTTCTTGCATGCAATCCATACTTAAGCTTTGCATATTCATGTTATGTAAATATTAGTGCATGTTTCTTAGTATTTTAACCTCTCTGTGTCATTACCTGTTGTCATACTTGATTAGCAATGTATTGCTGCCCTTCAGCCTTTTTTCTTTGACTGATTGGGCTTTTAACACACTTTAAAATTTCACAGCTTTCTTTGGCGCGTCATGTGATCAAGCTCCGTCCGCGGAGCGAAACACATCATGGAGGGCAGCCGTCCTGTGATTCCACCAGAAAGATTCTGAACTGCTCACACAACTTTGTGTGTTGATGGCTCGTTACTGAATGTTACTCTTTGGGGGAAGAGGTCTGCACCTGCTTGGTTCCGCTACGTGATTAGCGGTCAGGATTTGCTTTTTGATATATATATATATATATATATATATATATAGATATATATATATATATCTATATATATATATATATATATATATATATATATATATATATATATATATATTCCAGCTCCAAAGTACCCAATGTACAAAGGAGCACCCGGACCTCAGCTGCACACAAGGGGCGTTGAATGGTAAGCACGCCTCCAGCACAACGATATCCTTTAACTGTTCAAACTGCCCTGGATGCCTGACGCGTTTCGAAGTGTCCCCACTTCTCTTCAGAGGCTTTGGCAGTTATGAAGGAGCGCTTGAGGCACCACACCCCTTCTTGCTTAGATGCACGCCCTGGATGGGACTTATGGGACTTGTAGTGCCTCACGTCGCGCTAATGTTCAGTTGGTAGCCTCGCTGTGTGGAAGGTTAAGGTTAAGAGGTGAACCTTCCTGCTGTTTGTGTGCTTTCCCGCTTGAGTGGTGACCTCAAGAGCGTGATATATATATATATATATATATATATATATATATATATATATATATATATATATATATATGTGTGTTTGTGTATATATATATATATATATATATACATATATATATACACTGAAAAAAACATAGGTTTTACAGACGTTATAGTTAGAAATTAGCCTTTTTATAACCTTTGAAATTCACTGAAACAACCATAAGTTTCAGGGACGTTATAATTAGCTGGACATTTCACTCGTACAAAACCATAGAAATTCCACCGTTATAGTTAGTTCATCTAACTATAACTCGCGCCCCTGCAATGCACTGCTCATGACGTCACATATTACATCATTCATGGCATGGTCAGTGACATCACTGATGACATCTCAAATGACATCACTGATGACATCATCCAGTGACTGTGTGTTTCTGTAAAGTTGAAATATGTTTTATATATATGCCAAGATGTATTGAAGAATGAGTAGGTGTATAAGTGTCTGGATGTAGGATATAGGAGGTGTGTGACTGATTGTATAAGTGACTGATTAAACGTGTCTTACTGAATGCATGGGTTAGTGACTAAACTGTGTAAATGTCTGTATCAGTCTGTCTGTTGTTGTGTAAGCTGGTGCATGGGTTGGTCAGTAGCACATGAGTGCCTATATGGGTTATTGAATGTTTGCCTGAGTATTTGTATGGGAGACTGAGTGTGTGTGTGTGGATGGGTTGGATGTACGTGACTCTGTGCATAGATGTGTGAGTGATTGATTAACTGGGTGTATGGGTTCAAGAGTGCATGTGAAAACAGCGGTATGGTTGGTTGACTGTATGTATGGGTGTGTTGAGCGGGTTTCCTTGTTTGTTTTGTAAGGTTGTTCCTAATCATGAGGATATCGATTCCCCATAATTGATGAAATCAAGTTCACGAAACTGTAAGAGAGAGCTTCAAAATAACGTGGGGCCTTGAATAAAAGTCAAAATCAATTGAAGTGAGGTATGCTATTTGCTTCTCTATGGAGACATGTGTAGATTACTAAATACACTATTAATTTGTAAATGTCCATTTGAATTGTGATTCTATTTGAACACGTAGATGATAACAGTGCTCCACAGCCTGAAACCATGATTCACTAGTGTACCATGATTAGTGCCTTGAAAGTACCAAATGTTTTTTTGATAAATTGCGGATTGTTGTTCCTTGATTATAGACAAAATGATTACTAGGTTAATGTTTTAACAAAAGCGATGATAAAGGACACTAATTGTATGTTTCTTTTATTACATAGAAAAACTGTCCCGATGAAGGTGTAAAACTAAATACCGAAACTCTGCGTCGACAACTTGTTTTTTTGTTTTAATATGTTTATGTGAATTGATATGTTTTTAATTTTGTTTTTATGGTACTTCTGTAAAGAACAATGTATTGTACTAAATAAATTGTGCATTTTTAATGATTATTCTCTACTGGTCGATATATTGTTTATGATTATGTATTGTTAACTGTGGCACTAGTGGTTTCTCAAGTGGTCAGTGGATGCTAAAATGTGTTCTTTCACTTGATGCCATAGCCGTTTGGCAAAATTGTAGGGACCTGTTTGTTTACAATGATTGTGAGTATGGCTGTATGGATGAGTGTGTACTTGTATCAGTGATTATATAAGAGAGTGTGATTGATTCTTTGCATGATTGACTAGGTGTGTGAATAACTCCATGGATGAGTGGCAGTGTGTGAGTGTCTGAATACGTGTATGAGGGCATATGATAGTGTTGTATTGATGAGTGACTGCATGTATAAGTGATTACATGGGTGAATGAGTAGAAGTGTGTGTAGACCTAGGAATCAGTGAGTACGTATGTAGTAACTGGTATTGGTGTCTAGATGGTTTCGAAAATGGTAGTCTGTATTTCACAGTGGGTGTATCAAAGGTTAGATTAGAGTGTGAGGAGGTGCATCAGATTTTCACATGGATGATGTCATCAGTGATGTCATCAGTGATGACACTGACCATGCCATGAATTATGTAATATGTGACATCATGAGCAGTGCAGCAGTGCATTGCGGGGGCGCGAGTTAGTTAGCTGAACTAACTATAACGGTGGAATTTCTATGGTTTTATACAAGTGAAATGTCTGCACCCCTCTTGCCTGTTGCTGTACCTCTGTTGGTTCTTTCTGCACTGCTCTTGCTTCTTTCTGCATATCTTTTGCCAGTTTCTGCAACTCTCTTGCATCTTTCTTCACCCTTCATGCCTCTTTTTGCACCTCTGTTGCGTCTTTCTGCTCTTCTCTTGCCTCTTTCTGCACCTCTTTTGCCTCGTCCTGCACCTCTGTTGGTTCTTTCTGCACTGCTCTTGGTCCTGTCTGCTACTCTCTAGCACATTTCTGCACCCCTCTTGCTTCTTTCTGCACCTCTCTGGTTCTTTCTGCACCTCTCTTGCCTCTGTCTGCATTCCTTGTCCTTCTTTCTGCTCTCCTTTTGCCTGTTTCTTCAACTCTCTTGCCTCTTTCTGCACTTTTCTTGCCTCTTTCTATACCTCTGTTGCTTCCTTCTGCACCCCTCTTGCCTCTTTCTTTACCTCTCTTGTCTCTTTCTGCACCTGGAGAAGTGTTGCTCACTGGTTAGAGGAGGCAGACCTGGAAGCAGAGGTTAGCCTGGGACCAGGGTTCAATTCCCGGCTCGGCGGGGTCTTGAGTCCTAAAATGTCCATGGACTCGACAATTCTCGCTCCGGTGCCTACTCGATTCATGGGTTCACACTCTGCGACTCTGGGCAATAGCTTGCTTAATCTCCACAACGGCCCCTCGCGGCGGGATGCCTGGCTTTCACCTTGCGGATACCCTGCCGGGGTTATCTCACAGGGGAATACCAGGACGGGTTCCCTAAGCAAGCGCTTAGAAACCGCTTGGTGATTTGCGCTATATAAATTCCTGTACATTTACATTTACATTTACCTCTGATGTTTCTTTCTGGAATACTCTTGCTTCTTTCTGCACCCCTCTTGCCTCTTTCAGTACCCTTCACCTCTCTCTGTGTACCCCTCTTGCCTCTTTCTGCACCTCGCATGCCTCTTTGTATACTCCTCATGCCTCTTTCTGCATCTCCTTTGCTTGTTTTGGCACTTCTTTTGCCTCTTTCTGTTCCCTTCTTACCTCCTTCTGCACCTCTGTTGTTATTTTGCACTGCTCTTGCTTCCTTCTCTACCTCTCTTGCTAATTTCTGTACCCCTCTTACCTCTTTCGGTAACCTTCTTACCTCCTTCTGCACCTCTAATGGTTCTTTCTGCACTGCTCTTGCTTCTTTCTACACCTCTTGTGCCTGTTTCTGCAACTCTCTTGCTTCTTTCTGCACTTCTCTTGCTTTCTACTGCACCTCTGTTGCTTCTTTCTGCACTTCTCTTGCCTTTTTCTGCACCCCTCATGCCTCTTTCTATAACTCTGTTGGTTCTTTTTGCACTACTCTTGCTTCTTTCTGCACCTCTCTTGCAAATGTTTTCATCCCCCTTGTCTCTTTCTGCACCACTCTTCCCTCTTTCTGCACCTCTCTTGCCTCTTTCGAGACCCCTCTTGTCTCTTTATGTACCTCTGTTGGTTCTTTCTGTACCCCTCTTCCCTCTTTCTGCACCTCTCTTGCCTGTTTCTGCAACTCTTTTGCTTCTTTCTGATCTTCTCTCGCTTCTTTCTGTACGCAAATGGGAAGTGCAAGCTATCAAGATTAAAGGTCTGTGTGCTCTTGTGACTGAGGTATATGTCTACTTGTACATATATTCTTCCATGCAGTATGCATCTGAAAATGGTAGGTTAAACAGCTGGTAACTTCTCCTATAGGTGGTCAAACCTTCTCAGTTCTGCTCTGTCATTCGGTTGAACAGACAGACAGGTCTTATTATATATGTGTTATAGAGCCCCTCAAATATAATATTTTAACTCATGTGGCCTGTATTGTGAGCAGAAAGAAATGCATACACCTTTTTGTGCACAAATTTACAGAGTATGCTGTTTGAAACACAGGTATTCAAGTATTTATATGTTTATTTTCATTTAACTTGTCACTAGGTAAAAGCATAGACATGCATGCATACCTTCACAAACTTGGTCAGACTTACAACAGTGATATGCTTAGGATTGCTGTTTTATATTTGGTAAGCCTAACATTATGAGCAGTCGATTAGTAGTGAACCTTCAAGAGAAAAGTGAGGTTTAAGACATCTTGGGAGAAGGATTAGTGATTAGGCTACTTTGTATGAGTCTGTTGTAAGGTACAGTCAAAGTAGGCCTCTTTCTGCACCTCTGTTGGTTCTTTCTACATTTCTCTTGCTTCTTTTCATACATTTCTTCTCTTTCTTCATCTCTCTTGCCTCTTTCTAAACGTCTCTTGCTTCTTTCTGCTCCTTTCTTCCTCTTTCTGCACATGTCCTACCTATGTAGGGATAGTTAGAAATTAACATTTAAAAACCTTAGAAATTCACTGAAAAAAACAGACTTTTCAGGGACGTTATAGCTAGGAAGTAGGGTTTTAAAAACCTTCCAAATTCACTGACAAAACCACAGGTTTCAGGGATGTTATAGTTAGGCTGACATTTCACTTGTACAAAACCAGCGAAATTCGGCCATTATAGTTAGCTGAGCTAAAACTCGCGCCCCAGAAATGCACTGCTGATGATATTACATATTACATCACTCATGACATGGTCAGATTGCGTGTCAAATGTCTGCGTGAAAATCAACATCAAAAAGCACACATTTCAAAGGCACTCCACCTCAGAGGGAGAGCTTTCTACCAGCGAGGCTGACAGATGCAGCACGCTTTAACTAAGCTCCGGACAATCTCTTTTTTCAAGATTTAAGAAGCAATTGACTCACACCCTTTGACGCCCCCACGCCGCTCCTCCACACAGCGGTTCTGGGAAACGTTCCCACATCCTGATGTATCAACAGGAATTTTGCACTCAGTGACTCTAAGCCAATCCAGGATTGATCAGTCAAACCTTTGGTTACTCACCAGACTTAATATATTGTTCTGGGAAATGTTCCCACATCCTGATATATCCACAGGATTTTTTACTCATTGACTCTAAGATATTCAAGGATTGACAAACCTTCGGTTACTTACCAGACTTAATACATTGATACCCCATGCCCCCGTCCTGAGGAAGACCCGCAGCTGAGGACTACACTCACCCTAACGCAACAGGGTCGAAACATCGACACCCCGAGTAGGCCTACATGCTACATCTGACCCCCCACACCTGAAACACAGATGAGGTTTCACTGTGAAGAGAACAGTTTAACGAATGTACTGTATTTAACTGTGCTTATAGGGGTAGGACTGAACATCAAAAGGGAGACCATTTCAACTTGTACTGGATCCCTCATACCAAAAGTCATTTGAATTTCCTAAATGCAATGACAATTGTTTCTTCTTTTTCCTTTTCTACCTCTTCACATGAGCACTCAACTTTCACACATCTCTTTCTTTCTGATGATAACCGTGTGGATATAACATTGTACACCATGTTCTGAATCATTGTGGTGTTTTGAAACAACTCTAATATGATTGAATAAATTCAAGTTATCAATCGTGTCTGTAGTGGCTTTGAAATTTTCTATTGCCTATATCATTATGTGCCTAAATGAATATGTTTACACTCATTTAATGCTGTAATTCTGATTTTATGCCATGATTGTCTAGGACCATTGTTTCTCTGTACCGTACAATACACGCAGCAGACGAACAATGCACCAGGCCACAAAATCTTTCCAAGAGCACATATGACCCAAATCAAAAACAAATCAGGCCCAAAAAGCACACATTTCAAAGGCACTCCACCTCAAAGGGAGAAGGCTACACGAAATCAGAGCTGCAGGGGCAACTCCCCCACAATGCAGCATACACAAATAGCAATCACAGAACATCAGCAGTGATGGCAATGAGGTATAAATTGCAACACCAACACCATAGGACACGGCTCACAACAGGTCCCGCACGTGCATAGTAACTGTCCACTCACACCTGGCATTGCCTGACACTGTGTAATGATAATGCACGGGTACTACCACATATCCGTCATGTAGTCAAAAATCACGCTGACTGCCATCAAATAGGCAGCTCCACCAAAACAGTGACAATGTACATTGGCATGCAGTCTGAATGTAAACATCTGCAAATCCTCAACATACTTGTGTAACTCTGTTAACCTACATCTCTACTTTCACATTGCAGAGGGACAAACAACACCTTCTGCAAGGCACACCACACTTCACATCATTAATGATGAAGAGTACAACCAGCACATATGTCAAGACACCCTCCAACGGATAATGGACAGCCTCCGCACCCCATCCACAGGAGCAGGGCAAGCCAGCTGCCACGGGGTGAGCCCACACCTGCACAGACCACACAGCAGGAAACACACACAACCACAGCTGTCTCCCAGCACCCCCCCCCAACCAATAAATAGAGTTCCAACAACAGGTGTGGGGTTGCCAGGAGGAGTTGGCTGAACAGCTGTGGGTGGGTTTCAAACTCGTGGCAGCCAAACCCGAGGCCATACGTGGGTGTCTGAGTCCCATCAGGGACCATGTACAATTCCTATCGGACACCCCCTGACCACACCATGCTCCTCCACAGACCTTGGCTGACCTCGCTGGGGCCATGAATTGTACCACACAGAACCCGTATCAGGTGAGTAAGAATGGGATGGGAATTACTATGTGAGGAAGGAGCAGCAGCATCCATCACTGCCATATGCCCTGTCCCTGCCTGGTTATGACCAATGCATCATGCTCTGGAAAATACCTCCTACTGACCCCCAGAATACTCTGTGACATGCACCCTGACCCCGACACGAACTCCCATTTCATCACTGCTGGCCAAATACACAGCAGTCCTGTTGCGGACTGTACTCTCCCACTTCCTAATCACTTCAAAATCCCCAAAGGTCTCTGGTTGGCCCACCACTGGGCTTCCATGTGATGTGGGCTCAGATGGCCATGTACAGCTCCAGCTCCGTCAATCACCTGAATGTGAATAAAACATTCTAAATCACACAGATGTGTCATTACTATGTTCACTCACGTATGGTAGTATGGCTGGATGTAGGGACAATGATTACACATGAAGGTACACCATGGTAACTGACATCTATGCACATATGTATCCCTGAGACACATGGCAAATTGGATGACTGTGAAGGTTAGTACTAGCTGTGTCCCCATTGCACATCAACAACAATCTCACTACCCCCCAACGTAGGCCCACGTCCATGTGTTGAATAGGGCTTTGTGTAGGAGTGACCAAATCGGTAGCAGGCCAGGGGTGGTGTCTTACATCACATGTGACAACAGAACTTCACTACACATTCTGTCATGATATATGACATTGCTTCACATGGTCAGAGGTTGGACACCATGCTCACATTGCTGAAGTCATGTAAGTGCACATGTCCACCAGCACCTATCCCAAAACAATGTCTGACTCACAGAGGATGAGCTTGCAAAAGGGACACACCCTCATTGCACATGCGACAGTCAGTTCCTCCCTGTGTAGGGACGATGCTCATTGTGGCACACGTGTGGACAATCTAATCAACACACCTCACAGTTAGTCACCAGTGGGGTGGCATAGACATTATTGGCATGTGCGTGTCAGTACGGACGAGGCAACAGCCAGAACAGGCAGGGACATGCTTAATACACTTACATGCAGGATGGGTACATGTCGAGGTTCAGAAAATGTTGGTGCGAATATGGACAACAATCATCACGGATGGCAACGCCTCACCCCACCTTGCCTTTCTGGATGAGTCATGTATTGTTTGGCGTCTGCCCATTGCCCCGTGTGAGGGGGCACGACTCACTGCCCATGGTATCTGCATAGTGCTCTGCCACCAGAGTGTGCTGATTGTCAGCTCTGCTGACAGTGATCATTTGAAAGGATCCAACAGGTTCACATGTCCTGCTAGATTGTCATGTGTGTGCTTCCCCCAGCAGTGTGTCCGAATTGGTAACCTTGCATAACGACGCTGTGTTACTCCGACAATGGAACTGCATCACCTTGTACTGGTGTGTGTACACACACATTGTTCCACGCACATGCATCCAGAGTCCGGACGATAGCAGACATGTCCACTGTTGTGGTGGGATATGTGAGAAATCCCCATGATGCAACAAGTTGTTGGGACCTGTGATGTGGGTAACAATCGGATGTGGCTGCAGGAACGCAGTCACTTATCCATGAAAGCCTGCGCAGCTTCATGTGCAATGTGTTCCAATAGTACATCGTTGTCGTGTTCAAGGAATACCAGGGTGAGCCAATCCATTGACTGGTCCGGGCAGGTGTGCTCAGCCCACTCTGTTTCACCAATCTGCAACACAGCCCAATAGGAGAGCACCTCGATGTGCTCACTGCAAATGAGGAATTGTGCAATCTCCCATTCACAGCTGCTAATACATATGCAGTATGTCAAGGCATCTCCCATGCATGGCTGTCTCGGTTACACTCAAGTTTGTGATCCAACAGGGGGCACACACATAAGTCATAGTCCAATTCACCTATGGTTGTTTTGGATAGGCAGACTTCCATGGGGCACTCGAATTTGCATTTTCGGAAGTGGAACCAGGGCTGGATGCAGGTGATGTAGACAATGTGGAAGCTGAGCCGGTAACTGATCAGCAGCACTGCCAGTGGCACTGCGCCATTGCCTTGGTGCGTATCATGGAACCGGCACTCTTCTGAACTGCGGCAGTTGTGTGGAGGATATGCCACAGCTCTGAGCAATGATTCGAATGTGTGTGCAACGTTGGGCTGAATGGGTTGCTATTCCCGTGAGTGTCAAGAGCATCTCATGCGGGGTCCCTGAGGCAGGGGCTTCTGTGTGTGGGGTGTGGAAAAGCCGGATAGTTCATTTGCGCAATGCGTAATGTGGGAGTCGTCCACATCTGCCATGGCATCTCTCTTAGGGTGTTCCAGGCGCATTCTAGACCAAGGTCAGAGGTGCAGGTGTCCTCCCGCCTTCTGCATTGGAACAATGGAGCTTTCATCCCTGATGTTTGTCTGAATATTACTTGCGTTTTCGGAATGTGATGTGGCTTTGGTGCTGAGATTAGGACACGGCCTTGGGTTCATGTTGTACAGATGGCGATACACACACACATTGGCATGTGAAGACAGGAGCCCTCGCTCTCACCCTCTCTTTTCTTTGTTGGGCGCATAGCACACCTTCTTCTCTTGGATTTAGTCTTCCAGGCTGTGTCCTACGGATTGTCCAGTGAGGACCCGCAAGGGCTCATCTAAATGGCTGTTTTGGCTTTTGTTTGTATGGTGTTTTGTTTTGGTGATTTCATTGCTGTATGACTGATTCTCCATTTTCTGGCCACGCATGTATGTAGATTTTCCTGCTTGTGCGACATCAGCAAAATATTTGTTTGGGGATTCGTGGTGTTGGTATGCAGTTTCTTGGTCTGGGGTTGGGGGTCTGCCCGGAAAGGGGGGGGGGGTTGCGGGCCTGGGTGTGGTGTCAGTGGGTCACCTTGACTGTCCGTGCTGCATGTTCAGTTGCTCTGGGGCATCTGTTGTTCTTCATGTGTGACTCTGGGCTGTGATCCCTTTTGTGGGGCAGCCTGTGGTCCCACTTTACACCAGGTCAGAGCAGGTGTTAATTTCCTGCAACTAACGCGCCTTATCGCTTGCTTTGTGTTCTTATCGTGGTTCTGTCTTGTCGTTGTGAATGTTGTGGTGTGTTGTCGGAGCTTTTGGCACGGGAATGCCTACTCTGCATCTCAGTAGCGATAGTTGCGGGGTCCTCTGTGGCGATGTTTTTTGCACCAGCTTGTGAATGGGGGGGTACATTTATTACGACTTTAGCTGCACTAAAGTGCCATTAATTCGGGGATAGCTCCTTGTGAATATGCCCCTTAGTTTTTTCTATTTCTAGATATATCAACCTGTATCTGTCTTTCGCTTTTCTATACACTGCTCAAAATGGAAGAGGGACTTGGACCAGGTAGTCTTACTTAAAGAGAGATAACATTATATATAGGTAATGGTATAAACCTATGTATATACATGGTAACTCTTAAATCTTGTTTCTACCCAGGAATTGCATACAACCCACTCCATCAAAAAATCAGTGCAAGAAGACCGACCATGACGCATCTCCTTTTTACTTCCCTTGTTTTGTTTCCTCTCTTCCCCTATCCCTACCGTTTTTGGCTTTGACATTGTTGGACTGACTCTGATGGGTGTGGGAAGTTGGGACCAGCATCTGGCCTTTGAATCCCTCTCCTGTGGAAACAACAACAGAGACTTACAGGCAGTCAAGAGAAGAACAAGAGAGAGAAGGAAAATAAGGCAAGGGAATCAGATGAGAGGGATGAAAACTGTGACAGTGACAGTCTTTTGGATGTTTTGTTGTCAGGGAGTCCACCTCCGTACAATGAAACTCAAGCAAGGGGAGATGGAAGTGCTGATGTTAGCGAAATTCCAGAATTGCTACTGCACCAGTAAATGTGAGTCATAATGTAGTCAGGGTTACCTATATGAATATGAACCAGAATGCGATGGGAGGGAGTTTAGGGAGCTGTGTCCCTGGCTACTCCATTACTCCAAATATGTATGTAGCTTCGAATATTCCTGATGCTCACACTGTCCCGTTTACTATTTGTCCTGTAGTTCCTATAAATAATCCCAGCCCCACAGGAAGCGTGAAGTTTATTCCCCTGGTCTCAATGAATGTGAGTACCCCATATGGTGCGAATGCAGATCCATAAATGAATCAGACCGGATTTGGACCTTTAAGGTCGTTTCTGGGATTGCTAGAATTAGATTCACTTATATAGGAGGCACCCCTGAATGTGCCCAGTAGCACACCTAGAGTGAATACAGTACCTAAAGCTACTGAGGTGCCAAATATACCTTATGCTGAGGAATTAGACAAATGATCATGGGTTCATAATGCCACCTCAAATGTAAAAATACAGAAATAAGTCATGGGAAGATTAAATCAACATTGAAAGTGAATTTTGTGGAGGTAGTCAAATTACAATTCGAATTGGACGAGATGATAAGTGGAAGTCTTGAATTGGGTTGAATAATCACTTATCAACAAAATGAGCTTTTGTTTATGAGCAAGGATGTTATCAGGAGAGTGAGACAAGCTCATGATAAATTCTCAGATATATCTCAGAATAATTAAGTAGATTTGGAATGGACCAAAGCTCTACAGGAAAATCACTGGCTTTCCTTTTGTGATCAGGACTTAGAAAATATGAGAATACCAGGGTTAGAAATGCAAATTCGGGAATTCATCCAAACAATTCCGCCCTGGGGGGCTGGGTAAATGGGAAGCTAAATCGTTGAAAAAGAAAAATACCAAAAGATCTATGGGAAACTGCCTCCTTTCACAAAGGGAGGGCCAGGTACTACAATTTTACCTTAATGAGAGGTACCTAGTGGAGGTTATGTTTATGTAGAATTGATCTTATGCCATTCACTAATGATTTTCTTAGGTTAAGAGAAAACCCTTGGAATGATACAAACAAGTTGAGTGGTTTGTAATAATTTCAAAGGTTTTGTGGACAGATTTGAATACTCTGTTTGATATTGTGGTTGCAAGTGATTTTTGGACACAATGGAAGAAAGCTACAGAATGGCCTCAGAGATAACCAGTAAGAGGTCCCTTGACTCATGGTCCATTACCTATAGTGATGAGGAAGTAGTCAGGTGATTACATGGCTGAAATCTATAGTGTCGGCCCAAGAAATTGACTGGATTAGGATTGATTGAATGACCCAGGAACCAACAGAGATGATTATGCATATTATGAGAGATATGTGCAAGCGTTCAAACAGTACAGTTGAATGGAAGCACTGGAGCCCAAGAATATGAGACATTTTGTGTCTATATTTGTGAATGGATTGAGACCTTAGATTAGCATGATGATTTAACAGCATTTGATTTGCTGGCAGAATAAGTCAGTTGATGAGATCTTGAGATATGCTAAGTATTTCAATGATGAGATTGACATGAGGCAGAAGAGAAGCTCACGGTAGCACAAATGAAAGCTGCTCAGAAGAGAAGTCAAGGTCCTTTATTTCTTGGGAATGCATGCTCAATGCAGTGAGTGTACCTTCAGGGAGCTCTTGCCACACAAGGTGGAGGTGGATTTCAGTCCCAAGGTAGAGGTAGGGAAATCCCTATTGATCTGAGTACTGGAATCGATGTAGCCACATTGAAAAAGTCTAACCCATGCCACTACTGTAATAGGTTGAGGCATAGGAATCAAATGTTGTATTAATCAGGAAAATCAAAGGCAAAATCCAGGGTATACACAGTCACAGAACAATAACCCTTTGCAGCCTAGCCAAGGTCCCAAAATATGAATGAGTCCTAAGCCCCAGTGATCCAAGTTTCACAACGTACAGTAAGCTGTCACTGGTCCAAGATTAATTTAAAATCAAGTTCTGAATATGGATCAGAATTAATTCCAGGGTAACATTCCTTACCAGCAATATCCCATGTTTGAGACCATTTTGGTGTTGATCAATCCGCCTGATGGTGCCTGAGGGGGGAGGAAGATTGTGGACTTGACTCAGTCTTGAAAGTAGACCAGAATGGCCCATATGAAGATGGTGAGATAATTGGCCACACTGTATAACTATCCACGTTTTTGGAGTTGCTAATCAACAAATGAGAAAACCCATTACAGAGGATGTCACTGTAAAAATTGGAAATTTTGAAGATACTCACCAATTTGTAGTCTGTGACTCAAGTCCTGTGCATTTGCTAGAACGTGATTTGTTGTGCAAGCTGAATTTCACCATTTACTCCACACCAAGAGATGTGGAGTTTGAAACCCACAATGAATATGTGGCTTTCAAAATGGTTAATCAAACCCCAGTTGTTCCATTCTACCCCCTGATGACAAAGTGAGGAATTACCTATGAAAATCAGAGATACTGTGAGGATAGAGGTTTGGAAATTTTCAGGAAAGGAACATTGGACTCATTAAAAGCATTGAGCCTGTCCATATACAGATAAAGCCAAATGCAGAATATCCCAGAACTCAACAGTGTAATTTGACTCCCGAAACGATTGCTGGAATAACTCCTGTAATCATTACAATGATTCAATAAGGCATACTGAAGGAGATCATGGAGAGTCATCTATTAATGGCTTGCAAAAGCCTAGCCGTAAGTGCCACATAGTGCAGGACCTTCACAAGATCAACAACATTGTGATGCTCTGTTGTTTCGTGGTACCAAATCCAGCTGTGATATTGTTTCAGATTCCAAGTGAGGCTGAGAGTCTTTCTGTTATTGATTTGAACCACACTGTCTTCTCCATACCCTTGCATGAAGATAGTCAATTCCACTTTGCATTTAGGCTTGGCAGCCGTGTTTTGGCATGGTGCTGAGTGTCACAAGGTATATGAAGAGTCCTTCCATTTTTAATCAGATCCTTAAGAAAAATCTAGAGACTCCGGTAATGCCTTGCAACTCTGTCCTAGTCCAGTATATCAACAACCTGTTGGTTGCGTTATTTACACGTAAAGCATGCAAAACTGACACTATTGCATTATTAAACCACTTGGCTGAGAATTGACATAAAGTTTCACCTGGCAAGTTGCAGTACTGTTTGAAAGAAGTCTTGTATAGTGATCATCACAGAAAGGAGTTAGTAAGGTGTCGCAAGAGAGAATCTCTGTGATTTTGCAAATGAAGCTGCCAACCACCCAGAAAGAGGGCCGGATGTTTTTGGGAATGGTGGGCTACTGTCGCCAGTGGATAACCAACTTTTCCCTAGTCTGACACACAATGATGTGTCGTATCCGGTGCCTTGGGATTGTGATTGTTTGGTTTCCTTGCTGGAGTTGGGAGAAATTCCCTAGCTCTAAAAATGCCTGATTACAACAGTGTTTTTGCTTTTTTTGCAGTGAGAGGGAGGGCGTCACTCTCTCAGTGCTTACACATACAGCTGGAAATGCCCGTACACCTGTAGCATATTTCTCAGCTACTTTAGATCCAATAGCGGCGCCTTTTCCTGGATGCCTTAAATCTGTGGCAACCACAGGTGTCCGCATTGAGCGATGGGAAGGTATTGTCATGGGTCATCTTTTAACGGGGAACATGGCTCACTCTGTAGAAATACTGTTGACACGTACTCATAACCAGCAGTTGACAAACACCCGCCTGACCCCGTATGTACAGCTCATACTGGCAGCTGATAACATTATGTTGAACAGGCATTCTGTTTTTAATCCTGCCACTCTATTGCCACTTCCTGAGACGGACAGTGATGAAATTTAAGTGGAGCATGATGTCGCGATGTTACTGAACTGTGTACCAAACCGAGACAAGATATGCAAGATGAACCACTGCCTGAATCTGATTTTGCACTATATGTGGATGGCTTGTATTTGCGAGACCAAGAGGTAAATTTGCACGCTGCTTATGCAGTTTGAATAGTTTCATGAGTAGTAGAAGCCCTGTGTCTCCAAGAAGTGTCTTCAGCACAAGTGGCTGAATTGATTGCTCTTACGAGAGAATGCTGTGTTTCAGACCAGCAGAGAGTGACCATTTTCACTGATAGTCAGCACGGCTTTGGTGTCGTTCCTGATTTCAGACAGTTATGGTCCCAGAGGGGGTTTCAATTCAATTCAAGAATCTTTATTCGGACGTACACAATCCATAAAAGCACAAACAATTCTCACAAAATTAATCATTTCACACATTTAAAAAAATAAAATGTATCACAAATATAGTGAATTATAAATTTAACAGCATCAGATGATAAAATGCCAAAGTACAAAGAACAAATAGTTTTAATAACAGCAGGGATGTTTCAAGTTTTAAATATAACAGCGTCGTTCAATAGAGTGATGAAGTGCAAAGTGCAAATAGAAATAGCAGCAGAAGGGAATAGGCTAATAAATAAAACATCCAATCCAATATATTTATCAGGAGTTCATTGAGGCACGCGAACGAATGGCCATTTTCAAAAAAGTCTGGAAAGAAAATGGGAGTGACCCCACACCCAAGAGAAGGGGTACCACACGTAAATAAAAAGCAATATTAAAATTGTGAATTCGTTATTTCCTGATTCCCCTCGAGTGATATTGCGAGGATTACCGGGTGTTTTGTTAATTGAAAGAGAACAGTTTTATAAACCTTGTCCTGAAGAAGGTGGCTTACAATCACAAAAGGGCCATCGAAACGCGTCAACGTATTATATGGTGTTACATCCAAGAACTCGATAGGGTGGCGAATAGATTAAATGATTTGTGGACATCTATTAGATATTATTTCAACGAATTCTACATGGAGTAACCAATCAATGATGTGCTTATGATTATACACTGTGTTTGTTCTCTTACATTGGATATATATTTTTTATATTGTCAACACATAGGTGTTTTTTAATTATTCAATTTTAAATTGTATTTGTCTGTTAATGATTTTTTTATTGTGTAAACTACACCGAGTGTATTAAAATTTGTTTACTTTTACATATCAGTTGTTTTTTTAATATTGTTCTACATAATTGACTATAGGGGCCTTAGATTATTGTTTTTGGTGTTGCTTTCGGTGACACTACAGCTGTTGTGTATGAATGTGGTTGAGTGAAGATCAATTTATATTACGGATCTCAGTATAGTGTTATTCTGTTCCCAGGAGAAATTTGCCCTTTATTTTCAAAAAAGTACAAACTCGAAATGTTAAGTCTTCCCCGTGAAGTTGGAGGATAGTCCCATAGGCAACCTTAAAATCGATTGTGTGCCATCGGCCCTAAAAATTGCCATCAAGAGATGTTTACTGTACCTTTAATAAAAATTACAGAAGAACAGGAAATGCAACATGGTTTGCTTGCCTGGGTTACCACAAGGGCACAGCAATACCTCAATATTAGGTTGGTAACCTAGGGGAAAGCACAACAGGTATTTTACTGTACCCGTCCTAAGACGAAAGAGCAAACTACGTTCCCAGCGAGTAATGTCCCTTAAAAGATAACCGGCTGGTGAATAAGTTGGAGGACCCCCATCATCTACCAATGATATACAACGTGCGACTGAAGTTTTAGAAAGCTCTTGTGCGTATCTTAAGTCCCCATATTGTTTATATATGGCATCTCAAATAGTCTTTTTATTGATACCATCTAACTGGTCTCTGTTATAAAAAATATATCCCAGGTTTATTCTATGTAAACTAGCCTTCACTTCTGCAAGCCAGGGTATGTCTCCACCCTTGTCGCATTTTAAACAATCAACTATAATTTCCCTAGTCAAGGAGGCTACAGGGTTTTGCCAAACCTTCAACCAAAACATAACAGGGCGCGACCTAATATAATCCTCTAGGTAGAATAGTTTCAGCTCATTTTGACAAACAAAGGATGAAGAAGAGATAGGTGTCTCCAATATTCTCCTACAAAATCTATTTTCTTTGACCTGAGCGGCTTTGATGTTTATGTAACCCCAGATTTCAGCCCCGTATGTTATAGTGGGTATGCATTGGGTTCAATAGATTTTGAGTAGGGACAACACTACCTCAATTATTTTTGGTTGCAGGAGACTTAAGACTGAATTAAATGCTTTTGAAACTTTTCTCCGACCGCATACCAAATAGGGTGGCCAAGATCCATTGTCTGAAAATTGCAGGCCCAAATATGGAAAAGTGCGTGTGCGTAACAAGGTTTCGGAGCCCAAAGTAATAGCATTAATAACACATTTTTTAGGACTACAACACATCAAAAAGGATTTCTTAAAATTAGTACACAAATTCAGACTATTCATAAAATCAACAAACCCCCTAACTAATATGCGCAGAGCATTGGGTGTTCTACCCATTAGAACAGCGTTGTCCGCATATAAAAGGGCAGGCAGCTTGTTACCGTTAATTGTAGGGACATCTGTGGTCAGGTTAAATAGGACGTTATGTAACTCATTAATATACAAAATAAACAAAAGAGGGGCTAAAACGCACCCTTGCCTTACGCCTCTTCCGACCACGATGTCCTCTGAAACTGCCACGTCCGCGCTTATTATCACCCGTGCCCTTAGGTCCCTTTGTAAGTATGCTAAAAAGTACACCATATCCTCATCTAACCCGTAATCTAAAGGGCATTTCCAGAGCCGAGATCTATTAACAAAATCAAAGGCCGAGGTGAGGTCCATAAATGCTAGGTAAATGGGGCCATGCCGAGCTATGGTATATTTGCCTATAATCAAGTTGAGGTTAAGACACTGTTCCACCGTACCAAGTTTACTCCTAAAACCTAGCTGACATCTATTTAAAATGTTGTCCTCCTCGGCCCAAGTTCTGATTTTGTTGAATAATACCCTCCCCAATATTTTAAGGGTATTATCAATTAAAGAAATTGGTCTGTAACAACTCGGGTTTGATCTATCTCCTTTTTTTAAAATTGGAACAATGACAGATGTGGACCAGGTGTTGGGGATTTTAGTTGAGGCCAGGTTATTAAAAACGTTAAGTAAAAGAGGGGCCCAAAACTCTGGCCTGAATTTTATGAGTTCGAAATGGGAACCCATCTGGGCCGGGGGCCTTGTTGCCCAGACTTTGATTAATAGCGTCCTCAACCTCTGATATTGATATTTGAATTCGGCTGACGACCTGATTGCCAAGGGTATCTACGCACTGGGGACTAGCAGTATATATTTTAGAAAAATGGGTTACCCAGATTTTGCTTGTTATGTTACAACCTAACGGGGTAAGTGTGATGCCCGATGATCTCAGTGACTTGGCAGCTGTCCAGAAACCGTATGAATTATTAAGTCTAGCGGCACAGGCCAAGTTATTCCATTGTTCCTTCATGATATCATCTTTCCTCCGCTTAGTTACTTTTTTATAGACATGCCTCAAAGATCTAATAAGGTCGGAGTCCCTGGGAGAGGTTGAGAGAGCGACCCTAAGCGCTCTGTTTGCCCGAGAGCAGGCACTATTGAACCACCTAGGGTTGGTATTGGATACCAATGCTGGTCTTGAAATCAAAAGAAATCAATTCTTTTATGCTTACACATAGGTCAACAAAAGCAGAAACTACCTCTAGATTAGGGTCAATGGGTGAAAGACAAGTCTCACAAAGTGATCAATGGATTTTTTACATTTTTTCGAACACACTACTGCAATCCATTACTTTCCACTTGACCCTTAAATTATCTGTTGATGGTTCAAGGTTTCCGGCCCCTATCTCCTTTCTAAGGTCAGATCTTGATACAACCTTAAATAAAACTGAGATTGGATTATGATCAACAAATGTAGATGACAAAACCTCTGCTTTGACCAAGTAATCTTCCAGTGTGGCCGTTATAAAGATATAATCAATTATGGAAGCGCAGCCACAGCCCCTATAAGTTGGTATCGGGCTATCCACATTATTTGTGGCTGTGATATCCATTACATTACAGAAGTTACATTTTAGTAGATGGTCCAATAACTCGGGCCCCTTTTACATGTGTTGCCCATAGGCTGATAATACAGAGTCTGGGTGTTTTCCCCTGCTATCTTTGCATTGAAGTCACCTCCCAGGCAAATCCCTGCAAGTTTCTGATTTCCTATAAAATTAGGTATGTCCTAAATAAAGTTAAAAAGGTTCACAAAATTCATGTTTGGCATAGTTAAAAAATCGTTGTTATAAATGTTAATAAAACAGAGCGAAACACCTCGTGTGTAAATTAAGGCTTGAAAATGTACGTTTTTTTGAGGGATTTGTTTTTATACTACCACCTGACGTAATGCTCACCCAGATGGATAAGCCACCCGAGGGTCTTCCTTGTTTGGGGTGGGGTGAGATGACATCAAGACATTCATACCCTTCGAGATATAACTCAGATGGGGCCCATGTCTCTTGGAACATCAGAATATCATATTTATTTACCGTTTTAACCTAGTCATCAATATTTAATTTCAATGCCAAACCGGCGACGTTCCAACTTAGCACATATAATATATGGTTATTAAACTCAGGACCATCGGGTCAGACTCAGAGCCATTGTTTCCAGGAGTGGCTAACATAGATGTTAATGGGGCATTTACAATGTATTTTGGCATCGCTGACGGTCAATCTAAGGTGTCAAGATCCGATAGGGCATCAAACCTGTTTGTAGATAGATATATGAGAGTAGGTGAGAATTGCTGCTGGGAGTTTGGTTTATAGAAGAAGCCCAGGGGTAGTGCCCAAATATTTGTAGGTACGGAGGGATTAATCCCCTTGGCCCTCAACATTGTTCTAACAAGCATTGGTTGCCGGAAATTAATAACAATGCAATCACCCTCAATTTTCTTTTCTGATAGTCCAACCCATCCAACCCTTCGAACCATTATAATGTCATTTATGTTAAACCTCCTACACCCTTTATGTTTGGCCAACCAATCAATACTTTTATTCCGTAATTCGTCCCAAGATTTGGCTTATTCTTTTCTAATGGTGGTACCACTGCGAGGACCACGACATACGGGCAGGCTGCTGGAGGTAAACTTAAAACATCTTTATTTGGCACGGCATGCCCACCACCGCTATTACCAACAGTGTTAACAGAAGCTATGGGGGCAGCTTGATCTCCAGTACAGCTAGGTGGATGGGGTGTAGAGATAGAATTTATATTTAAATTTTGGATGTTAGCAAAGTCATGGCAAGATTTAGGAGGGATGCGGTCTTTAACTTTACAACAGGTGGCACAAGGGGCCGGGGTATGAGTAGAAATTTTGATCCCTTCTTGCTCTTTTGGGTCACTTGGTGTCTGTTTTTTATTAGTACTATCTTGTACAGATACCTGCTTAGTTACCTTGCTTGGCGAGCTTAATTTGTTGGTTAAGGATTCTAAACGGTCTAAACGCTTCCAAAGACTAGCAAAGTTCTTATCTAGAATAGCCTTAACACGCTCAAACATTGTATCTATAATAATATTGATAGCAGTATCCCCAAGTGTAAAATTAGCAAAAGGTGTCAATGTAGATTCAGTCTGGGTATATACAGAGTGGTTTAGTGCCTCTAAAGATGTTAGGTCAACCAAATCAACTGAGGCACTAACGAGCACAGGGTCGGCTAGGGTTGTCGAGCCCTGAATCCATGTAGTTAAAGTAGTATATTGGGTGTTCAAACGTGGAGGTTGTTTCCGTTTGGAGCCGACCAGTTTAGTTGTTCTCCTTTTCCTTTTTGCTCCAGAAACTTCTGCATTTGGGGATATGTTTACAATGACAGGTACAGGGATGTCCCTCAAGCAACCCGTAGAAATAGTGTCCTCCAGGTTCCTAGTGACTCTAATGTCCACGACTCCCTCGGCATTCGGTGCCCTTAACCGACCAGATGGGTCTAAATTTTGATCAACTGATGTAGGCAGGTTTGAATGGGGTCGCTAGTATCAATGTTTTCAGTTTGTGTAAGTGGATGCGGCCTAGTTAGACCCAAGGATAAACGCCTCTCGGTTAGTTCAATTTCGGTACTGACAATACTAACTGTTCTCTCCAGCATGCAGTCTATCGATGTGGTGTTACGGGGTACTGTGGCAATATTGTGTTTGCCCATGATGTTTGCTGCCCCAGGCATGAAGCTAATATAATATGAGATGTTATGATACCCCACTCACCAAAACGGGCTCGGTTGATTGGAGATGTCAGATGGATGGCCCAGCCCGGCCTCTGTCGGCCCCTGAAGGGCACAGATGGGCCCGCCCATGGTCCGGGCTTCGTCCGGGCTGCATCCCACGCGCGTCCCGCGTTGCGGTGAGAGAGGCTGCGCTATGAGCGAGTTGCCCCGCTTCCCCCTCACTCGCGGCAGCTGCGGGTGGCGGTGAAAATCAGCGATGCACTCTGGGGGTTGAAGTCCACCCCAGAGTGTAGGAACCAAAACGCAGCAGCAGCAATGCAGCAATGGGCATTGAAACATTGCCCCTATCCCACCAGGGGTGCTGGTCCGATGATTGTAGCTATGGCAGGCGGCCGGGACAACACCAAAAAGCCAGAGGGGGTTTATGACATCCTCAGGTTTGTACATTCAAAATGAGGAACACGTCTGAAAACTCCTTAAAGCATTGCAGATTTACAAGTTGAGCAGTGACTACACTGTAGCTACACACCTGAGGCTTCGGGTCTGATGGAGCAGGCCAATAAGACTTTGAAATCTAGATTGGCAAAAGTGTGTGCGTCTATGTCTTTGAAATGGCCTAATGCTTTGCTGTTTGTGTTGATGAGTCTCCGAAGCATAACTAATAGTAGAACAGGATTGTCTCCCCATAAGATTATCATGGGCAGGGCAATGAGGTTTCCAGCAGTGTCTGCAAATGCTTGTGAACATTACTGGTGATATTATACCTGATTACTGCAAAGGACTGGCTGATGTGGATTATTCTGCCTCTCGTCCAGTTGAAGCAGCCATAAACCACCACATCAGGAGCCATACCTCGACCTGAGCCGAGGGCTGGGTGTTGGTGAAGAAGCATGTGAGAATGAGTTGTCTGGAGCCTCATTGGCGTGGACCCTTCCAGATGATTCTTGTCACCACAACTGCTCTGTATTTTGGAGGGCTCCCTAACAGGGTGCATGCTGCTCACACTCGTTGAGTTCTGTGTCCCCTTGATGATCTAACAGCCCACTCCCAGAAACACCAGTAGTTGCTGAGAGACCATGTGAGCAGGTTAGTCAAGCTGTTGGGGACCAGCAAGAATCTGAAACAGCACTTGTCCGGTCTGAGGGGTGTCCTGGAGAGTTTGCTGTCAAAGCTAAAGTTTGCACCTTATAGAGTGTTCTTGGACCTGCCCATAACGTATTATTGTGATTCTACTATGTCTTCTTGGTATGACTGTAATGTATCTTGGATTGTATGTAATATGTGTTCTTCTTAGCCCTCTGCTACATGCCAGTAATGTATCATAGATAGTATGTAGATTGTGATATTCATAGTCCACTTGTACCTCTCCAACATAACTGCATTTCCTATTGCAACGCACTTGGATAACTTGTTGTCTTTTTTTATTCCTCTCTTGTCATTTTCCTTGGTTTCATCATATCTCAGCATTATTGTTATTTATGTTACTTTTACTGTGATTTCATCTTGTATTATTCTTTTTGAAAATCAATAAAAACAATTTGAAATTAAAAAAAAGCTGAAGAAGAAGAAGCTCGTCCTGTGGTTGTGACCGAGCCGGACTCGGACCCTAAAAGAAGGACCTTGTGTTGTAGAACCGCAAGTGGCAGCAGGAGAACGCTGGCTGAGACAGCAGGAGAAGGGGAGAGACTGGTCCCCCAGGGGGATGGTGGACTCACAATCATCCCAGAGGATATAGAGGATTCCAATCTGATTGACAGAGAAGGAGAGGGGAAAAGAAGGTGAAAGCAAGCAGGAGTGCCCTGTCGGAGGTACTCTTCCCCTGAACGGACTTACTTCCTTGCAAATGACAGAGAGAACAAGTTCCAGGAATTCTAGAATCATTGTGAAAATTCAACTGAAACTTTGGATACTTGATCCTCAGTTTGATCTTACATTTGAACTTCCTTTGTTAATGAAATTGAATGCCTTGAGACATCTTATTCTGGATATGGCCGTGAGTCCTTTCTTGGATGCAAATGAGTTCTATGCACTAGTTTATGAACTGAAACACTTCATCTTGGAACTGATTGTCAGAAAACTTGAACCATTTATAATTAGAGACATTAACTAGACTGTGTAGGGAAAAATAAGAGTCAAAAGGACTTTATACATAATTTCATTGAACATCACTCAAACTTGGTTTTGCTGCTTGCACAGTTGGAAACTGACAGAGAAGACTCGGTAGCTGCTACATTCCACCCAATGGTTTGGATTCTAATGAAGAAAGGGAAGCAAGGACCAATATCAATACTAGTAGACATAGACATGTCATAATAGGCTCACTAATAGTTGTAGTATTAATCATAATGCTTACAGGGTTATTTCCAGCTACATATAAGTCAGTAGAAATAAGATCTACCATTGCTCCTACTGCCTCACATCTGCTTATAGTACCCTACAGTTTTGAAGGGCTAAGAAGTTTCTTACAGATTTATCAAGGGAAGATTCTTCTACAAATGCTTATTTTAGATTGCTTCATGAATATATTGACAATATGAAATCAAGAGACTGTTATATATGTACTCAGTTGCCTGCATTTGTTGCTGAGGGCCTTACCTATCATCATATTCCTTTGACATATGGAATTTCTTGTAGTCTTTTGATATGCCTATTCTATAGACATAGTAGTTTCCAATATTATTTTTTTAATTTTGACTTAAGCCGTTTCAGAAACTCCTATGTCCAAATATTTGAAAAAGAATCCTTATTTTAAAAGTGCAGTCTCTCAAGTCACCAGACACTGCATATGCACATAAACATAAAAGTACTTGTTCAATGTCAGATGTGGAGAAACAAATCCTGAACTTAGTGGAAGACAGAAGGAGAGATCTAGAGTCTAACTCTGAAACTGATAAAGATCTTAAGAGACATCACAGGTGGAGTGGTGAGGAAATTGAACATCAAGTGAAGGAGAATTTGCCCGCTTTACCCTTAGATTGGCAACATAGGGGAAAGCTGTGTAAACATGTTGACCAAAGTTATATAGATCTGTTTTTTGGACAGAGTGATTGTGAACACGTCTTTGAGGCGAGAGGGATCTTTACCTAGATGACAGAATCCTATGATTCCTGGAGTGTATTTTATTTGTAGACAAAATGCGTATTTTAAATTGCCCCATGGATGGCATGGTCCATGCTATCTTGGTATAGCTTTCCCAAAAATGTACTGTATGGGAAAAGAAGAGTAGAACTAAATGAGGTGTAAGTGCAGAGAAAGTGGTAGGAGATATTTTTGGTGCCATAATATTGTCTGTAAGTGTGATTCGGAATGATCTGAAGATTAGAAAACTGTTGACAATAGTGGATAAGTTAGCTACTAGTACTGCGCATTTTGTACTGCTTGTAAATACTGGGATGGTTGCCATAAGGTCTATGGTTTTACAGAAAAGACTTCTGGTAGACCTTTTACTCGCAAAAGAGGCTGGAGTATTTATAATCTTGACTAAAGATAGGACATGCAAAAGTATTTATGGAGCATATCTGGGTTGACACAGCATTTGAAAGAGTTAGAAGTGACAGGAGTTTGAGAAGCTATTGGGAATGGACTTTCTGCTACAGACAGATGGTTTAGAAACCTGGGAAGTGGAATTCTGTGCCCCATTTTGAAACCCCTTTTGATAATTGACCATTGTGCAATATTGCTACGCATCATCTTTAAGGAATATAAGTATAAACAAGTTAGGCAAGGAGTTAAGAAGAAGAGAGCAAATGTAGAGCTAGAGGAGAGTCAAAGTAAATACAATGACAACACAAAATGTCTAGAGGATTCTAGGCGAAAGATGCTAAAGACCATAAGATTTTAGATGGTCCATCTGATAACATTAAATTGTAATCTGTGATGGCTTGATTCTCCATCAGAGGGGGACTGGAGCAGCATAATTGTGGCTCTTGTAGTGAACTTAAAGCCATATAGAAAGTGTAGTGCACTTGGAGCAATATACAAAGCACATTTACCGTGTAATCTCAGCATTTATATGTATATGCATATTAATGTTTTCTTTACAATAATAATGAATTGCAGTTCTCATATACATCAGCATATGTGTGGTTTGAATAACCTTGTTAATCTTCATGCATCCCAGCACTCATTTAAATGACATTTTGCATCAATTATATAACAGGAAATGTATCTATTTGAATAGCATTTTGCATATATAATGCAACTGCCTATGTATCTGTAATCACACAGTCAACTCCGTCTTGTCCTCCTGCTTCCACACCTTCTGCCTCCTACGTAAGACCTTCAAATGGATCCCCCTCGAACACAGAAAGTCCGTCACTCACACCCTGGTCACCAGCAGGCTCGACTACGGCAACGCACTCTATGCCGGAATAAACAAAAACCTCACCTGCAAGCTACAGAACATCCAAAACACAGCTACAAGACTGGTCCTCAACCTGCCAAGACACTGCCACATCTCCCAGCACATGCGCACACTCCACTTGCTCCCCATCAAAGCTAGAGTCACCTTCAAGATGCTAACCCACACTCACAAGGCCCTCCACGACACTAGACCAGCATACCTGAAAAGCCGACTAAAATTCCACGCACCCCAAAGGGCCCTACGATCAGCCCAGCTCTCCTATGCCGTAGTCCCCCGCACCAGAAAGACCAGATCGGGAGGCCACTCCTTCTCCTTCCGCGCGGCCAGAGCCTGGAACAAACTTCCACTCCACCTCAGACAGATAACATCGCTCCCCATCTTCGCAAGAAACCTTAAAACCTGGCTCTTCGACAGACCTCCTCCTTGATGGACTATAACCTGTGACCCCTCCCCCCACCCCCCAGTGCCTTGAGACCCTTACGGGTGAGTAGTCGTGCTTAACAAACACCTGATTGATTGACACAGTTACAAAGTGTATTGAGATGCTTTCTATTCTAAAGTTTACCAAAGGCCTTAAGCATTTGGATTTCGCCATGTTTTAACCTTCAGCATAAATATTTGCTTCAGGTGTAACCTATGGGTCCTGATTGATGATCAGCTTACCTTTCGACCTCAGGTTTATGCGCTGTCTTCCTCCATTTCCTTTCTGCTCAAATCAATTCGAAAGATTCTGCCATTCATCCGAGGAAGTGGTAAAAAAACAGTAGTTACCACTCTGGTATTATCTCGACTAGACTATTGTAATAGCCTGTTTCTTAATGCCCAACAGGGCATACTTAACAAATTGTAGGTTTTACAAAATGCTGCAGCTCGGCTTATCACGGGCCTCCCAAAGTTTGCCCCCATTTCCCAGGAGCTAGCCAAACTTCACTGGCTCCCGGTCCGAAAGCGGATCTTGTTCAAAGCGCTTTGCCTGGTGTTTAAGGCTTTGCGAGGCCTAGGGCCATCATTCCTCCGGCAGTATTTCTTTTGGTATCTCCCGACAAGACACCTTAGATCTGCTAACGCAGGGCTGATTGCAGTACCGCGCATTAGGAAAGCGCGCTGGGGAGGCAGAAGCTTTGTGCTGGGAGCAGCCAAGGCCTGGAACGCCCTGCCCCCGGCTCTTAGAAAGATGGCGGACCTCATGGCCTTTAGGAGAGCTCTTAAGACCTAGCTTTTTACCACATAATCTTTAATTGGCCGTGCCTATGGAGTTTTACAGAGCGCAAGGACACCCACGGGTAACAGAGCGCTGTACAAATGTCAAAAATAAATAATAAATAAATAAATAATGTTTTTCTTTCCCTTGCTGGTGCAGTTGTATGAGCTAATAAATAAATAAAGGCACTCTTGGCAAGGATGATGAGACTAACGAACGCCGGGAGGAATTAGGATGTCTTTGTGGAATAAGTAGATGGGTAGATTCAAAGGACATTCTGAATATGTGGATCAAAGAAGGGAGTAGCAAGTGTAGCTGCCAAAAAGTATTATTTGAAGGTGGACACTGATGAGAACTTTGATATGGGATTCCAGAGGGTTCTTTCTGTGGGCATAATTGAGCAACACACTTTAGCTTTGTACAGATTCCTTTCAAACTTGGAGATGTACAGACCTCTTTGTAACATGTATGTTGTATGGCTTCATGCTTTGCAATATTCTTTCTTTGGAGAACTTCTACAGACGTTCTGCTATGCTGAGACCTTTCTACTCAATTGGATCAAATGAGGGTTTTTTTACCATCTAGCATTAATTAGTGTAGTTTAGTTAGGGAGAATTAGTATTCACCCTTGCATCATAGGCAGGAGGTCCAAAATCTTCAATCTATCCATCAGACTGTATTTCTTATCCTTTGTACTGTGACTTTTGAATTTCTAGTTTGCTCTCTGTTATTGAGGATAAACTTTGTGTGCAGATTTGGCTTTCTGGTCATGATTATGTATTTATTTTCCTATATTTCAGAGACTGATGTATATTCCTGTGGCTCTGAATCTGTAATAAATGTATACATAATCCCATTTATTGACTCTAAGCTTTACTGCGTGACCGAATGGGTTACACTGTAATTGTAAATTGAACTTGATCCTGAATCCTTTTGTTCCTCAGGCATCCAAGAAAGCTCCATTGTGATTTGTCAATCCCAAGTAACCCCAAATGATAGAATGTCTCATTTTCTAATAATATGTCCAACCCGCAGTTTGACTGTTAAGATTATACATACAAATCCCAATTGTTTATTAATACTCTTTTTCTTATACCCCAAATACACATCTAATTTCTGTATGTGCTGTAACTCCTGTTACCACACATAACACATTTAAAAGTTGCATGATAAGCGCTGCACGCCCGCATACATTTTGGCAGGTAAAACACGCAGTAATTTTAAAAATCCACATGGTATGTCCATTTGCAGGGCAGTAATCGTAATTAACTGCTATGTATCACACCCAACCGGACCGACCATAATCAGGCCTTAATCTTATATAACCCAGCCCCTCTCCTACAGAGGTTGCTGGCATCTACGTGGAGGGGGGCAGGGGCTCACACTCGAAAAATATTATGAAAAAAATGAATAATAAAACTAACCTAACATGACGTCCCCACTCCAGACCTTTTTTGGGACTCCCTTTCCCAATCCTGGCGCTGCTCACATTCAGCATGTGAGCAGTGCTTTGATTGGAGGGAGCAGCCTCACTCGGTACTCCACAGTGCACTGGAGTCCTGCACTTACTCTCAACTCAGCTGTCTTAAGATAGCTGGGTTTAGAGATTTGAAGTGCACATGTGCAGCTAGCCATCACAAGACGGCTGGCCGGAAAACACATGCCAATTTAAACAGTGCATTAAAAAGCCCACCCACCTCCCTGCTGCTGTCAGTCAGCAGCGGCCCCACCCCCACCCTGCCTCTCGGCTTGGGATAGGGATTAAAAAATTAAAAATGGTAATAAACTACGATGTTATTTTTAATATTTGGGTCTTTGGGGTTTTAAGTGGGGTGACTTTCCTGTGCTCCAACTGAGGAGCCATCCCCTCTCTCCTACCCCCCCACCCAAGAAATGTGTGTTTAAAACATTGTGCAATTGAATAACATTAGGATTTTGTAATAATAATCTACACAATTCCTCTGTCCAGAACATCGTTTGACAACAGGATCTCCAATAAATAAAAAAAAGAAAAACAATGCCCATAGTTTTCTTAAATTGATTTTATGTTGTTGTAACACAAATATGATTATTTCTGAATCATGTCATATTTGTTTCCCCATTTATCGAGTTTATTTCCAAAGGCTCATTGAGTTCTTCTTCAGGTTAAGCCCTCACTGAACCTTTATTACTCCCTCCACTTCCTACCTGTGTTATGTTATGCGTATTTGTAAACTGAACTATCACCCGTAAGGATAACCTGGAACTGAGCAAGTGTGTGTGCCCAGCCCTGCTAATGGTAGGATAGGTGATTGAAAAGCCAGGTCTTCAGCGTCTATCCAGGTCTTCAGTTTCTTGAGGAATTCAAGAAGAGAGGAGGATGATCTGATGTGGATTAGGAGGCCGTTTCACGTTTTAGGGGCGATGTAAGAGAATGCTTGTTATCCTGGTCGGGTGTTGTGTAAGTGTGGGATGTGTGCAAGTAGGAGTCTTGCCGAGTGAATGTGTCTGAGTGTTAGATGGATGGAGATGCAACTGTTCAGGTAGGTGGGGCCTAAGTTGTGTAGTGCCTTCAAAGTGTGCGTGAGGAGTTTGAAATGAGTGTGTGTGTACATTGGGAGCCAGTGGAGATCCCTGAAGTGTGGTGTGATGTGAGTCCTGTCTGGAAGGTTGAGGATTAGTCTGGCTGCAGAGCTCTGAATTGTTTGTAGTCTCCTAGTGTATTGCTTGGTGAGCCAGGTGTAGAGGGTGTTCTTGTATTTCAGCTTGCTGGTGACTAGGGTGTGTGCGACAGTTTTTTGAGTGTTGCATGGGAGCCAATTGAAGACCTTCCTCAGGCATTTTCAGTGCGTGGAAGCAGGATGCAGTGATGGCATTGACTTGTCCGTTCATGTCTACTTAGCTGGTGATGAATATTCCAAGGTTCCTGTTGTCTGTACTGGGTGTGGTTCTGAGTATGGCTGATATTAACACATAAGGATACCGGGAAATGCCCCAGTGTCTGGAGGCTTAAAGAGGAAATTCTACTCGGAGTATATCCTCCCTTAAAAACATTAATCACAAAAGATACTTCGAATGACCAAACAGTGGTCAAAGTTGTTAGTATATTACCCGTGTCAAAGGACAGGGAAGGAAAAATATGAGGGGGTGTCTTTAGTGAAAGGTTGTGCTAATCAGTTCTGTGTCTGGGAAAGAGCACTTCTTGTTTAAATTACCCTCACACACCCTAGTGGTGTCATGCTTCATTATCGGGTCACCCCGACCCCTAAGAGTCAGGGTGGGCTCGACCACAGTGTTAGGTGCTTTTTTGATAGATAAAGACAGGGGGGGTTAAAGATTACAAATATCTCAGTCAGACCCCGGGTTTCCCTTTATTCTTGGGTCTGTCTGGGTCAATAATAATCTAAAATCGGGTCTTATAGGGATATTATGGTCCTAAGACCCTAGTGCCGATATGTTTCAGTCCAGAGCTGCCATGAAGGTCCCGGACTTTCTTCAGGGCAGAGGGAAACGCCCTATGTGAGGAGTGCTACCTGGATGAGAAGTCCCTATCCTCTCCATGAAGCAAGGGCAGAGTAGCTACTGTTTGAGTGTCTGTGTACTGCCAGGCATCATCTGCATCTGAAAGATTCAAATTGGGGACAGACACACTGTAATAGATTTTTCATTCAAAGTGTTCGATCAGTGTTTCATACCCAATAGGTGTATGGTGATTGTATTGTGAGAAGCATGCCAACATTTATGAGCATGCCTCAGTTCGAGGACATGTCCCCTCATTGTGCCACTCATCCTATGTGGTTCCATGACATACTAGTTATATGTGACAGACCTTGTAAAGTGGTGATTTTACTCGCATTCTAACACTATCAGCGTGTTAGTATTGCCATCAGCAGAATCAATGCACCAATGAAAATCAGTCTCAAATTGCAGGATATCGTATCCCGTCTAATGAATTAGTAGTGACTTTAAAAACACCAGGCACATATATACATATCATGATGAAGCATGACACCACTAGGGTGTGTGAGGGTAATTTAAACAATAAGTGCTCTTTCCCAGACCCAGGACTGTGATTAGCACTACCTTTCACTAGAGAGACCAACCCCCCTCATATTTTTCCTTCCCTGTCCTTTGACACAAGTAATATACTAACAACTTTGACCACTGCTTGGTCATTCGGAGTATCTTTTGTGATTAATGTTTTGAAGGGAGGATATACTCTGAGTAGAATTTCCTCTTTAGCCCTGCAGACACTGGGACGTTTTCCGGTATCCTTATGTGTTAATATCGTTTGCGCAGCGCACAGCTGTGGGTTCATAACCAGTCATAGATCTAATTAGATCTTTATATATCTCAGAAGTAGAATAGCACCTTTGGTTTTTAGTTTCTTGCAGTCATTTACGCTGTATCCACTCAGCATACACCAGCAGCACACCACATACCTGCCATGGCTGAACAATTAGGAATTGGCTACACAGATGATGACGCATCCGCCATTTTAGCGGGTCCATCCTTACTTCCGTATACCAATAACGGCCAAAATCTAACCCAAGCACAGAACTGGGATGAGCTAAAAGAACTAAAACGCTGTCAAATGCGAGTCCTTTTACACGGAGTCATCATGACAGAATACCTCCGGTGAAACGCTGCTCCAACAGGACTGTTGGGCACGAACGCACCAAGGATATTCCTGGATGATCCCCTGTTTAAAAAAGAATGGTCACTGATTGCATGGCGTGGCTCTCTGCATTGGCTAATCCTGGTCATCAATACGGCCAAGCGCCTCTCAGATGCCATACTGATTAAGATCAAGACTAGTGAGGACCACTTACTTATGGAAATCAAGTTGACAATTTACAAAAAGAATCTTGAAGAGGTTAACAAGGAAATAACGGAACACAAAGATTACCTCATGCAAAATAAAATCGCCAAACTACAAAAAGACCTTAAAAATTCAGTCATGAAAAAATATACCCGTATATAAAAGATGACTACAAGGGACAGGAACTCTCTGACACTGGCTCATCACGCTGCGGCCAGTCTGGATAATCAGACTCAGAACAAGATGATTGGTCAAGCAAGGGATCTAACAGGAGCTGGCACAACCCAGAAGACCACTACGGGGTGGATTCAATCAGAACTATGGACACCCACAGATGTACCCTTGGCCAGCTCCTTTTGGACCAGTACCTTTCCATGGCCCATCACAATACCCTGCGGGACCCTATTTCCAACCTGAATTCAACCAGCATTTTTTAGGACAGGGCAGAAGGAGAGGCAAATGGGGCCGACGAGGCAACAGGAGAATTCAATGGGAGGAAGACAGACCAGGATCACACACGAGAAGCAATACCAGAGGCCAACAACAACCAGGAACCAGCACAATGAGGGATTAATAGTGAACCTCACCGAGATACCAGCCTTACCAATGATGATATGGCCATCTTAGAGAAGGGCCTGGGATTTGTCCCAACCACCCACCTCGATAAATTCCAACTACAGTGTGAACTGGGTGAGTTTTTCAGGAAGATCAGGCTGAAAACCTTTTTTCTTAACAAAGAAGAAACCACCAAAGATGGGAACTACACTGACCTTAAACTCATATCCACCTTTTACCCACCATCAAATCTGATGCCCCCAGAAGTACTTGCCTTTGAGGAGGCAGTCATCAAAGAGGTTGAAGAACTCCAGCCACAGAGGAACGCTTACAAACAATTTGAGCAACAAGGAGCGCACTGCCCTGGAGAAATTAAAGAACAGGAGAGAATTAATCATAAAACCGGCAGACAAGGGAGGAGCCACAGTGATTCAAGATACTGGTGCTTATAGGACAGCATGCCTCACTCTCCTGTCTGACGACAAGTTCTACAAGAAGATCAACAAAGACCCCACACAAAGACTAAGGAAAACAATCTCCACAGTGACGACAGATGCCCTTGAAAAAGGCTGGATTTCTAAAAACAGAAACCGAGTTTCTAAACCAGGATGAACCACAGGTACCCCTATTCTATACCATCCCCAAGATTCACAAAGGTAAAGTACCTCCACCTGGCAGACCGATTGTATCCGGAATTGGATCAGTCCTCGAACCACTGTCCAAATACACCAACAGGTTTTTGCGTCCAGTAGTTAGACGCATAACATCGTTTGTGCACTAAACATCTACTCAACCTCTTAACTGACAGTGAGTATGATCCGAATGTTAACATCTTGGTCTGCCTTGATGTTGAAGCCTTGTACACCAGTATACCCCAGTCTGAGAGCATTGCAGCAATAGAAGAACTACTTAAGAAAGAACTGGCAGTAGATTGCCCGTCGAATAGGTCATTACCTTGATGCGACTAGCGCTCACTGAGAACTTTTTCAAATTTGAGAACCAACTGTATCTTCAAGTCCATAGTACTTCTATGGGCAGCACTTTTGCTCCTAGCATTGCAGGTCTGTACTGGAGTCATTGTGAAGACCTGCACATATGGACCACGAACCGATATAGCAGAAATATCTTTAAATGGTACCGATACATTGACAACATTCTCATGATTTGGAAGGGAAACGAGAAGAGCCTGTCGGAGTTCACTGACTGGATCAATCAGCTGAACCCACATTTACGTTTCACATTAAACAAAGACAGAGAAAAGATCTCCTTCCTAGACCTCAATGTTATTGCGTGTAACAGCACACTGAGTAGTTCCCTCTATACAAAACCTACCGACAGGAATAGCCTGTTAAGATTTGACAGTGCACATCCACGGTCCCTCAGAGAAAACCTACCGGTGGGACAGTTTCTACGCATTCAGAGGAACTGTTCAGAACTCCAGGATTACAGGAAGGAAGATCAGATACTAACTGAGAAACTGAAACAGAAAAAGTATCCTACAAAAATCATCGAAAGCGTCAAGAAGAGAGCACGCAACACCCCAAGGCAGGCTCTTCTGGAAACCCAGGAAAAGACCCAACCACAACAGATGATTTGTGTAACCACCTTTAACTCGTCCTCAAATGATGTGAAGAAAATAATCAATAAGAAGTGGACAATACTCACATCGAACAAACTAACATATCAGAAACCTATGTTCTCATTAAAAAAAAAAGAAGTCTAAAAGACTGCCTTGTCCACACAAACTCATACCAAGCGAAAAGCGAGAGTCAACTGCCGTTGTGGAACACCTCGCCGGTTACTGGCCATTTTCCATGCGTGTCATGCGTTATTTGCGAATTCACTGAGCACACCAAGAGTCTTGACCTTGGTCTACACACCCCCTGGGAACAGAGATCCCATGCCAACTGCAACATAGAGTCAGTTATTTATCTCATCAAGTGCCCGTGTGACCTGATCTACGTGGGCATGACCAGCCGGAAAGTCAAGATCCGCATAAGTGGACACAGAAGTACAATCAGGAGGGCTGTCACAGCAACCAGACTTACAGCACACTACGCGGAAAAACATCACAGTGATACTGACATAAGATGGACGGTGATCGAGAAAGGGAAGGGTAATGGTAACCTACAAAAAAGACTCTTAGACAAGGAGCAACGATGGGTATACCGTCTGAATACTCATGACCCAGGATTAAATAACGGCATTCCGTGGAGCCAACTCAACAAATGAACAGGGCATTACCCCCACACATTAATACACCAATAGCTATACCTGAGTAACCCTCTTAGTGGAGCAACCTCATGGCTCTGTGTGTGGATATATATTTTGCACGCCAGCAACTTCTGCAAGTACACCTAGCTGTACTTACCCAGCAGCCGTCGTAATGGCTTATACATCACATACATCTTAAAAACCACCACAATCGCCCCTCGAAGACACGTGTGGCAGTCCCGACTTGGTTGAACCTCCCGCATCAGTCTACCACCTCAGTCTTTGTTAATCTGAACTGATCATGGGACCAGGATACTTGCCAAAACTTTGTTACCTTCTATGGATATTTTCCACTCATAGGTCTAATGCACTGTCATCCACCAAATAGCCTTTTTTCACCCATGTATTGTCTTTTTTGTACGAAACGTATACAACCTTTTTTACATTAAACTCACGGGCTCCGAGACGAACCCGAAACTACAGAGGACTGGGTCTGAACTTCAGTTCCCATGGTTCCCAGCACGCGTCCTGACGCTTCCACAGTGGCGTTGTGACGTCATTTCCGGTATTCCAGGAGGAGGCGTTCATCCTCCCCGGGGTTAACCGCGCTGGCATTACATTTAAACTCCGGCCTCGCGTCTCACTAGTGCACGAGCCGAGGACCGGAACCGCAATAGGTAGAAATGCTGGGTGAAGTCCTTTACTGAAGTAAGTGCGATAACAGCATTAGGACACACTCGGTGTCCACATGCCAAGGCACACCATGTCAATAGTCCCCGGGGCTACCTGCTCCTTCCCCACTCCCACTACCACCGTCATCTTTCTAATACCTCTCCTAGGACCACCCACATTATCGCTCCGGTCCTGTGTTGTACACGCAGCCCTCCAGCCGTTGGTAAGTGACAACAACAGTTGAAATTGATGAGGGGCATAAGTGAATGAATATGTATATATGTGCATGCTGTTTTTAAAGTCACTACTATTTCATGAGACGGGGCGCGATAGGCTGCAATTTGAGACTGATTTTCATTGGTGCATTGATTCTGCTGATGGCAATACTAACACGCAGCTAATGTTAGAATGCGAGTAAAATCGCAACTTTACAAGGTCTGTCACATATAACTAGTATGTCACGGAACCACATATGATGAGTGGCACAATGAGGGGACATCTCCTCGAACTGAGGCATGCTCACAAATGTTGGCATGCTTTTCACGATACAATCACCATACACCTATTGGGTATGAAACACTGATCGAACGCTTTGAATAAAAAATCTATTACAGTGTATCTGTCCCCGATTTGAATCTTTCAGATGGAGCCTGGCAGTATACAGATACACAAACACTTCACACACCGCGAGGATTAGCACTCTGCCCTTGCTTCATGGAGAGGATAGGGACTTCCCATCCTGGTAGTACTCCTCACATAGTGGGGTTTTCCTTCTGCCCTGAAGAAAGTCCGGGACCTTTATGGCCGCTCTGGATTGAAACATGTCGGCACTAGGGTCTTAGGACCATATTATCCCTACAAGACCCGATTTTAGATTTTTATTGACCCAGACAGACCCAAGAATAAAGGGAAACCCGGGGTCTGACTGGGGTCTTTTTAATTTTTAACCCCTCCCTGTCTTTATCTATCGAAAGAGCTCCCAACACTGTGGTCGAGCCCACCCTGACTTTTAGGGGTCAGGTGACCCGATGATGAAGCATGACACCACTAGGGTGTGTGAGGGTAATTTAAACAAGAAGTGCTCTTTCCCAGACACAGGACTGTGATTAGCACAACCTATCACTAGAGAGACCCCCTCATATTTTTCCTTCCCTGTCCTTTGACACGGGTAATATATTTACAACTATGACCACTGTTTGGTCATTCGGAGTATCTTTTGTGAATAATGTTTTGAAGGGAGGATATACTCAGAGTAGAATTTGTTTGGTCTGAGTTTGGCTGGCCACGAGTTGGAGTCTCCATTATTACTTCTGATAATTTACTCCCCTTACCCAGGCAGCAGCAAAGCTATGTTTCCAACAGAAAACCTGCCCTGCCAATTACCCAGCAAAGCTCCATCCTACCGCTTCCTGCCCCCAATACCAAGAATTTCTTTGTATGACACTGCCCAACAGCTGTCCCCACTCTCCTACTGTCCCCAAACTCCCCCAAACCACATCTCTACACCTCCCCTGTTGCCCTTCTTCAACACCCCAGCTGAAACACATTTGAGCAACAGAATAATTAATACATTGTTGCTGAATTTCCTAAAATACCATGATTTTTGAACTACAAATGAGATTTGCTTGTGAGGTGGCCAAAAATACCTGTCACATATACTTGCAACAAATATGGAAAGATGGTGTAACTTGGACTCAGCAGTAGTAACCGGACTGTACATCACAGCACCTACACCTAACATGGAAGAAAGCAGGAACTTAACACCTGAACACACATCCCACACAGTTCTGGGGTCCTAGACCTGGGGGATAACTCAGCCCTGCTAATCTACAAGTTGAAAATCGTTCTGGGCGTGAGGGCGTCCTCTCAGCATAGTATTCGGGGGCCCTTAGATTTTGTTATACCCCCAAAAGAAAGGGATAATCTCGAAAAACCTCAATCCACAAGTGTTAGACATCTTAAGCAGCAGCATTTAATTGTGACAAACTAAATTCAGTCATCTGCTATATCATTCCTAGTTTTTATTGTGTATCCTAGCATGCAATCAGTAGGCACCCACATCCAAAACAGACTGACTGACTTACTTCATGAAATGGTCAAAGAAATAAATACCATTTATCTACCATTCATACCATTCATATCGTTCATCTATGAGCCGGACCAGTGCGATAAGTGTTTTAAAGCAGTATGAACATCACATTTTCATGCCAAGACCAAAGAAAACACTTCCGCAGACTAAATGTTCGTGCAAGACCTTGGTGTCTGAGCACGGGTGGCATGCTTGTCATTGAAATCAGTGAATCACCTAATAATTCCACCAGCATGATAGACAACTTAATTCATAAAGAAGGGATTAACATCCAGCGCAGCTGTAAATATTACCCTGGGCAGAATGTCGATTATGGCAGAGTAATCGGACTGATTTAGGTAATTCTGTGTTATTCTTTGACGTGGAATTACAGATAATTATGTGATTACTCCTACTTGGGTAATTAAGACACATTGGGGGAAAAAATCCTTCAGTGAGCGCACATTTAGCGATCGTGAGTGGCCACACACTAATAATGTTCTGCTTCATTTAGCAATGTTTCTTAGTGCAAAATTCATCATCCCATCCAGTCTGGATGCGAGAATGCCTTTGGCGCAAAGAAAATATTGCTAAATGCTGATAGTAAGTTGGGGGGAAAATCCTACTCCAAGAACACATTTAGCGAGCACGAGCAGCTGTTCGTGCTTATTATTTGTGTTTTGTTGCATTTAGCGCTATTTCTTATTGCAAAATGCATCCTTGCGTCGATTGTGGATGCAAGGTTTTGTGCTAAAAAATTGGGCTAAACACAGAATTACTTTTCTCTTATAATTCAAGTGCAATGACGGGATTCTCAGGTCTTTCTGCGTGATTACACTACACGGAATTACTCGAGTTACTCCCACCCCTTGTAATTATGTGCCAACTGGGGCCACAATACTGTGGCAGAGTTCATTAGGTTATGCAGCAAAGAAAAGGTAAATTATGCTCCGTGGAAAGGTACGTTTTATGGCCTGTCAAGTAATTTAGAGCAAATTATGCTGCACATTCTGTGGTCATATTATCTAGTCATTCTAACAAGTTAACAGGCTTCGATATGAAATGAATTCCAAGGTTTTAGAATATTCACAGTTCTTTTTAATGGAAAAACTATGCTTACAGCAGATCAGATTTAAAATGTTATTCGTCACAATATATGAATCATGGCTCGCTTGAAAGCCTAGGAATCCCATTTTCTAAAACCTTCCTTTATGCTTCTCAGACAAAACAAATGTATGTAAACTATACAGGACACGCTCAGTAGATAGGAAGCTTACACAGGAAAAATTCTTGTAATAAAAAGATATCCCTCTTGTATTTTGTATTTGAAAGTTAATTTTACAATCGAGTTTGATCATACTAAAGGACGTTTCTTTCCCTCAGAAGGTTTTCTTTCCACTAAGAAATGTCCCTATGAACAATATATTACATTACAGATGTATTATGCACTAAAAGGCATCTCAAGATATCATATTTTAAAGAATTTGGGATTCACATACATTTAGAATGCAATGTTCAACGAGCTGCTGTTAAAACCTGAGTCGGGTCGGGGACAATCGATATTTGCCCGGCGGTATTGCCTCTGTGACCCTCTAGTTATTTAATCAATGAAGAGGCAGGCGCTGGAGACTGGAAGGCAGGAAACAAGGTTTTTATTCTCTCCGGAGGAGAACACAACGAAACGGACAGAAGGTATCGTTCTGAGGTGCTCTAACTGCATTCCTGAGGCCTGGCCTCTTATACACACGTTTATGACTTTATTGTAGATTTACACATTCATGTTAAAGCTTTGATGTATGGAAAAGACATTCCCGGAACTCCCCTTTTGGGCCCGTTCCCACACACATTTACAGTTGAAGTCCCCACCCTAGTCACAACAGGTGATGAGTACCACGCAGCCGGATATTCCGCCGATTCACGGAATGTGGGGGGTTTGATCGGATCTCATGGAGTGGGGGCTTTGATCAACCCGGGGATCCTTTGATGGGGGAAGCTTTCTATTGTACGGGGAGGGGCAAGGAATGGTATCGGCAGAGCTGGGTGTCGGCCTGGGAACGGGGAAGACAAAACGGGCACACGGGGAAAAAGGGGGGTTTGCATCTAAGGGCCGGAGATCATGAAAGGGAAGCAGGGAGGTGTCGCGCTGGGAACAGGATGAGGGCCTGGGGCAGAGCAGCGCCGAAGAGGGGTTTATGACTCAAGGCAGGTGCAAGCAGGGGGTGGTCAGCGTGCAGGCTTGGTGAAGGCGAAGGGCTATGTCAGGGGCCAGCGGCGTGCAAATGGGTTCGTTCTGCTCGGGGCATCTAAAAAAATGGCGGGCGCGCACGACAAAAGTGTGGCATCAGGGGAAGAGGCAAGATGGCGCAGATAATGTTCACCAAAACGTACTAATTTTCAACAGTCCTCCCTTTAACATATTCAAGACATCTTGCTGGTTCATTTTCTACTCGGTTCTATTGTGATGGGCATGAGAAAGAAAACGGTAGGAACCCTAGAGGAAAAGAGTTGTAAACAATACATTTTAACATTTCTAGTTTTTAGGAGGTGAGTCTATTTGATAAACTTTGATCAATTTGTTTTAGCAGGAAAGTCATAGGAATGCAATACAAAAACGATTCTGTAGCGAGAGCAGCAAGCATATTTCATACTGGCAGGTTATTATCAGGTTCGGATTGGAGCATGATCAATACAACGGCGGCTGGGAGAGAAATGAGGTCTAGCAGAAACGGCGATTGGGGATGTCAAATGTTCAAAGTTTAACGAGTTCTCATCATTCTTTGTTGCCTTTCGTTGGCGCTGTTGAGCACCGGCGGTGGAGCTACAAGTCCAGCTCTGTTCTACGTTCTGCGTTGCAGGGCACGGCCCTTTCCTCGCGTTTCTGGTCGGAAAGGTCCTTTTCGCCCTGTGTCCTTTGAGGTGATTGTCAGAAAGTTCAGATGGAAGAAGAGCGTACAAAACAGTCCATAGGGTAGGTCAGAGGAAAAGGGGGATGGAGCAAGGCCAAATTAGGAACAAACTAGGGAAACGAGAGACTTCAAATAGGCGGGCGTGTGACCGAATTCAGAGAGCGGGAACTTGTCGACCAACACTGGACATCGAGCAGGGGCATCAGGTCGACCCTTTCTTCTCATGTTGTCGAAAACAGTGCCTCGTCCTGCAGCTCTTTTCTGTCGTGGTCTCGCCTTGGCTAATGTCGCAGGTGTTCCTTAGTCTGCAGTCAGGCCTCGTGCTCCCACATCCGGTCCTTCTCTCCTCCAACAGCAGTACCCTTAAACAAGTTTGAAAAGACAGTCTTTAGAGAATTTGCAGATGAAGACAATCAAAAAGTCTATTTCTCTCCCAGCTCCAGGCAAAGAATGAAAATGCCCGTTATATTAGTGTTCACAACTGGCATATAAAAGACCGGTGACGGGCCTGTTGGATTTACTATGACTTTCCTTTACAATTATTTATTACAGTCACGACAGTTCATCTGATGGTGACCCACCTTCGTGAGACGAACCTGGCAAAGATATGCCGTTCTCTAGAGTTTTACATTTATAAAAGGGTACTGTGAGTCGTCAACATGGTACTACACAGGTATTTTGCTGAGAGACGATCATGGCTAAACATTTCCTCTCGATCGATGCATCCTGCTTTTCAACTACTACGGGGTTTATTTTCGATGATTTCTTTACCTTGGACTAGTCTGCTAACCTTGTAAAACATCATTCTGGATCCTACGTAACCTTTTACAGCCCGATTACTTAATTAGGAAGGACAGGGGTTTTATGGGAAACAACCAGGGACATAGGAAACTTGTGGTAAGGGCATAAATCGACCCATCTCTCACAACCGGAAATGAGGGGTAGTTTCATAATTCCAGTTTTGGGCGGCTGATACAGGGGAGGTAACAGGGGTGATCATTTTTCCGGTTTGGGTATTGCGACAATTCGGGGAGGGGAGGGTCGCGTATTCTGAGGTCCTTGTTTTATACCATAGGAGCCGTTGACATGTAGTTTCCTTATTTTGGGTCAGATTAGGGAACCTCTGTCGTCTTACCTGTCCTTTCCCTTACGGCCCAACCTCGGTTCATTGACTTCTAGCGGGAAAGGAGAGGTAATGACGCGGCCTCAGGGTGATTGTATTAAAGACAAGTTTTTGTGCAAATACTGACGGTATTTGAAGCCAATTAGGTGGTGTGCTAGGGGTGGCGGTCTGCCAATTTCGGGGTTAATCACTCGGAAGAGCGGGAGTGCAAAAATAGAGGGAGAGAGAGAGAGAGAGAGAGCGCAACGGCAGGCTAAATAGTACACGTGCAACAGAGAGGGTGGCAGTGTATTCAAGAAAGGCTATTTAGTGCATTACACAGTAAAAAGGCATTCACGGGTCTGCGTTAGAATCTTGTAATCATGCAGTTTGAGCATTAGACAGGGTAGAGGGGACGTGCTTTGAGAAAAAGGAAAGAAGAAAGGAGGTACCATTTTGTCGCACTTTCTCGCATTCTCGGTCCTTCGACCAGTTGGGTCAACGCCTCAGTCACACACACACACATTCCCTCACAGTTTCGCATCATACGTGACATGGGTTCATTCGTCCGGTCTGGTTTAAGGGTGATCACTTTTTATCAGGTTGTGTTAATTTCTCGGGTTTGCTCGATACGTGAGTAGTTTGCAGGCGTGCTTAGACACCACCTTGCGGCGCTAGTCCGTTTCGTGTATTAGACATGGCAAGGCTTCAGATCTTCGCCACACCTCGGCTGTAATCTCTGATGTAACCTGCAGAGGGAGGAAAAAAAGGGGGGTGGGGGAGACAGCATTCGCGCATATTCAAATACATGGACTCATAAGTTCTTTACTTACCTCTTACTCGTCTTTCCTCCTCGGGGCAGGGTCCCCGGGGGTATGGTTTCTGGAGTCGAGGGGGGTAGTGTGTCCATATAGGTCATGTGCGGGGAAACGTAAAAAGGAAACCAGAGGTGCTTAGTGCGAGGTATCTAGTCAAAGGATGTATCTCACTATCGGGATCCTAAAACCTCTTTCAACGCTGTGGCGTTCTAAGGTTCTTCGGTTCTTGGGTCAGCTCCGTTCCCTGATACTTTGGAACGTTGTACTTTATCACATTTACATTATTTCATTTCACCCTCCTTTTACATTCCCTCATTTACACCGTTCGTTTTACCCATCCTTGGAAGTCAAGGTCTTCCTCTACGCGAGAGTTCATGAGTCAGTCGCGTACTTTGAAGGCGGAGTGTCGTGTTGTCGATCCGATCCGTCCTCCAGGGCTGGGCAACCATCTTCTTTCAACCTTAAAGAGAGAGCAGAGTAGGGTGCACAGAAAAGAACTTTCCCACCGATCCCATATTTTTAAAATAAAGCATGCAATACCCGTCCATAGTTTCAAAAACTTTATTTTGCAAAATCATTTCAGCATGAGGATTATGAGGGTGCGGTCGTATTTGGCCGGTCGTGGCAATGGCTAAAGTGCGTACAGTGGGGGGGGTGTCGTTTTGCAGCAATAAAAACATCGGGAAGTTTTACTCATTTCATTTGCAAGAAGCTAAAACGTCTACTAATTGGCTGGGGGTTCGAGGGCATTTATTTTCATAATTTAGAAGCATAATCATAATAGTTGTAATCAGATTTCCTACATGCATACCGTACGTGTGCGTCGTAAATGAGGTTTACATCAGTTATAAAAATATAATACATTGTACATTTGTAATCGACATTTGTAACGGGGATCCTTTCGTACTGTTCGTCGAGTGAGTTCTCCTTGTCTTTTCTAGCCAAGTGTACAAAGGATCATATAAAATCTCAGAACATCAAGTTTATATTAGTGCGAAGGAACACCACGAGGTGTTCGTAAGTTCCGATTGATACCAGCGCCATTTTGGGCGGGGCCGGCTCAGTCCGGAAGCAGCATCAGGGGGAAATGTTTCCCATTACTGGCAGTTTGGACCAGAGTCCCTTTCGGCAGTTCTAGAATTCATGCTAACAGAAGGAGTGGCAATGTCATGTTTGTTTCGTTGGCGATCAAGGCAGCCGTCCCTTACCGGAAGCCTGCAAAGGCCGAAGGTTCCGCCGGGGACCTTTTTAGGATCTTCAAGGCTGCGGAGATGCTGTCGGAGATGGGGGCTCGTACTCCAGGGGGCAAATGTTCGAGTTATATTGCTGGTCAAAGTTACTCTAGTGGCCGGGGCCCTTCCAGCGGACCCAGACGCCATTTTGAGGCCCTACAGGGGCCACTCTCGTCAAGTATGCAAGAGTGGAAGAGACCCTTCGGAGTGAAAGGAAGAGGGCTCTGTTTTGTGAGAGCGGGACGTTCGGCTGGGGTGCAGCTGTGATGCCCCCACCTGGGGGCGAGGGAGACTTGTTCGCGCCGTCTCCTTCTTCCGGGGCACCCCATGCTGCTCCTTTTTATCGGCCCGCACGAAGGTCTCTCCCCATCCGGTGCTTCTCAAGTCGTGTGCTCCGTGCTGTGGGAGTATGGCCACCTGTGGCGCGCATTCGGCGCGGCACGAGTATCAGTGCAGTCATTGCAGGTTCGGTGTTCCGAAAATATGGCCACCATTGCACGTTCGGTGCTGCGCAAGTACTGGGGTGCCACCATGGTGTGTTCGGTGCTGTGGAAGTATCGGCACCATCGCCTGACTGGGGGTGTTCGGCGTCGGCCGGGGGCTGGGAGACCTCCTATCGGTGGAGGTGGGAGAGGCTCGTCCGCGTCGCCTCTCCCTCCCAGCCCAATTTGGACAAATTGTTGTGGAGGTACGTGCAGGACATCCCGCCGTCCAGAGCTGCTGCGGCTGTAACGGAAGAGAAAAGGAAGAGGTGCCTCGTTCTTCTCTGGACATGTGGCGGGACTACTTAAGTCTATCCAGGCCCGTTGCGGCTGGCCGAGGAGACATGTGGCGGGACTACCTACAACTGCCCGGGCTGCTGGCTCCTGCCTCTCCTCCGGCTCCCCCATACGTTAAGATTTCCTGACCAAGAGTTGGCGGCCGGGCCCGCCTTATATGGGTTGCCGTTGGTTGGGCGTAGCCGTAACCCTGCCCTACTTTGGAAGGTTCCAGAATGGGGGGGGGGCGCGAATGTTCTGTTTGACTTTCATTTTCTACAGTTTACCGTTATTATTCCTTGTTTGTTGTGTTAAATTAAAAGTTTCAAGTTCATTAATGGTCTACGGATTTTGTTTTACCATTTCTTTCTTTCCAGGTTGCTTTTATGCTAAGTTTCTGCTAACAGAGGTTGAGTAACACGGAAACACGTGTAGAGGGATGACGCAGATTTGTACCTTACATACACACAAACTCAGACGGGGGACAGTACAAGTACGACATACAAAGACCCAAGACGAATATAAAACAGTTATTGGTCATAATTATCTCTTTCCGTCTGTGAATTTGAAACAAGGCTGGGTTCCCGTCTTGACGTTGCCCGACCTAGGAGAACTTGAGCATGTCGCTGAAATTTTCCTGGCGAAATCTGTGCCATCGGGCATAATCAAACGTGGTGGTTCTGTCTGGTCTGTCTATGTAAGTCGGGTTCTTCTTTGTCTCGCGCTTTTTCTCGTACTGCCGGTCTGTCGTTCCTGTCGGCCCTTTGCCTTTACTCACGCTCAGTAGAGTCGGGCATTGGGCTTTCCAGTGTCCGACATACCTACAAAAAGCGCATTGGTCTGGCCCTAAGTCTGGTCGTCTTTTGCATAGTGTCGGGGGATAAGTTGTGGGTAGCGGTGTCCTGGGGTTGTCCTGTCGGTATATTTCTCTACTTGGTTTGTCCTCGTCTTTTCTCTGTCGTTGCATAGCCTCTCTGCGCCACATACCGAGACTGTCGAGCATAATTGGCGTTGTCTTATTATTTCGAAGGGCTATTTCTAACGTTTCTATTTTATCAAGGTCAAAGGATCCTGCCAGTGGCCACTGTTTGTCTTGACTCTCTTCGGTATACCTGTGCCACAATTTATTATAGGCTATGGTGACTAATCCATAGTTTATGAACATGTCCTTATTAGGGGTGCCTTCTAGTGGAGCTATATGGTCCACCTCTAATACACGGTCCGGGCTAAACAGGCTATTAATCAGTGGGGAGAAGACAGACATGACGGCTCGTAACGAGGGACTAAAAAGTCAGCACTGCCTATCTTATCACTAGGTGCAAAGACTGGACAGAATATTTCTATTCAACGTTGTTTGCAGGCAGTGAATACCTCATGGATCAAAAAATAACAAAAAGACCAATAAATAACAATAAATAACAATGGGGAGAATGAGTAGGTCCGCAAAGATCTGCGTTACCTACCCTTTTCACTATCTGCAAAAAGGGTGGTCTCTTCCCTGTTTGCAGACAGGGAATCTCCAGGAAACAATAGTTTTGCGAACAACAGTTCAGTTTCAAGTAATTATTGAGTGGGGGAGAAAAAATAAGCACGGCTGCTGCCCTACCTATCCTCCACTGCTTGCAAAGAGAGAGCCCGTTGTTTCTCCGTTTGTAGACAGTGAATCTCCAAATAAATAAAGAGCAATACTAGTATTTTTGAACAATCAAACAAGCAAGCAATTATTTCGCAACTTGTCGCGATTACGCGACCTTACCCGGACCATGTGGACAGTTTCTTGTCTTCCGAATCCAGCGCCCGATCGTCCTCTTTTTCTCGTATTTCTCACAGCACTCCTGATGGTCCCCAGTCAGGACCGTAGATCACTCGAGAGAGGTCTGTTCGGAACTAGTGAAGTTCGGATGATCGGCTGCCAGACGAGGGTCTATTGGGCAAGAGCTCTCCCGATCGTTGCAGTCGTTCACTCTGTCGTCGGGACCTCTCCCACTGGATCCACGAGTCGCTGATGGGCCCCACGCTTGGGACGCCAATTGTTAAAACCTGAGTCGGGTCGGGGACAATCGATATTTGCCCGGCGGTATTGCCTCTGTGACCCTCTAGTTATTTAATCAATGAAGAGGCAGGCGCTGGAGACTGGAAGGCAGGAAACAAGGTTTTTATTCTCTCCGGAGGAGAACACAACGAAACGGACAGAAGGTATCGTTCTGAGGTGCTCTAACTGCATTCCTGAGGCCTGGCCTCTTATACACACGTTTATGACTTTATTGTAGATTTACACATTCATGTTAAAGCTTTGATGTATGGAAAAGACATTCCCGGAACTCCCCTTTTGGGCCCGTTCCCACACACATTTACAGTTGAAGTCCCCACCCTAGTCACAACAGGTGATGAGTACCACGCAGCCGGATATTCCGCCGATTCACGGAATGTGGGGGGTTTGATCGGATCTCATGGAGTGGGGGCTTTGATCAACCCGGGGATCCTTTGATGGGGGAAGCTTTCTATTGTACGGGGAGGGGCAAGGAATGGTATCGGCAGAGCTGGGTGTCGGCCTGGGAACGGGGAAGACAAAACGGGCACACGGGGAAAAAGGGGGGTTTGCATCTAAGGGCCGAGATCATGAAAGGGAAGCAGGGAGGTGTCGCGCTGGGAACAGGATGAGGGCCTGGGGCAGAGCAGCGCCGAAGAGGGGTTTATGACTCAAGGCAGGTGCAAGCAGGGGGTGGTCAGCGTGCAGGCTTGGTGAAGGCGAAGGGCTATGTCAGGGGCCAGCGGCGTGCAAATGGGTTCGTTCTGCTCGGGGCATCTAAAAAAATGGCGGGCGCGCACGACAAAAGTGTGGCATCAGGGGAAGAGGCAAGATGGCGCAGATAATGTTCACCAAAACGTACTAATTTTCAACACTGCTCTTTGGAGAACAGGGCATGGTAAATCTAAATTTGCATAAATAGTGCAACAGTTTTTTCCTGACAAAGAATGAATCATTACTTTATCTCTGAATCACATTACCTAGTTAAGTTATATCCTGTGGGAGAACGCATCTCTTCCTCCATCTAAAACATCAATTAACACATTCTGGCTAAAATTCCTCACCTTCTTAATGCCTCAATTCATCAATCAACAGCTTAAAGGTACCAGTTAACCCTTGCAAAGTGTCCGGCATTGTGTTGCACCCAGTGTACCCCATTCTTAGTAACATTTGATTGCTTGAGCTAGAAACACATTTTTTGCTGAAATCTCAGAATAGGTGTATGTGCCAAGTACAACAAATCCATAATTAAAACGGTCATACAATCATGTGATGCCAGTGGCCTAGGGTGTAGAGAGGCTGCTAAAAATAAATGAAAATTAACATTTGAGTCAAGTAAGTGGGAAATTACCAAGCCTTGCCACAACAGACTACATTAAGTTAAAAAAGTATAGTTTAGTTAAAAATGAAATTAAGGTAGTATTTCCTAACTGATGTAAATGACAAGAACGAATTATCAAAGATATAGTAAATGTCTTGCCATAAAAAGGATTAAAGAAGCATATACGGGGTTAATATTGAACAAAAAGCTTTATAAAAGCAGAATTAGTCAAACTTTTCCTGGAGATTACGGCATAAACATTTGGCAAGCAGTATCTGAAGAGACAGGTCGCCAGGCTGGCTAGGTTAGGAGTGGGGTGATACCATGTGGGGCACCAGAAAATGATATTCAGAAATTGTACTCTGAGCACTCAAATTCTCAGATTTTCTCTAATGAGGTAAAATGTGTTGCGCTGCTTGTACTTCTGGAGAATGTGACATTTGTTTAATCGATTAAGTGTGATCAAGTAAATGACCTGCAGGTAGGTTAGTATCGACCTCCAAATGGTGGTGGGGTGGCGGGGATGGGTGGTTGTGTGTGTTTGTGTGTGTGTGTACAGGACCACTGAGTATACATCAAGCATTGTCACCAGTAAGTGTTAAACAGGCTTACCTACTGCCTACCCACCCCCGCCTCCTTGCATAACCTCTTTATGGCTGATCTTTGTACTGAACTGGACCTTGTACGCTTCTTCTCTATGAAATAAACAGGAAATAATCATGTCATTTTGCATATTTATGCTACAAAATTGAGATACCATTGTACTCAAACTGCCTCTCTAGAGTGAAGTATACAGAAAATGTATCTCCCAGTCCAATAGGCAGTTCAATTATTCGGATTTGAAATTGGGCTTATTAAATAGACTACAGCATTGCTGAAGACAGAAGGTTGACCTCACCTTGCAGCACATTTATATAATATTTCAATGGGATTATCATTCCCTGGAATTTACTTCGGTGTCAACTGGTGTAAATTTGGAAAATCGTTGATGCCACCTTAGAGGTGCAGATATTGGCAAGGTGGTGCGTTTAGGGCAATATGTGCAATGGAAAGAATTTGCAAATCACAAATAGCAAAAAATACAAGTTCACTATTTGTGATTCACAACTCCATTTGTCCTATCACAAGACCTTACCAAATTGCAAATACAAAGGATTAATAATAACAAAACAACAGCTCACAATTTGCAAGTCATAAATTTCAACAGTTGCATCCACTGATGACATCTGTATCAGAAAACAAATCACCAGTCATTCCCAGAGAGGAGCATAAGAGCATAGAGAGAATGGTAAGCCAGGTACTGGAGAGGAAATAAGGAGTCAAGAAGTGCAAAAACAAACTTAGGCACCAGGAGCTCAACATCCTTCTAAGAGAATGTTTCTCAGAATGAGAAACGCATCACTTACAATGCCCGCAGCAACAAAAAAGAAAGAAATTGGGACTCAGGTATGATTACAGCAGTGGGAGTCACTCAGTGACCCATTGATGACATAGACAAACAACACTACGCCCTGCATTCACGTATAAATGCAAAGGTCACCAGTACAAGCAGTGAGGCTACTGGCACAGGAGGAGACACTCTTCAAACCCCCACATACACCTTAGTGGAGGTAATTGAGTCAATGTTCCAAACTGCAGCACTGTCATGAGTCAGCAGGATTGAATCCCCGGCCCAGCCTCCTACACCCACAGGTCAGGGTCCTGTCCAGGAACCTATGCACACTCGAGACAAGTGAGCTCACCATGCACATATCATAAGCTTGCGCGCCGCCTAAGATTAAACATCATGTGAGGCACTATATACAAAAGTTACTGTGTGCAAAATATATATTTAGAATGAATTTAATTACACACATAAAATGATATCTGACATTCTTACACAAAACACAGAGAGATGCAAAACGAACATGAATAAAGAGCTTGAGAAAGTCAAAACACTTTACTATCTTGGTTCATCTTTTAGCAACTTGTGAAGTGGAAAGTTCAGCCTTTAGTCCCCTGATGGGATGCTCGATCTAGAAATGAGGCACATGCTTATGATATGTGCACGGTGAGCTCACTTGTCTGAAGTGTGCATAGGTTGCCTGGGCAGGAACTAATAACTCCACACCTTTGCATGGGAACACAGGATAAGCGCACTGTGGGACTTGTTGTCACATTATTGAAATGCCAAATGTTAGGGAGTCCCAAAGCGTACTATACTTCAAAATTTACGGGCATCTGCACTTTTATCAAGCTCTTTGCCCCTAGCATCTTTACTCCGAAAACAGGTACTGTCTCAATGCTATGTCGCTTTAAATGTTGACTGAGTAGTGCCTTGTCAAACTGAAAGACTTCCCATCAGCCAGATGAGGCATGTAGCTGGTCTGTACCCAGTGCCACCCCATCTCCATTGTCTGCAGCTACAGGTCCAAGCTTTGTGCAGGGCAGGAGATCTATTCAGCATGATGCAGTGGCACAACCACCTACATGACAACCACAGGAAGCTGTGAGGTCACAGCTCCTACATCACAGATTGAGCAGAAATTGTAAAGCTGACATCATGAAAAGGGCAAGCTTTGGGTGGCAGGAGGGAAGTAGTCCAGAATTGTGAGAATGTAAACAGCAATGCTCAAAGGCCAGAACATAACATTAAAGACGATGTGGGCTCTGAGTAAAAAAGGTGTCTCTTGGTACATGTATGACCCAAGGTTTCCAGAAAGACTTACCTCCATGGAGTCCTTCATGTTGAATCCACCACAGAGAGGTGCAAGCAGCACCACCTTCTAGGCAGGATATAGTGGAATTGTAAGTCAGTGGAGAGGCCACTAGCGTGTTGTCCAAGGTGCAATGACGTTACACGTGTAAATGTTCCAATATATATATATATATATATATATATATATATATATATATATATATATATATATATATATATATATATATATATATATATATATATATATATATATATATATATATATATAGGTATATATATTACCTACTGGTGGTCGCCAGTAGGTAGTTATAGTTAGGACCTATTATCCATAGGAAAACCGCAACATTCTCTTTGGAATAACTTTGGTGTTGATTGATGAATCTTCGTGAAATTTTCCAAACTTTTGGCCAACTCGGTTACGCTCCTTCACTGGAAGTTTGGGGGTGATTGGTGAAGTGGGGGCCGAGAAAAAAGGGGGGTCCCAAAACATATTTTCCCCCATGCAATTTTTCTTAGGACATTTAGACACGGCTAAAGCTCGAACTGCTGAACGGAATTACACCAAATTTGGCAGAGAGGTAGTCCTCAGTTCCGACTTGCTTATATGGTGTCAATTTGTTCAGTAGTTTTTGAGAAAATTATGGTTAAAGTCATTTATATATCTATGGGTGCAGTGGATCCCCGGATTGTGCGAGGATTGGCATCGTAGCATAAGTGCACCGTCCCGATCACGCACTGAATTCTAATTGGCTGTCAAGCGGTTGTAAACATTCGAAACCAGGAACTGTTGGCAGCCATTTTGTGCCTTGGCAGAAGCGAGGCTGAGGAAGTCAGTGAAATATGTGTACAAAACATGAACAGGGGCAGGGTAGACACACCCTGACCCCCCTAGGCCTGCTCAGGGGGTCTCATAAGGACCCGTAGGGCAAAAAAATTAAGAACATTTTTTTTACAAAAAAGTCGTGGGATGCGCATAGGATCCGCGCATTTCGCCGCTGAAAAAAACAAAGCATGCATTTTTTAGATATATATCAAGCTTATGTGTTTAGATGTTGGGTGGCTCTAAAAAGAGCCCTTGTGTTTATTGAGAGATTTTAGTACTTACAAGTAAGTCCCGATGCAGAGTCTAAAGTTCATGAGGAAGACTCTGTTCCCTTCATCTGTAAAATGTACACCATCTCTCCTATAGTGTAGTGTAGCTCCTATTTTCCCAATAGGCTCTGCGCATTGGAATAGTACCTACAGCAGTAAAGGCCTAGGCCAGACGTTAACTAGGTCTACTACTGTCGATACTAGACTTAATTTTTGGGTTTGCCAGCTAAGCTCAGAGTTCGCTAGAAACTTTCTCGAATGTTCAAGGAAGGATTAACTCCCCTGATTAGACAAGAAGGGATTTAGTTTCTGACAACCATAGAACATGACAACTTTGCTCTCCCCTAATCAAGAGTCAATCTCAAGAGTCGTGTGAGCACAAGGCAATTATTTTACTCAGTCAGTACGTGCATTCTTAGTCTCATCAGAATGTAGAGAAAAGGAAGAGACGGGCGTGTTCAATAAAAGATGTTATTTATTGATCAGTCTCTTTTCTCGTACAAGAGAAATGGATCGATATTATTGCAATACTTATAGTTAAGTAAAGTGCATACATTAAAAGCAATAGTATAAAATAATACTGTAAAAACATTGATATGGTTTCTGAGCCATATGATGTTTAAAATGATTAAAATATATTTACATACACATATACATTTGACTAAACGTACTCAACTGGTGTTTCTAAATACGCCTACCCCGTGTACCTGACCTAAGTCTAATACGTGGGCGGGAATAGAAAGTTACAGTTTAAGTTAAGTTTTGTTTTTGCCAAGTGAATAACTAAAGAATTCTCTAGGAGGGGTTATTCAGTTCTGTACCTGGAATTTAGGATGAATGAGGAATGGTATCTCTTTCTCTGCTCTCGATATTCCAGGCTGCCTGCGAGGGCTGCCCAGAAGCGCCGGTGCTGGGTCTCTCGGCTTGAGATAGCAGCGCGTCTCTCAGCGCGTCAGGAAGGCGGGGCTGTTGCCTGCGGGGTCTGCTTCTGCTCTCTGCTTCGGCAAGTATGGCTGCTCCGTCTCGTCACCACGCGTGTGTTTGCATAGGGCAAGGTCGGCAATATTTATACCTTAAAGGTGCCGGGATTGACGTAAGGATGGACATAGGTACGTCAATAAAGATGTCATACGACTTGCTCGTTAGCACATTCTTTACTAAAGTTCTCTGTGAAATCAAAACAATGGCTGCACGGATTATCCAGGTTGTCATAGGTTTGATTTGTTATGAGAACGTCGTATGCCTTATCAGGGGCTGGAGGAATGTCGCTTGTCTAATTAGATCTCAAGCGTTATGACCTAATCAGATAACACGTTCCTGTGCCGTAGTGTGACTGCGTCAGATAACGGTATCTGCATCATGGGGGATTTCTTGCCTCATGGGCTGACTGTTAGTTAACTAGCTAGGTAGGTTAACCAGAATATGGTCAGGAATAGGGGGATCGATTCAGAACCTATAGAAATACACGACACCCACTCCACGCTAACTATGGTCATATCTACTAATCTATGCATAGTATAACATAGTACAACATACTATAGAGTATAGTGTATACCTTACCACCCCAAAATACATAAATGCATTTTGAAATTTTCAAATATACTGAAAAATTGCAGTCATATATATAGTATGCACTTAAGCTATGAATTAAATGCAAAAGTAAACACGCATTGTTATGCATTATTGCTTTTTGGTATATGAGAAATACACATGAAATGGCTCTTAATATGGCTATACAGAAAAAAAGTCGAAACCATTTCATCACATAAAATATATTGTGAACATACCAGCGGGCAGCTAAAGTCTATATAAAGTCTATAAAGTATCTAAAAAAATAGAAATCTTAGTTCTCTAGGAATAGTTTCTTACTTTAAGCAGAAGGTCAGTGTCCCGGGGAAAAATATATAGAAAAATATTTTAAGGGCTTGCTGAAAAAGGTTGCTGTCCGTGAACTGGATTGTAATTGTTCATGTGACTTTATTTTTTAAGTTGAAGGCCGGATTCAGGGAACGCCGTGTGCGAGTTTACTCAAAAGTCTCTATTTCTGTTCCGGAGAGAACATCATATCATTCAGGCTTTCGAAAAAACTGTCAACAGCTTCATGGGAAAGTTCCACTAAGTCGGAAATAGGTGTAACCATGCATTCATGCGCATGATTGTCTGCAATGACATTCTGATTTGCATTGCTGACAGAAGGTCGTACCTGTTCGATGCTGCTTTCATCTTGAACTTCACTACTCTTCAATCGCAGTGGTGAAGATTCCAGGAATGCCGTCATCAGAATTGGCAGCCTTTGAGGGCAGCACAGTGCGTGAACCTTGGTAGGAACCAACAGTGTATCTGCATCCACCGGCGCATCCAATTGTAGCGTCAGACAGGTGTCTAACACGCATTCTTCTCCGCATAGCAGACACCTTAGTACAGGTAAAACACACCTTTGCCACATTGGTCGAAATTATAGAAACCAAGTCATGTTTAGGTCTCTAAGCCGGGAAAGTCCCAGGATTTTTGATATCCGGTCCCGGTATCCAATGGCTAGGATCGTTTCTTCCATTGTCGTGAGAGTTTGTTCTGTGACATGGGTTGCCATAACGAAAAATAAGGACTAGGAATAGGATTCCTGCAATTAGTCCCAGGATCAAGGGAAGTCCGCCAAAAATCGAATGGACGAAATCTGGAAAAATACCCAGTATGGCTTTGAATGGTGTTAATGCCATCGAAAATACTGTCTTAAATACCTTTGAGACCCCTGTGGTATCAGAAATATTTAAGATTTCGCTCAGGATTTCCGCGAAATGTACGGGGGAATTAGTTGATAATAATGTATGTATCTCTGCAGTCGTCCTTGCGACTTGTAGATCATACGTTTCTTTAGATGACGTGAGCCTTGTAGGCGTCTGAAGAAGCACTGTTTTCATTCTGCTTAAAGTGTCTATTCGAATAGAAGTAATTTTCAGACCGGGCCATGCCCTCGCCTCCCTGTCTGGAAAGGAGCTGGGGAACAAAGAACGTCCACAGCACTTGACCTTCGCCGTCGTAGTGACGAGATAAGGAGTCCCGGGCATAAGACTACAACATCTGCGGTCTACAATAAGAATGTAACTCCCATTATAGAGTCTTTGAAAGAATGGTTCTATTTCAGTTGCAGGTGCGCCTTGCTGGTGACATGAAAGGTTGTATGAATTCCCTTCACAGGCTCCGTGCAAACTAATACCGTTACACAGAAGCGTGCCGCTTAGTGACATAGCACAATTGTTGCCACTAAGAAACACTTTCTGTCCTTTGTTACTGACACATGCATGTGAATAGGGCAGGTTCCAAGTTGTTTTAAGGTACCCCTTTCCCAATTTCTCGTACATGCCAGCCTGTATATATTTTTGGCAGTATTGAAACCTGAAGGTTGAGATTGGAATATTTATGATTCCGTGGATTATCCATTCACTGACAGGTTGTTCTGACATTGTCAACGGTAATCTTTCTAGTTTTTCAATGCTCAAGATTGTATAATCAGCACCCTTCTGCGCCATACCGATTTGTCTATCAGTAAGGTTAAAGATTTGGAATAGTGACGTTGTGTTGATTAAACGCCAAGGCACATAGCCTGAACGCAGATTTTGTAACGTCCAGCCAAGCTGTACAATAGAGCGCAATTGTGACTGACCATGTTGTAATAACAGTAAGTCTTGCGATAATATATCGATTGCTGAAGACACAATGCTGTCCAATGAAAATATTCTGGAGGACAGAGTCATTAACCCATTGTCCACTACAGAAAGTGATTTTTCCAAATTAATACGGTCAATTTCCCGTATTCTTTCTGCTGTCTCAATTTGAGTAACCTTCCAGGCCTCATTGTATGCTGCATATACAGAGGCTGCTATGAAACGCTTTTGACGCTGTTTGCGTGGTCCCATTATGAAATCACGCAAGTCAGCACCATCAGTAAGTAAAGTTAGGTGTTGCTTAATTTCAGGCAGTGTGGAAGTTTGTAGCCATTGAAGGCATAATTTGCCCACACTGTAGGTTGTTATTATCCCTGGGTGATGTCTTTGGGGATATCTAGGGTCTGGCCTAGTCATTTTGAAACCCTGTGTTTTATTCAGGAATCTATCTTGACAGTTATTTGTATCTGTGGGCCAGATCAACCATTGTTTCCAATCAGGATGTGTTCTGTTTTGGTTAAGTATATGGTTTATGTCTATTCCTTCATCTGTATCAGAGTTATTGCTAAACATTGTTGGCTTTGGAATAGACGGGTTATTTAAATCTTTGATTTTGGCTAAGCCAAGACAGGTGGTTTGTTGAACAGTGTCATTTAAAAATATCATTTGTTCTGGGATCATGCAGGCTCTAAACAAAGCTTCTAAACCCTGTACTTGCCATTCTTTTGTGCCCCAAACACTTTTCAAATCAACATTTTTGTCCCAATAATCGAATCCAAAAGTATTCATTTTTTCAAAGAATGAATCAGAATAAATCAATTTTGTGTTGGTTATCATGGTTTTGGTCCCTGTCTTGTTTGACAATTTATAATAAAATGTTTCAGCATTACTAGTGTTAAAACCTTGAAAGTATGAATATTTGTCATAAACGGTTCTAGAGCTCCCTTTTGGAGGTGTAGCACAATGTTCCCATTGATTAAAATTTAAAACATTTCTAGGTTGTGCAGATTTATGCAAGAAATGGTTACCATAGTGGTTATAGCAATACATACTATCATAATTTGTAGAACCTTGCAAATAATCATGTTTTGTAAATTTAGCAGACATTACTAAGTCAGACATCATATTGTTTATACTTTCAAAGTCCCAATCATCAGCAAATGAGTTTGGTTTTGCAAAGTCACTCAAAGAGATCTTAATTTGGTGTGGATATTTCAGGATCTCGACCGGACCATAAATTTCATAGTCAGTGTTGTCCCAGGCTACCCCACCAGATATTGGAATTGCTGTGAAGTTGGCTGAAGAAAGTTCTGAAGAAAGTTCTCGTTTCTCGACGTGTGAAGATGTGTGTGGTTTGAGGACCAAGTTGATTTTCTGACTTGCTGTGTCCATTTTAGCATATTTTCCCTCAATGAAGCGTCCCAAAGTAAATACCATGATGAGCCAAAGTATGAGGATAAATGCACCAAAACCCACCCAAAATTCAATCCATGGAGAAATCAGATATGTTTCTTTTAGTTGTTTCAAAAGTTCCTTCGCTTTGTCTTTAAAGGATTTTGATGATGGCTGTGTCTTTTGTTCGCTGAAGCCTTCAGAGGAATCATCGAAGTTGATGAAGTAACCGGATGCAGTTCTGTCAATTGTTCCAATTGGTTCAGGATTTTTGTTTTTTGCATTTTCACTTGGTACTTCAGTATAGATTGGTGTGTCTCTGCTAAATGTCTTTATTTGGGTTTTCAGAGGTCTAAGTTCTATTGCATTGTTGCATAGTCCTTGTTGTTCTTCTGTAGGCGTTTCGAAAGTGATGAGCCTCTTTGTTAGGACCTCTGTACTGGTAGCAAACCTTGGTGTTCTGCTACTTATTGGGAGTCCACTTGGCCTACTGTTTGTTATTGGCCACATGTTGTGGTTTTACCAGGTCGATTGATACAACTCGGTTCTCCTTTTTTCCAGCAAGTGGCGGTAGTACAACTGATCTTGTCCCGTTGACAGACAAGACAGGAACTGCTTTTCTGTAAGAAGGCCCAAATTCCTTCTTTACCGCGATCTTCTCCCTGACTAGATCCCCGACTTTTGGAATCCAGACAGGTCTTGCTGGGACAGGTGGTGATTCTTCAGTGGTTGTTGGCTGTTGTTTCAACTGTATGTTGCTCAGGTCTTTTCTTGTTTTGTTTAAGTCCTGCAAAATAGCCAAACGGTCTTTGACATCAAAGCTTTTTTCTGTTACCACTGAAGTCTGACTATCAAGGTCAGAGATCAACATCCTAGTTCCGAATAGTAATTCGTACGGACTGAATCCCTTCAGAGAATTTCTTGGCAAGTTATTTAGACTACGTTGGACACTTATTAGATGTTTGACCCACCCAGCTCCCGAACCTAATGTCCTTTCCATTATAGATTGCTTTCTGCCTTGGTTTTTTCTTTACACCATCCCATACCCTCAGGAAGGAAGTGAGAAGATTCCCGCTGGGCTGTGCTCATTTGGCCATTCTTTCCCCCCCCAGACTGGATTGCCTGAGTGAAGAAAAAAAAATGGTCGAACGTAGCATGCTCTTAGCGTATATGCCATTTAGACTCGCAAATCTTGTATAACAGTCCGGACGTCAGCCGAGTGCTGTGGATCTACATTATAAGTGGAACTAGCCTGTGTATGTTAATCGCAAGCCATTCTTTTTGTTGGTAATATTATCTGCCTTGATACGACGAGGTATTAAACTGCTTCTCTCCCCACTGCGATCTCTGTTGCAGTTTGGGCAGTTTTTTACAAACAAGGTGTAGTGCAGGCTCATGCCTGGCCACCAGTACCGTGATTGTAATTCTTCCAGAGAATCTTTTAATTTAAGGTGTCTGTGACCCTCGCCCATGTGTGCGTCTGCGATTAACAATTTTCTCCTGTCCATGTTTGGAATCACTCTATCCCCCACTCCAGGGATTCGAGCAAAAGGGACGGAGTTTGCATCGATTATGTATGTATAATTGAGTGGATAGTTGATCGGTAACGCTGAGCAGTCGCCTTTTGATGACGTTTTCACCGCCAGCAATGTTTCGCCGTCAATGTATTTTAATGTACGCTTTTTTCGATCTACGGGAGCCGGTTTACTGGCTGCCGCTGCGGCTGTTTCAGCCAATGAATTCCCTTCAACGTGAACGCCATCACGTTGATGACTCAGTGAGTGAGTCACGTGAGTCTTTGGTAGTTCTTTTTTCAAAAGAGCTACTTGTTCCCAGAGAAATCTCTGCTTTATTGGTGCATCTGTGTCATCTTTGTAACCGTTCTGAATCCATGTCTGCAAATCCTTGTTATATGCTTTGACGCAGAAATATGAATCTGACACTATAAGTGTCGGGAATTCGCGATCCGCATTATCTAGCGCCATTTTCAAAGCTATTATTTCAGTTTGCATTTCTGAATTTGTTTCTACTGAGTGTGATTTTGTTAATAGAGGTCTTAGTTTACCTCCGCGCCACACTTCTTTTGTGATCTCACATGTGGGATTGTATGCATGTTCTCCCCAAACGGAGGGTTGAGCATGTCCGTCTGTATAGATTACACAGGCGTAATGTCGTAGAGGCAGAATGTCGATTGGCAGAGGATACGTTTTTTCATATTTTAGATTTTTTAATTCTTCTAGTTCTTAAAAGACTGTCAACCAGGCAATACTTGATAATTCATATCCTCCGTACTGGATTTTCAGATGGGCAATTCTGGACTTTTTGAAGTTGAATTTGTAACCCTCCGCAGCGAAACCAAGTATTATGGTGTTCACTCTTTTCAAGTGAGTTTCCAAGTCATCATCTGTTAAGTAAATGTCATCGACATAAGATAATGCTTCATCATCATATTGTTGTAGTAATTCTGTTACTCTCGCTGAGAATACCCCCGGGCTGTTCTTGTACCCCTGGGCTAACCGACAGAATTGTTTTTGAGTGCCATTTACTGAGAAAGCTGTTAAATATCTGCTCTCTGGTGCTATGTTTTGACAAAAGAATCCGTTGGAGATGTCCAAGGTAGTTTTGTATTTTTTGCGCACTATGTTATTCATTAGTGCAGCACTGTGTGAGTTTTGCACTGCAAAAGTTTTGCAACATGTGTTAAGGTGTCGGTAATCCAAAACTAGACGGTATGAATTGTCTGGTTTGGAGACCGGAAACAAAGGGTTGTTCATTTGTGAGGTGCAAGTTTCAATCACCCCCTGGTATTCTAGCTGATCTAGTATTTCATTTACTTGTTTTTTAGCTTCTTGCTTAATTGGGTACTGCCTTTGTGCAGTTGGTTGTGATTTTAACTGGATTTTGTGAGGAGGAGAATCCTCATCCCATCCTACATGATTTTTATATAAAGCAGGTGCTAAGGCCACTGCCCACTTTCTAGCAAGTGTGTATTTTTTATGAATCGGGATTTGATTCGAGAAGGCAGGCATAATTACTTCTTCGCCATGAGGGCACTCCCTGACAAACTCTGGTGGCCAGTCTTTTTCAGCTAAAAGGATGTCATAACCCTTTGAGAGGTTATCCCAAAATAGTCCCCTTATTTTCCTAGTCTTATCTCCCTCTATACGTAATGTTATCTCGTATATTTTGTGGGGCTTGCTAACTCTGGTATCTGCAGTTTCCACTTGAAGGTATTCATTCGTGTCCACTGTCTCCAGATGATTCATAAGGACTTTGCGAGCTATGCTCACCTCTGCTGCGCTGTCTAGCATTGTCTGAGCCCACTCTCCGTTTTTCAGTTGTGTCCTCAGTATTCTCGGCATTGTTAACTACCTTGATACTGGCTACCTTCTTTTTTGGAAATTGTAATTTCTTTTTCAGTTGAGCAGGTTCCTTGTCTTTGGACTTGGCGTGCTCTTCTGATCGTCCTCTTCTTTCCGATTTCTGCGAGGAATTCTGAAAAGATTGAGAGGGACGTGTATCAATGTCTTGATATCTATCAGGTTTTTTAATATTATCCCTATTTCTAAGGTTATATCTATTCCCAGAGGGTTCACTCTGAGGTGACCTTTGTCTCGGGTTTGGAGATTTCTCTCTTCGCCTAGGAGACCTTCCTCTGGACTGGAATTTCTTTTCTTTTGGATTGGATTGTTTGTTCCCATCCCAGTTCTTTTTTGGTGAATTATTATTATTATTAAAAAACATTTTTTCTGGACTTGTAGTTAGTTGCGGTTTTACTGGTATTCCACCTAGACTATCTCTGCCTAGTTCTTCATAGGATTTTTCTATGATTCTGGCAATTTCAGCTGGTTGGTCTGCTATATCTGTCTCTTTTAACCTCTGGCGGATCGCCACGTTTGCTGCTTCACCCTTTATGTTGGCTAGTAATATAGCCGAGACCTGCTTGAAGTCTTTTAGTAATTTCATACCAAGAGTTAAAGCAGGTTCTGGACCGTATTCATCTTGAATTTGTTTTAGCACATCTGGTATTACCGAAATGGATGGAACACCGTGCGTTTTTGTGTAGATGGAAGCAAAGACTGTACCCCAAGTGTCACAGTCCTCAATGTGTGGTGCGATTCCCATTGGGAGACATATAGTCAGAATCCTGTGTTTTTCCAGCGGGGTGGTGTCAGGAAACACCGCCTCTATTTGGGTAATTTTCTGTGCCAACCAGAATGGTATCTGTTCCCGTTTAGCTGGAACTTTACCTAGGTAGGATTGGATGTTCTGTGGTGTAATTTTATTTGTGTTCCCCTGGTGAGGGGTCAGCTGTGGAAGTTTAATCGCTGGCTGAATTGTTGAAGTCCGCATTACATACTGAACTAATTGTCTGTGAATTTTTAGTAGTTGCTTTAGCTGTATTAACAGCTCTGCTGCAGGCATTCTTTCGATGTCTGGATATGGTGTGTATCCGGCTAAGACCAGCCACGTTGCTCCTGGTCTTCCTAAAGGACCGAGCCTTGTAATGTGATTATTATGTTTTAGGGCGCCATCAAATAAGAGCAAATGCTCTTGGAATTTGAGTGGTACTTCCACCTCCTCGAAAGGAGTGTACTCATTAGGAGGTTCCTCTACTTTGTAATAGTGGAAGTACTTTGTTATAGTATTAGCTGCTGGAAAATGTATCCATGTATAGTATACCTCTGTCTGCCGATATTCGTGTGCCTCGATTACGAATATGACTGTGCCACCTCTAGGTGTCAGTCCATTTTCTATAAGTTTTAAGGTTATAGATCTCCTTTTGGCGACCGGAATGAGTATTATATCCGCGTCTGCTGCTTGCATGGTAGCATCAGCATCTGCTATTTCAGTAGCTAATCTAGTAACCTCTCGTTCTTCATCGCTGTCCATTTTGCTGACAGGATGGTATTATGTTTATTTGCAGATCAGGTTTCTTTATGGAAACAGAGATTAGATGCACAATATTTTGGAACCCTGTTTATCCTTCAACGTTGACTTAGACCAAGAACCATATATAGGAGTTCCCTCCTGCGAGGTTTTGGAGGATATTATAACCTTTCACCCACTCCAGACGTCTTTGGAGTATTTGGGAAAAGGGGTCTGAGTGAGAAAGCACGACTGAGTTACTCTAAATGTCTTACGTTAGTTTTATCGCCCTTTCCAAACGCGTTGGGCGCCATGTACTGTAGCTCCTATTTTCCCAATAGGCTCTGCGCATTGGAATAGTACCTACAGCAGTAAAGGCCTAGGCCAGACGTTAACTAGGTCTACTACTGTCAATACTAGACTTAATTTTTGGGTTTGCCAGCTAAGCTCAGAGTTCGCTAGAAACTTTCTCGAATGTTCAAGGAAGGATTAACTCCCCTGATTAGACAAGAAGGGATTTAGTTTCTGACAACCATAGAACATGACAACTTTGCTCTCCCCTAATCAAGAGTCAATCTCAAGAGTCGTGTGAGCACAAGGCAATTATTTTACTCAGTCAGTACGTGCATTCTTAGTCTCATCAGAATGTAGAGAAAAGGAAGAGACGGGCGTGTTCAATAAAAGATGTTATTTATTGATCAGTCTCTTCTCGTACAAGAGAAATGGATCGATATTATTGCAATACTTATAGTTAAGTAAAGTGCATACATTAAAAGCAATAGTATAAAATAATACTGTAAAAACATTGATATGGTTTCTGAGCCATATGATGTTTAAAATGATTAAAATATATTTACATACACATATACATTTGACTAAACGTACTCAACTGGTGTTTCTAAATACGCCTACCCCGTGTACCTGACCTAAGTCTAATACGTGGGCGGGAATAGAAAGTTACAGTTTAAGTTAAGTTTTGTTTTTGCCAAGTGAATAACTAAAGAATTCTCTAGGAGGGGTTATTCAGTTCTGTACCTGGAATTTAGGATGAATGAGGAATGGTATCTCTTTCTCTGCTCTCGATATTCCAGGCTGCCTGCGAGGGCTGCCCAGAAGCGCCGGTGCTGGGTCTCTCGGCTTGAGATAGCAGCGCGTCTCTCAGCGCGTCAGGAAGGCGGGGCTGTTGCCTGCGGGGTCTGCTTCTGCTCTCTGCTTCGGCAAGTATGGCTGCTCCGTCTCGTCACCACGCGTGTGTTTGCATAGGGCAAGGTCGGCAATATTTATACCTTAAAGGTGCCGGGATTGACGTAAGGATGGACATAGGTACGTCAATAAAGATGTCATACGACTTGCTCGTTAGCACATTCTTTACTAAAGTTCTCTGTGAAATCAAAACAATGGCCGCACGGATTATCCAGGTTGTCATAGGTTTGATTTGTTATGAGAACGTCGTATGCCTTATCAGGGGCTGGAGGAATGTCGCTTGTCTAATTAGATCTCAAGCGTTATGACCTAATCAGATAACACGTTCCTGTGCCGTAGTGTGACTGCGTCAGATAACGGTATCTGCATCATGGGGGATTTCTTGCCTCATGGGCTGACTGTTAGTTAACTAGCTAGGTAGGTTAACCAGAATATGGTCAGGAATAGGGGGATCGATTCAGAACCTATAGAAATACACGACAATAGATGCCATCCATATTGAAATGCAGATTGTTGTGGTATATGGACCCTATTCTATAGTCTCGGAGAAAAGTAGAAACAGATGTATTCACATGTTTCCTAGCTTTCTCAATCTGTGGACAAAATTGATTGGACTAATTCCATTTGTGCTTTTGGCATATGTTAGAATAGACAAAGGTAGTTTTGGGGAAAAGTAAAATCAATTCTCCAAAGGTGTCCAACATAAGCATTTGCAGACCTACCCCAGTCAAAGTGCCTAGGCCATTGCCACCACAGTGCACAATTATGAGGTCAGGTTGTTGGAGATGCAAAAAGGATTTAAGCAATGGCATCAATTGGTGTCACTTTAATCCTCTCTATCCAATCCATTTAATGTCTACATTTGGTAAAGCTAGGTCTTTGTGAATTCCTTTGTGTTCTGCATTTCTTTGGCTCAAGAAAATATAGTTGTGTCCCACAATTCCCACTCTAAGCATCTTGAAAGGAGGTTTTGATGCACTCAGATGGTCTCTGTAAATGAAATGGCAGTTTGAAAACTGAGATCTTTCTAAAATGGTGGATAAGATGCAGTGTTGAAATAAGAAAAGAAATGATTGATTGTTTGACAACATTCACACAGAAAACTAGGGTGCATGTTTCTGTTTTTTAAAAGCATGATTCTTATTGGTTATTAGAACGTGATTGAAAATAACATTACGTAGGATAAGGTTGTATATTGAGAAGTCGAGCACACTTGCTGTTTTATTTAGTAACATTGTGTGATGAACTTTTGCGTTCTTCGGGAGCCAGCATAACTTTTTTGCATGGGTAGATGCTAATTTGTATGTGGAAATGCAATCTGCTTTGGATTTTGAAAGTGACAACAGATTTCACAGCTCTATCTTTCAAAATGCAAACTAAGTTTGCTAAGTCAAAGCAAACAGTAGTATACCGGGAGTAGGCACCCTGGGACACTGCAAGAGCCGGTTGTTGTTAGTCCCAGGGCCCTCAAGACCTTTCTCCCCGTTGTTGCCATCTCCTTTGCTATGCCTTATCAATCAAATCTCTTCACTTAATCTTGGGTGTACCCTCTCTCAAAACACTTCCACTGGCCATTGTACATGCAGACTTTGGTCCACCAAAATGAATGTTTTGAATTAATTTCCACAAGTCTTAAAAAAGGTGAATGCAAGAAAAGTTACTTGCCGCATATGCAAGACTGCTTTCAAGAGGGGACCCCAATAAAAAGTACTGGTGTGGAACTGCAAGTATGCGGAAGCACTTGCAGACTAAGAATCCGGTCAACTTTTCAAGGGAAAAGTTAAGGAGATTGAGAGAGGCTCCTCCTGCTTCATGAGAAGGCCCAAGTACCAGGGGAGAAACACCGTCAACCTCTACTGCACAGCCTAATATTCATCACCAATTTGGAACCCTTTAAGAGAAAAAGTAAGAAGGTTGGGAGCTCTGTATGCCATCCTAATACCTAATCATCCATTAGTTATACAGCGATTCACCCTGTATCAGACCCATCCATACAAGTGTGAATTGGAGATTATCTGCCACCAAAAACCCCTCAAGTACTTATATCCGTTACTTTTTAACTTCGTCGACTAGTCATATTGAGAGTATTTACCTTAATGTTATCCGTTAAAAATTTGTTAATTTTTTTGGCTTTTCACAACTAGTTCATGCCATATTTGAGACATCGGTGTAATGAGCTAGAATAGGAGGATATACTTTCTTCAATCTCTGCAATTTGCTACTGACTTATGTAACATTCTGCAAACTGAAAAAAAAAGAGTTAAAAATGTATATGTTGTACATATGTCCAAGCATAATTTTAATGTACATAAAAACAATTGTTCTCAATAGGATTGGGGTTGAAAATCAATCATCAGAGGTTTCAAACCAACTGCGTTAGGACCATACTAGTGGTTAGACAAAATCATATGCGAATACCAATATGCTTTCGAGGGCCACTATGGACGTGCTCGGTAGGCGTTCATAAGTGTCATCCCTAAGAGCCTCTTTCCTATTTACAACTATTATAACTAAAACAGTTGTTAACATAAACTTAAAGTAATGTATCTTCAACAAATTAATGTTTTTGGAAGTATCATTACCAGCATGCAAAAAACACCACAATTGTAGTTATCTGTCTGCAAACACATGAAATACACAAATGCTCATCTCAGAATGCTTTTCTATCATGAAATGTTCAAGTCAAACCTGATAACTCCATTACGTCCATTGCAATTTTCGGCTGATAGCATATGGAGAGTGGTCAGTGGATCTGGTGTGTCGAGTTGTTGACCACAACCTGGGATAATGCATGGGCAGGAATAAACAATTTGTGGCGACCACTACATCCTATGGTTGAGACATCTGTATAATGAGCTAGAACAGGGGGCAAATCAAGTTTAACGTTATTAAAAAACATGGAGAGCGTACTAAAATACAATATTGGCCAATCGATTACATGTGCATTACACAAGAAAAACTACATCGCATTAACTTGAACAGCACATAGCACACTGCTTCGGGAACGGCCACGTGGCGCTTGGCAAATTAAAGACATGTGGTAGGATTAAGTGAAAGGATAAGAAATCAAGTTTAACGTTCTTAAAAAACATGGAGAGCATGCTAAAATACAACATTGGTCAATCGATTACATATTCAGTGCATGGGGAGAAAGCAGCACGTGGCGCACTACTTAAAAAATTAAAAGCGGCAGGATTAAGTTATTTGCCCAGAAACATTGCCTACCAAGGCAAGATATTTGAGGTATAAGAACTGGAGACCGTGCTAAAATACACTATTGCCGAAAACATTACTGTTGCAATGCTTGGGGCACATGATGCACTACTTACAAGAGAAAAACTACATCGCATTAACTTGAACAGCACGTAGCACACTGCTGGGCGAACGGCCATGTGCCTCTTGGCAAATTAAAGAAACGTGGCAGGATTAAGTGATTTGCACAGAACAAACAATAAGAAATCAAGTTTAACGTATTAAAAAACATGGAGAGCGTGGTAAAATACAACATTGGTCAATCGATTACATGTGCTGTGCATGGGGAGGATTTTTTTAAAATAAGGAGTTAGGTCCTGGGACATGCAGTTGGTTGGACCTTCACTAGATTCCAAATATACACAGCATTACCAACTGCACATTTCTTTTATGTCTCAAATTTGAGCACTACAAACTCATATCTATTAATCTTGTAAGGTATACTTTATTCATACCTGTTTTATTTCATTATTTTTTCATTCTTTTCATTTTCATCAATATCTAAGAAAAGACACTGTACATATTTACACACAAATACAATACAAATCAACATAAATATACTACAATTCAACAATACATATAAACAATTTATCAGTTTTTATCACCAGACATCAATTTGTGAGAGGTGTTCTCTAGTAACACCAAATGACAAAGCTACGTCACATTATGCTAAATATTTCATCAATTGCAAGTCAATCTAGGAAAGGAAATTCTGAAAGCAAAAGATTTCATACGACCACACATGAATTAATTGGTCTACTAGACTTCCAAGTCAATCTCTTGTAAATGTGCCGACGCGTTTCGAACCCTATGACATCAGTTTTCGGGTTCTCATCAGGGCTCTGTCTTTTCTATTTGTCTGTGAAATATACATAAAAACAACGTTGTTTTAATTCACTGCTCTTCCTAATAGTTTTCCCATTTATTTGCTTCTTTGCTCTAAGGTTTACCTGTTCTCCAGCTCATACCAGTCCACAGGGTCGCTTATTTTAAAAAGATTCTTCTACTCTGCTACCTACAATATAAGTGCGCAACATCATCACTGTTTGTAGGGGCGAATCGCTTAGTAGCCCAAATGCTAAAGACATTTCTTGGACATACCTGCCCGTGTTGTACGTAACTCGTAGAGACTTTTGCTTGTATGTTCTCTCGCCTTGGTCGTTGTTAATTTGTGGCCAAACAATCCTGTAAGCCACAAAATATATTTTGAGTCCCCTATCCAGGTTGACATCCTTCCCCCACTCGCACTAGTGAAGGCATACCTGTTTGGTCTGTGGACGTGTGTTCAACGCACTTCGTTTAGTTATTAGACCCACTTGTACGGCTTCCACCAAGATTCGCCATTATTTTCTCAAATTCCTAAGTTAGAAACAGGGGTGAGTATTTATTTCTAAAGAAACTGATCGAGTTACGTACAACACGGGCAGGTATGTCCAAGAAATGTCTTTAGCATTTGGGCTACTAAGCGATTCGCCCCTACAAACAGTGATGATGTTTCGCACTTATATTGTAGGTAGCAGAGTAGAAGAATCTTTTTAAAATAAGCAACCCCGTGGACTGGTATGAGCTGGAGAACAGGTAAACCTTAGCGCAAAGAAGCAAATAAATGGGAAAACTATTAGGAAGAGCAGTGAATTAAAACGAAGTTGTCTTTATGTATATTTCACAGACAAATAGAAAAGACAGAGCCCTGATGAGAACCCGAAAACTGATGTCATAGGGTTCGAAACGCGTCGGCACATTTACAAGAGATTGACTTGGAAGTCTAGTAGACCAATTAATTCATGTGTGGTCGTATGAAATCTTTTGCTTCCAGAATTTCCTTTTCTATATTGACTTGCAATTGATGAAATATTTAGCTTAATGTGACGTAGCTTTGTCATTTGGTGTTACTAGAGAACACCTCTCACAAATTGATGTCTGGTGATAAAAACTGATAAATTGTTTATATGTATTGTTGAATTGTAGTATATTTATGTTGATTTGTATTGTATTTGTGTGTAAATATGTACAGTGTATTTTCTTAGATATTGATGAAAATGAAAATAATGAAAAAATAATGAAATAAACAGGTATGAATAAAGTATACCTTACAAGCTTAATGGATATGAGTTTGTAGTGCTCAAATTTGAGACATAAAAGAAATGTGCAGTTGGTAATGCTGTGTATATTTGGAATCAAGCGCATGGGGAGGAAGCAGCACGTGGCGCACTTCTTAAAAAATTAAAGGCAGCAGGATTAAGTGATTTACCTAGAAACAACGGCTACCAAGGTAAGTTATTCGATATACAAGAGCTGGAAACTGTACTAAAATGCACTATTGCCGAAAACATTACTTTTGCAATGCATGGGGCACTTGACGCACTACTTACACAAGAAAAACTACATCGCATTAACCTGAACAGCACGTAGCACACTGCTGCGGGAACGGCCACGTGGCGCTTGGCAAATTAAAGAAACGTGGCAGGATTAAGTGATTTGCATACAACAAACGATAAGAAATCAAGTTTAACATTATTAAAAAACATGGAGAGCGTGCTAAAATACAACATTGGTCAATCGATTACATGTGCAGTGCATGGGAAAGAAGCAGCACGTGGCGCACTACTTAAATAATGAAAGGCGGGATTAAGTGATCTGCCCAGAAACAACGGCTACTAAGGTAACTTATTCGATATACAAGAGCTGGAAACTGTACTAAAATGCACTATTGCCGAAAACATTACTTTTGCAATGCATGGGGCACTTGACGCACTACTTACACAAGAAAAACTACATTGCATTAACCTGAACAGCACGTAGCACACTGCTGCGGGAACGGCCACGTGGCGCTTGGCAAATTAAAGAAACGTGGCAGGATTAAGTGATTTGCATGCAACAAACGATAAGAAATCAAGTTTAACATTATTAAAAAACATGGAGAGCGTGCTAAAATACAACATTGGTCAATCGATTACATGTGCAGTGCATGGGGAAGAAGCAGCACGTGGCGCACTACTTAAATATTGAAAGGCGGGATTAAGGGATCTGCCCAGAAACAACGGCTACCAAGGTAACTTATACGATATACAAGAGCTGGAAAATGTACTAAAATACACTATTGCCGAAAACATTACTTTTGCAATGCATGTGGCACGTGACGCACTACTTACACGAGAAAAATGACATCGCATTAAGTTGATCAGCACATAGCACACTGGTGCGGTAACGGTCACGTGGCGCTTGGCAAATTATAGAAACGCACCAGGATTAAGTGATTTACACAGAAACAAAAGTTACAAAGTCAACTTTAACGATATAAAAAAGCAGGAAAGCGTGCTTAAAAACAACATTGTCAAATCGAACAAAAATGTGCAATTACGCGGTATTTAGAGATTGTTCGGATTAATTAATTTAATTGCTCTTAAAAAAAGTGCTCACCTAATAAATAAGAAGTGGATACGAACACTATCAATGGCTGTGACTGCGGAATAGTAAAAGTTAGAGAAGTTTGGCAGGTTATAAATGCTTTGCAGAACGATGATTGGTTGAGCATGATGTCACTGGGTGAGAGAGCTGTGATTGGGCATGTTGTAATTGAGCATGCGCAAATAAAATGAAATACGTTAGGGGTACTTAGCCAGACGGTGGGACGTAATGGTAGCATGCATAACATTAACACGTATATGCTACCACAAACATGCATGCGCAAAGTGAAGGCAACTCCTAGGGGGTAAATACACAGAAGGAATTCGGATGTCGTTTGAACACCGGCTCCTGCAGGAGGTGGGGAGCCGGCAGGACAGTGGGGGAATTGGAGACCCTCCCACGGTCCCCAATGGTGATGGCCAAAATACATTTTTTAAAAAGGCCGTTCCCGGGAAATGGGATCCCCGGGACCTTGAAGTGGCTTCAGGGCGGGGCTATGTAGCCCTCCTCCAAAAAAATATATATAATTAGCCATGCCCAGGGGGATGGGGACCCCGGTGCCCAGAATTGGCCACGTGAGGGAGGCCACGTGGACCGCTTCCAATAAAAAAAATTAATACGGATACTCCGCTTATTGTCATCATACCATAAGCGTACCCTTTCGATCGCTCGCTGAAAGCTAATTGGCTGGCAAGTGGTTGTCAACATTCGAAACTAGAAACTGTTGGCAGCCATTTTATGCCTCGGTAGAAGGGAAGCTGAAGAAGCGTGTGAAATGTGTGTTTAAAACATGAAAAGGGGAGGGTAAAGGGTGTCCCACAAGGACTCCCAGAGCCCCAATTATTTTATTTTTTGGGGTAAAATCGCAGGGTGCGCGTATGATCCGCGCATTCTAGCGATATTAAAAAAAAAACGTGGGCTTCCGCGGGTCTTGTTTAGAGGATATGCACAAGTGCTGGATCCAGGATCCACCCATGAGTAAGAAAAGGTAACGATAACACTATTTACCTGCTAAGTTAATTTTCTTTCATAGGCTAACATTGAGTGGATTCACTTGCAAATTGTGGAGTTTTGGAACTTTAAAATATTCACCTAAAATCATACGAACAACGAATTCCAATTTACTCACCTGTTATCAGGGGAGAACCCAGTACTGCATCTTTTAGCCCAACACTGACCCTGAAAAGTAGTTCTAAGCATACTTACAAGTAACTTGTATTTCCTTCTATAGAAATCCCCTTCCAATAAAAAAAAAATGAATAAAGTTAGATTTGCGGGTCAGGCTCTAGGGTATGGGGTTCCCAGGGTCCAAAAAAAGTAAAAGGAAGGGGGGCCACACAATCTAATGTAATTTGAAAAATAAAATATCTAAAAATAAATAGTTTTAAAAAAATTAGTAAATCAGTATCAAAAAATAAATATAAGAATACATTTATTTATAAATTGTCATTTACAAAGCCTTTAAAATTCACTGAAAAAAACATAGGTTTCAGACATGTTATAGTTAAGAATTAGCATTTAAAAAAACACAGGTTTCAGGGGTGTTATAGTTAGTTGGACATTTCACTCGTACAAAACCATTGAAATTCCCCCGTTATAGTTAGTTGTACTAACTATAACTCACGCGCCCGCAATCCACTGCTGATGATGTCATATATTACAGCATTCATGACATGGTCAGTGACATCACTGATGACATCACTGATGACATCTCAAATGACATTACTGATGACATCACTGATGACATCATCCACGTGACAATCTGATACATCTTATCATTCACTAGTATAACTTTTAAACACTCATTATAAAATATGAAGTACCATACTTGAAAGCATTGACACACCAATACAAGTTTCTAAAAAGCCACTTAGTGATTTCTTGATCTACACACACATCTAAACACTTACCTATAGATTCACTTATACATGCTAACAAAGATCAATACAACACTATTAAATATACTTATACACCTACATCAACATTACACACCAGCTCACATCATATCCACGTATGCAGTCATCCTACACACTTATGCAAACAATTGATCATACTTATATTTACTAAGCTACACACTTACACAAAGACCACTTTATTTATTCATGTAGATAGTAATTCATACTTAGTGTGTTAAAAAATCACTATTACAAGTATACAGTTATCCGTACGACACTCATACAATCACTGAGTCTTATATATGCCTATTTATATATAACAACTGTCACATACATTGCCTTTTCTATTTCTACTTTGTTGGACATGTATCATTGAGAAATATATTTACTCATTATCACACCTATAAAGAGATTCACTCACCCAAACAACTGTTTCCGCATATAGTCTTAACCTCATATACCTACTAAATCAACTATTTACACATCTTTGGACAGTCACACACCTCCCACCCAACCACACACACATTTATTCACTATCACATACAAATACTCACTTAACTAATTAATAACTAATATACACTTTCACATAGCTAGTAACTAACTTATGTAGTACTTTACACATCAAGAGATAGAGTGATACAGTAATTCACAAAGTTTAATCACTATCTCATATATTTAGTGAGACACTTTAAATTAGTCACTTAGATAGTCATTCACTCTGCTACTAAATCCTCCATTCAGACACTTATACACAACTCAGACTTCAAGGCAGATTGCTATATATATATAATACTTACTTAAATATCGAAGCAAACCACATTCCCTGGATGATGTCATCAGTGATGTCATTTGAGATGAAATCACGAATGTCATCAGAGATGTCACTGACCATCTCATGAATGATGTAATATGTGACATCATCAGCCGTGGATTGCGGGCTCGTGAGTTATAGTTAGTACAATTAACTATAACGGGGGAATTTCAATGGTTTTGTACGAGTGAAATGTCCAACTAACAATAACAACCCTGAAACCTGTGTTTTTTTCAGTGAATATATATATATATATATATATATATTTATATCAAGGTCCACAATTTTACCCACAGGATGGGGTGCACTCTCTTGTCGGCAACAATATAGTCAAGGAGGGTCCATGCAAGCCCAGCGTCAGCAGTGACCGATGTGTTTTGGGCAATCCGCACTTCTTCCTGGGTTCCCTGCTTACAAAAGAATGCCATCACGAGGACTCCCGGTGTTCACCCTTTTATTCAAATCATCTCATCTGGAAACAATCAGGTAGGTAATTTCACCCATGGTATTCTGGGACTGGAAGTCCTTGTTAATTAAACCCCAGTGGGCTGACAGCATGGCTTCTGTAAAATTATTTAAAAGTGCAGGCATGCCGGTAACACCTCCCCGTGCAGCTTTTTGCCCGTCAGACCCGCAGCGCTGATCACCAAGACCAGCAGCGGAGCCGCCTGCATCTGAGGTGGTGCGCCCCACGGCCGGGTCGGCCGTAATAGATCAAGGTCCATAATTTTAACCACAGGGCGGGGCGCACTCTCTTGTCGGCAACAATATAGTCCATGCAATCCCAGCGCCAGCAGTGCCCGACACGTTTCGGGCAATCCGCCTTCTTCCTGGGTTCTCTGCTTACAAAAGAATGCCATCACGTTTAGTAAAGTTAGGAGTCCTAAATTTAGGACTCCTAAACTGAGAAAAATCCTAATTTTAATACTTTAGGTATTCACAGAAGGCATTTAGGAGTCCTAAAGTTAGGAGTCATAACTTTACTACTACTAAATTGAGAAAAATCCTAATTTTAAGACTTTCGGTATTCACAGAAGGCATTTAGGAGTCCTAAAGATAGGACTCCTAACTTTACTACTACTAAACTGAGAAAAATCCTAATTTTAAGACTTTCGGTACTCACAGAAGGCATTTCGGAGTCCTAAAGTTAGGACTCCTAACTTCTGTGAATATCGAAATGAGTAAGTGCCTTCTGTGAATACCAAAATAAGTAAGTGCCTTCTGTGAATACCAAAATGGTAGTAAGTGTAGGATTTTGTCTTAAGTTAGTTCTGTGAATCGGGCCCAGGGAGTTTTGTACTGCCCACATACTGAAGTTGACACGTACATTTGAGCACATAGACTGCATGATCAGTCTTATAGGAATACAAGCCCCGGATTTTATACAGTGTAGAAGAGAAAGCATCAGCAAACTCATACTTATTCATCCCAAACTTACAGGCCCTACACAAGCTACATTTGAAAAACCCTTTTCTGTTGGTCAACCAATTACTAGTCTCATTCACTTCCGGACTGGTTCTAACCAGAGCGTCCCTCATAGAGGGTGCTCTTCTGAAAGTAATGGCCGGATAAGTATCCAACTCAGGGGCTAGGGTAATGTCTGTTTTAAGAATGGGCCAATGTTTGTTGACTATCTTTCTAACTTGCTTCTCTTGACTACTATATGTGGTAATAAGTCTAACCACCGACTTTTTGCCATCACACTGTGGTGAAGTTTCCAGTTGTGTATTAGCCTCGCTAGCTGTTTCTAGCTGATGAGCCTGATCCTGTATTTTAGAAAGTGCAGTCTGCAAATCTTTCAAACTGTAACCTCAAGCTTTAAATCTATCCACTGATTCAGATAGACATATTTACAGATCTTTCTTATTGCTGCAAATCCTTTTGATTCTTAAAAATTCCCCATAAGGGATACTCCTGATCAGGTGTCTCGGATAGTCACTACTGGCATTCAATATAGAGTTGCCAGCAGTGACCTTTCTATGTAACTTTGTGTGTATGATATTGGCCTTCACATAAATTTCCACATCTAAAAACGCCACTTTAAGATTACTAACATTGGTTGTAAACTGTAGATTCAGGGTATTTTCATTGATGTCAGCTACAAATTTCAATGCTGATTCTTTTGTGCCTTTCCATATCACACACACATCATTGATGAATCTCCACCATTTAATGACGTGTTCAGAGACAGTGTCCAGGCCCGGACTGGCCGTTGCGGGCACCGGGCAATCCCCCGGTGCACCGCAAGGGTGGAGGTCAGTTTTGGGTCCCTGGGGGCTGTTTTTGTTACATGGCCGTTTTTGCAGCGTTGCTGCAAAAACCGCCCTGTAATTAAAATCGGCCAAAAACCGGCCCTGGCAAAGAGCGCAGTCGCACTCCCATCCCCCCGGGGGGTGGGGAGGCCGGCCAAGCACTTTGCCAAGGCCGGTTTTGGTTCTCAGTCCGGCCCTGACAGTGTCAGCATGGGTGTGCCCGAGGACATGCTTCTCCCACCAGCCAACATGCAAGCATGCATAGCTAGGGGAGAAGCATCCCCCCATAGCCACACCTCTCAATTGTTGAAATATTTCCTTGTTAAAAAGAAAAAAGTTATTGGTTAGACACATTTCTGTCATCCTTAACAACATTTTATTGTGCTGATAAAAACACTCTTCTCTATCGGAAAGGAAATGACCTATGGCCTTCAAACCGTCCTGATGGTTTATACGTGTATAGAGAGAACAAATATCCATCACTATAAAGTAATAGTTGTCCTCCCAAGTAACCTCCCTCAATTTCTCACAAAAATGGCTTGTATCCCTAATATATGAGGGAAGATTTTCAGCGTATCCGTGGAGAAAAAAATCTACATATTTAGACATGGATTCTAATAAACCTCCTTGGGCGCAGATTATTGGACGGCCTGGAACCGGAGTCGTTTCTTATGCACTTTTGGAATTAAATAAAGAGTTGGGGTAATGGGATGTTCAGTTCTCAAAAAGTTGTGTTCTTTTTACTAATTAAGCCCTCACGTTTGATTGAGCTAATTCTTTGAAAACCTGCTCTTTAACCCTTGTTAATTCAATGAAGGACGCTTTCCTATAGCAACAAGCGTCACTTAAATGCTTCATAGCTTCCTCCATATACGCTAGGCACGGCCAAAGAAAAATATTCCCACCCTTGTCTGCCTTATTCACAATTATGTTCTTATCATCACTGATTTTCTTCATAAGGCGAGAATATTGTTGTTCTACATACTGCCTATGTTTATTCCTTTGCATGCATGATTTGTTAAGAACATTAAGGTCTTCAATAATGCAATCCCCAAATATATCGATGGCATCCCTTGCCATCATGGGGATAAATGTGGAAGGTGGACGAAAAGGGGTTAGAGCTGCCCTAGTGTTAGTCATACCCATACTCTGGAGTTCCTCTTGAGTATTAGAAGGCACATCATCTATAGAGCCTGCTAGTGCATTAATGGTTCTCTGAACGAGGACATCAGAGACTTGGAACAGTAAACTCGGTTGGTTTTCAGCATTGATAGATAAAGCTCTCTCATTTGCATTATTTAGCTTATGAAACTTTAATAGCTTTAATTTTCTAATAAATTTGAATATATCAACACGAGATTGTACATACTTGAAACCTGTTTTAGGGCAAAATGAGAGTCCTAATGCCAAAAGCTGCATTTCCGCCACATTCAAATCTACATCAGTCAAATTTATAACAGTATTAGTGGCCGGGTTACTGTTTACTCCGAGTTTTGGTTGCCCATCCCCCTTCTTTTCTTCCTGTAACCGCAGCGCTTTGCGCCTCTGTTTGTGCTGCTCGTTCCTCCTGCGCATTTGGGTTTTGGGGTATCCTCAGCCTCAATGTGAGCCGGCGGTCTTCGATTATAAACCCCAATTCCTCCGAGGGGCTATAATTAGATGGAAGTTGAGGTTGTTGGTTTAACTGGCCATTGTCGTCTGACTCCGCACTGCTGACAACCGAACTGGCTTTGGAGTCAGAAGACACCACATTGCTTTAACTGATGGTCTCCTGTGCCTGCTCCGCTTTCCCACTCATTGCTTGCCTTTTGACAGAATCAAATCTCTTTGAAAAAGTAAAAATATGTTCCGTTTCATAATCCCGCTTGTCTCGGGCAAATGTAATCACTTTCTGATTTTTTATCACATCTTCATGTTTTTCCAATTTTTTTTGATGTCATCTCTTCCCTTATTTACCAAATCTTTCTGATTAAGGGCATCCAGCTTCAGTTTAAGTTTATCTATTTGTGCCACAACGTCATGTCTATCAATCTCAGGGTACCTAATCAATATGCACACCATATTCATTGAAGCATCCAGGTTATTTGTCGCCCATTCCTGTTGCATTAAGGGGGTTGGTGTTCTCAAAAGATGGGGCTATAAGAACCCGCAACCCCCTAGGTACTCTGCCCACCTCTTTGTATTTCTCCAAAGACTTTTTTCCCCACCATTTGGTGAGTTTGGTGCGTTGTAATTTTTCAAGTCTCTTTACCATAGTTTTTACATCTTTGCTGTCATTAGTATTCCCACTAGAAATACTCTGTTATACAGTTTGCACAGGCAGATTTGAAAATAGTGCATCCGCCACTTCCTCGCGGTTCCGAAGCACGTCTGTTGTGGACGCCATAACGTCTATTGAAATATATTTGCAATGCACAGTTCAAAGTCTCTAATAACCCAACTGAACACAGTGTCTCACTTCGGGATTATAGCTTACTGCTATCTTTACACCGCCAGCTACTATTAAGATGCTTGGCTGCCCACGCTATTTTCCACGGCTCACCTCTCGTAAAGACCACGGCCCTCCCAGAGTCCTCCGACACCAAGAATCCCACTCGGTCTCCACTCACGGTTTCAGCCGTTGCTCAGTGCGGCCTCTAGCTTCCTGTTTGCTCTGCTGCGGGGGGCTGGAACTGCACGAACTCCTTCCGAGTAAGATACTGATCGCCAACGGCGATGACTGCTGCCAGATACAGCCAGCTAAATGTTCCTATATAGCACCAAACAAACAGACGCGTTTCGGAGTAAACATTTCTCTATGTTTACCGAAGCGCCGTAACAGTTACTCTTTCTGTGTTCTTTCCTCTTTCTTATGTCTTGTTTCTTTTCTTCTTCTGTATCCTCTCTGTAATTTAGCTATATTTAATTTCAATGGCTATCAATGATGGAATGTGTCCTAATTGTAGTACTTGTGATGATTTGAATTGGATAATTGTTGAGGGGCTCTAAGTCATTCTGTATTTATTCAACTCCTGATGTTTATATACGCCCATCCAGGGCTTGATTAGTTCAGATGAATTTAGAAGTGATTGGTTTTTCAATTCGATTTTCCAATGAATTGTGTATACCAAAGTCGATCAGTTAGTCATTTAAAGATGGCGCTGATTTAGAGGTACTACTAAGATGCATGTTAGTCCTCTTTTGATGTTCATGCAGGGGTGATAATGTTTAAATACTTTGAATGTACGGCGCTTCGGTAAACATAGAGAAAGGTTTATTCCGAAACGAATCTGTTTGTTTGGTGCTTTGTTACTGAAATAAATTAATGGTGACAAGTCCCCGCGAGTGCGATTCTTTCCTGGAGGAAGCCGATGTGGAGAGAGAGTGGAGCTGTAAATATATATATATATATATATATATATATATATATATATATATATATATATATATATATATATATATTTTGGTTTTTGCAAGAGCACACAGGGCAGCAGGCAGCCGCCAAGGACTGGACTTTGGAGGGCCCCCAGCAACCCAAAAGTGGTATGCGAGGGGATTTCGGAGAAGCTAGAAAACAGCAAAATCAAACCGGCATCACTCACTGAAGGGTAACATCTAAATGGCTAACAGCACACTACGAGTACCAGCATGCTTTTAGGAAACAGTCAGCCGGTTGAGGTGGCCACTAGAGGGCGAATATCCTTAAAGGAGCGAATTTGGCCAGTGTGCTGCTCAGCCTGTGCGATGCTTTGGCTTCCTTCCTTGACAAAGGTTGATGTTCGACCGAAATGCATCGGGACAATTTGGAATTTGCCAGCGCTGTAACAAGCAATAAAATACTTGTGATAAACCTGCCTGGCCTCCGAGCAACGTCACCTTCGCTGCAAACACTTCCGGTAAGAGCCCCGCATCGCGTGGCTTCCTGCTTAGGAAGTGCACCCTTCTTTGATGCATTCACAGAAGAGCAACTTAAAGAGCAGTTGAAACATGACACGCAGGAGAACGATCCTTTCTATTACTGTAATAATGAATCTAACTTGAGAAAATAGATGAGATACATACAGTGTTGAGAAAAACTGCAAGCAGGTCGTCGTGCGTGGCGCGGGGGCAACACCTCAGTACAATAAAAGCCGAAGCTGCAGTGTGTGAGCACAGCCACGCTGCCTCTCTCATGTAATACGGTGATGAAAAGATTAGGATCAATTTTAGGCAAGGGTTTATTAAGCTACTTCTCCATCTAATCTGCCTATAAAGCATTAAAGATACGAGGGAAGAGCAGGGTATTCACTGGAAATTAAAAAAAATAAACCTGCCAGCGGAAGTGCAGCGGTCTGTGGTTTTCCTGAAAGTTATGTGTAGCCTGTTCTATAGCTGCTACGAACAGCAGAGGTCTGGTTTCCTACATTTCCACTAATGAACCTTGTAGCTAGAAGTATGGCCTTTCCCTGAGATCTGAGTCATTCACAGGATCCTAAACTTAAGTATGGATGTTAAGAAGGTGGGGTGAACCCTGTGCAGCATAATAAGTGATAGACAGAATTTTAAAGAGATTTACGCCGAAACATATAGACAATGGGCTGTCTCAGAATAGGAGGTACATTGATGTTATGTTATGCTTTTAATTACTTCATGTGTATAGCTTTAAGGCTCGTGTTAGAGCGAGCCATATTGTAGAATGTATAATTCATGTGGGTTCGTATTCCATGTGAGGGCAGTTGAAGCCTTCCTAAGCTACTGTACAGTTGTGCTTCCTGACTCCACCTGTTTTACCTCTTGCTTGGAATAAACCCCTTTGGAAAAGAAACCTGCCTCCTTACTACTTTACGATTGGCGACGATTGGGATCGACACCCTACAACCTACAACCTTGTGAAGATTTTTTTTTTTTGTTTTTTGTCTTCACTGTCAACCTATCGAAGAAAAAGGGAAACATAATCTATCGTTTCTCTCATCATCCGAACCACCGAAGTAATTACAACTTCCAAAGAACTATGGTTCGTATATTTGTTTATTCTAACTAAGACTTACTGAACTCGGAGCTTCCGTTGGTCGCGCATGCCGGCATTTTTCAATCAGGAGCCGGGTTCTGAACGCGATCTCCCAACGCGCGGCCACTGCTTGCCATACGTCAGTCACGCTTTCTTCTTTGACCGCGTGATGACACAATCGCGCTAGGTCACGTTGCGTGACCTTGCGTGGCGGCCATTTTGAATTGGTCGCCGTGAAATTTTCAGCTTTTCCTCAAACACCGAGACGGAAAAAAAACAATTTTATGACAATAACTAACTAAATTTAACTAAGCGACGCTGAGCTCTTGGCTTATAAATTTGGACAATCGATTCATTCAAAGAGGGTAAAGGTAAACAGGTGAGATTGTTGGGGCACTCGTTTTTGTTTTATTACAAAATATATTATTGGAAAATAGGGTATTTTGAATAAGCCCTTTTATATACTATATAAGTACTATATATATGGATTCTGGGGATCAACCCCAAAGTGAAAGTGTTTCTGAAGAAATAATGGCTCAACAAAGCTTTGTTATTAGCCCCCCACAACCTTTTTGGGCTACTGGTTCACAACCAGACATGAAATGGGTAGAATGGAAGGAATATTTTAATAATTACATCTGTGCAATTGATGAGAATACTAAAATGAAACCAGAACAAAAGAAAAGAATACTTTTACATTCTCTTGGTCCTAAAGGATTAAAGACATATTCACGTATGCAAAAGTTAGTTGATGCTGATTCAAGTGAATTTGACAATGCTATTGCAGATATGGACAGATATTTCGCACCTAAAGTATGCATAGGTGTTGTGAGACACAAATTCTTCCAAAGAAATCAGAAGAAGGATGAATTGGTGGATGAATGGGTTGATGACCTTAAAAAACTTGCTATCGACTGTAAGTTCAGAGACTTACATGATGAACTTATTCGAGATCAGCTCGTTATACACAATGAAAATTCTCCGATTCAAGACCGCCTTTGGGTGAATGGGGATGCACCTCTTGATGATGTACTTGCAATAATGAGGAAATCAGAAATGTCGGGAAGATGTGCCACAGTAGTTAAAGATACCATTAAAGATTTGGACAAGGCATCATCTGCTGTTTTCAAAATCCAAGGAACACCAAAATATCAGAATAAGCAAGTTCAGAATAAAAACTTTGGTCAACCATTCAAAAGTCAAGGGATGGACAACAAGATGGAGGATAAAAAGTGTTACCGATGTGGCAGCAAAGAACATATGGCTTACTACAAGTCATGCCCTGCCTTACGGAAAAAGTGTAGTAATTGTGGTCTTATAGGCCATTTTAGCAAAATGTGCCGTAGGCGCACTAATGTCAAATGCATTTGGAATGAGGATATATGTGTGAACGAGAGTAGTGAAGATGAGGAGAGTTGTGTAAAAAATTTGAGAGGAAATTACATGTTAAAAATTACTGAGGAAGGCAACTACATGTTGAACATTACTGATGAAGCTATGGAGGGCAAACCTATATGTGAAGTCACCTTAGGTGGTATTAAAGTTAAAGTATATGCAGATTCAGGATCTCCATATACGATTATCAACGAAGAGATATGGAAAAAGAACTTCACACAGAAAATAGGGGATAAGTTAAATGCCTCAGATGTTAATCCGGTGAGCTATACAGGAGGTAAAATAGACCTTTTAGGTTTTAGGTGGCTCACTTTCAATTTTAAAGGTAGGGTGACAAGGGGAAAGTTGTACATAGCTAAAAAAGGACCTTCAGTCCTGGGGTGGTATGACCAGAAGAATCTCCATATCATTTTAGACCCTAATAGCAAGGAGAAGGTACTAGTAGTAGATGAGTGTAGCAAATTAGAAGATATATTGAAGAGCAAATTCACCAGTGTGGTAAGTGGACAGTTAGGCAAGCTTAGGGGTTTCGAGCATAGAATCATGCTCAAAGGGAATGCACAACCCAAAGTGCATAAGGTTAGGCCTATTCCCTTATTGATAAGAGACGAAGTAAAGAAAGAAATTCAGGGCTTATTAACCAAAGGGGTTATCGAGGAAGTAGACTCATCGGAGTGGATTAGTCCAGTAGTTGTAGCAAGAAAATCCAATGGTAAAATCCGTTTGTGTATCGATTTACGCCACCTTAATCAGAATATTATAATAGAACGTTTTCCCTTGCCAAAAATTAATGAGATGGTTTCCTCCTTGAGGGGAGCGACCTGGTTTTCCACAATAGACCTTTCCGCTGCCTACCACCAGGTAGTTTTAGAACCTGAGTCTAGGCATCTAACAGCCTTCATTACACCGTTCGGCTGTTTTCAATTCATTAGGATGCCATTCGGCCTTGCATCTGCTGCTGCAGTGTTCCAACGCTTAATGCACAAGTTATTTGGTGATATGGATGGCATTTGTTTTTTTCAGGACGATGTTATGATTGCAGGCACTGACAAGGAAGACCATGACATGAAGCTATGGGAAGTTTTTAACATACTTAATTCAGCTGGATTGACAGTTGAGCTGTCTAAATGCAAATTTGGCGAAAGAAGTGTTTCATATCTGGGCCATATAATTAGTGAGGAGGGTGTCAGACCAAAAGCCTCACTAATAGAAAGTATTGTTAACTCGCCTGCACCTGATTCTAAGGAAGGGATCAAATCCTTTTTGGGTATGGCTGAGTATTGTGCCAAGTTCATCAAGAACTTCGCTTCTAAAGTATTTAACATCAGGTCCTTACTGAAGAAAAATGTGAAATTTGAATGGACTAAAGAATGTGAGAAAGAGTTTTCTGAAATCAAGTGGGAGTTGCAGAAAGTGAGTGCTTTGTCTAGTTTTGACCCTAATTTGGATTGTTGTCTGACTACAGATGCAAGCGATAAAGGGTTGGGCGCGGTATTGTCACAAGTGGATGAAAAGGGTAAAGACAGAATCATCTTATTTGCATCCAGGGCTTTGTCGCCAGCTGAAAGCAGATACCCTATTATCGAGAGGGAAGCTTTGGCTTGCGCTTGGGCCTTAGAACACTTTCGTGCATTTGTTTGGGGGAAAATGGTTCACATCAGGACGGATCACAAACCGTTAATCCACATTTTATCCACTGAAGGCACTGCTACTGCTTCTGCTAGGTTGGCAAGGATCTCTATGCGCATGAAATAATACATTTACAGTATCACATATGTACCGGGAAAAGACAATGTTGTTGCTGACTGTCTGTCAAGACTTCCTTTCCCTCTAGAAGAATGCGTTGATGATCCTTGGGGGAACATTAGAGTGGCGTTTATACACGATTCTGGGTTCCCAGCTATTAGCAGGGAGGATTGGTTAAGAGAACATAATGCAGATAAGGTATTAGTAGAAGTCTCAAAATTCATTTGTCACGGTTGGCCAAAAGAAAGATTATTATCTGACACTATGAAACTGTTCTGGGAGATACGATCCGAATTATCAATTGAGAAAGAAGTGTTATTGAGAGGGGACAAGATTGTTCCACCTTCTGGTTTGAGAAAAAAGATCCTACAATTATGTCATGAAGGACATTTTGGTATAGTGAGGACTAAGTTATCAGTTAAAAGTTTGTTTTGGTGGCCCAAAGTTGACAGTGAGGTAGAAACTTTTGTCAGAGGTTGCCCTGTTTGCAGTTCTGCAGACAAGTCCTTGAGGACTTTGAGACCAGCAATGAGTGATGGACTCATCCCTAGCATGCCTTGGGAAACTGTTGCTGTGGACATATTTGGTCCAGTGGGGGACCCGAAAGAATATGGTTTAGTTGCTATCGATTTGTTTACCAAGTGGCCTGTGATTAAATTCGTGGACACAGTAGATACTCTGGCTGTGTTGAAGTTTTTGGATAAAATTTTTACAATGGAAGGTTTACCGGTTAATATCTTAACAGACAATGGTGTACAATTTATGTCTAGAGTTGCGAAAGATTATTTTGTGAAGTGTGGTATTACACACAAAACGACCTCATTGTATAATCCCAGCGGGAATGGGACTGTTGAACGCTTCAACAGAGTGATTAAAGGTATTTTACAAGCTGCAAATTACAAGGGGTTGGATTGGAAAGTGGAATTACAGAAAGCTGTCTGGTCTTACAAAGTGACTTTGAATAGTTGCACAGGAGTTTCCCCTTTTGTGATGATGAGAGGCAGGCTACCCAGGTGTAAGGTTAATCCTAGCTGGATATTCAAAGACAGTGTACAACAGTGGTCACCGGTTGAGGTCAAGAAGAATTTGGAATTGGTACATGACAAGAGTAAGGCTTACTATGATCAGCGCCATAATGTGAAAGATGTCATTGTAAAAGCTGGAGATTGGGTCAGGATTAAAAAACCTTACAAAGTTTTAAAAGGTGAGAATAAGTTTGATTCACCTAAACAAATTCTCGAAGTTCTTAGGAATTCTGTCAGGTTAAGTGATGGGAAGGTTTGGAATTTAAAAGATGTAGCATTGGATATTGTTCAGAATCATGATAAGGGCGAAATTACAAAGAACAAACGTACTGATTTTGATTGGGTTGAAGATTATTTTCATGGCAGCGAACTACAGTCCCATCTTGCGCCTAATGTTTCTCTTCCTCAATTAAGGGAGGGGGAGGTGGTAACTAGTTCTCCAGTTTCTCCTGATTGTCAAATCAATGAATCTTTGCATAAACCTTGTAATACAGAACATAGACCCAGCACTGTTGACACCAGTCATGTGTGTGAAAATAGTGTTAATAGTGGAACAGTTTCGACACCCACATTACCTGCTGTTAAAGTTTCCAATAGGACGCGTATATTGCCGTATTGGTTAAAGGATTTCGTTAAGTAATTTATTAAGCTTTATTTTAATTTTCCCTTCCTTTATATTGTTTTCTTTTTCTCTTATATTGGAGTTCATTGACCATTAATGTGAGGGGGGGGGATGTGTTATGTTATGCTTTTAATTACTTCATGTGTATAGCTTTAAGGCTCGTGTTAGAGCGAGCCATATTGTAGAATGTATAATTCATGTGGGTTCGTATTCCATGTGAGGGCAGTTGAAGCCTTCCTAAGCTACTGTACAGTTGTGCTTCCTGACTCCACCTGTTTTACCTCTTGCTTGGAATAAACCCCTTTGGAAAAGAAACCTGCCTCCTTACTACTTTACAATTGATCTTGGGGGATTTTGGATTATAAAGTGTGTGACCTAGTTCTGAACCACGGTCACTGTATGCCATAGGTCTTCAAACTGTGGGGCGCGCCCCCCTCGGGGGCGCCGCATCCCTTCAGGGGGGCGTGCACTTCACACCACACTGTTGCTTCCAGGAGCAAGACCTGCCTCTCAGCCGGGGCTGCTGCAGCTGCTGGGGGCTCGGCTGAGGGTGTCAAGAGTCATAGGTCTTTAAAGGCCAGAGGCAAGCAAGACGATTTCGGAGAGGGGGGGGGGCTAATTCTCATGGTCATGTAGATGCTGCGGCTCTAAAGGCTGGAAAACAACAAAGCCTCATTAACACGTAAATGGTCTTTTAAAGGCTGGCAGCTCCAAAACTGTCTGTGTGTGTGCCTGGGAAGCTGCCTCAGCCCCGGGCTGACACACACACGACAGGTGGGAGAGGGGGAGGCATGCTGAAGCCTTTTGAGCCCATGGGCGTTGTGCGCCTGGTAAAGACCATGGGGCTTATTTACAAGCCCCTTGCGCCACTTTTGCGTCACTTTCAACATGGAAAAAGTGACACAAAATGGCACAAGGGGCTTGTAAATCTGCCCCATGTGCATATTTACATGCCCTTGTAAACTGATTAAAGAGGCTGTTTGTTTTCTGGTTCCAGTACTCCATCTGCCCCCACTCTGCCTATTCCTTACATTTTACTTTTTACTGCCTTAATGTGAGAATGCATTTCATGAAAGGGAATATAAAGTAGGGTTACCAAAATAAAAATGCCAGCCATGGAAGGCGATCTTCTTTATAAGCCAACTATGCTAACAAATTGATGCTACTAGAAAATAAAGATGTATATATCCACTTATATCACATGTGTATGATGTAAATGTTCCCTAGGTTTCTTGGAAAACTGCGGCTAGCCTCCTACTGACATGGCAATACCTGGCCATACTCCACATAATCATGGATTTTTCAATTGTGTCAGAAAGCATGTTTTGTGGAACTTCTTTTTCTGATATCTTGTTTAGGGGCAAGGATGTGGCACAACAGCTGGAGCTGATGACTGTAGAGCTGGAAAACCAGGTTCAATTCTTGATGTCTGCTCAACATCCTGTGATTCTGGGCAAATCACTTTATCTCCCTGTACTTACAAAAAATTAATGTGTGCTTCTGTAATGTAAAAGATGCTCCTGTAAAGCGCTCCAATACCTTTAGGTCATGTTCGCCCTATATGAAACTACAAAAAATATATTGCAAAATGTTGTGAGCCCTCCCGTTTCCAGGCACTGCTCAAGACTGGAAGTGGAGCACAACTTAAGGATGGCAGAAGCAAGAATACATCCACACATTGTCTCTGTGGAGAAAAACAAGTACTTCCACACCTGTGTTTGGGAGTGTTCTTGCAGATCTATCCTAAAATTTGTGTTTTATGTGAAAAATAAAGCACCAATGTAATTTTTTGTGCTAATTTGTTTCTTGGAGACTTTTCATTTTAACTTTAGGATAACCACATGCACTACAAAAGCTTCAGTTTACTAAACACTCTTACTTTATTTAATATTATTTGCCCTATACAACCTGGGCTCTGCAGGAGGGAATGGCCATCAATGATGCAGAGTACCAGCTTCCAGAACTTTTTTGTCAGGTGGTAGTGGCGGTGGGGGGCTCGACGCGTAAAATAGTTTAGATGGGGGGGCTCGGCCGACTAAAGTTTGAAGACCTCTGCAGTGTATGCAGTAAACCATTCAAAATACCAGCATACATACATCAGTCCAATATGCACCAACAATTGCCCCAGAAGCAGACGGGTGCGGACGGGGGCTGGTTCTTAGCCAATCATCCAGCAGGCAAGTTGTTTGAGTACACTTCAGCTGAGCTCACTACACTTAGGAGAAAGGTGGACAACTGTTGTACCATCTCACCCTGTAGACCTAAAGGCCATAGGCGCTGCTCAAGTTGTGGCTGGCTACTAGGTAATGGTTCTACTGCTATTCCTAAGAACATGCCGAACAAGAGCACTTGTTTACTTCTCAATACCAGGTCCTTAAGCAAGCATGCGCTAGACATATTTAATCTATTATCTGAGATTAAACCCATCTGTCTCTTTTTAACTAAGACGTGGTTGGGCGACTGCTCGGGTCCTGACATCGCCACCGCGATCCCTCCTAACTACGTTATCTATAGGAAGGATAGGGCCAGCGGCAGGGGCGGAGGTGTTGCGATGGTAGTGGACAAACGGTTTGCCTGCTCTATCATCCCCACGGATGACATTCTGGGGGCCGAGGTTCTGGGTTTTTCATTGTCATTGTCACCGCACCAATCCTGTACTGGGCTATTGATCTATAGGCCTCCCGGCCCCACGGGCTCTTTTCACAATGAGCTCCACTCCGTTATCTCATCCTTGTGCCTGAGATCGAAGCACTGTTTGCTACTGGGCGATTTCAATATCCACGTGGATGTGGCGGATGAGTCAGATACGATTAAGATTATCGATACCACCACTCCTCTGGGGCTTTGTCCTTATCTTTCTCACCCAACTCACAACAAAGGCCATTTATTAGATCAAGTCTTTTCTACTATTCTTATTGATACAACTATTCCAGTACCAGTCCTGAGGTCGGATCACTTTTTGGTGAACTTTCAGATCACTCACCTGGACAGAACATCTTCGAGTGCCTATGGACGTCAATCTTCGACTACACGAGCCTTCCATCGTGTCTCCTCTGATATGCTCGCTCAGGCCTTGCTATCTCATCCCTGCCAGCTGTCTGGCATTTTAGAGGTCGATTTGGACCTCTTGCAATCATGGTTTGCTCGGCGTCTGGACGAATTAGCTCCCCCCATGGCCGCTCGTAAAAATTCTTCTCTGCCATCAGCTCCATGGTTTATATCAGCACTATCCGAGAGACGACGGCAATGTAAGAAAGCTGAAAGACTGTGGCGCCAGCATTATGATTTATTATCCAAAGCGGCCTATAGGGAATCCATTAAGACGTATCATAGAGACATCACCCTGGAAAAAAATCTTACTTTGCTAGAAGAATTGAGGAAGCCACTAACACCAGCAAAGACATTTTCTCAATAGTCAAAGAATTTATTTCTCCCTCTTCGAGCACACCCAAATGCGCCCACTCAGAATTATGGGTTACTCAATTAGCTGACTTCTTCGCCAGCAAAATTTAAAATATTCAGGCTTCTTTTCTGCCTTCTGGTACCATGGCAGTGTCCTGTGCTACGCCTCTCTCATCCTCCTCCGTTGACGAAGGTCCTACTCTTTCGAGTTTCCATTGCCTTTCCCTCTCGGCCTCTCTGGACTTTCTCACTAAATTAAAATCTGGCTCCCCTCTGGATCCTTGCCCGGCCAAACTTCTAGCAAAAACAGCGCAAGCGACTAACTCCCTAATCAATCCAGTACTCAATTTATCCCTCAGCACGGGAGTGGTCCTCCGGGCCTGGAAGCAGGCCCTAATTCTCCCACTTTTGAAAAGACCTAACCTCGACCCCATGGTCCATGCCAACTACAGACCCATTTCTCTTTTGCCAGCTTTTGCTAAGGTCGTAGAGAAGCATGTTCATTCCTCTCTCTCCATTTTCTTGGAGACCAATGACATCTTGCATCACACCCAGTCTGGTTTTCGTGCTAATCTGAGCACGGAAACAGCATTGCTGGAAGTGACTGAGGCAATCAAGGAGGTTTTGGACACTGGGGGAAAGGCCTTGCTGGTAATGTTGGATCTCTCGGCGGCCTTTGACACCGTCCCTCACGGCCGCCTCCTTTCAAGACTCCAAGAGATAGGGCTGAGGGGGACAGTGTACAGCTGGTTTGAGTCCTTTCTAGCTGACGGCCAATAAACTGTCTGGGCCCCCCCGTTCTCAGCTTTAGTGCCACCACTGGAAGTAGGAGTTCCTCAGGGCTCAATTTTGAGCCCTACCCTTTTTAACATCTATATGGCCCCTCTGGCGGCACTGGCTGCATCCCATGGTGCCCAGATTGTTTCGTATGCGGATAACACCCAGCTGCTCTTTTCCTGTGATAAGAACTCAGATTTTGATGGAGAGAGCATCAGGAGCTGTCTTGAGGCTGTCTTTGACTGGTTTCAACTTAATAGCCTCAAGTGCAACTCAGATAAATCTGAGGTGCTTTTCTTCGGCTGCCCTCCAGATACGGGCTGGAAGTCCTGGTGGCCAGCGGCTATGTTTCCACCCTCTGCCACTACCTCTGCCGCCAAGAATCTTGGAGTAAAGGTAGACAGCGGTCTTACTTTGAAGCCACAGATCCTCGGCCTTGTGGGAAAGTGCTTTGGTCTCCTAAAAATGCTAAGGAGGTTTTTACCAATACTATCTCTCGCCCATAGAAGAACCACTGTCCAAGCTCTGATAGGCTCACGCCTGGATTATGCCAACGTGTTATACCTTGGCCTCCCTGAATTCCTTTTATCGCTTTTGCAAATTGTGCAAAACTCTGTGGCGCGAGCCATCTTTGGTCTGCACCATAGATCCAGTGCAAGAGACCTTTTAAAAGCTCTTTACTGGCTTCCAGTTAGGAAACGTATCATTTTCAAAACTCTTACTTTGGCTTTTAAGGCACTCCATGGCACAGGTGCCAAATACATCAGGAAAAGATTGGACTTTTATCTGCCTTCGCGGTCGCTCAGGTCGTCTTCTTTGGCCTTGGCCTCTGTCCCAGCAATTAGAAGAGCTCGTATTGGAGGCCGCTCCTTCAAACGCTTGGTGCCACAACTGTGGAATGCCTTGCCTCTGTCCTTGAGGAAGAATGCCAATCTCTTGGCCTTCAGGAAAGACCTCAAGTCGTGGCTTTTCGTACAGTAAGTTTTGCCATCCTCTCCTGCTCCGCACCTCTTTGGGTTTGCAGCGCCGGAACACTCTTCTGAGTAGCTGAGCGCTATATAAAACTCATTTTAACATAACATAACAGAAATTGTAGCAATGCACCTCTATGGCAAATAAGAACCATTCCTTCAAAACAGCTACAGGCAGTAGCTTAAATGTACAGCTGAACTGAGGCTTCAGAGTCAGAAGGAGTCAAAGAAGGCATGAAGAGCTGAATGATGTTGCAATCATTACATTTCAGGTAAGGATAGCAAGTGTTTTATTCAACAAGCTTCCATTCTGAGGTGAACAGTCAGATCTTTCTCTTAACATCATTCGGATGAAGCAAAGTTACTTCCATCCAGTGTCTAACTTGTAGGTAAATAGATTGGAGTAATGTCAGATATAATATTAGCTGACAGCTTTTGAAGCGCAGTCTGGGGCGGAGAAGAGGCACCTGAAATGGCTACACATAGACATTGAACACATCTTGGCGGGGGCAACACATTCCATGTGACCCCCCTACAACCTGGATTCCATCCATCAATGGCCACAAAACTACTCTTCCTTCTAAGAATGGAGACAATGTTCTTTCCACCACGACACCGATTTTAAGTGATTTACACAAACCAGGTAATCCAGGGTGTCAAAGCAGTGAGGCAAATCAATGTGTATGTTAATGGAAGCTCGTTTAGTCCATATCCAAGATCTTTGTCAAATTATTTTGCAGCTCTTCTACGGCCAGCTCTGTCCTTTCCTCAACACCGAAGCCAAATTGTAATAAATCACTGAAATGCATTGTTATATCCAGATGGCCATTAAACTGCAATACCACCATTCCTTCCAAGATTGCAACTGGGAAAGTGACAGCCTTTTCCGGCTAATAAGAAAACAATCTAGCAGGTTTCAGTGATGCCTGCTTCAGCAGAGGGATATTATAGCCTTTATTGAGGACACAGGGGACTGGCACCGTCCTAAACAATGCATTTACTAAGCAAATAAAGAGAGGAGTGAATGGTGGGAAAGCGTCCTTGATAACATTTATTTTAAGCACAATTTTTATTTTTTTTATTTAAAAAAAACCCAGAAGAATGGGTTCTACAACAGTGTGACATTCGACTACATGCCTATCAGATATGATAGTAAAGACAAAATGAAAAAAAATCTACAGCCACCCTGATGCAACATCTGTCCATTCCCCTGCACACCCCAAGTTCCAATCTTCTCCTGTCACCAGGTAATGCAAATAATGCCAATGCATGTGTGGGGTCCATGTCACCTTCGTCATTAGGGCACTGGCATATCAGGATCCTACCACCCACAATCAATAAAGACTTAAACTTCCAGGAAGGTGTGTATTGTCCATCGCCTACCTTCAGGTGCATTAGCCGTCTATAGAGACATTCGGAGTGCATGCCTGGACTGTTCAATAAGAAAAATCTTTCATGTTGGAGCGTGATCTACAGTGTTCATGGCCCCTCCTTACCTTCCCAAAAACAACAGTTGATGGACCGTCATCAGCCAGGATAGCTTGGTTCCGGTGGCATGGAGAGCACGGGACTCACATCTGAGTATACCCGTCCCACTCGGGGTGACAAATGCAAAAACAACAATTGATGGACAGAATGCAGAACAATGTCATACATTCATCCCAGTACAGAGATCTGGGCCTAAATCCATCGTTTTTTTGCTCACCATGCCATTCCAGTTTGAACCTAGCCATTTGCACATCAGTCTTGACCCTGTGCCCCATGGGAACAGTCCAGCCCGAACTGCCAAGCCAGGTCCTCCCTGGACTGAAAACAAGCATCCTAGGACCGGTTTCGGGTTTCAGCCCTCATCAGCCAGGATAGCTTGATTCCAGTGGCATGACGAGCACGGGACTCACGTCTGCGCATACCCGTCCCACCCAGGGTGACAAATGCTAAAACAACAGGCGGATTCAGTACTATACATTCAGCAGGAGCCCATGTGAGGAGGTCCCTCATCCAGTCAGAAATTCTGAACCAGATGTTGATTTCAACATCATGGCATTTCTTCCTTTTGCATACAGAAATACCAAATAAAAGAATCTCCATTCTTTGGCATGTAAGAGGGCCCAGCAAGCACACCTTGGGTCAGAGTAGTTTCATCTGACTCGTTAGGATGCAACATCTACCTACTACTTGAATCCAAAAGGGTAGTAAACTTTGGCACATCCAGCACAGTTTTCTCAGATCCACGTCTACATCATGTTCCCGAGGGCATCACATATATTTTACTGAGTTGGTAAGATGTTATATGCATGCAACGACAGTAATTAAATTGAATTAATTTAAACCGTTCATTGAGGGTTACCAGTACAGGATGAGGCCTTCCTATGCCCCAGTCCTCATTCGTTATATCAGCCTTGTCTTCCAACTACTGGCAGTAGTTATTGGCTAGAGAAGGGCTAGGTATTGTAAACATTACCCAATTTGACAAGGTGGTTCATCCTCTCATCAGAACCCAGAATTTTTAATGCCAGCATTACTCCATGAGTGTCTATTTCAAGGTAAGCCGTAGTCATCAGAGATGAGAAGCCACCTATCAAACTGAGGCTGACCCCGAAAAGGGACCAAAGGCAAGTAGGCCAAGGTTGCTTTGTCTTTTTGAGGCTGCTCTTCCAACAATGATGTGCTATCATCATCAATCTTGGGGTGGGTGTAAGGCCACAGGGGAGAGTGTTGTCCAGTATCGCTGCATATAAAGTTACAGGCCACTTATGTTCACAAAGAACATCTAGTCTGTTGAATCGTCATCCGACAATCAACGCACTACAATCTGAAGCTGTGCCGCTAAATATTACAATTTCATGTTGGGGGCACTCGGACTGACTTTTTCTAGAAGAATCCGGAGTTTATCCACTGACACCCTTCAAGTCAAAATAGGCTCATTCAAGTCTAATTCTGTCAACACCCCCGGTGGGGTACCTCAAGACCCAACACTATAGCCTTCGCAGTTCAGAGTTTACAAAGCCCTGCCTTTCCAAGAACCCAACCAGCCAAGAAAGTAGCCACCATTTGTACGCAGACAACACACAGATCCACGGTAAACTAGAAAATACATCTAGAAATCCTTTGACTTTGTCACAAGGCCTAGCGCAAGTTTAACTCTGTAAGCAGAATAAATACCTCTGCTTAAATGGTTAGAAAACAGAGATTGTGCTCATGGGCCTTCTTAATCCAGCTCTGTTTTCTCCATCCTGGCCTCATTCACTAAGACATTCCACACACCTTGTAGAAAAATTCAAAACACTCAGAGTGCTTTTCAACAGCACAGAATGTATGCATTATCGTCCTTAACACATTGTGAACTGAATCGCTGCTTAAAGCCAGGGTCACTGTGATGTTGTGAACACAGTGTGTTTCGCATATATATGGGTTTGACACATAATCCATCATTTGCTGCATAATCTGCAGATTTTAACAAAAAAAGTGTCTATCTCAAATGGATCACAAGTTACTACAAGCATTTACAATAGTTTTTGAGCTATTGGCATTGTAAATGGCAATGCCTTTTATAATATTAAAGGGCATTGTAATTTACAATACCAATAGTTCAAAGTTTTGTAAAAGCAATACCTGTTGTACTGCAGAGCGCGGGGTCCCAGAAGCGTGCGCTGCTCTCACTATTAAAGTTAAAAAAAATAAAATGAAACTTCTTGTTAGAGATAACGCTACCCTGTAATCTCTGTGCATGTATGAACTGTTAAGTTTAGGGTTATTGTTGCATTTTAATGAAGGACTGTGTATATTCTGTTGGACCCGTACTGGGGTTTAAAAAGGTGTAAAACTCAAACTTTCAAGGTTCTATTTAACCTTAAATAGGGTTGTGCTGCATAAACTAATGAGACCCTAAGATGTGTCAACCAGGCAATCTCTCTACTGACTAAGATCCCTTCATTTAAAGGCTGCGCGATCGTCATTGCTAAGTCTAGCAACGTGGTTCTACAGAGGAAACAAGATGCTATAAAATAAACGTATCGTTATAAAGACGTCACAATTTGCGTGGAGCCAAAGTCCTACTTCTTCTGCATACGGATGGCAAAGCCTACTGAAACATCGAGGTACACTGTAGCACATAGGATTTTACACTGTTCTGTAGTACGTTTAGTAACTTTGCACAGAACGAAGGAAGGTTTCAAATGCACCCACCTCTGACAGGTCCTATGGATTTTCAGTAACCCCACTCCCCCTCCCCCAGGGCACGGAATCATTTTTCAGAGTGAATGCACTCCTGTTAATCCCACTATAAAGCTGCTTGCACCAATCGACCTAACCACATGGCAGCATTGATGATTTTTGTTTTGTAAACTCCAAGTACATGTTTCTGAGGGTTCGGGAGATGTGGCTTAAGGGCTAGAGCTGCTGACTTTCAAACTCAGATACCAAGTTCAACATCCTGTGATTCTTGGAAAATCATTCATTGCCTGAAAAAAATAGTGGGCAGGGGAGCAACACATTCGTAGGAATGGAAATAAAGGAAATTGAGTACGGTGGCGGCGGTGAAAGAAATATTACCTCTGCTCGGTCACATCGCGAGCAGCCGACATACACCAATCAAAGCAATCTACACTCAGTCCGCGCACCACAGAATTAAACTGAAGTGACTAAAGCATCTGCTTGCTAATTAGAAGGCAGTACAGAAGAGTGACAATGATGTTAGAAAATGATGAGCAATTGGAGAGTCCAAGCCCTTTATTGTAAATACCTTCCAGACAGAGCATAGCGAATGGCCTGTGCAGGCGAGCCCACCTAAAACGAGAACAGATTAGGCCTGTAATGGCGGCGGCTTTGGCATGATGACAGAGGCAGGTGTCTGTTGACTGCTGTAAAGAGTAATGCGACCTGGAACGACGAAGTAAACACGCTGGTTCCCCCACTAAACAGGGTCAGCCAGTCAGACAGCATGGGTAGACTAATTCAGGGCAGAAGACTAAAGTCTGCTGTGGAGGCCAGAAGCTGGAGATGCTTGGCCAGTGCACTGGCGTGTTCTAAATAGCGGTAGCCGCCTGAGTACATGGGAATGTAACTCCATCGTACAGGAGGGCACTGTAAGCGCCCGCTTTATCTTACTAAGAAGACCTGCATGCAGCGAGTCAAACCCAGCGTGCCAGCTGTGAGCGCCCCTAATCAGAGCCCAATCCGGTGCCAGTTGCCAGCGCCCCTAAACAGAGCCCAATCAGACATGCCGATCGTACACTTCTTCATTAAACTTTCTAGCGGCACAGAATGGACATCAAAGCGCACCCGAAGACCGCCCCGGCGCTGCTGACAGTCGTTACATAAAGAACAAAAGTAGTCCCCAAATGAAGAAGTAAACATGTAGGGCATAATACTGTAGCAGTTGGTCGGTGCTGCACGGAGGAAACTGGAAACGAGGAGGAGGGAGAAAGACGGCGGGTTGCCCATTTGAAAGCAAGCATTTTTAAAGGACACTGACAGAGACCGATAAAAGCAATCAGCTAACAATGGGTGGAGTTCAACTCCTTAACCATACACAATAGGTCGCCAGGTGACAGCGCAAGCGCTGTACGCTCGCCCTGAAAAGGCAGGTTGCTTATAATCCAACTTTCATTATACTCCAAGTCCTGCCTTTGCTAAAGGTGCACAGTGTTGGTGCCCCTGGTGTAAGTAGTACAAAAGGGGGTGGTGATGGACGGAGCATCTGAACCAATCAAACACTCACACCCAGCAAAAGATCTGGGTTTGATCCATCACCGTTCTTTAGCCCACTCTGCCACCCCAGTTCAGACATGGCTATATGGAAATCAGTCTGACCCTGTGCCTCATGGGAACAGTCCAGCCCGAACTGCCAAGCCATGCCTTCCCTGGACCGGAAACAAGCTTCCGGAAACAAGCTTCCGGATACAAGCTTCGAGGACCGGTTTCTGGCATTACAGCCGTCTTCAGCCCGGCTTGCTTGAATCCAGTGGCACAGTGAGCAAGGGACTCACGTCTGAGCATACCCTGCCACACTTATGCCGGCCAAAGCGGTACAAAAGGGGGTGGTGATGGACGGAGCATCTGAACCAATCAAACACACCCAGCAAAAGATCTGGGTTTGATCCATCACCGTTCTTTAGCCCACTCTGCCACCCCAGTTCAGACATGGCTATATGCAAATCAGTCTGACCCTGTGCCTCATGGGAACAGTCCAGCCCGAACTGCCAAGCCATGCCTTCCCTGGACCGGAAACAAGCTTCCGAGGACCGGTTTCTGGCATTACAGCCGTCTTCAGCCCGGCTTGCTTGAATCCAGTGGCACAGTGAGCAAGGGACTCACGTCTGAGCATACCCTGCCACACTTATGGCGGCCAAAGCGGTACAAAAGGGGGTGGTGATGGACGGAGCATCTGAACCAATCAAACACTCACACCCAGCAAAAGATCTGGGTTTGATCCATCACCGTTCTTTAGCCCACTCTGCCACCCCAGTTCAGACATGGCTATATGCAAATCAGTCTGACCCTGTGCCTCATGGGAACAGTCCAGCCCGAACTGCCAAGCCATGCCTTCCCTGGACCGGAAACAAGCTTCCGAGGACTGGTTTCTGGCATTACAGCCGTCTTCAGCCCGGCTTGCTTGAATCCAGTGGCATAGTGAGCAAGGGACTCACGTCTGAGCATACCCTGCCACACTTATGGCGGCCAAAGCGGTACAAAAGGGGGTGGTGATGGATGGAGCATCTGAACCAATAAAACACTCACACCCAGCAAAAGATCTGGGTTTGATCCATCACCGTTCTTTAGCCCACTCTGCCACCCCAGTTCAGACATGGCTATATGCAAATCAGTCTGACCCTGTGCCTCATGGGAACAGTCCAGCCCGAACTGCCAAGCCATGCCTTCCCTGGACCGGAAACAAGCTACCGAGGACCAGTTTCTGGCTTTACAGCCGTCTTCAGCCCGGCTTGCTTGAATCCAGTGGCACAGTGAGCAAGGGACTCACGTCTGAGCATACCCTGCCACACTAATGGCGGCCAAAGCGGTACAAAAGGGGGTGGTGATGGACGGAGCATCTGAACCAATCAAACACTCACACCCAGCAAAAGATCTGGGTTTGATCCATCACTGTTCTTTAGCCCACTCTGCCACCCCAGTTCAGACATGGCTATATGCAAATCAGTCTGACCCTGTGCCTCATGGGAACAGTCCAGCCCGAACTGCCAAGCCATGCTTTCCCTGGACCGGAAACAAGCTTCCGTGGACCGGTTTCTGGCATTACAGCCGTCCTCAGCCCAGCTTGCTTGAATGCAGTGGCACAGTGAGCAATGAGATCAGTTGACTGGGGCTGAGTGTTTGATTTGCTCAAACGCTCCGTCCATCATCCCCTTTTGTATCGCTTTGTTCGCCCTAAGTGTGGCAGGGTATGCTCAGACGTGAGTCCCTTGCTCACTTGGCCACTGGATTCAAGATAGCCTGGCTGATGAGGATTATGAATCCGAAACCGGTCCCAGGATGCTTGTTTCCGGTCCAGGCAAGACATGGCTTGGCAGTTCGGGCTGGACTGTTCCCATGAGGCACAGGGTCAGACTGATTTGCATATAGCCATGTCTGAACTGGGGTGGCCGAGTGAGCTAAAGAATGGTGATGGATTAAACCCAGATCAGTTGACTGGGGGTGAGTGTTTGATTTGCTCAAACGCTCCGTCCATCATCCCCTTTTGTATCGCTTTGTTTGCCCTAAGTGTGGCAGGGTATGCTCAGACGTGAGTCCCTTGCTCACTTGGCCACTGGATTCAAGATAGCCTGGCTGATGAGGATTATGAATCCGAAACCGGTCCCAGGATGCTTGTTTCCGGTCCAGGGAAGACATGGCTTGGCAGTTCGGGCTGGACTGTTCCCATGAGGCACAGGGTCAGACTGATTTGCATATAGCCATGTCTGAACTGGGGTGGCCGAGTGAGCTAAAGAATGGTGATGGATTAAACCCAGATCAGTTGACTGGGGGTGAGTGTTTGATTTGCTCAAACGCTCCGTCCATCATCCCCTTTTGTATCGCTTCGTGTAAGTAGGACGGGCATGCCCAGATGTGGGTCCCATGCACACTGTGCCACTGGAACCAAGCTATACCAGATGATCAGCCTTAGTTAGAGTGAAATTGTGTTTCGGGCAGCTTGTGAGGCGGTTCAGGGATGACCTGGCCTGGAAGTTTGGGCTAGACTATTCCCATTAGTGCATGATCAAGGCTGATTTGCATATGGCTTTGTCTAATCTGAGGTGGCATTGTGGAAAAAGAAACGTTGTAGAACAGTGTAATTACCACTGGCTGAGATTAATTCAAGCATCCCATCCATCACTTTTATATACTTTGGTTTGCTGCTGTGCCATGTTATATCTCAGTTCCCTCAGTGTCTGTGGTTGGAGTTATAGTATCAGGAGCATAAGCCCAGTAACCTATAACAGGTAGGAAAGCATTTAAAAGGGTGGAGAGGCTGGGATTGCTGAGGTTGTAGGTGCACAGAGCATGTAATTTACTGAATAGGCACTTATCCCTAAGATTTCCCCTGTAAAGCCGTCATAAACGCTGCAATACTGTAACAGACATGAGTCATAGGTACTTGAGGGTGTCAAGCAACAATGTTAGTATTGAGATATCCAGCAGCCCGTATAAGGATTGAAGGGTAACTCTTCCTGTTTCTATAGAGATACTGTCTCCCTAATGTTGGACATATCAATATATGTAATTGTAATTATATTTATATAGGGCTTATTACCCCTGACGAAGCAGTGAAGCGCTTTTCGGCAAGTAGCACACTACTCCAGAACCCAAAAAGGATTAGAGGTAGATTAGTATAGGGAAATATCAGTTATTAATTTGCGCAGTGGACATGTGAGTCTGATAGCCTGATGGAATAAGATAGAGGCGGGATAGAGGAGGGAGGAGACTAGAAAGTTTTATTTGGGAGATCATAGTAGTAAGATAAGGTTTTGGATGAGTTAAAAGAAAGATAAAGGAGGGAAGTGTCTGACCCAGCGCCAATTAGAGATCGATAATCAATAATAAATCAATAACGCAGCCCCATACACATTTACCCAAACAACATTCAAAGATCCACTACAAGATGCTGTGAGTTTCAAAACTATGAACACTTGAAATCAGTTGTTCATTATACAGACTCTAACACTCTAAATACATAACTGAGCCTGCATATCAACTTCTTTTCTCTGGTTGATAGACCTAAAGTTGAGAAGTTGATGGTAATAATAAGTACTATCTTTCTATCTATATTACTAAATAACCACAAGCTCAGTGTAAGGTTAATAATATTTATCACCAAATAATGTAGAAAATAAGAGCTCAACATGTACAGATGTTATTTATTTATTTATTTATGTCATTTATAGAGCACTTGAATCACCCTGGTTGGGGTATCTCCGGGCTGTGGATTCACAAGGCAAACAATGCATTAATCGCAGAGAGAGAGAGAACATTTATCAATGCAAACAGTGTCAATCTCATATCAAATTGAATAGAATGCAAATGAAGGAGTGGATAGGCGTAGAGACAATAGTTTCAGAGACAAAATATATTTGCAAATTATTATGCAAATTACGGATCATTTAGTTATACTAACCTTAGGAAATATCAGAGAAATACCAGCCCCTGGCCACGGGGATAGCAGGGGTCCCCTGAGATAGATTCAGGGAACAAAGATTTATCAGGATACTGGTTACAGGACAGGAACAGGTAACAAGTAGGCCTCTATCAGCAAAACGACAGACAGCGACGATCTCCATCTAAGCTTCTCTTCCAATGTCAACCCCAACAGCTCTCGCCACACTCCCAGGGCACCTCAATTATACCCTAAAACCTACATGTCAAACCCACACTTCTTGAAACATTTAACAGAAACTCGGTCTCTCATTGGCTGGTTTGGGAAGTGTTCTATCACACCACCATAGTCATGTTCATAATTTTCATAGCGTTCTTTGTTCAACACATTTCGCATTACGATAACCACATCCCATGAATACACATTTCCTCCAGCAAGTAACATATTGCAAGTCTCTACACTTCCACTGTTCATCTCTGCTGCTTCTGTGGAAGAAATTTATACATTTCCTCTCGTTCTCATTGCCATCCTTCCGTAACTTGGCAGACATACAATGCTCCTTGAAGGTTATCAGCCTTTGCCTTCTCCATTCTCTCAGAGCTCGATTTTCAGTGTATTTATTCTTATTGATTTTCTTTAACACACTACTGGCATGGTGAAATGTAGGCCCATATTTGTTTTATTATGATGAACAAAGCACAGACTTTATTGATTACACGAAATGTACTTCTCACTGTTTACCACCCACTATTGCACTATCCCACGTTATATTCCTAGCAAGAGCTTTAATGTGCAAAAGCTGCAATGTTTTTATTTTATTCAAATGCTGAACGCGAATGCAGCCGAGTCTTCCATGCATTAGTCTTTGTATTAGTGCACGCATGCGCAATGCATTTCCCCAGGTTTTTCATGTTTGTGCACGTTATTTCCACAGCGCACGTCATTTCCACAGCACACTGTTAGTAAATATTACTGAGGAGTTAATCCGAGCAGGTTTTATTTCTAAAAACCCTGCTGCATCAATTCCCCCCTTTGATGGCATTTTTGAGCCATCACAATAATACCCATCAAACCAATTGCCACCTTTATTTTTATTTATACATCTGTACTTCTTTCTCTCTTCATCATTCTCTCGTCTACATCTTTCATCATTTCATAATAGTTTCCTCTCATGTCTTCTAATTCTATCTCATCTCTCTTTCTCTTTCTGGATTTATGTTTGTTGTCTAACCTTCTTCTTTTCACATCCACTCTTGCAACATTTATATGCCATTATTATTGATAAAGTCACTACAGCTATTGAAATACTTGGTATTAGTATCTTCCCTAACAAGCTACTCCCAAATGTACAAAACCATTTACCTACAGAGGAAAAACTCTTGCCAAGTTTCTCCCAAACACCATCAAGTCAAGTCAAAATATATGTTTATTATGACCATAGTCTTTAAACAATGCAGTGACATAACGCACAATGGAGTATGTACCATAAATTCATACACTTATTTTAAAACTTGTCCATTAAAAAATTCTACACACCATTTATCAAAAGTACAAAATTCATTAAAATTTACACTTATGTTAAAACTTAATTTGTATATTAAAACCTATTCACATTTTTACTACTCAAATGAATACATTCCACTAAAACCATACAGTACTACATGTTATTCTTTGGTTCTTGATGCTCTCAGGGCTTTATAAATTTCCCGAGGGCAATTACAACGTCAATATAGGGAATTTCAGTTAAAAGTCTAGCTGCCTGCGATCTTGTTTTTACATCATATCTTATAAAAATTGGGCGCAGCCAAAGTTTCCTATATTCTAGGAGTGTCAGGCAGTCCAACATAATATGCAGCAGGTCTACCTTAGTTCCCAGCTTGCACCTGCAGCGACCATCCAGATCTAACATTTTTAGTTTAAGGTCTCTATTTATTATCCATGGATTTACCCCAATTCTAAGTCTCAGGATCTCTTGCCTGAGTCCACGATTAGGTAATCTATCGAGGTAGGGGAACCAGTGTTCTTGGGACCAGGCATTTAGCATATGCGCAACTGATTTTTTCTTTGTTAGGTAACTTATATCTAACACTTTGGAGACTTCTTTGCCCCTTTGCTTCAGGTCACCTTTGGTACTTTGGATTTGATAGGTTCCCAAGTCCAAGCTGATCTCTAATGTGTTACAGATACCCTTCATTTTTTCCCTAATGGCCTTTGCCCATTTTAGCTCACTTTTCTGAATCTCTTTGCGACACCAGTACGCTACTTTTTTACTTTCTGGGTCTTCCAATCTCTTCCAGAATCTAATCACAGCCATCTGGGATACTATTGTCCAGGACTTTGTGCCTATTTCGGTTCTGATGGCTTGTATCATGGCAGATTGGGGAAGTGATAGGAGCCTTTTTATACAGTTCCCCTCAATCGCATCCCACGATCCCTTACCGCTCAAATAAAGAATCTCTGCGCCGTATAAAGCTTGGGGGGGGATCATTGCATCAAAGGCTCTAAGCAGAGGTCGATGTGACATCTCGCCATAGTCCTCATTAAACCTTTTTAGGCCGCATATGGAAGAGAGAGCTTTTGCCTTTTGTGATTCCAAATGGGTATTCCAGCTTAGCGTCCTATCAAACCATATACCCAAGTATCGGTACTCAGTAACCGTCTCCAGTTTAAGGTCACCTATGTACCAGCTGAATCTACTTAATTTTTTCCCAAAACATAGGGTTTTAGTTTTATCCAGGTTGATAGTTAGAAATTTCCTGGCACAATATGTGTTAAAAGCATTAAGCTTCCTTTGGAGGCCCCTCTCGGTCTGGTCTACAATTACCAAGTCATCCGCGTACAATAGGCAGGGAATCTTATTTCCATCCATTTTGGGACTGGCGCTGCCCTCCACTTCTAGATAGGCCGGGAGATCTGACAGGAAAATCGAAAAAAGCTGGGGGGCCAGCACGCAGCCCTGTCTTAATCCATTTGCCATGGGTATCTTTGGGGTCAAGGAACCCACCGTATCTTTAATAACTTGACCCCAGTTTTCCCTATGTAGTTCTGTTATTATATTGAGTAGGTCTTTTGGGATCTTCATCCTCTTTAGGGTCTCCCATAGGCAGGTCCGATCCACAGAATCAAACACCATCAACCTGTAGTTGGGTCAAATCTTCAAGTAACTTTGTAATGTTTTTAATATACCCCACAAGATTTTAACTTTTGTCAGGAATATAAGTACAGCAGTGTTGAATTTTCAACATGCCACAGACGCCGCCCTCTTTTGCCAATAAAATATCACGGGCAAGTTGATTTTGCAAAACCTTTGATCTAATTGCAACCATTTCAGTATCAATCATTAAGAACCCACCAGCAGTATCTGTTGATAAAAGATCAACCACTGTAGACAATTTTCGCATTTTAGGCGAATTCAGAATGACTCCGACTGAAGGTATCAGTGCACCAAAAATATCACCTATTATTTCTGAAAAATGTGCTCTCTTTTTGCGTATTAGTCCATGCTTTATTTCCTTCGTTTTATTATTTCTATCAACGCAACATATCTTGGGGAATACGATTCCAAAATAACAACTACCATACCAATGTACAGGCAACCTATAGTAGGCACTTTTACCACACACATAATAAACTCCTGGAAAAACAGGATCAGTTCCTCCTTGCAATCCCCATCCACCAGTTAATAAAAAGGCATGTTCACATTCGCTAGTACCAATGAAATAATTATTATAGTTAGTTTTTAGTCTAAGAAGCAAAGTTTCCCTTTATGATACCAATCCAGAGACATTGCAGTGTAAGTGTCACCCATTTTATAATTTCTCTCTCTGAAAGCCCATGGTGGTACATGTGACTTCTGTTAAGCAGCTTTTCTTTGGAAATCCTGTCTTCTGTCTTCTACCATGTTAATACAATCTTTTTCTTCAGTCTGCAAACTACCAGTAAGATCATGTCTATGAGTGTATACTATATCTAATGTTTGAGTAATATGGAAACATTCTCCCATGTATTCTGCTTTTCTGTTACTATACATCTTATTCATGTATTTTCTAATAGGAATGTCTTGTTAATACACTTCATGACACACCATACGTTAAAGGTAAGTGATGGTAAGTTACTCCCTCTGAGACAGACAAAGGTAATTGCATGCAGACGTAACAATCTCTCACATCTATTGTGTCGACATACTCATACAGTAATTTTGTAAAGACATTTAACGAGAAATCATTATTCGATTTACCATGATGATAAATACTTTCATCTATTTAAAATGCCCATCCTGCTTCCTGTTTACTCCAGGTATCCACAAACTTTACTTTCACTTCTTGTAGGGATATTTCAAGCTTTAATTAAGCTTCTGTAAAAGCAGAAAATGCATTTAAATGATTCAGCTTGACTCCTACATTCTTGTGTCCCAGACACCATGATTAATTGCATGCTTTTTGGGGTTCTGTAAAAGCAGCTGTAAATATGTAGAGAAAAGCTGCAGTTTGAGTCTCAAATCACAGTGCCTGCAGACACCCAATGTGAACATATCTCCAATAACGCTTTTGGAGGCAAGTTTTCCTGATATTTAGATTTTACAGTACTTTCACTGAATGGTTAAATTCACTTCAAATTAAACTTAAAGCACCTGGAACTTGACCTCTAGCATGAAAGTGAGCTATTGCTCACAGTGGGGAGTTTGTGTTCAGTTTTTTTCCTCTCACTTTAAAATGTCTGTTTCTCCTATATAGAAATTTCACAAACTACCAACCTTTAAACGTTTGTCAGGTGGAATCTCTTGTTGTTGCTTACACTAAGCAAAGAAAGCTTGGCAATGAATGCACGCAGACACTGGAAATGTAGATTCATATTGGCTGTAACACACGGTCTCTCCCCGGAAGACTTTGTCATGCATGCTGCAAGTACGTCGGCCAAGGGATTGGCCTAGCCGAATCCAGTGCTGTGTTATGTTACTGTGTATCTGAATAGAGAGACCTTTGACAATTAGTAGTCTCTTGTTGCTTAATCACTTGCATGTGTGTGTGGCATCAAAATAACTTATTCAGGGATATTTGCTCCCCTTTGGGCAGCGTTAGACTTTGCTACCCTATTTCAGCCATTAAGCGCACATCATTTAGCTGGCCTCTTGGTGCTTAATCACCAGCAGTAGTGTGTGGCATCAGTAGGGCTTATTCAAGACTATTTGCCCCCTGATCAAAGTTGGATTTTGTTGCCCCCTTGGGGCTTTGTGCACTAGACCGAATCGAATCCTCATTATCTGATGCAGAAGCACTGTTTCTAGGAGGGTCGCTGCTTACGTAATCCAAGGTTGGCAGTAAAAGAGGCGCAGTTACTGACAGTTAGGCTTCTCGTAAGCAAGGACTATAAGTACAAAGTGTGTGGTTTTGCACCTCTTGCAGGTTTTCAAAACACATAAATAACAGGCATTCTCATTTACAATGCCAACAGCTCAAACTCGTGCAAATGCAAGACCTATTGCATTGCAAATGCTTGTTTGATTATTGACTTGTATATTCTGTTAAATTTGTGTAGGCAAAGTTTGTCTTGATTGCTATTTGTGTTGAGCCAACTGCTTTGAAGCTTTGCAATTTGATGTTTTATCTTTTTTAATTCTGCATTCCTCCAAGGTGCTTATTTTCTTGTGTCCTATTTTGTTGTTCTTAGTGATTCTGTTGCAGGGATTCTGCTCCTATACAGAACTGTGCGTAGAGACTTGGGACCTCAGTGAATTAGGGTATGCCAAAACTCACCTTAGTACCCAAAATCCCCTACCAGACTAGCATCAGTGTCTCATTGGCTCTTCCAAAATACCAATGATTAGACAACCCAGAACATGCGACTTAGGTTACCTCAGGCAATGTGGAAAACATGAACACTCTTTCGTTATACTCTCATACCAGTCCAAAACAAGGAGTAAAAAAAGACACGTGCACGTTTCAAATATTTATTTCTAACGCCGTGTTCTCATGCGCAGCATCTTAGCTGATACAAGCAGACATATTATTAGAAACAAGATTATCAGCATAGTTACTATTCCATAAAATACAAAGGGAGAAAGCATGTTATAATGCTAAATGGAAACAGGTTTAAAATATACCTATATTTCACCCTCCCTTGCTAGAAGGTTATTTTATATCTACAGAAGGTCTCTTGGGATTACATAGTCGGCCCCATACCTCTGGTATTAACACAAATGGATCACATCAGATTCTGCACCAGCTCTCAGCATACAAATGTTCTCCAAGTGTGTGTAATCATGCCTATGCAGTGAATTATTAAAATGCGCCAATCTCAGGGGTGGCCACAGCTGCATTTGTGTTATGTCTAGAACGTGCGCTGATCAGTCCGAACAACAACCACTGTGTTGAAATAACCTTGAAGGTCTCGGCACTCACTGTACAGACTAAGCTTACCAAGCAAGGCTGCTAATATAGAAAAACATGTTATTCTCGTGTGAAGCAAAACACTCTGCTAAACTCTAAACATTTAATAATATGTGTGCCGTGTGCAAAAGGAAGCAGAAAGGAAAAATGGCGTTTAAACTTCTAATAAGCTCATGTCAACACTGTGTAAATGCAAGGCTCAGCCCCACGACACCCTCCTTTGATCTGAGCACGGATAAGAAGGGGGCAAATTTGGAAAGCAGAGTTCAAGAACAAGAGTCAGAACCAAGTTCAAATTGCCACAGTGAAAAAACGGGAGCAAACTCCAAAAAGTAAAAGTACATCAAACTAAGCAATGTTATCCACGGGCATAGGGAAGTCAATAGGCCTTGGTGGAAAAAAATGAAGACAAAAAAAATAAAAAAAATACGATATCCAACATGTGACCTCGGCCATGGAAGATAGAATAGCGACGACACATCTCACTCCAACAACGTATATGCAAAGAACGTTGCAACAGCCTCGAAGAGGAAGTAATTTTTCTCATCTGAAAACATTTCAGCCATCCAATTCAGCAATGGGAAGGAACATACATGTTCCTCAATAACCAGAGCCTCTAGCACCATCAGAGGACAACTTGTGTTTTCTTCAAACATACTGCGTGCCAGGAATTCATGAGCCGCTGCAAAAACATTCCAACGTCCCAGGACTCCATGCATCGCTGCAAAGGCCATAATCCCTCCGCCAGAACAAAGCAATTCACGTGCAACTAAGGGGCTCATCCGTTGATCATAATCCATGTTGGGAGACACCCTATTGCAGAGACACAAATCCAGGGGCCAGTCGAAATCGCAACTCAGGCAATGAAAGACAGGTTGGACGCATGTGAAAAAGGAAATTCGAAACGAGAATCCATAAACTGCACTCAAAGTAGCAAGAGGCAGCGCTCCATAATATTCTAGCATTCGGTTGCGGTGCTGCAACAGCCGTGGCAGATCATCTTGCAACACAGGACGTGCATCCATTTTGAAATAAACAAAGCAATAGAAGTGCGCCTGCAACCAAAGCGAGCATAAAGGGAAACCCACCAAAGAGGCTGGAAAAAATCGAATGAAAAAATGCTGGGAACACACCAAATATAGTTTAAAAAGAAGTCACAAGGTCACTACTAACAACTTTAAAAAAGTGAGCCAGCCCTGTGGTGGAGGAAGCATTAAAGATAGTGTGAATTAATTCACCAAAATGCAAGGGCAAATACGTTTTTAATAAAGCATGCACCTCTGTGCGGGAGTTTGCCACGTGAAGGACAAATGTTTCACGAGCAGATGTGAGGGCGAATTCCTTTTGAGACAAAAGAGCTCTTATGCGAATCATCTTGTTGAACTCTGCTTTCAAGGTCGGAATCGACGGCCAGATGGAGACATCCAGCTTCCCTTGTGGAGGAGGAAACATTACATTTTTACAGCAGACTACTCTTTCACTGATTGTAACCACGTAAGGAATGCCGGATAACATCCCACAACAATCCTCATTATTTAAAAGTAAATAACTACCATTTGCTAGTAATGTGAATGTCGGTATGATAGCAGGCGTCAGTGTACCTTTCAAAACACAGGCTAGATTAGGCACATTTTAGTTGCATGAGCCATGCAATTGGATATTCCTACACACTAATGAGTGATCTGGCGTTGTTGTGCAATCCTCACAATTCATATAAACCTCTTTTCCCTCCCTCAGGCACCTATAGGTAAAAGGTAGTGACCAAGATTCATGGAAATAAGCGGTGCCCAGAGGTTCATATCTGCCTATTGCGTAGTACTTCATGCAAGCTTCGAACTTGAACACAGGGAAAGGTAATGTTATCAACCCATGGACTAGCCACACTGCAGAATTAGTTTAGGCCACAGAAAATGGTAAGGGTTCTAACTTTTCAATATGTAGCACAGAAAAAGTTGCATCCTTCATAGACATAAAACGTTGCTTGTCAGTCAAATTAAAAGGGGCAAACAAAGATGATGTGTTCATGTAGTGCCAGGGCACTTTTCCGGCTTTCAACGTTTGTAAAGTCCATGCAAATTGCATAATGGAACGTAATTGATTTTGACCATGGTACAAAACCGAAACATCATCTTGCACAATATCAACTACAGATGAAACAATTATCTAATGTGTAAATGCAGGAAGAAAGCGTGTTAATGCTAGCACTTTTTCTAAATTTGCTTGATCTATAGCCCGTAAGCGGGAAGGAGCCTCAATCTGGGACAGTTTCCAAACTTCATTGTTAATAGCATATATCCACCTTTTGGATCTGCCAGAAGCTGTGCCCTCAACAAAATCATTTAGATCAACATAGTCAGTCAATTTAGACAAATGTGGCTTATACGACACTAAAGTAGAATGTTTGAGCCAACTCTGACATAATTTGCCTACTGAATAGGTAGTCACAGAATGGCCACTTTCAAAACGGGGATCTACTCTAACCTGTGTGTAGCCTTGCGCTAAACCCAGAAAATTGTGTTGGCCAGAATCTGTATCTCTGTGCTACAGTATCCAACCATTAGGATCCAAACTGGATATGTTAAAAGAAGAATTAAGCAGCAGGATCTGCAAATCTCTAATAGATATGTTAGTATTATTATCCCAACCTGGGTATTCTTCCAATTCTGGAAAAGTAGGAGCATTTAATTTTTTAGTAGTAGCCAATCCAAAGCAAGTCGTTTGTGAAATTGTAGAATTCAAAAACAACATATGGTTCGGATGAGACATGCACGATACAAAGCCTCAGTGCCTTGCACTTTCCAACTTTTAGAACCCCAAACAGATTTAAGATCAATTGTATCTCTCCACAGTTCATAGCCCCCAACAGCCAATTGGTCAAGAAAGGAATTAGAATATAGTAATTTTGAGTGGGTAAGTCTAACTTTGGAAGTGAACTTCTCGGTTATTTTAAAATAAAATGCATTTGGATTTGACTGATTAAAATCTGTAAAATAGGTGAACCTCTTTAAAAGAGAACTGGAGCTGCCTTCAACAGGAGCAGGGTAATGTTCCCATTGGGTATAATTAGCCATATTCCTCCTGGTGTTTGCCTTATGCAGGTAGTGCTTGCCAAAGTGTTGATAACAAAACAAATCACCATATCTACGGCCTGAACATCCCAATCACCAGAACGTATATTTTGTTTAATCACATCTCCCATAGAAACCCTTAGGACATTTGGGACATTTATAACCTCTGTGGGACCATGAATTTGAAATCGAACAGCATCCCATACAATCCCATCTAAGGCGGGCCAAGCAGTAATGTTTACAAAAGCCAGGTCCCTCTTCAATCTGTGTGATGAGGAATGGGGTGCCAATGTTCCATTAATATGTAGAATAGATGTTCTTTCTTCAACATACTGTCCGTTGACAAGACGAAAAAAAAATACACCACAAATCCAATTGACACAAACAAAAAAATTGAAAAAAGCACCAACCAAATGTAGGTCCAAGGAGGAATCAAAAAATGTTTTTTAAACCATGTAGCAAAAACAGAAATTTTTGAAGGGGTCTTCGATGTGGTAGAGACAGTGTCAAATGAAAATCTGGACTCAGTAGCCAAACAAGTTTGCAAATCGGGCATCGATAAGTCTGTGGGGTAAGTATATTCAGTCTCATCAAGATGAGCATCAGGTGGGGAACTCAATAAAGGACTGGAAACTGCAGGCATCTCGATGGCAACGTCAGGCCCGGTGTTAGGAGCCGGAGCCAAAACAGAATGCCTCAGTATAGATGGACAGGAGACCGCAGGTGTCATACTAAGAAGAATCAGCCACTCTGTGTAATTTGACATTGTCAATGGAAATGTACCTTTTTTCCTTATGACCTGGAAGTGGAGGTAAAATGACTGTTCTTGTGCCCTGCACGCCAAGTACAGGAACTGGAGCTCGATATGAGGGACCAAATTTTTTCTTGTTCCCGATCTTCTCTCGAACCAGTTCTCCGAATCAGGGTAGCCAGTCAACTACCGGAATCTGCAACGCAGCATCAGATGTGGAAGGCAAGTGTTCCTTTACAAGACTGTCTCTCGTCTCTTGTAGATTCTGTAAAACATGACAATGTTCATCTACGTCAAAGGGGGCAGCAGCCGCCGCCTGGTCTAGACCTTCAAGGTCCGGGACGAACATTTTGATACCAAAGAGTATTTCGTATGGGGTCCGCCTACCCAGAGACCTTCTAGGGAGATTATTAAGTGCGCGTTGTACGCTGTTGAGATGGGCTAGCCAGTTCCTGCCAGTACCTATAACCCTGGCTGTCAAAGACTGCTTTAAATCTCGGTTAATTTGTTCGACAACACAATTACCCTCAGGTCTGTATGGAGACGAAAACTTGACTTGGACCCCCAACGAACTCATAGTATCCTTGTACGCCTTAGAGGCGAACGGTGGACCCTGATCCGAATGGAAGATGCCACAGGCAAAGATTCCCACAAAGACACGCAAGTCTCTTATGACAGTTCGCGAATCAGCGCTGCGGTGTGGCCAGACCCAAACAAAGCGTGTGCAAGAATCAACTGCAACTAAGATGTACTTATACGCACTATCTGAGGAAAAAGGACCGCAGTGATCTAAATAAACACAACCAAGTGGTCTATTAGAAATGTACAACTGTGTCTGTGGCGGACGCGTTGCAGTTGAAGGCTTTATCTGCTGACAAATGTCACATTGAAGGACATAGTCTTGTGTCTGTTTATACAGTCCCCGCCACCAGAAACGTTGTTGTAACTGAGATACAGTAGCCGAAATGCCTGCATGCGCAGACGCAACACCCTGGTGGGCAGCTGTAATCAGTTTGGACCTGCGGTCCGCGTTGGGAATCACTCTTTCACCAACGTCCGGTATTTTCACATAAGGAACTTTATCGGGACTTAAGCGATAAGAATACTTTGAAGGAAATCCCGTAGGACATTTACTTCCCTTCTCAGTAGCGGCAATTACTGCCAAGATGTCATCATAAATCTTACTTTTGGAACGTGTAGCTGTTGCAACCAAATATGTCGAAACAGCTGTTTTTGCTGCCTCATCGGCCTAACTATTGCCAACAGCGTGAACTCCCACAAATTGATGACCAAGAGTATGAATTACATACACGAGTGGCAGCTGCTCTTTAAGTTCAGCCACTCGGGCCCAGATCATTTTATGTTTTATTGTGCTACCCTTGGAATCACGAAAATCATTCTGAATCCAAAAGAACAGGTTTTCATTGTAAGACTGGACACAGTAGTAAGAGTCACTCACAATGAGAGTAGTCACACTAGGATCTGCGTACTCCAATGCAAGCATCAGAGCATGGAGCTCTGCCAATTGAATGGTACAGTCCCCTAATAACTGCGTATGTACGACATCGGACTTGAATTCATCATTCACCAATGTACCAACCACAATGACGCAAGCTGAAACGTACGCGTGCTTAGACCCATGCGCAACTTGCGCTGAACCATCAGTGTAAATGATACAATGGCAATCCTCCAAAGGCTGCATGGTCAACGGAGCAGGATGAACAAAATCATACTGCAAAAACTCTTGTGACTGCAAGGAGGCATAAAAAATGAATGTGACATCCGGAGATGTCAATGATGAAGCCCATTGTATCCACCGTGGGTGCAAAGCTTTAGAATTAGGTACTCTGACTTTCGACACTGCCTCTAGTGCAGGATATGGGATTACAACCAACATGCGTTTTCCCTGCGACAGTGCACGTTCCTTCAGAATCGCCATTTGCACTGCTGTCAAAACTTTTTCCACAGTGGAAAACCACATTTCAGCCGAAGTGTACAAGTGTGACTTGTAAGCGATAGGTACTGTGTCACCTTTGTTAAAAGTAAGGTATGTGAACCCCACAGCCCCAGGGATGATTCTTATCACCAGGTTGGTGTGGTTATCACGAGTCAGTAAGAATTTAGATTCTAGAAGATCAGCCTGCAATGATTACAAATTGGCTGAATGTTCAGGCAGCCAGCGTGATTTGGTAAAAGTAGGTTGTATCAAAGCATACAATGGCTTGATACGCTGGGCATATTCGGGAATATATGTACGCCCGAAATTCAAAAATCCCAGCCAGGGCTGTAATTTTTTCAGTGTTGTAGGAGCGCGCAGCTGTGCACATTTCTCCAAGAAGTGAGGAGCCTATACTCGACCTTCATTATTGAGCTCATAGCCCAGGAATAACACTGTGTACTCTGCAATGTGAGACTTTGCAAAGTTGAATTTGTAACCGAAGTCCGCAATATTACAAATTATGCGGTCAACGCAACACAGATGCGCCCAAATTTCGTCATCTGTGAGATAGATGTCATCCACATACGAGCACGCATCTGGGTCTACTCTCTCCAAGAGAGAGACTATACGGGCTGCAAACACACCCGGACTATTCTTATAACCCATGGCCAGGCGTTTAAATTGGCATTGTTTGCCGCCACTGGTAAAACTGGTCCATTGGGAACTCAGACCAGACAGATTGTGCGCAAAAAAAACATTGGATATGTCAAGTGTCGTTTTGAACCATTTACGCACAAGACCATCCACTAAAGCAGAGCTGTGCGTATTCTGTACTGCACAGGTACGGCAATGCGAGTTTAAATGCCGGTAATCCAATACCAAACGGTACGAACCATCAGGCTTGGTCACAGTAAAAAGTGGGTTATTCATCTGTGACACACAATTTTCAATCACTCCTTGATATTCCAATTGCTCACGGAAGCTTTTGCCTCATGCCGCATGGGATATTGAGGTTGAGGCTGTGGCATAGACCATAAGGGAATCTCGTGGTGGGGGAGAATTTATCACAACCACAGTAAGTATGGTACAAAGCTGGTGCAAGTGCCTTAGCCCACTCTTCTGCAAAATTCAGCGCATGCTCCTTGGACACTGTGTGCACGAAACTAGGGAAGATTACCTCCTCCCTTCCCGGACCAAAATGTGGGGGCCAGTCTGCCTCAGCTAACAAAATGTCATAGGTAGTTGTAAGATTTGCCCAAAATACCCCTTTTATGGTATGTCACTTTCAAATAAAAGGGCAATTTCAATAAGGGTATCAGGGGGAGCTACTCTAGTATCAGCTGTCTCTACAACAACAAATTGGTCAGTCGCTGTCACCTTCAATAGTGGATGCAGGGCTTCTCGTACTATGGTAATCTCCGCCGCGCTGTCCAACAATGTCAGCGCCCATGTCTGATTCCGAAGCTGCGTTCTCATTATCTGTGGCATATCTCGCTGTTAAAGCGGCAACTTCCTTTTTCTGAAACTAGGGTCTCTTCTTTGAAGAATTGTCCTGCTTGCCTTTTCCGTCTTTCGGGCGGGGCTGGTCGCGACTCTGCTGGCCACCCCGACCTCTGCCGCCGCCTCCACCACCGGACGAAGAGGCCGATGTTTCCTGTAAAGAACGAGGAGAGCGTTGATCAGGAACCTGAAATCGATCAGTTGACTTGATCGTAGTGCAGTCGCGCAAATCGTAAACGCGCTCAGTAGACGCAGGCACTGGTGATGGGGGATGGGATTCCTGTTTCTGTTGCTGTTTCCCCTGCTTTTTATTTCTGTTCCAATTTTGCTTTGAAGCTTTGGGTTAAACGTCCGTTTCGGACTTCGAACCCTGAGGTTGTTTTTTATCTTTAGCAGAAAAGGGTTTGACACCTAAACTATTGCGGCCAATGGTTTTATAAGCTGGCGTAATAATTTTCGGTAACTGTCGGGGTTTGTCGGCATCGGGGACCTCGCGCAAGGCATTAGCCACTTGAAAGTTTACCGCATCTCCCTTTATATTAGAAAGGACCAGATCGGAAATTACATCAAATGAGCCCACGAGTCTCATTCCCAACTCAACCGCAGCCTCCGGTCCGTGTTCATCCTGAACACGCTTAATGACCGTCGGAAGGACAGTCATTGACAGAGTGCCAAAGCACCTCCTGTACACTGCCGCAAAAATTCTACCCCATGATGCGCAGTCACCGGCTTCTGGTACCAAGTCCTTGGGTAAACTAATTGTAAGAATCCAGTGTTTTTCTACGGGAGTCGAATTAGGAAAAACTGCCTCCAGCTGGTCAAACTTCTCGGCAAGCCTAAAAGGCATATCATCCTTATCCTGGGGACGCTTGCCCATAACCGCATTAACCATCACAGGAATAAGCTTCATTCTGCTTGGTCCAGCTTGAAGCGCTGCAACACCAGGGGCCCCGCCCTGGAAATCTGGAAATTGCGGGTGATATATTGAACTAGGGCCCAGATAACATTGATTGCAGAGTTATACAAGGGCTGTAATTCTGCAACGGGGCCTACCCCCGCACGAGGGTGCGGGGTGAATCCAGCCAAAACCGGCCAAGAAGTGCCTGGAATGGACAAAGGACCCAATCTAATCGTTGTTACACTGTGGGGAAGGGCGCCATCAAACCAAACATGGTGCTGCCATACAGAAATTGGAATCTCGTGTGTCCTATAAGGAACATATTCCACGGGCACGGCTGTGTGAGTATAAGTGTGAAACACCTGCGTAGCCGCATCCACTGGAGGAAACGTCACCCATGAGTAGAAAATCTCAAACGGGTAAGCAACCTCAGCACTCACCACCAAAACAACTGCCATGCCCTCCAAACCAACGTTATAAGCCTGCAAATGTTTGCGGACCACAATGCGACTATGCTGAGGTATGTCAACGTTAGCCATAGTGATACAGAGAAGAAGAGGTACAATGTAAAACAATGTAGCACAACTGGGTAGTAATTCAAAAGGAAACCGTTTTGAAAGATTCAAGCTTGAAAAGACCTATGTAACTATAGCTAGGTTTATCCAACACCACTGTTAACAGGAAACAATAGAAAAGGGGCTAAGGACCGATAGACATACTTCTCAAGCGTCATGAAATAAGACCACCAACGTTGGGCGCCATGTTGCAGGGATTCTGCTCCTATACAGAACTGTGCATAGAGACTTGGGACCTCAGTGAATTAGGGTGTGCCAAAACTCACCTTAGTACCCAAAATCCCCTACCAGACTAGCATCAGTATCTCATTGGCTCTTCCAAAATACCAATGATTGGACAACCCAGAACATGCAACTTAGGTTACCTCAGGCAATGTGGAAAACATGAACACTCTTTTGTTATACTCTCATACCAGTCCAAAACAGGGAGTAAAAGAAGACACGTGCAAGTTTGAAATATTTATTTCTAACGCCGTGTTCTCATGCGCAGCATCTTAGCTAATACAAGCAGACATATTATTAGAAACAAAATTATCAGCATATTTACTATTCCTTAAAATACAAAGGGAGAAAGCATGTCATAATGCTAAATGGAAACAGGTTTAAAATATACCTATATTTCACCCTCCCTTGCTAGTAGATTATTTTATATCTATGGAAGGTCTCTGGGGATTACATAGGTGGCCCTTTACCTCTGGTATTAAAAGAAATGGATCACATCAGATTCTGCACCAGCTCTCACCATACGAATGTTCTCCAAGTGTGTGTAATCATGCCTACGCAGTGCATTATTAAAACGCGCCAATCTCAGTGGTGGCCACAGCTGCATATGTGTTATGTCTAGAACGTGCGCTGATCAGTCCAAACAACAACCACTGTGTTGAAATAACCTTAAAGGCCATGGCACTCACTGTTCAGACTAAGCTTACCAAGCAAAGCTGCTAATATAGAACAAGCATTAGAAATGCAATAGGTCTCGGATTTATTTGAGTTAGAGGTAATGGCATTGTAAATGGCAATGTGTTTTATCCATGTCTTATGGAGTGTATGCATGTGGTATGTAGTAGAAATATGTGGGTTGTATTGGAATAGTATCAATGGTGGCATGCTGCGCTTTAGATGAATATGTTGAAAAGTAAAGTGCACCATACTGCGATTGGTACAATAGTTTATTGTGGATGCGTTAACAATTGATGTGTGCACTGACGGCTGTTGGTGTGTGTGCTTGGTGGAAGCGTGCACTGCCGACTGGAGGTGTGTGTGCCTGGTGGAAGCGTGCACTGACGGCTGGTGGTGTGTGTGCTTGCTAAAAGCGTGCACAGATGGTTGGTGGTGTGTGTGCCTGGTGAAAGCGTGCACTGACGGCTGGTGGTGAGTGCGCATGGTAAAAGCGTGCACTGACAGCTGGTGGTGAGTGCACCCGGTAAAAGCATGCACTGACGACTGGTGTTGTGTGTCCTCGGTGCGGTGAAAGCGTGCAGTGATGCCTGGTGGTGTTTGTGCCGGGTGAAAGCATGCACTGACGGCTGGTGGTGTGTGGTTGTGTGTGTGGTTGTGTGTGTGGTGGTTTGTGTGTGTGGTGGTTGTGTGTGTGGTGGTGAGTGTGTGGTGGTGAGTGTGTGTTGGTGAGTGTGTGGTGGTGAGTGTGTGGTGGTGAGTGGTGGTGAGTGTGTGGTGGTGAGAGACTGGTGTGTGTGTGTGTGGTGTGTGTGGTGTGTGTGGTGTGTGTGTGTGTGTGTGTGGTGTGTGTGTGGTCTTATGTGTGTGGTCTTATGTATGTGTGTGTGGTGGACTTAGTTCAAGTGTTCGTATCCTGCACACTCACACACTGGCCCTACACACTCACGCACTGCTCACCTTGCACACTCACACTGTTCACCCTGCACACTCACGCACTGTTCACCCTGCACACTCACACACTGTTCACCCTGACACTCACACACTGCAGTCACTGTCACTCCGCAGTCACTATCACTCTGCAGTCACTCTGCAGTCACACTCACTCTGCAGTCACTCTGCAGTCATACTCACTGTGCAGTCACTCTCCACTCACACTCACTCACACTCACTCTGCAGTCACTCTGCAGTCACTCTGCAGTCACACTCACTCTGCAGTCACTCTGCAGTCACACTTACTCTGCAGTCACTCTGCACTCGCACTCACTCTGAACTCACTCGGCAGCTGCACTCACTCTGCACTCACTCGGCAGCTGCACTCACTCTACACTAACTCTGCACTCACACTCACTCTGCACTCACTCTGCACTCACTCTGCACTCACACTCACTCTGCACTCACTCTGCACCTACACTCACTCTGCACTCACTCTGCACTCACTCTCACTCTGCACTCACTCTCACTCTGCACTCACTCTGCACTCACTCTCACTTTGCACTCATTCTGCACTTACTCTGCACTCTACACTCACTCTGCGCTCACTCTGCACTCACTCTGCGCTCACTCTGCACTCACTCACACTCTGCAGCACTCACTCACACTCTGCAGCACTCATTCACACTCTGCAGCACTCACTCTGCACACACTCTGCACTCACTCACACTCTGCAGCACTAACTCACACTCGGCAGCACTCACTCACACTCTGCAGCACTCACTCACACTCTGCAACACTCACTCACACTCTGCAGCACTCACTCTCACTCTGCACTCACTCTGCACTCTGCAATATGCACTCGTGAAAACGTACGTGCATAACCTTTAGGCAACAACGGCTTTACTTATTACATTTGCACTTTTAATGTCTATTGCTATGTCTATTGCATATATTTATTCCCCCAAAAATGTGAAAAGAGAAACGCTGGCCTGCCCAACGCCAGACGTTTTGCTAGTGGATGGATGGATGGATTGATTGTTGGTGCTGGTGGATGGGTGGATGGATGGATGGATTGATTGTTGGGGATGGTGGATGGGTGGATGGATGGATGGATTGATTGTTGGGGCTGGTGGATGGGTGGGTGGATGGATGGATTGATTTTTGGAGCTGGTGGATGGATGGATGGATTGATTGTTGGGGCTGGTGGATGGATAGATTGATTGTTGGGGCTGGTGGATGGATGGATGGATGGATGGATTGATTGTTGGAGCTGGTGGATGGATGGATGGATTGATTGTTGGGACTAGTGGATGGGTGGGTGGATGGATGGATGGATTGATTGTTGGGGCTGGTGGATGGGCGGATGGATGGATTGATTGTTGGAGCTGGTGGATGGATGGATGGATTGATTGTTGGAGCTGGTGGATGGATGGGTGGATTGATTGTTGGGGCTTGTGGATGGGTGGGTGGATGGATGGATTGATTGTTGGTGTTGGTGGGTGGATGAGTTTGGTGAAACATTGTGTGGATGAACACAAACAACATCTTTTTGATTTTGCTAACCGGATAGATTAACTGACATACAACACTCAGTAGGTTGAACCGTTGCAAGACTGACATGTTTTGGTAAAAGATTTGAACGATAGCTCCATTGAAAGACGTCGCTGGTTACCGGTGGTTAAATGGAGGGGGTGGTAAATAGATCGAAATTTACTACGATTACTTAATCTATAAATAGACCAATCAACACCGAAAACCGTTTATGAGCGCTAGATTGAAAGCGCTGAACCGAGGGCCTTCGTGGCGCTGTGACGGGGCGCGGACACCAGCGCCCGGGGCCGGTGCCCGCCAAGCAGTGCTCGCCAGACGCGGCTCCGTTTAAGCCACTCCGCGGTTTGTGTTCTTTTCATAATAAGAAGAGGCAGTCGGAGCGAGGGGGCGACGGCCCAGGGCAGGAGGCCGACAGGAGGAAAGCGAAAGGGACAGCGACAGGGGCAGAGGGACACGAGATTGACGGTGGCGTGAGAGAGAGCAAGGAAGACACAGGAGAGAAGAAATCATAGAAGGGAGAGGGTGCGAAAAAGAGGCAGACAGAGTGAAGGGTAGGGAGAGAGGCTCATAGAAGGAAGGGGAAGAGACGGTGTGAGGAACAACAACAGAGATAGGAGTGGAGAAAGCGAAAGAGACAGATGGAGGAATTGACTGGATATAGAGGCTGACTACAAGTGACAGGGGGAGAAGAGACTGCCATTGTAGAAAGAGTGAGTCACATGCATGGGGTTGAGACAGGAGCGACAGGGAGGGCAGAAGACTGTCACTTAAGTAACAGATCGACAGGGGGTGCGCGAAAGAGAAGATGGACAGAGAGGAAAGACACCAACAGAAGAACGAGGGAGAGTTAGTAAGAGAGTGAGATAGAAGAAGAGGTCAACAGAGAAGCAAGTGGGAGAGACAGTGAGAGACAGTGAGGTAAAGACAGGCAAATAGGGACAGAGGGGCGTTAGGGGAGGTGGAGGGGAAAGAACACAGAACACGGGGTAGAGATGGTGTGTGTGAGAGAGAAAGGGGGCAGAGAGATGTAGAGAGAGGGCGCAGTGATCGTTAGATACCGAGAAGAAATAGTGGCATGTCTTAAAAAAAGAGAGTGATGAAAGAGGAGAGGGGGCAGAGAGGGAGAGAGAGAAAATAATCTACAGATGGGGGAGTAATGGAAAGTGAGAGGAGCCAGGCGTGAGGGAAGGGCACGGAGAAGTGTGGGAGACAGAAAAAGACTGCACAGCGAGGATAAGTGAGAGAAGAGAAAGAGAACCGAGAGAGGAAGAAAAGGTGACACCTTGGAGAAATACCGAGGGAGCAGGGGGAGAAAAGGGGAGGGCTATGTAGAGAGAGAGGGGGTGTGACGGGGTGAATGAGATCAAAGACTGAGAAGAAGACGCGAAAGATACTGGGCTCTGAGAGGGCCGGGGAAACGCGGAGAGAACACGGGGAGAGATTGAGAAAGGGGAAAGTTGTGGAGCACGATGCGCGGTACCCAGAGAGAGCCACAGATCGTGAGGTAATTTATGGCGAGACACACGGAGCGAACTAAGCTCACGGGAAGAGCACGCGAAGACAAGAGAGCTACAAATACAGAGGGAGAGTCAGAGAAAAGTATGGGAGCCAGAGAGGAAGAAGAGGAGGTGAAGGGGAAACGAGGGGTGGAGAGATGCACAGACACGTGCCGAGAGAAACAGTGAGGTAGAAGCCGAAGGGAGCCGGAGTGACCTCAAAGGAACAGAAGGCTAGAGGCCAATGGAAGAGAGACACAGACCACGAGACAGGTGGGACTAAAAAACGAGGTGAGAGGATACAGCAGCAGTGGAGACATCAAGAGCACGCCTTGAGGAGACCTCTCATTTTGTCACCTCGTGAACCTTTCACCGGGTTTTACTTGTTTTCATGTCGGAGCACCACTTCGGTAAAGAAACTCGAGAGTGGTGCACGCGCGCCCAGCGACCGAAGAGCAGAGAGTAGCCGGAGGCATCTGAAAAATGCACAGCGAAGAGCGGGACGGTTCGTGGAGGCACTTCTGCGCTGTGAGGGGGCCTGGCCACGAGAGCACACAGCAAAGAATGGTGCACGCGCGCCCGGCATCTGTCTTTAATTACCGCGGGCCCTGACAGCTGGTAATTGAAGAAATATGCCCTTCTGCTGCGCGTGTCCGCATGGAATATGCACTAGGCGGAGCAACTCTAACGCCTATGGCCTATTGCATGCTGGCTTGTAAAAACACACGCATGCGAGGCCCAATTGCCATGCAGCTGCCAAAAATAACCAGCACAAATCACGAGCTTTCTGGAATTCATGGGTACGATTTTCGAAGCCCTCACAAAAGGATCTTAAGCCACGCCCACTTCGTGGGACGTAGGCCGAGCCCTAAAAACATGTTATTCTCGTGTGAAGCAAAACACTCTGCTAAACTCTAAACATTTAATAAAGTGTGTGCCTTGTGCAAAAGGCAACAGAAAGGAAAAATGGTGTTTAAACTTCTAATAAGCTCATGTCAACTTAACACTGTATATATGCAAGGCTCATCCCCACGACAGTTCCTTCATATTGAAAGGAGAGCATGTTTGCACACATGAAGACTAAAATAAAATCTCTAGTGCAAAATTATATATTTTAAAAGCTGGTAGAGATTTTTTGCTGAAATATATTAAAAGCAGTATAACACAAGTTTTAAAATGGTGCAATAGTAACATCCAGGGTGATTCTAACTTTTTTATAATTACTCAAGGAGTGTAAAAAATAAACATGTTGCCATAAATATCTACTTCCTGCTTGGTGCTGTCCAGCTAGAAAAACAGAGCTGAAGAAAGATAAGCAATGTTTCCTTTGCTCCTTTAATTATGCTCTGTGACCAAATCTGCCTTTCCCTTGCTCTGCTGGCTTTTTTGGCTGGGGCATTGTGATGTCAGAAATCAATTATAATTACAGTTGAGTTCTGACATAATTTCTTTATATTCAGAGGCTGAGTGTGTCACAAGCAAAGAAAGAGTGGTCCAAGCAACGCAGCGTTCGTCAATATCAACAATAAAGTTACAAAATTCCATTACGTTTTTTCAAAAACTGAATTTTGTCCCACTCTGAAAACCAATCCAAAATGTGTGAAATGGCAGAACAAAAGTCTGTATTTTTGCTGCAAATTGTGTTTTGGGATTTTGTGAAGTGGCAGGTCAATTCAATGTTGACTTTTATTAGTGAGGTAATTAAAAGTTAACGTTGGAAAAATAGATTTAAAGTAAAACCTTTACAAGTCGAGTGATGAATAAACACAGAGTGGCAGTTACATTCACAAGCATTTAACTAGTAATACCGCTTGTATTACTCCTGGTAAAACTGTAAATAAAGCTGTTTATTAATGATAAATAAATGTGCTCATTTAAAATGAGAGTGAGGGCGATGAATTGGAAGAACTGGAGACGAAACCAGTATATAACCAATAAAGGTAAAGATTTGGTTCAATTAAATGAAGAAAAGTCAAGAGCAAAAAAAGAGAAGGGAAATCGTTAAGATGGGGATGATAGGGTAGGGCAGGCGGGCAAAGGAAACGTGTTATGGCTCCACTGAGACAGAGCAGCAGACAACGGAGAGAGGTTGTAGAGCGGTAGGCTAATGGTTCTCCTAAGAACAGCAGAGGGTGTATGAGGGTGACCGTGGCTGGCACAGGGTTGATTGAAGCCAGACCAAGTGTATCTGGGTGCAGGGCCAGAACCGTCAGGGCCAGTAAATGGGTTTGGCAGAATAGCCATGGCAGCATAGGTCTGATCACTGGCAGAGTACAACTGAAGGCAAGATGAGGAATGTGGTTCACTAAAGGTGGGAAGATAGTGTTTATGGTCAACTGAGGGCTACCAACACGTCAGTAGAAGGAGATTGATAGACAAGGCATTCGATGCTGAGAAAGCATTCGATCGGGTGGTATGGAATGCATTATGGTGAATACTACGTAACAACGCATTACCAGATCGGTTTATAAACTGGATTAAGGCTTTATATATACCAACCCACAAGCTAAAGTAGCATATGCTAATCTGTATTCTAAAACATTCACAATACAATGTGGCACGAGGCAGGGGTGCCCATTATCTCCCTTGCTTTTTGCTCTTTATACTGAGCCTTTTATTGAAACTTTAAATCAAAATGGAGATATCACTCCACTTAGTAATGGTGCGTACCGACTCAAAAGCTGTTGCATACGCGAACGATATCGCGGTCTTTACATCAGACCCAGTAACTACTGTCTGTATTATACATGAAGAAGCTAACAATTTTGAGCGTTTCTCAGGATATAAGCTTAATATAAATAAAACACAAAGAGTACATAATTTACCACCTGACACATCTATCCTCGGTACTTGCACAGTGGCTACATATTTAGGTGTTAGGATCACCAAAAATGTGGACCAAATCTGGAAATTACACTATGAAACATTACTACAGACAGTGATGAAACAGTTTAAGAATTGGAATAAGTAGGCAATACCTATTATTGGTCGAATTAAGATAATTAAAATGAGTATTTTACCTAAATTTTTATATTTGTTCCGGGCAAGTCCGATACGGTTTCCCAATTACTTTTTTTGTAGATTAGAGGGCGCAATTAGTAGCTTTATTTGGGGCTATACAAAAAGCTTGCAGATAAACAAAATCTCTCAAGTTTTCTTATAAATTTGGTGGCTTGCAACTTCCTGATTTCAAATTGTATTTTTGGGCAGCATTTACAGGGCGCATACAAAGTCTTTTAACTGATAAACTCCCATATTATGGGCTTATTTTAGCTTTAGATAATGATAATCGTATGTTTTTGTATAGGATTAATGATCCTAACTATTATAAAAGAGTTCGATTTAAGACCATAAGGGACATTGTCTGTATCTGGAAGGAAATACTTGCTTTTTTTTCGCTTACTTTTGAGGATCTTGCTAGACATGAATATTCTAAATTATGGAATAATCCATCCCTTCCGAATATATTCCATGAAGTATCTGCTTCTAACTGGGCTAGATATGGTTTTGATAGATTGGGACAGCTATATGATCACTCTGGGTTTTCTACTTACTCATTGTTGCAACAATCTTTTGGTCTTCCATACCAGTAATTTTGTAAATACTTACAATATAGAGATTATTTTTTCAAACGAAAATTAGTGCATCTGCCACACTGTCATACAGTTCTTACCTGCCTCTTAAATCTTGCTTACAAAACTAGAATTAGTACAATGTACACGCATTTGTGGGGTGCTAGAAGTGCTGATCTCAGTGAATTAGCAAATAAATGGAGTCAGACTTTGAATATGGATATAGAAATATATGAAATTACAATAGCTTTAGATAAATTAAATATTTCAGTACATTCTGTTAGTTTAAAGCTGCAACAGTTTCGTACTATTTGCATGTTATATTATACTCCAGATAAAATAATAAAATGGCAACTTGCAATACCACTACCTGGCAGCGGGAGTACGGATGAAACAAGCTGTATTAAATGTGGTCAAAAGGCTGGCGACATCCTTCATATGTTTTATTTATGCCATAAACTATCAGATTTTTGGGGAAAAGTCACACATTATATTGGTCAACATTTGAACCTTGATTCAACTATATCCTTTAAAGAGATTATGTTGGGGTTTAAGATTTGTGATGAACCTTATATGGGATGTTTAATACCCATTTTATTAGTAACAGCCTGTCTCTGCATAGCTAGAGAGTGGATCCTTTCTAGCTCTCCTTCATTATTTGATTGGCTGTTTCTTATGAAGGATATTCTAAAACTCGATCCATTCGCTCAATGTTAAGATTCAATCGTATTTGGAATTTCCTTGAATGTTAGTATATGTTACCGAACTGAGGATGGTCTTAGATTGTCTGTGTATAAATATCTCTTCTTTTTGGGATCTTTCTTTTTGTGGTTACAACTTGTTTGTTTAAAAAAAGTTTTGTATGGCCTTTTCATTGAATGTATAATTTATGTCTGCTTTTCAATACTTGTCTGTACACCTCGCCAAAATAAAAATGGGATAAAAAAAAAGACAATGCATGGGCAGAGTGGGATCGTAAGCAGCAGAGTGGATGTGAGGGTCAAGTAAGTACCTGAGGGTAAGATATGTTTCTCAAATGTGAGAGGAATAGGAAAGAGTCTCTGAGGACGGACAGATGGCCCCTAAGGACAAGAATAAGGTCTCTGAGGTCAGATAGTGGTGGCTGAGGGCCAGCCTGAGATCACTTGCAGTTAGCTTAGGGTTTATGAGGACTGGCTTATGGTAATGTGAGCTCCAAAGTGCTATGCGCACCCTTTCTTTTACTTTAGAGCACTGTTGCATAGTTGGGTCTGCAAAATACTCAGGTCACTTTAGAGCTATGTACACCTATGTCACAAAGGCCAGACAATGGTCGAATCGTGTTCTCACACTAATCGGGCAATTAGAAGCACCTTCAGGCGCACTGCTGGTTGAGGAATAAAGTCCCCTTCGCTGCTGAGGCCTCCTGTTACCTCCAGTAAGCCCCACATAGGGGGTTTGCTGAGAGGTAGTCAGAGGTCACACCTCCTTTCTCCCCCACTCTCCAAACGCACCTCTCTGTGCACTGCTTGTGGGGAGATGAGGTCCGCTTGCCCCCTGAGGGCCTAAGGATTAAGTGGACTTCTTCCCCCAACCAGCAGTGTGCCAGGAGGCACATTTTCAGAGTGATGGAGGATTGGAGTGTGGCCTCTGATTACCTCTGAGCAGTGTATGTCTTACTGGAGGTAACAGGTGGGCTAGTTGCCCCCCAGGGACCCTAAAGAGCCCTGGGGACTTCATCCCCCAACTAGAAGCGCACCAGGAGGTGCGTTTGCAGAGTGGTAGAGAAAGGGGGCGGGCCACTAAACCCCTCTTAGCAAACCCACTGTGTGGGACTTGCTGGAAGTAACAGGAGGGGTAATTGGCCCCTAAAGGAGCCTCAATAGCCACGGGTACTTCATCCCCCTACTAGTAGCATACCAGGAGGTGCGTTTGCAGAGTGGTGGAAAAAATGGGCACAGCCTGCTATCAGTTCACAGCAATCCTGCTGTGTGGGACATACTGGAGGTAATATTAGGGGTAGTTGACCCCTAAGGGCATCCTCTGGGGCCAGCTACCCCTCCTGTTATCTCTAATAAGTCCCACACAGCGGTATTGCTAAGAGGTCTTCAGAGGCCTCGCCTCCTTTTCTGCCTTCCTGCAAATGTGGCTCATGGTGCACTACTAGTTGGGGAATGAAGTCCACTTTACTCTTGAGGGACCTTGGAGGCCAAGAAGGCCTCCTGGTACCTCCTGTTAGTCCTACACAGCAGGATTCCTGAAAGCTGGTTGGAGGCCCAGCCCCCTTTCTCCACCACTCTGCAAATTTGACTACTCGTTAAAAAACCATAGAAATTAATGGAAAAAACAAAGGTTCCAGAGACGTTATAGTTAGCAAATGGAATTTAAAAAGCCTTAGAAATTCACTGGAAACGCCAAACGTCATAGGTATTTTATAGTTGGTGGTCAGATTTCAGTCTTACAAAACCAGTGAAATTCAGCATTTATAGTTACCTGAGCAACTGAAACTTATGCCCCGTAATGCACTGCTTATGACCTCACATATTACATCCCTAATGACATGGTCAGTGACATCACTGATGACATCTCAAATGACATCACTGATGACATCATCCACAGAACCACTCACACACCTTCTCACACCCCCATACAACCTCTCATATGCCCACGAACACACCCATATAACCACTGACATACCCATTCACAGACCTATACAAGTACTCACACACCCACCACTCCTCCATAGAGCCACTCACACACCCACTCACTCACTTGCCCAGCCACTCACACAACCATTCATTCACCCATGCATCCACTCATACAATCAGTTACTCACCTATACAGCAAGCCACATAACCACATACTCACCCATGCAGCTACTCAAACACCAACTTATTTACCTACAAAGTCACACACCCACTCACTCACCCACCCACCCAATCAGCCTCTCAACACAGCCACTCACTCACCCATACACGCCCACATACACTAACTCACACAACCACTTACATATCCATTCCCACATGCATACAAGCACTCGCACAATACTGTACTTACCCATACAGCCATTCACACAGTCACTCACTGTCCAAACAGTCACTCACACACAAAGTCACTTAACAAAACACCTACTCATCAGCCACTCACTCATGATACAGCCATTTATATACCCAGTCACATACTCATACAGCCATTCAGACACCCATGCACACAATCAATATACACCCACTTACCCACTGATAGAGCCACTTACACCGTCACTCACCCACCAGTACAGCCTCTCACACAGCATCTCACTCACCCTCACAGCTACTCTCACAACCACTTATACACCCATACAGCCACTGACACACCCATACGCACAAGGATACATACAGTCACATAGCCACTTACCGCTTACCTCTGGGACGCCCTACTTTCCAGGTGATTTTTGTTTCTGTCGTCTGTCTGTTGCTGGGGATCTTACTCTACCCAGATGGACTTTGACTGACTTGGGCGTAGAATATAGTTTGCACTCATGGGGGCAGTCACTGCTACACAAAATCCACTATGGCGCCAGCAATTTGTACGTAATTCATGTACTCATACATATTACTCCATTCTGTACCTATGAATGTTCCGTGCCCTTACATAATGCCAGCTACTAGTATTACACTACTGAATTATGCATTAATAGACTGTTCTTCTTCAGATTGAATATTGTTTCTTACCTTTACGAGACATGGCTTTCCTTTGCATGTAGAATTAAAATTGTAAAGTAACAATGCTGATACTATGCAACTATGGCACCACTGCATTTGTATATAGTCCCGATATTCAGACAAACCCACAAGAAGAGTTATATCTTATAAATGAATTCCGAGATATTTTTATGCATTTCAATTATTATGTTGTTAATATGTCTGATAGAATGTATTTTGTTTAAGAGCATATTTAAAAATACTCCGCTACAAAATGGATGCCGTTTTACTTTTCTCAGCATTTAACCAGTCAAATTTGAATGGTGGTCCTTTGTCTATGTTTATTTACTACATATTTGGAGGTGAAAACAAGTATCCAGTGTGTGAGCAAAGGGACGGTGTTCTCCAAAAGCCTGATTTAATCTCTTGAGAGAGAGTGATTACTTAGTGTTCTCTACAAAAAACGTATGCCCTGTAAGCTTCGCTGGGACTCGCTCCATCTACCACGGGCTGAGTGGGGCGGAAAAAGCAATGTGTTGGAACAACATGTTTCAAGTTTCAAGTTTAGTTTTATTAATTTAGCACAGTTACTTAAAATCATTGCTATACACAATCTACTTTAGCACAGTTATAAAATTTAGCTTTTAGCACATTTATCGAATAACAACAAGACTAAAAGGCAGTTTTCCAGACATAGAGACCGATATGCTTATTGAGGCACAGCATTGTAGTTGCCTGTGTGAGCGTTTTGCTGTGCTTGGCCAGATAAAAATAATTAAGACAAAGAGTACTGGGCCAAAGGACGGAAAAAATCTCTAATGAGTCTTTGTGGGGGAGGGGGAAGAAGCATGGCAGCCAAGGGAGGTAATAGAAGATTGTCCAAAAGTCTCACAAATTTTCCAAACCTTGCGAGCACTTGAATGTCACAAGGCCGAGGCCTCCCAGCACGTCCTAGCGCCCCATTTTAAGAACAAGGGTTTCAAAAGAGACCTTCTGGGGGCTGCTAGTGCCGGGCAGCAGCACAGGAGATGCAGCCATGATTCAGAGTGGTATTTGCACAACCTGCAACCCCCCCCCTCGCTTGTTGGGCCCATTTGTTGAAGGCCATCGAGCGCAGGCCTAGAAGCCGCATAAACATTGTGTTCGTCCGAGCCACTTTGCTTAAATTTTCCTGGCAATGTGCTTGTGGAATCCCAGGAAGATACGAAGAGTTCAAGGGGAGCAGAATGGTTGATGCCTTTAGAGCCTGCAGATCCATGGACTGAGAAATAAGTTTGACTTGCTTATTGATGGTGCTTTTCCAGGCCGAGTATGGAATAGTGACTGAGAGGAGAGATGACTTGTCAATCTCTAACACTCTTATGGCCTTTACAATCTGGGTATTCCAGGGATTGCCAGGACTAGACAGGATTCCTTTTAGCTGGGATTTAAGAGTGTTATCACCTGCTTTTAGGGTCCTAATAAAATATTTCAGGATGTCGGCCTCGCAGTAAAGAGATTGTCTTTGTAGACCCAGCTCCAATCGAAGTCTTGCCCGCTAAATAAAACTTGGCAGGTGGAAATGTTTTTTATAGGTGGAGATTTGGGCGAGCTCGAGACTGGAAGAGCATGCACCAGGAAAGGCCTGGTGACCGTAGGTTAACGCAGTAAGTAGAATAGCTTTAGTCACCTTCAGGATGGCTTCTGCAGTGGGGCTGCTCAGAGTTTGGTTCAGCCGGGTCAGGGAGTATGTAATTGCACCTGCTCTCTTTTGCAAGGCGGCTACGTGAGCTGTGGGCCTGGACGTCTCGTTGAACCAAACTCCCAAGTAATTATATTTTACTATTGTGTTAATCCTGGCGGGCCCGATGTTCCATGCCAGCTTTTCTTGTTCTTGCATCTGCCAAATACCAGTACCTTTGTCTTTGCCTGGTTGATTTTCAGGGCGTTGGCGGTGTTATATGTATGAAGCGTACTTAATGCCCGTTGAAGACCCGATTTTGCTTGGTCCATTATTACAATATCATCTGCATATTGTAATATGTGAAGAGGCTTTTTAGCGGGTCCCAGTTTTGGTGGGAGAAGATTACTATTCTCCAAGAATGTACCGAGATCAGCTGTGTAGAGATTGAACAACAGCGGGGCAAGAACACAGCCTTGCTTTAGCCCATCTTCAACAGCAATACTTGAAGAAAGTGTCTTTGGGCCGGTTTTAATTCGCACCCATGTGTTCTTATGCAGGGAAATTAGTGCTCCTAGTAGGTCATGCGGAAACCCCCATTTGTTCAGCTTCCTCCACAAGATGTTCCGAGACACTTTGTCAAAAGCCGCGCTGTAGTCTATGAAGCAGCAATAGAGTGGAAGATGTTTTTTGTACTGCTTTTTGGCTTAGAGTGGCTAGAGTAATGATGTTATCTATTGTGGAGGCTGATGCCCTGAACCCAGTTTGGCAGTATGGTATTATGTTGTTTTCTTCGACCCATTTTTCAAGCAACCGAAGAAGACACCGAGCATATGCCTTTGCCTCCAGATCTAATAGGGCGATGAGGCGGTAGTTAGCCGGTGACGCAGGGTCTCCTTTCTTGAATATGGGGCATAGAGTCGAACCTAACCAAGAGTCTGGTAGCTGGTCTGTCGCGAACACGTTGTTGAATAGGGGAGTCAGAAGGTCCGCCCACTCTTCCGGGGCACTTTTAAATATCCCGGCGGGGAGTCTGTTGGGCCCTGGAGCTCCGTCTTTTTTCATGGCTCGCAGATACTTGGCAACCTCGGCTGCAGTGGTCAGTACGAAAGTTTCTATTTGAATGGAAGCAGCGCGATCTCTTAATTCTATCACTGCGGGGTCCCCAGAATCACTGCGATAAAGATCGGAAACATGCAGGGCCCATGCTTCTTCACAGACTGCGTTTCCTCTCGTCTTGTTGCTGGAGCGGAGTTTGTTCATATGATTCCAAAACTGGGACTGATTTTTGCCCTTAAGAAGGGCAAACTTTTTTACCCACTCGGACTGTTCTTTGAGTCTCTTGGTCTCCCATAAGGATTTCTTATAGGTCGTCCGCAGCAATGCCACCTTTTTGGCAGTATGTACGGTTCCAATTAGTTTGTGCTGACGGACGGCCTTCCTGAGGGTCTTTCGTTGGGAGGCTAACAATGGGTCATGGGTTTGCTTCAAATGTGGCCCAAGTGTTCTATGATGAACCGCGGGCCCTGCCAGAAGATCCTGTAGCTTAGCAATGGCGTTATCCCACTGGTAGTGTGATTCTGTCGGGGCTCTGAGTCTGAGGTTAAGTGTTTCGCCCTTGAGCCAGGTTCCCACCTTGGCAGATCCCTGTGAGTCTCATTTAATTCTTCTAACCATGGTGTGCAAATCAGCCCGCGTTGAGTACCCCACGTCTGTTGTTTCGAGGGCGACTTGCACTCGCAGGTCCAGTGTGGCCATTATGGGGTTATGGTCACTCTCCAAACGATAGGGAATTTCCAACCTGGCAAGACGATTGCCCAGAAGCGGTGAAAGAAAAATGTAATCGATAGTTGAGATTCTCCTGAATGTTGGCAAGAAATGAGCGTCCGGGTGAAGTTCCAGCGAGATTTGCTGAGCCGAGCGGAAGTTATGGGTTGTTAGAAAAGTGATCATTGCTTCTTGCTCTTTGTTTTTCCTTGCTAAGAGGCCGTTGGTTGCGAGGTCTTTGATGTTAAAGTCTCATAGTAGTAGTACCTCCGTAGATGCAAATTCCGCTAAAAGGTCTTCCAGTTATTTTATCATTAGATCCGTTGCAGTTGATTTTGCGGTTTTTGCTGTATTATGATAAATGTTAATTAGGAGGATAGAGCGTGCCCTGCCTGAAAATGACAGACCGGTAATCAGGACCGTCTGCCCTGCCGTCAGGTTCTGAGGGATAGGTGTGGCCGTTATCTTGCATCTGTGACTGATGAAAATGGAGAGGCCCCCTGAGGGTCTTCCATAAGAATTGACCTTGGCGGCCGGTTCAAAAAGTTCATGGTAGCCAAGCAGAGGCGATGGAGATAGAGACCAGGTCTCCTGAAAACAAATTATGTCGCTTTCGTTCAGGGATTCAATGGCTGATTTTGAAGCAAGGGTTGACTTTAGCCCGCTCGTGTTCCAAGATGTGATAATTAGTTTGGAATCGGGCCAGTTGGTGTTCTTGTTAGGAGGATCGCTGTTGTTGAGCGAAATTGATTGACGGCTCTGGGACAAAGTCTCCGTAGCGCATGTCGTTGGCATGGGCGACAAGGCGATTAAATTTGCAGCTTATCATACGTTGATTTTTATAGCATGCAATGTTTAGATTGTCATCTTTCGACGCTTCTGGAAGCCAGGCATGGGTTGCGCCCCGGGACCCCTTCAGTACGCTGGTGAGCTGTTTCGCAGGGGCCTGTGGGAGAAGAACGAGGGGGTATTTTTGTTGAGTGGGAACCCATATTTCAATGCCCCAGTTTTCAAATTGATTGGCTTCCTTAAAAATTGCATTCCTAATGGATTCCTGGGACCACATTGTAATGGTGGCCTCTGAGCCCCCTTTCCCTGGTATTGTGGAGAACTTGACTGATGTAAGGTCTGAGGAGGTGGCCCCGGCCAGTGCTGGAATGCAGTTGAATAGGCGGAGGAGGTTGCGTCTGTTAAGAGTGTCATGTGGGCCCTTGTGCTCGTAGTGTGGATAAAAGACTAGTTCTGCTCTCTTTTCCGGGCTCTGGTGATCCTGACTCCTGGCTGTTCCAGGTAAAGAAGCTGTCGCCATCAGGAGTTGGGAGCGAGCTTCAGATGGATAAATAGTCCCCCCCGATTGACTTGTCATTCCCGAGACTCGTGGCACTTGAGGCGAAAAATGCCTCTGCGGCTGCATGTGGAAGTCCCAACAGGCTTTAGTTGGGCCTTCTAATCGATAGGACGCACCGCGGTCTGTTGCATTGCCCACTGTTGAGCTGTGAAGATCCGTGTTCGTGGTTTCTGCCAATCCCTGCGATTTAGGTGGACTATTCCGGACTTCCACTATTGCTTCAGTGATCTGTACAAGGTTATTCTGGTTCCCAGCACTGTAATCTTTGGTATTTATTCCTGTAGATTTGTTTGGCAGTAATACGTTTACTGTGGTTGTGATGTGCGCTTCTGAGGCTTTTGTGATCCCGGGACTGCCCAGGGTTGATGACCCGGGCTGTTAGCTGGAGTCCATTGAGCTCGCGGGTGTCGTACTTTTCTCGATGTTTTTTATTTCGGGTTTTACAAGTGGGTTGAAAATGGGGAAGTAGGGGAGACCCCCCGATTTATTAACTGGGAGACTTGGCGCCGCTAACCCTTCAAGCCCCGCTCTTTTTTTCAGTAAGCGTTGTTTTTTTTATTGTTTTTTATGTTTTTTTCTCTCCCTCCTTGACAGTGAAGTTTTCATTGGAGGCTTAGAAACACAATGAGTCGGGCCCATGTGGGTACTGTGGGAGCGATCGGATCGCATGGTTGATACTTGCGTCGATGAGGTTTCAGTGAGTTCCAAGCCCGCTATGAGCTAGCCGGGGGTGGTCCCTGATGAAAGGCTGGCCGAACTTTTGGGAACTTGGTCGGCACGAGGGGGTGTGTTTTTTCTCACAGAGCATGGGCCGGCTAGTGAGGCGGAGCGTAAAGGGTCTTCAAGGATAGATGGTGTTTGAAGCTCTTGCATGGGCGTGGTCTGAGATGTTCCTTGACTGATGCTGTGGCACTCTACGCTGTTCAAGATTGCGCCCAGGATTTCGGGGAGGAACGAGAGATTGTTGATTATTGGGCTGCAGGAGCAAGGATTCCGATTGCCCATTGTCCCTGCCAAGCCTTCGAGGGTGCATAACCTGGAGCCCAAGTCCGACAGTGCTGAGGCCAGAGTTTGCATTAGATCGATCTGCAGCTCCATTTTCTGCGACTGCCATAGCATAGCCTTGGCAATCGCGTCTTGTTTGGCATGGAGGGAAGTCAGTGAGACCGAAATAGAGTTTATGGGATCCGACAAAATGAACACGGATGATTCCTGGTCATCTGGAGGGATTCTGAAGAAGTTTGAGGAGGGGCTAAAGCCCGGTGAGTGGGCGAGTGATTCTTCAATTCGACTTTCTAAGGAGGCCAGGAATCGGTTGGATAGTGTGTGAGATAATGAGGGGCCATCATTTTTTTGGGTTTTGTTTGAAGGTGGGGGGTCGTTCTGGCTAGTTGAGGGGGCCCCTGAGCATGCACTTGGGCTGCGTTGTAATAGAGCCTTCGGTGTTAGGTCTGCAATGTAGCAGTTATCAGTGTATTCGGACGGTGTTAACGGAACTCTGCCATAGACTTGGGCTTGGACTTCCAGCTTAGTCGCGTTGTTTAAAATCGTGATGTTTGTAGAGTCTGAGCTGAAGACTGGTGAGGATGGATTTCCTGGAGCTGCAGAGAAGGCGCTCAGTGAGAGAAGAGAACTGTCATGAGTCGTGACGGCAACCTCCTGGGAGAGGATGAGCAGCTGATGTGTCTTATGAAGTGACTCATGGAGTATCTCGTGAGTGATGGAGGAATCGGGTGAGGATAGAGAGGGTTTCTCCGGGGTTGAGTTTTTAACGTAGGCAAGTCGGGAGAGCAGTGGTTATCAGTCTGGCCGTCAGCTTTTAAGTCTGTATCCTGCTGAGATGATTGGGTAGAGGAGAAGCCCTTTTGGACAAGGGTTTTAATTAAGAAGTCGCTAATCCGAGGTTGCGATTGCGATTGTGATGATAGGCCGCCTGTGTTTGACATTTTGTTTTGGGGTGGTGGCGACTCCTGTTGAGCCCCGCCGGGGGAGGCGGAGCGGAGGGTAATGCCTTTCCTCCGTGGAAGTCTTCTGAGTTGCTTGGGATTTTCCATGGCGAGCCCGCAAGGTATTAATCGCCGGTTTAGCGGGGGGGGACTACACTCCTCCTGACCTGTCAAGAGTGGTAGGTGGTAAGTGCACAGAGGTGGAGGAAGAGAGCCAGATAACAGGGACCAGGGCAGGGCTTCTCACCTATTAGCTGGTGGTCCCCCTCGAGCTTGGCGGGGGCTTGATGGCGGTGTGGCGTCTCCCCTTAACACCGGGTCTTGCCCTTCCGGTTCGTCCTGTACACAGATAACACTTTAAGCCGCTTAAACCCCCGTAGTAGTCAGCTGCTTCCCACGGCACCGCGGCACGGTACCGCGGCACGGCACCGCAGCACACCCGGGCTCTCCTTATCCTGCCTCGGCCAGGTGTCAGGCACCACTATCCGCGGCTCTGAAATGAGGCGGGACAGGTCAGCCGAGCTCGCTGTAGTTAACCGTGAAAAATAGAGGTCTGGCCAGGTGAGCGGAACCGCTACTACTGTTGCTGTTGTGGCGATTGTAGATCCAGCAGACAGAGGAATTGTCCGATGGTGATCCAAAAGCCCCCCCGCAATAACCAGGTCCTGGGGCCTGGGGCCTGGGCGAGGGCGGCGGAGGTATAGCCCAGAAGCTACGGTGGAGGGGGAGATGTTATGGCGAGGTCCGCAGCTTCAGCTTCGGCTTCCGTAGCTTCGATAGCGTCGGCGGGGGGATATCGACGGGCAGTGTCCAACGAGTGATTCCCACGGTCCCCCAGCTGTACGGTATTTTCTCTGGGCTAGGTAGGGCAAATCGTATCTCACGGCAGCCGTACCCCCGACAACCGGTGGCCCCGCAGCCCCCGTGGCCCAGTAGCCCGTTTTCCTGCGGTGGCCTGTGCGTTCAGCTCAGCTCTGTCTGGCGTTCTGCAGATCTCGCCTCTCGGCTCTCCGGTGCTCTCTGGTGCTCTCAGGCGGCCGCACAGGGAAACGTCACAGCAGACTTCAGAACTCAAGGTGCTGAGTGCAGGGAGAGGCGCTGGATACTCCTGTACTCCTGCACTCCTGCAGCTTACCGCTTTCCGCTTAGCCCCAGACCTTCTCTCCTAATTGCCGGATGGCAGAGGCTGTGGCTGCGGTAGTTGCGGTAGCGAGGGCTGTTCCGAGGGACTGGGACGGGTGTGCCGCTGTGATTCGCCTGCTCACCTTACTCCCTCCCTCTGCCTGCAACGTCCGAAATTGGCTCCGCAGCTCCCGGCTGACAACCGCCTTCCAGGGTTCTCTCTGCGGCTTGTCAGCAACTTCGCCAACTTCCCCGACTTCCTCGCTGTGGAGCTGCCGCAGAGTCAATAGCTGCCGGTAGCAGCCGCGCTTCCTCTGAGTGCCACAAACGTCAGGGCGCCTCTTCACCTCTCCGACTCCCACTCGATGGCTTGACGCAGCAGCCCGGTGTTTGGTGTTCGGTAAGCTCCACCGACCGGGCTCAATTAGTTGGTTGTTTTCTCAGAGCTCAGTGATCGGCTCGTTGCTTGTAGCTCGTGACTCGCATCGGCAGCTTTTCCGACACCGCACCAGCGCGGCTCCCAAACGGCTCCCAAACGGCTCAAAGCAGCAGCTCTTCCTCCTCGCTTCCGGTCAGAGAACCAAGCATTGATGTGCCATATATGTTGGAACAACATATAAATGCATATATACATATATATGCATATATACATATATATGCATAATGGAACAATAGTTTACTCACTTCACATCAATAATTTTCTAACTTCACTGTGCGCGAGGGCATTCTGCTCTTTCACCAGAGGCACAACCACAACGTTGTTCCCTTTGGTGCAAGCCCTACTATGGCAATGCGGGTTTTTGAGACAAAAAATATTTTTGCTTTTAGATAATTTTTCAATATTGTCGAGGGAGCTCAGTAGCTACCTCAACAACCTTTATAAAAACCATGACAAAACAAGTATTGTCACAGCCAAAAGGCTAGCAGCAAATGGTCCTGGGGGACCTCAACTTCCACCTGGAGAACAACAACGACCGCAACACCACCACCCAGCTGGACAATCTCGCCAACCTCGGTCTCAAGCAGCTGGTGACCACTCCCACCCACTACGCCGGACATACACTCGACCCCGTCTTCTCATCCAGCAAGGACATCGCCTTCAGCCACGCCACCGGACTCCACTGGACGGACCACAGCTGCGTCTACTTCAGCTTCAGAAGGACCACGATCCACCACCACCAACTACAGGTTGCACGAAGAAGCTGGAACAAGATCACAGCCGACCAGCTCGCGACTTCCCTGAGCATGCACCCTCCCACCAGCGCAACGAACCCAAGCCAGGCGGTCACCAACCTCGCGAAGTGGATCAGCAACTGCGCAGACGACCTCGCCTCTCTGAAGACCCCGCCTAGCAGACCCGGTAGCAAGAAAGCCCCATGGTTCACCGACGAACTCAAGAGCTCCAAGAAGAACTGCCGAGCCCTCGAGAAAGCCTGGCGCAGAGATCCAACGCCAAACAACATGACTGCCCTCAAGCTCGCCACCCGAAAACACCACCAACTGATCCACGCCACCAAGAAAACTGCTTTCAAAGAATGACTGGACAACAACGCCCAAAACAGCAAGGAACTCTTCAACATCGTCAAAGAGCTCTCCAACCCCAACGCCGGAAACAACGACATCACCCCTTCGCAAGACCTCTGCAACTCCCTCGCCTCCTACTTCCACAACAAGATCATGGACATACACAACAGCTTCAGCTCCCAACCGACGCACGCCACGACCGAACCACCGCCCTCCACCACCACCCTCCGTGCCTGGACCCCGATCAGCACCGAAGACACCATCCGCACGATGAACTCCATCCACTCCGGATCTCCGACGGACCCCTGCCCTCACCACGTCTTCAACAAGGCCGACGCCGTCATCGCACCCCACCTGCGGGACATCATTAACACCTCCTTCGACACCGCTACCTTCCCGGAGAGCTGGAAGCACGCCGAACTCAGCGCTCTACTCAAGAAGCCATCAGCCGACCCCTCCGACCTCAAGAACTACTGCCCCATTTCGCTGCTCCCGTTTCCTACAAAAGTAATCGAGAAGACCGTCAACAAGCAGCTGGCCGCCTTCCTCGAGACGAACGGATCCCTCGACATCTCGCAGTCTGGCTTCCGGGCCAACCACAGCACGGAGACCGCCCTGATCGCAGCTACCGATGACATCCGAGCCCTGCTCGACAACGGAGAAACAGCGGCCCTCATCCTCCTAGACCTCTCCGCGGCCTTCGACACTGTCTGCCACCGTACCCTAGCGCAGCGCCTCAGCAACGTCGGAATCCAGGAGAAGGCACTGGAATGGATCATCTCGTTCCTCGCCGGAAGGACACAGAGAGTCCGCCTCCCCCCGTTCACATCAGAAGCCACTGAAGTCATCTGCGGCGTTCCTCAAGGCTCCTCGCTCAGCCCAACCCTCTTCAACGTCTACATGAGCCCCCTCGCAGCCATCGCACGCCAACACAACCTCAACATCATCTCCTACGCCGACGACACCCAGCTGATCCTCTCCCTCACCAACGACCCCGCCACCGCCAGAGCCAACCTACACGAAGGGATGAAAGACGTAGCCGAATGGATGACGACCAGCCGCCTGAAACTGAACTCAGACAAGACGGAAGTTCTCATCCTGGGATCCTCACCCTCCGCCTGGGACGACTCCTGGTGACCCCCCGCCCTAGGCAGCGCACCCAAACCAACAGACCACGCACGCAACCTGGGCTTCATCCTGGACTCCTCCCTCTCCATGACCAGACAAGTCAACGCCGTCTCCTCGTCATGCTTCACCATCCTGCGCATGCTACGTAAGATCTTCCGATGGATCCCCACCGAGACCAGGAAGATGGTCACCCAGGCCCTCGTCACCAGCCGCCTGGACTACGGCAACTCCCTCTACGCCGGAACCACCGCCAAACTCCAGAAGAGACTCCAGCGGATCCAGAACGCCTCAGCACGACTCATCCTGAACATCCCCCGTCGCAGTCACATCTCCGGACACCTGAAAGATCTGCACTGGCTACCGGTCAACAAGAGAATCACCTTCCGTCTCCTCACCCACGCACACAAGGCCCTACACAACCAAGGCCCAGGATACCTCAACAGCCGCCTCAACTTCTACGCTCCCACACGCCAACTTCGCTCGACTGGCCACGCCCTCGCCGCCGTCCCCCGCATCCGAAGAGCCACCACAGGAGGAAGGTCCTTCTCCTACCTGGCCGCCAAGACCTGGAACTCCCTCCCGAACCACCTCCGACTGACCCAGGACCACCTCGCCTTCAGGAAACAGCTCAAGACCTGGCTGTTCGAACAGTAGCGGACATCCCCTCCCCCAGCGCCTTGAGACCCACCGGGTGAGTAGTGCGCTTTATAAATGCTGTGATTGATTGATTGATTGATTGATAGATCTATTGTCTTTGCCAATGCTTGTTTAGCATTGTGGCCCCCATCTCTTTGAGGGATAGGCTCATTGCTGGCACATCGAGAAAGCAAATGCTGAGAGAGAAGTTAGCTGTTCCTTGCAGTCCTTCCTTTCCGCATTCTCACCTGTTCACAAAGATTCAGAGAAGGAAATATGTGTTAATAAATTCTGGCGAGGAAAGTATCACTGCGAAAAGTTCCTTTGTGCTCTTCTGGATTGATTCATCCAGCCCAACACAAACACATGGACGGGTAGCACTGAAGACACTGCTCAAACACTCTGCTATACTGCAGCACTGGCACGGATACATCTGCACCCTCCCCCTCCCGTCCCCCCTCCCCCCCCACACACACACACACACACTTTGCCTTACTAAATGAAAAATCCTTGGCTCGCTGTAATAACTTCATAAAGAAAATCATTTCAGGGTCGATTTAAAAGTTGGATTGTTGAAAGAGAAAACACATTGAATGTTGCTCAACCTGTTGACTGTCAAATGTGACAAGCAGGAACGCACTTCTTCATAAAAAGTAAATGCCATAATTCACTTTCAAATGAATTACACTATGTTGAAACAGTTTTTTCTAGATTTTAAATCTTAATGAAGTCAAATACTATAATATTTTTTAAATATCAATCATGCAGCCATGCTTTTTTGAATCTTGCATTTAAACTTCTTATTGCAGGCCCAATGATGGTTCAGGAAACATTTGAACATACGCCAGGTACAGGGTCGAACTCGCATTATTTGCAATGGAATGCAGCAGCGTGGACCTGTTAGGAGGGGAAAGAATGTTGGAGGGCCGCCGAGGCGGGAGAGTGCTGCCTGATCCCTGACTAATTTGTTTGGACATAAATCACGCTGAAGTGACACACTGTCTTCATGTATAGAAACTCGCTCTATAAAGAAGAAAGATTTTGAAATTCGGAATTACTCACAAGGGAATTTAATAAAATATAAAAGTAAGTTAGTCAGCCGATGCTTTGCTTAGAAAAGTGTCCTGATGTTTATAACGTGGACACATGTAAACAAATTTGAATAGCTACGTTTACTTTGAATTATAGATATCACCCTCTCTCAAACTACGCAAATATTCGAAAGTGAATTTCTAGATAAAAATATGTAGGAAAAAAATATTATGAAACACCTTAGTGTGACTTATTTTATGGTCAAGGCCAATTTGCCTCCCGGGGACCTTCGATTGTAGTTCTTAGGTATGGAGGACTCTCGTGTGTGACTGTCCACTGCCATGGTTTCCTCTCAGTCTACATTTTCCATCAGGCAGTGACAATGGCAGAATACCACCAAGGTTAGAAGGCTTCATCTTAACGGTGGTGACCCCAACCAGTCTTGGGAGCTCGTGCACAAGTTTCTAATCAGTGATTTAAGGAGATCAGTGATTTAGAGAATGTTGGGCTATTGCCACAGCCCCAAACAGTGTAGGATGTGAACGGCTTATTTTTTGATAATTTCATTGAAAGGAGGTTGACATTACCACCTTCAAATCACCAATTATCCACAATTCATCGAAGCATCAACCTTTACTTGGAATATCACATAAAGATTAGTGCGGCATATCCTAATAATATTCTTCCACAACGATAATTCCAGAAAGGAACAGTGGACACTGAAGGAAATATGAGGGAGAAATAGGTGAAAGTTGAGGGATTGAGTAAAATGAACAACCTCAAACATCAGTAGGAACCTAAGCTCCTACCTCCACAACCCTCCCTCCAAGCAAGTGTCCCCAGCTCATCATACATTGCTCACAAAGTATTCCTTATGATCAGCAGGGCGACCCCACAACCACATTGCATTCAAACGGTGCTGTCTTTTCCCAGTCTCTACATTAAGATTGTCCTGAAAGGTTGTAGTAGAGTCTATCTCCAAGAAGAAATAACATTATTGCTGATGCACCTTCGTACTTCTCATTGGGAAGCCCACGTAGCTGTGATCCATTTGCCTTCCATCATTTTCTTTTAGGATAGACTCAACAATGCTGAATTCACATACGATTAAGGTAGAATCCTACCTTATCCCACACCACCCACAAATTTTTTGACAGCAGACTGCACGCAGATGTAGCCAACCCCTGCTCTAATTCAAATGGTGTCCCCAGCAAGTCTTCCAGTCAGCCACGGCTGGTAGTAGGTGTAACTGCAGGGCGGTGACGTGGGGAGGGGGAGGGGTAGGATGGGGGGTAGTAATGTATAAATTACGGACTTTAATAGGTAAGTAAACATATAAATAAATAAAACGAATTTCGTTGTGTGCACTGCATCACCAAATGCGATGCAGTGCGTGCAACGAAATTCGTTTTATTTATTTATATGTTTATGTACCCATACATTACTACACCCCACCCTGCCCCTCCCCCTCCCCACGTCACCGCCCTGCAGTTACACCTGCTACCGGCTGTGGCTGCTTCCAGTGCTGGAGTGATCTCTGTTACTAATGAACCTGCAGGATCTGAGAGGGGTACCCGTGACACCCTGAGATGCACTCTTTTTTGCAGATTGTCCAGAAGTTTGATTTTCTCTTCCAATTTAGCTACTCCTTCAATGACTCACAAAAGTTGCTGGGTCTCCAATCGCACCCTCTGCAATGTCTATATTGATCATGTTCCACCATGTTATCTTTATCAGTCAGGCTCTTTTGCTTTTCTTCTAAAAACCTATACAGTAGCCTCAACCTTGTTTGTGTTTGCTGCAACACCATCATATAGTGAATTAACAAATGCAAGAAGTTTTTTTCTCCACTTATGAAGGGGTCTCCTCCAACAAATCCTCAGAAGCCTTAAGGTGGCTCCCTGAGGCATAAAAACCTTTTCTCTCTGTGTCCTCCTATCAGCATTGGCACCGCTTTAACAAAAGCCAATTGCATTACTCAGGTAAGCCATCGACAATTTTGTATTTTTTTGGCATAATGTGCTTCATGCTCCCTAACTGTTCTACCTCACCTTGATTTTTCTTTTTTGCCTTGAATGTTGCATTGCTGGCTACTAAATTAGTCACACTATAGCACATAGCACGTTGCCTCTTAGTATTATTCTGATCTGTTTTATCAGTGTTTCCTCTCCTCCTACCTTTCACCTCCTCCTCCCATTTCGCTCTATTACTTGGTTTCCTCAACCAGCGGACCACCACTTCATTTGCTCCTACCCAATTGTGCTGACTCAGACTACAGTCTCAACCCGTCTCAAGCCACCTCAAAACAAGGCCTGTGTCCCTGTTTTAGGGCTAATTTCCCACTCACAGACTATTCTCCTGCCCCCTTACCATTCTCCCCCCGGCACCCCACTCCAATCTCCCACCCTCACAACTTGCTCTTGCCCCGTGACCATCCTAACTGTATTACCATGCCTCCTCTCAATCATTCCCTTACTGCATTGGACTCTCTCATCACTAGGCATGACCCCACCTCCTGGTTTTATCATCTACCCACCCAACCTCGCTAAAAATGCTAAGAAGAATTTTAAACATAAACTATTAATACGTCACAAAGAAATCTTATTTGTTGATAATTATCTTAGCCACACCTCCAATTATTCAAACCAACTACATCTTTTACTCCAAACGTCCCTCTAAATGGAAAAGTATCTTCCTCCACCACCTCCCCATATCAAAAACTTGCAAAATCCCATATGGTTTGAAATTGTTCACCACCCCTTCCTCCACATACCCTGGGGAAATCGACATCTCTATTTTCAAATCCAGAAATATCCTCATACAAGTCTCTGAAAACCACCTCACCACCTTTGAGCACCACTTTAGCACCTTAGCCTACCTACTTTCCACTCCTTCCCATAACCCGTCAGCCCTGCAATCACATGAAGCTCTCCCGTCCTCGCCCCTTGTGATGCCAAACTCTCCGCTCTCTGATCCTGCTACTACCAATGTAGCCTCCTAATCCCAGACTTCTCTTCTCCCTGTCCCCTTGGCATCTTCTCTTAAGCTTGACAATCCCACACCACACTTAGCCACCCAACCCACCTCCCCCCTCGCCTCATGTGCCTCTCCCCCTTCTTATGATTTGCCTATAACTCACTCTGCCACCCTAACCTTCTCTCCCCCTCTTGACTTTTCCCTACCCAACCCTAACCTCTCCCTTCTCCCCTCTCTTTCCTCCCAGCCCCCTCACATTGAACCCCCTATTGCCCCGCCATGGACACCACTCTCTTGTTATCTAATTGACCCCCACCCCTATAGGCAAGATGGCTCCCCTCCTCACTTTCCCCATGCTCCCTCATCTTCCCATAACTCCCATCAGACCCCTTTGTTTACTGGCTCTCTCCCTACAATTCACCCTCAGGCTATCATCCAGAACACCCCTCACTACCGGCCACCTGGGTTCCCTCCATGTCCACATCCTAGTCCTCTCTCCCCATCTAACTTGGGTCATGCTCCTCCACCCCCATCCTCCTGGCCCCCTTACCTTCCTCGCTTTTATCCCAGTCACTTCTTAATATAGAACTCCACCTCTCCTCTCAATCCTGACGTTGGAACTCTCATCTCTCAGGAAAGACCTTAACGCCCTTTCCTCAGCTAACTTCGCCAATCACACCTATAGCATGGACTCCGTTCAAACCAACACTACATTCCCTCTTCAAGGGAGTACATCCCTTTACGGTCTTTCCCCAGGGGGACCGCCTCATGATAACTGTTCTCTAAGACCTTCGTAAGCCATCGCTCCTCCCCTGACCTCTTGGAACTAAATAACTCCTACCCTCCTATCCCCATTACAACTGACCCTCTTGCTCTTCACTCTACTATTCCTGGGAAGAAACCGTACCCCCACCTCCCCAGTTTCGCCCAGACCTCCGCCACAACTTACTACAATCCATTGTTGCCCCCCCGCAAACAAAAATTCCTAAACCCCTCAACTGCATGCTGGTCAACTGCCGATTGGCTTCCCGACATGCCACAGAAATCTCGGAAACCATCCTTAGCGAAGCCATTGACATCGCATTTCTCACGGAAACATGGCTCAAGGCCTACTCTTCATCTATTCTTGACCTGCTCGCTCCCCTGGGTTACTCCATCCTTAGAAAGGACAGGCTTGACAAAATTGGAGGGGGCCTAGCCATTATCTATAAAGAAGATCTCAAACACTCCCCTGTTCAGAACTCCGATCATGCTACTTTTGAATACATCAGAGCGGAGCTTAGATTTCAGGGTTTTCCTCCTATTCACCTTCATAATATCTACCATCCCCCTGGTGACTCTCAGCACTTCGTGGAGGAATTGTTAGACGTTCTTATCCAATCCTCTATCTCCAAGTCCAAAAACCTCTTCCTTGGAGACTTTACCACCTCCTCAATGATCTACTCGACATGAATGACTTAAAACAACTCTGCCAATCGCCAACACATTCCAAAGGACCCACCCTTGACGCTATCATCTCAAGCAAGGATATGGCGTCCTTGTCCCACATTGTCCCTATTGACTGGTCTGACCATCACCTTATTCTCTTCACGATTCCCAGCGCCGTACCACCCCCTTCCCCTAGAATCATCAAACATAGGAAATTAACCAGAAATCTTCACCTGCTTCCTCCAGGCGAACTGAAGACTAAGATCAAAGCACAACTACAACTTACTCCCCCCTCCCAAAATACAAATGACCTGGCCGAACACTACGCGATAGAAAAAGGGATGATGGACGGAGCGTTTGAACAAATCAAACACTCACCCCCAGTCAACTGATCTGGGTTTAATCCATCACCATTCTTTAGTTCACTCAGCCACCCTAGTTCAGACATGGCTATATGCAAATCAGTCTGACCCTGTGCCTCATGGGAACAGTCCAGCCCGAACTGCCAAGCCATGTCTTCCCTGGACCGGAAACAAGCATCCTGGGACCGGTTTCGGATTCATAATCCTCATCAGCCAGGCTATCTTGAATCCAGTGGCCAAGTGAACAAGGGACTCACGTCTGAGCATACCCTGCCACACTTAGGGCGAACAAAACGATACAAAAAGGGATGATGGACGGAGCGTTTGAACAAATCAAACACTCACCCCCAGTCAACTGATCTGGGTTTAATCCATCACCATTCTTTAGTTCACTCAGCCACCCTAGTTCAGACATGGCTATATGCAAATCAGTCTGACCCTGTGCCTCCTGGGAACAGTCTAGCCCGAACTGCCAAGCCAGATGCTCCGTCCATCACCACCCCCTTTTGTACCGTTTTTGGCCGCCATAAGTGTGGCAGGGTATGCTCAGACGGGAGTCCCTTGCTCACTTTGCCACTGGATTCAAGCAAGCCGGGCTGAAGACGGCTGGAATGCCAGAAACCGGTCCTCGGAAGCTTGTTTCCGGTCCAGGGAAGGCATGGCTTGGCAGTTCGGGCTGGACTGTTCCCATGAGGCACAGGGTCAGACTGATTTGCATATAGCCATGTCCGAACTGGGGTGGCAGAGTGGGCTAAAGAACGGTGATGGATTAAACCCAGATCTTTTGACTGGGTGTGAGTGTTTGATTGATTCAGATGCTCTGTCCATCACCACCCCCTTTTGTACCGCTTCTGGCCGAACACTACAACACATCCATCATGGAGGTCCTTGACCAAATTGCTCCAGCCAAATTAAAACTGCAAAAACACAACCCCGCCAAATCCTGGTTCAATGCTGATCTCAACAATGAGAGACGCACTCTTAGGCTAACCAAACGCACGTGGAGACAACACTCTTCCCCATCAAATCTTGCTCGCCTCAGAGGGATGTATGACGTTACAACGCAGGCTATTACAACGCCTGCCTTTACAACGCGGTTTTTACATCGCATACCATTACAACGCATAGCGCTTTTGGGTGTTGGATAGTGAATAGTTTAATTTACTATTCCAACTCCAGTCCCCGTGGACACTAGGGAAGGTTATTGGATAGTAAATTAACCTATTCCCTATCCCAGAGCGCCCCCAGCGCAATGCGTTGTAATAGTTTGCGTTGTAATGACCGCGTTGTAATGGTAGTGCGTTGTAAAAGTTTCGTTGTAAGTGATGTTTACCGCCTCAGAGCTGCAAGGGCTAAATACAAAAAACATATCCTCAATGAAAAAGCCGCATTATTCCGCGCACAACTCAACCGGGCTAAAAATCCACCCAGAGAACTATTTAGCATTGTCAAAAAGCAAAGAGCTTCCACCTCCCCCTCCCCAAATTGCTGGCCTCTATTGAAAGACGTGACGAAATTGCGACCATCTTTTCTGAAAAAATCGCCAAGATTGATCAATCCTTTACCTTACCCCCACATAGAACTTCACCCCTCTTTCACATTCCCTCCAAGATTCCTTTCACAACTTCTCTTTCTCCGGAGTCTGTTCATCACCCTGTTGCTGTCGCCCCTCCGGAACTCTTCATCCCCAACCCCCAGCTAAAAAATAATGCACCTTGGCTTAACTTCAGCCCAGTTACTGAACTTAAAGTCCTCCCCATCATCTCCAAGCTTAAACCTTCCTCTCATACCATGGACCCTCTTCCTGCTAACCTTATTCAAGATTTAAAACACATAATTGCACCTTATTGGACCACCATCATCAACTCCTCCTTGACCACGGGCTGTGTCCCTGCTTCCCTCCAGCTTGGCCAAATCACTCACACCCTAAAAAACGCTACAGCTGACCCCAACGACCTTAATAATATGCGACCTATCTCCAACCTTCCTCTTCTTTCCAAGGCCCTCAAAAAATTTGCCCAGCTCCAATTGGACAAGCACATAGACTCTTTCAACCTCTTGGACACATTACAGTCAGGCTTTAGAAAGGGCTGCAGGACTGAAACTGCCATGCTCAACATTATTGATGACATCCATCACTCCATTGATAAGGAGGAAGCCTCCCTTCTGATCCTCCTTGACCTCTCTGCTGCGTTTGACACTGTTAACCACTCCGCCTTACTCCACACCCTCAAAGATCGTTAAGGCAGCAGAATGATACCAGACAGGAGGGAATGGCAGGAAAGAGCAGCACAGTCTTCTACTGTGTGATATTTCTATTCATCTGCGCGCAAAGGCTCAGAGTAATCAGGGGTCTTCAATTTACAACATCCGACATACTGTGGCCTTCCAGAACCAGCCCCAAATAGGTCCACGCAGGGCACTGCACACAGTGGAGCCTTGTCCAGCCTAGTCCTTACAGGCTCAAAAGTTCTTGGCGAAATGTTGAATCAATAAAATCTACCTCATTTTTATTTATTTATAAAGTTTTATATAGCGCTATCTAGACCCTGGGGTATCAGAGCGCTTTACATACACAAGAAAAGAAGAAGTTGCACTACATTGTAGAACATGAGGAATCAAACAATATATAAGGAAAGACATCACACTTAAATATTCATTGGAACCCATATTGAGAAAACGACGTTGTAATGCGCTCCTGATCAACGAAGAACTATGCATATTGGTCGTGTTTAATATATTTAATACAAATATACAGATTACATTTTAAAAAAAAATGTTTTCTTAATCTCATTGCCATTGATTTTCACTTAACCGTAAAGGAGAGTGTTGACAGTTACGTGCATCAACAGATCACCGTGACCAGTGGCGTAACAATAGGCCCCACAGCCCCCGCGGTGCGGGGGGCCCGAGCTCCAGGGGGCTCTCCGATGCGAATTGACAGTTTAACTGCCATTCCTGTCATGGATAAAGTATGCGGTATTCTTTAAGAGGCTTACACAAACTAATTGGATAAAAGGGATAAGCTGCAATAAAGATAAAAGCAAGTAAAACACGTTTCCCTCAATAACGGTTAACATGAGATAACGTGCGAAATTGTTGTTGAACTGCACACAGCCTGTCTGAGAGGAAAATTGTAACCTTTATGAAATAAAAATTTACAGAAAGTGTAACAACTGCTGTAAGAGGGCTTGCATATTCTCTTGTATTTCTGACAATCACCCCGAACTTGATAAAAAGACTATTTCATATTTCATCAGAATTTCAACATAACGACTTCCTGAAAAGCCTCATAGATTACCTGAATGATATTTCTCAAGGAAATTTGCACTACCCCTGTGTTGCTCCTCACTATAGCGAATAGCACAATAGGTGCTGAAGTCCACAAGTGGCATTTGACTTCCATGCTCTTGGGTACATTTTGTACAACATGTTAGGGTCTTATACACAAGTGAAATATTCCGATTGCAGTGCAACGGTTTTAAAGGGGAGCAGAGGCACTTTTATTGCTGTTTAGCAGGAGTAATGTCCACAGAGCTCTAAAGCCAGTTAAAATCAATGATCCAGCAGAAGGCGAAAAATCCCTGGTGACCACTCAAAGAAGGCATATTTCCTACTCTAGTGTACTTTAATTCACCTTTGTCTAAGCATGCCTTCCAAAGGGAACTTTTCAACTCTTTCTAGTGTCAATTGCATGAAGTAGGAGAATTCTCTTGAGTAGGGAGAGCTGCAGATTGATGAACTTGATCACCACATTTGGGGGCACATTATGATGGAGGATTTTACGCAACCTCCGGGCCGGCGGAAGCCAACGCCGGCCCGGCGGATGCGGAAAATCCTCTGCGGACCCACCAAAGACCCACCGCCACATTAGGATGGCTGGTGGGTCCTGGTTTCAGTCCACTGCTTTTCCGCCGCGGTTGGCTTACAACCGCGGCGGAAAAGCTCTAATATGGTGGCAGTGTCTCTCAGACACCGCCAGACATATTAGGATGGCGTAGAAGAGATGCTTTTCCGCGGCGGGTTCACCGCCGTGGAAAAGCATACAGATCTTCACTCTGGGGGCCTGTTGCAGGCCCCCTGGGTGAAGGGAGGTGGTGGGGTGCACATGGGGGGTACCTATGGTACCCCCCTGCATTTACATGCAGAAAGCGGCAGGCACCGCGCGGTGCTTGCCGCTTTGTGCATGTAAATGCACTGCATGTGTTTTTAACATTGCGGCGGGTGCAGCTTGAAGCCGCACCCGCCGCAATGTTAAATATAGAGGATGTGACCGCCAGGGTGGCGGTCACATCCTAATTGCACAGGGGGAACGCTGCAGCACATGCGGACGTTCCCTCCGTCCGCGATCGTAATGGGCCCCTTGATCTGTTGAGCAAAAAAAATTCGGGACCTAACTTACAGGTGCCTTGCATTTAACGTGGTGCTCCTGGGATGATAGGAGACGCCAGTGGTAGTTAGAAGATTCTTGTGTATCCACAATCTGCATTTCTGACTTGGTTTCATTCAGGCAAACTTTGCTCTCCTTTATTAAAAAAAACGACACAGTCCAAGGAGGTGGAGATATTGGCCTTGTTCAACCACTCAATTTTGTAGCTGAAAATTGATTTGAGAGCTGAAACCATACATTTATATATTTAACTGGTACCGCTCTCAAAGCTGCATCAGTGGGCTTGTGCAGATTTTAATAAGCAGGCATGAAATGAATGTGACCTGGGTATTCCAAACAATACATTTTAAACTAAAAAGTCCATTGACTGATTTCAGACCTACTGGATTCAGAAGGATAGAAAGTACCAGATCCTTTCTAAAGCAGAACCTATGACTCCTCCCTTTCATTGAGCCTGCTCGATAGTATGCTGTAGTGACATAGAATGTTAGGAGGTCAAAAAGTAGAAGGTTTGAGTTCTTGTTTTCATACGGGTTCCGAGCAGCAATTCTCTAATGTGTCGCAGGACAGTTTTGATTTCCTCTCTCTCACCTAAATCCAGATTAATGGGCATGAAGTATGAGAATAAGTTCAATGTATTTCTACTGCCCTCTTATATCCTACCTTTCCATGATCATACTGAGCTAGAATAAGTGAGGGATTGGCTGGGAGTTGGTCAAGATTTTAAGGTCATCGGATGATTTGAGAGAGATATGATGGTGGTGTGTTTTTAGGGGCCCTGTTTGACTCCATGCTGTAAAGATGTGTTTACAAGGGTTATGAGATCTGCTTAATGAGAAGGCAGGAATTGGTTGATATTCCATTCCTTAGGGGTTATAGGGTCGCAACTGATGCGCTGCCAGGCATACTCGACCCTCAGCATTGTTGTCTATTTATCTGCACGAAGGGCTCAAATAGTTGCATGTTAGTTTACAGCCCCATCCAAAGTGAGCATGGCAACCATCATCTGTGTGGGTTCAGGGACCTTACGGAACGGTGGCCATATTCCCCTGGCTGTGGCTGCTACTTTTGCATATTGGAGACACTGCCATGGACCCAACTCAATGCCTCAACCAAAACACTTCCTGCATGGCTATAAATCGGGCCTCGGGATACAGGTTTGACAGCTTGGCATATCCACCATCCCACCAGAGGTCGGCTTCCATTGGCTGAGCTATCTGCGCATAGGGCCGAACTATCCAGATATCTAAGTCTGGTGCATAGGGCGCTCTTCGCATCACTCCCTGAACTGCTCTCTCCCAGAGTTGGCACACCAACTGGATCACATGCTGCAAGGAGTTAGGGATTATTTTACCTCTGTTCAGTAGGGCTCCAAGATTATGCTTCCCATATGTGCCATTGAGGAGAGCCTTTTCCCAATTCCTTCCCTCATCAAACCAGTGTGCTGTATGCTGCAACTAAGCAGCTAAGTATTAGAGAACAAGGCCTGGTACTTTCATCCTCACCTTCTCCCATTCGAGCTTAAGAGTGTACAGTCCTACCCTGCATCTCCTTTCGGCCTTGAGGAGTTCCACAACAGCCAGTCTAATTCTCAGAACTTATGCAGAGGGATCTCATACATGGCTCCCTCAAGTATATAGCGGCATCTAGGCGGCACCACTATTTTGACCAGAGCCATTTCCCCCATCATGTATAGGTTCAGTGAATTCCAGAAGTCAATAGAGGGACAAAGGTTGCAAATGAACCTGCTCAGGTTCAGATCATGCCTGTTGCATCCCGTTTGCTTTGTGCATCCCCAGATATTTAACAATGTCTGCCCTCTAGGCCAGCCCTGACTCTGGAAGTGAGACGTGTGATATCCCCTTCAACTGTCCCAGTGGGAACAAGTTGGATTTTGAATGATTGACTTGAAACCCTGATAGTTCTCCGACTTCCCTCATGCGGCAGATGAAAGTGGCTGATGCAGGTATATTATCGCCTCATCTGCATATAGCGAGACAACATGCACCATCAGGTCTACAGCACTCCACCAGCCATGCATTATCTGACAGAATCAACATGCCAAGAGCTCCATCATAATGGCAAACAGCAAGGGAGACAGTGGGCACCTCTGCCACATGCCCCTCTTGAGTAGAATCCTGGTCAAGAAATATCTCCCAGTCTGAATACATGCCACCGGCTGCTCATACACCAATTTGATCCACTGAACATATTTGCGCCCCAGCCCTACTCTCTCCAACACTATCCAGACATATACCTATCACACATAGTCAAAGGTCTGTTCTATATCCAAGAAGTGTAGCACGTATTGATTGTGCTCTAAACACAGGGCGTGCGTGATGTGCCTTAAGTGCCATAAATTGCATCGCATGTTCCGGCATGGAATGAACCCTGACTGGTCCACATGGACCAGCTGTGGGAGGTTAATCAGCAAGCCTGGCGCCAGAACCTGCTCAAGTAGTTTCTGGTCTACATTTAGCATGGAGAGTGGGCAATAGGAGCAGCTTTCAGCACATCTTTCCCTGGTTTTGGTACCAAACTATGAGTGTCTCCCTCAAGGAGTCCTGGAGCACTCCTTTCTCTAAGGTCTCAGCAAGACCGGTAACCGCTTGTCCACCAGGGTTCCAGAGAAGGCCTTATAAAATTCAGCCGGGGGGCAATCCCCTCCCAGAACCCTGGTGGCCCACTGCCTGGAGGAGTTTCTGTTTAGCCAGCGGCCCCCAAGCTCTGTGTGCTTCTCCGTTGAAAGCCGAGGCAGATCTGTTACATTCTCAGCAATCAAGGACTTAGCGGTTTGTCTGGGAGCAGCATGCCCCCCTTGCAGATGATCTGGAAATACCCTGATTATCACCTGTTGGGTGTAGACCTCTCGCTCATCCAGTCTTTAATTGACAAAATTGGCTGTGTGCAAGTCTTATTTTTGTCCAACGAAGCAAGCATGCGCTCTGTCTTGTCGCCCTCCATGTACAGTGTTCTCCCGTAAGAGAGCTGCACGTGTTACTCTAGTTGGTCCCATAGGGTGTGTACCCGCTGCCGAGCCCCGCGATGCTCCCGCAAACTTCCCGGATTCATGAACAATGTTATCTCCAGGGCTGCCAAGTTCTCTTCCGGCTGTGTCAGGTTCCTTTCTAATGTCAGCCGTATATCTGTAGATATTGCCATAGATACTCCCCTGATGATCACCTTCATCACGTCTCATTCCACCACTCTACTCCTCACACTTACCCAGTCATTCTCAAAATAGTCAGTTAGAGCTTCTGCTAATGTCACCACAAATACCGGATTTGTCAGGACAACCACTTTCAATCGGCACAATGGCACTCATGGCACTCATGGCACCAATCTAGCCAGGGAATATGTGATCAATATGGTCAAGTGGCCTGACAGGTGACAGGCCAGATAGCCTGAACCAGTCACAGGCTGTGCTCTATTCGCCTATATGAGGTATGAGGAAGTATTCTAATGTACTATGTGTGCCTGCCGCTGGGGTGTAGCAGAAATATGCCAGCATCCATGGGTGCTGCACCTACCAAACATCTACCAACCCTACACTTGCCATTGTCTGTTTAAGCGCTGCTGTCATATTGGGTTTAGTGCCATGCCGGGGTGGGACCTATCAACCTCACCATCCAGCACACAATTAAAGTCACCAACCATGACGACCTCCATCTCCATATGGCCTGCGCGGCCGCCAGTACTGTTCCAAAATAGTTGTCACTGTTTACATTAGGTGCATATACAATGATAAGGCACAGCTCGTGGGCATCCAGTTTTCCCACCAAGATAACATTTCTCCCCTCAGGGTCTATCCGGATAGGTGTCATCTGAAAGGGAACATCGGGGGCAACCTACACAAGGACCACCTGTGCAAACCCAGAATAGGAAGTGGTATAGACTGGACCCCTCCATCTTTTCCTCAAGCAAATAATGCAATCCCCCCAGAAATGTGTTTCCTGTAAGAGGGCTATTGCAACTCTGTATCTTTTGAAGAAGGCATGCATGCACCCTATATCATTTCTCAGGCTGATTCAACCCACACACGTTCCAGGTTAGTACTTAGCCCTCGTGTCCATGATGGGCATATCTAGTCAGTATCCTGAGTCGGCCAGCAGGCCAAGTCTGCCACTTCACAGTACCATAGTGCCATTGGACAGTAGGAGCCCCCCAACAAAACACGACAGCAGGTCGGCATTTTTCCCCAAATTCCCCCTCTTTCCCACCTTTAGGCAGAATATACAGAATACCCTCTGACGTAACCATCAGCCAGAGAGGTACCAAACCCCACCCCATACCCCCTGCCACCTATATTTTAAATTCTCTTCTAGAACTCTAGGTGTAAAAACTGCCCAGCATACCGTAACCTCAATATGCTGACTAGAACTGGCTCTAAGCTGTCCAAGGGAGGTCAGGCCTTCGGCCACCCCCAGTCATGGAAAAAATGCAAATCTATCATTTGCAATTTTATTGTTGGCCCCCAACACAGTGGGCTAGATCTGCAGCCCCTTATTTGTCTATTGCCCCTTGCAGTCACACTCAGGCCTCTTCATAAAAACCCATCATAGCCGTCATGCCACTGGCCTCCTGGCCAGCATCAGTGCTGTCACTCAGGGTATCGGAGACCATTCAGATTTGTGAAAAGGGGTTCAGGTCAGCAGTGTCCAGCGCTCAGTCTGCAAAGTCCCATCAGGACAGACCAATAATCATCCCCCTTCCATTGTTTCTGGGACATGGAGCGATGCCACCGGAGTCATCCTGTTCCTGGTTGAGGGGCACACTGAGCATTTCTGTGCACATTCTAGATGGGATTTCCTGACCCATGTTCCAGCCCAAGGGAGTTCCGCCAGTCCTTGGCCTCACATAGCAATTCATAGAAGTGAGCTTGGCCATCCTTGAATCATGAGCTTGGCAGGGAATATCAGACTGTATTTAATGTTGCATTCTTGACTGGCATGAAGTAGTTCCAGAGGTCCTGCACCCTTCGAGTGTTGTCCAAAAAGATAAGTATTTGCTTGTCCTCATACCTCAAGGAGTGTGCATGCGTACATGTTGCAATATCACATCTCTATGTCTGTGATTGAAAAGCCAAGCTATTAAGGCCCTAGGCAGTGCCTGAGGTCTAGGCACCGTTGCCAGTGGCCTTTGTGCCCGCTCAATCATGAAGAATTTAGATAGCTGGCTGGGCCTGAGCATACTTACAATCCAGGGGCCCGACACCCACTCCGAGAAGCTTACTAGGCATACACTATTCCTCCTAGAGCACGTCTCAGCATCCTCCAGGCATTCCACCATTGCACTACACTTAAGTCCTGCTATGGAGGCCTAAAGTGTCTTAATCTCTTTTTTCAAAGTAGTCATGTCCCCCTCCGTGTTTGTGAACCTATTCACCACTTTTTGCAGGTCCATCAGCAAATGTTCATTTTCTTATCCAGTTTGCCCTCCAATGTGACTTGGGACCCCTGGATTACAGCTAGTATTTCTGCTTTGGCCAGGGTTGGATCCCAGGGTTCTGGGCCGTGTCATCTCTCAGGGTCAGGCGATAAGTAACAGTGTATTGCAGCCTTCATTCCCTTCTCCTTGCCTATCATATGGGCAGACAGCAAGATATGGCGCCCAGGCCACAGAGTGCCCAATGAAGCTCGGTATGGGAGTTTACCTTCCTAGGACCAAAACCAGTTGGCAAAGAAGGCCCAAAGTGTCTTCTCACTTCTCGAAACCAGTGGCATCAAAGTTTGCACAAACTTCCCAGAGTATGCACCTGTCTCCAGCACTCCATAGCAGGTCACCTGGGTTGCATAATGTCTATCACCTCCATTGTTTTCCCCTAGGCCCTCTGCTTGTATCACTGTTCTGCACTTCTCATGAGATTCAACAAGCGGCTTTGCACTGCTTCTCCCCCATGTGGGGCCCTCTCAAGAAGGTCTAGTACTTCTCAGCCACCACTGGCAGATATTATACAGCACTCCCGGGTGCCATAAGGCCACTAGTAGTGCTACAGAGCTGCAGCCACAGTCTAAGGCTGCCAGGTGGCCTACAAGCTGGCAGAGTCATGACTGGTCCTCTGGGTCACAGCAAAGCCCTCTCCATAGGGAGTCTTAGCCCTATTGAGGTACATCAGGCATTTACTTCAAAGTAGTCCCCCTGGCACTTCATGTATGGCAGACTGGACGAAAAGCTGCCTGAGTTTCCCTGCTTATGCACAAATGTCTGTGACATCTACACATTCCTGCATGATCCCAACTCATTTGGTCCAGGTCCTGCTGGCTCACTGTGAATGCACTGTCTCTACCAATGTGCCAATTCTCATAGTAACTTAATTTTGTAAATTGCCCTATCGTAAGTTAATTTTGTCAATTGCCATGTTACTACTAGTGTTGTTTTCCAGCTAGACAGCATGGTTCGGGTAACAGAGTAACCATCTCCTCATTTCCTGATGCCTGTCTATTTCACAACGATTCATAAAAGGGGGTGGTGATGGACAGAGTATCTGAATTAAGCAGAACACTCCTACCCAGTCAAAAGATCAGGGCTTGATCCATAACCGTTTTTTAGCTCACTGCACCATCCCAGTTCAGAACCTGGCTACATGCAAATTAGTCTGTCCCTGGCCCAGTGCATCATGGAAACAGGGCAGACCAAACTACCAAGCCAATTCTTTACTGGAAAGGAAACAAGCTTCCGGGGACCGGTTTCTGGCATTACAGCCGTCTTCGGCCCGGCTTGCTTGAATCCTAATAGTGCAGTGAGCAAGGGACTCACATCTGAGTATACCCTTCCACACTTGTGGTGGCCAAAACGATTCATAAAAGGGGGTGGTGATGGACAGAGTATCTGAATTAGGCAGAACACTCCTACCCAGTCAAAAGATCAGGGCTTGATCCATCACCGTTTTTTAGCTCACTGCACCATCCCAGTTCAGAACCTGGCTACATGCAAATTAGTCTGTCCCTGGCCCAGTGCATCATGGGAACAGGGCAGACCAAACTACCAAGCCAATTCTTTACTGGAAAGGAAACAAGCTTCCGGGGACCGGTTTCTGGCATTACAGCCGTCTTCGGCCCGGCTTGCTTGAATCCTGATGGTGCAGTGAGCAAGGGACTCACATCTGAGTATACCCTTCCACACTTGTGGTGGCCAAAACGATTCATAAAAGGGGGTGGTGATGGACAGAGTATCTGAATTAAGCAGAACACTCCTACCCAGTCAAAAGATCAGGGCTTGATCCATCACCGTTTTTTAGCTCACTGCACCATCCCAGTTCAGAACCTGGCTACATGCAAATTAGTCTGTCCCTGGCCCAGTGCATCATGGGAACAGGGCAGACCAAACTACCAAGCCAATTCTTTACTGGAAAGGAAACAAGCTTCCGGGGACCGGTTTCTGGCATTACAGCCGTCTTCGGCCCGGCTTGCTTGAATCCTGATGGTGCAGTGAGCAAGGGACTCACATCTGAGTATACCCTTCCACACTTGTGGTGGCCAAAACGATTCATAAAAGGGGGTGGTGATGGACAGAGTATCTGAATTAAGCAGAACACTCCTACCCAGTCAAAAGATCAGGGCTTGATCCATCACCGTTTTTTAGCTCACTGCACCATCCCAGTTCAGAACCTGGCTACATGCAAATTAGTCTGTCCCTGGCCCAGTGCATCATGGGAACAGGGCAGACCAAACTACCAAGCCAATTCTTTACTGGAAAGGAAACAAGCTTCCGGGGACCGGTTTCTGGCATTACAGCCGTCTTCGGCCCGGCTTGCTTGAATCCTGATGGTGCAGTGAGCAAGGGACTCACATCTGAGTATACCCTTCCACACTTGTGGTGGCCAAAACGATTCATAAAAGGGGGTGGTGATGGACAGAGTATCTGAATTAAGCAGAACACTCCTACCCAGTCAAAAGATCAGGGCTTGATCCATCACCGTCTATTTCACAAAGCACGTAGTCATCCCTGTTGTGTCCTCCTCAGCTCGGGAGCATGCAAAACGAACATGCGACACACAGAGCTCGTAACCAAAGTCTTTATCCATCAGCATACAACATTCAAATGAACTTCCAAGTATCTCTTAACCATTAATAACCACACCTTAACACTTCCCAAAAAGCTACGTAATGGCCAGATGCAAATCAGTCTTGACCCTGTGCCTCATGGGAACAGTCTAGCCCAAACTGCCAAGCCAGGTCCTCCCTGAACCGGAAACAAGCATCCTAGGGCTGGTTTTGGTGTTTCACCCCTCATCAGCAAGGATATTTTGAATCCAGTGGCCCAGTGAGCCCGGGACCCACATCTGGCATGGGGAGCAAAAAAATGATGGAGTTAGGCAGAGATCCCTGTACTGGGGTAAATGTATGACATTGTTCTGCATCTGTCCACCAATTGTTCTTTTTGCATTTGTCAGCCCGAGTGGGAAGGGTATGTCCAGACGTGGGTTCCGTGCTCCCCATGCCACTGGAGTCAAGCTATCCTGACTGATGAAGGGTGAAAACCCGAAATTGGTCGTAGGATGACTGTTTCCAGTCCAGGGAGGACCTGCCTGGCAGTTCGGGCTGGACTGTTCCCTTTGGGCGCAAGGTCAAGACTGATTTGCATATGGTTGAGTTCAAACTTGAATGGCATGGGGAGCAAAAAAACTATTGATTTAGGCATAGATCTCTGTACTGTAGTGAATGAATGACATTGTTCTGCATTCTGTCCACCAATTGCTCTTTTTTGCATAAGCTCAATTTCCTCAAAAGACAAACGTTTGATCACTCTCTTTAGGGTGCCCATAAATTGTTCCACGACACTGTTAGCTTGGGGCCTCTTTTTTCCGATGCTTGACATTGAGTCTAATTAGAAACTCCTCAAACTCCTTACTATTGAACGGTGGACCATCACAAGATGATGGTCAGAGAAGGAAGGTCTGGCTGTGGTGTGGGCCTGTGAACACTTTCATGTGTTTCTTTACAGAAAGCAATGGGAACAGTCCAACCTGAACTGCCAGGCCAGGTCCTCCCTGGTACAGAAAACAAGCATCCTGGAACCATTTATGGGGCATCACCTCTCATCAGCCTGGCTAGCTTGAAACCGGTGGCATATCAAGCAAGTGACCCACGTCTGGGCATACACTTCCCACTTAGGGTGAAAATGCAATACAAAAAGATGATGGACAGAATTTTGAACATTGTCAAACAATGCTTTGTTCACCCTTAGTTGTAAGGGTATGCCCAGACCTGGGTCCCTTGATCACTTTGCCACTGGCTTCCAGCTAGCCTTACTGATGAGGTGTGTTACTCCGAAACTGGTCCCAGGAAGCTTGTTTCCTGTCCAGGGAACATCTGGCTTGGCAACTCGGGCTGGACAGTTCCCAAGAGGAACAGTGTCAAGACATATTTGCATGTGGCTGGGTCTGAACTGGGGTGGTGAAGTGAGCAAAATAAGGATGATGTATTCAACCCAGATCTAATAGTGACTGGGGGTGAGTGTCTGAAAAGTGTCCACGCTCCGTCAATGTATTTGCTTTGTTTGCCATAAGTTGGCAGGGTATGCCCAGAGGTGGGTCCATTGCTCACTTTGCCACTGGATTCAGGCTAGCCTGGCTGATGAGGGGTGTTACCCCAAAACCAGCCCAAGGATGATTGTTTCCGTTCCAGGGAAGACTTGGCTTTGCAATTCAGGATGGACTGTTCCCATGAGGACAGGGTCAATACTGATTTGTATATGTCTGGGTCTGAACTGGGGTGGCGAAGTGAGCAAAAGAAGGATGATTGATTTAGCCCAGATCTAATAGTGACTGGGGGTGAGTTGAAAGTTTTAGCACTCCGTCCATCATCTTATTGTGTTTGCGTGGTTTTCTGTTTCGCAACCTTTGCTCATCTGTCCTTTGGCTGTGCATTTACTTTCATGTGGAAATGAAAATCAACATCAGAAACACAGTTTTCTTTTCCTTGATGATATCAACTTACATGCATCTACTTTTTGCTTGTGTGTGCTCTTCATGATTATCTCTGATTCATACTTTGCTGTTCCAGCTTCCATGTTATTAGCTTGTGGATCTGCTCTTGCCTTGGCTTTTGAAGCCATTAGTACTTTTTCTAAACTGAACCTCTGCCTCAACATGCGTCTTCTGAACGAGTCCAAAAGACAGCCATCAATGACTCTGAGGCACTTGGCTTCTTAATCTTAAAATTCACTAAATGTACAATTTTATTTATTTTATTTATTTATTTATTTAATGCAATTGTATATTGCGCAAACATTACCCGAAGGTGTCAGAGCGCTTTACAAAAGAACAAGTTGCGTTACATAAGGACTTTGAGTTACATAAGAGATACAAACAGAAAAAAAATTGCAAATGTACAAGTTGTAAAGTCACTCAAGAAAGATATACAAACAGATAAACTCTAAAATCACATAGGAATGGTAGTAAGTACAAAGGTCTACTACATAATCTAGTGGTTAGAATTATATATATTTACAAATTGCAAATTCACTCAGGATTACATTTTAACAGCGATTAGGCTTAGGAAAATATATATTACATATTTACAGATCAGAAAAGTCTTGCCATCCTTCAGCCAGGTGTTCAGGTGGTGTTGCACTCAAGAGTGGTGGTCTTGGGCCTGGAGGGATCCCCGAGTTGGAGATGTCCATAGGGGTAGAAGGCCGGATGGTGGTGGGGGAAGCAGCATGCTGGATCCCCGGGCTAATCTTGATGTCATGCTGAGCTCCATCTTGTGGATAGAGGAGGGCGCTCAAGGGCAGGCAGAACTGTGCCACGAAGTCAGGTATCCCAATCAAAAAATCAAACAATGTTTGATAAGCACACCAAGTCTCTCAACTAACTCATCCATCATTTCACCAACATGTTGTCTCACTTGATTGAAAATGTACCTTTCATAGACTACGTTTGACATCGAATTGAATTTGACTCCTAATGCTTCTTTTATTTGATGGCATGTGATTGTCCTAGTCTGTGAGATTTTCTTTATCACTTCTTTTGCTCCATCACCAACAACATCTTTAGATATTTATGATGTCATCGTCATTTACTTCTTCTAGAGCACCTATGAAGTAATCGAAGGTTTTCATCCATGTGGTCCATCAGGCCCCAATATTCTCTTTTTTGGACCTAGATGGTGGCGGAGGTTTCAAAAATGCGGCAACACTGTAGTCTATGTCTCTTGTGGCAGCTACTAGGAGCCTTTGTTATCCTGAAGACTTTTTCAGCTGTACTGAAGGCCATGGGCTGCCGTATTCCCGTGTTTTTGGTTGCTTCTTTGGGGACAAGCAACCTTGCGAGCACAACCCCAGTGTTCGCTCTCAAGTCACCTCTCTCACTTTTGAGGTTGCAAGGCCGGTGAGTAAGTTTCACTGCTTGTATCTGGTTTTCCCTGCCTTTTGGCATTATATCTTGTTGCCGCTGCAATGGTTTGAAAGCAGCTCATGTATACACCTTCGTGTCTTACACATTGAGCCTTGGTAGGGGTGACAAACTGTTCAACTGACATGATGTGGATTGATGTGCCGCTGTCAATTATAAAGGTTATGAGGCAACCATTGACCTTTAGTGTAATCTTAGGGCAGTGTCTATATAAATACTTTAGTTTTGTTGACTCCTGTGTTTTAGTTGCTCGTTTGTCTTCTTTTATTTCCTGTCTCGTCAGCCGTACCAGAGGGAATAATCAAGAAATGCCCCAAAAGATGTCCAAGTGCTCCATGAGCATGGGGAGTGACTCGGCTGGAGCCGTCGGTATACACCTGTTACAACGCATTTTTTACAACGCAATACTGTTACAACGCATCTTTTACAACGCAAATACTATTACAACGCATACATTTACAACTCATACTGTTACAACGCAAATACTATTACAACGCATGTACTTTTACAACGCATTTTGTATGATATGTGTATAGATAATGAAGGCTATTATTGTCTATATTTATTGAGTAATATATATTTATATTTAATTTAAATTTGTTAAAAATATTTTTAAAATATATTATTTTTATAAATATTTTGATTTTTAATTTGGGTATTAAAAAAATAATTATAATATGTTAAAATTATTTAATTATTTTATTGTAATTAAAAATATAATTATAATTTATTGTTATTAGTAAATAATATAGTAAATGTTAATTGAGTATAAATATAGTTATGTGAAATATAAAATATTTGTTGATTGTTTATTGAACTACATTAAATATGTAAAAATTAATTTAAAAATGTATTGTTTTTATAAATATTTTGAGTATTAAATTGTATATTAAATAATTAATTAAAATATGTAAAAAATAAATAATTATTTTATTATATTTTATGTTATTTATATTTTAATATATTTATAAATTTAATTTATTATTAATAGTAATTAATATGGTAAATGTTAATTGAGAGTAAATATAGTTATGTGAAATATAACATATTATTATTAATAATTAATGTGAGTATTAATGTGGGTATTAAAAAAATAATTAAAATATGTAAAAATTAATTAATATTTTTATTGTATTTATACTTATTTTGATTATTATTTTGGCTATTATAATATTAATTTATATATGTAAAAATTAGTCAATAATATTTTTTTTTCATTTATAAAATATTTATATTATTTATTTAATAATAATAAAATTGAGTATTATTTTTAGTGTTATATAACTAATTTATATATGTAAAAAAAATTAAATAAATATATTGTATTTAAAATTATTAAATTTATTGTATGTATAATTATTTGGAGTATTAATTTTGGTATTATACAATATAATAGTAATAAATCCATTTTTAAAAAAATGATAATAGATTATATTTAAAACAATTAAATTGTGAATTAAAGAAACAGTTTAATATTTTATACGTTTATACATAGAAAATATTTTACAATAAATTATTTGTGAAAAACTTATTAAAATATTATGGTTCCCACGGTTTAACATTGTTTTCTATGGATACATTTGTCCTTCGTTTATTTTCATGATACCTTGATATATGTATAGCGGTCCGGAATTAAAGCAAAGTAAAGTAATAGAAAGAAAGAGAAAATAACGGAAAAGAAAGAAGAAAACAGGTAAGAAAAGAAAATACAATTTTTCTATAAAAATATTTATGAAAATATACAATGCATTAATTAAATAAATACGAGCAAACAGTGTTTTAGTAAGTAAAAATTTTATTTTCTTATTCAAGAAATATATTAAAATAAACTTCTATTTTTTTACAATTTATTGTATAATTTTGAATATTTTTCATAATGATGTAAAAATATAAACCAAATAACTTTATTGTAAATAATCGCTTAAATATAAATGTACAGTAGTCCCTTGTTTATTGTTGCAGCATATCCAGACGTCATTACGTTTACGCGAGCGTCATCGGCCATTTTGTGGAGTACCGGAGCAGGAAGCAGCAGGAAACAGCAGGACGCTGATCTACGTTCAGGTAGGAAAACATTTAAATATTAAATAATATAGTAAATCAAATAAAGATTATCATTTATTTTAAGGATAAGTTAAGTAGAGGTTGCTCGAATTGAAAAAAATGTTCTTAAAACAACATGTCGCTACTCGTATTTTTAGAATATGCCTATGTTGGGTCTGAGGGCGTGGGGAAGATCGGTAATTAGATTAAGGAAATAATTAGTTCTATGAAATGATGTAAAAGTGTTTTATATTGTAATTAATATACAATAAATAAAATTATGTATGCAATGTATTTAAATGCATTTTCGAGTGAAATTAAAGTTTAGAAAAAAAGAGTTTGACAAAGTTAGTTTCACGTAATTGTTGATGAAATATTAATCAAATGTAAACAGTGATATTTCCAATGTTTTATTCGTTCTTTTTTTAATAAATAATGTTTTTGTTGGACATTCAAAATATTTTGATATTTGCAAAAAAGTGATATTAGGATTGGTTATATTGTTAGCCATTATTTTTAATTAAAAATTTTTGATTAGAATTCTGCTTTGTCTTTCAATTGTTAAATTTAAAGTGCAAGATTCATCAATTATTTCTTTTTTGGTTTATTATATTTAAAGGCAGAATTAATGATCACCGTTATTATAAAAATAAGGTGAAGTGTATATTTATGGTTTTTGTTGGAGTTACTATATTTGGATTGAGAATATCAGGTTACATTGGATTTTAACATTGAAAAGGCCAGATTGTGTTTCGCTTTTTGAAGAAAAGAAAGGAGATTAATATATGTATGATTTATTTTCGTGTCTATATTAACATTTAGCACATAATTGTAATTTAATGGAAATATCACTATTTTGCTTAAAAAAATAGTTTTATCAACAATTTTATGATGTAGTTTTGAAAGAACAGTTTTGAAAGTTATTAAAAATGCATTTATTACATTTGCAAAGTAATTTCTAATTAATTAGTAATATTGACGCAAAATTAGGGTAGCAAATATTTAATTTGCAATTTTTAAAAAAATTATAATAATTTTTTTTTTTTTTTAAATGAATCATGTAAGGGGTTTATTTACAAATTGTTGGTAAAAAATTACTAAAAAAAAAAAATCAAAATGACCCAACATCAAATTTAGAATTTTTTTTAAGTAAAAAAGATTAATGCCAATTTAAATTAGAGAGTAAATTTAGATAAAAGCAGGAAAGTAATGTGAATAACAGTTTAAAAAGTAAGGATGTTAGCAAGATTCTCAAGGTAATCTAGAGCCACACACAACGAAAACTGTTGTAAAAGTCCCAATAGTCGTTCAGACATATCCTTAGTTCTTTGAGTAATCCGTGAGTTTAGACTACCTGTGAGAGTTTGTGATAGTCTCATTTCTTGAAAGCTTTGCTCCTTCTTCAAAGTTTCAAGAAATGAATAGAAATTAGGGTGGGGTTTTCCAATTAAATGATTGAAGGAGTTATGCCATCCCTCAATGGCATTATTTGTTTTAGCCTCTCCCTGTAGGCAACTCGAATAACAGTTCCACCACTCCACATGGAAACGTGGCTTCCTCCTGCGACCCGATCTGCCTAGGTGTCCAATCCATGTGTCTTCCATATAATTTAGAATTGGTGCCAATTTGTCTTCGTTTGTTAAATAATAATCAGATTCTGTAATGGCAGTGTAGTACTCGTCTACACTTTCGGGAGGGACAAAACAAAGAGCTGTTAATTTTTTTAATTCTACTTGAAGTTTGCTGTCTGTTGAGTATTCTGTAACTAAGGGTGTTTTCTGTAATTTACGCCAGAATGCCTGGGAAAAGTGGAAAAAACACCCTTGAATTTGGGTATCCGTGTACATTTTGGTGATCACATTAATCATGCTCAATTCAAAATCCATTATTATTTTCCTAGGGCTTTGCTTAGTTATAGATTTTATCACAGATAAAAATTCTGTGTAAGTTGCAGAAGTCTTATCAGGCAGCAAACTATACACTAGGGGTATTACACTGTTGTTAATTTTTGCGTGGATAGTATAAATTTGGGTGAATGGATGGGGCGTGCTTTTAAACGTCCCATCCATCATCCAAATTTCACAAGTTTCAAGCTTTACAAGGTTACGTGGAGTACTAAATATTAAAATACGCTTTAGAGGGTTTTCGTTATCATGCAGTAGGAAAGGTTCATTAGCAAAAGAAATTGTAAGTTCGTGCGGAATAATGATATCAGAAAAAGTATGTGGGGTATTTAATTGAGTATTACTTGCCTGCTTTTGACGTTGTATAATTCTACGCAAATTATGAATATTTGGAATATTACTAGCAATATGAGTAGGGACATGTTGTGCAACCTGTCTCAAAATAGATCCTGTGGATTCATTGGAGGTGCTTGCAATAGCTTTCATTTCATTAACTGTTTCTCTAATGTCAACTTCCATTGCAGAGGCAGAGTGGTTATGGTCAGTTGTTCTTACAATAATATCATTGACCGTAACCGCTCTGCCGCTGCAACGAGTTGTATGGTATTGCACGCATCTCCAATGAATCCGTGGATTACTTAACCTATCCTTACAATAAATGTAACCTGCATGATTAAGTAGTTGGTTTCCTTTCCTGGAAGAGATATATTTAGCTGTTGGATGTGTAGACATTTCCTGAAAAGAGAGAAAAAAAATATTAAGTTTGTGAATAAAAAATTTTTTCCCCTAGATTTGGATGTACTTTTCCTATTGCACCACTTTTATTATAGTATAACTCTTTATTATTCAGCATTTTCTTATATATTACTTTTATATAGAATTAAAATAATAAATAATACATTTACTCTAAGCAAAAATTTATCTACTGCAGTATTTACCAGGTGTTGGATTAATATTTTAAAATTCAAGATTATTTAGCACTTTTCCTATTAATGCACTTACATTGTGTTGGAATAGTAATTTACACCTGTGGATTATCCAGCACTTTCCCTAGTGCTGCACTTATCAGAAGTTAGAATAGTAATAATTTACACCTCTAGATTTTCCAGCACTTTCACTACTGCAGCACTTACAGGGAGTTGGAATAGTAATTTACACTTTAAGATTATCCTGCATTTTCTCTACTATAGCACTTACACGGAGTTGGAATAGTAATTTACACCTCTACACTATCCTGCACTTTCCATACTGCTGCACTTACCTGGAGTAGGAATACTAATTTACACATCGACACTTAACTGCACTTTCATTACTGCAGCACTTACCCAGAGTAAGAATAGTAATTTACACCTGTGGACTATGCTGCACTTTATCCACTACTGCTGCACTTACTTGAAGTAGAAATAGTAATAATTTACACTTCAAGATAATTTAGCACTTTTCCTACTGCTGCACTTACATCGAGTTGGAATAGTAATTTACACCTATGGATTATCCAGCACTTTCCCTAGTGCTGCATTTACCAGAAGTTGGAATAGTAATAATTTATACCTCTAGATTTTCCAGCAGTTTACCTACTGCAGCACTTACCAGAAGTTGGAATAGTAATAATTTACATCTGTGGAATATCCAGCACTTTCCCCACTGCTGCACTTACATGGAGTTGGAATACTAATTTACACCTTAAGACTATCCTGTACTTTCTCTACTGCACCACTTACCTGAAGTTGGAATAGTTATCAGTACCTTTACACTATCCTGCATTTATTTGTATTCATGCTTTATTCATATGTGTATAATGAAAACTGATTTTCACTTACTTTTTGAATTGGATCTTTTCCTTGCTGATATGGGTTTCTGATATTGTTTTTGGTTATACTAGATCTTTTTGAAGATCTTGCTGGGTTGTGTCCTTTAAAAAAAAATGTTTTGTTAAAAATGTGTGACTTATAATTTGTGAAGAAAGTGACTTTTTACTTCCTTAAAGTTTAGATGTTTTTAAATTCAAGAAACATAGAAATAATGCACAATTTTAGAATTATATTATTGGAAATATAATTTTTGTCTGCACTTCACCTACTGCTGCACTTACCCGGAGTTGGAATAATAGTTTACATGTTTCTTGACTATCTAACACTTTACCTACTTTTGCACTTACCTGGAGTTGGAATAGTAATTTACACCTCTACACTATCCTGCACTTTCCCTACTGCAGCACTTACGTGGAGTAGGAATACTAATTTACATTTCGACACTTAACTGCAGTTTCATTACTGCAGCACTTACCTGGAGTAAGAATAGTAATTTACAACTGTGGACTATGCTGCACTTTACTTACTGCTGCACTTACTTGAAGTAGAAATAGTAATAATTTACACTTCAAGATAATTTAGCACTTTTCCTACTGCTGCACTTACATCGAGTTGGAATAGTAATTTACACCTATGGATTATTCAGCACTTTCCCTAGTGCTGCACTTACCAGAAGTTGGAATAGTAATAAATTACATCTCTAGATTTTCCAGCACTTACCCTACTGCTGCACTTACAGGGAGTTGGAATAGTACTTTACACCTGTGGATTATCCAGCACTTTCTCCACTGCTGCACTTACATGGAGTTGGAATAATAATTTACACCTTAAGCCTATCCTGCACTTTCTCTACTGAACCACTTACCTGGAGTTGGAATAGTTATCAGCACCTTTACACTATCCTGCATTTATTTGTATTCATGCTTTATCCATATGTGTATAATGAAAATTTATTTTCACTTACTTTTTGAATTGGATCTTTTCCTTGCTGAGATGGGTATCTGATATTGATTTTGGTTATAGTTGATCTTTTTGAAGATATTGCTGGGTTGTGTCCTTTAAAAAGAAATGTTTTGTTAAAAATGTGTGACTTATAAATTGTGAAGAAAGTGACTTTTTACTTCCTTAAAGTATAGATGTTTTTAAAATCAAGAAACATAGAAATAATGCACAATTTTAGAATTATATTATTGGAAATATAATTTTGGTCTGCACTTTACCTACTGCTGCACTTACCCGAAGTTGGAATATTATTTTACAGGTTTCTTGACTATCTAGCACTTTCCCTACTTTTGCACTTACCCGGAGTTGAAATAGTAATTTACACCTCTACACTATCCTGCACTTTCTCTACTGCAGCACTTACCCGGAGTAGGAATACTAAAATAACACCAAAGTTAACTGCAGTTTCATTACTGCAGCACTTACCTGGAGTAAGAATAGTAAATTACACCTGTGGAATATCCAGCACTTTCCCTACTGCTGCACTTAATTGAAGTAGAAATAGTAATAATTTACACTTCAAGATTATTTAGCACTTTTTCAACTGCTGCACTTACATTGAGTTGGAATAGTAATTTACACCTGTGAATTATCCAGCACTTTCACTAGTGCTGCACTTACCAGAAGTTGGAATAGTAATAATTTACACCTCTAGATTTTACAGCACTTTCCCTACTGCTGCACTTACAGGGAGTTGGAATAGTAATTTACACTTTAAGATTATCCTGCACTTTCTCTACTACAGCACTTACACGGAGTTGGAATAGTAATTTACACCTCTACACTATCCTGCACTTTCCCTACTGCTGCACTTACCTGGAGTAGGAATACTAATTTACACCTCGACACTTAACTGCACTTTCATTACTGCAGCACTTACCCGGAGTAAGAATAGTAATTTACACCTGTGGACTATGCTGCACTTTATCCACTACTGCTGCACTTACTTGAAGTAGAAATAGTAATAATTTACACTTCAAGATAATTTAGCACTTTTCCTACTGCTGCACTTACATCGATTTGGAATAGTAATTTACACCTATGGATTATCCAGCACTTTCCCTAGTGCTCCATTTACCAGAAGTTGGAATACTAATAATTTACACCTCTAGATTTTCTAGCACTTTCCCTACTGCAGCACTTACCAAAAGTTGGAATAGTAATAATTTACACCTGTGGATTATCCAGCACTTTCTCCACTGCTGCACTTACATGGAGTTGGAATACTAATTTACACCTTAAGCCTATCCTGCACTTTCTCTACTGAACCACATAACTGGAGTTGGAATAGTTATCAGCACCTTTACACTATCCTGCAATTAAATTATATTCAAGCTTTATTCATATGTGTATAATGAAAACTGATTTTCACTTACTTTTTGATTTGGATCTTTTTTTTGCTGAGATGGGTTTCTGATATTGTTTTTGATTATAGTTGATCTTTTTGAAGATCTTGCTGGGTTGTGTCCTTTAAAAAGAAATGTTTTGTTAAAAATGTTTGACTTATAAATTGTGAAGAAAGTGACTTTTTACTTCCTTAAAGTTTAGATGTTTTTAAATTCAAGAAACATAGAAATAATGCACAATTTTAGAATTATATTATTGGAAATATACTTTTTGTCTGCACTTTACCTACTGCTGCACTTACCCGAAGTTGGAATATTATTTTACAGGTTTCTTGACTATCTAGCACTTTCTCTACTTTTGCACTTACCCGGAGTTGAAATAGTAATTTACACCTCTACACTATCCTGCACTTTCTCTACTGCAGCACTTACTCGGAGTAGGAATACTAAAATAACACCTAATTTAACTACAGTTTCATTACTGCAGCACTTACCTGGAGTAAGAATAGTAATTTACACCTGTGGATTATCCAGCACTTTCCCTACTGCTGCACTTAATTGAAGTAGAAATAGTAATAATTTACACACCAAGATTATTTAGCACTATTTCAACTGCTGCACTTACATTGAGTTGGAATAGTAATTTACACCTGTGAATTATCCAGCACTTTCACTAGTGCTGCACTTACAAGGAGTTGGAATAGTAATTTACACGTTAAGATTATCCTGCACTTTCCCTACTGCAGCACTTACACAGAGTTGGAATAGTAATTTACACCTCTACACTATCCTGCACTTTCCCTACTGCTGCATTTACCCGGAGTAGGAATATTAAATTACATCTCGACACTTAACTGCAATTTCATTACTGCAGCACTTACCTGGAGTAAGAATAGTAATTTACACCTGTGGACTATGCTGCACTTTCCCTACTGCTGCACTTACTTGAAATAGAAATAGTAATAATTTACACTTCAAGATAATTTAGCACTTTTCCTACTGCTGCACTTAAATCGAGTTGGAATAGTAATTTACATCTATGGATTATCCAGCACTCTACCTAGTGCTGCACTTACCAGAAGTTGGAAGAGTAATAATTTACACCTCTAGATTTTACAGCACTTTCCCTACTGCTGCACTTACCAGAAGTTGGAATAGTACTTTACACCTGTGGATTATCCAGCACTTTCCCCACTGCTGCACTTACATGGAGTTAAAATACTAATTTACATCTTAAACCTATCCTGCACTTTCTCTACTGCACCACTTATCTGGAGTTGGAATAGTTATTAGTACCTTCACAATATCCTGCATTTATTTGTATTCAATCTTTATTTATATGTGTATAAAGAAAACTGATTTTCACTTACTTTTTGAATTGGATCTTTTCTTTGCTGAGATGGGTTTCTGATATTGTTTTTGGTTATAGAAGATCTTTTTGAAGATCCTGCTGGGTTGTGTCCTTTAAAAAGAAATGTTTTGTTAAAAATGTGTGACTTATAACTTGTGAAGAAAGTGACTTTTTACTTTCTTAAAGTTTAGATGTTTTTAAATTTCAGAAAAATAGAAATAATGCATTATTTTAGAATTATATTATTGAAAATGTACTTTTGGTCTGCACTTTACCTACTGCTGCACTTACCCGGAGTTGGAATATTATTTTACAGGTTTCTTGACTATCTAGCACTTTCCCTACTTTTGCACTTACCTGGAGTTGGAATACTATTTTACACCTCCAGAGTATCCTGCACTTTTCTTACTGCAGCACTAACATGGAGTAGGATTAATATTTTACAGGTTTTTTAAAATGTCTAGCACTTTCTCTACTGCAGCACTTACATAAAATAAAAATAGTAATTTACACCTGTAAATTATCCAGCACTTTCCTTAGTGCTGCACTTACCAGAAGTTGGAATAGTAATAATTTACACCTCTAGATTTTCCAGCACTTTCCCTACTGCTGCACTTACAGGGATTTGGAATAGTAATTTACACTTTAAGATTATTCAGCACTTTCCCTACTGCTGCACTTACAAGGAGTTAGAATTCTAATTTACACCTCTAGAGTATACTGCAATTTTCTTAACGCAGCACTTACATGGAGTTGGAATATTAATTTATAGGTTTCTTTACTATCTAGCACTTTCTCTACTGTTGCACTTACCCGGAGTTGGAATAGTAATTTACACATCTACACTATCCTGCACTTTTTCTACTGCAGCAGTTACTCGGAGTAGGAATACTAATTTACACCTTGACACTTAACTGCACTTTCAATAATGCAGCACTTACCCGGAGTAGGAATAGTAATTTATACCTCTAGATTTTCCAGCACTTTCCCTACTACTGCACTTACAAGGAATTGGAATAGAAATTTACACTTTAAGATTATCCAGCACTTTCCCTACTGCTGCACTTACATGGAGGTGGAATATTAATTTACACCTCTAGTGTATCCTGCACTTTTCTTACTGCAGTAATTAAATAAAGTTTGAATAGTTATTACTAGCTTTACACTAATCTGCATATATTTGGATTCATGCTTTATTCATATGTGTATAATGGAAACAGATTTTAACTTACTTTTCGAATTGGATATTTTCTTTCTTGAGATGGGTTTCTGATATTGTTTGTGGTTTTAGTAGATCTTTTGGAAGATCTTGCTGAGATGTGTCCTTAAAAAAAAAATGTTTGGTAAAAAATGTGTGAATTATAACTTGTCAAGAAAGTGACTTTTTACTTCCTTAAAGTGTAGATGTTTTTTAATTCAAGAAACATAGAATTAATGCTCTATTTTAGAATAATATTTTCCATTTCAACTGGATTTATATTTGCTTAAAAATGCTGTATATAGTTTGTCATTAAATTATTTTTATTACCTTTTTTAAAGATGTCGATAAACTTTTTTGGGGCAGTTATGATCCGGAATGAAATTTAGAAGTAAAATTTCTGTCAAAAAAAAATATAATATTTATTATTAATGCGACCTTTTTTGAGTAATGCATGATAAAGTCGTTTAATGAATAATGATGATGTACCTTCTTCTAACTTTGAAAAACGGTTCGTTTTTTCCAAAAGAAATGTTATAACCTAGGTTTCACGTTTTCCTTGGATTGGAAGTGATTTCTATGAGTAATATAAAAAATAAATATTAATTATTTATTATCGTATTTAATATAAAAAGAGTTTTATTTTTCCACTCATTTAAATTCCCAGTAATATTTTCGTAACATCTAATTAAAATTTAAATAAAAAGGATAGTTACTAATATTTTAATTCAGATTCATTTTTAAAAAAAATATATATTTTGTTCACGTTTTCGATAAACATTACTTACTTGTTAATCGTTTTATTTGGTTGCTCAGTAGCTCAGTCAGTCTAACTGATATGAAAGGGTGAAAAGGTTAGATGTTCAGATTTCACGTCTGCTCTCTCGGGTAGTTGAGAATCAACTAGTTTCAAAATGGTGTCAGGCAACTATTTATAAGTTTGGTTTAGTAACTCAGTTTTATTTTTAAAAATATGCGATACAATTGGGTTTTAATTTTACATTTATTTCTGTGTAAACGTATAATTTAAACATTATTTATAAGTAATTTACATAGCGTTATATCAGCCGTTTTGGCATCCATTTTGGATAATGTGTTGTGGTATTTATTAATTGAAATAATAGTAGGACTACAAAAATAACAATACCTATTCAAAATGGCGTCCATGAATTATATATATCTGGTTGTAATATTGAAAAAAAAAATATCGTGTACATTATTAAAGTTGCGTTTGTTTTAGTTGTAAAAAATGTAATTACGAAAAATGATATAATTTTAACACGAGGAGTATTAATTTAAGTACTTGAGTATTAAATTGAATACTCGAGTATTAATTTATTAAATAATTAATTAAGATTCGTAATAATATGGTAGTTTTTCTTACCGATTTTTAATACACTTCCCCACCCAAAACCCCTATTTTCCCTGCATCCTGTGCCAGGTTTTATTTTACAAAAAAAAAATATATATATATTTATTTATGCGTTATAATGGTATACGTTGTTATATATTGCGTTGTAATGGTATTTTTGCTATATAAGTTCTATTTTGCGTTGTTATAGTACTCGTTGTAAAAACATGCGTTGTAACAGTATTCGCGTTGTAAAAAATGCGTTATAACGGTATGCGTTGTAAAAGTACGCGTTGTAACGTCATACATCCGAGCCGTCAGATAAAAGAGTGTGTCATTCACGTAAAGTGAGATTCAGTGCTTAGTCCCTCCCATACTGATTCCCCACCTTTCTATATCTTTTCTAAATCTGAGAGATAGTAGTTCCAATACCATCGCGAACAACATGGGGGACAAAGGGCACCCCTGTTATGTGCCCCTCCCAATGCCCAGAGAGTCAGAACATAGTCTACCCAACTGAACCCTACCTGTAGGTTCGGAGTATAGCAGTCTTACCCAGAGTCTAAATCTAGGACCAATTCCAATCACCTCCAGGACCGCCATCATGTACCACCAATTTACTGTTTCAAACACCTTGGCAATATCAATATAAACCAAGGCTAAGTCTCTCTGTCTACCTTCTACTTCATGCATAACATGCATTCACCTTCTAAAATTCATAGTAGTATTCCGTCAAGGTGTAAACCCACACTGGATGGACCAACCTGCCAATATCCGGGCCCAATCGGGTTGCTAGCACTTTACACAATATTTTATGTCAATATTTATCATGGTGCTCGGACGGTAAGAGGACAGATCAGATGGTTCTACACCAGGCTTTAAAACCATTGCCATGGAACCTTCTCGCATTAAGGGAGGGAGTGTTTTCCTAAGTTGAGCTTCTGTATAATCCTTAAGCAAGCAGGAGGCCTCAACAGAAGTATAAGTCTAATAAAATGTGGGCGTAAAGCCATCATTCCCCGGAGCGTTTACTATTGGAAGAGATCCAATAGCCACTCAGACCTCCTCTAGGGTAAGTTCAGCATTAGAGCTCCTGTAGCACCACCTCCCCCATCTGTAGGATTTGTATTTCCACCAGTTAGCACGAAAGGTGACCGATATCTGGGTCACCTGGATTGGCGTACACCCACTCCAAATACCTCCAAAACACATCTAAATTGTCATGCTGGGTTCTTGCTTCACCACTGTAGGTGTCCATAAGATGGAGCACAATGTCACAGGGAGTGTCCCATCGGAGTATCCAGGCCAGTACCCTGCCCGCACTATCTCCCTCCGGATGAAGATATTGTCTGTATAATTGCAATGAAAAGCACTCTCTCCTGTCTCGAGTCTCAGTCAACTGCCTCAAAAGCTCAGTTTCAACAGCTCCTCTACACTCGTCCCCCTCCGAACTTTTTTGTAATGCTGTCAACTCTTCCTCCTTATGCAGAAGCTCACTGTGTAGAGCACGTCACACTCCACTGGAAAGACCCAGACTATACCCCTCAACACTGCCTTCAGAGCCTCCCATTCCGTCGCTCGGCTCTGGGTAGTTTCTAGTTGGTGTCAATACAGCTTGTCAAGGATTCTACTATTGTGTCCCTACCCACCTAGTCCTGTAATATCTGATAAGGGAACCTCTATGAGTAGGGGGAACAGGAATAACTCTTCGTCTGGAAGCTACATGCCACTGGCGCATGATCAGATAAATAACATGTAAGACGGATTACACCCTGCACCCTCTGGACCATCTGCTGCATTACAAGTATGCAATCTAACCTGCGAAAGGTGCCATGCATGGGCAAGTGATAGGTGTATTTTCTGCTTCCGGGATGAGAGCCCCTCCAAATAACACTGAACTCCATGTGTGACATGACTTCGATTAGACTGGTTGTCTTCCGGGGTTTAGTGCCCTGTCGGATGGCGATCCAAATTACCATTTACCACACAGTTAAAGCCGCCTACCCCAAAAATGTCAGCCCCTGGTGTAGTGGATATCACCTCAGTGAGTGTAGGGTAGAAGGAGTCATCGTCAGTCTTGGGACCATACGATTTTATGAGCATCATGTCTTGACCATCTACTGTACCCTGTATCAATATGTATCAACCCTCTACATCCGCTTCTATATATTTCTGTGCAAGCTGCTCCCAGTTAGCTATCCACAATGGTACACCCCTAACATAGAAGGAATAAGTTGTATAATATGTGTGGCCTCTCCATTTTTTAGCAAGCTTTTTGGCTTCACCCACGGTCAAGTGGGTCTCCTGGAGACATGTTATGCTATCTCTGTGATGTTTAAGCAATGAGAGAACCCTGTTCTGTTTATTGCTGATACTAAGCCCTCTAATGTTCCAGGAGAGGAGTTTATAATCAGCACTAACAGGCATACTATTGTGTAAACTGAGAGTCCCCCTGCAGACATGTTAAGACGTCCCCCGCCATCCCGGAAGAACCTACTTACAAGTCTTAAATAGAACTTTGAAAACAAACTACCCTTTCCCACCCCTTCCAAGGACAACCATAGTACTAAGATTTGACTACTGGAGCCCACCCACTATCATATCAGGAAGAACACAACTACCCAATTGGTTTTAATAGGACCTAATAACTAAGGTGAAACAATAAGTATAAACCCTTCCACCCCCCCAGAGCTCCTCCCAGTCAGGAGGCACCAAAACATCCCAATCAAAGGAACACCAGGCATAGGCATCTATTTGTGGCTCCATACATCTTCCAATCTGTGGAGCACCCACATGCACGCTCCACCGGGAGCCAGAATACCTGTACAAATAAAGCAATAGTTAGGAAGAACTTTTAGTTACAAATATGAAATACAAGAAACTCCATGTCCCAATTAAGTAAGTTCCGAGCTGTGCAATCAAGTGACCCTCTTAGGTAAGAAGCCAAGCATGGATCCTCAATATGATGTGCTCAGCCTTCCCCTTCCTCATTCAAGTATAGTGCCAGGAACAATCTCAGTCATTGTGCTAGGAGCCCTTGATACAATGTCCACTTCCCCAGAACAAGCCAGGCGTGTCAATTTCATCATTCCATCTTCCTCTGTGTGCACCCTTTTAGTGGCTAGGGAGACAGATTTGGATTGTCAGTGCCACCATAGGTTCGCGTAGAGGCGCCTCTAGAGCACATGCCCCAATTCAGACGAGGGTTTGTGTTACCCTTTTGAAGTCATAGCAGCGTCTCTTACTTCTATCCATCCCCATTGCTCTGAGTTTTTGCTTGGCTGCTGTAAAATATAGTTCTCAAATCGTTCCCTAGCTGCCCTCAAGATGCAATTCCTGTCCCGATCATTAACGATGATGGCTCTAGAAGGGGCGCCAGGTCGAGGCGGGGAACCTAAGCCCTATGGGCCTGCTCAGTAACAAAAAAGTCTGACAGTCCTTTAGGTTTCAGGGATGACCTAGTCCAGTCCTATAAGAAACGTTCAGTAGACAATCCCTCTGCCTTCTCAGGGTAGCCTAACAAGCAAATGTTGTTATGGCAGGAGCAACCCTATGCAACTGTGGTAAGCATTGTGGCCAGCTGACCCTATAAGTGCACCACTACCCCCTGCGAGGCCTCAATGTTGGTCTCTGCATTGTGCACCTTATCTGAAACCTTTCGTAAATCAGCTCTTACCAAATTGGCGTCAATCAATACAGTCTCTATCTTATGCTGTAGCACCGTCCATGTTCCCTGGATAGCTGCAAGTAGATTTGCTCTAGAAGGCTCAGGGGTCTGGTCGTCCTATTCCCCCACTTCATAGCACCCGATTGCCTTGTTATCACATGGGGGAGCTATCTGGGGGTGATGTATTGCATGATAGTATTATCCGCCTAGGAACGTGTGGAATGATCTTTGCCTATGATGATCATTGCAGTACTGTTCATGTTGCACACTAGTTTGCAAATTTCTATTTCAATGGCGAATCCCAAGACCACACCGCGCGGATTGTTATGTTAAAACTAAAGGAGCAAGGGTGAAAGGGTGAAAGAATAAGGTCTTAAACTTTGATCTTGACACACCAGGATGTCTCTGCTACTTAGTTTCCATTGCCCAGCAGCCAATCAATTCCTTCCTTTTTTAAATCAATGTGTGGCTAGAGACCACGGCCCCAGGAGCATCCAGGCCCAGAGAGGCAGATTAGCACAGCAGCCCCTGGTAAATCCCCACTCAACAGAATCAACAAGGGTCCAGCGATCTCAAGAGTCACAGTCTCTATATGTGCACAGCTTACAAGGCATGCACTGCTGACCCTAGGTATCAGCAAAGGCAGGCAGTCCACCTCATTAGAAGTGCCACCAGGTCAGTTTGCAGAGGGGGACCCCTGGAGCTCAGATCCACGGTCAACCTTTGTACACCCACGCCCGTCAGATGAGCTGCTTCCTGCAAGCCGTCCCTTAGTCTACTTACTGTGACCTCAGCTGACTGTGGAGTATCTATTGTTGCTTTCCCAGTAGTCAGAGGAACAGTCCCAGTGCCCTCCTAACCAAAGGTGCCACGATGAGGAACACAAATGGAGGAGCCAGCAGGATCACAACTGGGGATGTCCTTCGGCGGCGGCAGGCAAAGCATGGAAGGAAGAAGGCCAGCCCTGCCCCACCATATCATTTCTCCAGGCCCGATGCTCGTCGCCGGGCCCCCGCAGCTCCCGTCTCCACTGCCCAGGGACCGCAGAGCAGCCAGTCAGCGATATCCTCACAAGAACCACCCCAGGTCCTGGGGCAAAATCTTTTCCTCCGGGTCCCCGAAATAGGGAGTAAAGCTTCCTGGAACCTCAGCTTACCGTTACATCTGTCCGGTATTATTTTTGTGGTACAGCTGTCCTTCCTCACCTCCGGTCCTGGCCCAACAGGGGCTCACAAGCGTCACGCTCCAACTCCCGGGGTTCTCAGTCCCCATAATAGGGTCCCGTCCCGAATGCTGTTGACTTGGGTGCGGCTCCTACACCAACGACATCATCAGGTCGGCCGATCCCCGCCGGTCCCCCCAGGAGCAGAACCTGCAATCCCGGGTCAGGGTGTCTGCGTACCACAGTTGCTGGCACTGTCCATCCCAGCCCCCACTCTCGGGCTCTGGCAGGACACGGCAGCTCGGCACTCTTGAGCCTGCCACAGGGTCACAGGCCCAGTTAGGCCGCAGTTCTGAAAGTCTCTGCTACACTGCTACCAACCGGAAATTAGGGACAGGAGCCACTTGATCACAAGTTAATAAGTCTATATGTTGTCAAGGTTCGCCATTTAAAGCAGGATTATGCAGGATATATAGGGAAAGAAGGTCCCCCAGCTGGGTTAGAGCTTGGAAGCTAACGCCCATGTTTCTTGGCCACACCCCCTTTAGGTGAGAGAAAATCCTAGTGTATGTTATTGCTAAAAAACTGTAGTAAATCCAGCATCACACATGGCCAACCACTGGTACTGCAACACCCTCCCATAGAAAATAATTGATGTAGGGATTTAAAATAAAAGGCCATAGGAAATAATTTTGAATGAATGTAACAATTATTTTTATTACAAAATAATTAAATTAAGTTTAATTGTTTCTATACATCACTTTTAATAAATATTAACGTACTTAATAATTATTTTCTTTAGGTGGGAAATTATTTAATTTAAACTTCAGAAAAAGATCTTTAATTTATTATATTTCAAATAATTGAAGATGTATTTCAAAACTAATTTAAAAGTGATATAGCATTGTTTAAAATAAAAATACATAGAAATAATTTACAATAATATTTAATCTAAAATATTTTTAATATTCATTTTCAAGTTTTTTGTTTTTTTTACCTATACTGTACCATGTAGAGAACTCCTACCCTAGACTGTGGCCTCTCCATATGATAAAGTATAGGGAACATGAGAAAAAAACATATTGAACTCGAAAATAAAATATTTAAATATTTCTATAGGTAATATTAATGTGAATTCATTGTATATATTTATTTTAAATGAAGAATAAAACCAAAAATATTACAGCACTATTAACTTCATTTTTAAAAAAATCTTTAATTATTTGAAATTATTAAAATTATGTTTTTCAAGCTTAAATTATAAAATAAATTCCCACCTTAAGAATATACATTACATCCTTTATTGTGTATTAATAAACATGAATTACAGAATTAATTAAACATATTTTAGTTATAATGTAATAAAAATTGTTGTTGCAATAATTTTTAAATTCTAAATAGGATATTACAAAATTATAATTAAACATAAATATGTATTGTTTTCATATTCTTTTAACATTAAATTATATTTATTAATATTTTTCACTATTTTAAGTGATTAATGTTCCTGCTGGAGAGAAATCAGAGTTTTGTCTAGGGACAGTCTGGCTCACCATAAAGTAGCTCAGAGTCTTAATATGCTTGCTGCAAAGAACAAGTCCCTTGCAGATCACAGAACTGTATTTTGTCACAGAGATCCTTTTGATACTTGCAGATCAAAGGTGACAATCCTAATATAGCACAGTGAGCTATGAACTGCCATCATAGAGCTGTATGCAAACTGCATGGTATAGTTTTGAAAGTTATATTTTTCCCCAGTATTTCATTAACCTAATGTTGCTAAAAAGGGTTTCTTTGCATAGAAATAAATTCTTATTCGTAAAACCAACCCCAACCACTGTGTTATGAATTACATCCTGAGTTTGTGCTTCTTCAGATCCAGCACTCTTAAAATATACTGCCTAAGAGTATGGATAACACAGGACTCTCACACTTTGTAGTCCTCATTGTCTTGCTTAACATTTCCTACATGCTGATTTACACATGTATGATTCCTTGTCTGGATAAAGTGTGTGTGATGTAAAGTGCTCTGAACCCCTACACTGGTGTGAGTAGTACTATAAAACAAATGAAATACATGTGAGAGAGTGTCTATGGAGAGATGAGGGGCACTGTTGGAGGGTGGGTGTGAGGAGATTCGTGGAGAAGGAGGTCATTGGGGGATGCCGACAAAGATGGTCGCACTGGGTGCCACCAGCGCTAAAGCTGGCCCTGTTTTCAATCAGCGGCTAGTCTAGTCAGTAAATAAATAGATTGTTCAAGGAAATAGGTAATAAGAAATTGAAGAGACATAATCCATTAAATACTAGGATCCTAGTAATTCTCATTCTTGCCATAAAGCTTTCAGGATTTGTACCAAATAATTGTGAATTAATCTCCTCTTTCTCTAACAAAGTAGCTGTTTCTATAGTTTCTTTCTACGATACTTATTCCTGACATCCGTTCTCCCAGTTTCATCTTCTTACACTTCCACCATCCCAGAAGATTTTTGACCTGAAGACCTGAACCTATGAAACCACAGATGCTCATATTAGTCAGTCACTTGGCTTTATTCGATTTTTGATTTAAAAAATCATAAAAGCATACAGACAAACATGAAGAAAAAACATACAATCAATAATATATCTACAGGTTAAAAGAGCGTATGCCCAGCCTATTGGGACAAGTCATTAATTACATCGCACTATACATAAGGTTAGCATTTACAGTTTTGGTTAATGCGTTGGGTTGTCCCTTCAGAAATTACAATGTTTATACAGTAAGTCAAATCTATTGCGGGTGGGAGAGCTATTATCCGTAAAAGCACGAGGTCCACTTTCCATCTGATGTTTGTATGCTGTCATTAATCTAGGTGGAGGGATTTGTGGGGTACTTGGGTAGAAATCGTACAAGTCCCAGATAGAAATGGGGCCGTCTCCATCTTTGGGCTGGGAAGATCGTAGGTGGGGGACAATGTTCAGATTCTTGAATTTAACTAGAATTAGGTCCCCAGAGATTTCTTTGGGTAGTGGCCCTAGCCAGCCCACCCTTCTAACACTTAGAATTCCACCGCCTTGATTAGGTCGGAGGGGTCTGTTTTTATTTAGCCAGAATATGACCTTGTTTAAAAGGTCCTGGTGTCTTTCGGGTTTCCCGTAAGTGGGTGCCGGTATTCCCGAAAGGACAAGCACAAAAGGGGCGGCTTCCGGAGGGAGGTAAATGAATGCGAGCTACACTATTTCGCTCTGCTCTAACCACAGGGTGATTTGTTAATACAAGTTTGGGGGCAATTTTAGTAGGAGTTAGGGGTGGTATTTTAGACTTTTGAACTTTTTTCCTGGTGTTAATTGGCATAGGGGCTTCTGATGCAGTGGGTAGGTTGGGACACTTAGGTATTACTGTCTGTATAGGAGGTAAGGAGTTGATTTTGATGGTTGTCTCTATATTTGACAGCCTATCCCCCAAGATATTAATTTTTTCTATCAGGGGTGCTATTATGGATCTTAGCATTTGTTCAAACTGAAATAATAGTGGCAACTGGGGCAATGGTACTTGGTCATTCAAATTATCAACATCCCCCTTGGATGCGGTGGGTATCGTGGCGGGCGATGTGAGACCGAGGCAAAGTTTCTGTATTTTGCCTTGAGTTCCGTGGTCATTGACACCGTCATATTTCCTTTTAATGCTTGAACCCTGTGGCAGTGCAGCGGCTTGGGAGTTAACCTTGTTAGATAATGGAGATGGTTTGCATGGTCTGCCAACAGGGGTATCGAAACAGGAGTTTTTTACAGGGGAGGGGGATGCTACTGGAGCGAACTTAGTACCACACAATGCATTTAGTTCCTCCCAATAAGAAAACGTTTGCGATGTTCCCAAGGTTAATGGAGGAGATTGCATACTATCTAAGAGTTGGAAAGATACATCAGAGTCAACTTCTCCTAGAGGGGACAGTGTCTTCCTTCTCGGAGTTTCATTTACCATCCCCTTCCCCGTACCCCGCAGTGGAAATGGGTTTTGCATCATTCTTGATGGAATATGTTCAGTGTTGGTGACTTTCGCCGTGGGAAAATAGTTCATGAAAGGTCAATAAATAATGAAGAACATCTCTGTACCTTGTGTAATCAGGGAGCCAAGGGAGGTGGCCCGACCCGTCCTCCTCAGGCCTCGGAGGGCCACAGAGGGCCCGCCCTTTGCCCGGGCTTAGCCCGGCATCCCGCTCGTGTCCCGCGAGGGAGGGCTGACAGTATTTTTATGCGCCTCCTGGCGTTCCGATAGATCACGTGGTGCTCTCTGGGCTGGTGGGGCTTGTAGTTTCCCTAGCCTGCACTCCACGCAACAGCCAGCGCGTCCCCTGTTGGTGGTGGGAGCGGGCAGCGGGAGGCAGGCGGGCAGGTGGGCAGGCGGCAAGATTGCTCAGCAGTCCCTCACCCAGACTCGAAACGGCAACAGGCAGGTTCCCGAAAGCTCCCCACCGCTCAGCAGGGCTGACGGTATTTTTAAGCGCCTCCTGGCGCTCCGATAGATCACGTGGTGCTCTCTGGGCTGGTGGGGCTTGTAGTTTCCCTAGCCTGCACTCCACGCAACAGCCAGCGCGTCCCCTGTTGGTGGTGGGAGCGGGCAGCGGGAGGCAGGCGGGCAGGCGGCAAGATTAGTCAGCAGTCCCTCACCCAGACTCGAAACGGCAACAGGCAGGTTCCCGAAAGCTCCCCACCGCTCAGCAGGGCTGACGGTATTTTTATGCGCCTCCTGGCGCTCCGATAGATCACGTGGTGCTCTCTGGGCTGGTGGGGCTTGTAGTTTCCCTAGCCTGCACTCCACGCAACAGCCAGCGCTTCCCCTGTTGGTGGTGGGAGCGGGCAGCGGGAGGCAGGCGGGCAGGCGGGCAGGCGGCAAGATTGGTCAGCAGTCCCTCACCCAGACACGAAACGGCAACAGGCAGGTTCCCGAAAGCTCCCCACCGCTCAGCAGGGCTGACGGTATTTTTATGCGCCTCCTGGCGCTCCGATAGATCACGTGGTGCTCTCTGGGCTGGTGGGGCTTGTAGTTTCCCTAGCCTGCACTCCACGCAACAGCCAGCGCGTCCCCTGTTGGTGGTGGAAGCGGGCAGCGGGAGGCAGGCGGGCAGGCGGGCAGGCGGCAAGATTGGTCAGCAGTCCCTCACCCAGACTCGAAACGGCAACAGGCAGGTTCCCGAAAGCTCCCCACCGCTCAGCAGGGCTGACGGTATTTTTATGCGCCTCCTGGTGCTCCGATAGATCACGTGGTGCTCTCTGGGCTGGTGGGGCTTGTAGTTTCCCTAGCCTGCACTCCACGCAACAGCCAGCGCGTCCCCTGTTGGTGGTGGGAGCAGGCAGCGGGAGGCAGGCGGGCAGGCGGGCAGGAGGCAAGATTGGTCAGCAGTCCCTCACCCAGACTCGAAACGGCAACAGGCAGGTTCCCGAAAGCTCCCCACCGCTCAGCAGGGCTGACGGTATTTTTATGCGCCTCCTGGCGCTCCGATAGATCACGTGGTGCTCTCTGGGCTGGTGGGGCTTGTAGTTTCCCTAGCCTGCACTCCACGCAACAGCCAGCGCGTCCCCTGTTGGTGGTGGGAGCGGGCAGCGGGAGGCAGGCGGGCAGGCGGGTAGGCGGCAAGATTGGTCAGCAGTCCCTCACCCAGACTCGAAACGGCAACAGGCAGGTTCCCGAAAGCTCCCCACCGCTCAGCAGGGCTGACGGTATTTTTATGCGCCTCCTGGCGCTCCGATAGATCACGTGGTGCTCTCTGGGCTGGTGGGGCTTGTAGTTTCCCTAGCCTGCACTCCACGCAACAGCCAGCGCGTCCCCTGTTGGTGGTGGGAGCGGGCAGCGGGAGGCAGGCGGGCAGGCGGGCAGGCGGCAAGATTGGTCAGCAGTCCCTCACCCAGACTCGAAACGGCAACAGGCAGGTTCACGAAAGCTCCCCACCGCTCAGCAGGGCTGACAGTATTTTTATGCGCCTCCTGGCGCTCCGATAGATCACGTGGTGCTCTCTGGGCTGGTGGGGCTTGTAGTTTCCCTAGCCTGCACTCCACGCAACAGCCAGCGCGTCCCCTGTTGGTGGTGGGAGCAGGCAGCGGGAGGCAGGCGGGCAGGCGGCAAGATTGGTCAGCAGTCCCTCACCCAGACTCGAAACGGCAACAGGCAGGTTCCCGAAAGCTCCCCACCGCTCAGCAGGGCTGACGGTATTTTTATGCGCCTCCTGGCGCTCCGATAGATCACGTGGTGCTCTCTGGGCTGGTGGGGCTTGTAGTTTCCCTAGCCTGCACTCCACGCAACAGCCAGCGCGTCCCCTGTTGGTGGTGGGAGCGGGCAGCGGGAGGCAGGAGGGCAGGCGGCAAGATTGGTCAGCAGTCCCTCACCCAGACTCGAAACGGCAACAGGCAGGTTCCCGAAAGCTCATATTAGTCAAATATCTAACATTTCAAGGTCATTGATCTTGTTATCAAGCGGTTTACTGTAGTGAGGCGGGGTTGTCTGTGTATGAAAGGGCTGAGTGGTGATTGCTGTAAAATATTAAGTGCCTCCAATTAGAGCATTGTCTAACTCATTAGACTTTTCTTTCAAGAGGTCATGAAAAAGGAGTGTTTTCTGATCCATCTTAAATTACACCACGCTAACCAAAAATTACTTTTTGTCCTAGTGCCAATTTGATACTTGAGATCGAGTGAAACTCCGACATTGGCAGCATGGGGGATTGTACCAGTTCTTAAAATATATTGAAAAGTTCAAAGGTCAAATTTCTTTTTAATTTGGTGGCAAAGGTGCTATTTTTTAGTAAAGGTGTCATATCAATAAAGGAAAGCTGGGGCCATAAAAGTCTCCAGATGTTGTGGTTTAAGTTTTGATCCCAAAACCATACGATTACAAATCAAGTTTGTTTCCTGCTTTATTGCAGAACAGTGTAGAAAGTTTGCCATTTCACAAGATTATTTTTTTTCTCATCCATATGGACAAATAATCGTGTTGGCCGTTTACCATGCCTAAATGTCACCGCAGTCACAAGACGGTTCAGTTGACAATAAACAGATGCCAGTTTATTATTCAATAATACAGATTGACCTGGAGCAAAAGCGTACTCATTCGAGTTCAAATTATTCTTCTGACTCAGCCTTCCTACGCCCTGGAGCTCGTCCTTCTATTCTGTAATGAATGTAGTATTTGTGCAGGATGCCAAATTGCCATTAGTGCCTTAGAATCTAAAGTAACTCATTTACCTGCAGAGAAGCGCGGCCCTTGTTTAAGTTTTCTCTTTTTTTTATATTGCTCAGCTAACGTGATGTTTTTTGGTTCGGTGGTTCCTGACTTTATTCACACTTTAGATGTTGCTGCACATGTACACGTTGGTAGGGGTTATTTTTAAGGAATCAGAGACCTTAACACGTCCTTAGCGCAATTTATGGCGAAACAAGAATATGAGAAAACCCGTGTTAGCTCCCCAACTTCAAACCTGAGGCTTACCTTTCATTGTCCTGCAGTGATTTCATGTAATTTGTTCTGCGGCATGTTGAGTATACACACAGTTCACAATAAAGCGTGCAATCTGGTACCAAACTTCCCATCAACTAGGCATCTAATGCCCGTGCAGCCTGGTACCCTAGCAAGATAAGGCAGCAGGGTCCTGACTGCATATTAGCCCTGGAACCAAATTCGGCGATTTTCGCAGACATTGGAATTAGCTCTTAAATGTAGCCTCGTATATTTAAAATAATTCATATATTTTTTTCTCCAAACATTGACTCTCCCTGTTTCTGAAAATGCACTCCATTTGCTTGTACACATATCTTACACTCTAGCTATCTCACATAAGCTCCAAGCCACCATTGTCCTGATGAAATCTAGTCTAAGCTATGCAGATACACTCACTCTTACTACCCTCAAAAGCAGCAAAGAGCAAGTGAATTCCTACATCTTCGCCCATGGGTCACAGCTCAACACCCTTCCATGGTTTACATATTATAGGATACTCTGCCTTCAATGCACAGTGCAATGCCCATATGTCCATTCACAGCAAGAGTCCATTCGTTAACCGAGTAAAATTGCAAAGATATTCACAGAACAGAATCACATTGGTGGAACCTCCTTATCCATTAAGGCAACACAATTATAGGAATCTCTCCAAGATAACACAAAACCATTCGAGACCACCTATTATTCAGGAAGGCAGTAAAAGGGTGACTCCTCCTCAACAAAAGGGTCCCAGCAACAAGCAAGCAGAACTATCACAATGCGAGCACGGAAGTGAGTATCTAACCCACATTAGAACTGGAACCAAATCTGTCGGTGATGACCGGCACAAGCATATGCACAGCTATTTTTCACTTTGTTCTCTTTCACATTATGCTTAAGTGGAGGTACACATTCGAGAACACATCATGTTAGTTGCTTCTTCAATTCATGACAAGACCAAAACTTCCCCTACTTAGACCATACTCCATTCTCACACTCTTCCAAAGACATACAAAATACCATGGAAGCATAAGCATCCAACTCCCCACTTGTTTCATCTGCAGTATACATGAGTTGCAGCAATACATGACCCAATAACACACCTCTGGACCTCATACATAACTCTCAAGCTTCTACCATATTAACCACATTACAAACTCATACCCTTCAGACTAAGCAGGTGTAATGGATAAGTGTGCTGTCCATCTGCAGCACATTATGGCACATTTACAGAGGTGTGAAGAGATATATTAATGCGACCACAATATAATAATCAGATGCCAACCTTTCAGTTTGGAAAAATAAGCTGGTCTTCTTTAAACAATTGCTTGAAATTATCTTTAACTCTATGTTTGCTTCAAAACACCAGCTTTTCCTTTTTGGTAGGGAAAAGTTCACTAAGTATTCCTGCGTACTAATGCCACATATGAAGAGATTCTGGGGCAGATTTACAAGCCCCTTGTGTCACTTTTGTGTCACTTTTAACATGGGAAAAGTGACGCAAAAGTGGCACAAGGGGTCTGTAAATCTGCCCCTCTGTCTTTTATGCAGTTTATCAGCATCCAGCAACAACAATGCATGCAACAGGCATTTCCAACAGCACTGTGATAGGAATAGTCAAAATGATGTCAAGATTCAGCATAATACATTGCAGAAGGGTTCATAAAGGTAGGACCCCACTGGAGCACAGACAGCTACATTTAAGTCACTAGCAGCCACCGTATGATAAGGATGGATGCCATTAACTCAAGACCCTTATTCCGCTTATAGACAGAAACATGTCAAGTGTCATCTTACAACTCAAAGGAGGGCTTCATTATGCATAAGCTAACCTTAAAGATGGCGGTTGGAACTGCAGCTAATGTCAGGGCCACTATAATGTTAGGTATACATACATTTGGGTCAGGAATGCCCACAATAATTCAGGTTTGGTAGTCATTAGTCTATAGCTCTGGTTATACCATGTCACCAGTATACCAAGTATGGTCATCACTAGACCTGGGAGTGGGAAGCAAGGGAGATGCTGCTGGAATCCTCAGATGAATGCAAAAAGAACAGTTGATGGACAGAATGCAGAACAATGTCATACATTCTCCCCAGTACAGAGATCTGGGCCTAAATCCATTGTTTTTTTGTTCACCATGCCTTTCCAGTTTGGACCCAGCCATGTGTAAATCAGTCTTGACCCTGCGCCCAATGGGAACAGTCCAGCCCGAACTGCCAGGCCAGGTCCTCCCTGGACTGGAAACAAGCATCCTACGACCGGTTTCAGGCTTTCAGCCCTCATTAGTCAGGATAGCTTGACTCCAGTGGCATGGAGAACACAGTACCCAAGTCTGGGCATACCCATCCCACTCGGGGTGAAAAATACAAAAAAAAATATTGATGGACAGAATGCAGAACAATGTCATACATTCACCCCAGTACCGAGATCTGGGCTTAAATCCATTGTGTTTTTGCTCACCATGCCATTCCAGTTTGGACCCAGCCATATGCAAATCAGTCTTGACCCTGTGCCTCATGGGAACAGTCCATCAAAGGCCTGCTAGCACTTTGCAGTCAAGTGTACTTTCTTCGGCTGTTCCTTTTAGGTCAGTACTGTTAAACGTGCAATAATGCTCCCAAACTCCGTAACAAATGTTTTCGAGTACCCAGTGGACCCAAATTGCTCTCTCCTGGATCTGGGTATTGGGAGGTACCAGTCCATGATAGTCTTGAAGCTGCATATTTCACACGCCTATGGTGGCCAATATGTACCTCTGACCCCTGCCCTATCAGAACTTACTGACAGGTCATTGTTAGGTTTGCTTGCTGAATAGTATGAAGCACTTACATCACATGGGCTAGGTGGTCTTCCGAGGAGAGCTGTAGAATGCTGTAGACCACAGTGTCATAAAGGTGGATGGCACTGATGTTTTCATGCATAGATATGACACAGGCCAAAGAGCATCACGCTGAACTGGACTTGAAAGTTTCTCTCTGGAGTAGAAAATGCAGACCTTTCCTTTGCACCTTTTGTTGGGTTAATTGGCCAGTGCCCTGAATTAAAATCAAAGACACCTAAGAATTTGAGAGCCCTCAACCTGTCAATGAGCTAATCAGCTGTAAATATAGAATGAGTGTCAATCTTGCATATAACTCTCCTATTCAGTAGCCCACCCTCCCCCTTTGCTTGGCATCCTTTGGTACAACAACTTCCTAACTGAATGAAGGACTAGAGGATGTAATCCCTCCCCTCTCTTTAAGAGATGAAATATGCTGGATGTCTCTCCCTTGATTATGACCCTCATGACAATCACAAAACCAATTAAAGAAAACCTTTTCACCACAAATAGGAGCATCTAACAAAACAGTACTAATGTATATGTTATTTATGCTAAAGTGTTGTCTTTATCAAACCCAGGTCCAGATGAAGCAGATTTTCTTCACCTAAAAGTCCCTTGTTGTATATGGATTCTGCATATACTGGATGCATGAGGGAATCCATAAAGGACATACCCTTGAATAAATAGCCAGACTGTAGAGCTCCAAGTGAGAGAGAATCTGCACTGTAATAATTGCTACATCTATGATTGGGATAGTAAATGAAATGTAATTGTAGTGGGGGAGACCGATACCAGATCACATTGTCCTGAAGAAAGCGGTCGAATTTGTTTCAATCCACCGAAACGTGTTGACGCATTGCTTACGCAGAATCCGTATACAACAAGGGAATCTTAGATTAAGAAAACTTGCTTCATCGGGACCTGGATTTGATAAAGATAATGGATCAACAAAGATAACAGATACATTAGTACTGTTTTGTAAGGTGCTCCCATTTGTGGTGAAAAAGTTTTCTTTAATTGCTGTTGTGATTGTGAGGCCTTGTTGCTCCGTATTGTGGAGGGTCGGTAGGAACAAATTGCATTTAAGACTTATGTGATGTACTAATGGTTTAAACTGTATGATAATATGTCATTGTTATGTTTCATGTGGGTATTGTGGTTTTAAATATATATATATTCACTGAAAAAACCATAGGTTATAGACCATATATAGTTAGGAATTAGCATTTAAAAAACCTTATTTTACTCACACAAAACCATTGAAATTCCATATATAGTTAGTTGCACTAACTATATATCGCGCACCTGCAATCCACTGCTGATGATGTCACATATTACATCATTCATGACATGGTCAGTGACATCACTGATGACATCACTGATGACATCTCAAATGACATCACTGATGACATCACTGATGACAACATCCAGTGACTGTATGTTTCTGTAAAGTTAAAATATATCTTACATATTGAAGAATGAGTGGATGTATAAGTGTCTGGATGAAGGATTTAGTAGGTGCGTGACTGACTGTATGAGTGAGTGATTAAATGTGTCTCACTGAATGCATGGGTTAGTGACTAAACTGTCTTAATTTGTGCATCATTATGTCTGTTGTTCTGTAAACTGCTGCATGTGTTGATCATTAGCTATACGAGAGGCTATATGTGTTATTAATTGCTTGCCCAAGTATTTCTATGGGAGATTGAGTTTGTGTGGGGGTGGCTGAAAGGTGTGTGACTCTATGCATAGATGTGTGAACAGTTTATTCACTAGGTGTATGAGTTCAAGAGTGCATGTGGAAACAGCTACATGGGCAGTTGACTGTGTGCATGAGTGTATTGATGAGTAAATGGATATCTCAATGCTACATGTCATAGTAAGTACATATGTAAAACACAGTACATGTGAGAGTTGGCATATATAAATAACTGTGCATGAGAGCCACCGAATGAGTGAGTGGTTGTATCGATCATTGTGAACTTGTATCAGGGATTGTATAAGAGAGTAAATATGTGTTAGTATATGTTTCAATAAGTAAGGTGTGTTTAACTGTATAGTTGAAGAAATGGAGATGAGATTGTTTCTTTGCATGACTGACTGGGTGTGTGAGTAACTCCATGGATGAGTGGAAGTGTGTGAGTGTCTGTATACACTGAGTGTATCTAAGATTATATTAGAGTCTGAAGAGGTTTATCGTATTAGCACAAGAATGATGTCAAATGAGATGTCATTAGTGATGTCATCAGTGATGTCATTTGAGATGTCATCAGTGATGTCATCAGTGATGTCACTGACCATGTCATGAATGATGTAATATGTGACATCATCAGCAGTGGATTGCAGGTGCGCGATATATAGTTAGTGCAACTAACTATATTTGGAATTTCAATGGTTTTGTGTGAGTAAAATAAGGTTTTTTAAATGCTAATTCCTAACTATATATGGTCTATAACCTATGGTTTTTTCAGTGAATTTTCAAGGTTTTGTAAATGCTAATTCCTAACTATATATGGTCTATAACCTATGGTTTTTTCAGTGAATTTCAATGGTTTTTTAATAGCAAATATCATAAGCTGTCGAATGTCAAGTACGTGGTAAGTGAAAACATTTTCGTGTTTATGCACACTGATCTGCTTTGAATGGTGCCCCCCCCCTCATTTCTATTAGGAGTACTCTCTCTTTGCAGATAGTGAAAGGTAGTTAACGCAGGTCTTTGCCCCCATTGTAATCCGTCGTGCCTGCTTCTCTCTCCATTTGATTCATTGTTATCCAAGTATTTACTGTTTTAGAATTAGTTCTCTTTGGTTCATTCTCTATTTACAAACAAACACAGAGTCGCAATACTCTGTTTAGTCTTTGCAGATAACGAAAAATCGTGTAAAAAAAAAGAAAAGGAATCGAGCAAAATCAGTAGGCCACTAATGGGATCTCTTTTTGACCTCGCTAAAATAGAAACATTAGGAACAACCCCTCATGACAAATACAAAACTAGTGAGATGAACTGAACTCCACACAATGATGGCTGCAAAACAGCTCGGCTCCGCCACCCACCCCGCCCAAAATAACGATAAAGAACGGCTGCCATGATTGGTTGCGGAATGACCACGACGGAGCTACGAAATGGTGCTGCTCTCATGCTAACCCTAGCTTCAGTCTGAAACATCCAGAAACACTGTAGACTACCAATTCGATCAGTTCCGGTAGCGCCCCAATGTAACCCGGTAGAGAAGAACTAGCCCTCCCCTCTTTGACTGATGGTTCTTGTTGCCTGTCCCTTCTGTTGTCATTTAACAGAACTATTTAGCCTGCTGAAAGGGGTTGTGTTCCGACCGCTGGTTGGTGGAGACATTTTGACTATATTCTGTACCTGCGTTGTCGCGTAATGCGTCATATGACGCGCCGCGTTAGCGCATCCGGAAGTCATCCGGGGCGCGCAGCGCGTAACGTAAGCATAACAAGTCATGTGACTTGTTAATAAAACTTTTCATTGGTTCATTTTACTTTTCTTATTGTAATGATGAAAGGCTTGGTCATATGACCTAAAAATTACGCTTTTCATTACTTCCGAACATTATTTTTTCTTAAATATATGTTATAATGTTCCAGGCTAATGTACTTTCCCGGAAATTTTACAACTGTCCTGCAAGTAAAATATATTCTTTTTTCGAGAAAAAGAGCGTTTCTTCGTCCCATGACGGAGCCGTTGAGCAAAAGAGGGTCGACCTGCTGTCTTAGTCGCCGATACGCCTGAATATGAGATTCTTATCGATCACTTTATGTTGCAGGAATAGAAAACACAACAGCCCTTGACCATTTATCTTTACTGCGTTCCTTCGTATTATACCTTTTACCCTTCATGTAATTGGTCTGCTTTATTTCACTTGCCTTTTAATGATTCTAAAACAGTGACTATTATTAAAAACTTTACCAATGTATATACTACTACCATGTTTTCTTTTAAAAACCTTTATTGTGAAAATTTCATTATACAAATACGAGCCTATAACCACGTGGGCCGGCCACGGAGCAAACTGTAATCGTATATGATGAATAGACATTTACACTGTAGAGGAACGTAACGGGCGGGCCATTAGGTTGCAAGAACTAAGGTGTCTAACAGTTACGGAATCGGTGGACGTACATTTTATAATTAAAATACGACAGGGCCAGTTACAATAAAATTATCTAGATATACATTTGCGGGCAAGTACCATGGGTGACGTTAATTCGAACTTTCAACAGTACAGTAATCAATAACACATCAGAACTTAATATCAATAGGGATGTCGAAATATTCAATCAATTCTCGTCCCCGCCCGCCATGTGCTTCAAAACTGCATACGTATCTCGTGATTTCAAGGTTCTGCAACCAGTACACAACAAGGAGTTACGAGTCCCATTTATTCTGGCGCCATTTTGGGCGAGGACGGGCAGGTCCAGGATATAGTCAAAATGTCTCTACCAACCATCGACTATGATGATGTTCATATGCTGTATTTATTAGAGTAACACTCATCTGTCCACATGAAATTAATTTGCCACAATCTAAACATGTCATTTTAATCTTTCCAAAGTTCTTCTAAATATTTGGGACCGTTTCCCTTGCCTCTGAAGCTCTCAGTGCCACTTCTTTGATGAATGTACTAGCAGGTCAGGGGTTCTCCTCCAAATCTCTCTTTTATGCAGCACTATAATTAATTGGTGCCACCTCTCCATATGACGATGCATGGTATAGTTACCACAACTATATTTTTTTTCGGTTCCTCTGGAGAGTTCATCGTGGCAGATGAAGCGTGTAACGTACCGGGCATTTACCTTTTTTTGCATGTACAGGAAAGGAAAAAAAAATCGAGCGTCCGAGTTCTAAGGTGTCCCAGGGCCATTTTGGTGGACCAGGCCCAAATCCAAAGAACAGCTATCTCACAGGCTAATGGGGCGACTCACGCCGAGTTTCAGCATTGTAGGATGACCACACAAGTACAGCAACTTGCTAGACATCACCTCGGTGCCATCCGGATCTCGGCGCCCCACTGCAGATGAAGTGCCTCTCAACTATGAAACCACCACGGTGACATCCGGATCTTGGCGCGTTGTGCTGCCTTCGGCCTATTCGCACATCGGTCCGCTACTGACGCCATCTCACAGGCTAATGGGGCGACCCACGCCGAGTTTCAGCATTGTAGGATGACCACACCAGTACAGCAACTTGCTAGACATCACCTCGGTGCCATCCGGATCTCGGCGCCCCACTGCAGATGAAGTGCCTCTCAACTATGAAACCACCACGGTGACATCCGGATCTTGGCGCGTTGTGCTGCCTTCGGCCTATTCGCACATCGGTCCGCTACTGACGCCATCTCACAGGCTAATGGGGCGACCCACGCCGAGTTTCAGCATTGTAGGATGACCACACCAACTTGCTAGACATCACCTCAGTGCCATCCGAATCTTGGCATCTCAACGCCTAGTGGTATCTTCCATACAAAAAATATTGTTACGCTGCCTTTGGCCCCATTCGCACATCAGTCCGCAACTTAGACATCACCTCGGTGCCATCCGGATCTTGGCATCTCAGCGCCTTGTGGTGTCAGTCAGAAAATATTGTTGTGCTGCCTTCGGCCTATTCGCACATCGGTCCGCTACTGACGCCATCTCACAGGCCAACGGGGCGCCCCACGCCGACTTTCAGCATTGTAGGATGGCCACACCAGTGCGGCAACTTGCTACACACCACCTCGGTGCCATCCGGATCTTGGCATCTCAGCGCCTTGTGGTGTCTTCTACTCCGGAAATATAGTAGAAAATATTGTTGCGCTGCCTTTGGCCCCATTCACACATCAGTCCGCTACTGACACCATCTCACAGGCCAACGGGGCGCCCCACGCCGACTTTCAACATTGTAGGATGGCCACAGAAGTGCGACAACTTACTAGACACCACCTCGGTGCCATCCGGATCTTGGCGCGTTGTGCTGCCTTCGGCCTATTCGCACATCGGTCCGCTACTGACGCAAACTCACAGGCCAACGGGGCGCCCCACGCCGACTTTCAGCATTGTAGGATGGCCACACCAGTGCGGCAACTTCCTACACACCACCTCGGTGCCATCCGGATCTTGGCGCGTAGTGAAGCTGCAGCAGCTGCAAATAAGCTTCAGACAGTGTTACAACCGCTGCTCAGAACTCTCAACTATGACACCACCTCGGTGCCATCCGGATCTTGGCGCGTTGTATTGCCTTCGGCCTATTCGCACATCGGTCCGCTACTGACGCCGCCTCACGTGCCAACGTATTTTCTCCGCATTTTATACCCTATGCCGCATAACAGGTCATGTGACTTGTTTATAAAACTTTTCATTGGTTCATTTTACTTTTGGTTTCCTAATGATGGAAGGCTTGATCATATGACCTAAAAACAACACTTTTCATTGGATGAAAACTTTTTTTTTCCCCCAAACGATGAAAGCCCCACCTTGTTTCTGGATGTTTCAGACTAAACTGGCGTCACCATGAGAGCACCACCATCTCGTAGCTCCGTCGTGGTCATTCCGCGAGCAATCATGGCAGCCGCTCCCCACCAGAAGCCTGCAGGACTCGGGGCCCCCAAAACTTTTGATGAATTCTCAAGGCGGAGGGGACGCTTTCGAGAATGGGGTCCAAGACCTAGCAGACAAGCGTCCGATTTCCAAGGTGTCCCAGGGCCATTTCAGTGGACCAGGCCCAAAAAGGAAACAGCCTGCCGCCATTTTGAGAGTCCTGTGACAGCCGCCTATCGCTGCACCGCAAGAGTGGGCGCAACTCAGCTGAATGGCGGATTTTGACACAGTGGACCAAAAGCGGACGGAATGGCAACTGAAACGGTAAAGGGGCGCCCCACTAAAACAGATGAGACTCCACCTGGAGAGGCCCGTTCACGCCGCCTCCCCCGGGGCGCTCCACGCCGTTATTCGGAGCAGCATTGTAGGATACCAAAACCAGTGCGGCAACTTACTGGACATCACCTTGGTGCCATCGTTCTGCTGCCTTGGAACTATTCGCACAACAGTTTGCTACTGATGACCCACCCCCCGCGACGCCCCACGCCGTTATTTGCTGGGTGGCAACTTACTAGACATCACTTTCGTGTCATCTAGATTTCGGCGCGTTCTGCTGCCTTGGAACTATTCGCACAACAGTTTGCTACTGATGACCCACCCCCCGCGACGCCCCACGCCGGAAATCTGGACGTTGTGCTGCGTTGGGACTATTCGCACAGCCGACCGCTACTTCGTTGTTTTTCTCTAAAAATGTTTATATGTTATTACTATTTTTGTTTTCTTGTATATATTTATAAATTATTAAAGTTTTATAATCTTACTACTTTGTCGGAGTGCTATATATTTTTAATGTGACACATAATTGTAAAAACTTTGATGTACAAAGAGTCATCCCTGGAATCTTCCGCTTCACGCTCGGTCCCCTCCCCAATCACAATACAGGATGGTTTTCAGATAATAGCAACGCTTCTGCTGTGACGGATCTCATCGAGTGTGGGCCTTGATCTACTATAACTCCTTTGAAGACGGGTGATTCTTTACAGCTGTGGCCATAAACTACATCTGCAGGGCTAGCTGATAGCCTAGGACCGGCCTGGACAATCGGACACAGAGGAAAAGGAGTGTCAGAGGGTGCGGTAGTGAATAGGGCGAAAGGGAGGTGTCGGGCGGGCACAGGGTGTGATTCTCAGGGAAGAACAGCGCAGATGGGGGGAGGTTTATTACCCATGCATAAAACAGAGAGCGGGGGTGACCACTGCCTGGGGGAGATGCTTGCGAGGGTGGGGAGCCATGCTAAGGATCGACAGCGTGCACAGAGTGGATCTGGTCAAGGCATCTAAAATGGCTGCCGTGCACGACAAAAGTGTGGCATTTGAAAAAAGACAAGATGGCGCACACAATGTTTTTCAACAATTCCTGATTTCCTTCGAATCGAACGTTAACAGACGTTGGGGCATATTACCAAAGTTAAGCGATATTTATCCCTAACGATGCATTGCAAAGATTTTTTTACCGTCAGAAATTATCGCAGATAAACCTTGCTATTATCAAGGTTTATCGCAAATACGATAAAAAACGAGCGCAATGCATTAATATCGCTGAAAACTCCGCGATATTCATGCATTACCGAGCTAATGCTCTTAGCCATGTTATCCACCTCCCATTGGATAACATGGCTAAGAACTGCTCAGGGCAGCTGTTACTTTTTGGAGATATTCGCGCTTATCTCGAATATTTCCAAAAGTTGATAATAGGAGATAGCGATGTTAGCGACTGTTTCCAGTCGCTAACATCTTGGCATGCCCACTTTGCATGTCATTAGTGATAAATATCACTCACATGCAAAGTGGGACCCAAGATGGTCGCTATCTCCTACTAGCCGTCGCTAACTGGTGTTAGCAACAGCTAGGTAATACAGATATAATTTTATCTCCGCGAAGCGGAGCGCTGTTACAGATATATATCTTGTTTTTGAACGTTAATTTCTCAAAATGCACTGAAGCACATATATTGAGACATAGCAAAGGCACATCGGGCTACCAGTCCCTAATATTTTACCAAGTTTCGTGCAAATCCATTCAGCCGTTCGATTATTATTATTATTTTTTTTTTTTGCCCCGCGGGGCCCTTTTAAAACCTCCACATCAAACCTAGGGGGTCAGCGAGGATCTACTATGCCCCCTTATGGTCATCAGCCGTTCGATTATTATTATTATTTTTTTTTTTTGCCCCGCGGGGCCCTTTTAAAACCTCCACATCAAACCTAGGGGGTCAGCGAGGATCTACTATGCCCCCTTATGGTCATTTGCCCCTTCGCTTTGGCCTCCTCTTGTCTCTCGATCCTACCGAGAGACAAGATGGCGGCCGCTACGTACTGTTTGGAATGTTTACAGACACCGGAGAGCCAATCAGCTTCGCTTCGCAAAGCTCCGTAACGCGAAAAGTACGCGAAGCGGTGCGCTGTTACAGATATATATCTTTTTTTGAACGTTAATTTCTCAAAATCCACTGAAGCACATATATTGAGACCTAGCAAAGGCACATCGGGCTACCAGTCCCTACAATTTTGCCAAGTTTCGTGCAAATCCATTCAGCCGTTCGATTATTATTATTATTATTTTTTTTTGCCCCGCGGGGCCCTTTTAAAACCTCCACATCAAACCTAGGGGGTCAGCGAGGATCTACTATGCCCCCTTATAGTTATTTCCCCCTTTGTTTTGACCTCCTCTTGTCTCTCGATCCTACCGAGAGACAAGATGGCGGCCGCTACGGACTGTTTGGAATGTTGACAGACGCCGGAGAACCAATCAGCTTCGCTTCACAAAGCTCCGTTGCGCGAAAAGTCCGCGAACCAGAGCGCTGCCTGGTCCGCGCTTACAGATATATATCTTTTTTTAAACGTTAATTTCTCAAAATCCACTGGAGCACATATATTGAGACCTACAAAAGGCACATCGGGCTACCAGTCCCTACAATTTTGCCAAGTTTCGTGCAAATCCATTCAGCCGTTCGGGCTAAAAGTGAGGCCAACCGCCCTATGGAAAACTCAATGTTAAAAACACGTTTTGGGACCCCCCTTTTTTCTCGGCCCCCACTGGACGAACCCCCCCCAAATTTTCAAGGGCTGCTCAGAAACAAAATGTGCCATTTTCCTGAAAATTTCAGCCAATTCCGTCCACAAACGCCAAAGTTATTAGACATAGAATTTTCAAAAAACCCATAGAGAAAAAATCCTAACTATATATACCTACTGGCGACCGCCAGTAGGTAATGTATCTATATATATATATATCCATCCTATTCGTGCTTTTACCCAGACCACGGACCCGTGGAAGGTGGAGCATATGCTGGTGAAGCAACCGGACAATGAATCAGCATGAACCAACGCCTTGATAGGAATCACTCACTCTCAGGACACAGCATGAAATGTATGAGCAAGGCTGCAGGACAGCCGAAACGCATTACGAAGAAGCCTATTAAATCCTGAGCATTCTATTTCATGCTGTGTCTTAAGAGTGCGTGGTTCCTGTCAAGAGTATTAGTTCATGCTGATATTGATCTATACTACTATAATAAAGTAAGAACTTTCAGGCTTTGAGTCGGGTAAACTCGGGTACCACGGCGCCAATCTACACACCCGATACACCGTTGAAATCGTCAGGGTGTGTTGATGGTTATAGGCTATATAAATGTAAAAATAAACGTTATTTACAATATTTATATTTAAAAAAAAGTAGTCCCCCCAAAGTAGCGCCGGCCGCGACGTGCGTGCTCACGTCAGGAGCACGGGGAGGAGCGGCGTCCGAGGAGCGGCGGACATGGCGCGGGGGAGGAGCGGTCACGTGAGGAGCAGCGGACAGGCCATCGGCGGTGCGAGCGGACAGGCAGGAGGAGCGCCGGCGGAGGTAAGGGGACCCATGTCGGGGCAGGCGGGGGTCGTGGCAGGCGGGGGACGGGCCGGGCGGGGGACGGGTTGTTGTAGTCATGCGGTCAGGCCACTCTGAAATATGCATAGTGGGAGAGTGGTTACTTTTTAAAGATTAGCCCTGCCTAGCAACGAAAGTGGAAGTTCGCTCCAGAGCGAGATGTTGTACACAAGTCCTTTGAGAAGTGGTTTGGGTCGGGCAGGCGGGGGACGGGCCGGGCTGGGGACGGCCCAGGCGGGGGCCTGGCCTGATGGACAATGTAGGGGCGGGCGGGGGTCGGGGAAGCTGCCTGTTGCTCCCGGACAAGGTCGGGACGGGCTGCTAGTATATATATATCAAAGTTATATGATATTTAAAATTGATATAATTGATATAATTGTCTGAATACTGGTGGTATCTGATTAGAGGAAAAGGGATTTAAAATGGATGTTGAAGCCCATTTTTTGTGACTGATAATGTGGGGAACCATATAGGTTACCCTGCACTCATCCCACTTGGACTTGGTGTACACCGACATGACCGTTGTTCCCCCGTAGTATACAATTTCTTTGGGGACCACACTTTGGTAACAATGCCCAGTAGGGCCCTGACAATTACAGGTGCTACCTCTTCCCCTTTGAGGTACAGGCTCAGGGTACCAGGGGCCCAATGACATCCCCTCTGCACTCTCAAAAAGTATCCCGACCATGGGAACAGTGTGAAATGGAGCTTTACACTTCCCCCTGACTTACCACTGGCTTGACATGTTTTGTAGGAGCGACAAAATTCATCTACCTTTAGCCTCATCTGGGGCCAGTAAACGTGGCTCACACATCTATCAAACGTCTTGGCCCACCCCAGATGTTCAGCTAAAGAAATGTTATCACCCAGGCACAGTAGCACTTGTCCATGTTGCCGGACCCAGGATCCTTAGTCTCATTATATAGGACACCATCTTGCTAGCTGATCATTTGGTCTCCACTAGTCTCCCAATCTCTCTGTGTCTCAAACTGTTGCTAAAGACCTTAAAGAGTAAGATGCTCCTTTAGTGCTTTGCCCGAAGCAACTTAATACACTCCTCTTTTAGCTGCAAACCAGCTAGCTCTGGGAAGTCTCCCAAGGAAAGCACCACATACCTTGTAGGTGCCAGTTGCTCCCACTCAGAGTTAGACTTCTCCCAGACCATGGGAATTTGTGTCATTCAATCCCACATTTCACTCTCCTACTATTTCTCGTGGGAATGTGGGCCACTCTTCAGGAGCCAGGTCTCCTAGAATCTTCTGATTGGCTGCTCTGGTCCTTGTGGACAGAAGGACCTGGTCAGGCATCCCAGCTCCTCTTTTTAGGCAGAGTGTTCCAAAATATTCCATAGCAGACAATATTCAGTAATGAATGGACTTACAGTTACTTTACAAGGACCAGCAAACCACCCCACTCTAGGGCAATGATTGACACAAAATGGTACCTAACCTGATAGTTTGCACTCAACATTCAGCAGCTCATATCACTAAGGATGTTTTCTCGACACAACAGTAGATACCTGACAGTAGTCATGATGTTCCTGTAGCTCTCAAAGCATCAAGACTCTGTCTGTGAATGGACTGCCACTGCCTTTGATTTTAGCACAGGAAGGTATATAAGCCATTACTGCAACTTTCTGCTCACCCACAGAAACCAGGTGAACCTCTGCTCCCAATGCGCAGAATTGCACCTCAAGTCCTACACTAGCAATTTCTCTAGAATGCACACCGGTGGGGTACTTTATGGAACAACTCGCGGTCACCATTCTTGGGTGCTATCTAAAGACAAAGTGCCAACCTTTCGACGTTGGGTCTAAGGACTTCTTCACTCTTATTCCCAAGCCTGTTGCACAAAGTAGAATTGGGACTCTCCCTATATGTTGGTCTTTTGTGGTGGTTTCAAGAAATGAGTTTGATTTTCTTTGTTCCCCTAACCGTCTGCTATTGTTCACATGAACCACCATTCTTGTGGTTTGCTCCATGTTTCTTCTTAGAAACCATGGTGCTGTTTTGGCCCCCAAGCACACTGGGATCAGCAAGCTTAGGGCCAGATGTATCAAGCCTTTTTGCATTCACAATCTGCCTGTTACGAATGCAAAAATGGCTTTTTCGGTGTAGCAAACCTAATGTTTTGATTTGGTAACCTGTTACCGAATCATAAAATGGGTTTGCAATTCTGGATTAGGAAGGACCATGTTAAGGGCGTCCCTTCCTCATACTAAATCGCATCGGTATGCTTGAATGTTTCGTGACCGTAATTGCGGTTGCAAAACATTCACATTTTACCACCTCAAGTAGGTGGTAACCCATTTGCAAATGGGAAGGGGTCCCCAAGGGATCCTTTCCCTTTGTGAGTGTTTGTAAAACCATTTTAAGAGCAGGCAGTGGTCCCACAGACCACTGCCAGCTCTTAAAACATAAACAAAAACTTTTCATTTTTCGTTTTGTAAAGCATCTCGTTTTCCTTTAAGGAAAACGGCCTGCTTTACAAAAACCAAAATTGCTGTATTTAAAATCAATCATAGACATGGTGGTCTGCTGATCTCAGCAGGCCACCATTCCCGTGATATTTGTGATTCCTAGGGGGTTGCAAATTGCGATCTACCGCCTTAATATTCATGAGGTAGGTCATTTGCGACCCCCTAGGAATCGCAAAAGGTGTACTATACACCTTCAAATTGTATTTTGCGATTCCCTAATAGCGAATCCTTGTGATTCGCAATTAGGGAATAGCAAAATTCTATCTTGATACACCTGGTCCTTAGACTCTACTGAGTGATGGCTCGTATCATGAGCCAGTATTGCCTTTAGCTCCTCTAAGGCCATTCTTCTCACTTTCAGCAAATGCATTCATTGCTGCTTCCTGTTTCTCCTCAGCAGCCAAGGCTGCCCCTTCTTCTTTCCTGCCAACCTCACATCCTCAAGAGCTACTATGGTCTTTTTCTCCTTATGAGTTTGGGCTGCCATTTTATTCTCTGCAGCCAGGTCTGTCTTTTATTCCAACAGGGCAAGAGCAGTCAATTGCAATTTCATGTGCTTTTCATCCTTCCTGTCATCATATCCCATTCTGTGCACCTCAAGCTCTGATGGGGACAAACGGCAGGGAGACTCACTGCTCCTACCCGTGGACACTACAGGAGAAGATGCTCCGTGGGGCAGGCCATCTCTTTGCACAGGTACTTTGTCAACTTCCCCATGCTCCTCTGAGGAGATATGTTCTTGACAGGCCTCTAGCCAGGCCCCCGAAAGGCTTCTCATTATTCTATAACTAGACTTCCTTCCTCAAATTAGCAACTTCTCCCCACACATTGCCTTCATCTCTACCAAAGTAAAGCCTGCCATTGAAGACAGAACCCACCTTCACGTTTCCTTAAATCATTATGCAAAAATGTATTAAAAATCGAAAGAATAAAAAAAAGGAAAATCAAAAATTAATCAAAAATACTTCTTGCTAATTAAAAATTATAAATACATTTTTGCGTCTAAGTCTGCCATGGGATTTATATTTATAAACAGTAGAAATTGAATAACTCATGGACGAAAGTCCTTCACCAGCACTGAACCTAAATATCAGAAGTTGGGTTATTAGTTTGGGAGGTGACAATCCTACCAACTTACTAAAAATGATTTGGTTAGGTTACAGTACAGTCCTAAAGGAATCTCCTCTCAGGTCCTGGTAGCCATGGCACAAGCACCAGGTAAACCCCAAGAAAAAATTATTTTAAAATGCAAGCAATACCAAACAGTGTTAAAGTCAAAAACACAACACAATAACATTATCCATCCAATTTAAGAAAATCACGAAAAAATGTAATAAGCCAACTGACACCAAAATTATCTAAATCTGATAAGGGAACCAGCAATATGCCATTTTAAAAATGTTAAGGAAATCAGTGCCATGAAAACACAAAGTGACAACTGTAAGTCCTAGTTCTCATTTGACCAGGACCTAGGCATGATTTCAGTCTGAGATGAAGTGGTGGGCAGATAAGTCATGCAGGTCACACCCAGGAATGTGTTTACCTTCTGACTTAGACTTTTCTGGAGGTCCAAGTCCTCCAGCAGGGCAAAGCAGAAGCTGAAGCCAGTGAGGTTTTACTGAAATCAGACACAGCATTGCCAAGCTCTTGCTGAAGCTTTCAGTTTTGGCACCAACAGCCTCTACTGATCAAAATAGCTTTTCAAGGTCACTTTGCCCGATTTCAACGATGTACCTTTTCACTTTGTCGCCTTTATGGTTTTTATAATCCTTGAGTGGGGTCAGGCTGGAAGCTGTTGACATGCATGGACACATTTCCATTAAGGTCCTTACTCAAGCCTTTTTTCTTTGCATTAAAAAGCTATGAGCCAAGCGAACCTAAATAGCTTTTCCACAGGGGGTGCTCTCTGCCTGGGGAAACCTCAGCAACTTGTCCTGGTCCACCAAAGGTAAAAAAAAAATCCTAAGTGCCAATTGTTCCTTGGTGTTGAACAAAGCATTCTGGCCACTTCTACAGCAATCTTAGGACAGACTTCTAGGCACCACTTTTCTCTGGTAAGGGCTTCTGCATGGTCCAGTCCATAGCGACCAGCTAGCCCTTGTGAAAATCAGGAATCCTTTTACCTTTGTGTCCCTGTAGAAGCATCAGGAGGCCAACACCTTAAACCTTGGAGAGCCAACAGGCATCTGGAATTCTTGGGTATTTTTCTTTCAATTTCATGTAGTGTCTTCTTTCTTCATGCATGTACTTCCCAGATCCAGGAATGTTGTGAGGAGGTGTTGGTGAGGTACCAGTGTTTTCCCATACACTAGCCATTGACTAAATAATTACCTTCACACATTCCTGCAGCTTTCTTGCAGAATTCCCACCACCTTTTGCAGCATTTCCTCATTTTACAGCGAGTCTTCCCAAAGTCCTCATCTAAAATTGGTCTAGCCTTCCTCCAGCTGCAGGAGCATTGTCTCACCCTCTAGCTACTCTCCTATGGACATGAGGGTAGGGTTCCTCCCCTTCGCAGGTGCTAGGACTGGCTTCTCTCCTGCTGGGAGCATGAATAGAAAGTCTAAAGAGAATCTGGGCAGGAATGATTTCAGCGCTATGGCGATGCCAGAGCGGGCTGCATCATATCGCTTATTCGCTTTATTTTCACCCATACTGCACAGCAGCCACGCTGCTGCACAACATGGCTAAAAAGCATTGACGAAGCCAATGCCTCTTGCATGCAAGATATACTGACTTTTCTAATACGTTTGCTTTCGATACACCTGCACCAGCTTTTGAAACGATTCACTTTTGCACGATAGGGAGACACTGCCATAGGGAGGAGGGTTGAATGTTAGTGTTGGTGACAGACCACCCTAGTTGTTAACAGAGGACTGGGATTTTCCTTATACAAGCTGGCCCTTGGCATCGAGAATATATCCGAACCTCCTCCCTCCTTGCCTGCGTTGAAAGTGATAACATAATTCTCTTTGCACATGGACAGTAATTTATTTAATTTAGTCTGAATCATAATCAGTCTTTAGGCAGGTTATTGGCTGTGTAATTATCTTCCTAGAGAATAAATCAGTTATTCATGAAGTCCTATTTTTCAGTGTCGTATTAATATGCTTTACAATCTTTGTGTACAATTATCCCATCCTAATTGGAAGAGATGTTAGCCCTCACAGGAACTGCTAATTAATGATTCTAGGGCATATGTTTGTAGCACTTGAAGTTCAACATATTAATTAATGGTCTTGTGTAACATGCTCCGACAGAATTTCAGAAAAAGGAAAAATATTTTTCTTAGGACTTGATTTTGAGTTTGGCACACAGGGTACTCCATCGAAAACGTGACCAAGTACCCTGCACGCTACACTCTTGATCTGGCCACCTCATTTAGAGAGGGGCTCACCTCAATACTTACTTCGAAGGCCCACTGGAACAAGGTCCTGGGGAAGAAGGGTATTACACCATCTGCCCTATTTAGGGGAGACAGTATGATGCCTTTTTTTTTTTTTTCCTCTGTCCATCACAGCCAGGCAAAACCATAGTGACCCCCACACCCTGGAAGGCAATTTCCAGGGTCAAGGGAGCATCAGTTCTTCGTTTTTACAGAAACAAAGTCCCACTTTGGAAGTTTCTTTCAGAAAAGCACAAAACGGAGTCGCGCGAGCGCGTCGACAAGATGGCCGCCGCCACCGGAGCTCCGTAATTTCATCAGCCTAATGAGCTGATTTACGACGATTTTCACCTCAAGGTTTGCTCGTTTTTAATAGCGCTTGCCTCTTCTGCCGGCCCCTTACCTTTTGATGTGATTTTTGGGCATTTTCATCGTGTGGAGTTTCCTCTGCCTGCTTCCTGGCTCCTCTCCCCAGCCTCTCCTCTGATTCTGCCGACTGTCTCAGCTCAGGGGGCGGTGCATTTCTAAAGAAAGGGCCTGGCTTGGGCCTAGCCACTCCCACGGCTCTCATTAACTCTTGCACTGCCTTTTTCTCATGCACTTTGGAAGCTTTTAATACTCTTTTCCCTCACATTTATTATATTTTTGAGGTGGGATTGGTATTTCTGCATTTTCCTGACGCAAAAAGTTGTTTTTTCTCCTCAACATGGATACCAAAAATCTTGCTACCAACAAAAGGAAGCAGCAGGTGTCTCCACCCCCAAATAAATCGAAAGTTGTTGAAACTTCTGAACCTTCACTTACCCTGATACTGGAAGAAATAAAAGCGCTGCGCATGAATACTGATGCTATTGCAAATGAAGTAAAAAATGTTCGCAAAGATATGGCGTCAATCTCCATGAAAGTTTCCGACAATTCTATTAAAATTCAGGACAATAAAACCAAGCTCGACGCATTTACACCTTTGATGGCTCAGATAGTACCAATGCATAACCAATTATTGGAATTGGAGAACCGTAATAGACAATATAATCTCCGTATTTTCAATTTGCCTGAAGAAGTTGAGGGCTCCGACTGTCGCTTGTACCTGGAATCCTTGCTGCCCGGTCTTCTAAATATCAAATTTCCAGAAAAATTTGAGGTGGACAAAGCGCATAGAATTCCCTCACACAGGAATCCACGCCATACAAAACCCAGGCAGATGATTTTTAAGGTCTTGCGTCACCATCACTTGGCTCTCATCAGGAAAGCTGCCAGAGACATTCCTTCACTTCTGGTAAATGGCTCCAAAATATTTATCCATCAAGACTTTGCTAAAGAAACGGTTGCTATTCGCAAGGAATTTTCTTCTATGCGTCCACATCTGAAAAGCCTTGGTTTTAAGTATGGTCTATTTGATCCGTCGACAATGAGAGTTTGGAAAGACACCTTCTCAAAATCTTTTCATCGTCCTGCAGACTTAAGACTCTTTTTGGACCAACAAGCTTCGTCATCAATGGAGACTCAAACTTCTATTACTTGATTGCATTTACTTTGAGCATTCCTGGCGATTCTTTTTTCTTCATGGGCTCCAACGGTTTCTGGCCATGCTTGTGCAACGGGTGTGCGACTCTGTGTCCTTATTTATGTGCCTTGTTTGTACTTTTTTCTTCCTTTTCTGTTTCTTCCTTTTGTGTCTTTCCCTGCCTTTTCTAGCTTCCTACGTAGAGTTACTTTTCTTCCATGGCTGTTTTCCCTCTTCTCTTTCTCTAACTCCTCTCTTCATTCTCTTTTTACTTCTTCATGGCTACTACACATGATATTAAAATTGTTTCTCTTAATGTTAAAGGTTTACGACATCCAGTTAAACGAACGAAGATTCTAGACTATTTGGGGGCTTCTAAAGCTGATATATGTTTTCTTCAAGAAACACATGTTGATGACACCATTTTGCAATATATGAACAAAAAGTGGGTAGACACTATTGTTTCCTCGCCTGCCCTTGGTAAAAAAAATGGGGTTGCGATTTTCTTTGCAAAGAGGGTACATTGTCAGGTTATTAATAAATTCACAGATACCGAAGGTAGATTTATTGTTGTTAAAGTTAAAATTCATGGCTCCACCTTGTTTCTGCTCAATGTTTATGGCCCCACAGCCGATGATCCTTCGTTTTGGTCTAACTTATCTACAGAAGTTCTAAAGTTGGGACACGTTCCTTTGATTGTTGGAGGGGATTTTAATGTGATCATTGATCCGTTACTTGATAGACTTTCTACTACCAAGTATAGGCCCCCTAAAGTTTTTCATGCTTTTAAAGCTTTCATTAATACTACTAAACTGGTTGATGTATGGAGGATACACTTCCCCACTGAAAAATGTTTTTCTTTTTTCTCTAATCCCCATAATTCTCATTCAAGGATTGATTATTTTTTGATTTCCCCTTCCCTACTTCAGTCTGCTACGAATCCTGTTATAGGTACTATAGATATTTCAGACCATGCTTTAATTTCATTTGTCTTAAATATTTCTTCTAATTTTACTAAACAAACTAGGTGGCGTATGAACTCCGACATTGTCCTTACTGATAAGCATAAACCTAAACTATTGCAGGCTATAAAGGATTATTTCCTATTCAACCCCGAAGACTCCACATCACTTGTCACCAGATGGGATGCATTTAAGGCCTACATTAGAGGTACCACTATTTCAATTATGGCTCATGAGAACAAACAATTTAACGCTACCATTAAACATTTGGAAAAGCAAATTGCTAAATTTGAGCGTTTGTATATCTCTTCCAATGACCCCCAGTACAAACTAACGCTTCAAAAACTCCGCTATGAATTTAATACCATTCTCAGTCGCAGAGCAGGAGTCCAACTTTCAAAGTATAATGCTAAATTTCGTTTTAATTCCAACAGATCAGGTAAACTCCTTGCTAATTACTTACGAATTAAAAGAGATAAGACTCAGATTACCTCTATACGAGGATCTCAAAGCACAGTAGCTATTTCTCATAAAGATATTGTGCAAGAATTTTTACGTTTTTATTCTACCCTTTATAGTAAACCTGACACCTGCCCTGACTCTTTAATCGATTCCTTTTTAAATAAGTGCAATTTACCCCATATTTCCTTATCAGATAGAGCAGGTCTAGATTCGCCAATTACTTCTGAAGAAATTTTGCTTGCCATTAAGTCACTTCCCAAAAATAAATCCCCAGGTCCTGATGGTATTCCAGCAGAATTTTACAAAGAATTTCACTCCCATCTCCTCCCTTATTTGCATGCCCTTTTCTCTCATTTTGGCTACTCTGGTACTATCTCGGGCTCGTTTACGGATGCCTTAATTATTGTTTTGCCCAAGCCTGATAAAGATCCTACCTTGGTCTCTAATTATCGCCCCATTTCCCTAATAAACCAGGATTGTAAACTCTATGCGAAAATCCTGGCTACTAGATTAGCTCCTGTACTCCATTCCATTATTCATCCAGATCAATCTGGTTTCATGAAAAATAGATATTCTGCTAATAATACTAGAACTCTATTACATATTATTGAACAAAGTTCTCAACTTACTTCTCCTGCGGGAGTGATGGCATTAGATGCTGAAAAAGCGTTTGATAAGATTCACTGGCAATTTTTATTTAAAACTTTACTGTCTTTTGATTTTGGTACCCCTTTTATTCGTATGATTTCTGCTTTATATTTTGCCCCTACTGCTCGTTTGTTCATTAATGGTCAAATCTCTAGTCAATTTTCGCTCTTTAGAGGAACTAGGCAAGGTTGTCCCCTTTCCCCACTGTTATTTCTCTTAGGTATTGAACCTTTTCTTAATTATATTCGCCTCTGTGATGACATTCAAGGTATTATGATCAATGATGTCACTGTTAAAACTTTAGCTTATGCAGATGATGTTTTATTATTTATTAATAACCCTCTTTCTTCTGTTCCTTCCCTATTAGACATTATTGCTCAATACTCTATGGTTTCAGGTTACAAATTGCATGTAAACAAAACTGAATTTTTTCCTTTCAATGTGTTTTGTACCTCAGAGATGCTCCCAAACAAAGATATTCTTTGGCAAACAACCAAACTCAAGTATTTAGGTATCCTATTTGCTTCATCGCTACCAGCTACATTGAAACTTAACTCTGATTTTATACTTGACTACATTAAAAACAAAACGTCTAAGTGGTCCGCCCTTCATCTCACTTGGTGGGGAAGAATGGAATCTATAAAAATGACTATAGCGCCTAAAGTTTTTTACTCTTTAGCTATGATCCCCACCCAATTCCCTCTCAGTTTTGATAAAACTATTGACATACTCTTATCTAAATTCATTTGGTCTAACAAAGCCCCTCGTATTGCTTATAAAAAGTTAAAAATTCCCAAGGCTCAGGCTGGTTTTTCCCTTCCAGATTTTCGCCTTTACCATAAAGCTTTTATCTTGAAACAGAGTGCCCTTTGGTTTAATACATCACATATGGTAAAACCTCCAATTTGGTTGGACATTGAAGCATCCATTGTTCGACCCTTTTCTTTACCTTCATTGCTGTCAATGTCATCCACAGCGAAGATTGTTCATCTCTCCTCCATCATTAAGTCCTCCAGATTGATAATTAATGATTTAGATTCTAATTTTGAATTGCCCCTACTTTCCACAATCCACTTGTCTTTGTGGCACAGTGCACTCCTTAAATTGAACAGAAACATTACTTTCTGGTCCTCCTGGATTTCAAAAGGAATTTTATATCTTAAAGATGTCTTTACTGGTAATGCTTTTATTCCTTTTGACCAGCTACAGTTAAAGTTTGGTCTCCCTGCTATTGACCTTTTAAAATATCAATGCTTATGTAACTCTATTTTAGATTCCTTTCCCAATGGTATTCCCTCTTCCACCACAAATGACCTATTAATCTACATCACAGCTGCAACATCGTCCCCTAAAGCTGTATCTGGTTTTTATAAACAGTTTTCCTCCTCAATGGGTTCCAATGTTCAGATTATTTCGTCGTTCTGGAATACTGAACTTTCCATCTCCCTGTCAGATGACTCATGGTCCTCTATATGGCTTGCCAGTATCTCAGGCTGGCTCCCAGTGTCCCTTTATCAAACTAATGCCTATATATTATTTAATGCTTTGTGGACTCCATTACGTCTATTTCGTACAAAACTGTTGCTTTCTGATGTTTGTTGGCACTGCAATGCTAGCTCTGGTTCACTTCGCCATATGTTGTTTGAATGTCCAGTTATTATGACATTTTGGTTAGCAGTATGGAGTGTAATTTTGAAAATTTTACCTTTACAAGATGATATTTCCTTTAATTTATTAATTTGCAAATCGATTGCCTTGACTTCTCCCCTTTCTGAATCAGAGGCAAAATTATTTAATTTTCTAGTCACAGCTGCTTTAAAATGCATTACTTTCTGTTGGAAAGATGCTTCTTCTCTTTCAGTCCATGCTTGGTGGTCATGGATTACCTTTACGAGAAGAGGTGTGCAGCTATCTCTTAATGGCATTACTCATAATTCACAATCATTTCAGTCGTTTTGGTCTTCTATTGATTCATATGTTTTACAATGAAATTATTATGCATTTTCTTATGTTCCATTTTTACATTACAATATAAAAGTAACTCTGTAGTTTATGAATTTATGACACTATGACATGTTCTTTCCTTCCCCTCTTCCTCCCTTTCCTCCTTTCCCTTCCTCTTTAATTGCGATTCTATTTTATTATTATATGTTAATATTGCGTATTTTGGCTTAATGCATTTCATATTGATTAATGGATTGCTTCTGCTTGTAATTTCCTTCCTCTTTTTTGTATTGTATTTATTCTTTTTCTTAAAACTTAATAAAATCTTTCTGAACTACAGAAAAGCACAAAACGTCAAAGGTTTGTTGGATGACTGTCAAAACCGACAACAACTGTCCAGAAAATGTTCAGAACATTGAAAGGAACGCTGGGCTGGCAGCCATTATTACATTTGGGTGGCAGATGGCGGAGGGAATTTTCTCTGCCCTCCTTACATCACTACTTCACCAGCCAAACTTTAAATATGGCCCTTAGTTTACTTTCAATCCTGTAAGAAGTATGGATAGTAGCAGAAAAAAACGTATGGGTCTCATTAGAATCTAGTGGTACCCTCAACAACTTTATTTGTATTTATTTGCTAAGATTCTTATTCCGGAATGCTGTGCATAGGTTCCATCAAGCGTAGCCTAACAACACTGTGCAGGTTCAACGCAACAGCCCAGGCCCTTGCTACCTCTGCAGCGCCGGTGGACCCAACCTTCAGGGGCCCCCCTTTCAGCCCAATCTATGCACCTTGGGAGAGTCAAGTGCCCCTCACTATATTCTGCAAGAGGGGCATTACTTGGAAGTGGGAGAACGTTGCCAGTTACGCAATGGAAGATCATGGAGTAATGACGTAGATTGTTTTCACATTGCATGGCAAAGAAGAAAGACTGCTGAAGGTGACTGGTGTGAGCGGTGGGCGCTGGAGGAGAAAGGGTGCGCATCAAGGTAAACAAAGAACTGCGAGAGAAGTTTCTTAATGAGTCGAAGAATGACAGGGCTGGCATCAAAAACACACCCTGGCAAACATGGGCAAACGGCCACATATGGCAGGAGGACATGGCCAGGACAGAGTCACCAAGCTTCCATAGTTGTGTCATGCCACCCATCCAGCTCTGAAAGCAGCCTTCCCCCGCCCCCCGACCCCCTCCCCCCCCCCCCCGGCCACCAGGGGAATGGCAGAGTGGAAGAAGCGCCAGTCCAGTTGAAGATGGCAGGTCTTTGGTCTGGGGCAGAAGGACAAAGGTACAGAAGTGGGGCAACAGCAGACTGGAAAATTATCTGAACCTGGATGTGTAGCAGGGGTAGTTTATGGATGCAATGGAAAGGACAGAGGCAGATATGCGATTGCCATTTCTACAGTATTCATTATTCAACTGGATTGGCCTGGGCCTGCTTTCAACTTTAGGATGCGTTTCCACATGCTTCTCGGATTACCCTTTCTGAATGGATTGTGAATCAGCCTCAGTGTTACATTATTGGCCTCAAGTCATTTTCTTGTTTAGGTGGTTAGTCGTTTTCCAGGGGTGTATGATTTGATGTTTCAGGCAGTAAGGATTTGTCCATCGCATCGCTTTTGCAGCTTTTAGATCGATAGATATGTACATTGCCTGGCGTGAGGAAAAATGTGCATGTTTGTGTGGTGTTTTTATTAGTGAGAATTGTTGGATACTGTGAGATCTGGGATGCCTGGGGCTTTAAGTGTATGTTGGATCATGGGCAAGAGCTGATGGTATGGTGTTGAAGAGTTGTTCATCTAACATGAAAGTTGGATTCACTCTGTTTTTACATCATCACACTCCACAGTTTACAAAAGTATTTATGCAGCACGCAATCAGTAATAAGGTCAGAACAGAAAAAAAAATCCCAAACCAATTTAGAAAAATATAGTATATTTGAAAAAATACCAGATACCAGAATTACAACAATCCAATCAGTAGAATTGGATATATAAACTTTCAAAGATTAAAATAAATATAGCGCCTAAAAGCACAAGCTCAAACTGAGGGTATCTGGTGGTGCTGGACAGGGGCAAGTCACAAGTTCTGGCCGACAGAGATGGAACGCATGTCGGGCACAGGACCAAGTTTAGTCCCGTAGGACTTGTACCATATGTCCTTGGTGTGAGGACTGCGCAATCTTGCTTGACGAGGCTTTGCGTCGCTTGGAATCGGTTAGAATCAAGCTTTCAGCTGTGCAGGGAGCCTTTGTGGATAAGTTCCAATGAAGCTTTCCGGTGTAGGTAGAGGCTTTGTGTGGCTTTGCGTCAAATTTGCATCGGTTGTAATGAGCTTTCAGCTGTGTGGCGAGGCTTTGCAATGGTTTGCGTCGTTCAGCTTTGGTTTCAATAACGCTCTCAGCAGCGAGAGAGGCCTGGTGGGGCTCAGCATCGATTCAAATGAAGCTCTCAGTGGTGTGGCAGGGCTTTGTATTGTCGGTGTCAGTACAGATGAAACTTTAAGCTGTGCGGTGAGACTTTGCAGTGCTTTGCATTGATTCCAATGAAGTTATCAGCTATGCAGCGAGGTTTTGCGGGGCTTTGCACCAGTATGATGGAACTTTCAGTTAAACAAGGAGGAGTTCCCTCTGATGCCAGCCAAGGGTCTAGGACCTGGGCAGGCACCTCTTGGGGTTTAGGGACTTACTCCAGCAGAGGGCAGCAAGACTCAATTGCAGGTCCAGACAGGTCCAGTGCAGCAGATCAGCTGAGCAGTTGCTAGGAGGCCTCTGGAGCCTGCTGTGTCTCTAGTTCAGAGTAGGAGGCCAGCCAGCTAGCCCTTGGAGTCGCTCTGATGGCCTTGGGTTCAAGAAGCAGGTCCAGGCTTCCTTCCTCAGGCAGCAGGGCAGTACTTGGAGCAGTAGGGCAGAAGAGCAGTCCTTCTTCTGAATCTTCCACAGGTCTAGAAGTGAGTGAGTGGTTCAAGAGGTCCATTATGTATACCTGGTTCCAGCCTTTGAAGTGGGAGGACTCACTAAACTGCCTCCACCTCTAGATCTAGAAAGTTCCTTCCATACCCAACCAAGGCACTAACTAGTTTATGGTGACAAAAAGACTGATTTTTAAGTTTCTTTTTGAGTTGGAGGCAGCCCTTTAAAATGTAAGTGGGGCCGGGATCACTTCTGCTCCAACCATCCTGGCAGGATAGCTCATATTGCCAACACTTAGTCCTCCTTTGTCTCACTGTCTTGGAGGAATACACAAAGGCCAAAAATATAAACTAATCCTAGTCATGTGGGCCACAATACTGGCAAAAGGCACAAATGGGTAGGACAAAAAATGCCAACTTTCTAAAAGTGCCATTTTCAGAATTGTGACTCAAAATCTAACTTTAGCATTAAAGAAGTTTCCAACTTATAATTAATTTGAGTGTAACCATCACTTTCCTATCTGTTCCCAAATTGACGTTATCACTTATTAAGTGCAATAAGGTAACCAATTGTTATCCTATAGGAGAGATAGGCCTCCCAATAGTGAAAAACTACAGCAGGAGTTTTCGACTACCAGGACATGTAAAACATAACCCACATGACATACCTTTTTATTACAATGCAACCTGCCCACTTGAGCCTTTAGGGCCAATCTTAGGGGTGACATATGTATTAAAAAAGAAAGGTTTAGTCTTGGCAAAAGGTTTATTTTGCCTGTCTAAATGGCAATTTAAAACTGCGCTACAGATTGCATTGTGTTAGGTCTAGGGAACACTATTATACTTGCAAATGGTGTCACTAATCTTAGCGTGGCCTACCCAGCGGTAGGGATGTTCTAGGTGAGTAATCTACCAATGTCAAACTGCACTGACCCTGCTGAGTGTCTAAGCACCTACCTGGAGAAAGTGCTGGGGGGCGTGAAAACAAGGTAGGTAGGGGAAGAGAATCTGCACAATGTTCTCGCCTGCTCTTTCTGTGACCACCCTCCAGGATGTCCGCTGGTGAGCCGTATTCTTCTGGTGCATCATATTCAACCCCAGGAAGAGAGACTCTGTGCTTCTTGCTCTGGCGATATCCTAAGGAAAAGAAACCCATTATCAACTGTTTCAATAAATAGTGCTGTTGCTGTTGTAGGTTATGTATGGGAATGTAACTATAGGGTGGTTTAGCAATTGCCCCTGGTTCTTGATTTTGGTCGCAGTTCGGATTTGGGGCAGATCTCATGGAAAATAATTTTGAGGCAATTCAGGGCAAATCTCCGATAGGCAAATGTTGTGGGAAATGCAAATGGCCCAGGACTAATAAATCTTAAAGGTTTCAGCTGCTCTCTAAGTCTACTGCATTGAATCATTCTCACCCACTCCTTAATCGTTTATAACTCAATCACACCTTGCTCATCCACTCCTCATACTGACGGAGCTGGCTAAGTATTGTGTGGCTCATGATGTTTAGCTCAAACTCCACCCTCTTACTGGGGCGAGTATTCCGCAAAGACCAGTGGCAGGGAACAGGGGTGGCGGGGGTAAAAAAAACAAATGATAAAAAAAACACTTACCTCTTTACGGTCGCTGTCTCTCCTACGTTGTTGCTTCTCTTCCTGGGGAGTCCCAGAAGCAGCTAGCACACAGGCTCCCCTAAGCTGTACACAATGTTGCAATGCTGAATTGTGGTTGCTCTGAGTGCCATGGTTTGGCGCTCAGATGGGGACTGGGAGCCTGTGCATGATCCCCACCGGGTTGTGCTTTACAGCTTGGTGGGGAACATGCAAAGTGCGAATGACTGTTTGGCTTGCCCATGACGGCCGGTCAAACAGTAATGTGCACTTAGAGTGTGTCCACCACTCCTCCCCCTGTGACCCCAGTCCAGCACCCCCAAGCCCACCCTAACCTAGCCCTGTAGTTAACAAAAATAAAATGCTAATAACAAAGTTGTTATCATTTTATTATTCCTCTTTTCATGGCTCTGAGAGCAGTGGGGCAACACTCCTCCGCCTTAGTGGAGGAGCCACCCCTTACAAAGACACCCTCTTACTGGGGCGAGACCCTTTCGGCCTGGAGCGAAAGCAAACCACTTGTTTGCACTATGGATGGCTTGCAGTTATGTTCTGTAGTTATGCGCTGTTGCCTTCTTAACAGTTCCAACAATGGGCTATACAGTCTTTTGCATCAATTCTTAGAAATAAATGGTAACTCTGAAATGTCAAGGAGAATTAGGCCTAGACACTCGTGCACTTGCGCTTATTACAGAAAGTACTCAGCTTTCTCTTGTCTTTACAGATCCGGCATTGTCACAAGGCTCTTCTGCCAGGGATTTGGATTAACTGTGGAAGGTGTTGACTGTTTGAGAAGGATCACCACGGGTCCGGGGAGAGACTGCAAGCAGGTAAGAGATGCATGCAGACTCTGATCCGGACTGCCTAGCAAAGACATGGCAGCTGAGATTTCCCTAATCTCGTGCAGTCACCAGGAGCCTATCGGAGGCTTCTGGCTACTCGGCTGGCCCAACACATGTTGGTTCTGTGTGTGTATGTGTGCTTCCCCCATGTGGTTGGCCCTGTGCAAGGTGTCTGTGTTTATGCCAACATGCATGTGAGTGCGTGCGGATGTGTGACTGTCAGTGCCCGCCTCCCGGCCATCACCCAGTGTACCCAAAGGTACCCCCACCTAGTGGCACAGATGGTAGGCCAGAAGTGGGGCCTGACACCGTGGCAGGCTTTGACCATATTTTAAAAGACTACTTTGGCACAATGAGTGATGTTTTATTTATTTTATTTTATTTTATTTATGCATTTTTATATAGCGCGGACTTTACCCGAAGGCGTCAGAGCGCTTCACAATAGGAACAGAAATTAAACATAATGAGAAACATTACACATTAACAGATTACAAAAGCATACGTTACGTTACATAAGGTAATAGTGACAATTGTGAGCAAACAAAATACACGAGGTAGTAAAAATTGTGAGCAACCAAAAATACATGAGGTAGTAAAAAGTGCACAAGAGGAAAAAGTGACAAGTGTGCGGTTACAAGAGAAAACAAAGTATCATTTGAGGTATAATACTGCAAAACAAAAGGTGCTAGACACTCATGCACAAAAAGCGTTACTTAGGCAAAGGTGGCACTTGTGCAGGTAACAAAGGTAGAACATGTGAGAGGTAGCAAACCGTGTGTTACCAGGGCAAAGTGGTGTGTGCATGTTACAAAAGGGCACCAAACACAAGTACATGGAGAACACTACAAACAGGCAGACACACCAACCACAAGAATACACTGGGAAGGCACTTCCATGGTCATGTGAGGTAGAAATTTTCAGTAGTGGGAAGTCTTCCTCCAAATAACATGAGGACGTGAATTACTTTTGGAGGTGTCTCTGGAGGAGGAGAACTTTGAGGTCCCTTTTAAAGGCCTGGGAGGAGGCGGTGGTCCGGAGCTGAGGCGGAAAAGAGTTCCAGATTCTCACTGCTTTGCCTGAAAAGGATTGGGCCATGTTCTCTCCTTCTTGAAAGTGGGAGGTTCAAGCAGAAGATTTTCCGCATTGCGTGAGGGTCTAGAGCCTCCAGAGAGTTTCAGTTTATTCGCCAGGTAGCGAGGAGAGGAGGAGTGCAAGGCTTTGTGGGTGATACAAGCGGTCTTGTAGATAGCTCTAGCCTCGAAGGGAAGCCAGCGGAGGGTAGATAACAACGGTGTGATGTGATCGCTTCTTTTGGCCCCATAAATGAAACGAGCTGCTGAATGGAAAACAGACTTAAGTGGGGACAGGTGAGATTTGGGGAGGCCAGTAAGAAGAGAATTGCAGTAGTCTAGTCTGGAGAGGACCAGTGATTGCACCAGGGTTATAAGGTCCTGCTCTGGGAAGAAGCGTCGTATTCCCCAAAGAAGGCGCAGTTGGTAACGTGCAGATTTTGCAGTAGAATTGATGTGGGGAGTTAGAATGAGTTTTTGGTCGAGAATGACACCAAGGGATTTTGCGCTGTCGACAATGATGGGTTTATTGTTTAGTAGATTCATCTCATCCATCCATGATTGAACAGGGGGAGGAGAGAGTGAGGAGGAGAAGAGGAGGAATTCAGTTTTGGAGGGATTCAGAATCAATTGATGAGTTGACATCCAGTTTTGGATGGAGTCGAGTGTGGAGCTTAGGATGGAGAGATCATGAGTGGAGGTAACCTTGAGGTAGAGTTGGGTGTCGTCTGCATAGAGATGATAGTGAATCCCGGATTTGCTTAGGAGGTTTCCCAGTGGTTCTAAGTAGAGATTGAACAATGTGGGTGCAAGTATAGAGCCTTGGGGAACACCTTGACCCACCGCCACAGGAGAAGAGAGACTATTCGCTATTTTGATCATTTGAGATCTGTCAGCGAGGAAGGATGCAAACCATTTAAGCACAGTGCCCTCCATGCCCATTCTCTGTTGAAGGATATTGAGGAGGGTGTTGTGATTGACAGTGTCAAAGGCTGCAGAAAGGTCAAGGAGAATTAGCAGACAGGACCCACCTGAGTCAAGTATCCTCAGCGCATCATCAACCACTTGCAGTAGGGCTGTTTCAGTGCTGCAGTTTTGGATGAAGCCGGACTGACAATTGTCAAGAAGATCATTGTCCTTGATATGACGAGAGAGTTGTTTTGCTACACATCTTTCTGTGATCTTCGCAAGAAAGGGAAGGTTAGTGATGGGGCGGAAGTTGTTGAGGTCCTTCGCATCAGCAGTGGGCTTTTTAAGCAGAGGGGTGACCTGCCCAGTTTTGAAGGCGACAGGAAGGGAGCCTTGCCATAGGGAGAGGTTGATCAGAGTGGTCCAATAGGAAAGGGAATGGGTATAGAAGTCAACGGCAATGGCTCTGGGGATAGGGTCAAGAGAATGATTGGAGGGCTTTGTTTCGCGTATGCACTTGAGAAGGGCATCTTCAGATATGGGGTCAAAGCTCTGCCAAATGGCTAAGGATTTGCGCTCCTCTGGAGGTGTAGGATGAGCGACCTGATCCACAAGTGATTTCACTTTTTCATCGAAGAAAGTAGCGAAATCTGCTGCTCTCTTAGTAGAATCCTCCACCTCGGAGGATGTGGGAGAGCAGCTCGGAATCTTGATGAGATCGAATAGTTTTTTGGGTCTATTTTTGGCGGAGTCAAGGAGGGCTTTGAAATGCGCCGCTTTCTCAAGGAAGATATGCTTGTGATACTTTGATCTTGCTGTGCGAAGCATGGCTAAATTGTCTGTGGAGGGCACTTGCCTCCATTGCTTCTCCAGGAATCTTAGCTGCTTCCTTTCCTCATAAAGGGATTTGTTGAACCAAGGTGCTGAGGGAGTGGGCCTGATCCTTTTGCTTTTGAGTGGAGCGACGTTATTGATTTCAGCTGCAAGAACTGTGAGGCATTGAGAGGTGAGATCGTCAACAGCTATGTTCGGGTCTAGCTTTGGGAGTGATAGCAAAGCTGATTCACAGAGGGGACCGACATCAATATTTTTGGCATCACGGAACCAGGAGATGGCCTTCTTGGGTTGGCCAAGAGTTATAGAGTGTGAAAGTTGGAGAGAGAATGGGATGAGGTGGTGGTCAGACCAATCTACATGAATTGGGGTAGTGGTAGACAGTATGCCTGCTTTAGAAATAACAAGGTCCAGGATTGCGCCCTTAGAGTGGGTTGGTTCAATGCAGTGTTGGATAAGATCGTTTGTGGAGAGGAAGGTGGCCAGAGAGCTCGCAGAGGAGTCTTGCTGTACGCCCCAGTGGAGATTGAAGTCACCCACGAAGGTCTGATTGTCACTTTGTGTGTATTGGTCGCTGATTAAGTCAGTGAGATCTTCTATGAACGAAGGGCCACTACGAGGCGGGCGGTAGATGATATGGAATCTGAGCGGTGAACGGTGTTTCAATTGAAGCTCCAGAGAAAGGCATTCAAAGGTGAGGGAGGAACTGCTTGGAGAAGCCTTAAGTTGGAGGGCGTTTCTAAAGATGACTGCAACACCTCCCCCCGTGTTTTCAGTTCTGTCATTCCTAAATATGGAATAACCTGTGGGTAATAGGAGATCAAACATAGAGTGAGAGGTATCTTTGAACCAGGTCTCTGTGAGGAAGAGCATGTCAAGTTTGTGAAGGGTGATGGTATTGGAGATTTCAAGTTTATGTTTTACTGCAGATCTGCAGTTGTGAAGCATACAGCGCAGCTCTGTCAAGACTGTTTTGGTGACGGGGGCACTTGGGCTCCGAAGGGTGATCGGGATGTTGTACTTATGTGGGGGTGCTCGGGAAGGATTAGGTGGGTGCTTTGTTCTGACAGAGGTGATGATCGGAATAGTGTAGATAGTGGGGTTGCTAGGGGGGTTGCTAGGGTATGTCTGTTGAAGAAGGGTGGCGTTCAAGGGCTTGTGTGAGTTAACGACTTTTGTAGATGATAGGTTGAGCTTGGCTGTAATGGAGTGAGGGGGCGAGGAGCATCTCATTGGAAGTTGGGAGGGAGTAGAGGTGCATAGATGGGTGGAGATCTTAGAGCATAGAAGTGAAATGGCAGCTGTAAGCTGGGAGATGGAGGTGATCAGAGAGCCTAGCGTATTTTCCAGTGGGAATGAGGCAGAGCATGGAAGGTTGGGTGGCTCTATTGAGACAGGGGGGGTGGAATTGGTGGTGGAAGGCAGGGAGAGGTGGGGGGACAGGAGGTACGTTGGGGAGAGGTGGGGGGACAGGAGGTAAGTTGGGGTGTGGGGTTCACAGGTGAAGTAGGTGAATTGGGCGTTAAGGGAGAGTTGTCATTGTTGGTGTTGCAAGAGGGAGAGGAATTAGGGAAACATTTAGAGGGAGAGAGGTGCGGAACACGGCGGTAGGGAAGTAGGAGTGGGGAGGCCTGAGTGGCGTCATGGGAATGTAGGAGGTTTGGGAGGAAAAGAGGTATAGTGGTTGTGGAGGTCCTGTCAGTTAGGAGAGGTGGCAGTGAGGGAACGGTCATCTGGCAGGGTGAGGGGGGTTGAGAGAAAGGGAAGTTGAGGAAAGGAAGTGGTCCTGCTGGGCCCGAGGGAGGGAGATGGAAGGGGTTACTAGGAGGGGAAAGGGGGTAGTGCTTCAGTACTGGAGGAGTAGGAGGGAGGAGAGAGATGCAGTGGTAATGTGGCGAAAACGGGATGAAAGACGAGGGGATGAAGGTGTGTAGAGGAGGGATGGAAGGAGAGATAAGGGGAACATAGGGAAAGTTAATTGGGGGAACGGGTTGGAGGAGAGGTGGACTAAAAAGGCGGGTGATAGGAAGAAGTATGGGGGAGGATAGGAGATTGGAGTATCGTGATAGTGCAGATGGGACGAGGAGCGTATTAGCTAGTGGTAAGGCTGAAGTAATGTAGGAGGGGACATACTGTGAGGGGGGAGGAATAGGAGATGAGGTAAGTTGGGGCAGGGAGGGTAGAGGGCCGACCTGTGCTTCTCGAGAGTGCAGCCAATTGGAGTGGGGAGGGGTCGGCGGGGGAGAAAGGGAGTACTGGTTGGAGCTGGAAGGAGAGACAGGGGGAAACCTGGTTGCAAATGAGGGGAGTACGGAGGGGAAGAGGTGGTCAAAGAGCGAGAGGCATGTGTCTTTGCCTTGGATCATGACAGTACCGTTGTTATAGAGTGAGATAGTGAGGTAGCCATTGAAGCACTCAGAGGGGGAAATTTTTAGTTGTTTCCCATAAGGGATAGAGGAGGAGGAGGTGACGTTAAGGGAATTGTAAAAACTGTTGGACCAAGAGGGGGTGTCGCGAGTGAAGAAAATGAAATCGTTTTTGAGCCTCCCAAGACAACCATTGTAAAATTGATCAACAAAAAGGCAGTCCGGGAAACGTTCAATAGTGTTATGCTTCAGTCTTTTTATTGTAGCTTTAGTCTGGTCGGGAGGATAAATGATTTTGTAGCTATTGGCTCCAGACTTAACTCGAGAGGTGGCCATGTTGAGAAGATGAGGCGAAGAAGGGTGGGGGAGGGATGAGAGGGGTGTTATTGGGAAGGCGGTGGTGAGGAGAAATAAAAGGGCAAAAAGGGGGCGCATAATCCAAACGTTTATGGTGAGATAACCGAGTTAATGTGCCGTCAGGGAAGTGAGGTGGGAATTTGTTAGGCCCTTCATCTAGGGGTATGAGGTGCCACCTACCACTAGGAAAAAGTTGCAAGGGAAGTATTTGTAAATAGTAGGGACCCAACCCAAAGCAAGTAAAGACAAAGTAGAACAGAATAAGAATGACCACCCAGTGTCCATTGGAAAACACTGAACTTAGCCCCAGCCTGCTGATAGAACCATATTCGGTACCAACCGCATTGTATGCCCAAGTTCTCAACAGACTACTATATGACCTTAATCTCCTATGAGACACTAACGTTAGGGCAAAAAGCATACAGTGGATCACAAATTGAATTAGTAATGGCTAGAAAATGCACAGCAGCCTCGTCATCTTCAGATCACCTCTGATGCAGCAGGAGTCAAGACTTAATTAGAACTGTCCCCACGGCGAAAGTTGCTCAATAGGTGCAGCAGGCACTACTAGATGTGCACCTGTGAGAAGGTCTAGACAATGCATCTGGCTGTAAATCTGATTGATTGATGGCCTAAACGATGCAGCTGGCACTACTTGCTGCGCAGCTGTAAAATGCCTAAACGGTGCAGCTGGCACTACTTGCTGCGCAGCTGTAAGAAAGGCCTAAAGGATGCAGCTGGCACTACTTGCTGCGCAGCTGTAGGAGGCCTAAACGGTGCAGCTGGCACTACTTGCTGCGCAGCTGTAAGAACGGCCTAAACGATGCAGCTGGCACTACTTGCTGCGCAGCTGTAGGAGGCCTAAACGGTGCAGCTGGCACTACTTGCTGCGCAGCTGTAGAAGGCCTAAACGGAGGAATGTATTTCTCGCAGATGCCCACAGGGCTGTCCGGTTGCTGCAGGAAGCACTGGCCGTGAGGATGACACATCTGGAAGACAGTCTGTGAGCTCACTTGATGTAGCTCAGTAATTAGGCGTGCAGGTGCGCGCTGTGCGCGGCGTCGAGGCTCTCACCTGCTCTTAGCCCTCTAGTACCATTTAATTTGCAGGACCTGGGTACAGAGAATATCACTTACTAGGGACTTACAGGTAAATTAAATGTAGCGATTAGGTGGAAGACAATTGTACCACGTTTTAAGGAGAGTACACACACAAGCGTCAGAAGTACTTAGCAGTGCTAAGTGCACAGGGTTCTAAAACCAACAAAAACGAATTCAGCAAAACGGGAAGGGTGAAAGCAAACAGTAAGGGGGACTGCCAGCCAAGAGTGTCAGGTCTAACAAGCACAAACTAGAACAAAACAATGACATCTCGTCTATAGGACACCTAATGTCTTTACCTTGTTCATCACTTTTTTTCCAGCGCGACAGGTCCTAAATTATTGTTGTACCTTGTTTCTAAAATCACAAATGCAAAGACCAGAGTTGTTGCTAGCGCCGTGTATTTGCTTTTATGGTGTTTGTTTGCCTGTAACATTGGTGAATTAATGTGACTCGACTGTGTCTCTTTTATGAATTTATAAAAAATAATTTCTCTCCTTCACCTCCTCTTCCCAACCATCAGTGACTCGGAACTGTCTTCCTAGAGAGGTCGGGGGGCTTTAGCCTCTTGATGAATGTGAGCTGAGGTGTGTTGCTTTAAATGGAAAGCATCCTGTGGCACAATACACCTTTTGTAATGAAAAATGTACATCAGTTCATGACTCCACTCTCGAACTGCATGACTGGGCTGCTTTCCACCTGAATTTAAAAAAACCAAGATGTGCAGGTGTCCCATTAGTGATTTGTCTTGCGATTTAATAAAGCCTAGCAGTACTTATCTGGTAGCAGAATTAGATTTGTGGATTCGTGAACCTTTGATATGTGTTTTAATGCTATTAAAATGGTATTTGCAGCAGATATAGATGATATTTTTATCTCAAGAGATTAAAAAATATTTGTGAAGGAAACTGATGAACTACTTGTCCTAATATGGTCTTATTAAATGTTTTCTAGAAAGAAAGACACACGATGGCCATTAAAGGCAAAAAGGCCGAGTTGCATGTCAATGTTGAAGGAAAAATATAACTTGCAAATTTCGGGATGAAATTTCGGCGTTTATGCTTTGCAGCAAGAAAAGGTAAGCGGCTAAAATATGACAAAGGAATTGCTGTGCATGCTCAGAGCCATCAGATGGCGGCGGTCATGGGTGGAGAAAAGGGGCATTAAATGAATGGCCCTATTCTCCAATGGCATTAATCCCTTGGCCCGCGCTTTTTTAAGTCCTCACACGCATGCCGCCAAATGTCTTTATGTTGATTAATGCCAACACATTTGTGCCAGTCTCTATGGCACCAGATGCTAGAGAGAATATATTTTATTTTTTCCTGGAGGATAGTTTTAACCTGGAAACGGGTGCTCGCACTGCATGGGCTGAATAAATGACAGAAAAACTTCAAGCTGTAAAGTTTCAAATTCTATGCACGTTGTCCATATCAGTTTACTTTGCAAAGCAATGCATCCTACGAGTTACTGGGCTCGGAGGAAAAAAATCACTGTTAAATCCTCCTTGAAAATCACAATTTTTTATTAGTTTTCCTACACTTAAGCTTATTCACCTTTCTCCAATTGTATCCCTATTGACATCCAAACTATGAGTTTAGATACTTCTCTAAAGAACAACCACAAGGTCCATCAAATACATGGATTATAGGCACCCAACAGGATCTTGAGAGCTGACAAACCGCGGTGTCATAATAAAGCGTCATCCAATTTTAAGTCTTAAAGAGATGCCATTATCATACATTTTTAATTGGCTACAAGCAGCAGGTGACAAAAGACAGACTTTTCCTATCATTTAATTTCTTAAAATTACAGAACGTTTTCCTTCCCTATGTCAGTGTCCACGGTTTTCGTTTACACATAAAATTGTAACCATTAAGATGGTTGCCTCTTAGTAATTCCTGTAGGGCTGTTGCAGCCTTTACTTTCTTTCGTATATATTTTTTTACAAACAGCTTGGTATCACCCAAATTAAAGTACCTTCCTTTTTCAAGGACATGTTCCCTATGCATACATTGTAGGACTATGATTAAAACGGTACTTACTTGGTAACATACCTTTCTTCCACTGCTCCTGCATATCCTTCTCCTGATCTCACCACGGTTGAAGTACGTAAACCCCCATGATTTTCTTATTACCTGATTGCTGTACCTATTAATTTTCGATATATTGTTTTTACCTTTCATTTATATCCACATACCATTGTTCATAATTCCTCATGCTTGTTATGCTTACTTTACATGAGAATTGTTGTTGTATTGCTTATTTTATATATCTGCTTACTGTAACTCTTACTCCCCATTTCCTCCCTCCTCTCCTCCCTCTTTATTTTCTTCAATAAATCAAACTTAAAAAAAAAAACGGTACTTACCGTGATGGCAGTATTTCTGGTGGATACTATGGACCCGATTCACAAAATAGTAAGACAGGTACGTGTGGAGATGTCTGCCTGAATATACCAGGCAAAGGTTGTGTGACCTTTCCAGCGAGATTATATTTCCGCTGGTGCAGTTCTCCATAGTGGAGAAGTCAGCACAGCGAGTATAGGATCACCTGTGCAAATTCATTTTTCTTTTTTATCCTGAGGTAAAAATATTTTCCCTGTGGAGTAAGCACTTGCTCTTCACCCCCAGCAAATCTGGAGGCTACCCATTCCCCTTTGCACCCTGAAATTACCTATGCAAAAGCAATATGGGAAACTACCATGAGGTGAGAAAGACTTTTCATGAGTGTCATTTACGGGTCACTAGCGGCAGCACCTGCTCCCCCAGCTTGCCCATTGTGACCCCCCTGGCACTGCCCTCATTTCCTCTGAGCTGCAGCCGCGGCCCGTGGAGGGAGTTACGGTGGGGCAGGGAGGCGGCAAAATGCAATGCAGTGCGCGCTACGAAATTCGTTTTATTAATTAAATTGGTTACTTACCTGCAATTATCCATATGCCAGTTTTTCACACCCTCCACCCTGCCCCTCCCCCTCTCCGCCTCCCTGCCCCACTGTAACTCCCTCCACGGGCCGCGGCTGCTGAGCCGCAAAAGAAGTGCCAGCAATAGAAAGAAGACAGGGCTCTATAAAGCCCTATTTACATTCTGTCGCTCCACTCAAATGGAATATTTTAATTTATTAGACTATGCAACATACTTTTAAGTGTATTTACTTTGGGAAATAGACATTTGAAGTGCAATGCGGAAAGAAACAAATGAAAATGTTGCTATCATGTACAGAAGTATCAAACATCTACACAGCTCCACCAGGATGTGGGGGTTCTGTTGTTTACTGGTGCTCTTAGATCTGCTAAAGCAAGGAACACTAAAAAAACAAGCATTTGTAATTCAATAGGTCTGGCATTTGCAAGAGTTTGAGCTATTGGCATTGTAAATGACAATGCTTTTTATTTATGTGTTTTGAAATCCTGCAAGTGGTGCGCAAACAAGCACTTTGTACTTATAGACATTGCTTACGAGAAGCAAGACTGGCAGTAGTAACTGCGCCCGTTTTACTAGCAGCCTTGCTTCTCGTAAGAAAGGACTATAAGTACAAAGTGTGGGTTTACACATCCCTTGCAGGTTTTCAAAACACATAAAAAACAAGCATTTACAATGCAATAGGTCTCGGGTTAATTAAGTTTGAGCTATTGGCATTGCTAAATATTGCAACACCAACTGCAACAAAAGTCTATAAATGAGTATTTATTTTTGTAGCAATGGTGGCATTCTGCGCTTTAGATGAATATGTTTAAAAGTAAAGTTCGCCATACTGCGATTGCTACAATAGTTAATTGTGGATGCGTTAACAATTGATGTGTGCACTGATGGCTGGTAGTGTGCGTCTGCCTGTAGAAATTCTGCACTGAAGGCTGGTGGTGTGTGTGCCTGGTGGAAGTGTGCACTGCTGGCTGGTGGTGTGTGTGCCTGGCGGAAGCGTGCACTGACGGCTGGTGGTGTGTGTGCTTGATGAAAGCGTGCACTGACGGCTGGTGGTGTGTGTGCTTGATGAAAGCGTGCACTGACGGCTGGTGGTGTGTGTGCTTGATGAAAGCGTGCACTGACATCTGGTGTTGTGTGTGTGCCTGGTGACAGCATGCACTGATGTCTGGTGGTGTGTGCCTGGTGGAAGCGTGCACTGACGGCTGGTGGTGTTTGGGCCTGGTAAAAGTGTGCACTGACGGCTGGTGGTGTTTGGGCCCGGTGAAAGCGTGCACTGACAACTGATGGTGTCTGTGCCTGGTGAAAGTGTGCACTGACGGTGTGGTTGTGTGTGTGGTTGTATGTGTGGTTTTATGAATAGTTGTGGTTTTATGTGTAGTTGTGGTTGTGTGTGTGTGTGGTTGTATGTGTGTGTGGTTGTGTGTGTGTGGTTGTATGTGTGTGGTTGTATGTGTGTGGTTGTATGTGTGTGTGTGGCTGTGTGTGTGTGTGTGGCTGTGTGTGTGTGTGGCTGTGTGTGTGTGTGGCTGTGTGACGCACAGAGCCCTGATGACCACACTGTGACTCGGATCATACATATTTGCGGCTTTACATTTCGCCTGAAAACACTAAAAGGGAACAAATCGATTTTTTCTTGGACGTCTCATCTAAAAAAAACTTAAGCATATTGATTAACAGTTATCGGCATGGAAGGGATTAGAACTATGACTGTTACGAAATTAAATCAGCCCTGAAGAAGTCCGGTAACGGACGAAACGCGTTGGCTATCTGCTTTTTAAATAAAGAAAATTGAATAAAGAACTGAACTGAACTGAATCGAAGAGCCTCCGTTTACTGTTTCTTGGGGGAAACTGTTAACAATGAAATATTGTGTATCTAATGAGATCTCTATTTGGAAGATTCAAATAATGTATTACATTTTTGAAGGGTGCAGACCACCTTTTGTGAATTTAGAATAAAAAACAAGAAGGAGGCTGAGGTAGTGAGAGAATGACAAAAGAAAAATGATTGAATGGTTTCAGGATTAGGGGAAATGAGAAGAATGTAGAGAAAGAAAGAAGGTGGAGAAAGGTAGATAAGAGAGGTAAAGAGGAAGTGAAGAGGGTAGTAAGGAGGTAGAAAGAGGGTAAGCAGACAAAGTAAAGGGAGATGGAGAAGAGAGAGAAAAAGCAAAGAATGAGCGAGGAACAGTGAAAAGATTAACAAGGTACAGGAAAAGCTATAGGAAGGAAGAGGCTGTAGACAGACAGGAAGGGAAAGAGGGAGAAAATTACCAGAAGAAAAGAAAAAGTGCAAACGATAGAATGGAAGGTGAAGGAGATAAGAAAAGAATAGTGATGGGAAAGGAAAAGAAAATTGAAAAGCATGAAATGAATGGGCAAAGAAAGAAAGAGGAGACCAAGATGATGAAGGAAAGAGAAATTGAGAGAATAAACGAATGAGAGGACACAGAATAAGAAAAATCCATGAAGATGAGAGAAGGGGAGTGGAAAGATGTAGGAATATAGGAAGGGGGAGAGAGAGAGAAGCAGGAGTATGTGTTGGGAAGCATCCGTCTCTCAATGTATGGACATGCCATACACACCATAGTTTTTGAGAAGACAAAAACTGACGACAATTAAAGCATCATGATTGGCCAAGGTACCTCTCTACACCAGCCTATTGTGTAGACTTACAAAAGGGCAGACAGGAGAGGACTAAATTATGCAGCGGGTAGACTAAATTATTCTATAAGAAAAGAAAATATTTTTACATAATGCTACATGTTTTGTGTTGATGTTACTTGTTTGTCATTTTTGCACATGTTAATACTGCCTGGGCAAAGGTTTCACCTCATTAGTACCAGCTCAACACCCAGATATAGCAAAAGCAACAGAACTGTGGCCAGTCAACCTTTTGGAATGGCCACCCACTGTGCTGCAAAAGCTGTTGCTGCGTTTTTATTAACTTTTTATCCGTTAGAGTGAGCAATCAAATATTCTAGTTTTGGGTTGTGTTTGAAAAACACATTTTCTTCTTAGAAAAGACTAAGATATTGTGATGAATGTACCATTAAATCAAACTGCATCTGTGGCCCCCAGTCGTGATTATTTCCGAACTAAGGCTGTTTAGTAATGTTATTCTCAAAGGCAAACTGTTCTACGAGTCACTAGGGGGTGCAGTGGGTAATGAATGTTACAACTTTAACATGTTCATTACCATGGTTGCTTCACGCTCGCATCAAACGTATCCAGAAGGACCATGGGTCCGTGGACAGACTGCCTGCTGACAGACGGGTGTGAATAAATCATTCTCGGGGTGCTCAGCACTCGCCGTTTAACCTTGACCTTTGAGCACGCGCCAAACGGCAAATGTTCTAACAAGTCGGTCACTGCGCGCCTTCCCACGCCACGGTGTAAGTGATCCCAAAGAATGCTGGGAAAGGCGGTGTGAAAGGTCATCAATGTATGCTCTTAGGAAATAGTGCAAACAAATGTTTAGACTAAGTTTCAGCTCAAGTGGAGAGCGACTTGACATACTGAGACAGTGCTCGGCAATTATGTGATCAAAGCATATCGGCCAATCCCATGACAGGAGGGTGTTTCACGCGGATCCCGAACGACAGCCTCTGCTGACACTTCACAGCCGCTTAACAAGATCGTTTCCAAGAAAGACATCATTGGGACCCACACCCCCCGACTGCACAAGCGGCGAGTGTTCAAATGAAGTACTAATATTAATCACCTTATATTTCACATTAACGCACACTATCATCTCAGCCTCTAACGTCTTATTTCAATAATGGCCGGGCTACATATATTGATTCATATTTATTTCAAATGGTACGTGGGAAAAAAGAGTGATAATATCTAGGTGCGGTCCTTGATGAAAAGGTGGCAACAAGGCACAGTTAGGTACCCTAAAACTGACAGCCACGCACCTGATGCGCATGATGGGACGATTAAACTAGTGTTGCTTCGTCCACTCCCATCCGTCCATGTTGCTTCTTAACCTCCCAACCCCGCCGTGGTGCTTTTTCCCCTCCCACCTCCCATCCCTGTTGCTTCTTCCCATCCACCCGTATTGTTGTCCCTGTTGTGTTCTTCAACCCTAAAGAAAAAAAAGTGCTGACGCAGTCAGCGTTGGCTGCTTCATAGCATTTTCTTTTTTTAAATTTTTACATCTCGTTAATAGTTGACCACCTCTACCCGATTGGCAAAGCCAGTAGCTCGCCCATGGACGAGACCTATTGGCTTTGCCGATGCTTGTTTTTTTTTGCATTTAGGTGAGACATGTTAAAAAATAGAAATACCGCTTAGAGCGCTGAAGTATCGATCGCAGTCTCTCAAGTGCATTATAAACATAATTGGGCACTTTTACCAGCAGATTGGTTTAGGTAATAGGCGTAGTGTATGTAGTAGGCACGCAGGTAATTCGAAGCAAATGTGACTCTTGGTATCAGACCGCGGTGACTAGGACTCGTCGCCAGGGTGCTGCTCAATGTGCTATACCAGGGCGAGGGTAAATGTGTGCGTTTTTATTCTTTTTTCTGTTGTGAAAATTTCAGACTGCCAGTAAACCCGAGTGTAACATGATTAATATGCAAATCAGAAAATGTAAGCATTTCACATTTTACTCATTACTTCAAATGCTGTCTGCCATCTGTTGGTTATAAACCTGCAGCTGGCAGATTAATCATTGATTAAAGCTATCCCGGTAACCGGGGTATTCCAGTCCTGACAGGAGCGTCCGACGCTATGACAAGGAGACGTGCGGTTAGAAAGAAACGCGTCTGGTGACTCCACTCGAGTCTGCTCAGCGCCACTGGAAGACAGCAATAAGAATAGAGATTAAAATACTCACTTAGCGACGAGGAGCTTGAAAAGCCGTCTCCGGCAGAGAGTTGAAAAGCGGTGCTCTACTTCCGGTTTGGCCGGCAATGCTTCCGGGTCGCAGCAGGCAGCGCGGCGGCCCGCCCTGCACGGGGAAGGGAGGCAGCTTTCGAGGAGGACAGCACCTGGCCGCGAGCGCGTTCTCGTGCGCGTGACCTTAACAAATCGCCGCGCGCGGCCAGTGCTGTCCTCCTGGAAAGCTGCTGGAAAGCTGACACGCTAACTATAGGTCTTTGGCGAGAGCGAGCTTCGCTCGCTTCACCGAGACCTAAAAAGGTATGGTCATTTACAATGCCAATAGCTCAAACACTCGCAAATGCGAGACCTACTGCTTTGCAAATGCTTCTTTTAGAATGTGTGCCCTGAGCTTATGTAAAGCAAAGTAATGCCTACTGCATCCGCTTTGTGTGGAGGATTGGACGGTGTCGAGTGACTGTACACTCGAAAATCTGGGTGGTCTGAAGTCCCATATACTTATAGAAGCACGCTGAGTAAGATGCTAGCTTAGAAACAAACCCAGACATAAACAGTTCAGCCATGCCTGATGCAACGAGGAATAAAGCTGCTTTACTGCTGGATATAATCGAAAAAGCATCTAATTCAATTTACTGGAAACTCAGTAACAGCACTCTTCACCCTAAGGAAGGGCGCTCCGGTACATAGATTCCGTTCGTTCGGATTCACTGTCTTAGTCTAGGATTCAACACAATATAAAACTAAGTGTGAATTTGGCAAATAATGTGTCTCAAACTGAGAGCATGTGTAAAAAAAATTCTATTGACCCGTACAGCAAGATGCCCCCTTAAACACCCCCTTTGCCAGTAAGACAATAAATGACCTATGTAAACCTACGCACATCCGCGTCCAAAAAGGACAAAATCCAGTGAGAAGCCAAGTAGTGCCCATGGACATGCCACGCCCTGTGAGCGAAACACAGTAACAAATAAACCATATCTTCCTCCATTGTTGTTGAATGAGTTTCCAGCGAACAGACTGCCCGAAAAGATTAGAGATCCCAAAAGTGCGAACACAGTACAAAAATAGATAGGTGGGAAGGCTCACTGTGAAAGACTTGTAATTACTCATAACTTAGTTGTCGCAAATTATAAAACCATCTGGCTAAGTTTCAAAGCAGAGAGAAAACGGGGAAAATCAGAAATGAGACAAAGCTGCAGTAAGGGCTAATTTAGACGAGTAACACCGTAGGCAATGACTGAGGTACTCATTCATTAAAGTAGCAACTCATCCGAGTAGCAGACTTGGCTAAGGATAGCACATATGTGTACAGGAGCCTCTGAGCCCTAGGCCACACAATCATGGAGACTGTCACAGAGCGCAGCAAGCATGGGTACAGGAAGCAGAAGGCCCAAGGAAAGAAATGTGTGAGAGGGAGGTGGAGAGATTGGAGTCATTACTGAACTTCAAACTGACAATAGACTGGCATCAGGGAACATACCCCATACACGTCACTGGCTGCAGGGGCTGTGCGTGCTCGGAGGGTGGTGGGAGGGCTTATAATGTGAAGGGGATTGAAAACGGCAACAGGACAAAAGAAGACTGCTGCAGAGGAAGTGGGAAAGCAGCGACACCAAAAACATCACCAATAAAGATAAACAAGAAGCGATAACCAAAAACAAGTACACATGCCATTTCTGTGAGTAATGGCAAGTGGCCCCTCGCCTGACCGCTGCTCAAAGCAGGGGCTGTCATTCCTGGGATGCCATGGCTCCTAGGAGGGGGAGGGACGGGGTGAACAGCTTGGCAACTGTTAAACAAGGAAGGAGCACACATAATGAGTTAAAGTGCGAAGTCACGGCGTGTAAGCGAGCACTTTGCAAATATAAAATGTCAAATAAAGCGACCTTCAAAGCAGCACTAGCCTAGGCAGGGGAGGGAGCGTAAAACAAAACAAAACATGCAGAGGGCTGTTGATGTAACTATCCGAAGAGCTGGGGAATACACACATGCACACACAGGGCAGACACACACATGAACAAACACTGTGTCCTTCACACATGTATACGCACACACAGAAGATAAGCAAATGATAAAAGGCCTGTGCATTTTAAACATATGTGCATGGCGTCGGGTCAACATGGAGCTTAAAAACAAAACAAAGAAGTAGTCCTTACATGAAAGGATGCAGCCCCTCGGAGACACATGAACCACGACAAGCGGAGGAAAATTGTAGTTAGGCGGAAGTGACGCATCGGATCCACAGCTAATAATAAGCCTGCTAACAAAAGCAATGCCTTTTTTTACAAATGGCAAGAGGCAGGAGGAATTACCCGGCAATAGGCAGCGTTTCACCCCTGATACAGATTACTTGATGCCTCGGAGAGATAGCACATGCGCGCTGCCTAGGCGAGACCTAAAAAGCAGGTGTCAGTGGCTTTTTGCTTAGCCTGCTGAAGGTGGCAGGGAGTGTTTGATACACCCTTACGGTGCGGTGTATGTCCTTACATGGAAGGAGCTATACTGAGGTAGGTTAATTAACCCTTCTGCATGGTTAGTGCATGTCAAGGGCTGTAATCCAGCAACAGAGTTTGTTTCGCTCTCTCTGCTAGCTAGAGAATAAAATAAACTCCAACAAGACAAGTCTCCACGGTCCCTTGGTAATCCTTATGGAGCAAGTAACAGCAGTGACTCGCCCAAACATGGTTACAATTTACTCCACAGGGCAGGTGCATTTCACCCAGAACCTTCAGCCACCGAAATATAGTCAAAATGACTGGGTGATAGTTGGCACAGAAATTAATAATTGCCAGGGGAAGCAGGAGAGATATTTCTGATTTGCTGGGTAATTCTTCATTTCTGAAAGTTATCCTCAGTATACATCTCGTAATGTCCAGTAATTCCAAACCCACCTGGAGCTGTCCATGCCCCACGTATCACGTAATACTAAGGTGGAGGGAGCCATCATCACAATGTAAGTCTGACCACCTCTGAGGGTCTGGGGTTGCATAAAGTGTAACAAACCCAGATCCTGCTGTAGGGTGTTCCGGAGATGATGCATCCTGGCTGACCTCTTTACCCAGACCACAGTCGCTTCCATAGACATCAAGTTTTTCATGTCTTAAAGTTCAATAACCTGCCTTAGCTAGAACTAATACAAACGGAATGGAGCAGGAAGAATAGGATAGGTGGAAACATGGGATAAACAGCATGACAGGAAGGCTACGAGTGTGCAGAGAAGAAACACAATTTAACAATAAGACTGTGTTAAGGAAAGCCAAAGCCTGTTGTGCCTAAGGAAAGAAATGTACCTCATAACATATTGGAGCCATTGAGAGAAGAGTTAAAGAAATTAAAACAGAGTTCTATGCTAGATAGAGGCCTCTGACAGGCTCATGCCTGTGATCGTTACAGCTAAGGCAGGCGGCCACAGTTTGAGGATATGTGTGGAGCTTTGCAATCTCAACAGAAATATATGGATAGATAAACAACCACTGACTAATATTTCAGAGGCTTTGGTTGAACCACAATCGATTAGCATCATATATTTATCCTCGCAGTATCACCCGGTGCAGTCTGCAAGAAGAGTTCAGCCACTCAACATTTTTGTAACTACTTTGAGGGAAATTTTGGTTCAAGAGAATGCCTTTTGCGTCACCTTTAGCTATGGCATGCTTCCTAAGAGTTATGACAAAGTTATTGAAATGAGTGAGAATATTAATGTTCATTCAGGAAGCTATCCTACTTTACAGGAAGAACCTAAGGAGGAGCTTATGGAGGCATTGAGGAAACTGAAGAAGTGTGGAAACTGGGGAAGGAGGAAGGCAGCTTGGATGAAACACTTTGTGATGCTTTGATGTCCAGGCTCTTTGTCACCTTTTCCACTTTCAAGGAGAATTGCTATTTGGGTTCTCGGTGAGCGGGAAATGTTGTTACAGACGTAGGTAGGTTTTTCATTTTTGTATCCTTTTATGCAATGTCACCTTTTTCCCTAGATGTACATATTTTCTTTCAAGAATATTGTTGTACATGTACTATTCTCCAAAGTACAATTTTTGTATGTGATTTCTTTAAATGAATATTGTTTGCATTCAACTTTTCTCATCTCACGGTTACACTCACATCCTTTCTCCTCTCTCTGTTCGGAGGACATCTAAATTGTACTACTGTACTGCATTTCTGTACTTACAATAGTGTAATTCCCACAATCTTTATTACTTTTTTATCTTTGTTGGGTCAAGGGGTCATTTGATCTGGTTGGGCTTGGAATATGATCAGTTCAATTCTCTAACTCTTCACCTTTAGCCTGTTTGCACGACCTCATTTCCAGATATCCTGTGTTTTGGCACAAAATGCTGTACGGATACTGCCAAAATTAATATGATCTCAAATCTGCCTGTGACAGCCTCCAAAACTTCCCATCCTGATGCCACAAATTCACTTTAAAAGGGTTTCGAGAGTGGGCCAAGTTATTTTCGATGCTTCAGGGTGTGTTTGTTATCTGATGAGGACCTTTCAAAAATAATCGAGGCGTGAAAAATTACTGCTTTCATAATACTGTCTCTATTCAAAGCTTGACATATTCACAGTTGATTTATTAAATACTTAAACGTTTCATGCTCTCTTTGGGGAACTGCACCAAGGGGGAAAAGGAGCAAAGAGTAAAGGATTGCTTTGGTTTTCCTTTTATAATAAGTAAATATTGTAGACAAGCATAAAACATTCCTTAATTGTTGTCCTTGGCTTCTAATGGCTGACATATCGCTTAACCATCATCCTTGTGGTTTGTGGTGTCCCATGGCTATGAGTAGAGATAACTAAGCTGTTACGATATTGCCTGGATATAATTATTTTTATCATAACCTGCATCCTATCGAGCACAGCTGCACTCAGAACCTGTGCCAAACCTCTTTCAATCACATGAAGGAACTGTGTGAGAGAGAACACTGGAAGCGCAGCATTGTCGGAGGAATTCCACACATATTCACATGAAGTGTTAAGATCGATTTCTTTCATCATTTTAGCATTTGGCTTAGGTTTTTAGTAGGCACTGGAGCTGTGCAACAATAGAAAAGCTGCTTGAGCAGAAAATAACAAGGAGACAACCACAAAAAAAGTAAAAACACGTTTACAATACATTAGGAACCTTTAAATGAATAACAGGAGGGTTTCTAGAAGGAGGTCGGTGCTCGATAAAAGCAATACGAGGGAGGCATTGGGAAGCACATTTAAACACTCAAAGATATAGATGAGTAAAATTCCCCAAACCAACATGACGCCGCCAACCCCTAGGTATTTTTAATTTAAAGGCGAAATGGGGGCAATACAGGTGTATCACCTTCTAGGCCTGACATCCAACCTATACAAGAACTATGGGTTTCAAGGAAATTTCGGCATGCAATAGGTAAACCTGAAAAAGCATTCCAAAAAACTGCCATGGAGAATCCAACCTGTGCTTGATTAAAAGTCGCGCAGAGCAACATTTTCACATACTTTTGTACATTCATTTAGGCCCGCCCAAAAAAAATGTCTCCGCATGCGGGGGAAATCACGTGCGGGAAAAATGATAGGTAATTTTGTATACACAATCTCTGCGAGTGGAAATTCCTCCTGAAATACCGACAGGTAAATCTCCATGTGGTAAAATGGAAAATCGATATTGTGAGTTCAGTGGTTTATCATCCAACATCTACTGCCCAGCGCAGGTGCTAATCTTTTCCAAAAATGAATATAAAGGTAAAATACAAAATACAATCCAAAACGTAACCGTTTACATAACACCCAAAAAATACAGTGCTCAGAAAAAAAATATTTTATATAGATAGATAGATAGCTAGATAGATAGATAAATAGATAGACAGATTTTATGTTTTGCTAATAACTTTCCTGCCATTTGACAAATCTTCACAAGATTATCAAAACTAGTTTGCCAGTCACTTCAGTTGCTGTTTGGAAAGTTTCGGGGTAAACTGTCAAATGGGACCCAAGAAATAGTAAGGGTTGTAAAATGCATTTTCCCCATGAAATTCCCATTGGGATTTTAGACACAACTACAGCCCGAACCGCTGAACGAAATTACACCAACTTTGGCAGAAAGGTAGGTCTTTTTCCAAACTGATTGCTTTTTGTGATGTGGTGTAAATCTGTTAGTAGTTTTCAGGTTATTATAGAAAAAAGATTTATGTATATCTGGCGACGTGGACTCACTGCGGTGGATCTGTGGATCCGCGCACCTACAGCAATGCCATGATTCGCTGGCCTCAACCTGAGAGAAAAGTTGTGGGCGCCATTTTGTCAATTGGGACACGGTTCCCAAAGAGAAGGTAATAAAGTGGAATAGGATGTAAGTGGTTGGGATAGAGGTGTACTGACCCCATGGGACTGATGGTGGGGTTTGTGAGGGCTCAGCGCGCCCCCATGCTGTGTGAATCCATAACATATCCAAGGATCCAGACCCCATTAAAAAAAAACATAAACCCACTCACATATTCACTCACACACCCCCTTACACAGCCACACAACTACCCACACGCCCACTCACTCATCCATATAGCTACTTACACCCTCTGAGACCCAGAGCACTACTCACATGCCCACACAGTCACTCATACACTCAGAAACCCAGAGAACCACTCATGTACACACTCACAGGCACTCATGCACCCACTCACACACCTGTACAGTTACTCACACTCAGTCAGAGACCCACAAAACCACTCACACACCCACTCAGAGACACACACAGCCAGTCACACGTGCACTCACACACTCACTCACACACGCACAAAAACACTCACACACCCACCACACAGCAGCCAACATCTCCAGCTCCTCAAGACCCTCATGCATTATTTGCCACACTTATTAAATGTTTGATTGATTGACTGACTCACACACCCACACAGCCACATACACACCCACTCAGAGTCTCAGGAAACCACTCACATACCCAATCAGAAACCCAGAAAACCATGCACACACCCACTTACAAACTCACACAGACACTCCACATGCCCACTCACATCCACACCCAGGTTACCTGGCCATTATTGTTAGGAATGAGCATTAAAAAACAATAGAAATTCATGAAAAAAACAAAGGTCAAGGGACTTTAAAGTTAGGAAACAGAATTAAGAAAAACCTTAGAAATTCACTTAAAAAGTAAAGGTTTTAGGGACATTATAACTAGGTTCAGATTTTACACTCACAAAACCATAGAAATTCAGCAGGTATAGTTGTCTCATGCAACTATAACTCGTGCCCTAAGGTAACTATAACTTGCGTTCTCTCCACATCCAAATCCAAAATTACAGTTAACAATTGCATGCATATACTGTAAGATTCTCTAATACACTGGTAGTGTGGAACTGCCTGTGTATCTCTGTCAGGTACCCCACAAGGCTTACCTGTTGCTTGCGAAGTAATCTCGCAGAGACGACAAGAGCAATCACCCCTGTACCCACCTTACCCAGTGGAGAATGGTGAACTGAACTGGGATGGAGATGGGACCAGGGAAGGAAGCTAAAGATGATGGGAAAGTAGACCTGTAGACCAGAAGAAGACTTCTCTTGACTCAGGGAAGGACCGTTAACTCCAGCTGGCAGGGATACAAAGGGAGACCCTGTTAGAATGGGCACAATACCACCCTTATCTATGTGCACCTCTACACACATACCGAACAGTAGCTACCTGGCAGTGAAAGCAACATGAATCTAGAAGGAAATGAAAAGGGGTGGTGCTCCAGCGCAGTTCAGTTACTCAAACGTAAGTGCTTCAGCGCAGTCAGCATCAAAACAAGGATAAAGCGTTCCAGCGCAGTCACAGAAACAAAAGATAAGCGCCCCAGAGCATTAGTACAAAAACAAAGGAAAAAGCGCTCCAGCGCGGTGTGTGCAAACCCAAAGTAAAGCACTCCAGCGCGGTGTGTGCAAACCCAGATCAAAGCGCTCCAGCGCGGTGTGTGCAAACCCAGATCAAAGCGCTCCAGCGTGGTGTGTGCAAACCCAGATCAAAGCACTCCAGCGCAGTGTGTGCAACCCCAGAACAAAAGCGCTCCAGCGCGGTGTGGGATCAGGGGTCCCGGTTCCAGGAGGGGCATAAGGCTACTGGGCATAAACAGAGAAGAACCCAGCTCTGTACAACACCAAGGAACTCCCTGCGAGAAGCATGCCGAGCACCCCCGTCAGAATGCAGAGCGGTCTGTAAATGATAACGAGGCAGCGCTCCTGCTCGAGCTCGGGTTACCTGATTGGCGGTCGGAATCCGTAGCAGGCAGTCCAGGAAAGATTCTGCCAACAATTCGAAGCGCCGAACCGGCGGGAACCGCTGTAGTCATGCGGATTCCCCCGGAAGCGCTGATGTCAGTGGAGGAGGTTAACGTTCGCGGAACTAGACCGCAACCTATTCCGTCACCCGGAAGTGAGGACACTGTCCTCTGTATGGGTGAGGAGGTACACACTGCGGGCAGTAAGGGCAGAGCGCCGTGAACCATGACAATCTCAAGACGTACGTACAGGTTAAAAGATAAATTGCACATTGCAGTTGTATGTCTATTTGTTCTTAATTTGCTGCTTGTTGAAGGGTGATAAGTGTGTTGTGGTATTTTGGCCTATACTGCAAGCTTTACATCGCAAACATTTTTTAAAACCTGCCTCAGGCCTTAACCACCCCCTCTCTTTCCACTACTTCCAGACTGCTTTTTACCAGTGCATCTTTTAGTAAGGGAACACGTCTATAAGTAATTTGTGGCCATTTGGCTACAAAAGTGCCTATTATAGGATCTGACTTTACTATGTGCCAATTTCTTCTAATTAGAGCCGCCATCTTCTTATCCTGGGCACTATAAGTAGTTATAAATCTAATTTCATCTTTGGTTGTGGCCTTCTTCTTTGTGTTTTTGGGGAATAAAATTGCCTCCCATTCCTGTTTGTTGCCTGCTTTCTGGGCTTCTTCAATTACCTTGAGGCTATGCTCTCTCTGTGCAAACTTCACCTTCAGTTCCTCCTTGAATTTTTGTATGTCAATGTGAATGCTGCAATTTCTCCTTGCTCGGAGCATTTCACCGTAAGGGATGCCCATTTCTGTATGTATTAGGTGGAAGCTTGTAGCATGTACTGTAGTGTTGCCAACTGTTACCTTTCTATGCAGCCTAGTTTCTAACTTTTTATCCTGCACAAATATTTCTTGATCAAGAAATGTCACATTTGTTCTACCTTATCTCATAAGTAAAATGCAGATTCAGCTTATTTATGTTAATCATTTTTGCATAGTAAACACAAGGAGATGATGGACGGAGCGCTGAAACTTTTCATTCACTCACCCCCAGTCACAGATCTGGGTTGAATACATCATCATTCTTTAGCTCACTTCGCCACCTCAGTTCAGACCCAGCTATATGCAAATCAGTCTTGACCCTGTGCCTCTTGGGAACAGTCCAGCCCGAACTGACAAGCCAGGTCTTGCCTGAACCCGAAATAAGCATCCTGGGACCGGTTTCTATCATTTTTGCATAAACTTTGGCTGACTATATAGACCCTTTTACCCCACAAATAGTCGATAAACCTAGACTATAACACTACATGTTCTTCCCAGATTTCTCCGTAGACCTGTTCCTCCCACCAGCCCACATGCAAACATGCGTAACTGGGGTTGAAGCAGGTGCCCATTGCAGTGCCGTGGAAGTGCTGAAACAGGTCCCCTACAAACAAGAAAAAATAGCTTTCTATATATCGTCTAGCCATTGCAACAATAATTTGAGTACGTTTGTGTATGCTAATTTTTCTGTTTTGTAGAAAATGTCCCAAGGCCCACCGGCTATCTTCATGGCGGATGCTAATATATACGAAGTTACATCAAGTGCGATTAAGACATAATCATCCTTCATCGGCATGTCGTAGATTAATTTGCAGAGAATCCCTGCGGTCTTTCATGTGGTCCTGCAGATATTTTGATATTTCATGTGGTCCTGCAGGAAAAAGTTTATGTATTCAGATGTAATCTCTAATAAACTGCCTTGGGCAAAGATTATTGGATGCCCTGACTGTGTGGTTGTGTCTGCCCATTATATATATATATATATATATATATATATATATATATATATATATATATATATATATATATATATATACATATATATATATATATTCACTGAAAAAACCATAGGTTATAGACCATATATAGTTAGGAATTAGCATTTACAAAACCTTGAAAATTCACTGAAAAAACCATAGGTTATAGACCATATATAGTTAGGAATTAGCATTTGAAAAACCTTATTTTACTCACACAAAACCATTGAAATTCCATATATAGTTAGTTGCACTAACTATATATCGCGCACCCGCAATCCACTGCTGATCATGTCACATATTACATCATTCATGACATGGTCAGTGACATCACTGATGACATCACTGATGACATCTCAAATGACATCACTGATGACATCACTGATGACATCATCCAGTGACTGTGTGTTTCTGTAAAGTTTAAATATGTTTTAGATATTGAAGAATGAGTAGATGTATAACTGTCTGGACGAAGGATTTAGTAGGTGCATGACTGAATGTATGAGTGAGTGATTAAATGTGTCTCACTGAGTGCATGGGTTAGTGACTAAACTGTCTTAATTTGTGCATCATTATGTCTGTTGTTCTGTAAACTACTGCATGTGTTGATCAGTAGCTATATGATTAACTATATGGGTTATTGATTGATTGTCCAAGTATTTGTATGGGAGACTGAGTGTGTGTGTGGCTGGCTGGGAGGCGTGTGACTCTGTGCAGATCAATGTGTACTTGTATCAATGATTGTATAAGAAAGTAAGTATGTGTTACTATATGTTTGAAAATGTAAGGTGCTCTATGTTTAACTGTATAGATAAGAAAATGGAAGTGTGATTGATTCTTTACAGGACTGACTAGGTGTGTGAGTAACTCCATGGATGAGTGGCAGAGTGTGAGTGTCTGTATAGGTGTATGAGTGCATATGATAGTGTTGTAAAGATGAGTGATTGTATGTATGAATGATTGTATGGGTGAATGAGTGAATGTGTGTGTAGACGTAGGAATCAGTGAGTACGTATGTAGTAACTAGTATTGGTGTGTCAATGGTTTCAAAAATTATACTCTGTATTTAACACTGGGTGAAACAGAGGTTATATTAAAATGTGAGGAGATGCATTGTATTGTCACATGAATGATATCATCAGTGATGTGGTCATTGATGTCAAATGAGATGTCATCAGTGATGTCATCAGTGATGTCATTTGAGATGTCATCAGTGATGTCATCAGTGATGTCACTGACCATGTCATGAATGATGTAATATGTGACATGATCAGCAGTGGATTGCGGGTGCGCGATATATAGTTAGTGCAACTAACTATATATGGAATTTCAATGGTTTTGTGTGAGTAAAATAAGGTTTTTCAAATGCTAATTCCTAACTATATATGGTCTATAACCTATGTTTTTTTCAGTGAATTTTCAAGGTTTTGTAAATGCTAATTCCTAACTATATATGGTCTATAACCTATGGTTTTTTCAGTGAATTTCAATGGTTTTTTAATACCAAATATCATAAGCTGTCGAATGTCAAGTACGTGGTAAGTGAAAACATTTTCGTGTTTATGCACACTGATCTGCTTTGAATGGTGCCCCCCCCCCTCATTTCTATTAGGAGTACTCTCTCTTTGCAGATAGTGAAAGGTAGTTAACGCAGGCCTTTGCCCCCGTTGTAATCCGTCGTGCCTGCTTCTCTCTCCATTTGATTGATTGTTATCCAAGTATTTACTGTTTTAGAATTAGTTCTCTTTGGTTCATTCTCTATTTACAAACAAACACAGAGTCGCAATACTCTGTTTAGTCTTTGCAGATAACGAAAAATCGTGTAAAAAAAAAGAAAAAGAATCGAGCAAAATCAGTAGGCCACTAATGGGATCTCTTTTTGACCTCGCTAAAATAGAAACATTAGGAACAACCCCTCATGACAAATACAAAACTAGTGAGATGAACTGAACTCCACACAATGATGGCTGCAAAACAGCTCGGCTCCGCCACCCACCCCGCCCAAAATAACGATAAAGAGCGGCTGCCATGATTGGTTGCGGAATGGCCACAACGGAGCTACGAAATGGTGCTGCTCTCATGCTAACCCCAGCTTCGGTCTGAAACATCCAGAAACACTGTAGACTACCAATTCGATCAGTTCCGGTAGCGCCCCAATGTAACCCGGTAGAGAAGAACTAGCCCTCCCCTCTTTGACTGATGGTTCTTGTTGCCTGTCCCTTCTGTTGTCATTTAACAGAACTATTTAGCCTGCTGAAAGGGGTTGTGTTCCGACCGCTGGTTGGTGGAGACATTTTGACTATATTCTGGACCTGCGTTGTCGCGTAATGCGTCATATGACGCGCCGCGTTAGCGCATCCGGAAGTCATCCGGGGCGCGCAGCGCGTAACGTAAGCATAACAAGTCATGTGACTTGTTAATAAAACTTTTCATTGGTTCATTTTACTTTTCTTATTCTAATGATGAAAGGCTTGGTCATATGACCTAAAAATTACGCTTTTAATTACTTCCGAACATTATTTTCTCTTAAATAGATGTTATAATGTTCCAGGCTAATGTACTTTCCCGGAAATTTTACAACTGTCCTGCAAGTAAAATATATTCTTTTTTCAAGAAAAAGAGCGTTTCTTCGTCCCATGACGGAGCCGTTGAGCAAAAGAGGGTCGACCTGCTGTCTTAGTCGCCGATACGCCTGAATATGAGATTCTTATCGATCACTTTATGTTGCAGGAATAGAAAACACAACAGCCCTTGACCATTTATCTTTACTGCGTTCCTTCGTATTATACCTTTTACCCTTCATGTAATTGGTCTGCTTTATTTCACTTGCCTTTTAATGATTCTAAAACAGTGACTATTATTAAAAACTTTACCAATGTATACACTACTACCATGTTTTCTTTTAAAAACCTTTATTGTGAAAATTTCATTATACAAATACGAGCCTATAACCACGTGGGCCTGCCACGGAGCAAACTGTAATCGTATATGATGAATAGACATTTACACTGTAGAGGAACGTAACGGGCGGGCCATTAGGTTGCAAAAACTAAGGTGTCTAACAGTTACGGAATCGGTGGACGTACATTTTATAATTAAAATACGACAGGGCCAGTTACAATAAAATTATCTAGATATACATTTGCGGGCAAGTACCATGGGTGACGTTAATTCGAATTTTCAACAGTACAGTAATCAATAACACATCAGAACTTAATATCAATAGGGATGTCGAAATATTCAATCAATTCTCGTCCCCGCCCGCCATGTGCTTCAAAACTGCATACGTATCTCGTGATTTCAAGGTTCTGCAACCAGTACACAACAAGGAGTTACGAGTCCCATTCATTCCGGCGCCATTTTGGGCGAGGACGGGCAGGTCCAGGATATAGTCAAAATGTCTCTACCAACCATCGACTAGGATGATGTTCATATGCTGTATTTATTAGAGTAACACTCATCTGCCCACATGAAATTAATTTACCACAATCTAAACATGTCATTTTAATCTTTCCAAAGTTCTTCTAAATATTTGGGACCGTTTCCCTTGCCTCTGAAGCTCTCAGTGCCACTTCTTTGATGAATGTACTAGCAGGTCAGGGGTTCTCCTCCAAATCTCTCTTTTATGCAGCACTATAATTAATTGGTGCCACCTCTCCATATGACGATGCATGGTATAGTTACCACAACTATATTTTTTTTCGGTTCCTCTGGAGAGTTCATCGTGGCAGATGAAGCGTGTAACATACCGGGCATTTACCTTTTTTTGCATGTACAGGAAAGGAAAAAAAAATCGAGCGTCCGAGTTCTAAGGTGTCCCAGGACAATTTTAGTGGACCAGGCCCAAATCCAAAGAACAGGCCGCCATTTTGAGAGTCCTCTTGCAGCCGCCTGTCGCTGTAGCATCAAGAGCAGCCGAAACTCAGCTGAATGGCAACTGAAACGGTAAATGGGCGCCCACTACATTTCAGCATTGTAGGATGACCACACCAGTACAGCAACTTGCTAGACATCACCTCGGTGCCATCCGGATCTCGGCGCCCCACTGCAGATGAAGTGCCTCTCAACTATGAAACCACCACGGTGACATCCGGATCTTGGCGCGTTGTGCTGCCTTCGGCCTATTCGCACATCGGTCCGCTACTGACGCCATCTCACAGGCTAATGGGGTGACCCACGCCGAGTTTCAGCATTGTAGGATGACCACACCAACTTGCTAGACATCACCTCGGTGCCATCCGAATCTTGGCATCTCAACGCCTAGTGGTATCTTCCATACAGAAAATATTGTTACGCTGCCTTTGGCCCCATTCGCACATCAGTCCGCAACTTAGACATCACCTCGATGCCATCCGGATCTTGGCATCTCAGCGCCTTGTGGTGTCAGTCAGAAAATATTGTTGCGCTGCCTTTGGCCCCATTCGCACATCAGTCCGCTACTGACACCATCTCACAGGCCAATAGGGCGCCCCACGCCGACTTTTACCATTGTACGATGGCCACACCAGTGGCACAACTTGCTAGACATCACCTCGGTGCCATCCGAATCTTGGCATCTCAACGCCTAGTGGTATCTTCCATACAGAAAATCTTGTTACGCTACCTTTGGCCCCATTCGCACATCGGTCCGCAACTTAGACATCACCTCGGTGCCATCCGGATCTTGGCATCTCAGCGCCTTGTGGTGTCTTCTACTCCGAAAATATAGTAGAAAATATTGTTGCGCTGCCTTTGGCCCCATTCACACATCAGTCCGCTACTGACACCATCTCACAGGCCAACAGGGCGCCCCACGCCGACTTTTACCATTGTACGATGACCACACCAGTGCCACAACTTGCTAGACACCACCTCGGTGCCATCCGGATCTTGGCATCTCAGCGCCTTGTGGTGTCTTCAAATCAGAAAATATTGTTGCGCTGCCTTTGGCCCCATTCGCACATCGGTCCGCTACTGACGCCATCTCACAGGCCAACGGGGCGCCCCACGCCGACTTTCAGCATTGTAGGATGGCCACACCAGTGCGGCAACTTACTAGACACCACCTCGGTGCCATCCGGATCTTGGCGCGTTGTGCTGCCTTCGGCCTATTCGCACATCGGTCCGCTACTGACGCAAACTCACAGGCCAACGGGGCGCCCCACGCCGACTTTCAGCATTGTTGGATGGCCACACCAGTGCGGCAACTTACTAGACACCACCTCGGTGCCATCCGGATCTTGGCGCGTTGAGCTGCCTTCGGCCTATTCGCACATCGGTCCGCTACTGACGCCATCTCACAGGCCAACGGGGCGCCCCACGCCGACTTTCAGCATTGTAGGATGGCCACACCAGTGCGGCAACTTACTAGACACCACCTCGGTGCCATCCGGATCTTGGCGCATTGTGCTGCCTTCGGCCTATTCGCACATCGGTCCGCTACTGACGCAAACTCACAGGCCAACGGGGCGCCCCACGCCGACTTTCAGCATTGTTGGATGGCCACACCAGTGCGGCAACTTACTAGACACCACCTCGGTGCCATCCGGATCTTGGCGCGTTGTGCTGCCTTCGGCCTATTCGCACATCGGTCCGCTACTGACGCAAACTCACAGGCCAACGGGGCGCCCCACGCCGACTTTCAGCATTGTTAGATAGCCACACCAGTGCGGCAACTTACTAGACACCACCTCGGTGCCATCCGGATCTTGGCGCATTGTGCTGCCTTCGGCCTATTCGCACATCGGTCCGCTACTGACGCAAACTCACAGGCCAACGGGGCGCCCCACGCCGACTTTCAGCATTGTAGGATGGCCACACCAGTGCTGCAACTTGCTGGACACCACCTCGGTGCCATCCGGATCTTGGCGCGTTGTGTTGCCTTCGGCCTATTCGTACATCGGTCCGCTACTGACGCCGCCTCACGTGCCAACGTATTTTCTCCGCATTTTACACCCTATGCCGCATAACAGGTCATGTGACTTGTTTATAAAACTTTTCATTGGTTCATTTTACTTTTGGTTTCCTAATGATGGAAGGCTTGATCATGTGACCTAAAAACAACACTTTTCATAGGATGAAAACTTTTTTTTTTTCCCAAACGATGAAAGCCCCACCTTGTTTCTGGATGTTTCAGACTGAAGCTGGCGTCAGCATGAAAGCACCACCATCTCGTAGCTCAGTCGTGGTCATTCCGCGAGCAATCATGGCAGCCGCTCCCCACCAGAAGCCTGCAGGAGTCGGAGCCCCCAAAACTTTTGATGAATTCTCAAGGCGGAGGGGACGCTTTCGAGAATGGGGTCCAAGACCTAGCAGACAAGCGTCCGATTTCCAAGGTGTCCCAGGGCCATTTCAGTGGACCAGGCCCAAAAAGGAAACAGCCTGCCGCCATTTTGAGAGTCCTGTGACAGCCGCCTATCGCTGCACCGCAAGAGTGGGCGCAACTCAGCTGAATTGCGGCTTTTGACACAGTGGACCAAAAACGGACAGAATGGCAACTGAAACGGTAAAGGGGCGCCCCACTACAACAGATGACACTCCACCTGGAGAGGCCCGTTCACGCCGCCTCCCCCGGGGCGCCCCACGCCGTTATTCGGAGCAGCATTGTAGGATACCAAAACCAGTGCGGCAACTTACTGGACATCATCTTGGTGCCATCGTTCTGCTGCCTTGGAACTATTCGCGCAACAGTTTGCTACTGATGACCCACCCCCCGCGACGCCCCATGCCGTTATTTGCTGGGTGGCAACTTACTAGACATCACTTTCGTGTCATCTAGATTTCGGCGCGTTCTGCTGCCTTGGAACTATTCGCACAACAGTTTGCTACTGATGACCCACCCCCCACGACGCCCCACGCCGGAAATCTGGACGTTGTGCTGCGTTGGGACTATTCGCACAGCCGACCGCTACTTCGTTGTTTTTCCCTAAAAATGTTTATATGTTATTACTATTTTTGTTTTCTTGTATATATTTATAAATTATTAAAGTTTTATAATCTTACTACTTTGTCGGAGTGCTATATATTTTTAATGTGACACATAATTGTAAAAACTTTGATGTACAAACAGTCATCCCTGGAATCTTCCGCTTCAGACTCGGTCCCCTCCCCAATCACAATACAGGATGGTTTTCAGATAATAGCAACGCTTCTGCTGTGACGGATCTCATCGAGTGTGGGCCTTGATCTACTATAACTCCTTTGAAGAGGGGTGATTCTTTACAGCTGTGGCCATAAACTACATCTGCAGGGCTAGCTGATACCCTAGGACCAGCCTGGACAATCGGACACAGAGGAAAAGGAGTGTCAGAGGGTGCGGTAGTGAATAGGGCGAAAGGGAGGTGTCGGGCGGGCACAGGGTGTGATTCTCAGGGAACAGCAGCGCAGATGGGGGAGGTTTATTACCCATGCATAAGACAGAGAGCGGGGGTGACCACTGCCTGGGGGAGATGCTTGCGAGGGTGGGGAGCCATGCTAAGGATCGACAGCGTGCACAGAGTGGGTCTGGTCAAGGCATCTAAAATGGCTGCCGTGCACGACAAAAGTGTGGCATTTGAAAAAAGCCAAGATGGCGCAGACAATGTTTTTCAACACTTCCTGATTTCCTTCGAATCGAACGTTAACAGACGTTGGGGCATATTACCAAAGTTAAGCGATATTTATCCCTAACGATGCTTAGCAACGATTTTTTTACCGTCAGAAATTATCGCAGATAAACCTTGCTATTATCAAGGTTTATCGGAAATACGATAAAAAACGACCGCAATGCATTAATATCGCTGAAAACTCAGCGATATTCATGCATTACCGAGCTAATGCTCTTAGCCATGTTATCCACCTCCCATTGGATAACATGGCTAAGAACTGCTCAGGGCAGGTGGTAGCTTTTGGAGATATTCGCCCTTATCTCGAATATTTCCAAAAGTTGATAATAGGAGATAGCGATGTTAGCGACTGTTTCCAGTCGCTAACATCTTGGCATGCCCACTTTGCATGTCATTAGTGATAAATATCACTCACATGCAAAGTGGGGCCCAAGATGGTCGCTATCTTCTACTAGCCGTCGCTAACTGGTGTTAGCAACAGCTAGGTAATACACATATAATTTTATCTCCGCGAAGCGGAGCGCTGTTACAGATATATATCTTGTTTCTGAACGTTAATTTCTCAAAATGCACTGAAGCACATATATTGAGACCTAGCAAAGGCACATCGGGCTACCAGTCCCTACAATTTTGCCAAGTTTCGTGCAAATCCATTCAGCTGTTCGATCCTACCGAGAGACAAGATGGCGGCCGCTACGGACTGTTTGGAATGTTTACAGACACCGGAGAGCCAATCAGCTTCGCTTCGCAAAGCTCCGTAACGCGAAAAGTACGCGAAGCGGTGCGCTGTTACAGAAATATACCTTTTTTTGAACGTTAATTTCTCAAAATCCACTGGAGCACATATATTGAGATCTAGCAAAGGCACATCGGGCTACCAGTCCCTACAATTTTGCCAAGTTTCGTGCAAATCCATTCAGCTGTTCGATTATTATTATTTTTATTTTTTTTTGCCCCGCGGGGCCCTTTTAAAACCTCCACATCAAACCTAGGGGGTGAGCGACAATGTACTATGCCCCCTTATGGTCATTTGCCCCTTCGCTTTGGCCTCCTCTTGTCTCTCGATCCTACCGAGAGACAAGATGGCGGCCGCTACGGACTGTTTGGAATGTTGACAGACGCCGGAGAACCAATCAGCTTCGCTTCACAAAGCTCCGTTGCGCGAAAAGTACGCGTAGCGGAGCGCTGCCCGGTCCGCTGTTACAGATATATATCTTTTTTTAAACGTTAATTTCTCAAAATCCACTGTAGCACATATATTGAGACCTACAAAAGGCACATCGGGCTACCAGTCCCTACAATTTTGCCAAGTTTCGTGCAAATCCATTCAGCCGTTCGGGCTAAAAGTGAGGCCAACCGCCCTATGGAAAACTCAATGTTAAAAACACGTTTTGGGACCCCCCTTTTTTCTCGGCCCCCCCTTGACGAACCCCCCCCAAATTTTCAAGGGCTACTCAGAAACAAAATGTGCCATTTTCCAGAAAATTTCAGCCAATTCCGTCCACAAACGCCAAAGTTATTAGACATAGAATTTTCAAAAATCCCATAGAGAAAAAATCCTAACTATATATACCTACTGGCGACCGCCAGTAGGTAATATATGTTATTACGAAGGATTGCTGGTATCCTAACTTCGGACCGCCCATGACAGCCCACATATATATCTATATATATATCAGAACACTCCGCTGCTTTGGCACTTCAATGTCTGGAAGAAAGGAGCACGGACCACATCTCTGCACGTTCAATTCTTTCTTTTTTCCTTTAATGTAAGTCAGCCATTACGCGTTTCAACTCCGTAGAGCCTTGATCACATAGTGACTGACTAAGATGACTGCTGATGTGTCTATGTCTATATGTGTATACGTGCATTTTATAGTGTTCTATTAATTAGTGACTGCATGTATAAGTGTTTCTGTTGTTCAATGGGTAGTTGTGTGTGTAGACTTAGGAATCAGTGAGTGGGTATGTAGTAACTGATATTGGTGTGTCAGTGGTTTCAAATAAGGTACTCTGTATTTTACAGTGAGTGATTAAAGGTTATACTAGTGTATACTGAGGTGTATCAGATTGTCATGTGGATGATGTCATCAGTGATGTCATCAGTGATGTCATTTGAGATGTCATCAGTGATGTCACTGACCATGTCATGAATGATGTAATATGTGACCTCATCAGCAGTGCATTGCGGGCGCGCGAGTTATAGTTAGCAGAACTAACTATAACGGAGGAATGTCTATGGTTTTGTACGAGTGAAATGTCCAGCTAACTATGACACCCCTGAAACCTATGTTTTTTCTGTGAATTTCTAAGGTTTTTTAAATGCTAATTTCTAACTATAACGTCTCAGAAACCTATGTTTTTTTCAGTGAATATATATATATATATATATATATATATATATATATATATATATATATATATATAGAGAGAGAGAGAGAGAGATATTCACTGAAAAAACCATAGGTTTCACACATGTTATAGTTAGCTGGACATTTCACTCATACAAAACCATTGAAATTCCCCCGTTATAGTTAGTTCAGCTAACTATAACACGCGCGCCCGCTGATGAGGTATGTGACGTCATCAGCAGTGGATTGCGGGCGCGCGAGTTATAGTTAGGCGCAAGTTTATTAATACTATACTATTAATACTATAAATTAATACTATATACTTGCATACTAAAAAAAAAATTGTCGGTTGTAAGTCATTCAACTCCAGTTGAAGGATCATAAAGTTTAATATAAATTAAAATATACATTAACAATATGATCCCTCTGTGGAAAGGAAAGATAAATTGTCTTTACTTATATTAATGTAATCATTCACTCAGTAAGCATGTACTCATGTAGTGAGGCAGGCTTTAGGGAATGGAATGCTTTAAAGTATCTGTGACTTATACGCGGGTACGTGTACAGTACGATTACAGTTGCGCAGCAGTGTGCGAGGACGGTACGCGTACCGTACGTTTACCACACAAAAATGCTATAGAAATGAATTTTCATATATTGAAAAAAAATACTAAATAAAAAAACATTTTTTTTTATTATTTTACATGAAAAATATGTAATGTAATTCAAAAAATAAAATAGCTAGAAATAATAATTATAAAAATTGTTGTAAATCAGTATCAAAAAATAAATATAACAATTAATACATTTAAAAATTGGCATTTACAAAACCTATGAAATTCACTGAAAAAAACATAGGTTTAAGGCACGTTATAGTTAGGAATTAGCATTTAAAAAACCTTTGAAATTCACTGAAAAAAACATAGGTTTCAGCCACGATATAGTTAGCTGGACATTACACTCTTACAAAACCATTGAAATTCCTCCGTTATAGTTAGTTCAGCTAACTATAATCCTGGCGCAGATGGCCTACCGATTGAGTTCTATGCGGCTTACATTGACGTCTTGGCCCCGTGGCTGCACGCTGTTTATAGGGTGGCATGGGACGCTGGCGTTCTTCCCGCAACCTCCCGGGAGGCCATCATAATACCCCTCTTGAAGCGAGGGGGGAGGCCGGCTCTTGCCTGTCCTACCGCCCCCTATCTATGCTCACGACTGATTACAAAATCCTGAGCAGGGTCCTCGCGACGCGGCTGCTTGCCCATATGTGCACATTGGTCCACCCGGACCAGGCGGGCTTCATTCCCCAGCGCACCACGGCCACCTGTGTGCGCCGCTTATTGCGGGTCATGGGTGGTGATTTCAGATGGCTCCCGGAGGCCGCTGTGCTTTCGATTGATATCGAGAAAGCCTTTGACAGTGTGGAGTGGCCATACATGTTCCGGGTCTTGGAGGTGTTTGGGCTAGGAGAACGATTCGTGAAATGGACGGCTTTACTGTATAACGCGGCCGCGGCTAGAGTGAAGACGGGAGCTACGATATCGGCGGCATATCCGGTTGGCCGGGGGATGCGTCAGGGCTGTTCCCTATCCCCATTGCTCTTCGCGCTGGCCATAGAGCCGCTGGCGGCTCATGCTCGGATGGGACGGACCTATGAGGGCCTGGCACTGAGGGGCGACCCTCACTACATCTCCTTATACGCAGATGATTTGTTGATGTTTTTGGCAGATACCGATGATTCCCTTCGTGGGGCCAAGCGCCTTCTTCTTCGCTTCGGCGATCTTTCGGGGCTGCGGGTCAATTGGGGGAAGTCGTGCCTCTTCCCGGTGGCACCGAAGGACGGTGAATCTCGGATGGAGGGGAACCTTCGCTGGGAACAACGTTGCCTCCCCTATCTGGGCACTCAGATTTACCACACTCAATTAGATCAGCTGGAAGGCAACATCAACAGAGCGATCAGGAATCTACAGGGTTCCATAGGGTTCTGGCGAGCCCTGCCTCTCTCAGTAGCAGGTCGGGTGGCATTGCTGAAGATGATTGCTCTTCCTCGTCTACTATATTTATTTCGTACCCTGCCGGTGTGGGTGCCAGCGTTGGTATTTCGCAAACTTCGCTCCTTAACCACGGGATTCATCTGGGGATCGGGTAGACGCCGGGTCGCTTTAACAACTTTGATGCGTCCCAGGGCTGATGGGGGGGTTGGCGGTCCCAGATTTTGAGTGGTACTATCTGGCGGCGCAACTCCAATGGCTTACTCAAGCAGTGGCTCGCGAATTTCGCGGTCCGGAGGGGCCGCAGGGTAGGCTGTTCCCGAGACACGTTATCTCTTTCATAGTGCTGAGCCAGAAGTTTGAATTAGGCCGCCTTACCCTCGAGGAGCGCACTATTCGCCTCCGTTGGCTCCAGAGTCACAGGCGCATGGGCACCTCTCGCCCATATGCCCCGGAAATTCCTCTGGGGATGTGCACGGCCCTCCCACATGGTGGGGATTGGTCGGCGCTGGCAACCTGGGAGGAACTTGGGTTGCACATGCTTGGAGACCTATATCGCGATGGGGCGCTGCTGAACTTTCAGGAGCTGCACGACGCTCATGGCCTCCTGCGGGGGGATTACTTGTTACATGCCGCTCTGGTGGCCAGTATCCAGAAACACTGGGGTGGGGGCCTTGCCGAGCCACCGACTTCTCTGGGTTGCCAATATGTGGTCATGGCAGCTGGCACTTTCAAGGCCATTACCTGTCTATACTGAGGCTTTCGACGGAGGCCATGTTGCCCCTGGATGTGCTGCGAGGCAAATGGGAATTGGATCTTGGGAGGCCCATCCCTGAAACGACGTGGCCTCAACTGGTTCGGCGCGCCTGGAAGGGCACGCGGAACGGCGGGTTCCAACTAGTCCAGTTTTTTACGCTTCATAGAGCGTATTTGACGCCTGTCAAGATTTCGCAATATTACGGGGGCGCCACGTCCCTCTGCCCAAGATGCGGCGCGGACGGAGCAGACTTCGCCCACATGTTTTGGTCGTGCGCAACGCTGGCGGCTTATTGGACTGCGGTGGTGACCTGTTTGAACGCGGTCACGGATCGGCAGATAGAGGTAGATATGGGCGTTTGCTTGTTGCTCTGGTTTCCGCACACTACCCGGATGAAAGTCACTAGTAAGTTTTGTGATTTGGGTTTAATTATGGCCAAACGAGAACTCACCATGCATTGGAAGTCACGCCGTGGCCCTAGTTATGCGCGGTGGAAGGCGGGCTTTCTGCACTGGGCACGTGCTGAGGTACAAAAGGGGGTGGTGATGGACGGAGAGCACAGATGTTGTCCCCCTAACGATATTGGGTAAAATAGAGCACGTTACTAGAAGGAGGGCACTCATGGTTGTTGCATTTATATGAGTTGAGCGGGGCGCACTGACAGGGGTGGGGAGGGTCGTTGGGGGGGCAAAAAGAGCTAACAGAATAAAAGGCATGAGTATCACTGATTATGTTGTATTTTGGAACCGGTGCGTATTACTGTAATGTGGTACTAGATGTTCCTTCTATTTCAGAATGCCATCAGCAGTGCATTGCGGCCGCGCGAGTTATAGTTAGCTGAATTAACTATAACGGGGGAATTTCAATGGTTTTGTATGAGTGAAATGTCTAGCTAACTATAACATGTGTGAAACCTATGGTTTTTTCAGTGAATTTCTAAGGTTTTCTAAATGCTAATTCCTAACTATAATGTGTGTGAAACCTATGTTGTTTTCAGTGAATTTCTAAGGTTTTTTAAATGCTAATTTTTAACTATAACATGGCTGAAACCTGTTTTTTTCAGTGAATTTCTAAGGTTTTTTAAATGCTAATTTTTAACTATAACGTGGCTGAAACCTATGGTTTTTTCAGTGAATTTCAAAGGTTTTGTAAATGATAATTTGTAAATGTATTAATTGTTATTTTTTTTAATACTGATTTACTACATTATTTTAACTATTTATTTTTAGATATTTTATTTTTTAAATTACATTACACATTTTTTATATTTTTTTAATGTATATATATTTTATATAGCAGGCAATGATAACCTATGGAAGGAAATTCAAGTTACTGGTAAGTACAGTTAAATTTACTTTTCAGGAATAGTAGTGAGCTATATTGGGGAATTAATTCCTCTTCAATACTGAGGTCCCCTGTGAGCCAACTAGCCCACCAGGTACCTCCAGTATGCGCCAGGCAGCTGTGTTGCAGAGAGTCGTTCAAAGGGCACGCCCCCTTTTTACAACACTCTGCAACACAGCTCCGTGGCGCTTACTGGAGATACCTGTTGGACTAGTTGCCCCCTAGGGTACCTCTGGATTGAACAGGAATTAATTCCCCAACTTAAAACGCGCCTCAGGGCATGTTTGCACTCACATCACCTCAAGCCCCACCCCCTACCTTCACCACTGTGCTAACGCGCCCTGTAGAGTGTTCTAAGTTGGGAGATTAAGTCCCCTTGCATACTGGGGGTCCCTGGGGACCAACTAGCCCACCGGGAACCTCCAGTATGCGCCAGGAGGCTGCGTTGCAGAGACGTTTAATGAGGCCACGCCCCTTTTTACACCTCTCTGCAACGCAGCCCCCGGGCACGTTTGCAGAGGGGGAACTAATTCCCCTTGCATACTGGGGGCCCTGGGGGCCAACTAGCCCACCAGGAATCTCCAGTATGTGCCAGGGGGCTGCATTGCAGAGAGGTGTAATGAGGCCACCCTCCTTTTTACACCTCTCTGCAACGCAGCCCCCTGGCGCGTTTGCAGAGGGGGAACCAATTCCCCTTGCATACTGTGGGTCCATGGGGGCCAACTAGCCCACCTGGAACCTACAGTATGCGCCAGGGGGCTGTGTTGCTTTGCCCCGGGGGGTGGTAGTCCCCTGGGCAGTGTGTGGGGGATTGGGGCCCCCCCACACTTCTTTTTCACTATGCCCCCGGGATTTGGTCCCCCTGGAGGATAATGTGAAAAAAACCAGCCCGGGTTTAAAAAAAAGGGTCTCGGGGGTCCTTGTTGCGACTACCTGAGCAGGCCTAGGGGGTCAAGCTGTTTCTACCCTGCCCCCTTTTTGCGTTCTACACGTTTGTTTTTCTGCTTTCTTGTGCCTCAGTCTACCGAGCACAAGATGTCTGCCAACACTTCCTGGTTTGGAGTGTTCACAGCCAATGAGCATGCAGCTCGTACTCGAAAAGGTACTCGTACGGTACTCATACCCCGCAATTTTTGTCAAAAATAAAATAAAATTGGGGGGGCCTTGGGGATCCTTGTGGGACCCCCTGAGCAGGTCTAGGGGGCCAGGGTGTTTCTACCCTGCCCCCTTTTTGCGTTCTACACGTTTGTTTTTTTGCTTTTTTGTGCCTCAATCTACCGAGGCACAAGATGGCTGCCAACACTATCTGGTTTAGAGTGTTGACAGACAGTTGACAGCCAATTAGCATTCAGCTCGTGCTCGGGAAGGTACAGAGTACAGTAAGCTTACAGTAAGCTTACCGTATGCACCTCTAGATATACTTATGATTTTACCTTTGATTTTCTCAGGAACTACTGAACGGATTTACACCATTTAACAAAAAGGCCCATCTGCGAACAGAACTCTACCTTTTTGCCAAGTTTGGTGTAATTCCTTTCAGCCATTCGGGCTGTAGCCCCGGCTAAAGTTCCTATGGGAAATTGCATGGGGAAAACACGTTTTGGGACCCCCTTTTTTCTCGGCCCTCGCTTCACGAATCACCCCCAAACTTTCAGGGAAGGAGCAAAGCAGGCCATCTTCTTCGCAAAGATTCGACCACCGGCGCTAAAGTTATTCCAAATAGAATGTTGCGGATTTCCTATGGAAACTAGGTTTTAACTATAACTACATATATATATATATATATATATATATATATATATATATATATATATATATATATATATATATATATATATATATATATATATATATATATATATATATATATATATATGTGTGTGCCAACTCATAACACACTCGTCTTCCACAACGTAATTACGGGCATGGACCAACTTTGTATCCCAGCATTATTTTATTCACTCTTCACAATCCCATAGCTGTCAAGACGCGTTTCGGCCGTCCAAGCGGCCTTGATCACCTGATCATGCGCAGTCTCAGACCCATATTTAAAGTGCAAGTGCATACCATTCTGCATAAACATGGAAAAGATACTTTTCATCTTTGTACATTTGCACATACGTCACATTTTTATATCAAGTAACATATTTTGAAAAAGTACATATTGATACCTGCTTAAATGCGTTAATTATACTCTTTTTCCATTGCAAACGATTTTATCGCATAATATCAATTGATCCAAAAAACTAACAACATAAATGCTTCATTCATCAATTTTGTCTCAAAAATATGCGTATTACTCATATTCGTGTTTAGCAGAAGGTATCATTAATATTTCACTTGCTCAACCTAGTGTACCACTTAACTGAATCAAATCATAAATTACCTGTATTAAAAAGTTTTTTAAAAAAACAACATTTTCACCCTACAGTCTTTATCTTTTCGTTGTTCTGACACCCCACCTGATGTCCAGTATTTATCTTATCCTGCACTTGTATCCCTTTGCGGTATACATTGAAATGTATTCGCACTATGATACTATCAAGCTTTTTAAGTACAATCAAATACCCACACTTCAACTCCTTATATCCAATTTATGCATTGAATAGCTGAAATGGCATCGTGCTTATCCTCCATAGTGTATACTATAGCACCTCTAGCCATCAAACCATTCAAAGTGCAGGTACATATCAGTATTCAAACACATTTAATTCATGCATTGAATTAATAAAGCAAAATTGCGCATGTACAAGATTTCATCATGTTGCAAACCTTAATCTAAAAACTGATGTCCAATTGTTTCATTGGTCACAGATGTGGCCGCTAAATATTTATACTCTGGTGGAGGTATCCTACTTCTGAAAATAGGGCTGTAAAGTGTCTAGTGCAATACGAGTGCAAGAGATAAAGGCATCACTAAAGTGCTTGTATATAAAGTGAACATGGTGCATGTTTTTTCTTGTGCAAAGGCGCATTCAAATTTCCATTAAAAGTTATTTCTCCTCAGTTTATTAAAGACAATTGATCATAGTAAAATTCCATTGTTAGATATTAGCCATTCATTTCATTCTTAAATAATTCATTTAAAAGACAGCTGGATCAAAACCTACCCAAATATCTTAAAACCAATCCATAAAAAAAGTCTTAATTACAGGCTAAAATAGAATTAAACCAAAGTACAAAAAATTGTCTGAAGAAATTCGATAATTTGCACAATTAATTTGGGAGTATGGCATACATCACCTAAAGTATTCCCAATCATTCTAATGTACAATTTCCTTACAGGAATGTGTGTAAGTCCTCTGTGGCATTTAACCCTCCTGGCCACTTAGAATCAAACTCCAGTATATACCTGGTCTCAGTTTGTCTAAGTGCTGCTTCTCTATCACCCCCTCTCTTAGTCGATGGTATAGACTCTATTGCAAAATATTTTAAATACTTGGGGTCACTGTTGTGCACTGCCTGGAAGTGCCTCGCCACAGGGTAGTTTTGGTCTTTATTTGTTATTACTCTTAGGTGTTGTAAAACCTTCTTGTGCATGGCCAGTTTGGTGCTCCCTATATATTTTAGTTTACATTCACATTCAAGAACATAAACACAGTACTCCGTTTTACACGTAAGATGCTGTTTAATATCTTTAATAGTGTTTGGAAATACTGTCTTATAGGATTTCATGTTGATACCAAACTGGCACGCTCTACACGTCAGACATTTATAAAAGCCTTTCCTGGGGGGAAGCCACAATTCTTTCCTGAAGCTTTCCTGACTATTTTCCGATAACATATTACCCATGCTAGCTGCTTTTCGAAATGTAATCGCTGGGTTGGATGGCATAAAAGCTCCTATGACAGGATCATCCTGTACAAAGTGCCAATTTTTTCTCATTATGCTCCTTAACTCTTTTTGTTGTTTGGAATGCGTTAAAATTAGTCGTACTGGCTCCTCCTTTTTGCTAATTGCCACCTCCTGTACTTTTTTTGATTTATAGGTAAGTAGGTCATCCCTTGATTTTAATTGGGATTTTCTCATGGCAATATCCAATGTCTTCTGGCTATACCCCCTGTCTAGGAATCGCGCACAACTCTCCCTCTGCTTTTGTATTGAATCCACAGGGTCACTACATAAACGTCTTATACGTAACAGCTCTCCATATGGTATACTTTTTATTAAGTGTGGGGGATGAGCACTTGTGGCGTGTAATAAAGTATTCCCGGCAGTAGGTTTTCTAAAAAGGATAGTTTTTAAAATGTCCTTTCCAGCCAAAACTTGTACATCTAAAAATGTTGCGGTGTTTTTGCTTATGTTAAAAGTAAATTTAAGGTTAAAATCATTCTGATTAATGTCCTCAATAAACTCTAACACACTCTCTTCTGTCCCACGCCAAACAATAAAAAGGTCATCTATAAAACGTAGCCAGGAAACAATGTGATCAGTGCAGGCATATTTATATTTGCGCATGAGGACCAGTTCCTCCCACTAGCCCATAAATAAACAGGCATAGCTGGGGGAGAAACTGGCCTCCATAGCAACTCCTTGCACCTGTTGGAAAAATTGACCATTAAAAAGAAAATAATTATTCTCTAAACAAAAAACCAACATGTCTAAAACCATTCTTGTGTGTTGTGCAAATTCTATTGGCCTGGTGCTCAAAAAGTATTCAATGGCCCTAAGCCCATCCATATGCTTAATACACGTATATAATGAGCAAACATCTAATGTGACCAATAGAAGATCCGGACAACACACTATATCTTTTATCTTAGTGAGAAAGTCACTCGTATCTTGCATATACGATTTCAGTTTCTTCATGTGGCTTTGTAAAAAATAATCAATATATTTAGACAAGTTCTCCAATGGTCCTTCACAAGCAGCAATTATCGGTCTTCCTGGAGGGGCCTCCGGATTTTTATGAACTTTTGGGATAAAATAAATATAAGGTGTCAATGGATAATCTTTCTTTAAAAACTTATATTCATCCCAACTCAGTAGACCCCTACTTTTCCACACTAGGAGGTTTGCAAATAGTTTCTCTTGTGTTGCCTTATATTTCAGGGGATTACTTTTCTTGTAACATTCAACATTATCCAGTTGACTGTATGCCTCCTTTAAATATTCCACTACTGGCCATAGAACGACATTGCGCCCTTATCAGCATTACGTATTATCATTTTTTCCTGCTGTAATTTCAGAATTAACTGATTATATCTTCTTTCGTGGCTGGAATATTTTCTCTTCCTATCATTGGTTGTGTGGGTCAGTTTTTTAATTTGCGCCACCACATGCTCACTAAAAGTATCTAAGCCGTCATGTGCCGCCATTGGGACAGATTTAGATTTCAACCTAAACGGTGTTTCTGGCTTCTTTTGCCCTTGTTCAATAAAAATCCCCTGGGTACCTGTCTCCTCACCCAAGGCTAAATGACAAATGTCCCGATAGAGACTATCATCCGAGACCTGAAGTCCCAAAGGCGCTGTTGTTGATGCCATACTGTGCTGTGGATCCACTGTCGATTTTTGTAGGTGGATTTTCTTAAACTTGAGCTTACGAATGAATTGGTACACGTCTGCCCGTGTTCTGGTGTAATTGAAGTTTGATTCCGGGCAGTAGCTTAGGCCTAAGCTAAGTAATTGTATCTCAGCTTTTGATAAATCAATATTTCCCAAATTGATGACTGATTTGAATTTTGCCATGTCATCAATTAGTATGAGATCTTCCTCTTTTTCGCCATGTGTTCCTAGTTCCTCCGTGCTCGCCCCCGACCCCGCTTGTTTTGCTCTCCTTTGTTTGCGGGCCTGGCGTCTCCCCCTTCGACTTTGGCTGCTGGTTTTGCCACTGTTCTGCCAAATCTTGGTCTCAGGGTATCCCGCCTGCTTTGTTTTAAAATGTCCAACTCTTCCCCCAGAGTCAGTTTTACTCCAGCTGGATTTCTAGCGCCTTCATTATCTGAACCACTCTCAGGTGCTGAGCTGGACACTGAGGACACTTCTACTTGTTGTTCCACAATCCCTTTATTGGCATCAGCTCTTTTCTTAGCGGTTGCTGCTCTAAGACTGTCATAGCGTCTGGCGAATGTAAATACCTGCCCATTAGCATAGTCATCTCAGTCCCTTTTAAATTTTTGAATTTTTTGTGCCTTTATTTTTTCTTCCTCCTTTGCCAGTCTACTTTTCATCTCATCTCTAAATTTTGATTCTTGCCTGGAGTCGCTACCTAGTTGTTTTATATTATCTTCTAGGGCATCTATCTTTTTCTGTAGATCTGCCCCATCTATTTCAGCATACTTTACAAGAATCTGGACAAGGCGTCGAGATTACACTCTCCCCACTCGGCCATCATCAGGGGGTTTGGTGCCTCATAGTTCGGGGTTAACATGACTCAGAGCCCCTGGGGAATCCTCCCCACGTCCAAATATCTTTTTAGAGAACGAGCTTCCCACCATTTGGACTGCTCTTGTATATATATATATATATATCGCTGTAGCACAAAGACGTGAGGCCCATTACTGAAAATGCCATTTATTTTTCCAAGTACAGCAGCGCCTTATTCCATCTTCTAATGTTTCGGCATATTGCCTTGATCACAGAAGGAATTGAATAACATGCAGGTGTGCTCAGGCGTGCTTTTTCAAAGGTAAAGCACGTGACTGAACTTTAACACCTACAAGCCCCATAGTGCATTGTGATGTTATTTAAAAGTTCAATTGGAAGTCCTCCGATGTTAATTACCTTTGTGGTACTTTTCCCTCTGAATACAAGCACTGGTCTTTATGCGGGAAATACTGGAGTCAGTCCGGTAAGTAGAAGCAATGTTCAAATGCTGGTAAAATACAGACTTAAAAAATAAACATCACTCACAGCAGGATCCTGGCAGGAAATAATCCTGTCTGAATCTCTTCCTTGCGCCGTCCTTTTTTGCACCATTGGCTTCTCCTTGGTAGGTTTGGTGCGCAAGTGGATCAGGCTCCTCCATTAATATGCAACAAAAGTTCCTCTGTAGGGTCCTGGGCTCCAGACCTAAAAGAGGTCCTCAATCAATGGTACAAAAAATTAGTTCCAAAACCACTAAACTATAAATCATAAAGAGTGCTTAAGTGTACTAAAAAGTCTCCAGGGAACTGGCACTGAGAAAAAAAAATCCAAATGGATTATGGAGTTAGAAACCCTGTTCCCGGGAGGACATAATTTGGATAAAGAACTTGCGACTCACTTACATGAGGATTGAATGTATCAAGAAATGATGTGTTTCTTCCATTTTATCAGACTGTGTCGGTGTACTTATTTGAAAAGCTATGAGTACATCTAAGCTCATGTTTTATTGTTGTTATTAATGTAGTCTCTTCTTGTTTGATTATCTTTTCACAGGAGGAAAGGAAGGGACCCTTCACTTTTCAAGCACAGCACGGGTTCCCTACCCGTTTCTTCATCTGGATGGATTCTTCACTTTCCCTTAAGATAAGAGACTTTTTAGTACACTTGCACACTCTTTAATGATTTATAGTTTTGTGGTTTTGGACCTATTATTTTGTACCATTGATTGAGGACCTCTTTTAGTACCATTGGGTTCTGTATACAACTGACATTCCACCTTCGTTATGCAACCACATTTTTTAGCTACTATGTATACTAGTTGGACACTAGACCGTTGATAGCAGTAATATGTGGTTTTCTGGGGCACTAGACCTTCAGTATATGTCTATCTTGGGTAGGCAGCTCGAGCAGACAATATGGTTGTAATTGCGTGTAATACTGAGCCTTTTATGTGGATCTGATGGCCATCCTGGTGATCCAAGATAACGCTTTGCGCTGGGTTCTTATGGGGGTAATCCGCCTTTGGACTACAATAATTATGGCTCAGTGTGGGACTTCCTGTAAATTCTGAAATTCCATATACCAATCTATGCTTTAAATCAATGACATGTGAGCATTTCCTAGATGTTTTTCATGTGTATGTATTAATATGAAATTATATTCGCAGTTTGTGCTAATATTATTATTACCATTTTTTTATTTTTTATTTTTTTTATTATAACATTTTATTGGGCTTTTCATCAGGTTACACAACACAATTGTCATTTAAGTTTCAATTTGTGGATACATACAATTAGTCCGTTTTGATACACATTATTTCAAATCATATATCGAGCAATGCTTGCCATATCTTCTGCACAACAGTTTGTTTTTCTTAGTGTCGAGCAGTGGGTGCTCAGGAAGTTTCTACCCCTCAGAGTATGCTCCCAGCTTCTTACGGTTCATCACTCAGTCCCACCACAATCACCGATATCAACAATAATACAGGATCTTTCTCTTCCCTCTAACCAGAAAACCATACAGTCATTGTAACATCAGTATTCTATGTTCTCCCCTTCACGGACTATCTTCAGGGTCAGACAGTTCTTGTGGAGGGTCACATAAATGTCCTCGGTATTCGTTCCATTTCCCCCAGATCCTGGACCATTTTTTGGGGCAGCCCCTATGTACATATACCGCCTTTTCTGCCACCATAGCTGCGTCCATGTCGTTCCCCCATTGTGTGCATGAGGGCACCATTCCGGAACCCCACCTCCTGGCAATGTTCCGCATTGCAAGGGCCAGACCCAGCGTCGTCCATGTCTGTAATCCTCAATTCATATCTGTAGGCGACCAAATATTTAACAAACAACATCTAGGTTCTCTCTGCAGTTCCACCCCACTCGGCTCTGAGATTTCGGACAGAACTTGGTCCCAGTATAACTCTATCCTGGGACATTCCCATATTATGTGAAAGAATGTGCCCGGGGATCCACACCCTCGCAGGCAATTAGGCTCTGGGATGCGGCCTAGCTTGTGTAGGAGCGTGCGGGAATAGTATATTCTGTGCAATATTTTTAATTGTACTAATTTAAGTTGTGATGGTATGGAGGCCTCTCTAGCCAATGCTAGTGCATATAACCAATCATCATCATCTATGTCTCCTAGCTCCACCTCCCACTTGCTGCGGAGAACTACCATGGGGTCTGGGAGATTGTTGATAAGTTTGCGGTATGTGAGTGAGATCGCTTTCTTATCTAGGCATTCAGTGAGGAGTCTGTCCTCCAGGGGGGCAGGATTCTGCCAGTGTTGTACCTGTTGGAATGGCCCCTTGCAAAGCATGTTTGATTTGTGCATAGCGATACTGCTCAGTGTCAGCCATACCGTAATTTTCTTGCAGGGTTGGGAATGTGATGACTTCACCCCTTATCCACAGGTCACCTATTTTGGAGATACCAATAAGGTTCCACTGCCTGAAACCCTTAGTATTGTCCCAGAGTGGTGTGGCTAGTGTGAGAACTCCCTCCCATCCCAGGGCCCTCTGCGCCGCGTGCCAGATCTTAACCGTGTTGACTGTTGGGCCTGTGAATGTGTGGCATCGTTTGTTGGTGTATAGCGCCCTCATAAGCTAGTCTGGGGGTAGGACAGTCCTGTCAAGGCAGAAGGCTGGATCCTGTTGTGGCGCATGGATCCATTGATTGACTATCATTAGTTGTGCATCCCAGTAGTAGAGTTTAACACTAGGCAGGGCGATCTCCCCGTCATACCAGGAGCGGATCAATTTGGAGTGCGCTATGCGGGCCGGTTATCCGTCCCAAAAGAGTGCGGAGATTTCTGCGTCTATTGATTTAAAATAGGTGAGAGGGACCGGAAAGGGTGTGTTTTGCAATGCATAGAGGAACCTCGGGAGTGATAGCATCTTAAATAGCGCAGCCCTCCCCAGCAGTGTGAGCGGTAAGGAGCGCCAATGGGTTACATCTGATTTTAGCCTCTGTAGAGGTTTCATCAAATTTTCTTCCACAAAAGTCGATTCCTGTGGCGTGACGTATATTCCCAGGTATTTGAAACTCCTGTCGACCGTTTGTAGGGTGCAGTCAGGGGGCAGCGTGGGCGTTTGAACTCATAGGACATATAGAAGCGATTTAGCCCAGTTAATGGTATATCCCGACACCTCCCCATAGATCTTGAGTATGTCCATCAAAACTGTCAGGGACGAGGTAGGGGACATTAGATAGATCAATACGTCATCTGCGTAGAGAGAGATGCGATCCTCCCATCCCGTCCCCCACGTGATCCCTCGGATTAGAGGATCCAAGCAAATTTTCACCGCTAATGGCTCCAATATGAGTGCAAACAGAAGCGGGGATAAGGGGCATCCCTGCCTCGTTCCGCACCCTAGTGTGATTGTACGCGATGTATGGCCATTGGCAACCACTTGTGCCAGGGGTGCAGTGTAGAGGAGTTTAATCCAACTACAAAATTTAGGGCCGAAACCCATCTTTCTGAGTACTGCGAACAGAAATGGCCACTCTACAAGATCAAATGCCATTGTTGCGTCTAGGGAAAGAATGGCCGAGTCTTCCCGCAGCATGGGAATGCGGTGTAGGACTCCATTAATGCGCCGTAGGTTAAGTGATGTGTTTCTCCCGGGCATAAAGCCCGATTGATCCGGGTGTATCAATGCTGTGAGGTGGGGCTGTAATCGTAGTGCCAGGAGTTTCGCTAGGACTTTCGCATCTACGTTCATTAGGGAGATTGGCCTATATGAGGACGTTTGGCCAGGTGGTTTGCCAGGTTTGTGAACTGTAACGACGGTGGCTAGTCTTTGGTCAATCGTGAGCGCTCCCCTTTCCAAAAAATCGTTATACATGGGAAGCATATATAGGATGATCTGTCGCGCCATTGTTTTATAAAGTTCCACAGGTAAGCCATTAGGTCCCATTGCCTTTCCAGTATGTAATGCCGCTAGGGCCTTCCCCAATTCCTCTCCTGTTAAGTCGCCCTCAAGCGCCTGTGCGTCCTCCTGGGACAGCGTGGGCAGGGGTATGTCTTGAAGGAATTGCATGCTGTCCTCTTCCATCACCCCACCTCGTGCGGTGTATACGGTTTCATAGTAGGTGGCCAATTCTTCTACTATTCGTGGGGGAGAAGTCGTGTGTGTGCCATCTGGGAGCGCCAACGTGGCAATCCACCTATTTGCCCTCTCCTTCCGTTCAAGCCACGCGAGCATTTTCCCAGTCTTGTCTCCTAATTCGTAGACCCTATGCAATGTGTCAGTCAGTCTCGTTTTGGCCATGTCCTCTGCGTATGCCCTGTATTCTTGAGATGCCCGTGTTAGTGTGTGCGCCGTTTCCTTCGTTTGGTCCGAGGCATGGGCTAATTCTGCAGTCTGGACCGCTGTTTCTAGTGACTCGATGGTTGCCCTCTGCTCTTTTTTGTGCCTAGTGATATTGGAGATGGCTTGTCCTCTAATCACTGTCTTGTATGCCTCCCAGAGGATTGAGGTTGAGTCTACAGTATCTAGGTTTTCGTCAAAGTAGTGTGTGGTGGAGGTTGTCAATGCTTTCACAATCGCTCTATTTTTTAAAAATCCTGGATAGATAGGGAATATTCTTTGCCGTCTAGTGGGTTGTGCTGTGTAGATGAGTTGAACCGGGGAATGATCTGATATCCCCTTGGAAGGTGTTCTAAGACTGTTATCTTTTATGGGGGGATCGCCAGTGTCAACATGTAGTCTATCCTGGAGAGACTATTGTGGGCTCCCGAGTGAAATGTGTACTGGCGGTCATGGGGATGTTTAAGTCTCCACATATCCAACAGTCCCAACGCCTCCAGGAAGCCTTTAAACATTTGGGTAGATCTGGTAGCCTCACAAGGAGGCTGTCGATCCACCGCTGCGTTCAGTACTGCGTTGAAATCGCCTCCAATGATTAGTTCCACCTCTGGGAGTTCGAGCAGTAGTTTTCCCAGGTCTTGGAAAGCCCCTTGATGTAGCGCTGGGGGGATGTATACCGATAGTATATTGTATGGCCGGCCCTCCCACTGACAATTGATCGCAGCAAAACGCCCCTGGTCATCGGTCCAAGTGTGTTTGATCAGCAGTGGAGCATTTTTTTGGGCGAGGATACCCACCCCGCGGGAGCCAGAGGAGAACTCTGCGTGTGTGATCATCTTGAAACCCCACCGGTTAAGAGCCTTACAGGCCGTTCCCACCAGGTGTGTTTCTTGCAGCAGAGCCAAGGTGGCTGCTTTCCTCTTTAGATATTGGAGGACCAGCCCTCGTTTAATTTTATGTCCCAGCCCATTTACATTCCACGAAATAATTGTTAGTGGGGGAGAGATCAATGGTTGTGATTGGGGGTTGAGTGTCGAAAGATCATGATCAACCATAGTCTCCAGTGAGCAAGTGTATCAGTGCCATCGGGTTCAATACTCGGACCGAGGTCCGGTACGTGTGAGTGCCCAGATTATACCCTAGGGCTTCTACTAAGCTTCCCATAGGGTGTGTGCCACGTCAAACAGACCGTGACCGGCAGCTTGTGCAGATTCGGTCCAGCCCGGTCAGCATGTCTGAGTGTGTGGATATGAACCCGAGTGTATGTTGTGTGTGCATGTGAAAAGCCAACCAAGTTAGGAACGTGTAACTGAAACAAAAACTTAACAAACTCAAAATGCATAAACCCCGTACCCCCCACCCTGCCTCCCTGCCCAGCGGACAATAAACCTTCCACCTCCCCAACTGAGCAGAGTGCTTACAGTCCCAACTCATGAAGATTGTTCGTGGGGGTGAGACTTCTGTGTCCGCTGTCGAACCCTCCCCTCTGAGAGTGTTCATGCAGTGCCATTCGTATCTAGAAGTCCTACCTGCATGGGTCTCTTCTTGCGTGACCAGTGTCTCACCATATTTGGCCAACCGCGAGTGGCGGCTATCCCTCTCACCTTCACCCTGTGTGCCCGACGAATCTCATCCTATGTAAAGAGAGTGGGCGAATGTCGTAGTCTAAGATATAGGCTCCAAAGGGACGGGTACCAGCGTCAGTGTCTATAGTGAGTCGTTCCGTTCTTAGTCTGCGTTGTCGGTTATCCGAGGGCTTCTATCTCCGTGGTTCCGTTGCATGTCGCGATTCCTGGGACCTCTCGCCGGTCTCCATCCCTCCGGCCAGTCCTGGGTCGCTTGCAGCGAATCAAAGAACAGTGTTTTCCCTTCTGATTCCACACGCAATTTCGCTGGAAAAATCATAGAGTACATGAGCTCCCGAGCACGTAGTTCCTTTTTTACCTCCGTGAAGCCCCGTCGTTGCTGGGCTACGGCCGCTGTGTAGTCAGGATAGAAGTGGATTTCTGAATTATCAATTTTGATCGGCGGTCGAGTGCGCGCTGCTTGTAAAATGGCGTCCCGGTCTCTGAAGTTGAAAATGCGGGCTAAGATGGGCCGAGGTGGAGCCCCGGGCTTTGGCTTCCCTCCAGGCACTCGGTGGGCACGTTCCACTGAGAAATAGTTCGACAGCCCTTTGGGTTGGAGCTGATTATGTATGAGGTCCTCAATGTAGAGGTCTAGGGCCGGGCCGCGTTCGGATTCTGGTACGCCAATCAGGTGCACATTATTACGTCTCGAGCGGCCTTCCTGATCGTCCAGCTTCGCTCTCAGCATGAGATGGTCGTCTTCCAGGCTTTGGACTCTACGCTGCAGGTCCGATGTGTCCCCCACGAGGTCGGTAGTCGTCTTCTCGACCTCCACAAGGCGGTCAGACATTTTCGCAAAATCAGCTCTAATCAGGGAGGCTTCCGTAGAGATCGTGCCCATTGAGTATTGCATCGTCTTTAGGGCCGCCATGACGTCATGAAGGGTGATCTTTTCTGTGTTACTCGGTTCTCCCGTGGGCTGGGGCGGTGTCCGAGTTCGTTCCCCCCTCACATTGTCTGGCGGGTCCTTGTGGTAAGCGTATTTCTCCAATTTCGAGGCCTACTGGCCCCTTGTCCCCCTGCCACTCATCACAGCAGTCGTAGGTTGTAGGGCGTAAGATACTGGTCGGATTGTCCAGTGCAGTGTCCCCAAAAACACACCTGTCGAGCGTCAATCCCCCCTGTGGTCGGGAGCGCTGCGTGAGTAGGTCGTGGTCAGCGCCTAGCTGTAACTTCTGCTCCCTGACTGGGTCGCTGCGGTGGTGGCCGAGACTGCGCCTGGGTGAACAATGGTGTTACTGGAGTCTCTAGGATAAGGTCCGAGCCGTGTCGCGGCCGGTTGGTGAGTAGGATGGGGAGATGCTGGTGAGGCCTTGCGGCACAATATCGGGTCAGTCTCCTCCGGTCAGCGTCGGGAGTGAGCTATTTCTCCCCTCCTTTGCGTTCTCCTCCACCCCCTGGGGTCGTGCCGGTACTTACAGGTGCCCGTCTCGTGTCACTCCGCGCCTGGGTGGATGACAGGCTCCGTCCGGGTGGCTGTCAATGCCTGCAGATAGGGTATGTGCACCTCCACCCATCTTCTTCAGGACGCTGCCTACATGCGGGAGATGGTGGCCGCCGCAGTGCGTGAAGTCCGCTGGGCCTGCCCTGTACTCGAGTCCCCGGCTCCCGGTGCCAAAACAGGCCGCAGTTTTCACCACGACGTAGCGTCTCAGGGGAACCACGTACAGAGACGCGGATGAAAGCAAAGTGCACCGGACGGTTAGACGCTTCTGGTCATGCAGTTTAGCAACTGCTAGGAGAGCGGATTAATTGTCGGATTTTGAGAGGAGGGCTCTTCAGTCACAGAGCTCTCTCAGATTGCGGCCATCTTGGCTGTTGGCTAGCCACGCCCCCTATTATTACCATTTTAAGCTTTACACAATCATGAAGGGAGAATAATGTGTATCTTTATTGTGTAACACACAAGGAGCTGCTAGAAATGCAGCTCTCAGCGTGCAAGAGCAATCCTTTCTCCCTTTCTCTGCCTGCATGTCTGCAGGCAAGGAAAAAGATGAAAACTCTGCTTCCAGCAAATGGGAGTGGTTTGGCATCTCCCGCTTGCTGAAAGCAGAATGAGTGCTCTCTCATGGCTGGAGCTGTCACAGCTCCAGTCAAGCAAAAGCAAACAGCTATGTTCTGAGGGTGGGCAATCTGAGACATAGTAAATTACATACTTTTTGATCAATGCAAGTCTGCCCAACAGAAGAGGAGAAGACCAAGTATAAAAGTTGAGGGAGCTAGAAATTAAATACATCTTTAATTTGGATTGTAAGGTTCCTAAAGACCTCAATATGGGTGAAGACTTACATTCAAGTCTGTAAAAGATACATGTAATATGTGTACAGAAAAACCACGGGCCTAAGGCCCCACAGTCCCTGCCGGATACCCGCCTTGTGCTGGAGTCGGCATTATTCAAGCACACAAGGAGCTGCTAGGAATGCAGCTCTTTGCGTGCAATAGCAATCCTTTCTCTCTTTCTCTGCCTGCATGTCTGCAGGCAGGGAAAGAGATGTAAAATCTGCTTTCAACAAGTGGCAGTGATTTGGCATCTCCCGCTTGCTGAAAGCAGAATGATTGCTCTGTCGTGGATGGAGCTGTCACAGCTCCAGCCAAGCAAAAGCAAACAGGTATGTCCTGAGGGTGGGCGGTCTGAGACATAATAGATTACTTACTGTGTGATCAATGCAATACTGTCCAACAGAAAAGGAGAGGACCGAGTAAAAAAGCTGAAGGAGCTAGAAATTAAATACATTATTAATTTGGACTGTAACGTTCCTAATGGCCTCAATATGGATGAAGAGTTACATTCAAGTCTGTAAAAGATAAATGTAAAATGTGTACAAAGAAGCTTCCGGCCTACACAGGCATGATTGAATTCATAAGTGTAATAACAATATCAAGGATGATGACCAGTCACTTTCCATGACCTTATGAATTTTTTTTATGACTAATCGTACATACAGTTGGATTTTTTTTGTGTTTTATATTTCAATCATGTTACAAGTTATGAATGTGCACCATAATGATCTATGTGTTAAACTTGTGCCATGGATATAATATTAGAAGCTGTAGGCCAATTACCCACTTTGGTTTAATGAAATCATGTATTTTGCTAATATATGACCGCAATGCACTGGCAGCAAAGGCAGTAATATTATAAACAAAGGTTCAACTAAAGATTAAGCCACTGTGACAAGATTGGATAAAGAGATTATAAAAATATCCCCTAGGACTGCCAAATGACTGTGTAGTCAACAGAAATCAAATGAAATATCTTACGAGGCAAACTGTGGTGCACTAATGTGATCATAAGGTAATCGACAATGAAATAAGTGCAGAAAAAGCTAATTGTCTTGTGTAATGAAATATATTCGTGATGAATTATGTAGTCTCAAATTTGAGAAAAAGTGGTAATGTTTATGATACAAATGAACTAATGTATCAGTATGATTTGTATGTTTTTCATTGGAAAATGACGTGAGGACGTAATAATGTGGTTAGTATCGCGGCCATGTCATGAGACCAAGACCACAGTCGAAACGTGGAATGGCGACCAGAGGAAAATAAATGAAAAACTGCAACTGATGTCTGCCTCAATCTTGTGGCGAAATCTTAAAGGATTGTGGAGGGAGTATATATATATATATATATATATATATATATATATATATATATATACATGTAGTGATCAAGGCGGTACACCATCGTAACGCGTCTAGGTCGTCTTTGGAATAAACTTTCTTTGTCATATTCCCACGGAGTCAGCGCCTGTCATTTGTTGTTGCCAGGATTGGTAAAAAAAAATATATATATATATATATATATATATATCCAGCACAAACTGCAACGTATCCTAGTATGAGTCACCCAGGAAAAATGAATCGGAGCTGCCACTCAATTTTCCAGCAGAGCGTGTGTTTTATTTCACACACGAACGACAAAGGAAGAAACCCAACGCGTTTCGGAGTTTAACTCACTCTTTGCTCATATATATAGGATGAGCAGACTCAACCAGAAAGCAGGCAACAAGAGGCAAGTCCGACCAGAGAGAGTGCATTTTAGAAATGGGGGTCTCTAGTTGGCAAGGGCTTGCACCTTTGTCCAAGTAGGGACCCTTCTTCCTAGACAGGATAAGGGAGTTATACTCATAAAATAACCCCTGCCCACCCCCTTGGTAGCTTGGCACGAACAGTCAGGCTTCTCTTAGAGGCAGTGTATAAAGCATTTGCACATAACCAACAGTAATACAGTGTAAGCACTACAAAAGGACACCACAACAGTTTAGAAAAATATCCAATATTGTCGTGGCTGAAGTGCTATCGTTGGCTGACGAACTGGAGTTGATGGCACCGGCGTCGGTATGCCAAGGCTGCGGTGCAGGATGAGGGCGGTGCGTCGTGTTACCTTACGAGCGGTGCCTTTGAACCACGGTGCAAGCACGATTCCGGTGTGGAGCGGCGGCGTCGGGAATACCTCATCATTGCCGTGAAGCGGGTGGTGCGGAGTGAGGTGCCCACAGGTCGCAGTGCGAGCAGCGGCTCAGTGGCGGCATCAGCAGGCGTCGTCGGTGAGACCAGGATCACGGTGCGGCATTGCGGCGGTGACTTCTGTGGTGCAGTCAGGACACGGAGTTGGCAGCGTCGTCGTAGACGTAGTCGAATTGCTTTTCTACTGTTGCAGAAAAAAACACACAGTTCCCAGTGCTGAGGGCAGAAGAGTTTGTAGTCTTTGCTGTTCCTGAGACTTCTTGAACAGGGGGCAAGCTCTACCTGAAGACCTTGGAGAAACTCACAAAAATAGATTGCAGAAAGTTCAGACCAGTCCTTTCACTGCCCAAGACAGAAACAGCCACTGCAGGCCAACACAGAAAAGCACACAGCAAAGTGGTAGTTCCTCCTCACGGCTTCTCCAGCTCTTCTTCTGGCAGTCTTCTTAATCCCAAAAGAGTTCTCTGAAGTCTTTTCTATCCCTGAGACTTCCAACAGGAGGCAAGCTCTACTTCAAGCCCTTGGAGAAAATTCTAACAGCAGGATAATGATAGTACAGTCCAGTCCTTTCACTACTCAAGACAGAAACAACCACTTCAGGCCAACCCCTCAGCACGCAGCATTGGGACACTACTCCTCCTCCAGCTTTCCTGGTCCTTCTTCTAGCAGGTTCCTTAGTTCAGAAGTAATCTAAAGCTCTGGGGTCTGGGCCCCTATATTTATACCAGCAAATCCATTGTCGTCTGAAGGCAGAGGGGCCTGTACCTAGTTCCAACCAGTTCTGGGTGCATTTTGCCAGTGTGCACTTTCTTCCTTTGTCAGTGTGGGCCAGGGTCATCAGACGCACCACAGGAGGTGGACCAGCATTGAGGAAGGCAGGCACAGCCCTATTCAGACCCAGGTGCAGCTCCTCCCACTCATCCATGTGCAGATAGGTCTACTCAGCCCTGTGCTGACTCACCCTGTCTCCTGGAGTCTCCCCCAGCCCCTGTAACTCAAAACAGCTAATACACAAGCTAGCAGAGGCAGGCTGGATGGTTAGGTCAGAAAATACCTACTTTCTAAAAAGTGGTATTTTCAAATACAGAATGTTAAAATCAACTTCACTAAAATATGTATTTTATCATTCTGAGTTCAGGCATACTAAAGTCGAATTTCTACCATGTTCCCTGAATCAGTTAGGATTATAGGATGGTATATTCAAACTGCCCACTCTGGCCTATGGGTAACAGGTAGCCTTGCTATAGTGAAAAACGAAGTAGGCTGTAATTCACTATCAGGACATGCCACACACACCAGGGCATGTCCTACCTTTCACATACAATGTACCCTGCCCATGGGGGTACCTTGAGCCTAACTTAGGGGTGACTCACATGTAGAAAAGGGAAGGTTTAGGGACTGACAAGTGTGTGCACTTGCCAAGTCAACATGACAGCCCCAGGCTGCGCACAGGCTCTGCAATGGCAGGCCAGAGTTACACTTTACGGGCTGTTTGTGTGGGTGGCACAATCAAGTGCTGCAACCCACCAACAGCATTTGATTTATAGGCCCTGGCACTCGCAGTGCACTTTACTAGGGTCTGACACATAAATCAAATAACCCAATCGTTGGAAATACCAATCCATAACACAGTTTACACAGAGAGCATATGCACTTTAGCACTGATTAACAGTGGTAAAGTGCTCAGAGTCCAAAACCCAACACAAACAGGTCAGGGAAAAATAGGAGGAAAAAGCAGAAAGTTTGGCGATAACCCTACAAAAAGGGCCATTTCCAACAGCGCATGAAAAGCAAAGTACTTTGGCTGACACGAGACCCAATTCCTGATATAGCAAGACCTCATTCAGGTAGAGTAGGACAAAGGGGCCCAGCTCCAAATGAGTATGCCAAAATAGGCAGAGGAAAGGGGCAAGGAATCCTGGGATTTGTCACGGCCCTGAACATGATATCAACCTATGTGTTAAAGGCATACAGACTGGATATAACCAAGCATCTACTCAATACCATAGGGGATGCACTAGCACCTAACACCACCAATAGGACGGCAATTCCCCACCTATATGAAACAGCTGGCTGTATTAGATTTGCCATAGGGGGAGACTAGAGAGCACGAGTCCATCTACATGCAATGTCATGTCCAGTCTTTTATACAGTCCTGAGGTAGGTCGTGTCATCCCTTAATGTCCCAAAATTCATTGTTGCCCACGGATTTTAAGATAGTCAATGTCAATGTCAACATGAATAAGTGTATGCCATTGGGGGTTCCCAAATGTCACTTGGGTCATTGACTGTGACTGCATAGCCGTAGCACCACAAACTAAGGAGAACAGATGCATAAAAATCACTAACTACAATGCACCATCAACATCCAGATGGTGTGTGGAGCAGACTCCATTGTCTCCCCTTGCTAGGCTGCACCATCTTCAAAACTAGCCGAATCCTTTACAAACCCATCACAACCAGAAAGCTCACCATCTCCAATGGTGTTCAGCACACATGCAACCAAGACTCCATCAGATTGCAAACCAAGAAGTGTAAAAAAGAAAAAAACAAAACAACAGGTCTTTTCCATGTATACACCCAGGATCTGGAACAACATACCTGCATCCATCACGACTGGCACAAAGCTGCTTCGACGTAGGATAGAGATGAAGATTAACCTCTTTATTGAACACTACCTCACAATGCATTAACGATCCACAACTGCCTTTGACCATGTACAGTACATCTCTGCCTTTTGGCTAGGTTCACACTATAGAAATACCATAAACATACAAACAAACATACATGCAATAGGAGTACCTAGCAAACATGTCTCAAACCCTAAAATGACAATGTATGATATGAGTCCAGGATCAAGTAAAGAAATTCCTTTCTGTGTGTTACAAATCATATACTGGCATTTCCTTTCTACAATACCATTTGTTTAGACCAATTTCAAACTACATATATAGCCCTGTGCAAAGCATTATAATCAAAACATAAAAATATAGATATCTTAGTACTTTTTATTAAAAGAGGTTTCAGATTAGATGCAGGTTTGTTAACAATTCATAAAAAACAATAATCCATATTCCTCATAACAACATTAGGTTCAATTTATGTGAATTTCACAGTGAATCAATACATATTACACAGTACATCATTACAATAAAACAATATAAAATCTGTATGTCGACGCGTTTCGGTGCTTCGTTTTTATAGAACACCTTCCTCAGGACGGTATGGGTTAAAAACATCAATTCTTCTTTCTAAAATTAAATACATACAATTAATAAAAATACACTTCTATATAGAAAGCTACTTATTGTTCACGGGCTACTGAAGTGAGTGGTCTTAAACAGATCTTACATAATTCTCAAATTATTCGGGTACCAAATATATCCCTGGGGTCACAGTGAATGGTAGCCCTCCTCTTCACCTCTGTATTTCATCAGAGAATCTATGTAAAAAACAATATATATTTTTGGTTATTATATTAAGTATTTAATGTCTTGTTTTTTTAGACATCTGCCCCAATGTGTACTTACTTATTTATATACAGGGCTATATATGTAGTTTGAAATTGGTCTAAACAAATGGTATCGTGGAAAGGAAATGCCAGTATATGATTTGTAACACACAGAAAGGAATTTCCTTACTTGATTTTGATACTTCCCGGTCCTTTCTGGGTTCATTTGGGAAAACTCTCTCTTTTTAGAGTGATATGAGTCCTGGTCCATAGTTCACAAGTACTCGGAAGTGACAGACCAAAAGGCCGATATCAGATTTTTTATATATCAATTAGAAACATAAAAGTAAATGTAGTACTATGATCCCTTACTGTATGTTCCGGTCCCTTCATATGAACCACAATAATCCTGACCCTGGCTCATGACTCCATTTCATTATAATGGAACAGATGCGGAAAGGGCATATAATTAAGAGCACACCTGGAATCGCAACACCATTGTGAGTACATTTGGTCTAAGAAAGGCATGTTTCAGATGCCTTCATCAATCAGACGATTAATTGTCCTACATCTTAGATAAGTTGTGCAATATCACACTCTCTTGCTGCAGGCCCCACAATATCTGTGTATGGTGGATAGCTCAAACCCAGGGAGGAGGGGGAGGAGGAAGAAGAGAAGGATGACTGATGAAGAGTCACATGCCAATGCTCTTGGTATTAAAAGACAACCTTGTTCACACTGCCTTCTGGAGCACATAATTATACACTGACAGTGTCACATTAAATAGAACCTTCACACACCATCAGTGAAAAGTTAATTTCATTTAACTACTTCAATACCACCAAGAAAAAACACCCCCAGTTCTCCCACTTATAAAATATCCCTACACTAGACTTGTGACTAAATGACAGAAATAATACTGTGCCTATCCCACCTCTCAATCATTACCCATCTTTCCCCGTGCTTTTACCCAACAACTTTGAATCCCAACTCATTCTCACTTGTACTACCCACATTCCAACCAACCTCAAACTTCACAGAATCCCTGCCAGTAGTGTTGCACCCATACCACAACCTCAATAAACCCTTACCCCTACTCTATCAACATGAGCTATGTACAATCAAAATGTCTGCCTGGGCTAAGGGCACTCTCATAGCTCTGTGCTCTAGAAGTTAACCTCCTAAGATGCCCCATGGAGTAAATCAGATGAGAAGACGTGGAATGGAGGGTAAATGAGTGTGGTACTACTGGCTGCTGCATGCAAATGAGTGCTGGACTACTCCTTAATGTCCCAGTTACAGGGCACGAGTACGTATCTCCACTCTCCTTAACATGACTGCATTTCCATCCTCTACCAAGCTTGTAAATTCTCACTCAGCATATGCCACAGTACATTTAAAAATGCATAGCATACTTGAATTTACGTTGTCGGACTGTGACTAACTGTACAAAGTTGTCAAACAGTGACAGGAATCTGTTGTCCACAGTTGTCTCTGTAGACTGCGGATTAGGTCAGCACTGTACATGGCCAGCCTCCATTGCTGAGATCCTAAAGGATATATGTTCTAAAGTCTGTGCCACAGTGTTGTTGCTGCTAGCTTCCCTTGAATGAATTGCTTTTGTTGATGGCTAAGACGTTCTCGGAATATGGGCTCCAGCAACATGTTTCTGTCAATGAGTATGCCATGGGACTTCCTCGTCCTCCACATCTGCCTCTTCTTCCATGGTGGTATGTGCTGATGGTAGTGGATTTGGGAGATGCCTTTATAGGTAAGGTGAGGGCAATAACGAATGGAAGGTAACCCAGTTTGAGCCTGTGCTTAGAGGTATATTTAAATAGTGGTTGTTTTTGCTGTGACAGTGGTGACTATTGTTGACTGCAGTGAATGAAGGGTCACATCCAAGTAGGCTAGGGGTTGTACGTTGCAACAGGGGTGTAGGTTTTTGCTGGGCTGGTGACAATAGTGGATGAGCTTTCAGCTGTGTGATTTTAGTCACTGTGGTGTCTAAGAAGTTATAGTATTGGTTTGGTGAGATGCCCTGCCAAAAGGTCTTCTTGCGGGTTATTGCAGATGAGCTCCTCACCCTCCCCCTGGGACGACTCCTGGTGGCCCCCCGCCCTGGGCACCGCACCCAAACCGACAGACCATGCACGCAACCTGGGCTTCATCCTGGACTCCTCCCTCTCCATGACCAGGCAAGTCAACAACGTCTCCTCGGCGTGCTTCAACATCCTACGCATGCTACGGAAGATCTTCTGGTGGATCCCCACCGAGACCAGGAAGACCGTCACCCAGGCCCTCGTCACCAGCCGACTGGACTACGGCAACGCCCTCTACGCCGGGACCACCGCCAAGCTCCAGAAGAGACTCCAGCGGATCCAGAACGCCTCAGCCAGACTCATCCTCGACATCCCACGAACCAGCCACATCTCCGGACATCTGAGAGACCTTCACTGGCTCCCCGTCAACAAAAGAATCACCTTCCGCCTCCTCACCCACGCACACAAAGCCCTACACGACCAAGGCCCGAGCTACCTCAACAGCCGAGTCAACTTCTACGCTCCCAAACGCCACCTCCGATCAGCCAACCACGCCCTCGCCGCCGTCCCCCGCATCCGAAGAGCGACTACAGGAGGAAGGTCCTTCTCCTACCTGGCCGCCAAGACCTGGAACTCCCTCCCGACCGACCTGCGCCTGACCCAAGACCACCTCTCCTTCAGGAAGAAGCTGAAGACCTGGCTGTTCGAGCAGTAGCGGCACCCCCCCCCCCCCCCAGCGCCTTGAGACCCTACGGGTAGGTAGCGCGCTCTATAAGTGCCAATGATTGATTGATTGATTGATCTGTAAAGAGCTGTTCTGTCTTCTCATGTGCTTAGGAGTCAGGGTGACCCAACGATGAAGCATGACACTACTAGTGTGTGTGAGGGTAATACTAACAAAAGGAATTGTTTCCTTCCCCACAATCTAGTGGGTAATAACTAGAATGCTTCCACAAATCTTCCCATGTCTACTTAGGGTTAGTTACAGAGGGCTGTCAACGTGATTTACAAGGCTGTGGGGTACTTTCTGTGGAATAGTGTCTTGTACGGGAAGACGTACTCCCACCAGAGATTCCCTCTCTGCCCTTGCGGCGCAGGAGAAGTTCCTCTTCTCCGAGTGCCTTAGTTTTCTGGTGTCACAATGGACCCATTCCCTATTACAAACTTCCTGTAGTACCCAATCAAGCAAAGGAATGCCCTGACTTGGGTCTGGGTTGTTGGAGCTTCCCAGTCCAGGATAGACTGGATCTTGGGTTGTAAAGGTTGCACTCTGCCTCCACCAACAAGGTGGCCCAATTATACAACTGTGCCCTGCCCTATCTGGCATATGGATGCCTTGACCATTAGACCTGCTATCTGCAGGGTCTTGAAACCCTTCCCCAGGTGGATCACGTGATCCTGCCAGGTAGAGCTAAAGACAGCAATATCACCACGATATGCTGAACTAAAGGACTCCAATCTAGCAAGGACTTGGTTCACCAACCTTGTTATGTTATGTTATGTGCTCTTATAGAGTGCATGGCTACCCCAGCAACGGGGCGTCCCAGCACTTACGGACATGCCAGAAGCTAGTGCAGCAGAACAGCTAGATGGATGAAAACAACCAGGTTTTTATAATTTTTCGAAATTGCAGGTGATTTGAAGTGGCCCGAGCCTTAGGGGGAATAGAGTTCCAAAGCTTGGGGGCTAGGTACCTGAAGGAGCGGCCACCGGCTCTACTCCTCCGAATCCTGACAGCACAGGCCAAAGAGAGGTCCGCTGAGCGAAGTGCACGCGCGGGAGTATAGAAGGAGCACAGTCCCTGCAGAGTTTGAGGGCCAGCATTATACATTATTTTGTGGGTGAGGCAGAGGGTCTTGAATTGAATGTGCTGCTGTATTGGGAGCCAATGTAGTCGCCGAAGAAGGGGAGACGTATGGCAAGTTTTGGGTAGGGCAAACAGAACGCGGGCAGCAGCATTCTGTGCTCTTTGCATTCTGTTTATTGTGGTCTTGTTCAAGCCCAGCATGAGAACATTGCAATAGTCCAGGTGAGACAAAACTAAAGCCTGGACTATAATCTGGCGGGTGGAGGGCTAAAAAAAAACAAAATGGCTCTAAGAGAGCGGAGACGCCCGTAGCAGGTACCTGCCACCTTTTTGGCATGAGACTCCTTTGGAAGGTGGCAGGGGCATTCTTTAAACCAAAGGGCATACCAGTAAACTGATAATGCCCATCAGGTGTGGAGCATGTTGTTTTGTTTTTGGCTCCTGGGGTCATGCCAATCTGCCAGTACCCTGCAGTTAAGTCAAAGGTACTAAGAAATGTGGCTGCATCACAATATCTATCAACTCATCAGCTCTTGATATGGAGTGAGCATCTTTCTTGGTGACAGAGTTGAGACCTCTGTAATACACACAGAACCTCCTCTCTCTCTTTCCACCCTGTGGATGAGGTTTGGGGACTAAGACCACTGGGCTGGCCCACAGGCTCTCAGAGGGTGCAATCACCCCTAACTCCAGCATCTTGCTGACCTTAGATTTAATGCTCTCCTTAACTTGATCAGACGGTCAATATATTTTGCTTTTGACAGGTACACTGTCTCCAGCCTCCACATAATAGGTACACCAGTGTGTCTGACCAGGGGTCAAGGAGAAGAACTTAGCATACTGCTGTAAGACTTGCTTACAGTCAACCTGATGTTGGGCAGTGAGGGGTTCTGAATAGACAACTCCACTCACTAACCCATCTTTGGGGCTGTAAGAGAGAAGTTCAGGGCGAGGTTCACTATGTCTCCTGATCCTTATCAGTAACCATCAACATGGTTATATCAGCCCTGTCATGGAAAAGCTTTAGGTGGTTCACATGGATCACCCTTTTGAGGGTCCTGCTTGTGCCCAGGTCTACCAAGTAGGTAACCTCACTTTTCTTCTCTAAGATAGGGTATGGGCCACTTAACTTGTCCTGGGGGCCCTAGATTCCACAGGCTCCAAAACTCACACCTTTTGCCCTGGTTGGAATTCCACTAGTGCAGCTAGCTTTTTGGTCATATCAGTGCTTCTGAAGCTCATGGCTGGCCTCAAGATTCTTGGAAGCTTTTTCCATGCACTCTGCCATTCTGGACCTTAGGCCTAGCACATAGTCCACAATATCTTGTTTGTGTTCTTGGAGAGCCTTCTCCCAACCCTCTTTAACAAGACAGAGTGGTCCCCTAACAGGATAGCCAAGCAGAAGCTCAAAGGCGGAAAACCATATTCCCTTCTGAGGCACCTCCCTGTAGGCGAAAAGCAAGCATGGCAAGAGGACATCCCATCTCCGTTTGGATTTTTCAGGGAGTCCCATGATCATGCCCTTACTTGTCTTGTTAAACATGTTTGTGGATGATAGGTGTAGTAAACTTGTACTGCACCCCACATTCATTCCACATGTTTGAGGTACGCAGACATGAAGTTTGACCCTCTATTTGACACCACCTCCTTAGGAAACCCTACCCTGGTGAAGACAACAAAGATGGGTTTGGCTACTGCAGGAGCTGTAGTAGTCCTAATGGGGATTGCTTCAGGATACCTGGTGGCATGATCCACTACCACCACGGATGTTAGCAGTTGGGTGGACCCACTACATCCACACCTACCCTTTCGAAGGGAACCCCAAACGCTGGTTATGGAATTAAGGGGGCCTTTGGGTATCCACCTGTTTTGCTACTGGGTTGACAGGAGACACAGGAGCTGAAAAAATCCTTTACTTTCTGGGACATTGGGGCCAGTAAAAATGGCTAACTGACATGTCCCAAGTCTTGCCCTGGCCAAGATGCCCAGCTAAGGAGATGTCATGTGCCAAAGTGAGTAATAACTCTCTGTACATCTGAGGTACTACCACTCTACTAGTGGCACCAGGGTTGGGGTCTCTGGCCTCAGAATACAGGAGTCTCTCCTCCAAATAGGCTCTGTGGATACCACTAACGTCTCCCTAATCCTGAGCAGCAGCTTGCTGCCTCAGGCTTTCAAGATTTAGACAGGTCTGCTGTCCAAGGCACAGCTGCTCCCTAGTGGGCCCCCTGGGTGTAAGAGCTCAACCTGGTAAGGGCCAAGTTCCATGGGCTCAGTTCCCTCTGAGACTGACAAGTCCTCTCCCTGAGGAAAGGGGTTCTAAATCTTTTGCTGTCCAGAAGCTGGTTCCCCAGTCTTCTTACATTTCCTCTTGGAAGTTTGAGCCATTCTTCCAGGCTCATAACACCTCTTTTACACCCTGTGCTTGGTTCTGTGCTCTAGTCGTGACACACACAATCTCAGGGACGTCCAGCACTGCTGCATGTGTTTTCAATTCTATCTCAGTGCATGCTGAGATCTCCAGGTCTTTTGCAAGCAGATAGGCAGCTGGAAGTTATGGATAGACCATTACCTGTTTCAGACCTGTAACCCCCCCACAGTCAAATGTTACCATAGCCATGGCATGGTTAGTAGTAAAACTGTCAGTATTGGTTACTGGATACGATTTTCCAATCAGGTGTCTCTCACCATGGGGACACTGGCACCTGTATTACCCAGGGCTTCTATCCTAGTCCCATTTTGCAAATGGTATTGAAAATACTTCTTTAATTTGGGAGGCAACACAACTAAAGTGGCAAACTCAACTTCACCCTCAGTGACTAGAACTGCTTCAGTGTGAACCCTGATTTGCTCTGGGCAGACCGCTGATCCCATCTGGTGATTGGATACACCAGTACTAACTGGAGAAAGACTAGGGGGTTCTTATTAGGACAAGTAGCATCTCCAGTTAAATGTCCCAACTTCTTACAGTTGAAACACCAGGGCTTCTGGATATCAAGGTTCTTCCCTTTGTACCTACCGTTGGACTGGGAAGAGTTTTGGAACCCACCCCCCTGAGCAGGTTTTTGGGGTCCTTTTGAAGCCTCTTGGTTTTCCTCTTTGGGGTTCTCTCTCGGAGGAGTTTGGTAACCCCTTTCTATTGGTTACCCCCAGTGACTGTTTTTGTTACCCTAGTCTTGATCCAGTGGTCCGCCTTCTTTCCCAATTCTTGGGGAGAAATTAGACCTAGGTCTACCAGATGTTGATGCACCTTCTCAGTAGTGCAATTACTTAAAATATGTTCTTTCATAAAAAGATTGTAACATCCATTGAAATCAAGCACATTATTTCCAGTTAACCATCCATCTAGTGTCTTAACTGAGTAGTCTATGAAGTCAATCCAGGGCTGGTTTTGGGAGCCCTCCTGAATCTAATCCTATATTCCTCAGTTGTGAGCCGAAGCCCTCAATCAGTGTTCTTCATGAGGCCATAAGACCTAGCATCTGCCCCTATAAGGATCAGGAGTCTGTCCCTGTAGTTACCAGTGAACAGTTCCCAAAGGAGAGCCCCCTCCCAGTGTCACTTCCTCACTTTTCTCATTTCACAAGCCCTCTCAAAAGCTGTGAACCATTTGGTGATGTCCTCACCTTCCTCAAATTTGGGGACAATTCCTTGGGGGATTTTTGGACCATAACATTGCTCCCTGTCCCTATTTATTAAGCTGTTGCCACCACTGATGGGAGCTAAGCTTATCGCTGCTCTTTCTTTTTCTAGAGCCAGGAGTCTGGTCTCTAGGTATAATCTTTTGGTCTACCTCACTAAGAGGTGGGCCTCTTCACTGAGGCTGTCCTCAATGGACTCAGAAGCACCTGACCCACCTGTGTGGGATCTAGGTGCTGTGAGTAGCATTCTTGGTGTCAGGGGCACAGAAGCCATGTTCTCCCTAGGAAGTTAGGGGGTTGGTAGTTATCCTCATCCCCTGTATCGTCTTACCTTGCTCAGAGAGGTGGTCCATGGCATACCCTGCCATGGGTATATGGTGCACAGAGTCCAGTGGATCCCCAAAGGTAGGCAGAGTGTCATGGGCACCCAGGTCCTGGGTAGGACGACCCACGTAAGGAAACAGAACCTTCTATACACGGGGCTCCATTGGGCTGCTTATTTCCGGCGCTGGCGCAGTAGCCATCACACTGAAACCTTGTGTGAACCCCTTCGTGAGAATGGATGGGAGGATATAGAGGATTCAGTGCTGTGATATGATTAACTGCACATAAAATCTGTATACCTTCTATTGACACGTATGAATGAGCCTACCCCTGTGTGTGATGTGCAGTGCCATGATTAAACTGCACATCTAAGTGGTATGTCCTTTATTGATGCGTATGAATGTTCTCGCCCATGTATGTGACATGGCAGTGTTGAATACACTGTAAAGACACAAGCAGGGCAAAGGCAGCGTTATGACTGCACGAATAATGATGTGCGTTGCAAACTCTCTCAGGCACCACAACCACGCGTAGGGTTGAAGCGGCATTATGCAGTAATAACGTTGCGGATTTGCGGACGACTAAAGGATGTCATATCCCATCATGCCTAGATCCGCATCTATGTGCCTGCCTGGCATCAGCCGTTGGAGGGTACTTAAAACACTCCCAACAACCACACCCCTGCTAGGCAATCCGCCTATTGGAGGAAGTCAAGCTTCTGTCTGCTGTCCGGAATAGAGCTCCTGCCGGTACAAAACCACGACCGGACTCTGCCGTTGGGGGACGCCGGCTAGTGTAAGCGCTCCTGTCAGCCATCTGGAATCCTGTGCCTTCTGAAATGGCCCTGCTCCACGGGGGGGCACCACATCAGCTGAGTCAGCCGAGGCCTCGCGCGACCATGACTAATTGTAATAATACTGTTCTGTACTAAGTATGCTGGGCATTACAGACTTAAGCAATTGACATATTGTAATTAGGTACTATTAATCTTGAAGTTGCTACGATGCTAGTGTGTACTGTTCAAAGAACTACTAACACTAGATACGTTTAACTGCATGTGACGCGCTCTTGGAAAGCATAAAATAAACTTTCAATAGAGATCGAAAGGCACTGATCTCTATGAACTGAAGTTCTACTGCATTTCCCTGTAACCCTGCGTTCTTGGACACTCAGCTTGTATCATTGATGTAAGTGTTCATATTGTCCCAGTGTGAGTGTGACCCTACACCTAAAGTCCTGTATGCTTGGTGACCGAGCATTTGAGGGGGTTGAGCGTGCTGGAAATCTCTTGTCCTTCTCTCCATATAGAAATTGGATGTATCCTTGGTCCAGTCTCCACACACACCTGCACCAGGACGACTAATCAGTGAGGGAGGTCCACTACTTATGCAGGCTGTCTTTAATATTTTGTCCCAACCCCCATTCCCCTTGACGTGCTTCTCGGGGAGCAATTTACTGTTCTCTGTGGAGAACGGCATTGGGAGCAGTGGGACTGTCTTCTACATCGCTCCTGCTGGGCCTAGATACAACAGGTTAGTGCACATGTGTGTTTGGCTTCTGACACAGAGGTAAAAGTAGATAATACCTTACTCTCTATTTGTGGTAGTGTGGGCGAGCAGTAAGGATTTATCAGAGAGTAGTGTTAAGCATTTATTGTGCTCACTCAGGCAAGAAATTATTTCACACACAAAGACTGAACTCTGGCCAATTTGTTTTGTATAAAAATATTATTTAGTTGTATTTTATTTTTAGAACCAAGCAAGGCCTGGCACAGGTAAGTGTAACAGTACTTTGCAAGAATAATACAGTTGAATACAGTTGAAATGCAGTTTAATGTAAATGGTTTGATTACAGGTAAGTCAACAGTTAAAATTACTTTTCAGTTACTATTGGAATTACTTTTTAAGTTGCTTTTCAGATTACTTGTATTACTCAGTGTAGTATACCTAGATACACACTAGGACACTTCCTGGACAAAGGTAAGTAATGCAATTTGTTATCTAAACACATGTGTATGAGTTTTCATAGACTTTCCAACTCCACACAGAATTTTTTCACAGTTAAGCGGTCAATGCAATCCCACGAGAGGACATTAAGTTATGGGTTTACAGCTAAGTACTTGTGTCGTATAGTTACTATACATCCTATAAAGGATCTGCGCGTTCGGAGAACATAAACTGTGGGTTTGGTGGCAGACTGGTTACGAGCACCCCCACCGAATATGTAAGCCTCTTTGCATAAGCTAGCTCACAGTGCCACTAGAATCTCCTCTAACCGGGTAGAGAATAGTTTCTGGCAACCTCAGAACATGACAACCGGGATCCCCCAGGATTGTGGAAACAATATACTACTTTTCTCTTAGTCACTCGTGCTCACTTAGTTTCTGTCAGAGATACACAGAATAAACAGTCTGGGCGTTTCAATAAGGATTTATTGAACAGTTGTTATTCTAGTGTAGAATAGATTTGCTGTAACAGCCATTAGACAGTAGCAGAGATATATGATTAGCAATACTACGAAAGTAAAGGGATGGTACAGTTCTACCATTTTGCAGTAATCATGTATATTTACACGTATATAAAACACATGATAAGAAGGTGCGTACTCCTATGATGCCTCCCTAACTAAATGTACCTAAATGTACCTAGCATCTGTGTAGGTGTTATGCCAAGAATCCCTCTAAGGTCTAGTCAACCCCATTACCTGTGAAAGGAGAGAATATGGGACCCTGCCCTGGTCGCGGGTTGGACACCTTGCAAGGGATGTTAGATCACTGTGAGCTGGAGTGTCTGCATGCAGGAACCTCAGCGTCTCTGGTCAGTGTGTCAGCCGGGAAGTCACGGTCTCCTCTGTCTGTCTAAGCAAGACATGATGTATATATACTCACAGGTCTCCCCAGGGGCGCTACCTTGCTGTGTTACTGTGTTGGCCTAAAGGATGCCGTTGGGCTTGAACTTTATACATAGATATTATACAGGAGATGTTCATCCTGGTGTGCTTCCAAGAAGCCTCATGCATAATGTATGCGTTTTGAACTAGGGAAAAACCTGCGTTCTGAATGCAGTGTCGTATCTAGGTAAAAGGACAGTCCCTATGAACCGTTACGTATGTAATGTAGGGAAGGATATAGGTAAAGGGTTGCAGTGTTACCTGCGCCTATATAGGGTACCTATATGGAATATAACACCCACTCATCTTCCGAATGGACGACATATGTAACCTATAAGTGTACTACCATTCTAACTAGACATTGGTACGCATAAAGTGTTAACACATTTCTTTAGCTAAAAATTTTTAAAAAGGTCTAAAGATTTCTAAAAGACTTAAAAAATTTTTTTTTCAGGCCCTAGCTCTAAAAGTTGTCAGTTGTTATAGTCCGAACCACTATAAGCATTATAACGCCATTCATGCCCAAATAAGTGAAAAAGAATGTCAATTTTGTATATGAGTTCCAAATTGAGCTTGTGGTTAAAAAAGGGCGATTTTCTTCTAGCACACAAGACAAAATGAATGAATTGTTTATGTGTCCTGGCTGGTAGATGCAACATTTTTATTGCTTGCTTCCGCAGTAGACGGCCCCTGTAGCACCTTGCAGAGTACGTCAATTGAGCATAGATGATTTTCTATGCTGTCCACAGCCGGTGCTGGGGGAGCCTGTGCGCCGTCCAAAGCCTGGATCTCAGTGGAGGAGCCGGTGTCCATACCAACAGGTGCAGTTACAACCTGCGATGGCTCAAGGAATGCCGCAATAAGCATTTTAATATGCTGAGGACATTTCAGAACATGGCCGTTATCCGGTCCATTACAGCATTCACATCCGGTTGCACACATGATAGGAGTGTTAAACAAAGGCCTAACACGCATTCTTCTCTGCAAAACAGGCATCGGAGTACAGGTAAGATGCAGTCCATCCAAACTGGTCAAAATGACCGGAACCAAGATGCACTTAGTTCTATTAGGCGAGGCGTGCCTACATATTGTACCATTGGGTCACGGTATTTCCGCTCCATGAGCGCTTTTACCATCTCCTTGGTGACTGGGATGTCCATTGCATATCAGATAGAAGACAATCAGGATACCTGATATTAGAAACAGGATCAGCGGAAGTCCTCCAAAGATTCTTCTGAATATAGAGTGTATGAAGTTTGGTATAACTCCAAGTACCGTCTGAAAGGTGCTTAGAAGTCCAGAACCTATGGTCTTAACCCATTAACCGCAGGTGTAATTTCCCTCCTGTGCATTGGGGAGGGGGGCCACACGCTTCGCCGCGGTGCTCATGACGAGCCCAGCTCGTCATGAGGCATAATGCAGCTGTGCTCATGCCGAGCTGGGCTCGTCATGACACCGCCCACTCCCATAGAACGTCCGCACAGGTGTGGAATTCACCTCGCGGGGGAGTGGCGCGGTCGTTATGATGAGCCCAGCTCATCATGAGCACATCTCATGAGGAGCTGGGCTCGTCATCAGCAGGCAAGGGGTTAAATAGGTGGACAATGCCAGTCATACCAGACATTTTAAAGATACGATTTACCATTTCTACGAAATGGAAAGGGCAGTGTGTATGGAGGAGCGCCTGTATCTCAGCTGAAGACCATGCGATCTCAAGATCAAAAGTCTCTCGAGCGGAGGTTAAGGGCACAGACTTCTGTAAAAGCATGGCTTTCATTCTGCCTAGAGTATCAAACGTATTAAAGAAACATTCAGTGAAGGCCATAACGGCGCCTTCATGACTGCATGTGTCGGTGGAAACAATACTTGCATACAACAAATAACCCTGAAGCTCACGGTTACCAGGTTCCTCAGCAGCCTTGACTGTTCAGCATCAAGTAACTCCAATTCAAAAGTAGCCTGAAAGCTGGAGTAATCAAGGTAGCTGGGGTACCCCTCAGATGACAGGACAAGTTCACCACAGAACCATTACAAGCCCATGCAGCATTATATCCTGACATATGAGCGATCCACTTAAAGCGTTCTCACAGTTCGTACCGCTTAGAAACACTTCTCGATCCCCACTCCTGCATCGAAATCTGTATGGTAATTCCCAAGATTCCTTAATGTATTTCATACCCATTTTTTCATATCTGCCTGCTTTTGTTCAAGGAAATACTGAAACTGAAAAGTAGTGACCGGTAGAGTTATGTGGCCATGGATTAGCCCTTCTGTGGACAGTGACTCTGCCACTGAAAATGGTAATCTATCCAGTTTTTCGATACGCAGCATTGTATATTTTGCTCCCCTTTGTGCCATTTCCATCTGTTTATCTGTTAGATTGTATTCAGAAAACAGAGACGTACTGTTGATAAAACGCCAAGGCACATAGTCTGCACGCAAAGATTGCAGTGTCCAGCTCAACAACATAAAAGGATGTAACTGAGATAGCCCTCGTTGTAATATGGCCAAATCTTGTTCTAGTATGTCTATCACAGAAGATACAATGTTGCCTGAGGAATATATCCTGGAGGTCAATGTTGTTCACCCATTGTCTACCACTGCTAGAGATTTTTCTAAGTTAATACAGTCTATTTCCCGTATTCTCTCTGCGGCCTCTTGTTGTGATATTTCCCAAAATTCATTGTAGGCAGCATAAATGCCAACATATAAGAAATGTTTCTGACGTTGCTTCCTGGAACCTAGTAAAAAATCCGTAAGATCCATGTCTTGTGTGAGTAAGGATAAGTGCTGTTTAACCTCTGTGAGTGTTGAGGTTTTTAGCCAATCAAGGCACAACTTCCCAACACTGTAGGATGTCACTACCCCTGGATGTTCTCTCTGTACATAGCGTGGATCTGGCCTATGGATACTGAACCCTTCGGTCCTACCCATGAATCTAGTTTGACAACTGTTGGTGTCTGTGGGCCAAATCAACCATGTTTTTCCAATCAGGGTGTGATCTATTGTATTGTATGATGTCATCTAATGTAACCTTTTCTTGTGATGTTTCATTACCCTTGGCCAGAGAAGGTGTCGGCAGCCGAGGTGTGTTTTAAGTCTTTGTTCTTGGCTAGTACAAGGCAAGACATCTGTTGCACTGTCTCGTTTAAAAACATGATCTGTTGAGGGATAAGGCACGCTCTAAATAAAGCCTCTGTTCCCTGCACTTGCCATTCTCTAGTACAGCAGACTGATTTTAAGTCTATGGTGTCTTTCCATAAGTCGTAACCTTGTTCAGACAACTGGGTAATAAAGGATGCAGAGTAAATCTGTTTGGTGTTTGTTAGCATATTTTTCTGTGCTGATGTTGGTGCAACCTTATAATAATATGAGGCTGGGTCAGACATATTGAACCCTGAAAAATATGGAATATTTTGTGTTAATGTTTTTGAACTGCCTTTTGGCGGCGTTGGACAATGTTGCCACTGATGGTATGTGAACACATTTCTAGGATCAGCAAATTAATGCAAAAAATGATGACCATAATGCTGATAACAATACCTTGATTTGTAATCTGCTGAGCTATCCAATGTTTCACTATTAGAAAATGCAGCAGATTTATCTAAATCAGACAACATGTTATTAATAGTTTCAAAATACCAATCATTGAGGTAATGATATCACAAAGAATATTTAAAATAAATGTGGAATTATTAAAATTTCTGTCGTGCCAAATATATTGAAATCAACCCTTTCCCAAACTATACCATCCGGTACAGGAACTTCTGTAATGTTCACTGATGACAAGACTCTTTGTTCTCGATGAGATGATTGATGTGGTTTTAAGATTAAATTCACCTTTTGGGCAGCAGAGATTTGCCGAATGTATTGTTCACTAATAAGCATGTTAAAAACTATCACTAAGACTAACCAGAAAAGAAAGAAAAGTACCCCTGTGATTATCCATAGTTCTACCCATGGTGATACCAGGTATGTTTTTCTAAGAAAGTTCCAAAAGTCTTTACGGGAGCACTCCCTCCCCAGTGCTGCCGTCGGCCAACGGCCGATGCAGCCACGCCCACACCACAGCGGAAAAACCGCCGCAGTTAAGGCGTTAACTTGCTGCTTGCGTCATTTTTGGGATGGCTTCGTTTCAGGGTCACTTGGATCCAAAGAAAACGTATCAAGGTTTATGAAGTAGCCAGAAGCAATTCAATCAATTGTTGGAATTGCATCAGGAATTGTTGAAATCGTACTTTGCTCGTGTCAAGGCATGTTAACGTAGACGTCTGTATTTTGTCGAATAGCAACTTGTTTGTTATTTTGAGTTTTGTATTGAAGTTGAACTTCAGGTTCAGAGGAACGAGTTCCATAGCACTGTTGCATAAGCCTTCTTTCCGTACAGGTGACTCTTCGAACGTGATGAGCCATTCCATTCGAACTTCTTGAACTGTAGCGAGAGGAGGGCATCTGCTACTTTGGAGTCCTAGTGGCCTACTGCTCAGTATCGGCCACATAGTGTGGTTTGATTAGGTCAATTGAGACAAATCTTTTCTCCTTTTTTCTGGCAAGAGGTTGCAGAAGTACAGTCCTTTCACTGCTTTGACCGATACAGGCTTTCTGTAGGATGGCCCAAATTCTTTCTTGTCTGCTATTTTCTCTCTGACCAGATCTCCGACCTTTGGGAATCAGACCGGTCTTGCCGTGACTGATTTTACTTCCCCAGTGATGGTCTGCTTCAGGTGGACATTACTTCGTTTTGTCCTCAATTCATTTAGGGCCATATGTAGGTAAATTGAGAATACCGAATCCTTAATACCGAATTTTACCGAATCGGTATTAAGGAATCGGTAAATGCGATGTACATAAAAAATCGTTAAAGTTTACAGATTCGTTAAAATTCGGTATTTAATACCGAATCTGAACGAATCGGTAAAAAAAAATAAAACAAATAAAGGCAAATACCGAATCAGTGTTACAGAATCCATTACCGAATCGGTAAATACCGATTCGGTAATTCAAAAAATCGTAATTTGTTGAATCAGCCAATCCTGATTCACCCAATTACCTTATTAACAACAAGGGGGGAAGAGGGGAGGACAATATTTACCGGGGTCCAATGTACGTGTCCTACGAGGCTGTAAACAACAAGATTGTACAAAGTTCCCCAAGGGCAAGGAAGGGTTGGAAGGATAGTAATAATAATGATAATAACAACTCTCTCACTGGGAATGGTGTAGCTGGTATAGAACCATGACAGGGAGAAACGTAATCCCTTATCGGAACTTAGGATGCCTCACACAACTAAAAAGCTGGACGACCGTTGTCATCCTACCTGATGGTTGTCTCGTGTCATCATTGGCCTCCTGCTCCAACGACAGGCTGGCGGTGCAATGCCTGACGGGTAGCACAAATGTGCTACTCTTTTGGTGGAGTTCTTTTGTTCCTGGCCAATGGGTGCATGTGTGTGAGGGACCTGAGAAAGAAGTATTCAAATACAACCTGCGTGGTAGAAGTACCAGTGCAGTGGGGTGTCTGTGTCCTGCGGGGGTTCACGCCCCCTTGGTCTGGGTGGTTGGTCCCCACGGACTGTCCTCGTGGGGCCTGAGCTGTGAGGTAAATACCTGGGAAGCTCAAGGCAACTGCCGGTAGCACCTACCCTCCCACGGCGGCGAGTTCAAGTCGCAGGACAGCCGCTCCACTTCTTTCATAAGTCGATGAGCACTTTAGGTCCTGATGAATTGCCGTGAGGCATGAAACATGTTGACCACATCACAAGTGAGGGTTGAACGGAGCCGAACCACCTAACTTTGTCAGCCTCGGTACCCCTCGCTCCACTATTTTAATAAGGCAGTAAGCCACATGAATAAAGCAATTGAAGTGGACTCTTCTGACCTTTTTTAACTCTTTTTTCACGCTCACTTCTTTATCTCTCAGGTCCCTCACACACATGCACCCATTGGCCAGGAACAAAAGAACTCCACCAAAAGAGTAGCACATTTGTGCTACCCGTCAGGCATTGCACCGCCAGCCTGTCGTTGGAGCAGGAGGCCAATGATGACACGAGACAACCATCAGGTAGGATGACAACGGTCGTCCAGCTTTTTAGTTGTGTGAGGCATCCTAAGTTCCGATAAGGGATTACGTTTCTCCCTGTCATGGTTCTATACCAGCTACACCATTCCCAGTGAGAGAGTTGTTATTATCATTATTATTACTATCCTTCCAACCCTTCCTCACCCAATTACCTCCCAAACAGGAAGTGGCCACACCCAGCCAGGTGCACAGGACCTGGAGCTCACTGTGAGGCAGGCAGGCAGGCAGGTGAGCTGAGGAGCCAGCAGCAGCACAGCCACACAGCCACAAGCAAGACTGAAAAACCATAACAAGCATTGAAATGGCAAGCCAGGACAGGGAGAAGGAGGGAGGCGACAGAAAAAGAAAACTGAAGTTCAGTGACAAGGAGCTGGAGGTCCTGATCCAGGATGTCAGCCAAGAGCACCACAAGCTATTTGGAGCCCAGTCCCACCAAGTGCCAGAGTCACAGAAGAGGCAAATCTGGAGTGGCATTCGGGACAAAATCAATGCCATAGGTGTGACCCAGCGCACTATAGAGGACATCAGGAAGAGGTGGTACGACCTCAGGAAGACTGCAAAACTGAGAATGGCAGAGAGACAGAGGCAGGCTGGCAAAACTGGTGGAGGGAAAAACCGAGCCCCAGCACCAACACCACTGGAACTGATGGTGGAGTCCACCATCCAGCCGGAGAGTGTGAGTGGCGTGGGAGACGCAGACAGCTCCGCCAGAGCAGCAAGAAAACAAGGTAAGAAGCATGCCCAGCATGCTGTGCTACCCCCTCCCCAACCCCAATCCCCATAGTTGCAAAGGGGCTCCCACTCCACCCCATGTCTTACTGGTTACCTGCAATGCATTATGGGTGATGTAGTCAGAGGGAACTCATGAATAGGACAGCCAGGCTAGCAAACACAATAGCATGGTAAAGTAATTGGCAACGTCAGGACAACCACTGTGCTCTGTAGGCATGTTGTTTAATGTAATTCCATTGCAGACAGAGCATTGAGTATATCTACATTTGTGTCATTACAGGCGAGTCATCTCGCAGTGCAGCAGAGTGCAGCCGAGCTAAGTAAGCCAGGCCAGAGGGGAGGCAAAATGAAGATGTCAGCATGCCTGCAGGGACTACAAGCTCTGCAACATCACAGCCATCTATTCCTCCACCACAGCCATCACCACAGCGCCATGGAAGTCCGCAATCCCCTCTCACACAGTCCCCACTGTGAAGATCACCAACACCCCCACCACCACAGTCAGGCAGGAGGCATGCCGTGGCCACCCTCCAGCAGATGGAGGAGTCGGAGGAGGAGGGCAGAGGGGGCGAACAAAGTCCCATACGAGATAGATTCAACAGGGAGAGGGCTGGTTCTGCATCCGAGGGCGCCCACATCTCATCAAGACGCCGCAGGGCAAGGTCGGACAGTCCTGAAGCAGCCGAGGAGGGTGACAGTGTGTTTGCTGGACTGGAAGGCAACATGCTGAAGGTCCAGCGCCTGCAATGGAGAGAGATGAAGTCAATGCACAGGGAGGTGGCACACATAAACAAGCATATGCACAGGATGGAGAAGGGCATCAGTGCTATGGGGGAGAACTTGTGTGCAGGAATGGAGAGAGTAGCTACCTCGGTGGGCAACCTCTGCAGCCAGCTTGAGCAGGACCATCTTGGCAGGCGCAGGGAGAGACAGAGGCTCCAGGCCTATACCAAGTCGGTGAACCGGCTGGCCACTGCAACATCACTGATGTGTCGCAAGTCCATCGCCATGCAGGTGGAGATGGCGCATTGCAGCTGGGATGTGGCCAGGGGGATGGTGTCCATGACCTCAGTGCTAGAGCTCATGCAGAATGCTAAGGTGGCCACAATGGAAGGGGGGGGACAGTGAGCAGGCCACCAGCTGTGGTAGCATTACGCCCTCACCCACCGAGTGCAGAAGGCGTAGTGAATGCAACGTGCCTGCACAGGAACAGTCCAACACACCAGACAGTGTCGATAGGGAACGTGCACGTGCAACACGTGGATGCAGGAAGTAAAGACCTATGGCTGTTTCCATGCATGAGTTGGGTGATGTAACCCATGTCCAATTGGACATTGCTCACAATACTGGAGGTGTGCCTAATAAACACCTTAACATGTAACTGTAACTGGCTCTGTGTCGTTACTCACTCAGAAATAGTTTGACGTAATCTCTGACCGTCTCTGTCTCCCATCATGTTCAATAGCAACACCTGCTGCGCAGGGCTCTGGCTGAGGGTTGTCCTCGTCCTCGTCCTCTGAGTCAGTTAGTTCCACTGCAGTTCCTTTTTTTGTGGCCAGATTGTGTAGCATTGCACATGTAGCAATTATCTTGCAACATTTGATGGGGATGTACAGACGTGCACCTCCAGTTTTGTGGAGGCAACGGAATCTGCTTTTGAGCAATCCAAATGTGCGCTCCACCATGTTGCGTGTGCTCCTATGTGCCACATTGTATCTCCTCTCCCTTGGGGTGGCTGGGTTGAGATATGGTGTGAGTAGATAAGGCCGGAGGGCATATGCGCTGTCACCTATGTACAGATGTAAGTGGCATTAATTTGTGTGAGCAACAGCTTGAGCCAGGGTGTGTCACATTGACTTACCTAGTATGTATCCGTCTCCAAATTCACCAGCAAGCAGACGTGTATGGATGCCACTGTTCCGGAAGATGTACGCGTCGTGGCTACTCCCAGGGAATTTGGCCACGATGTCAGTTATAATGTACTTGGCATTACATATCACCTGTACATTGATGGAGTGGGTGGATTTGTGGTTTCTGTATATGTATTCACTTGCTGCAGGTGGGCAGATGGGTATATGGGTCCCATCGATGCAGCCAATTACGTGTGGGAACTGTGCAAGTTGGTAAAACTCCAGCTTGGTCCTCTGCAGCTCCGCCTGTGTACTGGGGAAGGAAATGTAATGTTCCATTCTGTCCATCATGGCATCTAGGAAGGTGTTGAAGAAACGGGATAGACAGCTCTGTGACACTCCACCCACTGCAGCTATCACACCCTGGAAACTTCCTGATGCAAGGAGGTGCAGTCAGCAGAGTACCTGGACATGGGTGGGGATAGCGTGGGCCCTTGGTGTCTGATGCTCAAGATAGGGTTTTAGGTCCCGTATTAGGTCCAGGATGGTATCTGGGTGCAGTCTGTATCTTTCATGGATTTCAGGTTCTGTCAATTGGAACAATGTGATGTGTAGTCTGTACACCCGCTCTTCACGTCTCCAGATCCTCACTCCTGCTGCTCCCAAGCGTAGCCTCCTTGCAATGAGGTACAGGGCCGCCATTGTGTTCACACAGATGCATTTTGGGCCTGTTTTTATGCACTGCACCTGATTACCACATGCTCTTGAAACGTGGTAAATACCGAATCGTTATTACCGAATCTGGTCATATTCGGTATTAACGAGGTTTGCTACATCGCATTTTTGGGGATTTTACCGATTCGTTATTTCCGAATCGGTATTCTTTGTTTCGGTATTTTTGATTCGGTAAATAAGGAATCGGTAATTTTTTACCGATTCGTTATTATCGATTCAATTCGGTATTACTTACATCTCACATGGCTAAATACCGGTCGGTCACGCCGAAAACGGGCCTTTTTCGGTGTTACCGACTGGTATTTGGCCACCTACATGTGGCCCATAGTTCCTGTAAAACAGCCAAACTTTCATGAATGGCAAAAGGTTTTTCATCCGCCACTGTGCCTTCATAATCGAGAACAGGTACCAACATTCTTGTCCCAATTAGGACCTCATATTTAGTGACTCCCCCTAGAGAACTTCTTGGCATGTTGTTAGGAGCCCACTGGACTCCATAAAGATGTTTTACCCAACTTTCGCCAGTGCCGAATACCCTAGCTGTTAAAGATTTCTTTAAGTCTAGTTTTTTCTCTTCACTACTGAATTTCCCTCGGGATGGTACGGAGAGGGGTACCGCAATGCTACACTCAAACTTCCCTTGGCCTTCTTGTAAGCCCTAGAGCTAAACGCATGGCCCTGGTCCGAATGTAAAGTGCCAATTGCTGTTGTCATAGATTTTACTCCCCAGAACACGTCTATTATAGATAAGGTTTCCCAGTTTAGGTAAAATACACAGTTGACAATGTATCACAAATCAAAACACGAATAAGTTCCTCTCTTTCTTCTTTGGTGTTTATTAGCGTGGTCCTTCAAAACAGCTTCCAACAGCCAACATGTGTTTCGTTGCACATAGGGAGGTTGTCCCGCGACTCCCTCAAGGCTGTATGGCACAAACATACAAAAACGCCATTGTATTCAATCAAAGCAAAACGTGCCTGTTTTTTCAACGCGTTTATACGCACAATTACCAGCACGGTGTAAATCCATGAACAGGGTGGACATTCTATACGTGAATACAAAAGTTCCTCAAACTTCACAAATAACAAGGTGAAAAAAACGGTGTTCCTTTAAAATCGGTGCTACAACCCAAAGACGATGGAGAGGAGGAAAGGGTGTACCCGTGAAATAAGCCAAAGTGCAACATATTTCACCCACTAGTGATTGTCACACAACTTGTGAAAATCAGGATGTGAGTGAGTGTGAATCTAAGCCACTGGTCATATTTAGAACACGCTCCATAGTGTAGACACCTGTATATCCGATGTGTCTAATGTGAGGTTGATTAGCCAGTGAAAACCTTACATTACTGTGTATAGAATTGCTATAAATACCTAATTCTTCCGTGTAAATCCTCTGTAAGTCAAAAAGAAAGAGAGACATTCAGGCTCAAATAAGTTCGCCTTCCCTCTAACTCAGCACTCATATCTTCAAACGGCATTACCAACTGATACCTCCTCAATCTGTGGTGATACTTCCAACCCACAATGGGTTTCTGTTTAGGCGGTGTAACTCTTTAATGCTCCTATTTTGTTTGCAAGACTTCTCAGTCTGGCCTGTATTTCCAGCACCGTGAAAAATTACGTGTCCATAATTAAGTTAACTATTTCTACTCGTTTCTACACTACATATGACAATTTATATTTCTCATAGTCCAATCATTCCTAGTCTGATATCTGGCCATACATAACCTGAGACTCAAAGCCGCCGTCGATATGACTAACTATTTGCCATTTTCTCATAAGCTGTTACCACGTGTCCCCCGTGCCGGCACATGTAAAACCAATTCATCTTCCATCTTTACAAACTTCCGTCTACTCTTTTTTTTATGTTACTCGCCGCTGCCTTCTGTATTGTAAAAGCTAAGACTCGCTACATACAACCAAGATCCATCTAAAAACGCACTCGTCGTCCCTTACCTTCGTGTTCTACCTCGCAACACTTCATCCGACGCCGCCAACCATGTAAACCGAGTACGGCAACATGATATTCCCTAACTTCCGGTTACGTATATGCCGGAAGAGAAACCCTCACTGACGTCATTGATTGAGACCCACGCGTCTCCTTTACTTACTAGACACTAACAAGCATTTGCAATGCATCGGTCTCGCCTTTGGGACCTCATGTGTATTTAGCTATGCAGCACATTAGCCTGGGTGCTAAACATCTACTGTTCTTTAACATGGAGGGAAAGTAAGCACCAAACTGCGTGACACGCGAGGTATGGGAACACATGAAGAGAAATATTGCCTTTCAGTGGGAAATGGTATAGTCAAAACCTTTCATATCGCTTACTTTGTCCGACAGTATGCCACATTGACTCATTTGTGTTCTCACTTAGTTGTGTTGGGAAAGACATGTACCAAATAAATCCCATTGTATTCAATATTATATGATTTACATTTTTCCTGATCACTGCAGATTTTTGATGCAACCTTAAAAGAAACAGAATTAGTAAGTGTGCTGCTCAGAAATAAAACGCCAAAGATGCAGGCTTCTAAAAGTAAAGTCACCCTCCTGCATACGAGGAGCTGGAGTTGACAGGCTACTTTTATTCATGATACATGAGATAAATCCATCCCACAGCGCTTTTGAAAATGGTTTTAAATCTATAAGCACCTTTCTGAAACGTGTGGAAGTCAGCAATCATGAGTGTGATTGTGAAAATACGTGAGACGATCTGCTATAATTTGGATGACTCGGTGCCACTCTTTTACGCGCCCGCTTTACCACCTAGTTTAATGTGAATTGTATTGCATATGTGGAATGTTCAGGGCAAAAGACACTTAGGTAGTCGACGACAACCTGCTACTATCTTCGAAATTCAGGAACATATACAGTCTCTGAGATTTCAAGCTGTCCAGTTTTAGCTACAAGTAACCAACCCCTCCACTCCTGAACTTTATTTGCACCCTCGTATTTGTAGTTTTGCTGTCTCAGATATTTGTACAAACTGTAAGCGAGCGACTCACAATAAAGTCGGACACCTCCCTATACGCTCAAGTCCAATGAATGCAAGTGAGGACTCTGGGCCACGGAGAGACAACTCAAGGGGAAAGAAAGTAAAGCGCATCCCAGGACGGTTTCCCAGAGGACAAGCGGGTCTGTGACCCTCACCACCCCCAGGGATAGTTAGTGCCTGGCCGCCGGCCTTAGCGGGCTGCAGCCACAGTGGTTCCTACTCTCCATGGCTGCCCCCTTGCGCAGGAGAAAGCGCACCAGGGGCTCCAAGCCCCCGGCAGCTGCCAGCTGCAGCGCCGTGTTGCCGTCCTCGTCGATGCAGTCCACTGGCGGCAGAGGGAGGGAGCTTTACAAACCCTCCGGCTGCACCTCCCGAGAAAGACGCCCACCGCACTGGGACGAGCTGCTGCCACCGCCCTCTGGCTCCAGCAGCCGCCGGGCGCCTTCGCAGTCTTCCTCATCGCAGGTGTGCAGCAGCTGCTGGCAGCGGGTTGGGAGGCTGCGCTCCATGGCGGCGCCGGTGAGGACAAACTGCAGCCCCGTTACTCAGAGGGGGTTGGCTTTGGGCAAGTCTTGTTCCTGGTGTTCCATCTAGCGCTGTACCCCCATAGAGCTCTGTACCCCCTGCGTCACTGGGGTGCAGATTTCCATAGAATCGGCCTATCTGCCGCCGCTCCCCCCTCGAGCGTTGCACCCCCCCGGTTGAACAGCAGCACTAGGCTGCTGTTTAGTTTACCAAGCATTAATATTCACAAATATATCAAACAGCAAGCATTTATTTACAGTCAAACTGCAGTGGGAGTAAAAAAAGCACAAAAGGTGTCCTGCATCACTTGTCTGTTAAACCTTCTTGGAGCGTTTCCAAATGCTCGGACATCCGTCTACAGCCCCCGCAAATGCATTTTTTGGCACAAAGTGATGTAGGAGCTCGGGGTGTCCCAGGCAGGTCTGCACACCGTGTCTCCGCAGCTCGCACTGCACGTGCTCGGGATCAACAGTACGCCGAGCTCATCAGTGGCACCTTGAACTTACTGGCACCTTGAACTTTCCATCGGGCACGAAGCGGGCTCTGCAGAACAGCGGCGCAGCAGCACCCGCAGCGCACAATGCCAGGGCATGTTTTAATAGAGCATGCGCAAATGTAAAACGTTAGGGGGTACACAGAATGATGGTGGGCGTGGTAGGATGTCATGTGTCGTAATGTGCGCATGCGCACCATTCTTGCGCATGCGCAAAACGGGAGGGGGTACAGAGCTCTATAGTACACCGGCTCTCCTCGGGCTGGGGCCAGGGGTCGCCGGCTGCTTCGGTACGCATGCGCTGGAAGCGGTTCTGAGTCTGGAGCCTGCCTGTATGATCCGGCCTGGACCCGAAGCCTTGGGTGGAAAGTAGTAGGGTCGGTTACGTGTGAGGTTGGCACAGTTTTAAAGGATAAAAGTAAAGCAACGTGTTGCTGAAATTTAAAAGTTTGTTTCTTCACTTCAATAACTGTTTCATATCTGCTAAACTTTCAGTATGTATGTGATCCGGATTGGTATCCCAACGACCCGCAGCAAGACGAGACGGCGTGCCAGGCACCAAAGAGGGGAGGGAGGGTCTAAAGGCAACATGGACAAAGCGTGAATGACAATAAGTACACAGCGAGCGCCTCGCTACAGCAGGAATGACGAAAAAAGTCCTCACCCTGTAATCAAAGGACATAGTAACACGCCGCCAGTAACCGATCCAATCCCGGTGGGAGGGGCCAAAAGGAGACAAGGTGGCAACAAGGAGGGACTAAGAAGCCTCCTTTCCAATCGTGACCCTCGTTTTGCATGCAGGATGACGCCAGCAAATGAGGAAGATGGGGGGGGGGCTTCAACTCCGCTTGAGAGAGATTCGGAATCTGTATTGATTCCAAGAAGTTCTCGTATGACGAGAGCAGTGCATGCGCTGTCACGTCAGGCTGAGACATAAAAAGGAGTCCAGTGTGGAAATATGCCCTCCCTCAATTGTTGGTGTATTTATCTTTTTCTTCCCCATGCTGTCTTCAGAAGGTTCTTATATCAGGAGTTAGAGGGGGGGCCCAGCCCCGCCTCCTCTGGGTTCCGATGGGCATGGACGGGCCTGCCCTTGGCCCGGGCATGGCCCGCAGCGCAGGACGCGCCGGGACCTGCAACGGTGTTTTGGGCACACTCCAGGCGCAAGGGAGGTTGGGGATTGTGGTCCCCCAGCGGCAAGATTTGCTGCTTCTCCCTCGGCGCAGAAAGATTGCAAATGCCCACCGTCCAGGTCCAGGTCAGAAGGCAAAATGAGGTGAGTGTTAAATCTCCCTGCTCTTGCGAAAAGCGGCTGCGCATGCAGCAGGCCTGCGACAGTGTTTTAGGCAGACTCCAGACGCAAGGGAGGTTGGGGATTGTAGTCCCCCAGCGGCAAGATTTGCGGCTTCTCCCTCGGCGCAGAAAGATTGCAAATGCCCAGCGTCCAGGTCCAGGTCAGAGGGCAAAATGAGGTGAGTGTTCAATCTCCCAGCGAAAAGTGGCTAGTTCAACTCAAAGTTGATTTATCACAAGCTGAAGTATAAATATATTAATAAAATGAATGTACTGCCTTCATCACATAGCCCATCATCTGCTGCACAATTTGCAGGTTTTATTAATCTTCTTTGTAGCTAAAGCAGCTCAAAAGTTAATAAAGTTATGCTTTAAAAAAGTTCATTACTAAACTTAAGCTGTTGATTGCTATGATCAGACATTTAAAGAGGTGACCAATGATCGGAATTTATCTAAACATGTAATAATCTAATATAATTTAAGAGGGCAGAACGAGTTCATTATTGCCATGCATTTTTCACATTTGAGTCTTGTTCACTTCACAGGCACTGGTTCGAACCTGCAGGTACTTCAACAGATCACTCTGACATTATCAGCACTACAGGCATGTTGCAAATCACTTTAGGTCCTAAGCATTCAATCGTTAAGTATCTCTTAGGGAAACGGGCATTAAAATATAAGTGGCATTAGTGTTTTTGAGAGCTGTTAATGAAAAGAGGTGCCATATATTTTGCCTTTCCGTGCCGCATAATTTATGCAGCCACCCTGCATCATTTGGTTCCCCCACTGCAGCATAATTCCAGTGGCCCTGCTTATATACACAAACTGACATAAAGCAGAAAGTGAAACACGATAAACGAAGCCAGGAGAACACAAACATTTACTCGAGTTTGAGCTATTGGCATTGTAAATGACAGTGCCTTTTATTTATGTTTTTGTTTTTAAAACATGAATAAAAGGCATTGTCATTTATAATGCCAATAGCTTAAACTCGCGTAAATGCGAGACCTATTGCATTGCAAATGCTTGTTTTTAGTATGCACGGACTAATAACGAGATTTGGCCAGAATCACACGCTGAGAATGGAACCTGGTTCCCTACGTTAAAAGTCTGCAGCTCTGGCCGTCGAACATCTGCTCTTGAATATACCGTGGTACTTGCCACACGTCAAGTTCAATCCTTACCTATGTAAATTTCATTCGGAATCATCTTTGTTTAACCCATTGATGTCATTGCTGGGTTGAGCTTGTTTCGGAACTTTTTTGCCGGGGATCGTTTTCTTTTTGGTCGTGTTTTCAAGGGACGTTGAGCGCATTTTCCCTCCTACCCGGTAGAACAGTGAGCTGGGAACAGAGCAGTTCGTACTCCTATAATTATTGAGTGCGAACATAAGTGTGGGATGGGCTGGGGCTGGTCGTTTCGTCCCAGTATGCCCGGCTCTAATAAGTATGGGGAGCTGAGTCCGGGCGGCAGACTTGACTTTGAAAGTGAGATGGCGACTCCTAGCAGAAGCTTTAGAAAGCGTGTGTTGGTGACTGGGGGAGCTGGCTTCATGTAAGTAGCGAAGGTTGATGGTGTATTGCTAGGAGCTGAAAACTAACTTTCTCTTTTGTAAGTTATAGTTAGCACTTGCCCTCCCTGCTGTCAGTGGTTACTTCGCTGCAAGGTAGCTGTTGCACGATAGCCTATGATGTCTACTTTAAAGACTCCTGTGTTATCACTTACTTCTTGGATGAGCCTTCTAATAGGTGCCGCCAATACCAGTGAGACTGGAGCTTCAATTTCTCGGGTCTCCTAATAAATGCTAACATATGTTTATAAAGTTCCAAACTGACATTTGTTCTAACGCTCCTGTACCGGTGAGACATGACAACGGCATCACGTCTCCCTTAGTAGTTCATCCATTTTTTTTGCCCATTTCCTGCATGTCATTTGCAACGGACTTGTATACGTGGGTAGAAAGTCAGGTACTGACTGCCACGTGCACAAGTATCTGGAGACCTCTTGATTACACCACTGCACAGATCATAGCGGATTAGCGTTTGCTTTCTGCTCTGCCCCACGTCTCTTCGTCACGGTCCTCTACTTTGTCAATCTTCACACGTTCATGTCAAAATGATAAGCACGCCGCTTCCCTTATGCAACCTGTTATTTCCTTCTGCAGACCCGACTGGATACCTAAAACAAGCGCACGCCGCCGCATGCGTTCACAGCGCTTGTCGGCTGGCTCGTGCACAGGTCCTGTGCTAATGCGAGAGAAGCTGATGCCGGCGCCGTACGTGCTCACAGCGCTTGTCGGCGCGCGGCCAGCTCCTGTCGCCTTTTTTACACCCCACCCCAACAGGAATCGCCAGCGCGCTGCAACACTAGCTCTACCTAAACCAGTAAGCAGCTCCTGATTTCACCCCGGAGTTCCCTAGGAGACTAGAGGGAGTCTACTCTGGATACATGGGGCTACAATAAACGAGAAGCTACACTCAGGCATTGCACTCTGGACTTCCATTGCAGTCCTGAATAGGTAAGATCTAAGTATCTTCAGGTAAGTACTGGCGGGGGGGTCTGTGTGCATGCGTGTGTGTGTGTGTGTGTGTATTCGTGAGTGTGGCACTGTGTGCGTGCGTGAATGAGAGAGGCTGACGCTATGAATGTGCAACAAGAGATGTGCACGGCTCCGGGGGGCTGGGCGTGCGCGCCCACTGTGTGAAATCGATGCGCGTGCACAGATCTGTCTCCCTTGAGAGCGCAACTCCATAGCAATAGGTCTCGAGCGAGACCTAAAAAAAGGACTATAAGTCTCCCTGCCGATGTTGGCCATTCTAGAGTGTGCAATCTTAACATAACGAGTAACTTGTCTAAATCAGCTGAAAATATAGCATTTTGATTGTATCATCTAGCTTGTGATTACCTAATGTACAACTCACAGAAATTAATTCAATTTGTGACACCTCGATTGTATTGTGTGGAAAACTTAAAATTGCTGGGTTTTACATATCTTTCGTTTCTAGATGTTATCAAAGTTTTACCACCAGTGAAAGTCTCCAAATTCCAAATAGAATATATTTGTCAGTTAAAATGAGTGCATTTCATGTGGCAGTGTTTACCTTAAATCTCTCCATCCATTGAGGTAAGTACAATAGTAAACTTATAGTAATAGTTAAATACAAACACAAAATCAAAGCAACCTGCAAGAAGCTCGAAGAAGGTTGTTACAAAAGTTACTTTTTTGTGAGAAGGGACTGCATAGCCCCTTAGCCAATCGCACAGCTTGATGCCGCTTTTTAGCGTGCATGTTTTATCCAAAAACCTTCATCCTTAAACAAAGGATGAAGGTTTGTGGATAAAACATGCACGCTAAAAAGCGGCATCAAGCTGTGCGATTGGCTAAGGGGCTATGCAGTCCCTTCTCACAAAAAAGTTCTTAACTCGGGGCAGTGGGGCATGCCTATCAGCTTTCCTGCACGCAATTTGCGAAGGAAATGACGAACATGAGGAATAAAAAAGATGGTTATAAACATGGTGTGCATCCCTCCACAAAGAAAAAATGTTACAAAAGTTAGTCAAACACACTTATAGAAACATCAGTCTGTCGGACAGAAAAGTATCACTATCTCAAATCTAATGTGTTTAATCGTTAGTCAGATGGTAATCTACTTTATGTGAAAACCTGAGATGATAACGTAACCATCATCCCTACATTTCCCTGTTGACAATGTCTAACTGCCTAGGAAGTAATGTAGTTCCTGATCGATGTTCAAACCTAGCTCTGTACTGCGCAGTCTCAATATCCAGTAAGCTTCCTTTCTGCATAATACCAATTCTCTGTTGCCACCCCTAGGGTGTCTAGGTATGTGGTGTACTCCATAGAATTCAAAACGCTTATTAGTAGTTTGTGGAGGACATATTGACATATGAGCAGCCAAAGGGTATCTCATGTCACCCTGTTTGACTGTTCGTATGTTCGCCAATTCGCTCACGTAGCATTCTGATTGTACTGTCAATGTATCTTTTTTTACACCTACATTCAATGGGGTAGACAACAAATTTGGTAAGATAGTTAATATGTGTCCTAATCTCATATGGTCTACCACCTGGTCCTTGAAATTCCGTTTTTTTGACATAGGCCCATTTACACGCAGTACAATGTCCGCAGCTAAAGAAACCCTTTGTGTATCTATTCATCCAATTCTCGTTAACCTCCACTGTGGGGTAGCTTGGACTCAGAATGTTCCTGAGCGATACCCCCGTCTGTATGTGATGGTAGGTTTGTCTGTAATGTAGTCCTTAAAAGATCTGTCAGCCCTCAATTGCCAATGTATGTTCAGCTACGTCTCAGCACCCCTGATCAGTAATTATATCCCGTGATCATTCGTATTGTGTCTTCACTACGTATTGGTTGTTTCTTCTCCCTTAGTGTGTCCTCTCGTTTAATACTGTTAATTCTCTACTCAGCTTTTGTCAATGTCTTTTTATCATAACCCCTGTTCTTAAATCGCGTCAGAACTCCCTTTTTACATTTCTCAAAGTCTGGATCAAAGCTACAATTACGTCTGACCCTAACAAGTTCCCCGTAGGGAATTGAGCGTATTTGGTGGGTGGGATGTGCACTAGATGCATGCAGTAGTGAATTGCAAGATGTTTCTTTTCGAAATAGTTTACTGTGTATGCGATTGTCTCTCACGTAGAATTCTACATCTAGGAAAGAGATTTTTCATTTGCTCTGTTATTATATTCATTTTTGTTCAGATGTTCAATGATCTCAGTCAGTTTGGTCTGGGTGCCTGTCCATATCATGAAGCAATCGTCTATACATCTCCCCCAATACAGTATTGAGTCGTTCCATTTGGAGCCCACTGGGCCCCAGATCCTCATCGCCTCGTACCAACCCATTAACAGGTTGGCATACGAGGGAGAAAATCTGGAGCCCATTGAGGCTCCCTGTTTCTGCCTGTACCATTTCTCTTGGAATAAGAATACGTTGTTGTCCAATATTACCACTACCATCTCAATCAGCATTTCTGCGTGACTCCAGGCACTCGCTGATCTGCTATTCAACATATTTCTGATAGCTACCTCTCTCCTGATGCTGGTGTGTACAGTGCTGTTACTGCGAGGGTTACCATGATCATATTGTTGTCCCAGTTAAAATCTGCCAATATTCCTAAAATGTGTTTAGTGTCTCTAATATACGATGGTAGTTTCGTCACCATCGGTTTTAAGAAAATATCAACATATTCGGAAATTCTCTCGGTCGGTCCCCCAATTCCCGAAATTATTGGTCTGCTCGGGGGAAATGGCAGTGCTTTGTGTACCTTAGGTAGCATGTATATACACGGATACCTAGGCCTTTTTTGAAGCCTTGTTCTTGGGACATTGAATTGATTACTCATTGGAAATACATCATGAGGGAGACTTTCCCACAATAATCTTTGCTATTTGAATAATTTCTATTGTTTTGGGATTATAGATATAGTGATCAAGTGTGCTCTGGTGTAGTGTGACTAATCAGTGCTCTGGACCATATAGGTCTCGAGATCATTTTATACCCTGGTGGGTGGGTATTAAGACGCCATCTTTTGAGCACCTCCTACCGATTGAATTCAACAATGTATATGTAGACTCAGAATGTCATAAGATGTGCAGACTGTTCAGCAAACCCACAATTTTTCTCTTTGTATTATGTATAAGTAATATGGCCCCACTAAGAAGAATCACACAGCACATCTTTGTATATCTCTAGTTTCTGTGACGGTGCTGCAAAGGTGTGGAGAACCACCAACCTCCACAGGAAAGGCCTCAGCTAACACGAAATAGATTTTACTCCCCAGCACACGTCTATTATTGCATATGTCCCTATGAAGACTCACAAATCTTTTACAACAGTTTGAGCGTCAGCTGAGCCCTGGGGCCACACCCATAGGAATCTCGAGCAGGAGTCCACTGCTACCATTAGTTTGTAAGGGGCCGCAGTGGTTCAAATAAACGCATGTGAATGGACAGTCTGATGCTGTCTGACAATGGGATCTGCACTGGACGTGCTACGGTGGAATCTTTCATCTGCTGGCAGATGTCGCATTTCAAGAAGTAGTCTTTAGTCTGCTGTTAACCCAGGCCACCAATAGCGTTGTTTCAATAAAGAACCTATACCTTCATGTGCTGCTAGAATTAAACCTAACCTGCGATCCATGTTTGGAAGTACTATATCCCCCCACTCCAGGAATCTGAGCAAATGGAATGTTATTGGCATCTAACTTGGGGAGAGGAGTTGGCCTAACAGCTAGGGCGGTCGACCTCGAATCTGGGGGACCGGGTTCGAGTCTCTGCAATGACGATGAATGTGCTGTGATTCTGGGCAAATCACTTAATCTCCCCGTGCCTAACAAAAATTAATATGTCCTCATGTAACCCAACTGGTACTATGTAAAGTGCTCTGATACCAGATACCGGGTCAAGTTTGCGCTATATAAAAGTCTGTAAAATTATTATTTTTTGAACTTGTAGGAGTACTTGAGTGGAAATCTTTTTGGTACTGCACTGCTGTTTTTGCGTGAAGCAATAACAGCCACCATAATCTTACCGTCTATTCTCATTTTAGAACGAGTGATTGCAGCTACGGAAGCCGGGCGTACAGCCCCATTCGTGGCTTCATCAGCCAATTAATTCAATTCAAAGTGAATGCCATCACGCTGATGACTCAGTGTGTGTATCATGTGGGTCCTTGGTAGTTCGGATTTTAACGCCACTACCTGTTCCCATAGCATTTTATGCTTAATTGTGCCATCTATAGCATCTTTGAACCCATTTTGTAAACCCAGTATTGCAAGTATTCATTATAGGACTGCACATAGTAAAAGGAATCGCACACAATTAATGTGGGGAATTCTCGATCAGTATCAGTGCTTTTAATTCTGCTAACTGTGCCGTGCAGTCTCCTAGAGATTGCGTTTTAGTGCAACTTCGATGGAACTTCCCATCCCGCATGCGACCTTTAACGATTGCACATGCCGTGCTATATTGTTGTTTACTTCCTATGGCCGGTTGAGCAGATCCGTCACTGTAAATGATATGTTCATACAGACCCAGAGGCATTATTTCATTAGGTAGAGGATATTCTTGTTCGAATTGCAGGAATGCTTGTGTCTTTAAATTTGAGTCGTACCTGTATTCTACATCTGTTGCAGTGAGAGAATTAGCCCATTGTATCCATCTCGGATGTAAGGCTTTAGCGTTAGGAACACTTGCCTTTGTCACAGCCTCTAAGGCTGGAACCGGAGTCACTACTATTATTCGTTTCCCCTGAGCCAGTGTTCTTTCTCTCACTACTCACTGGATTAAACCCAGATCTGATGACTGGGTGTGAGTGTTTGATTGGTTCAGATGCTCCGTCCATCACCACCTCCTTTTGTACCGCTTTGTTCGCCATAAGTTGGCAGGGTATGCTCAGATGTGAGTCCCTTGCTCATTTTGCCACTGGATTCAAGCAAGCCTGGCTGAAGACGGCTGAAATGTCAGAAACCGGTCCTAGGAAGCTTGTTTCCGGTCCAGGGAGGGCATGGCTTGGCAGTTTGGGCTGGACTGTTCCCATGAGGCACAGGGTCAGACTGATTTGCATATGGCCATGTCTGAACTGTGGTGGCAGAGTGGGCTAAAGAACGGTGATGGATTAAACCCAGATATGTTGACTGGGTGTGAGTGTTTGATTGGTTCAGATGATCCGTCCATCACCACCCCCTTTTTCACCACCCCCTTTTGTACCGCTTTCTCTCACTACAGCAGTCTGTACCGCTGTCAGAATCTTTTCAGTGGATGCGAAGCGCATCCCAGCATTTGTGTACAGATGTGATTTGTATGCAATTGGTACTGTTTCACCTTCATTATATGTCAGAAAGGTGTACCCAGATTGACCAGCAACTATACGGATCACCAGGTTGCATATATTTACGCGTGTCTGTAAGTGTTTGGAAGCTATCATGTCAGCTTGTAAGGAACGTACTGTATCAGTGTGTTCCTGTGTCCAATTTCTTAAATCAGGTTTAATTAAGTAGTAGAAAGGTTTTACTCTTTCTGCGTAATCCAAAATGTATGTTCGACCAAAATCTGCGAATCCCAGTATTGATTGTAGATTTTTTAATGAACTTGGAGGTTGGAGCAGCTCGCATTTTTTTTTAAAAATTGGCTTCTAGACTTTTTCCTTTTCTTGAAAGCTCATATCCTAAAAATAGGACACTGAGGTGGGCTATTTTTGATTTTTTTAAAGTTACATTTGTCAGATGCAAATCCCAAAATAATGGTATTTGCCCTGTTCAAGTGTTCATCTAGGTCATTGTCCGTCAGATAGATATCATCCACATAGGACAATGCCTCTTCATCCAATTTTTTAGTAAATCTGTTACTCTGGCCGTAAAGCACCCCGGGCAGTTCTTATACTCCTAGAGGAGTCGACGAAATTGCCACTGGGACCCTAGCTCTGAGAATGCTATTAGATACCTGCTTTCAGGCACTATATTTTGGCAGAAAAATCCATTTGAGCTATCAAGTGTTGTTTTGTATTTTTTCCGCGCAATGTTATTCATGAATGCGTCACTGTGTCCATTTTGGACTGCGAATGTCTTAGTGCAAGTGTTTAAATGTCTGTAATTTAAAGCTAGACGATATATATTGTTGGGTTTCATGACTGGAAACAAAGGATTGCTCATTTGAGAGGTGCATGTTTCAATCACCCCATGGTATTAAAGTTGATCTAAGATCTACCTGACCTCTTTTTTAGCTTCTTGCTTTATTGGATACTGCACTGTGCAGCTGGAGTATTTTTTAAAGGAATTATGTAGTGTGTTGAATCCTCATCCCATCCAACATGGTTTTTATATAATGCTGGAGCTTGGGCTACTGCCCACTTCCGAGCATATGTGTGTTGCAAATGCCTGGGAATATGATCTGAGAATGCCGGTAGATTGAATGTTTCTTCTTTAGGGCAACCCATGACGAATGCTGGCGGCCAATCTCGTTTAGCTAACAAAATGTCATAGCCAAACGTAAGGTTCTCCCAAAAGAGACGTCCAACTTTTCTACACTTGTCCCCATCCATCTGGAGCGTTATTTCAAATACGTTATGTGAAACACTCACTCTAGTGTCAGGCGTTTCCACCGTAAGGTCATCATTCAAGTCTGCTATCACCAGAAATTCCATCAGGTTCTGGCGAGCTATTGTTACTTCAGCAGAACTGTCTAGCATCGTCTGAGCCCATTCTTCGTTCAGTAGTCGAGTCCTCAGAATTCTGGGCATGTCTGATCTTTAGACCCGAAACCTTCTTCTTTTTGAACTGTGGCTTTTGCTTTGGCTTCTCTTCTTTTTTGGAAGTGTATTCTTGAGCGTGCTGCTTTTCTCTGGACTTTGTACGCTCTTCTTGTCTTTCTGACTGTCCTTCCCTCTCTGAGTTTTTCGATGAACCCGGAAAGGAACAAGAGGAACATGTATCAGTATCCTGATACCTGTCAGGTTTCCTCATATTATCCCTATTCCTGAAATTTTAACTTTTTTCAGAGGGCTCCTGTGGAGGAGATCTACCTCGGGATTGAGATCTGTACCCCTTAAATGTTTGTTGTTTTTGTATTGTTCCACTTCTTTTTAGAAGAAGCAGGTGTCTGCTTGTAAGTGTCCATTTCAGGACTGCACATTAGTTGTGGTTTTAAAGCTTTCCCACCCAAACTGTCTCTGCCTAATTCTACATACGCAGTTTCAATTATTTTTGGTAGTTCATGCTCCTGTTCTGAAAGATTTAACTCCCTTAGGTGTTGGTGGCTAGCCACTGACGCTGCCTCCCCTTTAATATTAGCTAAAATTATGGCTGATACCTGGACATAGTTACCTAGTAACTTCATCCTTAAGTTCAGAGCAGGTTCTGCTGAGTACTCGTTCTGTATTTCTTAATACATTGGGTATCACAGGTAATGAAGGTATATCATGAGTTCTGGCCTAAATGGCAGCAAAGACCGTACCCCACGTGGTACAATCCTCTATTTGTGGTGTTATCCCCATGGGCAAGCAGATTGTTACCATCCTATGTTTTTCATACGTGGTAGTATTCGGGAATACTGCCTCTAACTGTTAATTTCTGAGCTACCCAGAATGGCATTTGTTTGTGTTTTATGGGCATTTTGCCCATCACTGCATGTAATGTTTGTGGTGTGATTTTAGTTGCTGTACCCTGAGATTGAGTTCCATTTGTCGCAACTATTGCTGGCTGGACTGTAAATGTCTTCATGACGAATTGCTTCATGTTTCTATAGATTTTAATAAAATCTTTGTGTTGTACGAGTACGTCTCCTGGTGGCATTGTTTCAATGTCAGGATATTGTGTGTAGGTTGCTAATATCGGCCATGTTGCCCCTTCTCCCCCGAGTGGGCCTAATCTTACTCTTACTCTTATATGGGGTAGGGCGCCTTTAAACCAGTATAAGAGTTCCTGGAATGTGAGTGGAACCTCTATGTCCTCGAACGCACAATATGACGCTGGTGCATCTCCTTCTGTGTAAGAGTGAAATGTCTTTGTTCTTGCATTTGCTGCTGGGAATGTAACCCACAAATAAAATACCTCTGTTTTGTTAGATTTGTGTGCCTCAATCACCAAAACTACTAAGCCATCCGTAGCTGATAAACCATTTTCTAATAATTTCAGGGAGACCATGTCTGAATTTTTCTGCAATCAGAATTGCATCTGCATCTTCTTCTCCGGCTGAGATGTGTAGATCTACTCTTTCGTTATCCCTGGTCTTGGTAATTTTTGTAAAGAAGTTTGTTCAAGGGAACTAAGATAATGTTTTTTATGCACAATTTTAGGAACACTGTGTCCTTCAAGCTTGATTAACCAACAGCTAATAAATAGGATGTTCCACCTACTCAGCTGTGACAGAGTTTTGTGCCTACCCACTCCAGACGTTTCTGGTGCTTTGTGAGTAGGGATCTCTGAGACTAGCACAACTGAGCTACTCAGATTCTACTGTTAAATAAGTACCCAACCAACATTGGCAGCGCCATGTTGTGTAGTTCCTATATATCCTATACAGGATCTGCGCGTTCGGAGAACATAAACTGTGGGTTTGGTGGCAGACTGGTTCCGAGCAGCCCCACTGGATACGTTAGTCTATTTGCATAAGCTAGCTCACCGTGCCCCTAGAATCTCCTCATTTCAGGGAGAGAATGGTTTCTGGCAACCTCAAAACATGACAACCCTGATACCCCAGGATCGTGGAAACAATATATTACTTTTCGCTCACTCACTCGTGCTCACTTAGTTTCTCTCGGAAATACACAGAATAAACAGTCTGGGCGTATTCTAGTGTAGAATACATTTTCTGTAACAACCACTAGACAGTAGCAGAGATATATGATTAGCAGTACTACGAAAGTAAAGGGATAGTACAGTTCTACCATTTTGCAGTAATCATAAATATATACAAGTACATAGAACACATGATAAGAAATTGCGTACTCTTCTGATGCCTCCCTAACTAGATGTACCTAAACGTACCTAGCATCTGAGTAGATGTTATGCCAAGAATCCCTCTAAGGTCTAGAGAAGGTAGCTGAGAAAGGAGAGAATATGGGACCCCATCCTGGTCTCGAGTTGGACACACTGCAAGAGATGTTAGACCACTGCGAGCTGGTGTGTCTGAATGCAGGAACCTCAGCGTCTCTGGCCAGTTTGTCTGCCGGGAAGTCACGGTCTCCTCTGTCTGTCTAAGCAAGACATGACGTGTATATATACCCACGGGTCTCCCCAGAGGTACTACCTTGCTGTGTTACTGTGTCGGCCTAAAGGATGACGTTGGGCTTGAACTTTATACATAGATATTATACAGGAGATGTTCGTCCTGCTGTCAGTCCAGCTGTGCTTCCAAGAAGCCTCATGCATAATGTATGAGTTTCGAACTAGGGAAAAACATGTGTTCTGAATGCAGTGTTGTATCAAGGTAAAAGGTCAGTCCCTATGAACCGTTATATATGTAATGTTGGAAAGGATATAAGTAAAAGTTTGCAGTGTTACCTGTGCCTATATAGGGTACCTATATGGAATCTAACACTTTGAGAGTTGGTTTCTGGGGTTAGAACAAGGGCACTAGGGTGGCTGGGTGCAGAGTGCTGAGGCCCAGTGTTATCCAATGGGGACAGGGGGCCTCCGGTTGGTGGCGGCTCAGGCAACAAGGATGTGGGAGCAAAGTTCCTGGATTTAATCTCAGGGCAAAGGGGGGTTCAAGTTAGCACACAAAGTGCACCCAAAGCGGCACAGGGGTGGCTGGGTGCAGAGTGCTGTTTTGGCGTTGGGTATCCTGTTGTTTTCAATGGGGATTCTCTGGTTGCTACAAACACTGCAGGCTCAAGGATAAAGTCATTATGGAGTCAATCACTGGTTGGAGAGGTAAGTTGGGACATCGTGGGATGCTGCGACACAGTCTGTTGGGCCACCCAAGGCAATGGGGCATCGGGTGCAGGGGTCTCTCTTGGCATCAGGTTTTTCTTACTGGCTCCGGTCGCGGGGATCCTCCAGAAAGGGGCTGCAGGCATCAACGGGAGACTTGAGGTAGGTAAGGGGTCAGCAGATACCAGGTCGGGATCACCAGGGTGAACTCCTTGTGGTGTTGAGCCACTCGAACTTGGGCCTTGGACGTGGGCAGAGTGGTGCAGACTCGAGGATGTGGTGAGCAAATATAGTGCTCACGGAATCAAAATTCTGGTTGGGGAAGGCAGGTCAAGTCCTCTGGTGGGCTGCAGGACACACTGGGATTCCGCTGGAGCAGGTCGAGGTCGGGAAGCGCCGGCAGGGCTGGAGAAAAGTCAGTTGGTGTCCTCCTCTTCTTCCTTCAGCACAGTTCTTTGGTCCTTCTTGTTCTTGTTTCTTCGTGTCCGAGGAGGCAAGGTTTAGGGTTGCCACTAAATTTATGAGTGTTTCAGGTAAATAAAGGTTGGGACGAATGGGTCACTTCCTTGTGGTATTATGCCACCCTCCAGTGAAAGGGGGGCATAAGCCTCACATCTGGTTGGCTGGGTCCCCTCATCTTCAGATGGCAAGGCCTGAATTTGTGCTTCGCCACCCCCACCTGATGGGTGAGGTTGGCAAAGGTGGGCACACCTCTCCTCCTATCTTGGTTTCTCTGCCGATTCTCCCACCCAAAGTGGTGGTCAGAACCGGTGGGTGCCAGTTGCTGGGAGCAGCAAAGGGTTGGGGCAGCTCACAAAGTCGGCAAGCCTTTGAAGCATTCCCTTTACAGGGCTCGAAAAATCCAAAAAATGGTACTAGTCCTGCAGGACTAGTACCTTGAAAAATCTCCTCGACCTAACTCCAAACTACTTGACCTCCATCTCTGAAAGCGGAGCAAATGGGACAAGATAACAAGATTTAAAGGCATCTTTATTGCTCATTTCCTTTGTGAGCAATAAAAATGCCTTTAAATCTTGTTATCTTGTCACATTTGCTCCGTTTTCAAAGACAGAGGACAAAACTTAGTTCGTCTTCCTACTCGCCAGAAAGGGCGATTAGGACCTAAAAGCAGCTCGACCTCATTAAATTTAGCTCGCATATGGGAGCGGTCGAGTGGATTTTTCGAGCCCTGTTCATGGACCCTGCCCATCCTGGGGGAGGAGGCTTTGCATCTCTGCCCAGGATGTGCTTTGATTCAGGACCCCGACAGCGGGATGATCTCGACCCAGGGGTCCAGGAACATGTCTGGGGGGTGGCAGCTGGCGAACAGTCAGTCAGCGAAGACACTAGAGTCAGTTCTTTTTTCAGGGGGCATCTCTAAGTTGCCCTCCGAGTGCATTTTACATTAAATCCCACACTGGCATCAGTTTGGGTTTAATGTGCTGAGAAGTTTGATATCAAACTTCCCAGTTTTTAGTAAGCCATTATGGTGCTGTGGAGTTCGTAATGACAAACTCCCAGATCATATACTCTTTATGGCTTTACTGGATTTATAATGTCTAAGAATGGACTTAGACATTGTAGGGTACAGGGCTCATGCACCTGTAACCTCACCAGGGGCATAGTGCACCCAGCTAGAGGTGTGGCTGACCTATGCCATAGGCAGTGGGTTGTAAGCATGACACACAGGGATGTGTGCCATGTTGACTCTTCACTATGTTCTGCACCAAAACACGCACCCTGGAATGGCAGTGTGTGTGTGTCAGGGTACAGGACCTCTAAGGGTGGCACAATATTTGCTGTAGCCCTCAGATGCCTTCCCTGGTCACAGTGCCCTAGGTACCCATGGTACCTTTTACAAGAGACTTACATGTGGCCAGAGAAGAGAAGTGCCAATTTGGGGGTACACAGTACAGTTTTGGGGAGAGAACATAGGTGCTGGGTACCTAGTTGGCAAGAACCCAGAACCCAGAGCGCACTCAGTCAAAGAGCATTAACATCAGGCAAAAAGTGGGGGGCAGCCCTGCAAAAAGGGGCATTTTCGGACACATACAGATTAGACTTCAGCAACAAAGATTTTTGTCTTCTTATTGACTGTTCAAATAAGAGGGGAAAAAGCAGACTGCAGGACACAATCACCCTTATGAGACCCCCATGTACCTTGAAGCCCACTTCTAAGCCCTTATGCCTGCTGGGTACTGGTGGAGCTCGTTGCAGCATTGTTGGCACTAGACAAAGGTGCTTCCATTCATTTAGTGACCACAGAATACCCTTTTTAGTAGACCTGAATTTTGCGGGATTAAGTCCACAATTTCAGCAAATTACAGAAGAAGAAAGACATGATTTTGAGTTCCATCAGAAGGTGTACACCAAGCACCAGTGATTCCAAAAAGATTGCAATAGTCTGGGATCCTCTTCTGTAGATTCCTGCTTAAAGATTGTGTATCTTTGGAGAACTCTTTGATCATGACTTTCCAAGGTAACAAACCTTCTGGAACCCTTCTCTGATGCTGTGAGTGAATCTGTTCTCTGATGCTGTGTTGAAATGCCTGCTTCTGGATCGGACTAATCTTCATAAACGGTGAGTGGGCCAAATTGGCTATTAAGGCTACAAAGGCCCATTACAACACGACCTTACTCGGGATGGAAAGACTAGTAAGGGGATTTTTCTCAAATGTGGCATTAGTGGACTTCCGTGGACTTTATCAATCATTGTTACCACCAAACTTATTGGGCATATATATATATATATATTGCAAAAGTATACAAATTCAAAGGGAAAGAAAAGGAGAAACAAAATGTCAGTGCTGTGGATGATCCTAGATCCTCTGAATCTAGTGATGAAAGTGTCATTTAGTATGTTGAAGAACAGATTCAGAGTGTTTCCGCAGATATTTCTGCTAACAGAAGACTTATTGTAAGGCAGATGCTGGAGGTGTGAGTATGAACATGATGGTTGACTCTGGGTCACCTTTTATGTTGATTGGGAAGACTGGAAAAACTTCAAAAGTAATAATATTGTCATCAGGAAATCTACTAACAAACCAGAGGCGTATGGTGGAAAGCCCATAGAGGTTATGGGGGAGTTAGAAACTGTTGTATCTTTCAAAGGGAACTTGCCGAACGCCAGTGTATACATAACCAAGTATGGATCATCCTTATTGTGCTGGCTAGAAAAGCGCAATTTGGAGATGATTTTGGATCTATATAACAATGAACAAGTGCTCCTGAAGGAGTGTCTGGCTGTGTCAGCTTTTGAAGAGGGTGAATGGGAGAGAAGATTCAGTAAAGCATTCACAGACAGATTTGGAAAGTTCAAGGGGTTCAGACACAAGGTACAGCTTAAGGGATGGGCTGAACATGTGGTGCACAAGGTGAGAAGAGTTCCATTGGTGGTTAGACCAGAGATAAAGAAAGAGGTTGTCAAATTGTGCGTTCAGGACATAATTGAGCCCTTTGAAGGTGGAGAGTGGTTATCTCCTGTTGTTTTGGCTTGCAAACCCAATTGTAGTTTATATATGTGTGTAGATTTGAGGTACTTGAATTCTAGAATTTGGACTGACCATCATCATCTAGCCAACATCAATTAAATGCTTTCCCTGGTAAAAGGTGACAAAGTATTTTCTACTTTGGACATGGCGTCTGCCTAACATCAGATCATCTTTGATCAGGATTCGTGTCACTTAATCGCCTTCATCACTCCGGAAGGGGCTTTTCAATTCAAAAGGATGCCCTTCGGGTTAGCCACCGCTTCTGCAGTGTTTCAGTGTTTAATGGATAACATGTTAAGAGAATAAGGAGGAGTTACCTGTTTCCAAGACGATCTGTTGGTGTATGTGGAGAAAAAGATTAGGCATGATAAAAAAAAAACTGGCTCAGGGTTTGACAATTCTGAAAGAGAAGACTGTTACTCTGAAGACAGAAAAGTGAACATTTGAGGTGGAAATTATTAAGTATTTGGGACACAAGTTGTTTGTCCGAGGTGTGGAACCAAATGAGAACATGCTGAAGACCATTGTTGAAGCCTGTGTTCCATAAGGTAAGGATCAGCTGCGATCCTTTATGGGTCTTATGGAATTCTATGCACGATTCACCCCCACGTGTGCTAAGAGAACACATGCTTTGTGTGCCCATCTCCAAAAGGGTGAAAAATATGTATGGGATGAAGAGGGTAATCGTTATTTTTTATGGTGTTAAAAATGTGATGGCTGACTGCCTTTCGATGTTACCTTTAAAAGTTGGAGGTCAGCAGTATGAAACATCCTGGAAGGACGATGATGATATTGTGGTCAACGAATAGTGAGCTGCAGTCCTGGTAGCCATTACTGAGCAGGATTGGATAGAAGCTTTGAAGCAGGATTATACTCTAAAGCAAATGATGACTTATGTTGGGAGTGGATGGCCAACCAGAAAAATATCAGATGCTTTGTTGGATGTCTATAGACATATTGGGCCAGAGCTTTCAGTAGTCAATTGTTTTCTTTTTGCAGACCAGATGTTTCGGTTGTTCCTGAGAAGTTTAAATCCAAAGTGGTGTCTTTTGTGCATGAAGGTCATATAGGGACGAAGGCCATGACAAGGAGAGTAAGAGACATGTTTTGGTGGCCGGGAATGGATAGGAAGGCTTAACATTTTGTCATGGAGTATGTCTAATATGTGAAACCTAAAAATACCCCTGTACCCCAAAACCCATACCTAGCCCTGAAACCTAAAAATACCCCTGTACCCCAAAACCCATACCTAGCCCTGAAACCTAAAAATACCCCTGTACCCCAAAACCCATACCTAGCCCTGAAACCTAAAAATACCCCTGTACCCCAAAACCCATACCTAGTCCTGAAACCTAAAAATACCCCTGTACCCCAAAACCCATACCTAGCCCTGAAACCTAAAAATACCCCTCTACCCCATATCCTAAACCTAGCCCTGAACCCTTAAAATACCCCTATACCCCTAAACCCAAATTAAATAAATGATTAAAAAAAGATAAACTTACCTATACTTACGTTGTAATGGCATGCGTTGTAATAGCATCTGCTATGTAATGCCATGCGTTGTAAAGGCAGTCGTTGTAAAAGATCCTGCGTTGTAATAGTAGCGTTGTAAAAGTAGTCCGTTGTAAAAGTTGCGTTGTAACTGTTGACAATTCCCAGTGGTGTGAGTATCATTCAGGTGCCTGATAAGGCATGATCCAAGTTGGTCAAAGATTTAGGTGAAGGTAACACCTAAGTCAAGTATGACATTGTGGTAATTATCATTCAAGATGGCCGGAAGTGGTGTTTATGAACAACATTACTTTGTATGCAGTGAAGAATATGTTAGAGAAGTTCTTCTTGCGGGAAGGTCTGCCTGATTAAATCATATCTGATAATGGACCACAATTTGTCACTTTAGAGTTTGAAGAATTCCTTATGGGTTTTGGCAGTAAGCACACCAGGACATCATAAAAGCATCCCAAAAGCAATGGTCTAGTGCACAGCTTTCTAAACTTTTCATGTTAGGGTCACACTTTTTGGACATGCATAATTTTGGGACACAGCAAGGCAGTTTAGCAAACGAGTGTAGCGAGCCCGAAACACCTAAGGGGAGTTCGGGGGATCTCATGCACTCTGTCTGTCTCCCTCTCTCTCTCCCTCCCTCTGTCTCCCTCCGTCTCTCTCTGTCTCGCTCCCTCCCTCTGTCGCCCTCCTCCCTCTGTCGCCCTCCTCTCTCTGTCTGTCTCCCTCCCTGTCTGTCGCCCTCTGTCTGTCGACCTCGGTCTCCCACTCTGTCTCCTGGTCTGTCTCCCTCCCTCTGTCTCACTCTGTTTCCGTCCCTCTGTCTCCCTCCTTCAGTCTCTTTTCCTCTGTCTCACTCTCTCTATCTGTCTCCCTCACTCGCCCTCTCTCTCTGTCTCCCTCCGTCTGTCTCCCTATGTCTCCCTCCCTCTGTCTCCCTCTCCTTCCCTCTGTCTCCCCCTAACTGTCTGCCTCTGCCTCCCTCCCTCGGTCTCCCTCTCCGTCTCCCTCTCTGTCTGTCTCAGTCTCTGCCTGTCTTTGTCTCCCTCCCTGTCTCCTTCTCCGTCTCTGTCTGCCTCTGTCTGTCTGCTTCTGTCCCTGTCTCGATTTGTCTCTGTCTATCCCGGTCTGTGTCTGTCTCTATTTCTGTCTGTCTCTGTCTCCCTCTCTCGCTGTCTCCCTTCCTCTCTCTCTCTCCCTCTCTCCCCCTCCCTCCGTCTCCCTCTCTGTCTGTCTCAGTCTCTGCCTGTCCCTGTCTCTGTCTGTCTGTCTGTCCCTGTCTCCCACCCTCTGTCTCCTTCTCCGTCTCTGTCTGCCTCTGTGCTCCTGTCCCTGTCTCTATTTGTCTCTGTCTGTCCCTGTCTCTGTCTGTCTTTATCTCTGTCTGTCTCTATCTTCCTCCCTCTCTCTGTCTCCCTCCCTCTCGCTGTCTCCATCCCTCTCTCTCCCCCTCCCTCTGTGTCACTCACTCTGTCTCTCTATCTCTCTCTCTCTCCCTTCCCCTCTCTCTCTCCCTCTGTCTCCCTCCCTCTGTCTTCCTCCCTCTTGTCTAGCTCCCTTTTGTCTGTCTCCCTCTGACTCCCTCCATCTGTCTCCCTCCCTCTGTCTCCATCCCTCTGTCGCCCTCCTCCCCGTCTGCCTCCCGCCCTCTGTCTGTCTCCCTCTGTCTGTCGCACTGTCTCCCTTTGTCTGTCTCCCTCTCTTTGTCTCTGTCCCTCTGTCTGTCTGTCTCCCTCTATATGTCTCCCTCTCTCTCCGTCTACCTCCCTCTGTGTCCCTCCCTCTGTCTCCCTCACTCTGTGTCCCTCCGTCTCCCTCTCTCTCTGTCTCCCTCCCTCTATCTGTCTCCCTCCCTCGATCTCCCTCTATCTGTCTCCCTCCCTCTGCCTCCCTCTCTGTCTCCCTCTGTCTCCTTCCCTCTGTCTCTGTCCCTCTGTCTCCGTATCTCTATCCCTCTCTGTGTCTCCCTCTCCCTCTGTGTTCCTCCCTCTATCTCCCTCTGCCTATCACCTCACCCCAGCTTACAGGGCACACACACAGCCGCACCCGAGTACTTCGCAAGTACTTTCACTGGTACTTTCCTCTGTCTGACACTTGGCTGTGTCACACATGTGTGTCTATATCACCTACTGCTCTCACCTGTCACAATTTTTCACACCTGAAATGTGGCCAATCACGAAAACACCAGCAGGTTGTTCAATGAGTAATTCTGGAGTAATTGAATAAGTATAAGTTATACAGAAAATGAGCCCAGGAGTGCACATCCAGGGCCAACGGCTTCAAACTTCAAGACAACGTGGCCCGATTGCCGCCACCGAATTATCATGCCAGCCTGCATCCAAGCTGATGTGAAGGGTTCTGAGGACCTTGATGAGGTGCACTACGAGGCACTGTGCGGGAATGGCGCGAGGTCAGGTTGTGCGGCAAGTACAGGTGTCTTTGGGGGTCCCAGGAACAAGAGGACGCGGCCCTAGCGACAGACCTGCAGACTCTGGCACCAGAGAATTGGAGTCTCTGGGCCCACACCACATCCTGGGATCCTGGCCAAATCACATAATCTTCTCGTGCCTAAAAACAGGAATGTGACCTTGTGTAATATAATATGTTAAAGCGATCCAATACATTCGGATCGAGTTTGCGCTATATAAAAGTGCAAAATTAGAGCTGCTCTGTACCCGTGGTCTCACGGCAAGGTGCTTGGGCGGCGGTATCCACAGACTGACTTTTCCCAGTAAATTAAAATTCACGTCCGTTTTTTCTTCAGGCATGAAATTACACTCCGGGCATGGAGAGACGCTTAGAAGCAGTGCAGGGCAGCAGGAATGATACGGGCAGTTGTAAAGGGAGAGAGGAGTAGTGTCTAGGGAAGGGGGCAGGGCATGGGTGAAAGGCAGTACTGAAATGGCAAGAAAGCCTGGGAGAGGCTGGCGAACCAGGCAGAGACTGAGGGTCAGAGAAGCGCGTGTAAATTGGGGGCAGAGAAGTTAAGACACGGCATCTCCGCGACACACCCACACATGGCAGGCGACACAGTACTGTGTCGCGACACAGAGTTTGGAAAGCTCTGGTCTAGTGGAACTGTATAATAGGGTGATAAAGGAGAATATTCAATTGTCATTGATAAACGGATTGGACTGGATGTTGGAGATGAGAATGCTGTTATGGGCAATCCGCACTACCCCTAATGCAGCAACCAAGTGTAGTGTAGCTCCTATTTTCCCAATAGGCTCTGCGCATTGGAATAGTACCTACAGCAGTAAAGGCCTAGGCCAGACGTTAACTAGGTCTACTACTGTCAATACTAGACTTAATTTTTGGGTTTGCCAGCTAAGCTCAGAGTTCGCTAGAAACTTTCTCGAATGTTCAAGGAAGGATTAACTTCCCTGATTAGACAAGAAGGGATTTAGTTTCTGACAACCATAGAACATGACAACTTTGCTCTCCCCTAATCAAGAGTCAATCTCGAGAGTCGTGTGAGCACAAGGCAATTATTTTACTCAGTCAGTACGTGCATTCTTAGTCTCATCAGAATGTAGAGAAAAGGAAGAGACGGGCGTGTTCAATAAAAAGGTGTTATTTATTGATCAGTCTCTTTTCTCATACATGAGAAATGGATCGATATTATTGCAATACTTATAGTTAAGTAAAGTGCATACATTAGAAGCAATAGTATAAAATAATACTGTAAAAACATTGATATGGTTTCTGAGCCATATGATGTTAAAATGATTAAAATATATTTACATACACATATACATTTGACTAAACGTACTCAACTGGTGTTTCTAAATACGCCTACCCCGTGTACCTGACCTAAGTCTAATGCGTGGGCGGGAATAGAAAGTTACAGTTTAAGTTAAGTTTGTTTTTGCCAAGTGAATAACTAAAGAATTCTCTGTGAGGGGTTATTCAGTTCTGTACCTGGAATTTAGGATGAATGAGGAATGGTATCTCTTTCCCTGCTCTCGATATTCCAGGCTGCCTGCGAGGGCTGCCCGAAAGCGCCGGTGCTGGGTCTCTCGGCTTGAGATAGCAGCGCGTCTCTCAGCGCGTCAGGAAGGCGGGGCTGCTGCCAGCGGGGTCTGCTTCTGCTCTCGGCTTCGGCAAGTATGGCTGCTCCGTCTTGTCACCACGCGTGTGTTTGCATAGGGCAAGGTCGGCAATATTTATACCTTAAAGGTGCCGAGATTGACGTAAGGATGGACATAGGTACGTCAATAAAGATGTCATACGACTTGCTCGTTAGCACATTCTTTACTAAAGTTCTCTGTGAAATCAAAACAATGGCCGCACGGATTGTCCAGGTTGTCATAGGTTTGATTTGTTATGAGAACGTCGTATGCCTTATCAGGGGCTGGAGGAATGTCGCTTGTCTAATTAGATCTCAAGCGTTATGACCTAATCAGATAACACGTTCCTGTGCCGTAGTGTGACTGCGTCAGATAACGGTATCTGCATCATGGGGGTTTTCTTGCCTCATGGGCTGACTGTTAGTTAACTTGATAGTTAGTTTAACCAGAATAGGGTCAGGAATAGGGGGATCGATTCAGAACCTATAGAAATACACGACACCCACTCCACGCTAACTATGGTCATATCTACTAATCTATGCATAGTATAACATAGTACAACATACTATAGAGTATAGTGTATACCTTACCACCCCAAAATACATACATGCATTTCGAAATTTTCAAATATACTGAAAAATTGCAGTCATATATATTGTATGCACTTAAACTATGAATTAAATGCAAAAGTAAACACGCATTGTTATGCATTATTGCTTATTGGTATATGAGAAATACACATGAAATGGCTCTTAATATGGCTATACAGAAAGGAAGTTCGAGACCATTTCATCACATAATAAAATATTTGTGAACATACCAGCGGGCAGCTAAAGTCTATATAAAGTATCTAAAAATAGAAATCTTAGTTCTCTAGGAATAGTTTCTTACTTTAAGCAGAAGATCAGTGTCCCGGAAAAAATATAGGAAGAAAAATATTTTAGGGGCTTGCTGAAAAAATTGCTGTCCGTGAACTGGATTGTAATTGTTCATGTGACTTTATTTTTAAAGTTGAAGGCCGAATTCAGGGAACGCCGTGTGCGAGTTTACTCAAAAGTCTCTATTTCTGTTCTGGAGAGAACATCATATCATTCAGGCTTTCGAAAAAACTGTCAACAGCTTCATGGGAAAGTTCCACTAAGTCGGGAATAGGTGTAACCATGCATTCGTGCGCATGATTGTCTCCATTGACATTCTGATTCGCATCACTGACAGAAGGTCGTACCTGTTCGATGCTGCTTTCATCTTGAACTTCACTACTCTTCAATCGCAGTGGTGAAGATTCCAGGAATGCAGTCATCAGGATTGGCAGCCTTTGAGGGCAGCACAAAGCGTGAACCTTGGTAGGAACCAACAGTGTATCTGCATCCACTGGCGCATCCGATTGTAGCGTCAGACAGGTGTCTAACACGCATTCTTCTCCGCATAGCAGACACCTTAGTACAGGTAAAACACACCTTTGCCACATTGGTCGAAATGATAGAAACCAAGTCATGTTCAGGTCTCTAAGCCGGGAGAGTCCCAGGATTTTTGATATCCGGTCCCGGTATCCAATGGCTAGGATCGTATCTTCCATTGTCGCGAGAGTTTGATCTGTGACATGGGTTGCCATAACGAAAAATAAGGACTAGGAATAGGATTCCTGCAATTAGTCCCAGGATCAGGGGAAGTCCGCCAAAAATCGAATGGACGAAATCTGGAAAAATACCCAGTATGGCTTTGAATGGTGTTAATGCCATTGAAAATACTTTCTTAAATACCCCTGAGATCCCATTGGTATCAGAAATATTTAAGATTTCGCTCAGGATTTCCGCGAAATGTACGGGGGAATTAGTTGATAATAATGTATGTATCTCTGCAGTCGTCCTTGCGACTTGTAGATCATACGTTTCTTTTGATGACGTAAGCCTTGTAGGCGTCTGAAGAAGCACTGTTTTCATTCTGCTTAAAGTATCTATTCGAATAGAAGTAATTTTCAAACTGGGCCATGCCCTTGCCTCCCTGTCTGGAAAGGAGCTGGGGAATAAAGAACGTCCACAGCACTTGACCTTCGCCGTTGTAGTTACTAGAGAAGGAGTCCCGGGCATAAGACTGCAACATCTGCGGTCTACAATAAGAATGTAACTCCCATTATAGAGTCTTTGAAAGAATGGTTCTATTTCAGTTGCAGGTGCGCCTTGCTGGTGACATGAAAGGTTGTATGAATTCCCTTCACAGGCTCCATGCAAACTAATTCCGTTACACAGAAGCGTGCCGCTTAGTGACATAGCACAATTGTTGCCACTAAGAAACACTTTCTGTCCTTTATTACTGACACATGCATGTGAATAGGGCAGGTTCCAAGTTGTTTTAAGGTACCCCTTTCCCAATTTCTCGTACATGCCAGCCTGTATATATTTTTGGCAGTATTGAAACCTGAAGGTTGAGATTGGAATATTTATGATTCCGTGGATTATCCATTCACTGACAGGTCGTTCTGACATTGTCATTGGTAATCTTTCTAGTTTTTCAATGCTCAAGATTGTATAATCAGCACCCTTTTGCGCCATACCGATTTGTCTATCAGTAAGGTTAAAGATTTGGAATAGTGACGTTGTGTTGATTAAACGCCAAGGCACATAGCCTGAACGCAGATTTTGTAACGTCCAGCCAAGCTGTACAATAGAACGCAATTGTGACTGACCATGTTGTAATAACAGTAAGTCTTGCGATAATATATCGATTGCTGAAGACACAATGCTGTCCAATGAAAAAATTCTGGAGGACAGAGTCATTAACCCATTGTCCACTACAGATAGTGATTTTTCCAAATTGATACGGTCAATTTCCCGTATTCTTTCTGCTGTCTCAATTTGAGGAACCTTCCAGGCCTCATTGTATGCTGCATATACAGAGGCTGCTATGAAACGCTTTTGACGCTGTTTGCGTGGTCCCATTATGAAATCACGCAAGTCAGCACCATCAGTAAGTAAAGTTAGGTGTTGCTTAATTTCAGGCAGTGTGGAAGTTTGTAGCCATTGAAGGCATAATTTGCCCACACTGTAGGTTGTTATTATCTCTGGGTGATGTCTTTGGGGATATCTAGGGTCTGGCCTGGTCATTTTGAACCCCTGTGTTTTATTCAGGAATCTATCTTGACAGTTATTTGTATCTGAGGGCCAGATCAACCATTGTTTCCAATCAGGATGTGTTCTGTTTTGGTTTAGTATATGGTTCACGTCTATCTCTTCATCTGTATCAGAGCTATTGCTAAACATTGTTGGCTTTGGAATAGACGGTTTAATTAAATCTTTGATTTTGGCTAAGCCAAGACAGGTGGTTTGTTGAACAGTGTCATTTAAAAATATCATTTGTTCTGGGATCATGCAGGCTCTAAACAAAGCTTCTAAACCCTGTACTTGCCATTCTTTTGTACCCCAAACACTTTTCAAATCAACATTTTTGTCCCAATAATCAAATCCAAAAGTATTCATTTTTTCGAAGAATGAATCTGAATATATCAATTTTGTGTTGGTTATCATGGTTTTCATCCCTGTCTTGTTTGACAATTTAAAATAAAATGTTTCAGCATTACTTGTGTTAAAACCTGAAAAATATGAATATTTGTCATAAACAGTTCTTGAGCTCCCTTTTGGAGGTGTTGCACAATGTTCCCATTGATTATAATTTAACACATTTCTAGGTTGTGCAGATTTATGCAAATAATGATTACCATAGTGGTTATAGCAATACATACTATCATAATTTGTAGAACCTTGCAAATATTCATGTTTTGTAAATTTAGCAGACATTACTAAGTCCGACATCATATTGTTGATGCTTTCGAAGTCCCAATCATCAGCAAATGAGTTTGGTTTTGCAAAGTCACTCAAGGAGATCTTGATTTGGTGTGGATATTTCAGGATCTCGACCGGACCATAAATTTCATAGTCAGTGTTGTCCCAGGCTACCCCACCAGGTATCGGATTGGCTGTGAAGTTGGCTGAAGAAAGTTCTGGAGAAAGTTCTCTTTTCTCGACGTGTGAAGATGTGTGTGGTTTGAGGACCAAGTTGATGTTCTGACTTGCTGTGTCCATTTTAGCATATTTTCCCTCAATGAAGCGTCCCAAAGTAAATACCATGATGAGCCAAAGTATGAGGATAAATGCGCCAAAACCCACCCAAAATTCAATCCAAGGAGAAATCAGATATGTTTCTTTCAGATGCTTCAAAAGTTCCTTCGCTTTGTCTTTAAAGGATTTTGATGATGGCTGTGTCTTTGATTCACTCAGGCTTTCAGAGGAATCATCGAAGTTGATGAAGTAACCAGATGCAGTTCTGTCAATTGTTCCAATTGGTTCAGGATTTCTGTTTCTTGCATTTTCACTTGGTACTTCAGTATAGATTGGTGTGTCTCTGCTAAATGTCTTTATTTGGGTTTTCAGAGGTCTTAGTTCTATTGCATTGTTGCATAGTCCTTGTTGTTCTTCTGCAGGCGTTTCAAATGTGATGAGCCTTTTTGTTAGGACCTCTGTACTGGTAGCAAACCTTGGTGTTCTGCTACTTATTGGGAGTCCACTTGGCCTACTGTTTGTTATCGGCCACATGTTGTGGTTTTACCAGGTCGATGGATACAACTCGGTTCTCCTTTTTTCCAGCAAGTGGCGGTAGTACAACTGATCTTGTCCCGTTGACAGACAAGACAGGAACTGCTTTTCTGTAAGAAGGCCCAAATTCCTTCTTTACCGCGATCTTCTCCCTGACTAGATCCCCGACTTTTGGAATCCAGACAGGTCTTGCTGGGACAGGTGGTGATTCTTCAGTGGTCGTTGGCTGTTGTTTCAACTGTATGTTGCTCAGGTCTTTTCTTGTTTTGTTTAAGTCCTGCAAAATAGCCAAACGGTCTTTGACATCAAAGGTTTTTTCTATTACCACTGAAGTCTGACTATCAAGGTCAGAGATCAACATCCTAGTTCCGAATAATAATTCGTACGGACTGAATCCCTTCAGAGAATTTCTTGGCAAGTTATTTAGACTACGTTGGACACTTATTAGATGTTTGACCCACCCAGCTCCCGAACCTAATATCCTTTCCATTATAGATTGCTTTCTGCCTTGGTTTTTTCTTTACACCATCCCGTACCCTCAGGAAGGAAGTGAGAAGATTCCCGCTGGGCTGTGCTCATTTGGCCATGTTTCCCCCCCAGGCTGGATTGCCTGAGTGAAAACAATGGTCGAACGTAGCATGCTCTTAGCGTATATGCCATTTAGACTCGCAAATCTTGTATAATAGTCCGGACGTCAGCCGAGTGCTGGTGATCTACATTATAAGTGGAAACTAGCCTGTATATGTTAATCGCAAGCCATTCATTTTGCTGGTAATATTATCTGCCTTGATACGACGAGGTATTAAACTGCTTCTCTCCCCACTGCGATCTCTGTTGCAGTTTGGGCAGTTTTTTACAAACATGGTGTAGTGCAGGCTCATGCCTGGCCACCAGTACCGTGATTGTAATTCTTCCAGAGAATCTTTTAATTTAAGGTGTCTGAGACCCTCGCCCATGTGTGCGTCTGCGATTAACAAGTTTCTCCTGTCCATGTTTGGAATCACTCTATCCCCCACTCCAGGGATTCGAGCAAAAGGGACGGAGTTTGCATCGATTATGTATGTATAATTGAGTGGATAGTTGATCGGTAACGCTGAGCAGTCGCCTTTTGATGACGTTTTCACCGCCAGCATTGTTTCACCGTCAATGTATTTTAATGTACGCTTTTTTCGATCTACGGGAGCCGGTTTAGTGGCTGCCGCTGCGGCTGCTTCTGCCAATGAATTCCCTACAACGTGAACGCCATCACGTTGATGACTCAGTGAGTGAGTCACGTGAGTCTTTGGTAGTTCTTTTTTCAAAAGAGCTACTTGTTCCCAGAGCAGTCTCTGCTTTATTGGTGCATCTGTGTCATCTTTGTAACCGTTCTGAATCCATGTCTGCAAATCCTTGTTATATGCTTTGACGCAGTAATATGAATCTGACACTATAAGTGTCGGGAATTCGCGATCCGCATTATCTAGCGCCATTTTCAAAGCTATTATTTCAGTTTGTAGTTCTGAATTAGTTTCTACTGAGTGTGATTTTGTTAATAGAGGTCTTAGTTTACCTCCGCGCCACACTTCTTTTGTAATCTCACATGTGGGGTTGTATGCTTGTTCTCCCCAAACGGAGGGTTGAGCATGTCCGTCTGTATAGATTACACAGGCGTAATGTCGTAGAGGCAGAATGTCGATTGGCAGAAGATACGTCTTTTCATAATTTAGATTTTTTAATTCTTCTAGTTCTTAAAAAATTGTCAACCAGGCTATACTTGATAATTCATATCCTTCGTATAGAATTTTTAGATGGGCAATTCTGGACTTTTTAAAGTTGAATTTGTAACCCTCTGCAGCGAACCCAAGTATTATGGTGTTCACCCTTTTCAAGTGAGTCTCCAAGTCATCATCTGTTAAGTAAATGTCATCGACATAAGATAATGCTTCATCATCATATAGTTGTAGTAATTCTGTTACTCTCGCTGAGAATACCCCCGGGCTGTTCTTGTACCCCTGGGCTAACCGACAGAATTGTTTTTGAGTGCCATTTACTGAGAATGCAGTTAAATATCTGCTCTCTGGTGCTATGTTTTGACAAAAGAATCCATTGGAGATGTCCAAGGTTGTTTTGTATTTTTTGCGCACTATGTTATTCATTAGTGCAGCACTGTGTGAGTTTTGCACTGCAAAGGTTTTGCAACATGTGTTAAGGTGTCGGTAATCCAAAACTAGACGATATGAATTGTCTGGTTTGGAGACCGGAAACAAAGGGTTGTTCATTTGTGAGGTGCAAGTTTCAATCACCCCCTGGTATTCTAGCTGATCTAGTATTTCATTTACCTGTTTTTTAGCTTCTTGCTTAATTGGGTACTGCCTTTGTGCAGTAGGTTGTGATTTTAACTGGATTTTGTGAGGAGGAGAATCCTCATCCCATCCTACATGATTTTTATATAAAGCAGGTGCTAAGGCCACTGCCCACTTTCTAGCAAGTGTGTATTTTTTATGAATCGGTATTTGATTCGAGAAGGCAGGCATAATTACTTCTTCGCCATGCGGGCACTCCCTGACAAACTCTGGTGGCCAGTCTTTTTCAGCTAGAAGGATGTCATAGCCTTTGGATAGATTATCCCAAAATAGTCCCCTTATCTTCCTAGTCTTATCTCCCTCTATACGTAATGTTATCTCGTATATCTTGTGGGGCTTGCTAACTCTGGTGTCTGCAGTTTCCACTTGAAGATATTCATTCGTGTCCACTGTCTCCAGATGATTCATAAGGACTTTGCGAGCTATGCTCACCTCTGCTGCGCTGTCTAGCATTGTCTGAGCCCATTCTCCGTTTTTCAGTTGTGTCCTCAGTATTCTCGGCATTGTTAACTACCTTGATACTGGCTACCTTCTTTTTTGGAAATTGTAATTTCTTTTTTAGCTGAGCAGATTCCTTGTCTTTGGACTTGGCGTGCTCTTCTGATCGTCCTCTTCTTTCCGATTTCTGCGAGGAATTCTGAAAAGATTGAGAGGGACGTGTATCAATGTCTTGATATCTATCAGGTTTTTTAATATTATCCCTATTTCTAAGGTTATATCTATTCCCAGAGGGGTCACTCTGTGGTGACCTCTGTCTTTGGTTTGGAGATTTCTCTCTTCGCCTCGGAGACCTTCCTCTGGACTGGAATTTCTTTTCTTTAGGATTGGATTGTTTATTTCCATCCCAGTTCTTTTTTGGTGAATTATTATTATTAAAAAATATTTTTTCTGGACTTGTAGTCAGTTGCGGTTTTACTGGTATTCCACCTAGACTATCTCTGCCTAGTTCTTCATAGGATTTTTCTATGATTCTGGCAATTTCAGCTGGTTGGTCTGCTATATCTGTCTCTTTTAACCTCTGGCGGATCGCCACGTTTGCTGCTTCACCTTTTATGTTGGCTAATAATATAGCCGAGACCTGCTTGAAGTCTTTTAGTAATTTCATACCAAGAGTTAAAGCAGGTTCTGGACCGTATTCATCTTGAATTTGTTTTAGCACATCTGGTATCACCGAAATGGAAGGAACACCGTGCGTTTTTGTGTAGATGGAAGCAAAGACTGTACCCCAAGTGTCACAGTCCTCTATGTGTGGTGCGATTCCCATTGGGAGACATATAGTCAGAATCCTGTGTTTTTCTAATGGGGTGGTGTCAGGAAACACCGCCTCTATTTGGGTAATTTTCTGTGCCAACCAGAATGGTATCTGTTCCCGTTTAGCTGGAACTTTGCCTAGGCAGGATTGGATGTTCTGTGGTGTAATTTTATTTGTGTTCCCCTGGTGAGGGGTCAGCTGTGGAAGTTTAATCGCTGGCTGAATTGTTGAAGTCCGCATTACATACTGAACTAATTGTCTATGAATTTTTAGTAGTTGTTTTAGCTGTATTAACAGCTCTGCTGCAGGCATTCTTTCGATGTCTGGATGTGGTGTGTATCCGGCTAAGACCGGCCACGTTGCTCCTGGTCTTCCTAAAGGACCGAGCCTTGTAATGTGATTGTTATGTATTAGGGCGCCATCAAATAAGAGCAAATGCTCTTGGAATTTGAGTGGTACTTCCACCTCCTCGAAAGGAGTGTACGTTTCAGGAGGTTCCTCTACTTTGTAATAGTGGAAGTACTTTGTTACAGCATTTGCTGCTGGAAAATGTATCCATGAATAGTATACCTCTGTCTGCCGATATTCGTGTGCCTCGATTACGAATATGACTGTGCCACCTCTAGGTGTCAGTCCATTTTCTATAAGTTTTAAGGTTATAGATCTCCTTTTAATGACCGGAATGAGTATTATATCCGCGTCTGCTGCTTGCATGGTAGCATCAGCATCTGCGAGTTCAGTAGCTAATCTAACTGCCTCTCTTTCTTCATCACTGTCTCCCATTTTACAGACAGGATGGTATTATGTTTGTTTGCAGATCAGGTTTCTTTATGGAAACAGAGATTAGATGCACAATATTTTGGAACTGTTTATCCTTCAACGTTGACTAGACCAAGAACCATACATAGGAGTTCCCTCCTGCGAGGTTTTGGAGGATATAACCTTTCACCCACTCCAGACGTCTTTGGAGTATTTGGGAAAAGGGGTCTGAGTGAGAAAGCACGACTGAGTTACTCTAAATGTCTTACGTTAGTTTTATCGCCCTTTCCAAACGCGTTGGGCGCCATGTAGTGTAGCTCCTATTTTCCCAATAGGCTCTGCGCATTGGAATAGTACCTACAGCAGTAAAGGCCTAGGCCAGACGTTAACTAGGTCTACTACTGTCGATACTAGACTTAATTTTTGGGTTTGCCAGCTAAGCTCAGAGTTCGCTAGAAACTTTCTCGAATGTTCAAGGAAGGATTAACTTCCCTGATTAGACAAGAAGGGATTTAGTTTCTGACAACCATAGAACATGACAACTTTGCTCTCCCCTAATCAAGAGTCAATCTCGAGAGTCGTGTGAGCACAAGGCAATTATTTTACTCAGTCAGTACGTGCATTCTTAGTCTCATCAGAATGTAGAGAAAAGGAAGAGACGGGCGTGTTCAATAAAAAGGTGTTATTTATTGATCAGTCTCTTTTCTCATACATGAGAAATGGATCGATATTATTGCAATACTTATAGTTAAGTAAAGTGCATACATTAGAAGCAATAGTATAAAATAATACTGTAAAAACATTGATATGGTTTCTGAGCCATATGATGTTAAAATGATTAAAATATATTTACATACACATATACATTTGACTAAACGTACTCAACTGGTGTTTCTAAATACGCCTACCCCGTGTACCTGACCTAAGTCTAATGCGTGGGCGGGAATAGAAAGTTACAGTTTAAGTTAAGTTTGTTTTTGCCAAGTGAATAACTAAAGAATTCTCTGTGAGGGGTTATTCAGTTCTGTACCTGGAATTTAGGATGAATGAGGAATGGTATCTCTTTCCCTGCTCTCGATATTCCAGGCTGCCTGCGAGGGCTGCCCGAAAGCGCCGGTGCTGGGTCTCTCGGCTTGAGATAGCAGCGCGTCTCTCAGCGCGTCAGGAAGGCGGGGCTGCTGCCAGCGGGGTCTGCTTCTGCTCTCGGCTTCGGCAAGTATGGCTGCTCCGTCTTGTCACCACGCGTGTGTTTGCATAGGGCAAGGTCGGCAATATTTATACCTTAAAGGTGCCGAGATTGACGTAAGGATGGACATAGGTACGTCAATAAAGATGTCATACGACTTGCTCGTTAGCACATTCTTTACTAAAGTTCTCTGTGAAATCAAAACAATGGCCGCACGGATTGTCCAGGTTGTCATAGGTTTGATTTGTTATGAGAACGTCGTATGCCTTATCAGGGGCTGGAGGAATGTCGCTTGTCTAATTAGATCTCAAGCGTTATGACCTAATCAGATAACACGTTCCTGTGCCGTAGTGTGACTGCGTCAGATAACGGTATCTGCATCATGGGGGTTTTCTTGCCTCATGGGCTGACTGTTAGTTAACTTGATAGTTAGTTTAACCAGAATAGGGTCAGGAATAGGGGGATCGATTCAGAACCTATAGAAATACACGACACAAGGTGTCACCTTTTATCTAGATGAAAGGAAGAGTACCAGGTTCAAAGTTTAACTGCATTTGGATGCAGAAGGAAATGCACTCTTAAGAAACATTGGGACAGTTTGAATGAGATGAGGAACGCTGCTTAAAACAAGTACGTGTAGAGTGCATCTAGAGAGCTAATGGTGAAAGAAGGTGACATGGTTCGGGTCAGAAAGGTTGGTTTTGGTAAAGGAGGTAGTCATTTTTCTAGCCCCAAGAGGTCACTAAGAGTGAGAACGCATACTGTGACCTTAGACAATGGCAGGTGTTGGAACAAGGAGAAAATATCTGTGGTACGGGGTGTTGGAATACAGGATCTTCCTGTTATGAAAGAATCACAGGAAGAATGTACCAAGCCTGCTAAGTTACAGGATTAGAAGTTATAATGAATCTGTGAAAACATATGTGAAACTGTAACAGTTATTGATTTTACAACCTTGCATTTATTTACATGAAGAATGTTTTTGTTTGTAATCTTATTGTTGAATTTGTAACCTTTGGCGGGTTGTTATATTTTGCATAAGCTATGTTCATTTCTCATATGTGAGGTTGTGTAAGGGTGAAGATATGTTGGGTTCTCATTTGGAATACCCAGGGCATCACAATGTGAGTGGCGTGTAATGATATGAAATGCTGGCAGTTGGCTGTAATCTGTATTCCCTGCCGGCCATGTACGAAGGAGCACAAATAATTAAGTAAAACATACCCAGGTTTGGTGCTTCCTTTCAGAAAGTACTGGTAAAAGGTAAGAGGTTAAAAGGGATACATGTGTTTCAGGAAATTCCAAGTAGGCTTAATGAAATTGATCTGACTGCTAGATCTTATGCCAGTCTAGTTTTGCCTGGTATTATCAAACATTTGCTAGTGTTTACGTCTCCAGTCTTATGACAGGACAGTTCCCAAGTTTCCATGCCCCAACCCAACCCAACCGTTGGGTGATCTTTAAATCAATTTAACACTGCAGCTTTAAAATTAAGAACCTTTCCGATAAAAATGTAAGTTTCATTCAGATTTACAAAGGAAAAGCTGTTTGGGTAACTATTTCATACACAAAGCCAAAGTGGGTAAGTTGAAAAATGAAGCTCACTAACCAGGTAAAATATCTATTTTTTTTTATTTAAGTGGTAACCAATTAGAAATGTTGTAGTTCAAATAAATATCCATTGAAATAATAACATGCACTGTTCAACAATACAATCACTGTAAAATACAAGTTGGCTTTAGCATCTGTTGCAGAAATCACTTATTGAAAGTAGCGCCTTTTTTGTGCAACAATGCCTTGCATACTTTCAGTTGGAAAACATATACAGGAGGCCATTTTCGCTATTCCAGTAAAAAAACAACAGCTTTATCCATAGAATAGAGGAAGTACCATACTGGAATGCAAATATGGTGTAAAAAAGTAAATATACCATCACTGAGAATATTGTGCTCTTTAAACGACATAGTAACGGACAGATCCTACTTTTAAGTGTTAATCGGATTTTGTGCATAAGCACATTTAGCTCCGATGCAGTGTGAAGGAAAAACTAACTCAAGTAACATTTGTTTCTGACCATGGCTCAGCTAGATCAAAAGCTCTGTGTAAACAGAATTGTTAAATAACAATAGCTCATGAAGCAGTGTAATGAAAGTGAATCTTTACTCCAATGCAGTTTAAGAGAGAAAATATTAAGAGCACAGCGGTTTTTCAGAGTAATTTATGCATTCAGACTTTGATCTTGTCCATCTGTTAGTATTAGATCGTCATTAAAGGTTGAAAAAACAGACAACAGATACAAGGAAATAAAAGAAAGGAGGGCAAAGAAAAAAAAAGGTTCAGCATACATCATCTGGGCATTTTGACTACGCAGACAACCAGTTTGTGTTATGTAGACCAGTGTGGTTATCAAAGATAAAAAGTTATACATTATGTTATGCATGGCTCTCATAGAGACCCATTAGCATGAATAACTGGATTCCGAATCCATTAATTCACTGCCATGGCATAGCTGCGGTGGGTAACAAAGCTTTTTACCCACTGTTATTTTCTAAAGGAATTCCGGGCTGCTCTACCTGGGCTCTCTGACAGCCTGTTAGAGCGCAGATGGAAAGCAGAGAGCACAGTTTCTGAAGGAGAGGGCACAAAGAGGTGGAGGTGCGTCGCAGGATGTCAGATATATATAGTTTTTTATTTGGACGGGAAGAGAGGCCATGTTATGTATGATACATATATTACACCTCTGTGCCTGCGTAGCGGTTGAAAGCAGAAGCAGATAATTTTGGGGTCAGACATAAAATTATAGAGGAGTAAAAAGTGAATTATGGGGATGTTGATCATCAAAGGGTTCTGGGTGACATCAAAGAAAACTTAACCTTTGCTTTCATTGTCTATCTGATGTCACTTAGAACCCCTCTCTGTTTAATATCCCCATAATTCATTGTTACCCATCGATAATGCTATGTTACTTTACTGCATATTGGATGGTTGCATAATCCTCTGGCTGATTGCAAGCAACCTAGAAGATCAGATGACCTGGTCTAATTTTACCGAAAAGGGAAAGGCAATGTGCAATATTTACATCATAGAATGACAGTGACCTGTTTAGCCACATTAAGGGCTACATATACATGAGAAAGCATAGTATTACATCAACACAGTAAATCAATTGCTGTTGTCTATATGTGACGGTAACCCTGGCACAGGTGCAAACAAATGAGACCGGCGACGTTACGACCCCAATAGTGTATGAAGGGAAGTTAGATCCTTAGAGTAGGGTCTTCATCAGGACTTAAGGGGGCACCTAAGGATGGTTCAAAATATATTGGCCATCATATTATTCCAGTTGATGGAAATTATGAATTCATCAAATTAATCCAAAAAAGGCAGTGTATGTTAACCTTTGTTCCACCTAGAAAGATTCTTGGTGGATCCATTCGAAATGGTGGGCCTGTAGGCTCCTATATCGACGTCGACCACGAGTCGGGTAATACCTCCCATCCGCAGGCCACGACTGTGGACATTTATTGCTCTTTATCCACATTCACTATATACCAATGATACGTCATCCTTTATGCTGACACCCGCCACGTCGGGTGGTTGATGTCAGCATCCAGCGGCGGATCGCTTTACGTACTGTTTCATCGCGTGCACCCTGACCGCCCGGCTGTCTGTTATTTATCGGACAACGAAGCAGCTCCCCACGCCAGAGATCCGGTGACTTCGATCAAGCGCGGAGGTATGCTCCCATTTAGCCCCTGAAATATCTTTGAATGTTTCTGTTTTAAGTTTTGAGGAGCCCCTAAAGACCCACTACCTCTTTCTAGAATAGATCATTTTGAAATTAATTCCTTTTTGAAGCATTCAATCAATTGAGAATTAGTATCGAATCCACTGACAAGACCACATACCGAGCAAGTGTGCTAACGCGTATTAGGCCCCTTTGGATCCGATACATTTCACGCCCAAGGACATAAGTTCCTGATATATTTTCAACCTTTGATTTAACTCAGGCACGTCTAAAGCTGCAACCCTTGTGCAAACGCTCGCCTCCTCGACATAGGAGCCTACAGACCCACCATTTTGAGTGGATCCGCCAAGAATATACTCCTCACGTCCTGAAGACCCCCTACTCTAAGGATCTAACCTCTTCATACACTATTGGGGTTGTAACGTCAATGGTCTAATTTGTTTGCACCTGTACCAGGGTTACCATCACGTATAGACAACAGCAATTGATTTAATGTGTCGATGTAATACTATGCTTTCTCATGTATATGTAGCCCTTAATGTGGCTGGACAGGTCACTATCATTCTATGATGTAAATATTGCACATTTGCTTTCCCTTTCTTACAACCTTCACCTGAGCACATCCTCAAGCACTCATTTCCTTTCTCTTTGGAGCACCTGAGAATACATATGCAGATACTTGGCAAATCAAAATGTGGATGTGAATAAATTTAAGTATAATTAAATTGGATAATTGAATTACTTAAGGTGATGTTGTTTCTAACGATTAATATATCTCATCTGTGACCACTTCGTTTTGTACTACTTGTTGCAGCACCAGATGGCAGTGGTGTTGTCCAAGAGCACCTGTGCCAGATTCTGTGAAGAAAGGCAGGAAGGCTTTCAAAGCAAAACCGATGGCTCTCAGCTCTAGAGGTCGATATGGACTCTCACTCTACAAAATAATAGATGCCTCTGATTTCCACCTCTCCCAGAAGGCCTTCCCGACCAAGAAGCGATGCATCGATCACCACTGTGAGCTCTGAGTGGGGTAAGGGGAGGGTTCTGCCGCTGACCGAATCATAATCCCGCAGCCAACACTGCAGATCTTTAGTAGTCTCCTCAGAAATATGGACCATATCGGAAAGATCCCTTTTGTGCTGTGCCCACATAATCATCAGATCCCACTGAAGAGCCCGCACATGCCACCTTGGCACGCTTCACCAGCAGGATGAAGGAGGCCATCAGTCCCAGCAACCTTAGAGCGATTCTGAGACCAAGGACAGAGGTTGAAACATCAGGATCATTGCTTCACCTGGGGATAGGTGTGTAACTGCAGTTTCTATAATGGCTCTGACGAAGGGGAACTTCTGCAAATTAGTCAGGTTGACTGACATATTAATAGTGAACCTCAAGGAAGTCAAGAGGTTCACGGTAGTCTGCAGGTGGGTGACAACAGCCTGGGGCGAACTTTCTTCAACAGCCAGTCATCGAGATAGGGGTAGACTGAAATCCTTGACCTCTGAAGATTACTGCTACCATCACCACCACTTTCATGTACACCAACTGGGCACCGGCAAAACCAAACGGGTACACAGCAAACTGAAAAAGCTTGTGACCGAACATGAACTGCAGGTAACACCTGTAGGCCTGCTGGATAGGGATGTGGAAATAAGCGCCCTGCAGCACTACCATCCAGTCTCCAGGATCTAGTGCAGACGAGACCCGGGCCAGGGTAAGCATCATGAACTTGGCTTTCCACACAAAGGCATTGAGAGGGTGAGGTCTAAAATGGGACGGAAATCCCCTACATCTTTTTGGCAGTCAGAAGTAGCGGGATTAACAGCTGAGACCACCTTTTGGTGCGAGTACCCTCTCTATGAGCACCCTTTGGTCAAAAGAGTCTGCACTTCCTTCTGCAAGCAAACGGTGATCCTCAGTCAGCCAGTCTGAAGGAGGAAGATGCAGTAGGATCTCGAGAAATGGTAATGCGTAACCCTGCTGAACAATTTACAGGACCCACCTGTTCAAAGTTATTACCTGCTACCCTGGCAGAAAGTGTCAGATCCTGCCTCTTCCAGGATGGCTGTGTGCTGTGAAGGCAGAAGACTGGGCTGCTCGCTGTCCCTGTTGCCATCTCCTGTGGCTGCTGCAGCCATGGCCACGAAAAGGCTGGAGTGATTGTTGAAACTGGTAGGGCTGTTGGTAATATCAAAGGCCCCCACCATAGCCATGGAGAGAGATAAAGTGCTGGTGAGGCTAGTGTGGAGGAGCAGAAATGCTCGGGGAGCGCGCTGTCGCCCCGATATCCTTAAAGCACTCCTTGGCCGAATTTGCTTCATCCTCAAAAAGTCAGGAGCCGTTAAACGTCATGTAAATAAAGCAGGCCTGAATGTCTGCCTAAAAGCCAATGGACCACATTCAGGCGTGCCTGTGAATCACCAAACTGTTGTCTATAGCCCTGCTGACAGTCAGTGCTAACCAGCCTACAGTGGTTGGTTAACATCACAACCATCTTGCATGGCCTGAGTTTCAAAAAGCGTGAAAATAGCAGCATAGGGGGCATCTGGTATTGGCTGAGCAAAGGGCCAAACATGTAGACTAAAACACCCACTTGACAGAAGTCTCTATCCTCTGTCAGGAAGAATAATGGGAAACAGATTTGGGTGTATTCTACTGGCCGAAGCCTGCATCGCAAGGTTCTCAGGAGTGAGGTGCTGGGTGAGGAAAGGTGGGTCACCTGAAGCAGGGCAATGGTGTATGCAAATGCACAGGTGGGCTTGAGCTGGGTTTGGCTCAGGTCCCTAAGAATATATCAGTATGAGCCTCATTGAATGTGTGTGTAAGGGATGAGAGCTCGAGTGGTAAGGCTGTAACACCTCTGTCGGGACATTGTTTTTAACTTCCTGAGTAGGGAACTGAAGGTTAAGAAACTACGATGCCCTTTGCATAACTCTAGCAAAGAAGACTCTATCTTCAATGGAAGCCCCAGGTGAGGAGACTAGCCCAGTGTCTAGGGAAGTATCCAGACCTCTGGCATCTTCCAGATCCTTATACCAGTTGATTTAGGTAAGACTGGGCAATCTCATCCCCAGCATCACAGACCCCATTATCAGAGTCTGTACCGAATAACTTGTGAAGAACATGAACCTTTCCAGTGGGCAGAGGCAAAGTGTCAGAATCAGAAGTATGGTAAAGAGGTTGCGAAACAGATAAAGGAGCGTGCTGGCTACGTCAAGGTTGGGGCAGTGCCAAACAGCACTATGGGCTGGCCATCATCATGCAGAGTTGATGGCACTGTTGGATCGAGATGCCAGGGAAGGAATGGTACCAAAGTGGGTCTGGAGCTCTGAGCAGATCCAGAGGGCCCAACTGGACCTGAGGGCAGACTTGCTGGTAGAATCCCAGTTAGGAGACCTCTCAGCTCTTTGGGGCTCGCAAGCATGCCAGAGGGCCCCAACAACGTGCCAAAGAACTGCAGCATGCTCTGAAAAAGTCATTGATTTGCTGCAGTGTTGCCAACGGCCCCGGGAATTCAAGTTGCTGTAGAATAAGGATTGGTATTGACTCCAAAGTAGAGTGTCTTCGGGTGCGCGACCTGGAGGCACAATGATGTCCTCGCGCATTCCCGGGAGATCAAGAGTGGTCGGACAGGGCCCAATCTTACTTAGACTTCTTGAGCTTCTTTTTGGCTTTGCCCAGGGACTTACATCCTGAAGACAGCTTTTCGCAGGACCGACATTGGAGCGTAACAGAACCTACCTTTAGATTGTGACTGATCCTGGTGCAGGATCTTGCGGTGCCTCGCCACAAAGAGTTCCTCGTCTCAAATGGCCTTGAGGTGCACCAAGTCACAGTCAGTGCAGGCCTTGAAATCATGGTCTGAGCCCAGGCACCACAGAACCCATTGTGGGTCAGTCACAGACATTCCCCACAGGGTTAAACCCTGTAGTCTTGTAAGAAGACACATTTCCCTTGCACACAGTATTTTATCAGAATTGTTTTGGTAGAAGTATCTCAATGAGACGAGGAGTAGCTCTAGATCTGGGTCAAGAAAGAAAAGGACAGATGTCAGCTCACATGGCTGGAGCCTAGTTAGGCTCATGCATGTCACATCTGGCATGGAACTAAACTGATGCGGAGTTACAGGTGCGCAGGAGTACTGCTCAAGATTTTCTGGATCTAGTCTGATGCCGAGAGTATTCAAAAGGTAAGGAATCTGCCGTTAGAAATTTCCATCAGAAATTATCCAAATGTTACTACTATATTTTTCATTGCATGCTTTACGAAAGAAATGACAATGAGATGGTCTACAATAATACCTTCAACTAGTTACAAAATTTGGCCACTGCAAACTTTGTGGGACTACACATTGGGAATGTAAAAGCATCCTTTAGTTTAAAGTTACACTTCTATTCTCATTTTCCTACTACTTGGAAGTTTGACAAAATCAGAGTTTTATACATATTTAGATCAACATTGTAACCTTTTTCATGTAAGAATTGGACTCAATGTCGTTTTCTGGACACGATAATCAGATGAAAGGCCTATTTCAGAGGAACATATGGCACAGCACAAAAAACCGCATCACCTTGAGCTTCAGGTCAAATACCAGTGATGGGGAAGAGCTGAAAAGGTACTAACAAAAATGAAACATGCCACCCCATTACCACTATACTGAGAACCAAATAGCCTGAAATATTGTTTTCTTTCTGAAGAGAGCATAATTAGAAGCTACATGTTTTCAGCAAACTATTAAGAGTAAGATAGAACAATGTCTTAAAAACTTGCAACTGGGATCGGTATATGAGAGAACTTTCCAAGTGCAAATCCTGGCATAATTGACTCAATCTTTCATTGCTTTTATTTCTTACAAGGATACTTATTATTATGTTTAGTAATTGTAATTTATAGTATAACAAAATGGCAAAAATGTGGTTGCTTAATAAGATACATTATTAGGAAACATTGGATGACATAGTGCTTTATGTAATCATACGAGGGTCCATAAAAATACAATGTAAGCTCTCATCTTTGGAAAATATCTGTATTGAAAAGACGAGCAGGAGTTTAACTAAAGTGCATTGCTGGTCAGAATTTTCAGCAAACATCCATTTAATTCCTGATCTCTTGTTTGGACTCAGTTTTGTAGTGTAGAAGACACCAAACCAGGACTTTCTTCAGTAGTAGCAGTCATTGGTATATCTAAAGAGTAAAAAAGAACCAGAATCATCAGAAAGTTTTAAAGAGGTATACATCTTGGTTAAGGAACCTGTGAAACTGCTGACTGATGCCTGAAGACAGTTCTTGAAAAGAAGGGTACAATAATGTCCAGTTATCATAGTTCGCCATACATCAAATAGGCTTAAAGACAATTCCAAAGAGTTTTGTACTGCACAAAAACAGTATTTTAGATGATCAGATGGAACAGATGAGGAGGAAAATGAACCCCCGTTTGCATTTGGCATAGTTATAGGGCCAACAGAACAGGTCATTAGGGACTTGGCAACTCCTATCAAAAGCAGCATATGCATGTGTTCCAAATCTGTAAAAGGTAGGTGTTTCAAAGTGAGGTTCATTCATGAGATAAAAAGGCAACTAAACTAAAGACTTTAACTTAAACCCTGCAATTGGAAAGACTGTTACAGAACATGTTTAAAGAAATTCCGCCGTACAATAAAAATGGCATACTTCTGCTTAATGCATGGAATGTTTTCCATGAAAGTCTAAGTGCGTGTTTTATTAGTCAATTCACAGCGGAACTTCAAGGTGCGTCCATGGCTCACCTTAAGCATTAGAGTCCCTGGTTTGTATTTTTACATTTAAAACCGGACACATGAGGAACATGGTTTCTGTATCTTCCTTGGAGGTTTACAAGTTGCATCTGTCGGAGTTTTAAATTAATAGAAAAGGGTATTAGTCAAGGTCAGAATAAGGCGAGAAGAATTCAGTATTCAGAAGAAGTCCTGGAAAACTGTGGCAGAACAGGATCAGAATAAAACTTCATTTTGAAGACCTTAGCAGAATCATGAACACCATCACAGTTCCCCTTCTTCTGTTTAACAGTCCAGCTGATAATCCATGACGTGCAGAAGGGCATAATCCTCAGAGTTAAGACATTGCAAGCTACCTGGGCAAGGTCAAACAGTCTTTAGGGTTTATATTCCTAAAATGAAAAACCATGGTTGCTTAGATGTTATATTTATTAATTTAAAAGTTTCTGAAGAGCACCAAAGCTTCCCTAGGACACTTTGGGGGGTAAAGAAAGGAGTTCTGCATGAAGTAAGGAGGGCATGCAACTGGTTTTGCTGGACTCCATCTACCAATTGAATTCGTGGTAGCAGAGAAAATTGACAGGCTAATCTTGCAAGCCCTCCAATTGTGGGTCCCAATGGAGAAAAAACGTTTGTATTAAGGAAGACAAGTTCACTAAGGCCAAGCACTGGCATGTGAGAGCAGGCCTTAAGTTTCCTAAATGACTGAGCGACAACAAAGCTTCTAGAGCATTTGCATCTTACATAGAGACATGCCTCTGATTGAATAAGCCAATGTTGTGTGTGTATAGATGGGGGGAGGCAGGGGCTGAAGAGTACTTAACAATAAAGATGTGTACTGCTTCTCTGCATTGGTACAACTGAACTACAACCTCCATTTTTGTGATGCATGCCCAGCAGGGCCGGACTGGCCGTATCTGGCAACTGGCTTTTCCCCAGGAGGCTGTAAGGGTGGAGACCGGTTTTGTTATTGGAGACCGGTTTTGTTATTGGAGACCGGTTTCACATCAGTGCTGCAATACTAGCTCCCAGTAACAAAAACAGCAAACAAGCATTTCCAGCAACCTTCCCCAAGGTCTGGTTCCAAAAAAACTGCCAAGGCTGCTCTGGGTCCGTTGCCCCCTGATGCAGAGGTTAAGAAGAATTTTCAGTTTCCATCAAAAAGAACAAATAGGATGGGAAAAAAAATATTTTGAGGCAAAATAGACCAGGCAGAAGATGTTAATGCTGGAGAACCATGATTTTTGGCAAGTGACACTTTACCACATGGCAAACAAACTATCTCGCCATGGAATATCAAATAGAATGAAAAGAACTACAAAATTAGTTTTCAACCATAAAGAATAATACAATCACTTGAAACTGAATGGTTCAATCTTCTTAAGTCCCCGAGACCGCTGAGCTTAACAGTATTATTTTAAGGGTCATGGTCTCACATGGAAATGAGGAACTATAAAGCAGCACAAAGATAATCTGAGTCCTGCCAGACATTATCTTGGTGAAATCACATTTTGCTTATCAGAAACTGGACACTGTCCTCTGAGAGGTACAGATAAACGTGACTATTGATTACAGCTCACAGACACTACAATGTCCATTAGGAAAATTAAGTTTTCTCCTTTTAAAGAAGAATTTATAAAACATGACTGGACTAATCAGATTCAGATAATATATGTTTTTTATCTTGACCAATACTGTTTCAGTCAATTATTCAGGAATACTGATCTTCTTAGGTGAGTGGCTACCTGCTATAAATGCATTTTTGTAAAAACCTAAGTAGTAGGCTAGAGTTTTAAAAAAACTGCTCTGGTGTTGATGACCACAAGAAAACTTAACTATCTGAAGCAAAGCACTTCACACTGCAGCAAAGAAGTAGTCATGAAACCATCTCAATATTTTCTGCCTTGACAAATTTCCTAAGCATCCTTAGACCAGAAATTGTGCACACGTCTTTGGCAACCTTCGCCAGGATGAGGGGCTCCTACCTCAATCATATGCTTCCCCTTCTATTAAAAGAAAGTTAAATATCTGCCTAAGTATATTTAAAATGCAGGTGTTAAGTTGGAAATCCTCTGCATGAAGGTAATGTTGCCCAGGGAGGAGATTGGCGGGGACTGAGGAAATGGGTGACAATGAGGGTAAAGACAGTAGGAGTCTTATGCGAAGATGGACTCGTGCTACCATTTACATATTCCTGAGAGCAGTATGATATACCTTAGGGACATGTCATTCTACACAGAGCGCTTACATCAGCAATCCGTAAGCATTGTAAGATGGGAATGACAGAGCCACCACACTTGGAGGAATGCCAGTATATAGTTGCCTCCTCAGGCACTTATAAGGAAGTCACGTGCCTATAGATGAATATGAGGAGATGTGATGCTACCTCTCCACACGAGAAGAAAATCTGGGATGACCTTGTAACCTGTATCCCTAAAGTATCTAGAAATTAGCTCATTAACATTTAAGTGCTGCACAGCGCGTACCTGACACCAGGGAGGATAAAAAGACATTTTGCAATGGCTGATGCAAAATGCCCCTGTTGTGAGTCCATCCACATGTTTTGGAGCTGTCCAGAATTGACAATTTACTGCAAAGCCGCAACAAACACTTTAGCTAAAGTAATGAAAGAGAAGTCCACTGTACACTTGCTTACTGTTTACACTGGACACACTGCTAAGACTAAGGTAATGAGTAAATTTCAGGACATGGCACTACTTTTAGCAAAAAGAGACATAACCAGAAATTGGAAAGCACCGAGGGGGCCTAGAATAGAGGTGTGGAAGAAATATCTTAAGAGGTGGGCAGACTGAGTTAGCAGTACAGATACGAGAAGCCAAGAGGGGTTGAGGTTCCATGGAAGCAGCCAGGGCATGGGAAGTGCTAGTAGAATAACTGAAGCACCCTGATCTCCCCTCCCACGAGGAAGAACTAGACACCCCCTGAATGCACCCACAGGAACCGGGAATCTTGATTTAACACGCTTTAGAAAGCTTAGGGGATTATTGACTATCAGAACTAAACCTCTGGGTCAAAGGGTTCCAGGTCATTGAGACCCGTAGGGGTGAGTAGTTTGTTGTTTACAAATACCAGATGTGGATTTAGATTTACAGGCTAACATGTAAATGCATATACCCCATTACTTCACATTGAATTTTACTGGAATGTTGCCCGAATGTTTATTCAAGTCCCAAATTTAGAGAAGCCATGGCACACCTGGGGTGGGACAGGGGGGTAGAGTTTGTGGTTTATGTTGATTGTCAGTGGGAACGTTGGTGAGGCCAGGGTCCTTGCATCCCACCTTGATGTGAGATACAAAATTACATTTAATATGTCCATTACCGGAAGAGAGGAGTGCTAAGGGTAGCCCCAGATTAAATACAATCGAGAGGTTTGAAACGCTGTTGTAACTGCATCATGCGGCTTGTTTTAATTACAAAATGCAATACACTTTGTTTAAAAATAGAAATGAAGGTAATGTTGCCCAGGTCTGGACAATCATGAGCATAAAGATGTTTGTTGCTTTAATTTTACAGCTGGAACACATCTTCCATCATCTTTCCCTCTAATGTGGGTGCCTTTCTATTTGTTCTCAGGTTCTGCCTAGCAGGAAGTATGTGATGTCCAAGAGTAGTTTTAAATTACTGCTGAGGTCATCCATTCATTATTTAGGTTACAACCTAAATAAACGTTCACTCTGCAAAATAAGGCTCACCCTAACAGACTTCAAAGTGTCTGTCTCCTCATACAATATTCTAATTCTTCATTTGCTAGTTTACCAAACAGCACACTGTCTTAAAAAGAGAACTGTGGACCAAATTATTATAAAAATGCCAAACCTATAGTTGGGTGAATGAAGCCAGGAATGTCTCCTAAGCGTTACCTTTCCTGAAATTTGGCAATATATAAAATAAGAGAATTCAATAACTGCCCTCAATCTTTGGCATCATAATTAAGACATCAAATTTCGATAACAATTCAATGCACTCTTCCTCATTAATACTGTTGTCAAACATTTTCAGCATTTGGAATAATATCAATGAAACTCTTTGACCCACCTGATCTCATTTTATGCATTCCTTCTTTGGAAAGGGATCCAGTAAGTAATACTGATTTCAAAGGCTTACTTGCACGATTTGTCGATCAGGTCTGACCACAGAAAGAGTCTGTCTCCTGTCTGGGTACCATTAAACCATGAGACTTTAAAACTCCAGCAGGCACGTATCCAAGGGCAAAGGATTGGGTGTACTTTTGGATTTTGTTGGTAAGGACAACTATTCACAGTAATGGTCAGTCTCTGCAGTTTGTCCTGCATAAGCAAGTAATAGTGCCTTCTGGAGATTACTGCATTGTTTTGGATAGATTGTAGGTACAATTTGAAAGTTGAAATGTTGCCGGAGGCCAAGAATGATAACATTTAAAATAACTTTAGATAAACTAAGATGAAGATTAACACAGCGACTACATGGCATCAAAAATGAATAAAGTAACAGTGCATGAAAGACCGGCTCTCCTAACAAATAGGTATATCTCAGTCAAGAGCCACAGAATGGGTGAAAAGAGATCTTTGATGAAAGGATAACTGATGTAACTAGTGTTTTCCAGGCACAGTGAACTGTGTGTGCAGTGCTGTGTGAGGATTCAACCAGTTACTAAGGGGACAGTTCCTGGATAAGCAAGATTGTAGTACACACACACGTACGTACACACACACACCAAAACAAAACCCTTTCAGGCATAGAGTGACGCATAAATTATGCAAAAAAGGACAGAACTCTGGGTAGTTCTCAAGTTTAGGTGGAAAGCAGCTCCTGTTAGAGAACTCTCAACTCCAGCGACACTCTAGATCTGCTCACCTCAAATGTCTGCTTTTCTATCAAAGTCTTTAAGCATAGGATTAGCACAGTGCCATCCACACCGAGATAGAAAAGGACAAAGTGTTTTGCCATTTCTACAGCAAAGTCTTTAAGCATAGGACTAGCACAGTGCTGTCCTTGCCGGGCTGTAAAATGACAAAAGCCATTTATCACTCCAGGCACAGAATTACAGCTTTGAATTGGTAAAATACCAACTCAAGCCAAGCTGAAATGAGTAAAAGCAACCCCTGACACAGTGTTTTGCTCTAATTAGAGCTCTTCAGAGAGGTATAGCTTTGTCCAGACACAAGGGAGCTTTGTTAGAAAAACAGACATTTGAGGTGAGCAGATCTAGAGTGTCACTGGTGTTGAGAGTGCTCTAACAGGAGCCCTGGAGTCCTTAAAGCGCCCCAGCGCGCTATCTGCCTTGTCGCCAAAAAGGCGACGGCCATCAAAGGGCATATCCATGAGAGTGCTCTGGACATCCCCTGAAAAGTTTATGGACCTCAGCCAGGAGTGACGACGAATCGCCACTGTTGTTGCAATCGCTCTGCCCAGCGAGTCTGTGGTGTCAAGTCCACAGTGAATGGAATACCGCACTGCATCCTGTCCCTCAGCAAGAGCTTGGGCGAGCCGTATCCTGGCCTCCTCCGGACACTAGGGCAGCACGTCCGCCACCGTATCCCACAGAGAGTGGGTGTAACGGTCTAAAAGGCATACAGTATTAATGGACCGCAACCCTAGGCTTGTGGAGGAAAACAGTTTCTTGCCAAACTGTTCTAGCCTTTAGGATTCCTGGTCCGGGGGTGCAGTCAGGAAGGCGATCTGGGACGTGGAGGCCTGGATAACCAGACTCTCAGGAGTGGGGTGGATGGACAGAAAGCCGGGGTCGCCCGGAGCAGGGCGGTGGCACCGGGCCACGTTCCAATCCACAGGAGGGACTGTGGTGGGCTTGAACCAAGTGCCCAAAAGAACGTCAGTGAGGGCCTCATTAAACTGCAGCAGAGGCTCTGAAGAGCTTACTGGTGGTTGAAGCACCTCGGTGAGGAGGTTAGTCTTCACAGCCGTTGCAGAGAACTCAAGGCCCAAGGCCTTGGCCGCCTTGCGCAGCACAACAGCATAAGTAGCTCCCTCCTCCATAGGTACAGAAGGAGGAGAGAGAAAACCAGTGTCAGGCGAAGTGTCAAGACCACTGGCCTCCCCTAGCTCATCTGCCCAGTACTGACTTAACTGGCACTACTGTGCCAGAGGGTCCTCTGACCCCTCCCAGTCCTCCCCTTCATCCGTGTCCTGATAAACAGGCAGAAATGACCGAGCCGGGCGTAGGTGAACAACTCACGAGTCGGAGACGGCACCGATCAGCGCCGATCCGATGCCGATCCCGGGCTGAAACAGAGGCCGGCGTCGCCCGAGGGCGGCCCCGGAGGTGGCTCGGATGGGGTCAAAACCGGCGGAGGAGTCGTGGGGTCAACGCCGGCGTATGAGTCGTAGGGTCAAGCGGCATTGACTGGGATCCAGGCCTGGATCCCACCGGGTCCTGCGGTGCCGGGACAAAGTCGCCAGCAGCCCCAGGGCTGAAGCCGCCGGCAACACAGGGCTAGGACCCCCAAGCGGACCCGCGGGGCCCGAAGACGCGCCAGCGGGTCTCGACGGCAGAAAGAGTCCTCATGGCCACGAGGAAGTCTCAAATCTGCTCCGGAGTCGCATTGAGATCAGGGACCGGAGGGTATTAGGCTGCATGCGACTCCGTGGGCTCCGCCAAAGCCGCAGGGGCGGCGCCACCTGAACCCTCGGCCGAGTCGCGCGACCAGCGAGGTGAGGTCGAAGAATGATGGCGTCTCTTCAACTTCTTTTTGCCATTCCTCGACTTACCTGAGTGCGAGGACCTGGAACCCGACGAGCAGTGATGACTGCGGCTCCGCAAACGGTCCCTAGACTTCCCCCTCGACCGGGACCTCGAGCTGCGCGGAGCAAACTGCCGGAGCTTGAGTAGCTTACGGGGACGCTCCCGCCTAGCCTTGTCATCGTGGTCGGCCCCCAAACAGTAGAGACACCGGAGGTGGGGGTCGGTAACCCACATCAGCCGGTGAGAAGCGCACACAGCTTGAACCCGGGCATCCCTACCGGCACCAGGAGTCGAGTCGAGTCGACTCGAAAAAATAGACAAAAAAGTCCAAAAAGTTAGCCCAAAAATTACTACGGGTACGCTCTTCCCGGATCTGCGCTTGCTGGCGCGGAAAAAAGAAGAACTGATGTCAGTGCGCGAGGGCGGCGTCTAAGTACTCGAGCGACGTCATCCCAGCGATCACGACGACGGACGCGGAGCCGCAAACTACGCCTATCGACGCGCAGGGGTACTGCTGATGAAAACTTTCCGGATCCAGTCTGATGCCTGGGGGTTATTCTAAGGTAAGGAATCTAACAAACATGTTTCGTTCAGATACGCTAAATACAAGCTGTGCAGTACCATCATTCGCTGTATTTCTAGTGTGGTAATTGGTTGTAATAGTGCGCATAGAGAGAGAAATGTACCAATTTACTTACGCTCAAAAGTGTTTAAAATATATTTTAAAAGGGTCTGAATAACATTTGCTATCACAGCAAGGGTTCAGAATTCACTGTTGTCTGTATTTACAGTGGTATGATTAGAAGAGGAGAGGCCAAGATAACCCACCGATATGAATTTCAGCATTAAGCCAGAGATAATTTGTACACCATTTCAAAGGGAAACTGCATTAACAACCCGGACACCACACGTGCCATTATAAAGAAAGCACAACAACACTTGCCTTAACCATGCATGTGCCTGTACCTCGCATATGTGTGGTAAAGGAATTAGTGGTCTAGCATTGCAGACCTGCAGTCGGCGGTTGGAATTTTAGTTATGTTTCAGGGTGGAGGAAGGGGGGCAGTTTCTAGGGCTGTGGGCAGTTTTAAGGCTCAGGGCGGGAGGCTGGGGTAGTTCTGGGGGGAGCGTGTTTTAGGGCTCAGGTTAGGTTTAGGGGCAATTTTAAGGGCAGGGTGTCTGTTTCGGGGGCTGGGGTCAGGGTAGTTTTTTGGGCTGGGTTTTAGAGCTCAGGGTAGAAGGTAAGAGTAGTTATTAGGGCTGTGGTGGGTAAATTGCAGGGACGGGTGGGTTTTAGGGCTCAGAGCGGGGGGGGGGGGCTGGGTTGTGTTCTATACCACACAAATGCTATTACCAATCATGCCAAAATTTGTTGTAAAGGCATGCGTGGTAAAGACGCAATTGTTGTTAAAACTGCATGGTTAAGGCAAGCGTGGTTTAGGCATGAGTGGTTGTGTCATACAACCCATTTCAAAGGAAGGCGGCCACAGGATGGTTAGAGACATCTCTTAAAATATGTCAGTAAAGTAATTTAAAAGATTTAAGCATGGTTTTAGACTAGATCTGAAAGATCCGCTGGGATACTGTTAGATGTGCCACAGCAGCAAGGTAAAGCACCACACACCTCTTTAGATAAGGAGTGAATGAGGTTGAACCTGTGAGAGATATTCATAACAAGATATACATGCCTCAAATCTGTGTCCATTTGTCGCCTAAAAGTTCTACATATGTGCCAATACTGTGTGGCAACTTCAGGTGCTACTAAATGGGAAAACTAGATTGCCCAGACATGTAGCCATTGTGACCTCTTAATGGGGGAGTCAGGGCAGCAAAATGTTACTTTGTCTACAGCAAGAAGAATTGTGCACCGGACATGCCTCTGGCTCCACTCTATTTAAACACAGTCTAATTTTGGATACGTACTGGTCATAGGTACTGGAGCGGTTTTAGAATGCTAGATAAGTGATATGAGAACTACTATCATGCAAGTAAAGTAGGAAACAATACAAAGAGGGAAATGAAACACAAAATATAATCTGTTAAAAATCAGAGTACACATTCAAATAATTACAAATGGAAGAAATGTGCGCGTCGACAACAAATGAACACCAGGAATCTTAGCACTAGTGAAACACTATAAAATAAAAGACCCAGCGAAAGGAAAATACCTTTTCGGGATTGGATAACAAGATGGTATCAAAGACCAGCACACAAGAAGAGCATGGCGCGAAAGTGTGTACAGATATTTTCTGTCTTCTTCACTCTCTGTGTAGTGTTACACTAAACTTCACCGCCTGATGTCTGTATGTGGTTTGTAAGCTTTCTTCCATTTTTTTAGGGTTTTAACAGACACAAAAAAAACACACGCACGCTCTCGAACATGCAGAGAAAGGGACAGCGTTACTTGTGTTATTGTTTTTAGAACGCTGTCCCATAGCAATTCTCCAAAAATTAAATTATCATAAAAGGAGTGCTTAATTTATTCACCTTTTGCGAATATCGATATTTATTATTTAAAACAAATCATCTGTTTTGAGGCGCTCAGAAATGACTCAGGTTAAATCCAGGCATTAGCACTTGTCCACTGTTTGAATGTGTTAAAGTAGGATTATCCCAATACACTGTGCCGATTTTCGATGTAAATGCCAAAACAGGTGAATGTCTAGGCCTCGCAAGATCTTCGGATGATTAAAATACATAATCTCATCTCAGTCTAATAGGACATGACCAATGGAATTTCAAATTCACTTTCATCAAACGATAAGGAGGCAGATTCTTCTGCACATGATTAATTACATATATTTGTTATTTAATTAACTGAAGCGGGAGCTTTATCCAGATGGTGCACCAATGACATGAGGAAACCCCGTAGTAATGGTACAACATCTAAACCTCTTTCTCATGGCACCTCATCAAGCACCAGTCCCAAAGTCGTCAATGGTACACAAAAAGCAGGACCGTCAAATACAACCCGCTACTAATGAAGAGGTACTGCAGATGGCAACATCTCTGAGGCGCCCAACACTACTGAGGTTTGTACAGGAAAGAGATGAGTGATTGTGTTTTTGAACCAGAAACCCTGATTTAACTTGCATACGTTGTCTCGTGCAGGGTTTCTAGGTGAAATAGTGATTTAACAATTGGATTTAAAAGAGAAAACCCCAAAGAAAAAGAAGAATGTGTGCACTTGATTACAACTGAGCAGTGTAGGCTCAGCTCATCAAAATGTAACTACACGGCATGATGTACAAAATCAGAAAGAACACACATACCCATTTAACTAACTTCAGAATTTGATATACTTCTAATTGTGTTAACAAACATGGTCATTTTTTCCTATTAAAACGCAAAACACACGTTTTGCAGTTGCACACACACACACAATGACACAAACCCACTGAAAACTTTAGCCTGGAGTTCAACTTTTTCTGAAGCACCATGTCTGTGTGTAGACAAAAGATCCAAAACGAAAAAAACTCCATTGACTGCTATATAACACACACACGCACACACATAGGCTGTATTTGATTAAGTGGCATGATATGTCCCCACTAAGTACCTCCTAGGTTACACTGTTTTAGGAACGTTTCTCTTTTTTCAGATAACACTTATTAAGCATCAAGCAAAGGTTCTAAGCATTCTCATCTTCATGACCTCATCATTCCAGTGCTATTTTTTTCTTTAAATAAAAATCTGATCCCCTCTCTGTCAAGTAACATAACTTACATTTGTTCTTAGGACTATGAGCTGTAGTCTGATATCAGATGTTTTGAATTGTCACTTTCAGAATCTGAAAGGAGTGCTTGTGGTCCAAACAACAGATTTAAAATTGTTCGTTATCTGCAAGCTCCATTGTGATTCTATAAAAGGCTATTCACCGTTTAAAATCCGTTCGATCTCCTCCAGCCTCTTCAAAGCAGCCACTCTCTTCTTTTCAATGTCCTTTATGTCTTTTGTTGATTTCTTTTTGGTCTCTTTGTCAGAGGTATTTTTGTCCAATTGTTTCTTGGCTTTAGTGTGCCCTTTGTTATTGTTAGTGTTCGTTGACAAAGTACCTTTCTGCGTATTGTCTCTTTCTTTCATGTTTTCAAACAAAGTTTTTTTTTCTTCCTCCACAGCTGCTGTTGCACCTGATGGTGGAACTGAATGGCCTGCAGCATTTAAGGTTAGAATTTTACTTCGGACTATGTTCAGATGACGTTGGATATATTCTTCGTGGGGCGCCAAAGCCAAGGTCTCAACCAGGCATTTCTCTGCTTTTATTAAGTCCCGCTCCTCAAAATAGACAACACACAAGTTGTGCTTCCCTTGCACGTTGTTGGGATCCATCGCCAGGATTTGTTCAAAGCACTTTTTCGCTCCTTTGATGTCTTTCTTCTGATTCATTAGGATATCTCCCTTCAGGATCAACCCTTTTGTATGGTCAGGGTAGTAACGCAGCAGCTCTTCCAGGACAGGCAGGGCCATCAATTCCTGCGATGTTTGAGAATACAGGAGAGCCAAATTAAAGAGAGCACTTCGGAAACCGGCTTGCAAATTTATGGCCTTCTTCATCCACATCTCTGCCTCAGTATCCCGCTTCTCATCCATAGCCAGCATGCCCAAGTTAAAATATCCGTTGGCATCCAATGGCTCTTCTTCCACATAGCTGAGTAGTCGTTTCTTAGCCTCAGGACGAAGTTTAGCATCACCTGAATAAATAAAATAGAAAAACAGGATTTTAATTCCATTTTGTAAGTTGCTTCTGCTGGCTAGAAGACATATTGGCTACATACATGGGGGCAAGCACGAGATGAAGCCCATTAGTACCTATAGATTCATGTAGGTCTTTACCTGAGAACTTTTACCAGAGAAGTAATAGGATGACTGTTCAGAGCAGTTAAAGTGACTGTGCACTATGCCCAGACGACAGCATACCAGCAGGCAATCTGAGACCATAAGACATCCTGATACTCATACAAAGGGAGTAAAGTTTAAGAGCAGGAGGGATATCGACAGTTTGAGAAATGGATATGGAGCCAAATCGTAGGAGGTCTTGTATCTCACACCAACTGATTGACAGCGGAGGGCCACTAGGATGCAAATAAATTAACTTTCTCTATTTGTGAGCACTGCAATCATTCAAAAATTATTTGGAACACATCCACAAAATAGTTGTAGGAGTTAATATACTTCTGGAACATGGATCGCAGTAGGTAACAAAATGTACACTTGTTTCACGGGCAAATTAGCTACTATTTACTAAGGAAATATTCTACAGTCTATACTAGAGCTGAATTAATTTACTAACTATCATAATATCCATTCAAGCAAAATATGTAAAGAAAGCTCCACACCTGTAGACAACTCTCATATACCATAATCTGGACATTTGAACTTTGATTTGTTTCCATAAGCACATGGTTGGGGGAAGGGAGTGGGATAAGAAGGTAAGAGTTCCCAGTCTACAATGAAATGTAAGCAGCATATGCAAACATATGCAACTAGAAGCCACATGCACAGACGATGTGGTCCATTAACGGGAACTTTAAGCCTTGACTCCATAATATGACAATGTTATCATGGGGGAAGCTATCACCAAACAAGATCACTACGCCTACTTTAACTGTCTCATACTGCACTAAGTTGTAAAACAGCACAAACGCCTCTGTCCTGACGGTCGAGCTTTGGAACTGCACAAATAAGAATCAGGAACTATCTTAAATTCTGGAGTGTTCAATAAAAAACAGGCTCTTCAGAGTCATAGACACACACTATGCAGAGGACTAACAATATGGGCTGGAAAATGCTCAATCCTCTGCAACACTATGTTTATGTGCAGCGGCCTACAACACACCACGTTTGAAGCTTGCCTTTGAACCTCATACAGTTCACCGAATATCTCCCAAAGAGGATATACTGCATTTAACATCCATCGAATCAAACACACTAAAAGGGCTCCCAGGAAGCCGGTGCAAGTAAGAGTGCTTCTCTGCAGCGTGATTGATTCACACGGCGCGTTGCCAGGGACCCACTAACCGAGGACCCTTGGTCCAATCAAGGACCACACATACCGGATTCTAGAACAAACTTTCAGCCTTTCAGCTCACACACGCCGCATCTCCAATGAGCAGTGTTGGGACACGTTCCCTTTTCTCCTAATGGATCGACAGGACCCTATGTTAACAATTACTTGAGGCTTCAGCCCCTGTTACTCACCTACTCCGCATCCGGACACCACCCGCCCCACACCTGTCCTGAAGAAGACCCGCTGCTGAGGACCAAACCCACCCTTAGGTAATAGGGTCGAAACGTCGACGCACCTTGACAGGCCTACACCCTACTACTGCCCCCTCCTGACCCACAGATGAAGATAAACTGTGATTTAAAAACAGTCTAACTATTGTGTTATAATCAAATGTCGCTATAGGAGTAGGCTGTGATACCTGAAGGGAGACTGCTTCTATCTAATATAAGTCCCCTTTCAATGCCCGAAGCAACTGAATTTCCTGTATAGTTTTTCCCTGTTTCTTTTTCTTTCACTCTGAACACTAACTTTTCACTTACTTCCTCTCCTCTGATGATAACTGTGAAGATATAATGTATTGTAATAATTTAAGTATACCCAATCGAAGTAAAATTCATTGTGTAACTGAATAAACTTTTGTTTTCAGTCCAAGAATTGTTTGGGAGTGACCTTTATATGTGTGCCTTTGATCTTTTGTGCCTTAATGACTATCAAGTAGAGTCCTTTTCAAACCACGACAGTCTGGGACCACTGTAGTTTTGTACCATATGATACCCAGGTCCTTTTGACTCTATAGGGTAACCCCATTTTTGATAATGGCAAAGTCAGGCAAATAACCAGCTATAAAATGCTGCAAAATAATACAATATAATGTTCTCTAAACTGGCAAGATTAAGAACAACTATGTAGTAATCCTTACGAAAGCACTCACCACAAAACCAACTGTATTTAGGAGCTAGTATGAGGTCAAGAACACATTTAACTGCCTCTTTTTTGCTGTTTTCCGTGAAGACAAAAAACACTTCCTTCCGAATAGGAGTTGGCAGTACAGAAATCTTTGGAACCAACGTTTCAGCTATTTAATATCAACCTCTGTAATCACTTTCTTTTTAAAATAATGATGTAGAAGTACCGTCTGTCGACATTAGTGTACACGTTTGTGGCTGCAAACCTCCCTCCCCACCTACTCCTGTTTACGGGGAAGCCAGCCCATATTCTAATTTCCCAACCTCGTTGCACCTTTTTTCCTTGACTTTTACAGTGCTTCATTCAGTTGTAACTCTTCCTTCACTCCCTTCCCCCCACGCCTGTAATAGTCTTGTGGCAAAAATACTATTTTGCCCTTCTCCTACACCGTAGGTGATTTTTATCTCCAAAAATATTTTAAAAGGGCAAAAAAGAGCGAATACTAGTAAAATGTTGGTACCTAGGTCATGCAGATGAAGATCCAACTACACACTGGTGCTGCAAAAACAAATTTGGTATTGCTTGCAATTTCCTTTCATTTGAAAATTGAAAGCAATGGAAAAAAAACAGTTTTATATGTGTACTAAGTTGTGTGCATCTCTCGAGAACTTTCCAGAAACTACATGACCTACTCGGTACTCCCTCTCGCAAGGATTTAATGCACCCTCCATATATGGAGCATACAATCTGCAACCAGAACACTTGCACCGAGGATGCGTTTCAGAGGAACATAACAGGCGATATGATAACAGAAAACCCACACTGTCCATACAATGACATGCACTTGCTGGGCAAATAGGTATGTAATGAAATCTATGGACATACTGCGCCTCTGATAAGGGGACAGAGATAGAGTCTACAAAAGCCCATTATAAAAAAGCCCCAACAGAGTCAATTGACTAGGTTTGATTTTAGCACGGGTGTTGCAGAACTGGGCAAGCCATCGGATACCAATAAACACAGGTTTACAACCCCGATAACTGTTCCTAAGCCATGTTTCTTAGAACTGCAGTTGCTCTTTGCTGTATCTTCGGCAGGACTCTGGAAACCTCTCTGGTGCATTTATGATGGCGAGTCAGGCTGGTTGCTGGTGGATTAAAAGCTCTTGGTTGTATAATGGCCTGGTCGCAATTGGAGGCTAGCTTTTTTGAAAGAGCATAAGCGTTCCCAATTTTCGACTGTAAATTAGAACAAGCATTTGCAATGCAATAGGTCTCGCAATTGCGAGATTTAGAGCTATTGACAATATAAATGACAAGGCCTTTTATTTACGTTTTAAAAACAAAAACATAAATAAAAGTAATTGTCATTTACAATGCCAATAGCTCAAACTTGTGTTAATGCGAGATCTATTGCAGTTGCTTGTTTCTGATGGAGTGGTGTGAGGGGCGGTGGCAATGTGATAACAATTTTTACTTAGTTGTGAGGGAAAGGCATAATATATTCAAAGACCACTCATGGTATTCTATTCGAGCCAGACATAGGCCTAGATGCATCAAGCTAAAATCCGCTCGCAAAGATGCAGATTCTCCAAATCTGCCCCTTTGCGACCGGTATTTTTGCATTTGGGATGCATCATCCCAAATGCAAAAATCGCAATTTAAGAAATCGCAAAATTGCGATTACTTAAATTGCTATTGCATTTAAGGAATCTCCAATTGAGATTCCTTAAATGCAATGCATTAAAGTAAAAAAATTAGCGATTTCGCTAATAGGGGGCGCAAATTACCATGAAGTTGAACTTCTTGGTAATTTGCAAAAACTTTGAAAAAGTGCATTTTTTAAAGTTCCATTTTACACACAGACATGCCCTTAGGGCATGTGTGTGTGCAAGATGTACCCATATGCAGATTTCAGAGGTGCAACAGGGTGTCCTTTTGACACCCTTGAAATTACAATCTCAATTTGCGAATCTCTCATTGAGAATCACAAATTGAGATTGTCTTCCCATTCATTCCTATGGGCCCCAGGAATGATTAGGGAGGTATTCCTTAATTGCGACTCGCAATTAAGGAATTTTAAGAAATCGCTATTTTTTTAAGAGAGATCTTCATGATTAGCATTTTGCTATTCCTTGTTAGCGAATCCTTATTTTTCGCTAATAAGGAATCGCAAAATGGGTGCTTGATGCATCTGGAGGATAGTGACAGCACAGTCCTCCATATGTTATTTGTCAGACAGTGCTGCAGTGCAGATCCGGTGAAATGGATTGAAATAACAACATACCATTCACATTGGACTTGCAGCTTCCGCGTCATGTACAGTGATATTATAAGCGAAATGGATTGTTTTTATTGTGTTTTTTTTTACAATACTCACTTCCACGTCACTAGCAATCATCCCAAAACACCGAATAGGGGTAATGAAGATAGGACCAACAGGAACAACAGTATGATGATCAGAGTTTTAGTATGTTTCAATTAAATGAAAGATAATACATTTTATAAACTGCAGTAGAGTAGATATAGTAGGGTTAGAGTTTGTGAGATATCTCCGCAGCTGGCGCTCAACCTGCTCAGCTATTGTACCTGCACTGTGGCGCTTCGCACGCAATTGTAAAGTGTTTGTATTGCGATACTCCCACTCTGACCTGTTTGCACGTCTGCCGGGGGAGCTGTTGGACAGCGCTGCATGCTTCTTCCACAGACACGCAGTATGCGATCTCACTGTTGGCTCACATTTTCTGATGTGTTTGCTTCCTCGGAATGACATGCATTTATCGCATAGCACAGGCAGGGAGAGTGACACATCTCCCATATGTTCTTCGCGCGCCTCCCTGAAATTAGTTTCCACATGTGGACTAGTAAGAGTCCGTGCACTCGGTGCGGGGACAGCACACGCCACACACAGTGCACGCCGAGTCTACAACCTTGAATGACACAGACTCCCCTCCCCACCTCTCCCAAGAGTCCGACACTAAACCCTCCCGCAACACACTCGCTCTTGCGTTGACCCCTCACTCGTGACTTAATTTGTGTCAAATACCATACAACAAGAAGTACGTCTACAATGGTCGAAATACCTGGGAACATGCCTCTGTCTTTCTAGCGCTCGACTAGACCTCCAATTCCACCAGTTTCAGACGTCAAACGATGATACAGTGGAACCAGCCCCACCATCCCCACCCCCACCCCTGTATAACTGTTTGTATCGCCCCTAACAGGAGCACTCACTCTTTCGCTCCTGCCTTTATACTCCACTATTGACTTAGCCCACGGAAAACAAACATAAGCGCCAGGGGCGCCACCCCAATGAAATGAGCTGTGCAAAGCATTACGACATGGACGGAAATTGGATTGCTTCAAGTCCCTTCCAAGCTAGCGCCTAGTGATCTACTTGTTCTTGGTGATTTTAACGTTGTTTTTTTACTAGACAGACCCCCCCCCCCCCCCCCCCCCCCCGAGCATCTGGCAACGTCCGCGGGCATGAAAACCCACTCTCGTCAAGCAGAGTTTGCCATTGGACAAGCTAACTGTTGCTACTTTTATGAACCGTGTTTACTATTCGTCTCTTTGTTGCATATATCGTGTATTTTATAATTTTCACTGGTTACACTCTTGCTGGGGTACAGGGGAAATGAGGTCAAGGTATTCATAATTCCAGAAGTTTTGTGCCACCGATGTGCAGAAAGGCCTGTTTGCTTTACAAAGTAAAACACATATATATCTCAAAATCAATATCACCAGCATGTGAAGTACAGCCAAGATACGGGCCGCGTGGGAGGCAGACCTGGGCCACCCTATGTCTGATGTTCAATGGGCTGCGTGCTGTTTACAAACTAAGGAGGTGTCCTTAAACAGCAGACATATGTTTTCCACTTCAAATTCAGGACCTACTCCCTATTTAACAAGTTAAATCAGCGCTTGGTGAAATGCACAAGTTGCACAAGTTCACATGGTAAAACAGTAACATGGAGGTCAAGAAAACGATTGTTATGATGAGAACTGACAGATTATTGGTCGAGGATGCCCCTGTACATATCAAGATGAAGTGCTGAGGTGTTACAGTGCCTATGTAGCATTACCAAGCACTTATAATGACAGTAAAGTGTACCGGACAGACCAGACCTGCACTGTACTCCACTCAAAGATGAAATTGTACATTGTAAGAGTATTTACATAGTGCTTGAGACCCCTGACGAGGCATGGAAGAGCTTCTTGCTCCAGAACCCAAGTTTAGTAGTTAGTACAATTTTTTTTGTTTTGTTTGTCTTCGTGCATTAGTCTTGCTTGGATTGTGCTCTTGATTTGCTGTGTGTCTGTTAGAGTTTGGGTGGATGCTGGTACTACTAACTAAGTGGCCCAGTCGACAAAACAGACACGCAGTTTAAAATGTCAGTACATTTCTTTTTTTGTCCAGTGTTAGGAGTTTTCATACACCACACACATCTACTGGTTCTATCACTTTGTGTATGGTGATGATTAAGGATAACTTATTTGGTCAAACCTGCACGGGTTTCCTTAAGACAACACCTTTCTGAAAGGAATTTGCTCAGGTCTTCCCATAGAATCATTGAGATAAAGGTGACCCACATTTCCTCTGCTCCTTATGTTTTAGCACTCAATTACAAAACTAGACTACTCAGGACAGCATATGAGTAACTTGGATGGCAGTACAAAAAGTATCTTGTTTCATGAACTGATGTGTTCGACTACTTTTATTTATGTTTTTTCTTAAGGGCATAAGCGGTCAGAAATGAGTTATCTTTTAGAGAGCGATGAGGTAGCCCCATGCTTTGTGGAGTCCTCTTTGTTATTGCAGGACAAGGCAGGCAAGGGGAATTCTGTTGCGACCCTCAGAATTGTGTAACTGATTTGATTTATCCATTTGTAAAGCGCGCGAATGCCCGAAGGAGTCTTGGCGCTATGACAGACCGCCGACTATTGAGACAGGCAGCTAGAGCTATACAGTGAACAGCCAAGTTTTGACTGCCTTTCTGAAGGACCCCAAAGATGGACTGTTTTTTATAAAAAGAGGCAACCAGTTCCAGGTTCGTGCTTGTGCACCAGGAAACTTCTTCCACCCCAACTGGCTCGTCTAAATTTCGGGACCCTGATGAGTTTCAGTTGGCTGGATCTGAGAAGTCTGGCCGGTTCGTACGGTTTTAGGTGGGACTTCAGGAATTGTGATCCTATTCCCTGAAGTGCCTTGTAGGCTAGGCATAGTGATTTGAATTGCACCCTTTTTGCAATTGGAAGCCAGTGTAAGGTTTTTAATTTCTGGCAAATTGGCTCGAATTTAGGTGTGCCGAGCACCAGCCTAGCGGCTGCGTTCTGCAGGCGTTGTAGTTTGGCTAGGATCTTCACTCTAGCCCCGGCGTACAAACCATTCCCGTAGTCCAGTTTTGACAAAGCTAAAGCTGTCACCACTGTCTTGCGAGAATCCTCTGGTAGGTATGGCAGTATTTTTTTTATCATCTTTAAGATGAACCAGACTGTTGAGGCCAGTTTGCTGGCTTGGGCGTCAAATGAAAGACTGGTATCCAGAGTAAGGCCCAAATTCTTCACTTTTTCTAACGCATCTGGACACCTGCCCAGGTTATTAGGCCACCATGCCGGGGACCAGACATTTGCGTCGCCTCCCAGTATCATTACTTCGCTCTTGTCCCCATTAAGCTTTAGGCAATTCTTCTGCATCCACTGGCTGACCTGTGACATACATAGTTTAAATTTTTCGACCGTCTCCTTCACATCCTTGCTGATGGACACCACAATTTGGGTGTCGTCGGCGTAGGACACTGGAGTGAAGCCACATCCCCTTATAATTTCTGCTAAAGGGGCAACATATAAATTAAAAAGGGTGGGGCTCAAAGAGGACCCCTGAGGAACCCCACATGGTGAGCTGAATAATTTAGATTTTGTCTCTGCTAATTCTACTGAGAAAGTTCTGTTGCCTAGGTAGGAGGCGAGGAGGGCACATGCGGAGTCATGAACTTTTGCTGCTCTCAGACAGGTCAAGAGAATCTCATGGCTGACCGTGTCGAAGGCCGCCGATAGATCTAATAGCACCAAGGCGGCCTTCCCTCCGTTATCCAGCACCCTCCTGAGTTCTTCCACCGCTCTAAATAGAGCCGTTTCCGTTCCGTGTCCCTCCCGAAAACCAAACTGAGAATGGTCCAGCCAGTTACCATCCGTCAGATAGCGAGACAACTGTTTGTTTAACAGTTTCTCAAGAATTTTTGCAGCAAAAGGAATCCTGGCTATAGGTCTATAATTGCCTGGTTCCTTGCAATCCAGATTCGATTTTTTAATAGTGGCATAATTGATATAATTTTCCAGTCGTCTGGGAAAGTATTGGTTCTTAAAATTTGTGCAAATAGTTTTTCCAGTAACGAGCTCAGCTGCTCTGGGCAGAGCTGCATTACTTTAGGCGGACAGGGGTCCATTGGACTGCCTGAACTAGTGGTCAACACCTCCTGCCGATTTGATCTGCTGTAGGTGGGATAAATTGGAACAGTATTGATTGGGCTGATTGTTCCGCTAGATTTAGATTTAATGGGTGTGAGAGAGCCTGGGCTGAGTTATCTGGGTGGTGAATTTTGAAGGAATCATAAACTAAGGATACCTTGTTAACAAAGAATTCACTCAATGAGTTACAGAAGTCCGATGACATTGCCTCCGAACTATTATTGTCAATTTTTGATATTTTTTTTTTACAGTGTCAAAGAGGGCTTTACTAGAGTTTTTTGACTCATTAATTTTTAGCACAAAGTATTTGCTTTTTTCTGTAATTATCAATTTTTTTTATAGCTGGCTTGGACCGCTTTATATTCTTCTTTGAGCTTGGTGTCGTAGTTAGTTCTCCACTTTTTCTCAGCCCTTCTGCACGTCTGTTTTTGTGCCTTCAGTGCTTCTGAGAACCATGGCTGTGAAGGAGTTTTCCTTTTGAGAGTAGCTCTTCTTTGTGGGACTGCAACCTGAACTGCAGGCTCTAATCCTATGTGGGATGGAGAGTGAGTTTTGCTTCTTTCTTTTGGAATGATGTGTGTTCATGTTAGACAAGAATGCTCTCACTTCGAGGTAGGAAGGGGTTTGCATATAGTTTGTATGGCTACAGCTATTTCACTGATAAAATATTGATCATAAGGTCCTCGAAATAAAGATCCAACCTTTTAGTGTTCTCATCTTCTTCGATGTACTTAAAGATAAATTGAGACTCCAGGCTCAAATATTAAAACAATAATAAAAACATGCACATTTTGAGTTCAAAATGGACTCTTGGCGATGTATAGAGGACGTGGTCCTGATGGCGGACGGATAGGATGTCCCCTCCATAACACACAGCACAGGCCATCAGGTGTCACACTGCATCGTGGAGGTGGCTGGGCAGAGAGGCATCACCACAGTTGCCCAAGTAAATGCATCATGGTGGCGACCGCGCCACAGTAAGACTTGCGCCGACCCCAACTTGCCTGCTTTGGCCCCTGCACCCTCTCCCAGATGCCGGTGTTCACTGGCCAGCAGGACAGGCCTCTTCCGGATCAGAGGCCCTAGAGCTACTTTCTACTGGTGACGGCACGACGCAGGACACCACCACAGCAGGCCATGCTGCAGCTGAGCCTGGCCTTCAAGATGGCGGTGGCTGCGGCCTTGTAAGTGAGGAGAGTACTGAGACCCCACAGAGAGACACAACTGCACTGACCCCGGCACCACTGCCCAGGAAGCTGGGTGAACATTGACAGAGGTGGTGCAATACTGATCCTGGCCCTGCTGAGGTTTGCCCAGGTGCAAGCAGCACAGCAGATGGCCCCATGGAGCAGCAGTGCGGCTGGGTCCGGACATGCACACCGCAGCAGTCACTTGGAGCTGTCACGATCTGGGCATAAGTTCTGACTGGATACTTTTTGAGCCCGCCACTGAACACCAGCTGTCCCCCTGCTGGGACCTCTGCTTCAATGACAGGTACTGGTTGGCGCCAAGGGGGTGATAGAGGATCCAGGGGGTACATGAAGAGCACTGAAACCCCCGGTCATGCAGTGAGATCCGAAGGGACGATTTGAGCTGCAGCTGTGGTTGGCCTGTTGGGGTTGGCCAGCGGCCTCCTGCTGAGACTGTGCTTAAGCGTCCAGGCATGGCTATCCCTGCCTGGTCGCTTAAGCACAGTCTCAGCAGGAAGAGACCAGGAGGGCACGAGGCAGGTCCTGGAGGTTTCAACCCTTCCAGCGGAGACTTTGTCCGACGCCACTGAGTTCCCACATTCTAGCTACAGTCGCACCTCGGGTGATGGTCCGGAGCTCTTCTCCCTCCTCGCTGCCAGTCTTGCAGAAGAAAATACCCGACCTCAGATTACGATTCAAAGGCGCAAATTGAGCAGTGAAGTGAGGGGGAGAGCGTGGGGCCCCGCCTCACGGATTAAGGGCAGCACAGGAGGGTGGCTTTGACAGAGCTTGAAGACCGCAATTACGAGGACCCTGTCATTCTTGATCTGTCGGAGGTGGGCCTTAATGATTACCGGGCGCCCTGCCAGCCTCTGTACGATGCGGAAGATGCACTGTCTCCTGCCAGGGTCTCTGGGGATCAAGGCTGCAGCACAAGCGAAAAAGGAATGCGCCCTTAAAGAGATGCTGACCAAACTGGCCAGGGGACCTTCCAGGGAGCAGCCACCACCCTCACAACCAGAGCAACTGGTAGACGGAGAAGACAACGAGAGGCCAGTGACACAATCTTTTCTGGAGGCCCTGTTTTCATCCCTCCAAAAAGACCCCAAAACTGCTAAAAGAGATGCGTCACAGGACTTAAAGGAGGTACATTGCAATCTGACGGAGGTGGGGGGACAAGGTCTCTACCCTTGAAGACCATGAGACCAGCCGCAACGAAGAAATCAAGCAACTCCAGCAGGAAATAATTCACCTCAGAGAACAACAGATCGACTTGCAGGCCTATGCTGAGGATCTAGAGAACTGGCTGAGGCGGAATAACATCTGCACCAGGGGGGCACCAACCAAAGCAGACGGCGCTGACATAGGAGCATACGTGAGGGCACTGTTCCGCCCGATTCTAGAAGTACCACCGACAGAGAGATACAAATCCACAGAGTTGGTCCTCAGAAGCTAGAGAATGCTCATCCAACCGACATCCTAGCATGTGTTCATGACTTTCAGCTCTAAGAAATCATACACCTCAAAGCCAGGGAGCTTCATCTTTTGCAATTCTGGGGGCACACGCTGGCACTCTATCAGACCTATCAGCCCTCACCCTGCAGAAAGAAAGAGCCTTTCACCAAGTCACCACCTTCCTCTGAGACAAGGGCATCCCCCTTACCCCTGGTGCCACCCATTCCGCATAGTATTGCGCTGGGAGGGGAAGCTCCATCAACTTTGATTCCTGCCGGGTGCTAAACATTGAGGAGTCTGCTGATGAGACAGTAGGCTGACCGCCAAGACCGGAGAACCCAGAAGCACTTTCGGTGGCAGGGGGCTCGGCCTCTCCTAAGGGACTGCGCCCGGACCCCAAAACCATGGCCATGGGTCGGCCAGCGGTGCTGGACACGTAGACTGGTGAATCGGACAGGCTGGAGATGACCTGAGCACCAGAGGCTTTTTAGATTGCACTCAACAGTAATAAGGAGTGGAGGAAGCTGCCGGGGTGGGGGCACGGAGGGTCTGGACCTCTCTAAGAGTTGTTTGAGATACTCTAACTGGCCCTTCACCCAGAATGCCTACGGGACACTCCTCGCTGTGGCCAGTGCCTTAAGTTTTGATGGGACTATGTTTTTGTTACATGGTGTGTTCTTGTTGGGGGAGTAATCCCACAGGGGTGCACTACACTATAGGTTCTTACAAGAAAAGTGTCTGTCAGGGTCCTATCTGGCCACACTGGAGGGAGACTTGGTTATCACCCTGGGTAGCCGTTGCAACACCTTCACCCCTTCCCCTCCACACACAATAGACTAGAAGTTGTCACCCTCAATGTGAACAATCTCAGTAGGCGCAGAGCAAATCTTATCTAGAACAAACTCGGGCTGTCCTGTTTCTCCTACATGAGACCAATCTGGTCTCCAGAGACAGGCACAACAGGCTTCGGTCCAGCGCTTTCCTGCAACAGTTGTTCTCTTCTGCGACACCCAAGACAGCAGGGGTGGGCATTTTGGTCTCTTACTCTTTCCGCAGGTGGGTGGGTCTAAACTGGCAGAGATCAAATGAAGGCTCCTGGCATACACTGTGAGTGTAGGAGACTAAACCTTCACATTGGCTTCCCTGTACGCACCTAATGACGGACAGGAACAACTTCTTTGACGGGATGTGGTGGAGGTGATGTCCTTCCATGATATTATGGTACTGTTAGGTGGAGACCTTAATCTAGTGTTCAACAATGACTTGGACTGATCGGAGCACACTATGGCCATACTGGGGCCCTTTCCTGGCGGAACCTACTGGCTATGGGAGATGGGGTCGAGGGACTTGTGGCAAGACCAGCACCCCCAAAATGATTACACATACTACTCACAGTGGTGCAGAGTAGATAGAGTGGCGTACAGTGGATTGGCGTAGAGTGCAAGGGCTTAGAATTTAGTGTTACAGAGTGCACTGGCATAGAGTGTATTGGTGTAGAGTGGAATTGTGCAGAGCAGATTGGTGTGGCCTAGAGTGCAGCGGTGGAGAGTAGAGTGGCAAAGAGTAGAGTGGCGAAGAGTGCACTGGCACAAAGCAGAGTGGTAAAGGGTAGAATAGAGATGTGTAGAGTGTAGTGGCATTGAATAGAGTGGTGTAGCGTGCAGTGGTATGGAGTGGTGTAAAGTGGAGTGGCACAGAGTAAAATGCAGTGGTGTGGAGTGGTGTAGAGTAGAGTGGAAACAGTGGTGTATGCAAGGATTGCTAATACATCCCCTTTGGAGGCACACCGGGTGTGATCAATAAACGTGATTCACGAAAAGTATATGTTCATGATTTATTCATCATATTTCCTTGTAAGTAGATCAAGCATTTGATATTGTTTTCATATCAGCCTTATGGCAGTTCGTTCACTTTAATGGCACAAGAACTTTTCTCCAATGCATTTCGGGCCAAACGGCCCTTTTTCACGGAGCGCTGCGGAGGAAAACAAAAAAGCGGCGGTGAGGTACTGTTGCCGTGGGGGTATCCGTGGGGAGAATAAACCGTGTCTATATGTGAGGGAGTAAAGGTTGGTTAATCGGTGTGTCTGAAGGGCGTGCTTGACGGGGAGTGAGGTGGAATTTTACCGTATAAGTTAAAGTGCGCTTGATAGCGAAACGAGGTCGGGTAATAAAGTAAAAGTAAACCTGGCTTACTTCATGTCCAAGCGTAGCGGAATTCGCTAGTGCACAGTTGCGTAGTTTGTGAAAGTGAGGTGAGGTGGGAGGGCGTTATAAGGGAGTGTGACTAAACGGAGGTAGAAAGGCAGGTAAGCGGTGGAAATAGAAGACGGTGCTAAAGAAGGACAAGCTAAGGTGGAATGGGGGTGGCCATCTTGTGATGGTGTATTTAACGTGGCAACGTGATAGTGAGGGGGCAAGGAGCAGAGGTGTAATAGAAACAAGTAAAACAAGTGAAAATACAGTAGACATACTGAATATACATTATATACATTACAGATAACAACTATATTCAATGCGGTCGTTAAGACCATGTGGTTTCTGAGTCTGTAAGAGGTAAATCCACTCAAGTTCACGTTTTAGTAACTGTTTATGGTTGTCAATTCCTTCTCGCTTTGTGACAGTTTCCAAAACGATAAATTTCAGTTGTGCGATGGAATGGCGTGATTCGGCAAAATGCATGGCAAGATTAGATTTTTCTTGTTTCACCCGTATATTAGATTTGTGTTCGTTCAAACGGGTTTTTATCTTACGTTCTGTCTTCCCGATGTAGAGTTTCCCGCAGGGGCATTTCAAAGCGTAAATTAAGTTCATAGAATCACATGTGGCATCAACATGCAATTTGATAGTGTTACCCTTCATAGGGTGTTGGATGGTATTGCCCTTGATTATGGAATTGCAATGACTGCAGTTTAGACAAGGTTGTGTTCCTCGGTGTTGTTTGATGGTTGACGTCGGTTTGGACAAGATTTCCTTGAAGTTCTTACTTCTTGTATAAGCGAACAAGGGAGGTTTATCAAATATGCCCCGAAAGTCAGGTTCAGCTTGTAAGATAGGCCAGTGCTTGAGGATAATTTTCTTGTATGTAGGACTTGATGTCGAAAATTTAGATACAAGTACCATACGAGATTCCTTGTCTCTCTTGTGTTTAGTGAGGCAGTCTTGTCTAGACATCTTAGCTACGCGATTCTTCGCGTGGTTGAGAACGTCCTTTGGGTAACCACGATCAGTGAATCGTTCATGCATTTCGTTAATGCGTGTGAATAGTAAGTTGTCATCTGACACTATGCGTTTGACACGTACCATTTGGGAAAATGGTAAGTGTTTTTTGAGGGAACCTTGGTGGAAGCTAGAATAGTGTAAGGTGTTGTTCCGATCCGTGGATTTTCGGTGGAGGTCGGTGATAAATCCTTGAGGGGTGATTTTGATGTTGACATCCAAAAAGGATATGGCAGTGTCACTTATTTGCCAAGTGAGGTTGATACGTGGATCTTTTGAGGTTGACTTCAGTGAGTACTTGATTCAGTGTCTCCTGTGTATCTGACCACATTATAAAAAGATCATCTATGTACCGCACGTACATTTTGGATTTTTTACGAAATGTTGCATTGGTGTATATGTACTGATTTTCGAAGTTCTCCATGTATATATTGGCATACGTGGGAGCAGCGCAGTTTCCCATCGCCATTCCGGATAGTTGTAGGTACCACTGGTCATTTTGTAGGAAGTAGCTATGGTAAAGGGTGAAAATCATAAGTTCCATTAGGAAAGATTGCATTTGTGTGTTGATATTACTGTTGAGGAGAGCATGCTCGAAAGCTTCAATACCACCGAGGTGGGGAATCGAGGTATATAGAGAGCTGACATCTGCTGTACATAGGATTACGGATTCATTGTCGTCAATTTTAATTCCAGCTAACTTGTCTAGAAAATCAGTGGTGTCTCTGATGTAGCTAGTAGTGTTGGTGACAAAGGGTTGAAGATACTTATCGATGAACTTGCCGGTAGGCTCATGTATGGATCCTTTCGTAGATACGATGGGTCTGAACGGGGGGTCCAGAAGGTTCCTATGTATCTTGGGACACATATGGATGGTGGGACTTTTCGGGTGATCTTGCAATAGGTACTTTTTAGTGCGGTCTTCTATGGTCCCCGCTAGGTGAGCAGCGGTAACAATGTCTTTCAGAATGTTCTGAAATTCCTGAGTGGGGTTGTGATTAAGTATCATGTAGGTGGAAGTGTCATGTAGATGTTCATTGAGTTTGTTGGTATACATGGTGGAGTTGAGTATAACTAACGCTCCTCCTTTGTCAGCTTTAACACATCTAATCTGGGTATTGCTGGCTAAAGATGTTAGGGTGTCTCGATCCTTATTCGTCAAATTGCGTTGTTTGGAAGTTTTTTTGAAATTGATTTTCTGAACGTTGTTGCGTACTAATGTTTCAAACAAATCAATGCTTTTGTGGCTTTGGGGTGCTTGAAACGTGCTGGGCGGACGTAAACCTCGCAGCTCATCATCTTTATCAACAGTTTTTGCGGGTAGAATGTTATCAAAAAAGTGCCGAAGCTTCATTTTCCTTGTAAGCTTAAAAGTACTTACTTCTAGTTCAAGAAGGTTAGTTGACGCTGTAGGGATGAATGAGGTACCTTTTCCTAGTAAATTCATTTGGTAGTTGGAAATGGCAAAGTCTGATATGTTGATGACTAAGTGTTTTTCTTTGGCTTTAAATTCTTGGAGACTGTGCTCCGTGTGTTTGGGGGACTCTTTTCTCTTTCCTTTTCTTTTGCTCTGGCTCCTCCTGAGTCGTCGAGTTGATCCGGGCTTATCTCTAAAAAATGAGAGGTGCCATCTTGTCCTAGGTGAGTAGTTGACGTGTTTGCTTGTGCCGCATTGGAACTCGGTTTAGGTACTGGGGGTCTACGGGAGGGTCGGTGTGTGGAATCCGTGTCAGAGGATGATGTGTCAGTCTGAGTGTTAGGTGGTTTATTGCGACGCCTCTGGGCATAGATATCGGCCCATGAATAGACTTCGTCAAGCTTGTAGTCAAGCGTGTCCCTGCGAAATTTTCTTACTTTTCGCTCATTGATTTCATTTTGGTGTTTGTCTAGGCAAGTTCATCGATAAGTATCTTCAACCCTTTGTCACCAACACTACTAGCTACATCAGAGACACCACTGATTTTCTAGACAAGTTAGCTGGAATTAAAATTGACGACAATGAATCCGTAATCCTATGTACAGCAGATGTCAGCTCTCTATATACCTCGATTCCCCACCTCGGTGGTATTGAAGCTTTCGAGCATGCTCTCCTCAACAGTAATATCAACACACAAATGCAATCTTTCCTAATGGAACTTATGATTTTCACCCTTTACCATAGCTACTTCCTACAAAATGACCAGTGGTACCTACAACTATCCGGAATGGCGATGGGAAACTGCGCTGCTCCCACGTATGCCAATATATACATGGAGAACTTCGAAAATCAGTACATATACACCAATGCAACATTTCGTAAAAAATCCAAAATGTACGTGCCGTACATAGATGATCTTTTTATAATGTGGTCAGATACACAGGAGACACTGAATCAAGTACTCACTGAAGTCAACACAAAAGATCCACGTATCAACCTCACTTGGCAAATAAGTGACACTGCCATATCCTTTTTGGATGTCAACATCAAAATCACCCCTCAAGGATTTATCACCGACCTCCACCGAAAATCCACGGATCGGAACAACACCTTACACTATTCTAGCTTCCACCAAGGTTCCCTCAAAAAACACTTACCATTTTCCCAAATGGTACGTGTCAAACGCATAGTGTCAGATGACAACTTACTATCCACACGCATTAACGAAATGCATGACCGATTCACTGATCGTGGTTACCCAGAGGACGTTCTCAACCACGCGAAGAATCGCGTAGCTAAGATGTCTAGACAAGACTGCCTCACTAAACACAAGAGAGACAAGGAATCTCGTATGGTACTTGTATCTAAATTTTCGACATCAAGTCCACATACAAGAAAATTATCCTCAAGCACTGGCCTATCTTACAAGCTGAACCTGACTTTCGGGGCATATTTGATAAACCTCCGTTGTTCGCTTATACAAGAAGTAAGAACCTCAAGGAAATCTTGTCCAAACCGACGTCAACCATCAAACAACACCGAGGAACACAACCTTGTCTAAACTGCAGTCATTGCAATTCCATAATCAAGGGCAATACCATCCAACACCCTATGAAGGGTAACACTATCAAATTGCATGTTGATGCCACATGTGATTCTATGAACTTAATTTACGCTTTGAAATGCCCCTGCGGGAAACTCTACATCGGGAAGACAGAACGTAAGATAAAAACCCGTTTGAACGAACACAAATCTAATATACGGGTGAAACAAGAAAAATCTAATCTTGCCATGCATTTTGCCGACTCACGCCATTCCATCGCACAACTGAAATTTATCGTTTTGGAAACGGTCACAAAGCGAGAAGGAATTGACAACCATAAACAGTTACTAAAACGTGAACTTGAGTGGATTTACCTCTTACAGACTCAGAAACCACATGGTCTTAACGACCGCATTGAATATAGTTGTTATCTGTAATGTATATAATGTATATTTAGTATGTCTACTGTATTTTCACTTGTTTTACTTGTTTCTATTACACCTCTGCTCCTTGCCCCCTCACTATCACGTTGCCACGTTAAATACACCATCACAAGATGGCCACCCCCATTCCACCTTAGCTTGTCCTTCTTTAGCACCGTCTTCTATTTCCACCGCTTACCTGCCTTTCTACCTCCGTTTAGTCACACTCCCTTATAACGCCCTCCCACCTCACCTCACTTTCACAAACTACGCAACTGTGCACTAGCGAATTCCGCTACGCTTGGACATGAAGTAAGTCAGGTTTACTTTTACTTTATTACCCGACCTCGTTTCGCTATCAAGCGCACTTTAACTTATGCGGTAAAATTCCACCTCACTCCCCGTCAAGCACGCCCTTCAGACACACCGATTAACCAACCTTTACTCCCTCACATATAGACACGGTTTATTCTCCCCACGGATACCCCCACGGCAACAGTACCTCACCGCCGCTTTTTTGTTTTCCTCCGCAGCGCTCCGTGAAAAAGGGCCGTTTGGCCCAAAATGCATTGGAGAAAAGTTCTTGTGCCATTAAAGTGAACGAACTGCCATAAGGCTGATATGAAAACAATATCAAATGCTTGATCTACTTACAAGGAAATATGATGAATAAATCATGAACATATACTTTTCGTGAATCACGTTTATTGATCACACCCGGTGTGCCTCCAAAGGGGATGTATTAGCAATCCTTGCATACACCACTGTTTCCATAATCGTTTGGTGCCTGACGGAAGACACCACCCTCGAGAGCACCCCTAAATTTGAAAGAAATTCTTTCACCACCACTACACCATTTAGCTGTGCACCACCGACCCCCTCTTCTTGTAGAGTGGAGTGGCACAGAGTGGAGTTTTCATAGAGTGGTAGCACACTGTTATTGCATACAACACATTTTCAATTGAACAACCATTATATTTGCACAGACATACAGTTTTACTAATAAAACTACACATGTGCACAAATGAAAATGTGTGGAAATTGCCTCTCCTAGTGTAATGATTTGTTTTGATCATATATTGAACTATTTGCTTCCAACACACTTCAGAAATAACAAAAAATGTGCTTCATTTGTGTTCCTAATTCTGATCTATTCTGAAATACTTACACAGCTCATTTAAATGCCGTGTGCTAGAAAAAAAACTCTTTCCTACTGCCAGTATCCAGCAAGATTGTCACATAAATACTCTCACTTTGAAGTCAAAGAAAGAAAAGTAAACAAGTGCCCTCGGAAGACAGCGCCTGACATTTTAACTCGGTCTTTGAATGCACAGCAAATGTAACGAGATAAGAACAAGATTTACCGGCCTGTTTACAGAAAGGGAGCACTCGAAAGGATACCGTAAATAAGGTTTGGGCAAGGGAAGGTACAAACTCAAGCTTGACAGCCTAAAACAAATAGAGCCAGCAAATAGAAAGCAAGAAAACTTGAATTACAAACCACAAAGCCAATGGCAAGCAACAGGCTGAATGGATTCCTAGGCCAACTTTCTGAATGTCCCCAAGATGTCTTTAGCCAATCAAACAGCTGCAATGTCTGGTAGGCTGCGATCTAAAAAAATATACAATGAAGCAACTTCTTGACCTACTACAATACAGAAAATGGGAGTAGGGACCTTTTACTGAGCAGATTGCATCAGCAGTGTGAAACTGCTGCTTCAAAATGTTACATTATTCAGAGCAGAAGCGCCTCCTGTGTTCTGGACACTGTGTTGGGGTCTTAGAAATGAGAAGACGGACAAAGACTACAGATCCCAGAAGTCTTAGCGGCAAAACTTGGAAATGGGTGGTTCTATATAGGCGCCCACTTTCTGGAAACTGTGCCAGATATTCTGGTTTACAGCGACACAGTCGGAGGTGTTTTGGTGTTGTTCAAAGCGGTTCCTGATTCCCCGGTAAGGCGAACGTCCTCGCCCTTGTTTCCAGTGCTGTTCGAGCGATAATCAATTACCGGCATTTCAGCCATTTCCTTTGCGATTGCCCTCCGTTGGCGAGTCCTTCCTTCTGACTCATGTGGAGGACGGTATTGTCTGCCTGCCTTGTTTCCTGGCCATAGTGTATTTACACAATTGCCCTCCGTTGGAGAACCAGCGTCTTGCGGTTCATGCGGAGGACGAATTTTTGGTTTTCTCTTGATCTTAAGCCCTCTCACATTTTGCCCTCCGTAGGGGAGCCTGAAGCATCTCGGCTCATGCGGAGGACGAGATCAGTGAAAGCATCATCGTTGGCACTCTTATTGTATTGTGATACACGGTCCTCTGTTGGCGAACCAGCGTCTTGCGGTTCCTGCAGAGGACGATCGCTCTACTCCGGTCCACAGATCTATAGCTGGATTACACGCTCAGCCTGTGTGGACAATTTGTGAATTTACCTCTGGGACATCAGACATTTACTGGTGCAGGTACTGTGTTTATCATTACTAATTCAGGGTGATGTAACCCTTTTCAAGATATCATTTACTAGCAGTCAGCTGATAGGTGTTCTAGTGCTGCAAGGATAAAGTTTAGGACTCAACCCCCATTCTGTCAGAGACGTCCTGGGTTGGATTCTCTATGGGGTAGGTATGGACCTTTTAGGTATAAACCATATACTGAATGTGTAGAGGAAAGTGGGGATATCAGTTGTTGTTCTTTGTGTATTGCAGTGGGGAATCGGGCAGTTCGCCTCCTTACAGTGCTCGTGACATTCGTGAAGAGTCTTATCTTCTACCTTACAGTGGCATTCTTTTATTTTACAGGTATAGTGGATGAGGGCTTAGTGTTTCATACCTTATGTAATGTGAAATAGAGAATAGGAAGATATTTGAAGAAAGGAGTCCAACCTTCTCTGCTTGTTGTTTCAGGACTCCCTCCCTGCTGTTCCCTTCCTTTCCTTCCCTCGCTTGATTCTTCCTTAACCCACGGCTATTACAGCATTCGGGGTTTGGATAGATCAGGAGGTGGACCCCATTGAGCATCACGCTGATCCCGAGGACCTCGAGGATAACACAAAAAGACTGTTGTGAAAAGGAGTTATAAAACAAAGCATGTGTTGTAGGTGGGGAACTTAAAAAGCATACAATGTAAAAATTGCACACTAGAATTATGTTGGCTAACTGTAAAGAGGCAGTTTTTCCAGGTTCTTTAATGCAAGCGTTTTTAGGTCGACCCTAGAAGACATCACAAGCTGTCTGATGAGAAAGACCTAATGTGAACTTACAGTGGGCTTAGAGCCTGCCCATCGACTACCACTGTTTGGCTTTATTGTCAGTAATTAGCTTGCTTTATATTAGTTGTCTTGTGTGGGCTTACCTTCCTCTTCTGTGTTTGTCCTTCCCCTGTAGCATAACTTTTATTTGTGTCCTTGTACCATTTACTTTCTTAGGAACTACATTTTTCATTTTGGTTCAGCACTCCATGAGAGTGCATGCGTTTTCCAGCTGTCTCGCTCATGTAATTCTCTTTTCCACCTTCCATTGTGCTCCGGTATTGCTCTCTCTCCCCTGCGTGCTGCCCCCTCTAACTGCATTTATTTTGCACAGCAGGCAGCAAATTTCTGCTGTATGCCTATTTGTTTTTTATCTACCAATTCACCTCCATCTCAGATAGGTAAATATTTTTTTTAAAATGGCACCCACATAATTTTGTAGGCGTGCATGCGTAACGTTGCACAGCATTTTGCCAATGCTGTACTCTACTGCTAGAAGGCATTAGCAAAGCCAATAGGTCCCAAAGGCAAGAACTACTGGCTTTGTCAATGCTTGTTTTGTAACAGTGATCAACATTTTTGCATTCATGGGAGGGAGGTAGTCTCTTTTTGCCCGTAAGGGTATTCCAACTTCTTGAATGGGGATTGTCTAGAAAAAAACATTATTGCCTTTTCAGAGCCAAGAGAGCCAGTTTTGCAAAGAATATAACCCTTGTTACAGCGGATAAAAGCGGATACTGAAACACGCGCGGGAATAAATGGCTTTTAAACGCACACTAACAGGAAATTTGCGAATGCCTAGTAGAAAGGCAATACCACCCATCACGACTCAGAAATGTTTACATAAAACCCTTTAAAAAGTGACAGGACAGAGTAAAAAAAGACACTGTACATTCCTATCAAAATGTATGTACATTAAAGTCATACAACCCTGAGGTAAAACTCATTAAGTCACCTCACCAAAGGCACATACTTTGAAAGGACGACAAACCACATAAAAACGTTGTGCACACCAATCGCGCATAAACATATATTTCCATGTATATAGTACACTAGGAATTTAACTGCACGTCCTTAAATGAACTTGGTAAAGACTACCCCATAAAATCTGCTTAAGACTCGCACATGTAATATCCATTTCACCTTATATTTTTCCCGCCACTTTAGAAGCACAAACTGAGCCGACTACACTCTGGAGATGTAATATACATTACCGTGAACATCACATTTGTTTGCCATTCATACAATTAAACCTAGAAAAAAATGTTGTTGCTTTGCAGTTTCGTAATATTTATTTGTGCTGAGCTTGTACTGCCAAGAAACCCCTTTAAAGCGCGGACACTAAAGGGAGACAGCTCACTTATCTTATGTTGAGTTGTTGTTTTACATTTAAACACGGTAACGGTGTGTTCAGGGGACAATGTTGTCAGGAGTGTTGGGTGCATGCAAGGGTCGAGTCACGGTGAGTATGGCTGAAAGGGGTGTGCCGAGTGGATCCAAAGCCCAATTAGTACATGCAGGATCTGATTTGGGCAGTGTAGGGCGCAGTTAGGGTCTGTTATTCCAACTTGGGGGTCTCTCAAAGGCTGCTTAGGCAAACAGTGTTGCCAACAGACCCAGAGGGGAAGGGAGGAGTAAGGGGCTGTTTGAAAGGGCCGGTGAGAAAGGGACAGCATGATTGACCGGCGAGGAAGCAGGCAGAAGTGGGAGTTTCATGATGGGTTCTGATTGGGTGCTTGTGGGTTTAAGAGTGGCAAGGCGGCGAGGGAGGAGCAGCATATGAGCAAACGGACAGGTAAGAGTAGTAGTGGCCGCATGATGGTCCTACCAGGCACTCATAGAAGTACGAGTGGCTGGGCAGAGGAGGGATGATTAATGATGGCCGCAGGGTGGGCTGATAGGGAGATGGAAGAAGAGTGCGAGTTGCATGGCGTTCCAGACAGGTGGTAATAGGTGTATGAGCGGCCCACTGGGGAAAAGAAAGAGCAATGCATGCTGTACGATGGGGCAACAGGGAAGGGAGGGGCTGTGGGGGTTGCATGATGCATCCCACCAGGCACTTCTAAAGCAGCCCAGTTGGCAAATGAGGAGCAACAGTGCCATGTGATGGGTTGACAGGGGAAGGAGGAGGAGTAGCTGGGACTGCAGGGCAGGTCCTGCCACGTTCTCGTACATGTAAGAGGTGTACAAGCAGCAAAATCCAGAATGCATAATGCTACAAATAATTTTTAAAAATATAAATTAACAACAAGCATCAGCAAAGCCAACAAGTTTTGCCTATGCAATATCTATTGCTTTTGCCAATGTTTTTTTAGACATGTTGCACAGCAGCCCGAGGTTCTGTGCAACAAAAGTGCGGCTGAAGAATCAATGCATCGTGGGACCGTGGCTGAAGAAATTGACCCAGTGCCTGTTTGCCGCTGCCGCATCGACCTCAAGCGCGGACGGATTTCCACGCATCGGACCTGTGCGGCAAGTTTTTCCGACGCATCACCTGCAGACCAGAACTGTCTTGGATTTCGACGCATCACTTCCCCCGACAGTCCGGATTTCACTTAACACTTCACCTGCATGCCTTCCCGTAGACACGAACCGACGCATTGCTGTGTTTTCCCCCTCCTCTGCGGCTGTTTTGCCTTGTGGATTTTGATGCATCTGAGGTACTTTTTGTAAAATCTGCATCCGTAGAGCTCAATGGACAGAATTGCCTGAAATACCTTGTAAAAGTCATATTTTTAGTTGGTTGTGTTGGATTTTTTGTTTTGGTCTTGCTTGGTTCAGATAAAGATACTTCACTTTTCAAAACTGGTGTGGTATTCCTTTGTAGTGTTTTCACTGTATTACTGTGTGCGTAATATACAAATACTTTACACATTGCCTCTGAGATAGGCCTGACTCCTTGTACCAAGCTACCAAGAGAGTGAGCCAGGGTTATCTGGGTGAATAACTCCCTTATCCTGACCGGGAGGAAGTGTCCTTACTTGGACAGGGTGTATACCACTACCAACTAGAGACCACCATTTCTAACAGTTGTCTTGTCTTGTCCAGGGACCTTTTACTTTTTTTCAGTAACTTAATTACAATACGTTGGGAATGCAGCCATTCAAGCCTGGAGACCAGGATCTAAGCCATATATGTATAGGCATTTAAGAGTGAAGGAGTAAGCGTTATTAAGGTTTCTTGTGTTCCACTTGCATTCATATCCCACTGTGAGCCCATCATCTGCTTTGTGCATGGATTTTGTCAGTGGAGACTGGGCTTGTGTGTGTGGGAAAGAGGATGTTGTAGGAGTATCCCTTTGGGTTTGTACGGGAGGCCTAGTTCACCTGTGAGACCTCTCACATCTGAACAGATTACCACCATTGGACAGAAGAACTTAACGGAATGCATTGTCTTTGTTAGGCCTGTTTTTTTTCTACAACCTCAAGGAAATAAATCGGGTCAAAGTGTTAATGACAAAGAACACCCTAAAAAATTGCATTTCTTCTTTATCGGACTTTGATATTTGTTAACGAACAATGATGTGCTTCCCCCCTCTCATTTTGTAGAGAGTGTCAGAGCAATAAAGAGGTGGTAAAGAAGTCGGAGACTTGTTTGTATGTAAATCTTAGTATGCGTTACCAGATGGGGGCAGTTGTTGAATATTTTTTGCTGAGTCATACGCTAGATGTAGGCACTCTTGGCAACTCCCACCAATTAAATGTATCCTATATAACATCAGTTGCAAATGAAGGCCTTGCATTAATTGCTTCTTTCTAGCACAGTCACAACAATTACCTCATACGTAAACATATACAAAATAACATTTATACCCTCAGTGCATAGTTATATGTGATCAAACATTTTTCCAATCAGAAGGATGTTTCAGCAACATAGCAGGGTTGTTGTCATGATTTTCTTAAATTAAGTCAAAGAACTCTACTTTGTGGCCCCGAATGCGGCAAGCACATAGTGGTAATATAATATACTATCATGATGGAAAACACCAAGCCAGACAGCTAAGAAGTAACTAATTTCAGCATTTAAAGTAACAATCCCAAACCATCTAAAAAGTGAGACTTTCCTTCCAAATTATATTAATTCTATTATTCAAAATCCTTGAGGCAGACTGATGAGAATGAATCACATTTAAGGTTCCTTGGCGGACATACTCTCCTGTATGCCAACATTTAGACTGGCGGAAGCTCGCTCTTGTAATGACTACTGTATTGAATACCTAAAACAGATAATTGTCTGAGTCAAATCACTAACCCTAGTTCTAGCCAAGAAACTTTGCTTGGAAGCAAACAAAAATGCAATACTATACAAGAGCATACAGATTGCTGCAGTCCGTCCCCCGCATTCCTTTTACTCCATCCTGTTACTTTAGCCAAAAGGGCTTCTTGAATCCACAGTACATGATAAGCTATACGACTGGGCGAGTATGACACCAGTGGGGCTCTATAAAGTGCTGAACAGATGGCTTGTCAAAATCCGCCTCCAGGACTAACTTTTGTCACGTGAAAATGAATGCACACTGCTTAAAACCTCTAAATATTTAAACACTAATTAACTTAAAGTGGCCTCAGAAGAAAATACATTTTCCTCACTAAGGAAGGGACAGAACAGACAAAATAAGCATTGTGAAGCATCTGGTTCTGAGAATAGCTATTTTTTCTAGTTGTTGGAGCGAACTGAATTCTGCATGGCACAAGTCCAATTTTATTATATAAAGCTCATATCATTATGTAAGTCACTAAGTAAATAAGCATCCGCTTCCCCCAAGGAGGAAGAGAAAAACACGGCAATCTAATCAAAGACCAACTCTAAAGGAACCAGACATACTCATCTTTCAGCATAACTGTACTGAATGAATTCACAGAGGGAAGTGGGTATTATTGCGTTTAGTGAACTATAAAGACACGTACATATCTATACACACAAACACATTTGTTAATTTTCTGTACAGTTTTCTTCAGAACATTTCTAGTAAATAGACAGGTATTTTTCAGATGAAACCGCAATCAAGTCGAACTGTTGGATTAAAAGAATCTATGGCTAAAACTAAACACAATACAAATAAAATCGTAATAAATGTGCGTGCTAACTCATCCGTTTCTTTTTGCACAGTACCAGTTTTCTAGCCTTCGGGCAACCCAAGAGAAAATAAAACGGTCATGCTAGTCAAGTTTTTATGGTTGAATGGGGTCCCATGTCAACGTTTCCCATGATAGCCTTATTCACATTGCTAGGAGTTATTTCGAGGCTCCTGGCCTTGTTCGGTGTTTAATGAACTCGCGGGTAAGAAACAAGTAACATGTTACTCAGACACTTTACTCCACCCCAGTGACCTGCACATGTACTCCCACAAAATGACCGAGAACCACTCAAACAGCTGATAAAGTGAACTGGGGTACTGCTACTCAACCTATTAATCACGCAACCCTATATGACAGGTCGAAGTACCTGTTCCTAGACCAGGTCATACAAGAGACTTTGCTACAACTCCAGTCAATTAATGGTGCACTGGATTTGGTAATGAATAGCTACTTGTCCTGCTGCTAATGCTTATAATAGACCAGTAACAATTCCGATAGAAACTAAACAGAGTTTTAACTTTAAATTAGCTGAAAAGTGACCCATCCTGAGGGTACATGCCCCCAGGCTGATTCCATGGCCTTAAGTCTCACTCCTATTCTAGGATCTGTTAATGGGCTCAAGGGCAAAGTTAAATGGTGGGTGAAGCAATTTGCCAGGACACACGCCTCAGCCATCTTCAAGCTACAGGAGTCCCACCTCCTGGATAGTAACTTTAATTTGCTGGGGAAACATGGGTACTTACGAGTGATGCATTTAGGTTAACAGCACGAGAGGTATTGCTGGATTCTTTCCTATGTGTTTCCCCTCAACCTCTTTGATCTCAGAGAAGGCTAACACTTTTAAATCTACTAATAGAAGCTCATTGTGAATGACAGGACTAGGGGACTTTAGATTGGAGGAGATCGGATAGTGGGCAAAGGAAATCCATAGGGTGCCTTGTTTAGTCCAGGGGGGAGAGAGAAGCTGGAGACATTTTAACACAGTCAAGCAGGTATGCATCACCTTTTCAGCCGTACACCATTAATTCTTAATTAGAGTGCATTTGAAGCCCATACCTTGATGCCAATAAAGTGTATAGCTCCTTGATCTCTGCTCAGGACCTACCCAACCTTTTTAACCAGAATGCTTCCAGATGAGGGAGTGGTTGAATAGTTCGAAGACGGAGCAAAATAATAGATCCATAGTATTTCCGAGTATGTGCTCAGTGGGAAGGGCAATGCCTTACCTCTGACAGGTAACACAGGAACTGTACACCATTGAAACCCAAACTTTGATTTAGGAAATAAATACTTCCAGACCTGTGCCGAGGCAATCCTGCATGACTTGATCACAAGTCAACTCAGGATGAAACATAGGACCATTGACAGGTATGAACAGAACGATAGCATTCAAGGGACAAATTAAAAAAACAGGGATAGAACAGGAATAATTATTCACTCTTTAGGCACTACAAACAAGGCTTCCAGATGTAGCTGAAACCAGGAATTCATATGATAATTTGGCTGTCAAGGATTCTCAGACTGTAGCCACATTTGCAGGAGCTTTACAACATAGTCAGAATGAGCAAAAGCAGTCACCTCTTATGAATAAAGTCAGTGGAATTGATCACAAAATGCTAGATGATTAATTATATGTGGTGAACTGACAGCAGCGATGCTCGACCTGAAAACGCAGTAAACTCTCAGGCTGAATGGCTTCAAGAAACACTACAAAGAGGTAGAGATGCATGTATGGGGAATACATATAAAATCTACTGAGGCTGATACTCTCCCAACAGCCATGAGAGACACCTGTATCAGGGTAATATCTAAAGCTGAGAGCCCAATAGATCCTTGATCTCCTAATCTCCCTAATATTCTCTCTAATTAATGAGACAAAAATAGTCGGTAAATGTCTAGGCAACAGTCTATTCATTGGGGATATGCTAAGTTGGTCAACCAGACAGCATTAGGCGTATCCCTAAAGCTATGGTATTGATGCTTAAAGATATTTAAAGTTAGTGCTTTTGTTCCACATTTTACAATAAACATTGGCCTTTCATTCTGAAATATTTTAAAATACTCAATCCATAAATTGTATAAGGGTTAACGGTGTTTTCAAGACAATTTCAAATTCACTTTTTAGTGGAATTAATTCGTTAAAATGCCCTGAAGGATTTCAATGGTCACCATACAAGATCAGACCTAACTTTATGCGGACACTATGCTTCTAAATATGGGAAACCCACAGAGAACAGGATCCATATTGATTTAAATACTGAATGTACACAGTACCTTTTCTGGGACTAGCAGAAAATTAGACCAAATTGGAGATCTACCTGGTCCATGAGGAGAGAAGTTGGTTTTCTGGCAGATGAGTCCATACCAAAACTTGGGGCTTGGAAACAGTCCTCGAATTCATGTAACCAGACAAGAAACTGATTGCTAGCAGCTCTTGCTAACCACAACATTTTCCATATGGGCTGGGTTGTCTCATTTAAGTAGATTGTCCTTGCAAATTGTGCATTTCAAAACTTCACATGCAGGTTCTTATTAGATTTTTTTTTCCTTTAGCTGGGAGTGATCTGCATATAGTCTTGTGCTATGTGGAGGTCTGCTATGAATAAACTCTGCCAGTCAACTTAGAACAGGGTTCTTTAGATGTGAAGGTCCTTTATTCCTTGTATTTGGCACCACATTTGACTGCAGAGAATGAATGGCACTTCAGGCTAAGAGATAGTCCGCCCACTACACTGGAAGTGGAAGATGTTAGTGGGCTCAACATGCTACTCATTATGCTTGGAGGTCTAATCCCAAGATAAAATATTGGAATTGCACTTGGAGTGCTCCATAGCTAGAAAAAGACACTGCAGATTTCTAATGAAACCCCTCTCTTTGTGGGGAATTGACTGAAAAGTGACTTTACTCCAGGGATCCGTTGTTGAAAGTTAAGTAAGGCCATTAAAATAGGTAATACTGCAAAACTTGATAAATTAAAAGCATTTGTAAATCTCAAAAAGGATTATAATAGGCACCATTGGGAATTCTATGTTTACCTGCAGGAATGCCAAACAATAGACCCATATAAGGTAGGCATTGCATTGCTGATGGGTCATACCCTTCTGAATGCTAAACTTGCAGTTAAACTAAATTTAAAAAACAAAAACCTCGTAGGTATTCAAATCCCTAGTGACAAATGCAACAAACCAGTTCTTAATCTCAGGGAAATGGTAGGAACACTTACAGGAGATTACCAATGATGAGTGACGTGAACAAAAAACAGCACCTAGAAAGTCACAACCCTTGCCAGGCTTAAACTGATTTAATTAAACTTCCTTAATCATGTCTAATATCCAAGGGTGACGTTGGGTAGGACGAAGCATAGTAATTCCTCAAACTAGAGTCACTTTACTGAAAAATTTAATGTTTTTCATTTTGTTTGAAGGTGTTGTATGATCCAGAGATTTAGGAAGAAAGTTACTGATAATGTGTCGGGATGCTAAGCAAATAGAGAAAATCCTAAATTAACACTTATGGGCACAGCAGAGGATCTGGACCAAATTAGAAGTGCCAATAGTTGGGGAGTGGTAGCATAGCACGGAGAGATGAGCCTGTGCCCATTCTGCAAGAGGTTCCCACACTAAACAAAAACACTGGAGAACCTGGTAGGGTGGGCAGCAGAAGCATATCGTAAACATATGTGTTCTGGTCTAATAATAAAGTCAATGGGGTTTCTGGTGGCAAATGTGGAGTGGTGTGAACGTTTTTCTGGTGCCTCTGGGTGGCTTTATTACGATGCGATATGCTACTTTGTCAAAACTGCATCCCTGCTTCCATTTTCAGGGGATTATTTTTTTGTGGACTGATGTTTAACTATATTTTTGACAAGGAAGGTTTCCTATTGACTACATAGTCGATGGGAGGGTCTAATTTACACCTCGTTTAAGAAAGGGGCCAAGGAGATCTTTACAGATATTGTCTCATCTCCCTCCTAAATGTCGTGGCCAAATAACACATCAAACTACTCCTGCTGGAATTTGAAATCTGGGCTTCTTTACCATCTCTGAACGCAAGGTATCAAACCTGTTTTCAACCTGGATATAGGACAGACAATTTAGGGGCACAGTTAATCCTAGTTCAGTGCTCCATCCATCAGAAGGCAGCCCTCTAGGATGCAGGTTTAGTGGATTTTAGGGCTGCATTTGATGGTGTACACAGAGGACTGCTTATGTCAAAACTGGCAACTTGGGAATTCACAGTTAGCTCTGCAAGCCATTCATGCTTTACCGGAATACACGAAGCAGAATCAAAGTTAGCAATAACCAGATGTTATCAACAAATATTTTCATAAATAGAGGCCTCAATCAGGGATGAGTCCTAGCACCATTATAATTTAATATGTATGTGGCAGTTATGAGAACATCCCTATGTAAGGCAAGAGGACTGGGAGGACAAGTACATTTATGCATGCAGCATGCAGACGCCACAGTGCTCCATGACAAAACATGCTTTGGCCTTCAGAAATGACTTGCTAATGTGGACACCTACTGCTAAACAAATTGCATGGCTCTCAGTGCTAGAAAGAAAATCATAGTTTTTGGTTAACAGTTTAAGAGACAATGAGTTTGACAGAATGCAGTTAATGTTTTTAAGAGGTCCAACTGTATAGATAAAGTCTGGTTTGAGGCAAGTAGATGCCATTCAAGATATCTAGAGCTAAGTCAAACTCTATTATCTTTGGCGTGTTTCGTTATCAGGAACATCTTAAGCCTGTCTCAGCTTTCTATCTTACAGGTGTTTAAATCCAAGATACTTCCAATAATTTGCTACAGCATGAAGGTCATCATTTTACAGAATTAAGGCTGGATGTAGTGCAAAGCAAAATATACTCTACATGATTACACCTGCCCGAATTTAGTTCTCAATTGCAAATACGTCTTAAGTTCAACCTAGTGAGGCAGTCCAGCGCTGCGGGTGCCACATTTGTGAACATTTGGTAAAGGCTCAAACTAGTGATAATATATGTAGTGTCAAGTTTTTGATCTGGGCATGGGTCAATAACAGGAATAAAGCAATGACTAATTCCAGAAAAATCATTAACCTCACTCAAGGTTAGAGTAAAACTCTATTACTTGCGCGGTGCCCCAGGACTCCATACTGTACCGTCATCTTTAACCTCTACATAGAACTCATTAGTTTGCGTTATACAAATACCACAAAATTACATACAAAAAACAGAATTCTAAGGTGTGCTTCAATCAAATAAAGAAAAAAGTCAACAGACAGGTCTTAGTGCTGCCAAGAAGATAAGCTTGAATTTCTTTTATGAGTCTTATACATATGGTCAAATACATAGGTTTTTTTTTTTTTAAGAAAGATTCCACGTAAAAAGAATCTAGGATTTATCTGGGTAACATTTGTGTAGATGGACATAAAAGAGTTTACTCCATCATGAAACAAAGAAGGCAATCTTGCGTGTATAGTGTGTGGATACAAAAAGGAATTATTGACCCACGTTATTTGCATATGCGCACATTGCTAAATCTATTCAGCATACGGTTGCACCCATTAAGCATTAAAATGGGCTTTACTACCAGCAGGCAAGCGAGCATGTTATTTTGTAAACAAGAAGTCCCTCAACTGTTAGTTTAATTCATTAAATGTCTGTAGCAAACTGAGAAAAACATTCTGCAGGCTGCACCACGCCCAATGTGAGGAATGCTTCATGTCATCGCTAAGTTTTGGGGACTTTGTGTATTTTTACCGTCTGCATTTAATACACTTTTTGAATTCGGTTAATACAACTTCTCTTTTATTCTGGTATTTTAAAGATTTATTGAGCTTTCTGCCCCTTCATTGTGACTAAAATGTTTAAGAGTCTGCTTCCCGGGCCAGTGTAGTATAGGCTATAAATTAGTTGGCTGGTTTTATTTTTTTGGGTTTTGAATTGTGGTGTTTTTTTAATTAGGTTTTATTGCAGTACAATATACAAGTAGGGGATAATAAAGATAAATTACATTTTGAACTCTTAGTGAGCCACACATATGATAAACATCCTAATATTTGACTGAACACATTAACAGAAACATTTTATGCCAAGAGGTGACCCGTGGAGGTTATATGTGTAGAATAAGTGTATAAAAATGTTTTTAAAGAAAAAAGGAAAAAGAAATAATAGAGACCCTGAATATGAGAGTACAACAAATAGGCATATATCGATGAACAAGAAAGGGAGAGCAACCAGTGGCGTAAAGAGGACCTGTCACGTAAGTCGCCCATTAATACAGGGAAGGAAGAACACCCTGCTATACACTATAAGAATGTTGCAAGTCACTGAGGCGTTCCATGACCATGGAGAGGAATGAGGCAGAAGGCCAAGTTCCTTTATAAGGTTATGGAACTCCAGGGTGGCTTGAAATATCCTTACCATGTACGGCAGGGGGTACTTTATTTTTTATAATACAGGGGCACACCATCACTTTTCCAACACACTATTATAATCATTGGTGCGTAAATCTTTCATATGAAAAAGAGCGTATGTTTACAAACATGAAGAATACAAATAGACTCCCAAGTGCAAAATAAAACACATCAAAAAAGCTGTTGGATATATTTTGCAAAAAGATGTTAGAATCAGTTTTATACGAGTTTTTTTAAAAAGGCAAAGTAGCTCGGAATGAATAATAAAAACATGCAAACGATTCTAACATTTCTATAATTACCTGAGGAGTGCAAAACATAAAAACATTCCCATAAATATCTTCTTTCTGCTTGGCACTACAAAGCTATTAAAAATGAACAGAAGAAAGAAAAGCAAAGTTTGGTTTTGCTCCTTGAACAGCTGGTTTAATTACGCTCCGTGCCCTGACCTGCCTTTCCCCTGGCTGTCCGATCTGGCAGCAGGCATTCTAACTTAAGAACTCAAATGCAATAAGCAGTGGTGCTGGACCAATTTTTTCAGAGGGGGTGCTGCCATCTGTGTTACATCACTGAAGTGATAGGACTTATGCAAATTCAAGCATCACACAAAGAACAGGTGTAGCATATGAGCCATGTCTATTCAGCAGGAGGGTGGTAAGGGTGTAGTATGTAGCCAGTAATGCATTCTGAAGTGTGCTGTGACAAATATATTGTATTGGCAAATATGGTGTGGCAGCACATTTATTCACAGACAGTGCATTTTCCATTGAAATGACAACTAAATTTGCACAGACATGTAAATATACTGATCAAACCATAGATTCAAAAACATGATAATGTGTGTAAATCAGGTTTCAGTGAATATTTACATTTGCGCATTACCAAGTAATGGCGTATTTGTTTTTAACCTATTAAAATATGTTTCCATCACACTTTAGAATAACAAAAGAAATTGCTTCATTTTTATATTTATTCATTTGTACAGTTCAAGCTTTGTTGTGTGCTACAAAATAAATCATCATCCTACAACATTTCCTTTCAAACTCAGCAAGATCGTGACATATTCACATTACAAAATCCTCACACTTTGCAGTCCGAGAAAGAAAAGTAAACACCAATCTTCATGTTAAAAGAATAAGCAGCAATTTGTCAGAAGACAGAGTGTAACGTGGTTTCTGTGACAAGATTAAAACAAAATATAAGTGCATTTTTATTGCTTGTTAACCTTCTGAACGCCAGCATGGTATTTTTGACAGGGTGCTGTTGCACCCTCCTGCTTCCCTATTTCCAGCGCCTATGGTAACAAGTTATTACAGTTGAGTTCTGAGATAACTTCTTCATAATAGGCAAGGCCACTGGAATTATGTGGCAGGGGAGGGCCAAATAATGCGGCAGGGTTGAGTAAACCATGCAGCAAGAAAAGGCAAATTATGCGACGTAATGCAGCACATTTTGTGACAGAATTACTTCGTTATTTTTAAATTTTTGGGTCGAGCCTCGACAGCGCTTGCACGGTCTGCAAGACCAGTTGTATCTCTTCTATGGGCATTTGGCACGCCCACCAATTGCCATTGGTCGTTATCTGTGTCTTTTAAAAATGCCTGCTTGTTATTGGCGCATTTGCTTAAATGCCCCTCCTTTGTGTGCTTAGCTCCCTCCCTGACCATTTCACTAAGAGAATGTTTTGTTTGACCATCACACTGTTCTAGTGTGTGATGGACTCTTCTCCCTCCTTCAATCTGACTATTGTAGGTTTATTTTTAATGTATATTGCCACAATTTAAGATGGCGGGCGCACAACATGCACGAAGACTCATTATCGCCAGGACAAGCCTGTCTGGTTTCGTTCACCGGTTCATGTTCATTCTTGGCGCAAGAAGTTGAAAGCGTGATGGTACACAGAAGCCACATTAAAGCACGGCTCTTTTTGGGCTCATGGGCCCAAGAGCACCTCAAGCCTTACGCGGTGTGCACACCTCTATTGCTTTGGCAACACTTATTAGCCACAGCTCTGCTATCGGCTCACTACCTGGAACAACCACGTCGTGGTAAACGGTACCCTTCTGCTCACACTTACATAGCTTCCGTCGGCAAACATCCATTTCAGGGTCCCACTCCTCTCCTCAAATCTTTGCTCCTCCTTCATCTCCCACTGGCCATCCCTAGCATCAATAAGCAGCCCATTACTTTCCTCTTGAGCAGCGCCCATGATTTGGCTTGTCTTCCTGCACATTCTTTGCTTGGCCACACCCCTTGCTGCTAACATCGCCTCTGTCATCCCCTAGTTATGCTGGCTGAGGTGGGCACACGTCATGCATATGTGTCTCGCGTTGGGGTTCTTCCACTCCCTCTTGCCTGACTCTGTTTTGTGTACGGGTGCTTAAGGTTTTTTGTGCCGCCGCAACTCTCTGTGTCCTTAGGATGGCCGGAGCTGGTTCTTGACTACTGCTACTCTGCCTTTGATCCGGGGCTGTTTTTGGAGGTGGCAGCAACTGAAAGAACCTGGAGGCAAATGCAGCCTCAGCAAGCTGTGCAACTCTGAGACCGCCCCCAAACAAGTGAGAGTACTTCATCTCTTTTTGTGCGCAAATATATCATCTCTATAAACGTGTTGAAACACCTACTTGATGATGGAAGGCAAAACCTTCGGGTGGAGCTCGCGCAAAATAAAACCTCAAAAATTCCCGGGAAACCAATTGTGCAACTTTCCTCCTAGCAGTAGAAGAGAAGAATCCTTTGACACCCCCTCCCCACCCTCAACCCTTAGGCTTTCGTGACTGTGGTCTTTGTTTGGAAATTCTGCTCAGAAGGGTTTTGAGTGGCATTCTCCAGCATATGAATGTCTAAACATCTTTCCACCTGTACCCTTAACCCCTCCTTTGCTAAGAGGTTTCCAGGTATTGAAAGCTATAGCAGGCATTGGCTGTTCTCCCCATCAGTTTAAGCCTTGCAGTGTAACTTCGCTTGTGAAGCAGTAACATTTCACAGACTACACTCTGACCGCAGAAGCTTGTTGTTGCCTCACGTCATAGTTAAAAGGAACGGACAGTAGCGATGACAAAAGGTTGGCATTCAGCAAGATGAACGCTTTATCTCTATTTGACCGACCAACCTTTCCGGTTGTGAAGCAAGTCCCCAAAGGGAACACCCATTGTGTTGCACATAGTAAATCCTTTTATATATTTCCAAATTAAATTCAGATGCTCACAATTGCATGCAAGTACTTTTTAGCTCAGCAGTGATGCGCAGCAGTTTTTTGATAACAAAATGCCAGGTTGACTTTTTGTTTGTTCATTACAGGGCTGTCACTAACATATCAGTGATCCTTTTACCAGCAGTAGCAGTAGGAGTCAATCCTGATCTATGTGAACACTATGGGTGTAGCTTGGCCAGTAATATTCGGGTGGGGGTTAATTTCAAATATGACAACGCCTTAGGGACATCTCTACCATGCCTTTAAGAACTTGTATCCCATTTTCATTTCTATTACATGCGTATATAACGCACGTTCAGATTCAGTACGCTTCCCGTGTTCTGCTAAGTGGGATTCCTTCTGCATGCTGATCCAGTTGCTGAGGTTAAGGGCAGTATTTTAATGCAGTGTTTCATTCATGGACTTGGCACCTAGTCAATATGGTGTGTTAAGTACACATAGGTAAAAGACTTTGCCATATATAATACCAATAGCTCTAACTCAAACAAATGCGAGACCGTTTGCATTTCCAATGCTTGTTACACTTCTTAACACTGTCAGGTCATTGGTTGCACCTCATTTTAACACCCACATATAGCAATAAGCAAAAAGTGAATCTTTTCAAATGGCCTTCCACTTCGTGACAAAACGTGTCCCTGCTTTCACCGCTATGCAGGAGCAGAGGATTAATGGGGGAGCCATACATAACATGACCTCTCCTCCCGGTCCCAAATAAAAAAAAATTAAAAACCTGACCCCCTGTCACCCACCTCCACTACTCTCTGTGCATCTCCTCCAGAAGCTGTGCTCCCTGCATTCCAGCGCTGCTCTGACAGGCTCTCACAAAGGCCATCCAGAGCAGCACGGAATTCCTGTATGACAAAGCAACAGCGAGTTATGAGATCTGCCACCCACTGTTGCTATGTCACAGCAGGGAATTGTCGCATTTAGAATGTGACATTCCTGCTAATTGATCTCAGTAAGAGCCACACAACAACGAAAGTGGAGACAACTTTTTATACAGGGTTTGCACAATCCATGTATTATAAGCAGTCTAATAAACATTCTGCACCTGCCCTGCTAACGTGAAATTTCTCCTTAGGTCTTGGGCTTTGTAACAACGCTACTAACTTTGGTTAAGGTCTTAAAGTAGGTTCATTGAACTTCTCAAGTGTGATAGGTTAGTACAATTATTAGCATGTTTTCGATGTAATGCTTATTTAGCTCATTAGCTAGATACCTTCTTAATAACCAGACGGTGCATCGTGAATTCGGACTCGCCCTCATCCTCTAAAGAAGCTTCCCATACATCCATAAATGTGTCTAATTAATCACTAAGTCTATATATAATCTACACGAAATCTGCTGTCTGATGCGTTTCTCTGATCCATGCCTCACGGTTTGGGATGTGTCTGTTTTAAATTGTAGTAGTTTTAATTAACCAAACAAATAAATAATACATTGAAAAATTACCACTTGTCGATTTTTAAATTACTTGTTTTTTAGATGCATTTTGAATGGAAAAAGATGATTTTTCGTCAAATAGAAAATGTTTTTTTTAAAATAATAATCCACATTTGTATAGCGCACAATCACCCGTTAGGGTCTCTAGGCGCTGGGGGCCGTCGGGGAGATTAAACAAGCTATTGCCCAGAGTCGCATGGTGCTGGACTAACCTGCCGCTGGAGCCGGGGATCGAACCCTGATCCCCAGATTCCAGCGTCAGTCGCCCTGGCCGCGGCGCCACACCTCTCCTGTATTAAATACTGAACCTTACTATTAGGCCATTTGTCTGCAGAAGCCTGGAAAAGAGAGAAGCCAAGAACAAAAAATAGTTCAGCCAGTGGCAGCTGGCAAAGAACGGGGGTTGCAATGCAGCGTTGTGATTGGTCTGAGCGCCGTGGTTCGGTGCTCAGATGGAGAATGGGAGCCTGGGTATGTTCTTCACCAGGCTGTGTATTACTGCTTGTTGACGAACATGCAAAGTGAGCATGACTGTTTGGGTGGCCAAGAAGTCATGGACCCTTAGTGTGTGCACACCACTCCTCCCCATGTGCAGCCAGCCCTTGAGCTAAGAAAAACAAAATGATAATAAGGAGGTAATTATCATTTTATCTTTATTTGTTTCTGCTCTGAGAGCAGTGAAGTGAAGACCCTGAGTTCTGCACAGAACAACAACGAGCATTGTCAAAAGCAATAGGTGTCCCCCTGGTAAAAAAGATGCAACAGTTCAATGTTTTATTTTATTTCTTATTGCAGGCATATACCACAAAAATGAAAACAAGCAACTTTCCACATGAGGAGGACAAATGTCTGCAAATAAGAATACAAGGAAAAGGTGCTACTGACTTTGAACTACTGTAACCGAAAGACCTAGTTTAAGCACACATGCATGACTAGAAATGAATATCAAATGGTAAGAAAAAGCAGCTGAAGTACACTTTGTAGGAGGGTGTGCTCATCTGACAAGGAATAGGGTCACTCACAGTGAAAGAGAATCACTGTCTGAGGCTGGCTGACTCACTCCCCAACTGTGGCCAGAAACATCATGTGAATGAGAGCTGAAAAAACCAATTGATGAAAAAGGCTGTCCTATGCCCTTCTATACAAGTACATGCGTATCTATTTTCTTATTCATGAAATGTTTTGATTAAATGAGGCAGACAAAAAAAAATCTAAAATCTACCACTAGGCCAGGCCTAAAAAGAACCAGGCAACAGATATTTCTTTGCTTTTCATTGGCGTATTTTTTTTTTTTGTGTAGCAGACCTTTATGAAGCCACTTTACTCTGCTTTCAGGGGAGTGCACATTCCCATCAAGCCACAGTATCTAGACTGCCGACATGTAAGCTACAGGAAGAGGGCTACGGGAAAGTCTCATCTTAAAATACAAGCCAGGTAAGATTTTCAAAAAAGAAAGTACTCCATTTGTTGACACATTTCAGAGTAGGCACATGCACACCACGACCATACCGCAAAGCTTCATGAACTACAGAGTTTAGGAGCGACTGGGCTCAAATACTGTAGCTGCTTAATGGATTAACTCTCCCAATCTCAAACATAAAGAAGAATATGAGCCTAATCAATTTATTACGGTGGTTAATTACCTTATTTGTTTGCTCCACTTTTGCAGTGGTGTAGTATGCATAATCATCGGCTCCACACTTCTGCCATCCTACATCGCCATTCTCTCCCTTTCTTGCTCCACTTCAGTTATATATTTGTGGCTTTCTGTTAAAATTAATAAGGACATCTGTTCTCGCCTGCTGTTGCCTGGGCTTTACATGCACGTTTCCACGCTCGTGAGTTTGCACCAAGGGTGGTTTTTGCTAATATGAAAACTAAGCGCAAACCATAACACTGCACTTGATATCTAATTTATTAATCAGAACCACACATTTTGGACAAGAAAAATGATTTGACAGTCGGATACAATTCTCAGCAGTCAAGCAACGGGGAGGTTTTGTGTCTCAGACGGAAGTACTCTCTCTTCCTTTGGCTACTGGCAAACACAGTAGTAAGGCAAAAACAACAGGTGATGGACAGAATGCAGGACATTGTCATACATTCACCCCAGTACAGAGATCTGGGCCTAAATCCATAGTTTTTTTGCACTCCACACCACCCCAGGTCAGACATGGCCATATGCAAATCAGCCTTGACCCTGGCCCTCATGGGAACAGTCCAGCCCGGACTGCCAAGCCATGTCTTTCCTGGACCGGAATCAAGCATCCAAGGACCGGTTTCTGGCTATCAGCCGTCATCAGCCTGGATAGCTTGACTCCAGTGGTGTGGAGAGCATGGGACTCACGTCTGAGCATACCCATCCCACTCGGGGCGAAAAAGGCAAAAACAGGTGATGGACAGAATGCAGAACATTGTCATACATTCACCCCAGTACAGAGATCTGAGCCTAAATCCATCGTTTTTTTGCACTCCACACCACCCCAGGTCAGACATGGCCATATGCAAATCAGCCTTGACCCTGTGCCTCATGGGAACAGTCCAGCCCGAACTGCCAAGCCATGTCTTTACTGGACCGGAATCAAGCATCCAAGGACCGGTTTCTGGCTATCAGCCGTCATCAGCCTGGATAGCTTGACTCCAGTGGTGTGGGTCTCCACACCACTGGAGTCAAGCTATCCAGGCTGATGACGGCTGATAGCCAGAAACCGGTCCTTGGATGCTTGATTCCGGTCAAGGAAAGACATGGCTTGGCAGTTCGGGCTGGACTGTTCCCATGAGGCACAGGGTCAAGGCTGATTTGCATATGGCCATGTCTGACCTGGGGTGGTGGGGAGTGGAAAAAAACTATGGATTTAGGCCCAGATCTCTGTACTGGGGTGAATGTATGACATTGTTCTGCATTCTGTCCATCAATTGTTGTTTTTGCATTTGTCACCCCGAGTGGGATGGGTATGCTCAGACGTGAGTCCCATGCTCTCCACACCACTGGAGTCAAGCTATCCAGGCTGATGGCGGCTGATAGCCAGAAACCGGTCCTTGGATGCTTGATTCCGGTCCAGGAAAGACATGGCTTGGCAGTTCGGGCTGGACTGTTCCCATGAGGCACAGGGTCAAGGCTGATTTGCATATGGCCATGTCTGACCTGGGGTGGTGTGGAGTGCAAAAAAACGATGGATTTAGGCCCAGATCTCTGTACTGGGGTGAATGTATGACATTGTTCTGCATTCTGTCCTTCAATTGTTGTTTTTGCATTTGTCACCCCGAGTGGGATGGGTATGCTCAGACGTGAGTCCCATGCTCTCCACACCACTGGAGTCAAGCTACCCAGGCTGATGACGGCTGATAGCCAGAAACCGATCCTTGGATGCTTGATTCCGGTCCAGGAAAGACATGGCTTGGCAGTTCGGGCTGGACTGTTCCCATGAGGCACAGGGTCAAGGCTGATTTGCCTATGGCCATGTCTGACCTGGGGTGGTGTGGAGTGCAAAAAAACGATGGATTTAGGCCCAGATCTCTGTACTGGGGTGAATGTATGACATTGTTCTGCATTCTGTCCATCAATTGTTGTTTTTGCATCAAACACAGTAGTAAACCATAAGCAATCAGTGGCAAAGCCAATTGGTCTAGTGTGCACTTTAAATGCGGACTAAAACATGAAAAAAGCCTGCAGCAAAAATCAAGCTCTGGCACAGTTAAATGGTCTCGGTTTAATGCGCTAACACACGTAGAGTTGGAACATTAGATAAAGATACGCAGAAACGAGCAGACAGAGAGGAATCTAGCTGTGAAGCAGTCCCAAATGGATTTCAATGTAAGCTATCGAGGTGAGGCGGAAAGAAACCCCAAATAAGCCAATAGAATTAGGTGAGAAACGCATACTCCACGGAGCTGAGCTAAGTAGTGCTTGAAAGTCTCATGCCAATGGCTGAAGTCAACAGATTGGAAGCAACAGACCCAAAGCCAACTCTATATATGTATTTTAATCTCCAGGACTATTTGACGGCAGTGCTGTTAAACGCTGATTTAAATACTAAAATGTTATCTATACAAGGCACCTATGAGAATTTAATGAGTAACGATCCAGCATACTTTTGAATTGTAAAATGGTCCCTCATGAATGTCAATGCAAGCACTAGAAAGGGAGCCGGAACGATACACCAAATACCTCACAGCAATGAGAAATAGTTTTTAAAGCATTATTGAATAATGCATATTGGCAACAGCTATGCTGTGAAGACAGACCTTAAAATGGGTACCCTTATCCAGTTCCACTGCTGACTTGTTCAAATTAAAGGTCAGTTTCTTGGTGCATTTTTATGTTAAAATGGACTTGAAAGGACATAATAGCAAACTGCTAAGCCCTGTCAATTATTTAAGACAAATGGTTCTACAATATAGGAAATCCTTTAAAAGATGTCTGTATTCTCTTAAGTTACAAGCTCCTTACACACCAACAAGTTTCCTTTATATTTATTTCAATTATAACCTCACAGAAAGATTGTCTGTTTAATAATTACGCGTTGTACAGCGAGTTGTCAAAGCAGTTCACATTTAGACAAGGGAAGCAAATCCTTACTTGGCATCTAAAAATCTGTTTTAATAAAATATTCTTAAGTGGTGGGAAGGGAACACATATGGCTTATGTCTTGATAAGAACAGAGGGGAATTAGCACCAATTGCTCTTTAATTCACAGATATCTGAACCACGCTCAAAACCAGTATTGATTATTACAGGCAAATTGCAAAACCTTTTTAGAATAACAAAACAGGAGACTTGTTTAAGAGTCGTTTAAAATACTGATGCCGTCCCAGAGATTGCTCGATAGTATCAAGTCTATTTCTGTCCAAGAATAATGCAAAGTGCACTTGCAGCAACTATTACAAATCACCCCAGGATCAATATTTCAACCACCTGCCATTGTAAAGCGCTCCAGTGGCGATGGTTCTCTCTTCTAGTATGTACCCCGATGCCAAATATAACCTTCAAAAATACCAGTCTCTATGCCACAGACTGACAGGAGTTAGATGTGCAATTGTAGCGTGGCTGGACCAAGTCCAGAATTCTCCCACAATCGGTGACAGCAAAGAACAGTCTGGTCAGTAAACTCGATAGAGGTAAGGCCAGTATAGCAGAATGAGATGAGGTGTACCACTAGGCTCCACAGAAGACATGTGATGGTCAAAGGAGGTTTTCAAATAAACCACCCAATGCAAGCAAGAGGGCGTTTTAGAATACTCCCCCAAAGTATTAAAGGAGGAACCCCACAAGTAAGGACGTACAGACGACCCACCTAAGGGGACTGAAAGATAACCAGAGGAGCCCCACAAGTTAAGCAGGGGCATCAAATTTAGCAGTATAGTTAGAGAGATGACCAGCATACTTACGCAAACCAGAAAGATGGACAAGATGACAGGCAAGGGGGTTACCAAAAGTCCCCAGTAAGCCAGAAGAACCTTGCGGATCGGAACAAGAATAATAAAAGCCAAGTAGGGATTGACCAAACAAATTGGAAATTTCAAAACATTCTGTATGAAGGAAAGAGGAAGAACGTATTAGAGTCAAAGTGTTATTGTAAATTAGCGCATGTATAGTCCATAATCTGCCAATAATATGGCATTGAAATGCCTTCAGGTAGCTGCCCGTATGACTTTTAAAAAAAATTCCGATTGGAGGCCTGAGTCTGATTCGATTTTGTGGAAGTATGTGGTCAGTGGGTGAGTATGCCATTTTGAATGAATTGTGAGTTATATGGTGGGTGAGGCAGGAGGGGTGAATTATATTCCCTGCACTTTTCCTCAGTTAATGCGGGTGTCAGGAGTCATTTTAAGAACTGACACTCTCCCACTTTGCAGCTGTTAGAGCAGCTGAGCTCAATTTTATCATTATAGTAGGGTCATTCTTTGTTGCTTGGCTCAAGCTAATGTCTGTTCACCATCAAACGTTCATCCTGTATGGCTGATTTCAGCTTAACCTGAATAAAAACTCCTCTTTGACAGCTGATGGATATATCAAACGCCTGAAGTTGCTTCTCAGCTATCCTAAACATTATACATCCCTTATTTCTGCCAAATATTCCAGTCGCAAGGACCCAGATATTGAGCATCATTGAATCATGTCTGATTACCTAGCCTAAACAGAGTCAACCAGTCACAGCTTCATTCTCTCACCAGGACCTCTATTTGCCAAGAGATTAGTATTTAAACTCACAAGCACCAGACTCAAGGCCAAATGTATGAAGTCTTTTTGCAGTTGCAAACAACCGGATTCACAGAATCTGTGTGTTTGCGACTGCAAAACATTTTTGTGTTTTTTAACGATGCATGAAAATCAAATTGCAATTCTGAAAAATGTAACAAACCAACCTGGGTTTGCGACCAAATAGTGATTTATTATTTGGAAGATGCGTGTTTAGAGAGTCCCTTCCAAATACCGAATCGGTTTGGTGTATATTCATGTTTTGCGACTGATATCCAGTCACAAAACATTAACACTTTACTGATTACTGAAAGGTGGTAGCAAGGCATTTGCAAATGGGAAGGGGTCCTTGGGGATCTCTTTTCCTTTGTGAATGTTGATTTTTTTTTTTCTAAATACACTGTCTACATTTAATAATTTTTTTTAACATTTTTACTTTAAAACAGATCCCGTTTCGCTGTAAGGAAACGGGCTGCATTTAAATAAAAATGCTTTATTCAAAAGCAATCACAGACATGGTGGTCTGCTGATCTGAGCAGGCCACCGTTCCTGTGACTGCTATGATTCTTAGAAGGTCCCAATTTTCAACGTACCTCATTAATATTCTTCAGTGAGTCGAATTGCAACCTACTAGAAATTGTTATTTTGCAAACCGACCTATTAGTACATAGGTCGGTTCGCAAAATAGTATATTGGCCGAAAATTGCAACAAGTATTTTGTGACCACTTCTGTGCACATTTGGCCCGAGTTGCATTCAGATGTTCCAGCACTTCTACTGTCAGAAATAGATTTGTAAGGAGATATTGTATTTGTCAAAAAGTAGGGGAACTTCACAGGCAAAGTGAAGGGAGTCATAACTGATCAGAAACTTGGCAAGCTTAGATCCAGGTGTTGTTAACAAGTTCAAAGAGACTTTCAGCTAGATTCATCATTATCCCGTTTTGCGAGTCCTTAATTGCGATTCATAAGGAATCGCTATTAAGGACTTGCAAAACGGGATTCATGTAGGAATTGCAAGAAATATTGCGAGTCCTACATCATCCTTATTTGCGATTAGCAATTTGCTAATCGCAAATAAGGATGCGATTTCAAGGGTGCCAGGGGTGTCCAAAGGACACCCTGTAGCACCCCTGAAATGCAAATTTACACAGGTGTTGCGCACACACATGTCCAAAGGACATGTGTGTGTAACATGCAACTGAGAAAAATGCACTAAAGTGCTTTTTTCTAGTTTTTCGCTATTTACCACGAAGTCCGACTTCGTGGTAAATAGCGCCCAAAAATTGTGAATTCGCAAATAAAAAATGGTTAATGAATTGCATTTAAGGAATCTCAAATAGAGATTCCCTAAATTCAATTCCTCGCAAATATGAGATTTCGCAAATAGCGATTTTTGCATTTGGGATGATGAATCCCAAATGCAAAAATTGCGCTCGCAAAGGGCCAGATTCGCAGAATCTGTCCCTTTGCGAGCCGAATTTACTTTCATGAATCTAGCTGTAAAACCCTGATACAATGCGCAATTAGAAACAGGAGCATTACATGGGTATTCAGTGCTTCAAGGAAAACACAATGTTTCCACTTCAAGCACAACCCACACACTGTAACAAAGCCATTTTGAACATTTTGTAGTAATCTGGCACCACCACTGGGTTATCTCACTACCATTTATGGACTCATCTGCCCAGATTCGAAATATATAGACGGGAGCCATATGTGACTAAGTAGCATATGCTGAAGCTAGCAGGCTCACCTACACCAGTGAAATTCCTTACAGGAAATGGTGAGCAAGAGCGGATCTTAAGATGTAATTTGCAGATCAAGTGTATTGCTCTAGTTTATCCATTAGTTAGCTCACGAACAATTATGGAATAGACATTTAGATCATGTGAGGATATTATCCTGATTTCTCACTAAGAGACGTAGCAGTGGTGTGAAGACTGCAGGTAGATCCATTCCTATATTAAATTTGTTTTGTTATAGTGCATCTATACAACTCGGGGTATGGATTTCTCCAACCACACAGGCTGCATCTGCCACACGAAGATTCTACGGCTGCTTATCACCCTTAGAAGAAGGTGTTCAGATTCATTAACATTCATATACAGGCAACGTAACCTGCACTGCTTCTTTCCACGAGTACCAAACCAAATATCTTAGCACGAATAGGAGCATCATCTGTAAATCAGCAGCTAAACAGTTACATACAAATGAAGAGCACATCGGTTAGTACCAACTTTCCTTTACAAACAAGTCACAGTCATTAAAGTCATTAAAAATCGGAGGAGTCCAGGGTGCAAGATGGCTGCATGCAAAATGTCTTCCTCTTCCAATGTGCTTCACAATTCAAATACACCCAGCAGTTACTGAGCCCTCCAATAGTCTTTGAAGGTACTGCTTCCTTAATTTGCTTACCCTGTGTTTATTGCGGTTGACTCGGTTCTATCTTCAAATACAAGTAGTCTTCGTTTCAACCTCTGTGATAGCTCATGTGACAAGAAATTAACTTGGAGTACGTCTTATTAAATGTGATACCATGTGTTTCACGATTGTCTGCAAACAGTGATTCAAGTTTTGGGGGTTGCTGTGCCACAGTATTGGAATTCCGAAGTCTACACACTCCCTTGTGTCCATGTTGGCTGTGCCAATCTCAGGTACCCTACTTAAAGTCATGCCAGGCACTTTTTTGTTGCCCTTTACCTCTTGTGAAAGCGTCTGACAGTCTTGTCAGCAGAGGACAGTACATTTTTAGAGCTTGGATCCACAGAGAATACAGCAAGAGAAAAAAAAATATTGGTTATGCTACAAAGGCTTGTCAGCTGCCACCAAATGAGTTTGCTTTGTATTGGGAACGGCTTTTTCAGCATTATTTTTTTATCGATGCTAGTCTTTTCAAGAAGAAGGATCAACATGTCAAGATTGTAAGCTGTACGGAGCATTGATTCTAAAATGGTTGATCTGCATAAATGGATCTGTATAAATGGTAACAAGTCACATTTGTCAATTCGCAGATAAATAAAAAAAGGATTTTGTGATTGCTTTCTTATGGGGAAGCTGTATTGGATTTGAGGATTGACAATAACTCAGTTCATCAAGAGGTAAGGTGTACTTGCAGAAACCTGAAACAATTACAATGCACGTTTGTTAAAAAGTGGAAGAGTGGAGCTGTGCCAAGAGAGTTGGGGTTAGACAGAGGCAGCTCTCTCATCCACAAAGAGAACACATATTTTCTGATTGCTCGCGCATTTCAGTCCATAGTCACTATGAACTGCACTTAAAACAGATACTTTTTAGTTAATCACCAACGGTTCTGCCTGCTGTGAAATCATTCTCCTCCAAATTACTATTTCAAAGGGTTACAGTTTGTCCTGTCAAAACCAATGTTTTTAAAGCGGGTGTGGTTAGCGCTACCATTTTAAAGTTAGATTATGGGAACTTCTTGCTGCAGGGAACATACAAGACAGACAAAAAGAAACTTGAGGTCCTGAAAAATTCAGCACCAGCAACACTTTTCAACCTGTCTAGAAATGTTCATCACCCACCGGCACGGTGAGAGCTGCACTGTGAGTCATGTGAGTACTTCGAACATATAAAATATGTTGGTTCCTCTTTTAGGATTTGGCCAAGCGGGAGGAATGCAGTAAAGCAGTTCCCCGTCCTATTTACAGGTGGACATTTCTTGGTTACCTTTCACCACAGAACCGCTGCGTCATAGTGGCAGTTGTCCTGTCCAATTGAGTGCATGGGGACTGTCACTGGTTTTCCATGTCGGTCAGTCGATGTGTGTTTTTGCTAAGAGAAAACAAACTTTCTGCTTTGAAAGTTTGTTTGCTCGAACTTTTTTTTTTTTGCAGAGCAGGCAAAAGCTGTGGCATTACAGTAAAGAGATCCTCGTTACAAAGGCACGGATCTTTAAATAGGGAGAACGGCCCCCTGCGTGTTCTACGACCCCCTCACCCCTGGTATAGCATTCACCGGGCATTAAATCACGCCCTTGGTATTAACACACGCCCATCCAAATCACTGAAATTCTTTGGCCAAATATCTGCCCATTAATCCCCAAGCAGGACTCCAAGTTTGTCCAATTTTAAGTGCCCAACTCCAGTGGTGGCCTGTACTATTAGCAGGGAGGTAGGCGGTCGGGGCACAAACTCGCACATTGACCCACACTCATGCATACATACAGGCAGGCACACACAAACATCCATTCACAACACTCACTCCTATATATTCATGCATGCACACGTCAAACATTAAAAATAAAATCATACTTACCTGTGCAGCTCTGACTCGGAGATCCCACGAGGGTTAGGACTCCTGCCTTCCCTCATTGGCTGACCTTAGATCAGCGCATGAGGGAAGGCAGCAGTCCCTCACTGGTCACAAAGTGGGATGGGTTCAGGGAAACTGCTGACCCCACTCTGTGACGAGGTGCCTGTGATTGACACTCGGCTTTGGTCACTGCTGGGCTTATTAGAACTGACGCGCCCAGGTTTGAGGCAATCTGTGAGGCTCCCCCTCTCCACAAGGAGGAGGGCCTCAAGGTGCTTTGCCAGGCTGAAGATATCACGCCCAAAGGAGCTGTGAGTTCTTCAGCCTGGGAAAGTTCAGCTCAGGCAGCCAGGAGCCTGCGCATGTAGCACATGTCTAGCTCCTGGCTACCTAACCTGAAAATAAAGAGTGTCTGTCAGGCTGACTTTTGCTCAGCCTGACAGACATTCTTTATAGTGGCAAAAATGTGAGGGGGCATGGCCCCTCAGCTCATTAGGATGTGCCACTTCTGGCGAATACCATCCAAAATTGTGGGAAACAAGGATACATACAGGCATAGAGTTTCTAGCGTTGGCATGTTCGATTACAACATGTTTCCAGTAAAAAAATGAGAGGGGTTAAAAAAACTTCTAGGGTTCAAGAAGTCCTTTAAGATCTTGTTGTAATAAGACCCCGAAACTATAGAACACTTGTAATTTTCTTGGTTATTAGACCAGGAAGGACTCAGCTCACTAAAAGACCTGACTGAGACACTTTAGTAATTAAAAACCGACATTGAAACTGGACTGTAGTGGGCCCTATATTTATGTCTTTAACTTTACAGGCAAATAACAGCAACGATCTTTGAACAATTAATGCAAAAATCTTTAAGGAAATCCATGTCACCGATATATAGTTCCAGTTTATATTTCACCTATTTTGCATAGCCTTGCAATCCCTAAGAGTATTAGCTTTTTCCAGTATATTTTGTTATAGTATTTGTTTTTGGGCGGGGGGGCGTAGCATATTACTCTTGTATTGAAAATACTTTGAGGGGGCGTGGCTTGACTGCCGAAGTGACATGGCGGACCTTGTGTGAGCTCCGCTCCGACGCGGGACTCCATTTCGTCTTTCAGAGCCTCTTTTGCCCGCTAATGCCTTATACTGTAGCGGTCGCGGTTAAACAATAATGCCGTGAGTCTGCGTTGTGCAACTCTGAGGACATTTGCTGTCTTTTCAGCCTGTATTCATCAGCGGCAATATTTCCTCAGAGCAGAGCGAGCGGCTGCCATTTTATATCGCGGCGCTCGCGTTTTTGCTTTTCTGCCGCCTACAAGCGTTCCTGAGACTACCAGCATGCCGAACACAGATATTCTGCCCCATGCTGAGCTATCTTTCTTTTAAAATACTTTGTGAGCCTCAACCTCCTCAATATTATGGCTCTTTTCACCCGTTTTTCATTTCTGTCATTTTAATGGAAGACTTTTTTCTCTCAGGGACTTTGTATTTCTGTCATTTTTGACTCGCTATGAGCCTCTCTTGATATTGGTCACACCCCATCGACCTGGTATATTTGTTCAAATGTACATGCCTCTCAGGCTACTTTTTTTCACCAATTTTATGGCACTGTGGGTCAATCTTTCCTCTTAGTGAGTTTTTGCCTCCTTATTTGGATAACTCTATACTGTTGAAATCGCTCTTGCCTATTTTTGTGGCCACAGGTCCTGCTGCATGTTGCAACATATGACCTAACAACCTCTATATCAGCATAAGCAGCGCCTTGTCTACTTTGCATCGTACTGACGTCTTCTGTCATTTGCCTCATAAGTGAAATTGTTCATCTCAAGTGTTCATTATGGCCAATGACTTTCACTCTCCGAGATCCTCTTGCACTGGTACAAAACCAAAAAGGCATAAGAACGACCCACCTTCTCCTAGCTCTCTGGACTCTATATTAGATGAGGTTCGTGATCTGCAACCTTTTATGACCACTACTAATGAAAAGCTAAAACAGATTGAGGAAAGATGGATTATCATGGAGGGTAAGGTGCTGGAACTTGAACAAAGGGTAAGCGATATCCAAGATGTTTCTGTGAAAATCCCACTACTTGAGCTAGAAATCCACAAATTAAAAATTCACACTGAGGACCTTGAAAATCGTAATCACAGAAATAACATGCACCTTTATGGTCTTCCGGAAAATATTGAAGGGACTGATTTGGTAGCATTCCTACAGAAATTCCTTCCAGAATTGTTGGATCTTCAAGCTGCTCCAACTCCTCTCAACATTCAGAGAGCAGATCGCCTGGGCCGTCTACATCCCATATCAAACAAGCCTCGTTGAATTACAATGCTTTTTTTTAATTTACTGAACTTATGCACATCTTGAGGGCAGTGAGGCTTAAACGTCGTCTAACATGGTCAGGCCATAACATCTTTATTTCTCAAGATGTTTCTAATGCTACGAATGCCCGTCGCAAAGAGTTTCTTGCTTTACGTCCTCAAATGAGACAGCTCAACATCAAGTATGGAATTCTTCACCCGTGCCTCTGTAAAATCACACATGATGGATGGTCACGTTCATTGAATGATCCTGCAAAACGTAAACTTTTTCTCGATACCTTTTCATCTCACGGCATGGAGACTAATAACTAATGTACCTTTTATTTCAGGATCGTTACGTTGTTTACAAAAGTTTTGTTCAAATAATTTGTTCTAATTAGTGGTTATCTTTTTTCTTCATGAGGTTTTCTACCCTTTAATTTTCTTTTTTTGTTTATGGGTGTCCGTGTTCTTCGCTGTCACCATGCTCCTCTCTTCCCGTGTTTTTCTCTCTCTTCAGATCTGGATTCTCCTCCTTGATCGGTCTACTTGTTTCCTCTCTCTTTCTTTCTGTCCTTCTTCCTCTCTTTTTCTTTCCTATTTCTATTACTCTATCTTGCTAGTGGTTCTATTGTTCATTACGGATCTTGTTTCCTGTCTTGTCTTTCATTACGTAATAATTGGTGTCTTTCTTTTCTTTTCATTGGTCCTACAGTTTCACTTGTGTCGATTATGCAGTTTTGTGTTCCTGTATCCTCATATATTCCCTAATCCAACTACATGGTTAATGTCGTCTCGGGGAATGTTCGTGGTCTAGGGCATCCTGTCAAGCGTCAAAAGGTATTGTCACATTTATCTAAACTTAACGCTCAAGTTGCTTTTTTACAGGAAACCCACTGTAATGATGTTGAATCTCTCAAACTCAAACGCCAGTGGGTTAATCAAATTGTTTTTTCACCTGCTTCTGAACGTCATGGTGGTGTTGCTATATTGTTCCATAAGTCTGTTAATGCCCAAATATTATCATCAGAATGTGACTCTAATGGTCGTTGGGTGTTGGTTGACGTTATCATAAACAAATTACTTTTTTGAATATATATAGTCCTGTTAAACCAGATCCAGAATTTTGGCATACTATTAAAACAAAACTGCTTCCATATCTAATTCTAATGTAGTGGTTGGTGGTGATTTTAACAATTGGCTGGATCCTTTCTCTGACAGAAAATCTACTTGCAAATGTAAACCAGATAAAACTTAGAAGTCATTCCAATCTGCCATTTCATCTAGTCATCTATTTGATGCATGGAAAACCTGTAACCCGGAGGCCTCATAATTCACTTTTTTTCCCCTGTACATACTAGATCTCAAATTGATTATATTTTAGTTTCCAAGTCAATACTACCCTGCCTCTGAAATTGGTTCTGTTTTTATTTCTGACCATGCTCCTGTTTCCACCTCTATTGATACATCCCTCACTACACTCAAACAAGGTCACTGGCGATTTAACAATTACCTTTTATCAGATCGAACTTTCATTTCAGAAGCGACCAGTTTTATTAATGAATTTTTTACACTTAACATCTCGCTACATACCTCAATTCACAACAATCGGGATGCGTTCAAAGCGTCATTGAGAGCCCTTACTATTGTTTATTCTTCCAAAAAGAAAAAACGAATGAGCTCGAAATATAAAGAAACCCCAAGTCTTATCAAAACTTTTGGACCATAAATATTTTTCTTCCAAATCCTCCTCTGCATTACATGAGTTAATTGAAGCCAAATCCAATCTTAATAAAATTGCCACTGTGGATGCTTTTAACGTCCTTCTTAAGGTTAAATCCAAGTTTCATGGAGGCCAAAATAAATCTGGGAGGTTGTTAGCGAATTATTTAAAAATTAAATCAGAACGCAAAACTATTGGTCCTATCCATTCAGAAATGAATAATCAACTCCTCTCTTCCGATTCTGATATTATTGGCATTTTTCAATCATATTATAATAAACTATATACAGAAACTACTAATCCAGCTGAGGAAGATTTTACATCTTTTTTCCAAGATATCCCTAAACCTGCTTCCCCCCCAGATTCCCTCTCACCTCTTGAGGAAGATATCTCCCTTCAAGAAATATCAGATGCTCTCAAATCCCTGAAAAAATCCAAAGCCCCTGGCCTGGACGGCTTTTCAGTAGAATTGTTTTCAGCTTTCTCTTCAATTTGTGCCCCTAAATTGTTAGAACATTTGAATTAATTTGTATCCAATTCTAAGGCATGTGGCTCTTTTTTAGAAGCCCTTATTATGGTTATTCCTAAACCTAACAAAGACCCTTCTTTTTGTAAAAATGTTCGTCCCATATCACTAATCAATTATGATTGTAAAATTTATGCTAAGATTTTGGCTACCCGATTGGAGAAAGTTATTCCCCTTTTTTACAAGAAATGTCGTTATTTTCTCAAGTCTCTGGATACAAACTAAATGTTTCCAAAACGGAGATTTTGCCATTAAATGCTTCATGTTATCAGCATATGTTTGAGTCTACTAATTTTACATGGTGTCCACAAAAAATTAAATATTTAGGAACTTTGTTTTCTTCCAATATTCGTGATACATTATCCTACAACTTTACTGCTTTAAAACTAAAAATTACCAATATGTTGTTCTCATGGTCTCCTTTATTTTTGTCATGGTGGGGTAGATTAGATACGATTAAAATGATGACTGTTCCCCAAATATTATTCATTTTGGCAATGTTATCTTTCAAAATTCCCAATTATTATTTTTCTCAGATTAATTCTATTTGTATCACGTTCCTATGGAATAATAAACATGCACGCATTGCCTTATCCAAATTAACTCGTCCCAAATCCGAAGGGGGTGTTCGGTTTCCTGATTTTAAGTTATATCATAATGCCTTTTTGATTCGTCAATTTTATGCTTTGTCCAAAGATTATTAAGATGTCTCTAAACCTTCTTGGGTTACTGTTGAACAATCACTGTTAAATGCTTTTTCATTCCAGGATGTTATATTCATTTTATTTCTCAATATCCTATTCTGAAACACTCTCACCACCTTTTACGTTTACTTTTCTTTAAGCCTTTTGACGATTATCAAGCTTTCCTTGCCTCCTCACTGTGGTTCAATAAACACATCAAATGTCGACACAAATCATTTTAATACAAACATTGGAAAGAAAATGGCATCTTTTATGTTAATCAACTGATTGTAAATAATTTGATTTTACCTTTCCACCATTTACAAGAAAAATGTAATTTACATGACTCATGTATTCAACAATATAATGTATTAGCTCCAGTCATCCAGAGTTGCATACAGAAGTTCATTATTCAACCATTTCCCCTCTCATTTACTCCCAATAATCCCCTGTACGGAGTTTCTACTGACACTATTCAGAGTGCCTCATTCATATATAAAACCCTTTCTACTGATACTTGCCCTCGGAAGTCTAGTGTCGAACTAGAATGGGAACAGGATTTATCCCACAATCTGTCTATCTCCAGGGGTGTGGAATTTATTAAAATATCTACTTGTCCATGAGGCAGGTTGCTTCATAAATCTACTTGTCCTGTAACAAAATCCACTTGTCCCTTTCGTGCCATGTTGTGCGGTGACAAATTATGGCAGCAATCTCATTATAAAAGAGCTCTTATATAGCCTCTCTGATTATGCCAGGGCTCATACCATAGTAGTGTTTGAATACTAGTAATCCCTTTATGTTGCTACGATTCCGCAGATCTACATACTGGGACTAAAGGAAGTGGTAAACAATAGTTCCAGGGTTGGAATGTCCTTTTGAGTCTGTGCAAACCTACTAACTTGCATGTTATAAGGGTTTTCAACAACTCTTCTCTAATCTTTTCCAATACTGAGAAATGTTGGAAATGTACTCCTGACAATGGCAGACGTAAACCTTCTTCCAGAGTTGGGAAAAAAGTGATTGGAGGGAAAATAAACTTGCAAACACTCAGGTTTTCGCTTGAGAAAATCTACACATGCATATTTGCTCATTCTAAAATGCAGTTCGCAAATATTTTCTAGGAGTACTATTTCTTGCCCTACTGCTGTAAATTCTTGTGATTTCACGAAAGCCTTATAGCTGCCCTTAATGCAAGGACATAAACCAAGGGTGCACTTTTGAAACTTTCTTTAATAATTGGGCCTCCTAATTTAGTCTGGTGTTAACCATGACCTTTAGTGTTTATTAAAATTCTCTCTCTGTATCGGCTGGCTTCACGTGAGTGACAGCATTCTGCTCTTTCATAAGGAGCTTATCGGCACACCAAGTTGTTTTGTTCAGTGCCAATAACTAATGTGGCAGCGTGTGCTTTTTTGAGACCAAAAACAATTTTTGCTTTTGCCAATGTTTGTTATAATGGTGAGGGTCCGGCAGCTCTCACATCAATAAGGTTTTACAAAAACCCATGCCACAACAAGTCACGCATTGCCAAAACGAAAAAGCTGACCACCATTTCAGACCTACTGGCTTTGCCAATGCTTGTTTATTTTTATGTTTCCCAAAATCTTATTGAAACTGGTTACACTGATTTTCTAATATGAATATTTTGGGGAAATACTAGCATGCATCAACACATTTTACTAAATGATACGGCAAAGAAATGGAACCTGAAATTTTACAGTAGTTTAGCAAAAAAATGTTTTCCTACTTTCATTTTAGGGACATTTTATATTGAAAGCAAAGAATCATTAATCTTGCTTTCAAGCTTCTGCAAATATTTACATCTAATCAGAGAGCATCCTGGGAGCAATATGCATAGCCTCATATTGCTAAACTTTGAAACCGTGTGTCCACATTTTTATACTGGAACCACTATCAGTAGTGCAGTCAGAACTTACATTTACTGAGAGCGCTCAGCCTAATAATAAAGGCTCTCAATTAATGAACCATGAATTCAAGTTTGAACAGCATTAACATATGCACACACATATTAACTTAACTGCAGGCAGTGCCCTTCCCTGATCCTTAATGTGGTACTGCAAACTGGCAACCAAAGGGTCTGTGCTGCAGGGGGTTGGGCCTGCTTGTCCCAAGGACAAAATGCACATTAAAACTTGTTGCCCTTGACCCCAAACAATATGTCCTGGGCGTCGGGCTATAGGAATTCCACATCCCTGCTATCTCTCAATGGGACAAATTTTGGCAGAAACTCTTCAAAACTTCTAAGGTAGCAAACATCACACAATCCCTATATTTTATTTTTAATAGAGTTGTTCTTACTCCCGTTCGTCTTCATAAGTTCAACCATTCAATTTCACCTTCATGTTGGTCTTGTCTGAATGCGGATGGTTCCTTAATACACTTACTCATCTATTGCCCGAAGGTTTATACATTTTTGGAAAATATTTGGTCAAAATGTTTGCTGATTTTCTCTTATAATCTCCAATTTAACATTCATAATGTATTCTTAGGTACTTAATCTCCTAATTTTGACCAAATTACATCTAAATCTACTGTATTTGATGTATTTATTGCTGTTGCCTTTAGGGTCATATTAACTTGTTGGAAAGACAATTCTAAACTAGCTTTTATGCACTGGTGGAATTTAATTTGTGATTAACATAGAATTGCTTCAGTATCCAATGTTGCAACTCACATTCAAATCAAATCTGATTTATTATGGTTGCCGTTTACTTCTTATCTGTCATCTAAATCACACTCTTCATAATTGCATATTTCTTCTCTCTTTCTTCTCTCTTCTTCTTTTTATCTCTTTCTTCTTTATGCTTCCCCCTTCTTTCTTTCTTTCTCCCTTTTATACAAACATTCTCTAATGTAATTTATATTCTCCAGTTTTTTACACAGAAGCATTATATTTTAGTGTCTAATTGTTCAGTTTTATCTTTATTATATGATCATATTCTAGTCATTTTACTAGTTCATGCATTCTGCTGGTTCTATTATCCTTTTTTTTTTAAAACTCTTTATTCTTGACTGGTACAAGGTGTTATACATTACTGTACATTGCCACATCTGTTTACATATCAGTCTTTTCCGTTTTCATCCTGAATGTTTATACATTTCGTATCTGTTCCAGTATGTTTTGTTTTCTCATACAGGCTCTGATTAATCTCATTTATAAGCTGTAACCATCAAGATCTTGAGTTACATAACTTCTAATCCCCAACTACCCCTTTGTCCCACCCTCCCACTTTCCGTCTCCTGGTCGTCCTCTCTTGCATATTCTACATTACGGATCAGTGTGCCTCGAACTATCCTGAAATGGATGGATGGGCCAGGCATGTAAAGGTGCTGATGCTCGTGAGCCCTATTCACCCTCCGCTATATGTAAGAGTTTTACCCCACTTGGTCTCCCGGGATATCTAGGTCCGTCTCTTCCAGTTCAATTATCATCGAGTCCCAATCCTGCGCGATAGGGTATTTGCGACGGCCCTTGTTCTCCTCCTCCCGCAGCGCCGCAGATTCGGCTTTGCCCCATTTCAGCAAGTCAGTCCGCCACATGTCTACCTGCGGGGCCCTGGGCGACTTCCATCGCATAGTGAGCACCCTAATTGCCAGTACTAGTGCCAGGTCCATGAATTTCAGTTGTGCTTTGCGTGTTTTGGGTCTTTTCCTATTCCCTATCAAGCAGGGTAATGCTCCCTCAGGGATCCGGAGCGTAGTTATGGGGTGTATCGTGTGTTTGATCGTCCCCCAGTAAGTATGTAATCTCGGGCATGTCCAAAGCATGTGTAGAATATGTGCCTCATCTTGTTGACATCTCGGGCAGCAATGTGCGGCAGTAGGGAACATCCTATGAAGTCTCCGGGGCGTAAGATATGCTCTATGGAGAATCATTGCCTGTATGAACTGAAACTTAACATTCGTAGACACTCTTCTATGATGACCCAATATTATTTTCCACTCCCCGTCCGTTATGCTTTCCCCGGAGTCCTCAGTCCAAACCTCTCTAAGTGTGTTGATCGGTGACGTCACATGTTCCCTGATTCCGACATACAGCCATTTCACTAGGTGTCCCCCCGTGCCCATGTAATGTAGGAGGTGTACTAATTCGTGTTGTTCTGGCTTTGTGCGCTGTGGGGCCCAAGCTCGCCGCACAAAGTGCGTCACTGAGGCGTGTACCATGTATAAGCGCGGAGGCGCCCCCGTGATCTGTACAAAGGAAGCGTGATCTAGCATGGCATCATCTCCAAACAGGTCTCCCACTCTGTCCACCCCGGCCTCCGTCCAGGGACGTAGTCTACGCGATGTCAGGGTCCCCTGTGGTGTCGGGAGTCCCAGTAGGGGTATGTTGTCTGCATACGGAGAGGTCCCAGCCGTGTATGACAGTGCTTTCCTCCAGCAGGTCAAGGCCACATGCAGGAGAGGGTGGCAGTCTCTGGGAATCCTAGCATTGGGCAGTAGGAGGGAGTGTAATTCTCCACGTGCTAATTTGTCCGCCGTGTAAGCTATCTCATGGAGATCTCTGCCCGCCACCCATCGGGTCAACCATTGGAGCTGGCTAGCATAGTAATAGCTCCGCAGGTCTGGCACGCCCAGACCTCCCCGTCTAGAGTGTAGTTGCAGTTTTTTAAGGCTGATACGTCTTCTCCCCGAGCCCCATATAAGGGTGATCAGTAATGTATTGAGCGCGGTGAAAGTTTGTCGCGGGAGCAGGATCAGCAGGTTTACAAAGAAATACAGTATACGGGGGAGCAGGACCATCTTTGAGATCGCCACTCGTCCCATTACCGACAAGGGTAGGGACGTCCAGAAGCCTATACTACTACGCAGACCCGTAATGGCCTTCCGGATATTACCGTCAATTTGGGCCGCCGGGTCTCTGTATACGTTAATTCCGAGATATTTAAACGTGGTCGGTGCCACTTGGATTTCATGAGCGCCGAACTGTATGTGGGGGGGCTGTTGTCCTTCCCGAAAAAAGAACTCCAGAGACTTTCCCGGATTTATAGCCAAGCCAGATATGGTCTCAAATCGTCTGAAGATAGACGCCAGGTGGGAGTGGTCCTCTTGTAGGTTCCGGAGGAATACTAAGATATCGTCGGCGTATATAGAGACCATGTGGTCCGTACCCCCCACCGGTATGCCGTCCTCCCTAGCTCTACTGCGGAGCGCAATAGCCAGTGGCTCCAGCGTCAGAACGAACAGCAGCGGCGATAGCGGGCAGCCCTGTCGGGTGCCCCGGTGGACTTCGTAGCTGTCAGAAGTGCATCTGCCCGTGCGCGCCCTGGCTGTCGGGCCCGTGTATAGTAGGCGGATCCATTTTATAAGGGACTCCGGGAATCCAAATCGATGCAGGACCTCAAACATGAAGTTCCACGTCAGGGAGTCAAACGCCTGACGGAGATCCAGGGCTATACAGCCAGCATGTAGTAGAGTAGTAGGGGTAGTTGTCATAAGGGTATGAAGGCGTCTCGAGTTTTGGGAGGTACTTCTTTCCGGGAGAAAGCCACATTGATCAGAATGGATCAGGCCAGGGAGGTGGTGCTGGATCCGCATGGCGATAGCCTTACTGAGGATCTTATATTCCGTGGGAAGCATGGAGAGGGGCCTGTAGTTACCCACCTCCAGAGTGTCCCTACCGGGTTTCGGGATAGAAATCACCAAGGCCTGCATGGTGGTAGGCGGGAGACGGCCCGTCTCGTAGGCAGTGTTGTATATTTTCTCCAGTACGGGGGCCAGCTCGTCAGTATATGTTTGATAGAACTCTCCTGGTAGGCCATCCATGCCCGGGGTCTTTCCTCGGTTAAGTGTATGAATTGCTATCCTTATTTCGTGCTGTGTGATAGGCCCAGCCAGGGCCGCCTGAATTCCCGGGGCCAGCCTTGGGAGTGTAAGCTCTCCCAGGAAGTCCGTCATGTCGTCTCCGGTCTCCACATGGGGAGGAGCATAGAGGTTCTCCAGGTGGGTCTTAAATATTTTGTTAATCCCTAGTTGTGTGTGTACTTGTTCGCCCGCTGCGTTTCGAATAGCCGTTATTGTAGGGCTCTCTGGGGCATCCCTGACCAGCCGGGCAAGTAGAGCCCCGGATTTGTCCGCCTCCGCTTGTTGGCGTTTCAGGTATGTCCCATAATCTATCACCCTCAGGGTTTCCAGCAGCTCTGCATGTTCAATGTTGCACAGCTGCAGATCTGCTTTCCTGTCGGGGTCCTGCCCCGCCGCATTTTCAAGGTCTCGCAAGCGCCTTTCCACGTCGCCTAATTTCTCATGGATCTCCTGTCTGGCTCCTACTAGTCGGCCTATAGCAGCCCCCCGAATCACAGCCTTCATTGCATCCCATACGACTAGGTTCGAGGACGCCGAGTCCCAGTTTGTGGCAAAGTATTCAGTCAAAGTGTCAGCTATATGTGATCGAAATGGGCCATCCTCTAGCAGTGTGGGGTTAAGTCTCCATGTAGGGACTGGCGAGGGTACCTTTCCCCAGTGTAGATCAAGTGTCAGTGGTCGGTGATCCGAAAACGTTTTAGCCAGATAATCCGATGTGGCGCATCTAGCCAAGATGGAGTTGGAGCACACAAATCTATCTAATCGGGTATGTAGGTTGTGTACGGGGGAGTAGCATGAATATTCTCTGTGTGTTGGGTGCAGTGCGCGCCAGATGTCCGCCATCCGCCAACCCTGGAGCCATGCCCCGAAAGAGTCTGATAGTTTATGTATTCCCGCCGCCTGTAGTGGGGGGTGTGACCTGTCTAGGGCCACATCTAAGATCATGTTCCAGTCACCCCCTAATATCCAGGGGACATCTATCCAGTCCGCTAATGCCCGGCCCACTGCAGCAAGGAATCTATCTTGGTCAAAATTCGGGGCGTAGATGCTGCCCAAGACCACCACCTCCCCGTCCAGAGTGCCTCTCACTAGTACATAGCGCCCTTGGTCGTCCGTGCGTCTTTCTAGTTCCACGAACGTACCCATATCGTGGCCCCCCTGGAAAAGGCAGAGTATGTTGTGGAAAATACAGTACCCCTCCACTTCTTCCGCAGCAGGAGTGACTCGGAGTGTGTCATGTGTGATTCCTGAAGGAACACTATATGTGCCTGCTGTCTAAGCAGGAAAGCATGCACTCTGTGTTTCTTCTGTACAGCCCCCAGTCCCCTCACATTCCAGGTGACCAGCCTATACTTTCCCTTAACATCAGCCATAACCCTTTGTAGGTGTCGCAAAGAGTGTTCCCGTATGGTCAAGCAAGTGATTCTTTATCATCAACCAGGAGACAGTTCCCTCCCTATCCCAAACCACAACGATGAAGGCGCAGCCTCTAAACCCTGCTGTGCCAAACCATAAACTTGTAACCATAAGTAAACAGGTAACGTTGCATACGCTAGTGGGGGGTCGACCAAGCACTTGCCATGTCCATAGTGCCATACTCGGTCAAGCCGCCGGCTCAACGGTGCCGCCGGGAGAGTTCTGTCATATTTGCGTAGTATCTGTAGCCACGTCTCATGGAGGGGGGGGGAAGCAAAGGGACAGGGGAGGGGAGGGGAGGAGGGAAGGATCATGGCCACTGTCTATTGCTGGCAGCAGGATGCAACAGGTGTCCCAGGGGCACAGGAGGTGCCCGAGCCTCAGTCCACGAGCCTCAGACAGATGTCTCACTTCCCCCCCCCAAACCCCCCCCCCCCCCCCCCCCCCCCCGAGTCCAGTCCACCTAGTGTAATCCAGCAAGGGAAGGGCCCCATAGGTATTCAAAACAAACACAGATTCCCTCCCCTCCCACCTCCGCCACCCCCCAGTTCATACAAAAAGGATATCATGATGTAGTCAGGCCTCAGGGCAGAGCCACAGGAAGTATCATTCTTGGGCATTATCCATAAGTTCGTCCGCAGCTCTGGGTGTCACTGTCGGGAATAGGACCATGCTGTTGTCCGAGTCCGAATGGACTGTGCTATCTTCAGTGTCCGAGGTGATCTTCTCACGATCCTCCCGGAAGGAGCCCACCGCTGCCACTGCATCATTTTGTCCCTGCTTCTGTTGGTGGACAGTGGGTTTGTGCTGTTTCGGGTGATTGCGTCTGGCGTTGTTCCCGGTCCCTCCCCGATTCGAGCTTTCGTTGGACCCATTATCTGTAGAGGTTTGCGTTTGGTCCAGATGGTCTTCAATCTCCATTGTTTCCATCCATTCCTCCACGTCGGCCGGGCTTTCAAAAAAGTGAGATTTTTTATCATGGATCACTTTTAGGCGCGCAGGGAATAACAAGGCGTAGCGTAGTTTGGCCCGCTGAATTCTCCGTTTTACTTCGTAGTAGGAGGACCTCTGTTTCTGTACTTGAGTAGTGTAGTCCGGGTACAGTGAGATTCGTTTGTTCTCCCACTGTATGTTCGATTTTAATCTGGCCTGGTTCAGCAGCATGTCTCTATCCCGATAATTTAGGATCTTGACAATAAGCGGCCGTGGTGTTTGTCCCGGTTTCGGCTGGCCAGTTGGGATCCTGTGAGCTCTCTCTACACAGAAGAATGGTGACAACCCCTCAGAGGCGACGTTATCCCGGAACCACTGTTCCATGAACTCCGCCGTACGGGCTCCCTCGCTTCTTTCTGGCAGGCCAATAACGCGGATGTTATTGCGTCTATTACGCCCTTCAGCATCCTCCACGCGGTCCATCAGGGTTTTTACTTGACGTTGGATCAAGTGTATGGAGTCCGTATGTTCCGCCACCGCCGGTGTAAGTTCAGCTATCGTCAGGCCTTGATCATTGACTCTATCCTCTAATTTCTCATGGTCTGCTTTAAGCAAGGAAAGGTTGGTGGTGAGGGTGCCCATCTGCGTCTCCATCACCGTCGTGGAGTCTCTGATCTCTTTAAGTATGAGGTCCAACTTGTCTCCCTGCTGGTTCTCCGTGGTCGTGGAAGTCGATGTCAGTGACGCTGGGCCCCCGGGGTCCGCGTCCAAGGTCGGTCCCGTGCTCGCTCCCTCCTTGCCCTTCGTAGTCTTCACGCCTTTACGCACCATGGTGGATTGCGGGTGTCCAGGTAGCAGAGAGGGTTACGTTTCAGGCCGAGTTGCGGCCGCTCAGCGTGTGATATACGTCCTGGAAGTGACCTGCTCGGCCTCTCCTACCACTCCCTCCCGGGGCGTTCTCCAGTGGGGTCTCAGTAAATCCGCAGAGGGAGGGGGGACGTCGTTTCCCACCCAGTCCAGGCCAAATGGGCCCTCAAACGGTCCCCAGTATCACTCCTGTCAGGCAAAGTGTTTCTTCCACCGACTATCCGGGTCCAGCTGTCCAGGGTCTCCAGCAGGCTCAACTGTCCTCAGTTACTTACTGGCTCCCAGTCTTGAAGAGGCGGGGGCCGACCCAGGGGGGCCGGTCAGTGGCGTATGGTAGGTGGCGCCCTGGCCCCCGTCTATGTCCCAGTTCTCGATCCACTCATGGAGGCAGGGCCTGTGCCCCCGCGGCTCTACCGCTCCTCAGTCGATCCCCTGGGGGCCCCCGCAGCAGGGTCCAGTCACGGGCTCTTGGGTCCCCGCCCGCCGCAGTCCGCCACCACCTCCAATCAGGGCCGCATCTGCACTCGCGGCCTCAGTGTCCCGCACAGCTTCTGGCCCCAGGGGCTCTCTCCTCACGCCCCCAGGCTCCTCACCTCTATGCAGGATGTCGGTGGGCCAGGCGGGGAGAGCCCCAGTCCGCAGGCTCCGTCGTCGGCGCGGGCAGTCGATCTCCAGCGCTCGCGCCTCGGAGCTCCAGGTCTCAGCTCGGGGCCGGGCACAGTCTTCCTTGCTCCCGCTGGTAACTGGGGTCGCAGGGTACCGGTCAGCACTCCCAGCAGGTGTATAGACAGGATCTCTGTCGCGGAGGTCCGTTTCCGGTCCGCAGATGCTCCGCCGCACCGCCGCCTTCCTGTCTCCGGGCACCTCTGTCACTCGAGCCCCCGGTCAGTAGCGTGGCACCAGGCCGCAGACTCGAACACGGCAGAGCTCCGATCCTCCTGCCGTCAGCTCTCTAGGATTTTCAGCGGAGCAGGCAGGGGGTCCAAATTACAGGAATCAGTCGTTTTTGGGTAAATTCAACCCCTCCGCGTGGGCTGCAGGATTTTTACTCCCCCGGCGGCTCCGGAGCCCTAGCAAACTCCGTCCGCCATGTTGGCCTGCTAGCCACGCCCCCCCAGTCTCACATCTTCCTGGTTCTATTATCCTTAAACTCACTTTTGTATGCCTATACTCATTGTCTTATTATGTACTTGTATCTTTTGCAGAACATACTTTTCAATTGTATTTCTGTGGTCTTTATTTTTAATAAAAATTATTTAACAAAAAAAAAAAGAACATACTTTGATCTCAGTTGCCTCTAGGTGTTTGTTTTTTAAAGAGCTTTTTATTGTATTGAGATAAACAAAAGAACAGGAGAAAATACATAGTACACAGTGTGGCATCAAAAAGAACAAAGGCGGCGTGGCTAGCAGCCGGTGATGGCGGCGGCGTAGAGGGAGAGCTCCGAGGTTAGAGCGGCCTCCTCGCAAATCCGATCAATAATCCGTCGACTACAGATTCCCAGCGGGAAGGTACCGAAGCCCAGGACCGGGCGGCACACCCGGCAAAAACAACGGAGAGAATCCGCCTGAGGGAAGCGGAGATCACCGTTCAACCCGCTCAGGCCACGGAGCGGAGCAGAAGCAGGGAAGTGGTGTGATCCGGGACCCGACAGGAAGTGCTGAGGACTGGGCGCAAAGGCACCGGAAGTGACCGCTGGTGGTGGAGCTCCGACTGCGGGGAGTGTCCGACGGCGCTGAGACCCAGGTACTTGTGGCCGGGAGGCCGGCTGATATCCGTGGCGACCCGGCGCACACCAGGGACCTTCCTTAGATCGCGGGGCGGAGGCAGAAGACCCAGCCACATCAGAACTCGGGCCCGCCATTTTAGACCCAGGCACTCATACACCAGGGGCGCGGAGCTGCGAGTGAGACACCTACCCCGGCGCGGCACCCTACAGACAGCGTGGGGGCAGACTGGGGTCCTTGCCCGGATCACGGGACACCTGGAGCGAGGGTGCGCTGCACCTTAAAACAGTGGCGCAGGGACATTCTATAATGCGCCGAGGCACGTCACCGGCCCATTCGCCGTAGTCCAGAAACCGAGTCCCGGTGCAGACCCCAAGGTCAGGGACCCCACAACCCACAGATTGCACACAGCGCCTGTTCCTAGCCCAGTGGGAGAGTGAGCCGCATCACTGGTGGAGTCACCGCCAAGTGAGGCTGCTGAGGGGCACTGTTCTCCCGGCTACAACACCGGATGGTGGGCACCTTCATGCAGAGGCCAACAGTAGACCCAGCTGAGGACAAGACCTACCGGGGGCTACGCCGAACAACTGTCGCAGAGTGAGAACACGGTGAGAGAGCAGTCTGAGGGGGGGTGCGGCCAGAAACACCAGACCGAAGTGCAACTGCGCCAGGTCGACAGAGAAGGGGAATATCCCGAGCGGGCCACACTGTGACAAGGCCAGGACCGTGAGACCCACCGACAGTCTGCACATAGTGAGCGGAAGGTACCATAAATAACGTCTGTCGGAATACGGCCAGGCGGAAGGAGTACCGACATCCTTTCCATCTTGGAAGCAGCAGGCACACGCCGGGAACACTCTCAGCTGGAATCGGCTCCTTGGACACATCGTGCACAGCCACCACTTCCTATATACCAACACCGTGGCAGAAGCCGGAATGGCAGGGAAAGGACCAAAGGGTGGCAACACGCAGTCGAGACTTGAGAAATATGCATACGACAAGACGACGTCCTCCCCGACAGACGCGAAGATGCAGGCGAGCAAAACAGTCGACTCGGCAGGGGGGAAGAAAGCGACCCTCGAGGACGTGATGCGAGCCCTGGCGCAGGTTCAGATGACAGTGGGGTCGATCTCAACAGAAATCACACTGATAAGAGCGGACTTCCACAAAATGTCCGAAAAAGTGAACTCGATGGAGGTTGTAACCAAGTCGTTAGTGGAGGATGTCTCAGAGCTGCAAATCAGTATGGAACGGATCTCGAAAGAAAACAGAGACTTGCGTGAAAAGTTGGACGAGCAGGAAAGGCGCTCGAGACGGAACAACATCCGCATAATAGGGGTTCCAGAATCGGAAGACACTGGGGCGATGGACCTGTATGTGGAGGAGCTGATCCAGCAAGAACTTAAGCCCAAGGGTCTTTCCGCCTTTTTCTCAGTAGAAAGAGCACACCGAGTCCCAGGGGGTCGCCCGAAAACGGGAGTAGCCCCACGACCGATCATTGCCCGCCTCTTCAATTTTAGGGACAGGGACGCGATTCTACAAGCGGCAAGAAACTCACCCCCTATTAAAGTCCAAAACTCCACACTAGCGTTCTTTCCGGACTACACGGCTGAGGTCGCACGCAGGAGAAGGACATTCTTTGAAGTGAAAAAAGAACTTAGAGCGAGAGAACTTCCTTACGCAATGCTCTTCCCGGCCAAATTGAGGGTAGTGGCGGACAATAAAACGTGGTTCTTCGATACTCCGGAGGCGGCACACGACTGGCTGGAGGGCTGGAGAACAACGGGCCTGCCTCGCCGCTCCAACAGACCGAACAAGCACCGCAATAATGGTATGCGACCGAGTTCCCAGGCGTCTGAGGGAGACTCGGCACAGCATTCACCCCTGAGCGAGGTTCGAGAACGTGAGGACAACGAAGAACAATGACTTCCCAGGTCAATAATGGCAGACTAACTAAAACTTTGATTGGGTGGGCAGCCAAGGACACTGGGCGGAGGACCTCCGTGGACATGATGGAGGACCGCAGACTCCGGAGAGTCCTTCACCCCAACGAGCAAGTACTGTGTTTTGGGTTCGGGTTAGGCACTCTGCTGAGTTTAGGGGGCGGGCAGTTCTGAGTCCGTGTAGCAGGGGGGCAGGGAGGGGGGGGAGTTGGGGGTAGGGGGGTTTGTATGTTTTTTAGGATGTTTCACAGGTCAGAATTGGATTGGCAAAGCACACGTACACAGCATGGCGAGCTCCAGGCACTCTCCCACACTATTTTCACGATGACGCATAGACACTCTTCACCGCAGAAACTATGGCACACACTACTCGGAATGACGCAGGGGGGGCGGACCCGGGGTCGGGACCGGTGGCACCTTTACAACTTTTGTCATGGAATGTGAGGGGCCTGGGGGATAAGATCAAGCGAGGCCTAGTGTTGCAAAGTATAAAGAGACTTAACCCGGCCCTAGTTCTGCTACAAGAAACACACCTAGCTGGCACTGCCACACGAGCCCTCGACAGGAAAGGTTACCGTATGATTGCTCACTCAGACTTTACTAGGGGGTCTCATGGTACAGGGATCCTAATGCACCGATCCTCCAGATACATAGTTCAAAACACGAGAATAGACACGCAGGGGCGCTTTGCGGCCGCTCTTGGACAATGGGAGGGGAGGCCACTAAATGTGGTGTCGGTTTATATACCACCGGCTCTGCATGCAGTTGCACTCCCGGAACTGGGGAAATTTCTGCTGGACCTCCCGGAGGGGGATCTCATAGTGGGAGGGGATTTTAATGCAGTGGCACACAATACCTTGGATAGATTCCCGGTAAGAGCTCAGGCTCCCGGGCCGTCCCGACTGACTGACTTCCTCGAAGCACAGGGCCTGATAGACCTTTGGAGAAGCTTCCACCCGACAGCCCAACAATACACTTACCACTCAGCGGTCCATCTTAGTCTCTCAAGGATCGACTACTTCCTGGCGTTAGGCCACGGACTACTGGCGGTCGAGGACGTACGGATTGGACCGAGAGGTGTCTCGGATCACTCCCCGTTGGCACTGACTCTTTCTAACCCGGAACGGTACCGAAAACGCATTTACCCGATATACCCGGGATATCTTAAAGTGCCCCAGGTGACCAAAACACTTAAGACAACTACCAGATGTTACCTCACGGAGAACGAAGGCTCTGTCTCCTCTCCTTCAATCCTCTGGGAGGCCTACAAAACGGTGCTCCGGGGACAAGCTGTTTCCGCCATAACGAGACATAAGCGCACTCAGAAACAAGAACTGATACACCTAGAGGACGAACTCACTAAGGCCAACGATGATCACATGGCTACTCCGACAGATGCCACGCTGCACACACTTCAACTGTGTCAGCGACGCCATACTGATTTTTTACGCCAGAGGGTGGTAGAAAATGTGGCGGCCACAGCGCACAGAATATATGATATAGGGGACAAGGCCAGCAAACTCCTAGCGTGGCTGGAAAAGAAACGGGAGGGGCAGAGGTCGATTCTGCGACTGAGAGACCCGCAAGGGGGAATGCAAACTCGCCCCTCACTGATAGTCGAACTGCTTGCTGATCATTTTCAAACAGTGTATGCCCCTGAAATGGATGTGACGCGGGAAATGACGGAGACGGCTCTGGCGGGAGTACCACCCGTGCACTGTCTCAGGACAGGATGGAGGAACTAGAGGCAGACCTCACTACTGAGGAACTGCAGTTGGCCATCGCAGCGCTGCACTCAGGGAAAGCCTTAGGCCCCAATGGAATACCGATCGAATGGTACAAGGCCATGTCGGAGACATTAGCTCCGCCCATGCTTCACATGTTTGTGGAAAGTCTGGATAGGGGACAGCTGCCGTTTGACCAGCGCATGGCAACCATCGTGGCTATCCCAAAGCCTGGCAAGCCACCTGAGGAATGCGGTTCCTATCGACCGATTTCCCTCCTCAACGCCGAAAGTAAAATACTGGCGAAACTACTGGCCACCCGGTTGTTGCCGCACCTAACACATCTAATACACCCGGACCAGTCGGGGTTCATGCCTCATAGAAGTATGGCAATGAATCTCCGACGCCTGCACGGAGTGCTGGCAAGAGCCCCATTCCTGACTGAACCTACCGCCATCCTCTCGCTGGACGCCAAAATGGCGTTTGATTTGGTAGAATGGCGGTATCTCTTTGCGGTCCTACAACATATGGGCTTTGGCCCGAAATTCGTAGCGTGGATCAAGCTATTGTACAGCGACCCGGTGGCGCGAGTGACGGCAAATGGCCACATCTCGAGAGACATTCCGATAGCAAGGGGCACGAGACAAGGCTGCCCGCTCTCGCCGCTACTGTTTGCCTTAGTGCTGGAGCCGTTAGCCACGGTCATTAGAACCACCCGGCTACTGCGAGGAATAGATTGGGGTGGCGACTGGGAAGATAGAGTGTCACTGTACACTGACGATATGTTGGTATACCTGACTGACCCGGCAGAGGGAATTCCGGTATTACTGGCGCTGTGTGAACGACATGGTGTAGCCTCAGGATATAAAATCAACTGGGCGAAATCAGTGCTCTATATGTTGCATGGGACTCCGCCGCACTTGCACAGGGAATGTCCTCTGTTACTGGAGACCGCCTCCTTCAGGTACTTAGGGATCCAAATCACCCAGGACCACGTGGCCTTTCGGGAACGGAACTTGAAGCCACTGCTGGACAGACTAAAAGCGGATGTCCGGCACTGGAAGACCCTCCCGTTAACGTTATTGGGCAGGGCGGCGCTCTTCAAGATGATGGCGCTGCCCCGTTTCCTTTACGTCTTGGAAAATACACCCGCGATGGTCCCGCCGTCCTTTTTTAGGCAGGTATCAGGGCAGTTGTCAGGCCTACTATGGGGAGACCGGCCGGCTAGGGTCGCTCAAGCGAAGATGAACAGAGACTGGTACAGTGGAGGTATTGCGCTCCCGAACCTAGAACTGTATTATTGGGCGGCGCATCTCAAGGTGATTAACCAATGGTTACATGCACCACAGAATGACCCGGCATACCTTGCTGACAGGAGGCAGCTAGGCACTAATACCCTTCTGGCCCCGCTCTACAACAAAGGGTTAATGGCGAAACTGATAGGCCCAACTAGGCACACTGTCACGCTATGGCACAAGGCCCAGAGACGTTTACTCTGGGAGGGTGTGATCACACGGCTTACACCTTTGTGGGACTCCAAGGCCCTTGGGCAATCTACGACACAGCAAGGGCTTTACCCAATGGGACAACATAGGGATCTCCACAGTGGGTGACATGTGGTTGAGAGATGAAGTAATTCCGTTCGCGACCCTGAGAGACCAGTACGAGCTGGGCGCTACTGAAACGTACCGGTACATACAGATCAGGCATGCTCTACTGGCTGCCATTACCCCGGGCACTAAGGTCCCAGAATCGGCTCCTTTGGAAGACCGACTCCTTACAGATTACATGGAATCCAGCGCCACCTCCCTCACGTATCGCAAGCTGGTGAACAACTTGCCTGACCCATTACAGAAACTGAAACACAAATGGGAGGAGGAACTCGGGGACTTGGACGAGACAAACTGGAATGCGGCGCTAGCGTCGCCTAAAGAAGCTGGTATCTCGATGAGATTCCGCTTAGTGCAATTCAAAATACTACACCGGGTATACTACACACGCACCACCTTACATAAAATCCAGAGGGCAAACCACCCATACTGTCTGCGAAATTGTGGGGAAGAGGGCACACTGTTTCACACCCTATGGACATGTCCCAGCATGGTAGAATACTGGAGGCGGGTAACACGTACTATTGCCCAGACTCTGCAGCTCCCCTTCACACCTGACCCTAGAATCTGTCTGCTGAATGTCTGGGGCCAGAACAACCTGACTCCGCAAGGGCGGCACTGGGTGGTCATCGGACTGATGCTAGCAAAGCGGGACATAGCACAGAAGTGGGGGGCCTCAGAGGCACCGACTTTGACGCAATGGTGCAGAAACATGGACATGCTCATGGTGACGGAGCGGGCGGTATATCAGCAAAGAATCAGCCCACGTAAATGGAACAAGATATGGATGCCATGGAACGTATATCGAGGGGAAATTTGTGAACCACTGCCAGAGGAGGAAGATGTAGATAGTTCGGATGACGAAGGGGATATGGGATAGGTAAGGGAAGAGGGAGGGGGCTGCAAGCGCGGCGGGAGAGTGCAGAGTATCCCTTGCCCTCCTGACATGGAGGATGAATGCACTATCTGTGGAACAATAGGCCTTACTCGATATGTTGAGACAATGGGATGTAATACTCCGTATACTGAATGCTACCTAATTGCCAATCTATGACCTTAAAGTTGAATGTTATGTTAAACAAAAAAAAAAAACAAAAAAAAAAAAGGGAAAAGTTGCGATAACGGTCGGATGCAGCCGAATATTGAAGCGGCACCGACAATGATATGACAATGTACACTATTTCTCTGACTGCAACAATAAAAATAATTAAAAAAAAAAAAAAAAAAAAAGAACAAAGGCGTACAGATGCAAGGACCCATTAGTCCCAAACAATTCCCGGACTTCCCACCCTCTGTTGCAACCTTTCATTAGGCATCTGCCAATTCTGGACCCGTCCCCCCCACCACCCCCCATCCCGGGGAGAGATCATGATTGGCACTTACAATGGGAGCGTATATATCACTACAGGAGGCATTCCATTCCCCCAGACTTTGGCCCATTTATTCAGACAGATCCTACTTTCATTGACCACTCTCTCCGCCAGCATGCACCAATCCATATCCCACTCCCAGATGCTCATATGGGTGGCAAGCTCTGTTCTCTACATTTGTGCAATGTTTCGTTTAGCTTTTATCAATTCCAGAGTCATCCAGATTTGCTCCTTTCGGGTAAGGTCGGTTGCATTCCAAATATTTAGAATACACCACTTTACCCTTAACTCAACCGTGCCCCTACAGACATTATTCAGACAAGCAAACACTGATTACCAGTAGGACTGAAGGACCGGGCAGCTCCATTTTATGAGGAAAAACAACTCCACTGTACCACATTGTATGGTACATAAAGTGGTCTCTGCCCTACCCATCTTCGACATGGTAGTGCACGCAAAATAACTTCTTTGCAGGATTTTTTGTTGCACTAACCGAAACCAAATAACTTCTTTGCAGGATTTTTTGTTGCACTAACCGAAACCTTGATTGTATAGCAACCTCCCTAAGAGACGCTAGGACCTCGGGCCATTTGTCATCTTCCAAACCCTCAGGTTACTTGTTCGAGTCCTCTCTTAGACTGGCTAGAGTATCAGGGGACTTGTTAATCAGTTTCCTATAGGTGAGAGAGATTGCCTTTCTGGGCATATGGAAGGTTTCAGCAGATGCTGATTGGTACTCACTCTGTAGGTCGGAAAAGGAAACCATGCCCCTCCGTTGCCAGAGGTCCCCAACCCTATATAAGCCAATAAGGTCCCACTTGTACAAACCCTGTTGTGTTGCAAGAGTACCTAGCTTTGTAGTGTCCCACAGGGAGGGGGGGCACATTTGATTCTGCCTCGCCAAACCAGTGCTTTTTAGTGTGCTGTGCTATCTGGTAAGCAGACCACGGTAGGGCAGGGGAAGGACGTGGAGGGGGTACTCCCATAGATTACCCTGAGGTATCCCCCGGGTCGCATAACAGTTATGCCCATTCGATAGGCCAGTTTGTTTTCAGGAAGGTGGGCCCAATGATTAATGGTGACAAGCTGCGCTGCCAAATAATATTTTTGAACATCAGGCAGGGCAATTCTGACCTCATACCAACCCCATGTCAGTTTTTTAAGAGCTATCCGAGCGGGCCCCCATCCCAAAGAAGAGTGCAAGTTACACTGTCAATGGCCTGGAAATATAATGTTGGGACTGGACATGGTGTTTTGTGGAGCAGATATAAAAAGGAGCAAAGCGATCATTTTAAATAGGGCAGCTTTCCCAAGGAGTGATAAAGGCAGGGACCATCAGTGCTGGACGTCACTCCACAGGCATGTGATCAGTGGCTCCAAATTGTGGGCATGGAAAGGGGATGGGTCTCCTGTAATGAATATTCCCAAGTAATGGAAACCTTCAGAAACAACACAAGCCTCACAGCCAGTAGGCAGGCATGGTGCGCCACTGTGGAGGAGATAGATAAGGGACTTATGCTAGTTAATAGGATAACTGGAAAACCGACTGAATAGGATAGGTGTGTGCATTATCCTGTCAAGGGTACAAACTGGGTCAGCGACGTAGAGCAGGATGTCATTGGCATAGAGGGAGATCCTGTTCTCCCAGTCAGTGGACCAACACAAGCCCCTGATGAGGGGGTCCCTTCGAATCCAACGGCCAAGGGCTCCAAGACAAGAGTGAAAATAAGGGGGGAGAGCAGACATCCCTGACTCATGCCACAGTGGAGCTGGAACACAGGGGACGTGCCTCCATTCACTGTCACCTGGGCCAGGGGGGACAGTGTATAGGAGTCTTGTCCTGGACATGAAATCAGGGCCAAACCTCAGTTTGCTCAGGAACTCAAGCATGTAGGGCCACTCAATCGTATCCAAGGCCATCCGTGCGTTAAGTGAGAGTTTCAGGTCATCCTCTCTGAGCCCCACTGCACAGCCTAGGACACTGTATAATCTCTGCAGGTTAAGTGAGGTGTTCCTTCCTGGCATAAAGTCCGACTGGTCCAGATGGATGAGCATCTGAATCACCTGTGTTAGGCGAGTGGCCAACAATTTTGCAAAAATATTGACCTCCGCGCTTAGTAACGAGCCCGGCCGATACTGGCCAACCTCTGATCCCTAAGCAAGATACCCATCCTACGACTCTCGCGGAACATGCACAGGAGATGAGGCACTACCTGTGGAGCAGGTAGTTTATAGAGTTCGATAGGGAGGACATTGGGGCCCACAGGAATTTAGGTCCTGAATAGCTTGTGTTACTTCGCCTTCCGTATGTTCCTGTTCGAAGAGAACCCTCTCTGAGTGTGAGAGACTAAGGAGTTGAGAGATCCACTAGTAACTCACAAGACACCTCAGCTGGGGCAGTGAGAGTAGGAGTGTATAGATGAGTATAGTAGGATGCGAAGAAATTGGCCACACCCTGCCAGTCTTTGACTTGGTCTCCTAAGTCATTCAGTATCTCAAGCACCTACTGGTTCATTTGTTGCCATCTGTCAAGCCAGGCCAGGAGTTTTCCAGTTCTGTCACTCACCTTATAGAGGCGGTGTTGGGATGCACGATGGGCGATCTTAGCAGCTTCCATTGCTATGTCTTTGTAATCTTGTTGTTTCAGAGTTAAGTAATGGTATAAGTTGCCGTGGCCCGAGTCAGTCAATTAGGTTTCCAGTACCGGGAACTCTTTCTCTAGCATTTTCAGACAGGCCTTCTGCTTTGTTTTGAACATCGCCAGTAAGGAGAGGGCCTGACCTTTCATGACCACTTTGTAGGCTTCCCAAAGGGTCTGTAGCGAGGACACCAAGCCCTTGTTTTCCTCCAAGTATTTCTCAGCGGCGTTGTGAATGCCTGCGCAGAAGAGGGGTATCTTAAAGCAACAGGGACTAAGTTCAATACAGCAGTTATAACTTTGGAGTGGATAGGTTGTCCAGAGAGGGGAGTTGTCAGAGAGGCTCCTGGCCAAGTGGCAAACATCCCAAAAGTGGGGAAGCTGGTTGGACAAAGCAAGTAGGCAGTCAATGCGTGGTAGGCTGCAAGGTGCTACCGAGTGAAGGTGTATTGCTATGTGGTGGAGTTGTATGCACACCATACATCAACAAGGCCAAGTGCAGCTGTCAAATCGGCCAGAGGCCGACGAGAGGGCCCAGTCGGACAAAGTGGTCATCGGTCAGCATCATTGTACATGGTAACATTAAAATCTCCGCCCACCAACAGACTATCATCCGGAAGCTGATGGAGGAGTGAGCTATTGTCAGAGAACGCTGCCTTGTGTAATCATGGGGGTATGTAGATAGAGAGAATGTTGAGTTGCATGCCCTACTACTGTCCTGAGATCACCGCATACCTCCTATGAGTGTCTGTCCAGGTGTGTTGTACGATGAATTGCAGCGAATTACGGAGAAGAATACCAACCCCTCTAGAACCCGTTGTATAGCTGGCGTGAGCTACCATTTTGTACCTTTATCTATCTAGTGTTCGACAAGTGGTACTGAGGAGGTGTGTCTCCTAGAGAAGGACATCGCTTGGAGAATGTCTCTGGAGGTTTTGTAATCACACTCTCCACATAATTTTATCCCGTAGCCAATGACGTTCCAGGAGACGAGCCTACAGTTCAAGGTCATCGGTGAGCCTGTCAGATGCCAGGTGTCAACAGGTTGCCATTGTGCCATTGGAGTCAGAGTCCGAGCCTGACATTGGCACTGCGGAATGAAAGAAAAAGTATTAAGGGTCACTGGGGGGCTAGCTGAAAGGCCATAGGTACGCATAAGTGTAGGAGGGAAGCGGATCCCACCCCAGCCATGTAATGGACTGTGGTTCGCACACCCAGATGCCATGTTAGATGTAGGATACATTGCTGACTGCGCCACTGGATTCAAGCTAGCCTGACTGATGAGGAGTGATGCCCTGAAACCAGTCCCAGTATGCTTGTGTACGGTTCAGGGAGGACCTGGCTGGGCAGTTTGAGCTGGACTGTGCCCATGAGGCATAGGATCAAGACTGATTTGCATATGGCTGGGTCCAAACTGGAGTGGCGTGGTGAGAAAAAGAACGATAGATTAACCCCAGATCTTTGAGATTGGGGGTGAATGTTTGCATTGTTCAGCATTCCGTCCATCATTTATTCCTTTTGCATAAGAAACCCAACAACAAATAAACAAACAGTGAAACAAACTCCAACCCCAAACACCCTTCCTACCTCCCTGCATGGCGGATTCAAACCTGCCCATCCCCCCAACTTAGTAGAGTGCATGTTGCCCCAAAACATACAACAATTTGTAGGAGGCCGTGGTCGCCACCCAGTTTTGATATCATGAGGAGTTCTCTCTCCCCAGCCATAGTGGCTACACTCCGAAAGATAAGGAGGCAAGGAATCATACAGCCAGTATCTCGGAGTGAGGCAGTGTTCAATATACAAGCAATACGTGAACCCAGCGTTGCAGTGTCGATCATGAACTCAATGGGCCATTCAACCCTTAGGTAAAACATTGTGGTGGGTCATGTCATTGTCACTGGTCATCTGGTGAGATCCTCTCATCTGTGATAGGGAATATACGTCCCGGCGTCCCCAACTCTCCTCCAGCCATCCAGCCCATCCCAGACTTCATCAGGGGCGATGAAGAGCCAGGTTTTCCCATATGATACTAAATGCAGTTTTTCTGGAAGGATCATGGCGTATTTGATTACACGATCCCTCAAGGCATGTTTGACTTCTAGGAAATGACGTCGCAGCTTTTGGACACGCAGTGTCCAAACAGTCCAGAAAAAAAGGTGATGTTGGCATTCTTGGGATAAAAAATATTTTAAAATCTCTAACACCTAAAAACATCCTTGCATCTAGACGACAACTAGGAGGAAAAAATATTTCTCCCACATTTACTCTGAGATGCCAAGTTGGACATAGAAAAAGGGGAATGGAAATTGCATTTAATATAATAAAAACCATACTACCCCCCATATTTCACAGGACTATCAGATGTCAAATGCATGGGTCTGATTTCATCCCCAACAAAATAGACAAACCTCTCAAAAACCTTTTTCGAACACACCAGAGTGAAAAGAGATATCTAGAAACTGCAAAAACAATAGGTTGATGAGTATCAGTTTTCGAAATTCTAAGGGCATCATGACAGTGCGCTGTTCCTAGACTTCTACAGAGTTGTATTAGCCATTTGGACCTACATTTCTTATAGGTTGAACAAAAAAATAAGGCATGAACCTCCGTTTCCTCAGCTGTGCCACAAGAAGGGCATTTCAGAAATGAATCATAGCCCTCACCCCTCCAATGGTTAGTAAATATGAGCAAGGGAAGTGATCCACGCCTGAACGGGATGTAAAGCTTCCTCACTAGGGCCGATTGAAGCTCATCCAAGAAATTCTCTAGTCTGAATGTTTCTTTAATCCCTGTGAATCTTGATGTCATAGTTCCCAGGGAAGAACTCAGCAAGAGGGAAGATAGTTTAAAGCCTTTGCAAACTTTTGCCAGTTTCCCCTTGGATATCACAGAGCAAGCCTCAGCAGGAACCTGCCAATGCTTTTTAATGTTTCTTCAATATAATGAAGCCAGGGCATCCTGCCCACCCCTTGTAGCCCTCAGATCTCCCCTAGGGCCAATCTATAGGAGATCAGTGCAGGGGTGACTCGCATTCTTCTCCAAAATAGTAGTGGCCTAAGTCCAATCCCCTTCTAAATTGATCCAACACCTAGATCTGGTCGAAGCAGAATTAATGCGGTGCTTGAGGGGAGGCTCATTAGTTGCCTATAAAGTTGTTCTCCAATTGCATCATGTCTTTTACAGGTTTATATCCCCATAGCTCGGGCCATACAAAATAATATTTAGGGCTTGCACTTTGTATATCTCAATAGTGGGACTAACATGTTTATAAAAAGATCCCCTATACACCCTTGCAAGCCCACTTGTGTATTGTATCAGTTTTAGCTTTTGTTTGGCAAAGCCAATCCATATGCTTGCTAAGAGTTAGTCGTAGATAATCTAAAGTAGAAACCCTCTCAAGGAGAATACCCCATTCATTGTGGTTTGGACGTGTGGAGCGAGATGGATTCAAAACCATAAATTTGGTTTTGGTAACATTATTTTCTAATCCCCTTACCTACGAAAGGCACTGAAGCTATCTAATATCCTTTGGATACCCATTGGTGTTTTTAAAAGAAGAAGGGTATCGTCGACAAACGTCAATGCCGGTACTTTACAAGAGCCAAGTTTAGGTGCTTCATTGTTCTTAATGGTGTTCAATGTATCTATAAGACCATTAATACACAAACAAAATAACATAGGGGCCAACACACACCCTTGTCAAACTCCTTTACCTACAGCAAAGGGTTTGGAGAGTTCCCCCAATCTACCACAACAAACCGGTGCAAAATGACTCTCATGCAACTACTCAATTACATGGCACAGGTAAGAAGGAACCCCCATGATAGACAATACTGACCAAAGTAAGTTCCTCTGGACTCTATCCCCTCCTCCTTTCAATGTCATGCTGTATCCTATGAAGCCCTTGCCTGTCCTCGCCACCTACTGCACATTGGCAAATATACATGTTTGCATTTATTACTTATATTTCCTTTGACAGAAAACTTAATAAACAATTTTTGTTTTTTAAAAGTCCCCCGGGACAAAATCAAATGCCGACTTTAGGTCTACAAATATCGAATAGAGACTGCCACCCTCAAGGATTGCAGTTTTCCAATATGAAAGTTTCAACCTAAAGACTTGATCTATAGTAGATGTGCGTTGTTTAACCCCTTCCACGCTCATGACGAGCTGGGCTCGTCATGGTGTAGCCTCCTCGCACGCTCATGATGAGCCCAGCTCGTCATGAAGTAATGGGATTCACGATTTACCAGCACAGCAGGGGAATATGCTCAGCAGCAATGAGGTTAAAGCCCATTTGAAAGGGGGCGAGGACCTTTTCTTCCTATTTCCAGTCCTGCAATGGATCTAGAATTACCCGAGAAACTACTTTTTGCATTGTATAAATTAGACTGATAGGTCTAATCTCGTCGCCACTCCCAGGGAGCGTTTAGGTGTTTATAACCAGCCATAAGGCCGTACGAATTTCTTTCAGTGGGTCAAAAAAGAGTGCAGAGTACATGGTCATCCATCCTTGGCCTCTCTGCAGGGCAATAGTCTCGTTTTTCAGATGCAGATGTGATTCTCTGCAAATGTGTGTGAAGGAAGTACACATATACTGGTCAAGTGGCGCACTATTGGAATCATAGAAATTTAGTTTAGCCACGCACTTGACTAAATGGACCGTTCCCCTTTTAGAGAACCCCCCCACCACACATACACACTTTTTCCATTACATTTAAAGTCTTGTTAGTGCTAAATAAAGGCGCTTCACTGATTGATGTTTTTAACAATGCAAACAAGAAAAGCCGAAAAGGAGTTTAATTTCAATAGGTAAAGCAAGGTGACTTGTTCCCTGTGCAACGGATTTCAAACATTAACATTGTCTTTCTTACCCTCAGGTTAACTGTAAAGACCTGGAAAAGACACAATACTCTGCCTGAATAACCAACCTGAAAAGGTTTGGAAACATTCATCTTTATTAGCAGTTTCTAAGAAAAGTGACACTTTTTATTAACTTACTACGCATCTGCTTTGAAATTAAAATAATGGAAAGTCTGGCTCATGATTGCACACGGACATCATTTGAAAAGATTTCTCACATTAACACAGAGGTGTTGCATAAGTTAATCAACATTGACCACGTTTACCTACCCGATTCTTGCATGAGCAACGCAGAGTTGAATAATGCCAACTTATGCTTGGGGTTTAGTTCTAAAGCGTGGTTGAAATTCTTCAGGGCTTCCGCTGGATCCTTTAATTCGATATAAACAATGGCTAGATTGTACCATAGATCAGCATTCAGCCTGTCCAGCTCCAAGGCTCGAAGATACGCTTCTTTCGCTTTCAAAGGCTTATTCATTTTTAAAAGCAGCTCTCCCCTGTTAAGGAAGCACACAGTTCGTTTATCTTCCCATCACTAAACCACAACATTTAAAGTTCTGGTCACCTTCCACCATTCATTAGCAAATGTTTGGACAAAGCTAGTTTGTAAGCAAGCTAGGCGCCCTATGTCCTAAAAAGGCTGTGCTACTGTGAACTGCAGGGTGCGGCTAGGCCCTCTCTAGTCTCAAGGTCGCAAATAAAACCCCAAGACTGCGGCAATGAAATGGTCAAATAAAGAATTTCATTTACCCAAAATCCGTTTCATAAGTCTTTATTTTCCGCACCAGATCTGAAGGAGACATAACTTCAGAGTCAGTCTGTCGACACCTTCACTGAACTCGCCGACTACTGTTAAAATACCTAACACACTAGCAGCCTAGTGGCTCTTAAGCTGAACTTAAGCCACCCGTCCCCACAACCCAGCCTTCGCTATACAATTCAACAATTTTGTGGAATAATTAGTTGAGCTGAGACACGCTAGAAATTAGTGCTGACAATAGTGCAGAAAACCGCATAACACTGAATGCTATCCAGGGCATCTATGCGTCCTGAAATTGGACTTAAACTATGACACTGAGCTACATCAAAAAGCCACTGGTCTGAGTGGTGGAGGTGTCCTCTTTTATTTCTCAGCTTTGTATGTTAAATATGCTCTAAAGGAAAAAAGCAAACCAACTGTAGTACAACACGAAGCAAAATTTCACTGATGTTCATACAAATGTTTTTACCTGAACAAATCTGCTGTTCAAAACTAAACTGTGCTTCAACATTAAATGTCCTTATAAGGCTGCATTCATAATGTTATGAAGAATGTGGTCAAGATTACCATTTACACCCGCAAGGTAATTAGTATTAAGTGCAAAGAAATTAATTTAAAAAACACGCCTGTCTACTATATAAAATAACAAGTTACTTTACTCTTTAATGCCTTCCTCGCCTCTTGAATCAGTATGCATGCAGTACCTCCAAGGTGGTGGATTTGAGGTGCTGGTCAAACCAGGAGGTACTGAAACAATAATTTAGCAAAATAGTCATCTCTGTGCTGTTGAGGCAGTAATGAGTGGGGAAGGTGTGGACAGGAGCCCACGGTGCTTCTCTGCAGATGTCGAACATGAGAAAACCCTGAGACAACACTAAAGACGCTGCCTTCACCCTGGTGAAATGGGTTTTGATGCCTTTGGGAGCTCCTTCCTGGCAAGAGTGTAGCAGACCGTGGCGGCTCGCAGGGAACAGGGGTGGGGAGGCGGGAGGGAGGCAGGCGGATGGATGGGGGAACAAAATATTTAACACTTACCTCCACATTCCGCGGACGCCTCTGTCTCTTCTACGTAGTTTCTGAAGAGTCTGGAAGCACACAGGCTCCCCTGAGCCAGCGTTGTGATTGGTCTGAGCACCGTGGTTCAGTGCTCAGACTGGGCCAGGAAGCCTGTGCATGTTCCCCACCCAGGCTGCATTACAGCCTGGGTGGGGAACATGTAAAGTGTGCATGACTGTTTGGCCGGCCCGAGACGGCCGGCCAAGCAGTTGTGCGCACTTAGTGTGCACAATCACTCCTCCTCCCTGAGCCACCAGCCCCTCCCTGCCCTAATCTAGGCCAGCAGAAACGAAAAAAAATGATAATACCAAAGTTATCATAATTTAATTTTTCCCTTTTCCACTGTGGAGGTGCTGCCCCTGGTAGCAGATCTTTATACATACATGGTTCAGCAAGAAATTGTCTGCTTCTGAATTGCTTTGGCCTTCTTGGAGCCAATATAGTCCAGAAAAAGTTAGCTCATTAATCTGATAATTGCAGGTTCTGTCACTGCTTTAGGTGCAATGTAAGGATCCAAACCAAGCAGCCTCTCCGCCGTGGTGGGATGAGGAGGCGAATAGAATGTGGACAAAGGTATGTGTTGGCCAAAGTAAAATAAGGTACTCACTTCAGGAAGGAAAAAAGTCTTAGTCCACAGAACGGCCACAGGCATCTACATCCACCCACCACTAGCCCATAGCCTTAATATAAACGGAAATGTCCCTCTATGCTCCAATGGCTAAGTCACCATGGTAGACAAGCAATGACACATGGGGATTAACTTTTTAACGTGAGATATCCGGGGCCTGGAGAACCCGCAGAACTTTTGTCACATCCTCGCATACCTCGACAGGCAAACATACAAGTAACTATGCTACAGGAAACACATATTGCCCCGGCACCCAACCCCACTTTTGCGACATGCTGGACGTCACATTGGACTTTCTCTTCCTACTCCTCATATACGAGAAGGACAGCAATCATAATTCGTAAGGATAACCCCTACATTGCGGATGATTCCCTGCAAGACGTGCAAGGTCAATACAACATAATGTGGGGCATAGTTCTGAACATTGGTTCCACTCACACCATATGGGGACGAGATCTAAACCTCACTCTCAACCTTGACCTCTCACACCCCCAGCCGCACCACCATACTCCTGCACCTCGCCACCTACGATAGATTATTGTGGAGAGCCAATTACTGGACGCTTGGCAGTTGACGCACCCCACTGCTAAAGATGGCACATTTTACTCCTTGGTATACTCTAGTTGGTCTCGGATAGATTTCTGGCTGGATGCAACCAAAGCATTTGATTCTTTGGAGTGGGATTTCCTAATGGCTGTGATGCGGCGAATGGGTTTCCATCCTCAATTTTTGGCATGGATCCGACTTCTATACCGCCAACCTTTGGCGAAACTCATAATGGTCACACCAGGAGGGCGAAAAGCCAAAGCCTGCAGCTCGTCAACACACCGAATCAAGGTAATATTAATCAGCAAGACAGTCTTCAGATTAAGTAGATCAACAGACATCTATGCATTGAGGGAGATCGTGTCCAATTCTGTCCTGACAAAGAGGAGATGCTGAGTGGGCTGGAGGGAAGACTTTGGGAAGGCTGATGGAAACCCTGGGTCAAAGAGCAAAGACGTTGTGGTCTGAATGTGGGCTGTCACAAGCTGCACCGAGCAAGTCTTCACCAGCGAGTGTGTCAAGGTACAGGAATACTAAAATCCCTGAAAAGCGAAGATGCTCCTCAATCACTGCTAGTCTGTAAGACTGCCCACTGACGAGATGATAGCCCTAGCATAAGGACCTCAAATTGACAGTGGGAGGAGTCCACCACAAAACACAAGTACCTACTGTGTGACTGCAGGATTAATATACGAAATAGGAACCTTGCACGTCATTGGACACAAACTAGCCTTCATCTTCGAAGACAAAAGGACCTGAGCAATAGAAAACGTCTTGATTTTCTTCTTGCAAAGGAAGGCGCTCAGGATATAAAGATCCAGAATGAGACCAAGTTCCATACCGGATGTTGTTCTCAGGAACTATTTCTATGGTTACCTTTTTAGGCCGAGCCTGGCAGCGCGCATGCTGACATGCTGTATTCAATATAGGGCTTTAATACCGCCTGCTGCTTACCATAGGTTGACTCCAGCGTCCCTCATCTTTCCTGCCTCCTAATTGGTTCAAACGCTTGACTTCACTTCCGTTGCTTGCGGAGGCGAATTGGCCTAGAACAGATTCATTCAACTTTATTAGTGGCTATTCACTGCCATGCAGGTACTATTTCTTCTACCCCCTTCCCATTCACCCTGCCCTCTTTAACCAAGGAGTTTTGGCCAGTGAGCACACATGTATTTTGTTCCAGCCTGAACTTTAGCTCTCTCCTCACTCATATTTTCCGCGACTTACAACACTAGTAAAAGTTGGCACGTCAATCACTCACAACGGCCGCCGGTGAAATCTCTTTGTAAGGCGGGGTGTACAGTGGCTTACGCGGGTCTGTATCCTGGGACAATCGGGCCAGGCGCTAAGGAAGTTGCCGCACTGCTCTCTTGCTTAAAAATGTTTTCAGAAATTCAGACTAAAAAAGGTGAGCTGCATCTTCGAAGCGCCGCATGTCTGAGTCGTCCAAGCTGCTCATTTTCGCACAGAGCGGTGTCTAAGGATTGGCTTCAGCTCTGTCCAGCAGCCTGGGGACTGACATTACTGAATGTGGCACGGAGATCCCTCAGTCCTGCATCGAAAATTTGAATAAAAGTACAGTTTCAATGGACTGCACCTGCCTTGTGCTTTTTACATGCAAAATACATGCTGACTATCACTCTGTGGCACATAAATAGTAACTTTTAATGTCAATTAAGATACTTTTTTTCACTCTTCTTTATTGACATTTATAAGTCAAACATCAAGTAGTTCCATATTAACGTTTTCTTAGCAGTAACAAGGCATTCACAAATGTCGAACGCTTATTTATTGTTTTTCCACCTGCAGCACACATATATGCGCAAAGTACCTTTTGTATCGTCTGGGTTTCAGAGGCAATTACCATAATAGCTCTGTCCCATGAGATAATATGTAAGAGATTGTGGCCCAGTGCCCGTAACGTATTATTGCCGGCCAGGGTTCGTTTGTTCCTCCGGCCTAGTGGGGTGATGCAGGCAGTAAGTGTTTAGGGCTCCCATATATCTCGCGATCTGGAGGGCACAGGCAGGAGCTCAGAGTACGTGGTCAGTTGCACCTGGCAATATATTAAGTCATTGAGTCAATCCTTCAATTTGTGATCGCTGCTTCGCCCCCATTTGCATGCCACACGTCGCTTGGCTAGCAAGAGACCCACATCGACAAATCTCCTGACAGGGGTTTCCACCGTCTCCATGTAGCCTTGGAGCTCTATGAGGAGGGTTATCGTATTGGTGTGACTGTCATCTGTGAAATGGCTTCCTCGATCTCCCTCCAATATCTTGACACCGGCCCGCAGGCTAAGTGGAGGAAGTCCATCCTCGCCTCCCTGCATCTGTCGCAATTATCTGTTGACCGCAAATGGTATTGGTACAGCATCGCTGAAGTCCAGAGTGGCAGCCTTTACGTCATATCGTAATCTAAGGTACATGAATAGATCCATGGGGGAGGGCATGCTGTCCCCAGAAAAGTATTACCAGTGTGTGAAACTCCCTTCCATGTATATGTCAGTCCATGTATACATATTTAGTCGATTAAGCATGCATGAACAGTTTGCTTCCTGCGTCACCGGGAGGTCGGGCGTCCAGCAAGGCATAATGCCGGAAGAATAAAGCATTGGCGCATGTTGCCACCTGGCTATCCCTTGCCAAGCTGTATTGGTGCATGCTATTGTAGAGTCTGAGCCCCCTGCCTCATGTGGTCTTGTGCAGAGTTACGCGATATCGGGGAGGCTACCATGTATCCCTGCTCCACTGCCAGGTAGGGGATGAGGGGGTGTGGGGTGTTGCCAATATACAATATAGTGCACTTTAGCACAATGATAATATCATTACATAATTCTAAATCTGTGACTTCAAAGCCTCCTTTGGAGAAAGGCAATGAGAAGGCAATGAGAGTGTGTGCGAGCTGAGTCGGGGTTGTTTTCCACCCCCATACTAGCCAGAGTAACTGTGTTCTTATGCTTTTGAAGAACTGGTGACCGTGGGAATAGGGGATGTTGATGAATAAGTATAGTAGCTTGGGGACTATAATGCATTTTATCAGCGCTGTGCGTCCCGCCATGGCAAGGGGACAAGGATATCCAGCAGGTAATAGAATCAGTCAGCAAATCTAATGCTCTACCATAATTAGCTCGCATGAGAAAGTCTTTGTTCCTAGAAATGATGATGCCCAGGGTTTTGATTTCTGGGTTGCTCCATGTTAGTGAGGAGTTTTTGGAGTGGGAAGGAAAATCTGGGATTTCTCACAGTTAACCGTTATTGCCGACATCTCTCCTAATGGTATAAATTCACGGAGCATGGCACCCAGGTTGTCCTGGTGGTCCTTGATGTATAGTGTGATGTCGGCGGCATATAGGGACACCAGAATATGCCTAGTAGAGTATTTGAAGGCGTGCTCTCGGTGGTGTTGGCGGAGCACAGTGCTAGCGGCTCTATCGCCAGGGCGAACAGGAGGGGGGAGTGCGGACACCCCTGCCTGGTGCCCCGGGATAAAACAAAGGGGGGGGGAGGCAACAAGTCCTGTTGATTATGAGTTTCGCCAAAGGTTGGCTGTATAGAAGTCGGATCCATGCCAAAAATTGAGGATGGAAACCCATGCGCCGCATCACAGCCATTAGGAAATCCCACTCCAAATAATCAAATGCTTTGGTGGCATCCAGCCAGAAATCTATCCGAGACCAACTAGAGTATACCAAGGAGTAAAATGTGCCATCTTTAGCAGTGGGGTGCGTCAACTGCCAAGCGTCCAGTAATTGGCGCTCCACAATAATCTATCGTAGGTGGCGAGGGGCAGGAGTATTGTGGTGCGGCTGGGGGTGTGAGAGGTCAAGGTTGAGAGTGAGATTTAGATCTCGTCCCCATATGGTGTGAGTGGAATCAATGTTCAGAACTATGCCCCACATTATGTTGTATTGACCTTGCACATCTTGCAGGGAATCATCCGCAATGTAGGGGTTATCCTTACGAATTATGATTGCTGTCCTTCTCGTATATGAGGAGTAGGAAGAGAAAGTCCAATGTGACGTCCAGCGTGTCGCAAAAGTGGGGTTGGGTGCCGGGGCAATATGTGTTTCCTGTAGCATAGTTACTTGTATGTTTGCCTGTCGAGGTATGCGAGGATGTGACAAAAGTTCTGCGGGTTCTCCAGGCCCCGGATATCTCACGTTAAAAAGTTAATCCCCATGTGTCATTGGTTGTCTACCATGGTGACTTAGCCATTGGAGCACAGAGGGACATTTCCGTTTATATTAAGGCTATGGGCTAGTGGTGGGTGGATGTAGATGCCTGAGGTCATATGGAATGTGCTCATGCTATAACAAAACATAGCCCTCCTCCCCCTTCAGTGTCCCCAACATGCCGAAGACAATCTTCCCCTCCCTCAACATCCAAAAAAGAGGGCAATACACCAAGTTTAATGTAAAGCATATCACAGCCCCAAGGGGGGTTGCAGGAAGAAAAAAGGAGAAGAAGGGGTCAGGAGTAGGTCAGGGTAGGTAGTTGCCAGGGGAAATAGTTCAGTGACAAGGGAAGAGCTGGGCAAGATTGAGTAGTTTGAGGGACAGAAAGGAGAGAGAAGAGAAAGTGTGTCCTTGTGTTGTGTGAGAGTATTCTTTCGGGGGTGTTGCCAAGGGCGAGGCTGTTCCACCCAAAGTGAACAGGGGTGTCCAGGATTGTGGCAGTGTGGCCCCATTGCGCCAGTGTTGTTTCACTCATATTGTCCAAAATGTCTTCTGTGCGCTGTCAGTACATGGTTTCACGCCTCTGGTGAAGTCCAGGCTGCAGTGTGTAGGAAGTAGTGCAAACCTGGTGGGTGGGGGTGGAGAGGAGGGGCCAGTCTAGCTACCATCAGCTGTTACGGTGTGCAGATGTGCCAAATCCTGGAGACCGATGTCACCCCACTGAGGGATTGGAGCGGTTGGTCCTGATATGGAAGGGGAGAAGTGGATCTATTTTCAGATGAAATGCGCCCCCCTGAGAGTGAGCTTCGGGGCAGCCATTTGAGAAAGTCCATTATTTGCTGCAGGGTGGTAAATATTTGCTGTTTCCCTTGGTGCGTAATTCTTGGTCTGGCTGGGTATAACATGGCGTGGGTGATGTTAGCCTGCTGCAATTTCATTTTGGCAGGGATGAACTTTTTCCGGATTTCTTGGACCACTAGTATGAAACCCGGATATAGTGCGATGTTGTGACTCTTGAACAAGAGCGTCCTCAGCTCCCTTGCCATCCAGAGAGCCACATCGCAAACACAATAGTTGAGAAGCTGAGCCACTGGGAGTTGGAGGGGGGCAAGGGGGTTCTTTCCGGTTTTGGCTGTTTCCGGAATCACCAATATACATATGTTGTACCTCCTAGACATCGCCTCCAAGTCTTCGTTTTTTGCGACTATGACCCTCAGTAGGCGATCCATTTAGTTCATCCACTCACCCTCTGGGCGGTAATGCCTTCTAGTGCTGATGTCCTCCGCTCTGCCTCGCTTATTCTTACATCATGCTTTTCTAGCCTTTGAGTTATGAAGTTCATCTGGGTACACATGGAATCCATTTTACATTCTATTGATGTGAGGCTGCATTTCATATTGAGAAGGAGAGTTTTCATGCCTTTGTTGCCAGATTGCTGAGTGGCCTCCATCCTCTCGACGGGGTCTTGGCTCTGGCCACGTGCGGATTGTTGGGGTTCGAAAGGCAGTTTAGACTGCCTGCTACCAGCTTTGCCCATTCCCTTGTGGTATGGAGCCTTATCCCGGCTAACCCAGCAGGTTAGCGAGCAGCGTGGTGTTGTTACCCCCAGGCAGCTGTCAGTGTAGTGAATTGTGCCAGTCCAGTCAATTCAAGCAGGTCCACAGTGCCTCCGGCTGGCCGGCACGTCAATGAGGCAGTCTTCAGCACAGCGGTTCAGGCAGTGGGCTCTCCAGGCCTATGGTATTGTGTCACTGGCCTGGCCCTTGAATGAAAATCACTGGCGGTCGTTACCTGTTCCTCTCTTTCTTGTTTTTAAGTGTATTTATTCCTGTATTATTGTGTTTTGGGGTCTGTGCTTCTTTCTTGTACTTTTTTCCCCCTTAGTTTGCAGCGTGTGTGGGCTGTGAAATGCATAGTTCCGGAGCCCTTGTGTCTCCGCTGGTCCATGTGCAGCTGCAGCCCAGTGAGCGGCCCATGTACTTCAAAATGGTGTCCTCACCCAGTCTACCAGTTAGGCCCTGTGTCAGACCGCACGCTGGTAGGAGGGCGGCCCCGTCTGTCTGTATTGCACTGCTGACCTGAATACTTTTGATACCCATGCCTGGCTGGGAGTTCCCAATAGGCTCAAGTCTCTTTCGACAGTTGTTATATTTAGGCGCCTTCCCCTGCTGGGACCTCATGCGCGCAGGGACTGCAGCGGGGGGGCCCCCCATTCCGCCACCACAGGTCAGCTCCTTGCGTGTCCGATGGGCGGGCGGGCATGGCCCACCTTGTCTCTCCAGGGATCCTTCTTTTCCGCCGTGTGGGCTTTCTTCCCGCCGCCACCGCCCCCATAGTAATCTCTTGTCAGCTGCAACAAGTCAAGGCCAGTCGCTCACCTCACCGGCCACAGCTCCGCGATTTGTCCCAGCGCTCCGCCTCAACCTCTCAGGCCCCACCACTATGAAGTCTTGTTTGGCCAGTTCCTCAACAGTCAGCCAAAAGGGGTCAGTGTATTGCACGCTTTGGTACATTACCAGGTCATTGCTGTCATAATTTTGGGACTTTTCAGGGCTCCAGGGCCAGGAGATTGATGTTTTTCAGCCGGGACTTAAGGAGCCTCACACCAGTGCGGCCATTTTGCTGGCCCGCCCTCTAGCGCAACATGTCATGTAGGATACATTACTGAAACTCCAACAGTGTCTCTCATAAGAAAAAAAACATCAATGGCAGTCACCTCTCTTTTATTTCTTCTTCTATGCTGATTGGAAGTCAGAAGTAGAAGTAGGCGTGTCCATCTCTTGCTCTGCCCCCTGGTTAGCTTGGCTCTTTCACACAGTTGGCGAGAAGCTGGGCATGTGAAGGTCACTCCCCATGGGAGAGCAAATGGGCTAGGAGGGCTGGGACAGGGTAGTGTGCAAGGGGATGCTTTCAAGAGTGAGGGTTCTGTTCCTGGGGATCCAGGAGAACAGGGTACAGAAGCACAGTGCTCGTGGTGCTGCTATCACAGAGCCAAGTCTTCTGTGGCCTGCCATAAAAAGCACTTCTTTGAATGGCATGCGGATACCACATCATCATGGGCATGCCATCTGCACGATTACTGGTGGCCTGCGCAGGTCAAATACAGTATGCATATGCTGTCTTTCCCCATATGTTCTTTCCCCTTCTCCTGGGAGAGATGAGTCTCTTGAAGTGCCTTACAGCTGTTTCGCATCAGAGCCGTTATAGCTGCCCTTTTCAGTGAGACCCTACAGCGAGGCCTCTCTGTACTGCCTGCACAACGCACCCTTGAAGCCTACTTGCCAGATCACTGTAGCTGACCCCTCCCTATAGGCCTACACATAGCTCAGTGATCAAGTCTGCTGATGGTGATTACCTAGCTACAACAAGTGCATATTCACAATCAAAAGCAACAACTACTGTAACTGTGAAAAGAAATGATTTTGAACCAGGTTCGAGTCTCGGTGTGGCCTCAACATCCTATGATCCTGGGCAAATCGCTTAAACTTCTTGTGCATGAACAAAACAAAAAAGGAAATATCCTTGGGTAATGTAATATAACTGGTGGTCATCTAAAGTGCTCCATTACCTTTGGGACAAGTATGCGCTATTTGAAACTGAAAAATAAAAAATTGCTAATACTTGTGTTTGAGTGTAAGAGAAGGTTGTATTCTCTTTGCCTCTATCTGTGACTGCTGCACAGCAGCCTGGATTATGTGGAGAGAGAATTCTGTTCAAGATATCTGTGCCCTGATTGCATGAATACGTGCACTATTCTAACAGTGTGCGGAGTTTGAGACCCTTGCCCACACTCAAGTCTTGTCTGAAGTTGTATTAAATGTAATAGTTTTTTTGTTGCGTGTGGTGTTGCCAGCTATGAAACAGGCCATCTTTCGTAAAGGCGCATCTTTGATACTCTTTCAACTCTGTCACTGTATGAAGAACTAGCGCTGGAGCTCTTGGGAGAGTACTGTGACATAATTGCAGGCTGCTCCTGATGCAGGAGTACACACCATCTTGCACATTAAAAATATTTCTTTTTCACTTGGCAGGGATCAGTGTGCAATGTTTTATAGTGAAGACTATATTTTTCAGATGAGGGAATATGTATGATGTGCAACTTTGCGGTCAGAAATGATGCTTCATATTTGCACTGCCCACAGCGAGCATCAGTGAGCTATGAATCCTGTCAGATGGTATCACCATTGAATCATCACACCCCAGTAGATCCTAAAGCCACATAAATAATATCATGGTAACTGGATGGAAAGATCTGAATGGTAGATTGTTATTAGTGGTTTTTATTTAGAGGTGGAAGGGGCATGGGCAGGTGTGTGCTATTTTATTGCAGAACACCAACATATACCCAACATATACCCTACTGTATTTTGTTACCAATCTCTTTTTTTATGCAATGGCATATCTTTCAATGCTAATGTTTAAGTGAAACTGTGTAGTCATATGTACTTAATATAAAATTCTTAATTCAGCATTAGTATAACAGTTGAGCTGTTGCCAATCCGAAAATATTAATTTCAGATAATTTACCAGAATTTGAATATCCTGATATGTGAGCGAGGCTATGTTGCAGTAATGTGCAATAATGTGCTGCATAGCTAATCACTTATAAGGTCCCAAAGGCGAGACCAATTGCATTGGAAATGCTTGGTAATTAAAGCGATAATCTCCTGCTGCAGAAGTTGGGCATAGTCTACTGAAGTAACAAGTAGAATCTGGGAAGACAAATCCCAGAAGGGAAGGGTATAGACATGTTCGACAATGTTGCGGGCCCAATGGTACATATTAATGGACTTCCAGTTTGCCATGAGAGGGATACCTGCACCACCATCGGCCACACTTGCGCCCTTGAGGACAAACAACATTGGCTTGGCATAAGGGACTGAGAAGAAGAAAATGGAGTGTTGTTGCTGCCCTGATGACCTTTTGCGCTGCCACAGCCCCATAAAGAAAATAACTTATTTGGCTGCTGCCCAGGCTGAAAGGGCTGACACCATCAAAAAAGCAGGTTCCAGGAATATCTACTGAAGTTGTGGCATTACTGGTGCCTATGGGAAGCCAGTGCTATTTTACTTGAAGCACTCAAGGTCCAAATCGTCCTTTTAACAAAAAAGGAAAGCTCCTTTAAAGTGCGTGTCCATAGGTTTTGCCTGGAGATCACCTCTTAACTCGATGGAGCTAATCCAGGGATGAGGACAATCAGCAAACAAGGAACCCTTTGACAGCACCACTAAGTCCACCATATCTAGGTCAAAGCAGAGGGTTTGTGTGGCCATAACCTGTCCTTCATGTGCCGGTTAAACAATATTGGCACAGAGGTGAGTGGAAGATTTGGAACAGCCAATCGTACCACCTCCTACAGGTTACTGGAATAACAAGCCAAACAGCATGTTGCATTATTTGAGCTAGGAGACAAGCTCACAGAGGAGAAGACTTTCTACCCAATAGCTAAATCCATTATGACAGCCTATCAGGAGGATTGGAAGGAAAAGCTTTTTTGTTCTGCTTAGAGGAGGAGGAAGCCTGAACAACACGACTCTCTGGGGACGGATAAGCCATCAATATATTTGGGACACCCACAGCCAGACAACGGCAAAGGTCAATTTGGCAATTCATTGCAGGAGCAGCAGCAGGTTTGCTACATGCAAGACAGATGGGGTCCATCTAGGCTTTGCTGAATTAAAGCAAGGACTACATGGTAGAGGAGGCAGGCTGCAGGATTGCTGAGAGAAGGTTAGCTTTCTTTTTCTCCACTCATAAAGCCAATAGAAGTACTTTACCAGCCTTGAGCACAAAATTTGTAAACATGACATGTCCTCAGTGGGAGGCAGTGAAAGACCACTCCAGAACCACCTCAGGGGAAGTAGGCGGGTCTCTGGCATTCTGCAAGGCCAAATAGTCACCCGCATCTGGGCCAGTAGGGCCAGTAGGAGGGAGAAGACTTCCCACCTCACTGCTGTTATCATCATCATCTTCATGGTAGACTGTGTTAGGCATAAGGATGTGGTCAAAATCAGAGTCACAGAGCTCCTCAAGACGACCAAACTACTAAGTCACAGGAATGTGTCTGTGGAGAGATTGGTCCTCAACCACCTGTTGCACCTTACACCTAGACCTCATCAGAAATTACTCAGATCTTAAGTCAGCACCGGAAGCTACGATGATGTATATGGTGCAGACCGCAGTGTCAGATCAACCAGCAAGGCATCTGGTATTGGGAAGAGAAGCTACTGGTGTCGAAATAGCATCAAGACAGGGTAGACTGGGGTCACTGGCACCAGGGTTGGACCTGCAGCCGGAAGCCAGGTTGGTGGTTTCAAAGGTGCACAAGAGGGAGCCTGTACTAGAAGGAGGATGGACAGCATAACATTGTCAAAGCAGCAATCTTAGTGGAGTTTGGTGCCAGCTGCATCCCCAACAATACAGCCTCTGACACCAGCACTGAGGTTGAAGGTGGCTCCAAATGGAAGATCTTCCACTCAAGCGGGAACAATGTTGAGAAACAGAAGAATCTCTCTTGCAGTGGTTCTTGTGCTCATTACGGTATGACTTGTCTTGGTCCTTGCAGGTGGAGCACTTAAAAGACTTAACGGTTGAAGGTAACTGCATGCCACGCCATGTAGGGCTCTTGCTTCTGATGGCCTAAGCATGCAGGTGGCTGCAATTTTCACGACTTGGAGTTGGTTGTGGGTCCCATGCACCACAAACAGAAATTTTGGGGGTTCAAGAGAAAAATAGATTTCTGGCAGGAGTCCACTTTAAACCCTGAAACCGCAGGAGGGACATGGTGCCAATACACAGCAAGACAATACACTTCAGAAAAAAAATAAACTGGCGTCAGGGAGCTGGGTTGGTGCTACATGCACCTCTGTGATGCTACATCCGGGAATGACCGTAGTGTCAAGTCAGAGCCATGGAACCACCTGTTGAACAGCAGAACTATTTCAACTTTTCCACACTCAATAGGGGCATTGAGGAGTCAAGAGCTGAGGAATCTGCAGGTAGAGCGAACATTTTTTTACTATACCTTCTGTGATTAGTGACATTATTCAAAGGTGAGGAGGAAAGGCAAGCTGGGGGATGGATCAGCAGGTCTACTACCATCCATATTTGAATGAAACAAAAATCATCATAAATTAGGTAGATTGATTGCTTTGAAGTTAAAATATGGGTTGGCCCTTAACAGAATCTAATTGCACCCAGATAGTGGCATGTCATGTCACACTGTGAGAAATAGCAGAGTCCAAAACAAACACTGTAGGCTCAAATCATAAAACCTTTTTCCCCATTCTGTGCTGGCGCAGAATCGCATTTTGTATGTGTGTAAATTCACACCGAATTCATGCATGTTCAAAATGAGATTCTTGTGCTTAAATTGCCTTCCATACATGCGTCTTGCTACTGTGTAATTATAGCACTCAAGTGTATGCAAAAGGGGATGCATCAGGCAACAATTCCAGCGCATCACTCATTCAAAGAGACATGATGGAACGAGCAGCTGGCATAGCATGTTCCCTACACCAGTCCTGATCTAGCGCAGAGCTGCCACAGGAGAATATAACATTTAAGAAAGGGGTAGAAAAGTCTTGTGCCTGTATTGCAGACTTGGAAGTGATGAGTGGTGCACAGCGATTTTTAAAAAATTCAAAAATGATTTGATATTGGAAATGTTGGAAATTTTGAATAACATTTGAACTGATATGAATAAAATATCAATTACCTTATGAAGATACTGGTTGTCCTTACTAACCACACATTTTGGATCTACCACAGTTAAAGGAATTCCATTTCCTATCGGAGTGCCATAGGTGGGGATGTATCCGCATATCTTTATGCATACACAACTTCGTTTGTATTGCAGACTTGAACATAAGTGTGGAAATGGATATATATGCATTAGCCTATAAGGGTCGTTCAAGGGTCATACACGTCAACACTCCTCTCCCTGAGTGTCATAACATCAGGAGGCTCAGTCACCATGTCAAGTTGGCTCAAGGGAGCCAATGAATAGCAGAGCAGATGATGTGCACAGGCGTATTTAAAGTGCATTAAAGACCACAGCAAAAACTTGAAATGTAGCATCACCCCACCTCCCCTCCTTGCCACCCTCTTAACCCACAAATGGAGGATGGGTTAACTCTGGAATACCTATGTGGCTCCCAGGAAAGTCTGAACAGCTAGCAGCCAATATAGATTAAATTAGGTGATAAGGGACAGACTAACAGATAGACACAAAAAAAATGTTATTGTGTTGAATTGCTCATGCACTACAGACCTAGATGGTAAGTGCATGCATTTGCTGGTCAGGTGTAAATGAAAGTCAGAAACCATACTGCATTTCTTAAAGTGAGTATTTGTAGTTGGAATAGCAGCTCTGGTCTACTGCTCATACATAAACAGTACCTGCTAATGTAAGCTTGCTTGAAGTCTGGTCTCATGCTTATTGCTTGCCGATATAGCTGGTCAGCTTCTTCAAGGCGTGACTCGTTTGCACGGATCAAATTTGCAAGGTTTATGTAAACATTCAGGTGGTTAGGAGCTACCCGGGCTGCATACTTTTTCCCTGGAATGATCTACCACAAAAGAAACAATGGATAAACAAAGACCATCACAAACCATGGCGACAATTAGCTACCATATAGGCGTGTTCATGTTCATATACAAAGCAGCGAATACATATGTGGTTAGGAACTATGTGCTGGAGTCAACAATATTTATAAGCAAACAAAACATAAATATGGCAAAGCAGACCAAAGGCGAATAAAGTAATTATAGTGATTGTAGCAATGAACCAGCATTATGCCCAAAAAATCCTTGACAGAAAGAGGATGCAGTAATCAAATGTAAGGAACAAAGTGGATATGGCTATTCTAAAGTGCAGCTAGATATCCAAAGGCAACTAGAAACTGTGGTCACATTAAGCTGAAACTACAAGAGGACTCAAATTGTAACGAAGAATAGATGTTTTACACTCCTATGTAGAATGAACCCATTTTCAATAATACTAAGCTCAGGTTGAAGGGCAGTCCAAAGACCAGGCGTGATTAGGGGAAAAGGAGGCCTTCTGTTCCAGACTCTGAGGACAAGGAGCACGGTTTATGTGAAGAGCAAAGTACCCAGAGAGGGTAGTAAGGGAGTTTATTTCTGAAGAAATTAAAAAGTAGTAAAATGCAAATCCAGAAAAGCCATGTAAAGTACTTTGAAACACACGTGTTGTTCGAAAGAAAGCACATACCGAGGGTGCCAAACTAACCAGGCAAATCACAACAGGTGCAGTAACCGCCAAACCACTGCATCCTGTACCAGCTGGGGATAAGCAGACATTTCTGTTGGTTGCCGTAGGTTGAGAACATCATCGTAATCGAGATCAGAAGCCACACCAATAGCAGTCGTAAAAGTTTTTTATTCCAAAGTCAGTATAGAACAACTTCATTACCTGCAGTTTGGAGAAGCCAAAAGAAGCAGCAATCCTGAGGTGAGACATTTGATTAAAAGTGGGAGTAAATTTAAACCCGACATTACTAACCTGAGCCTTGGCCGGCAGTGAGAGTCAATTTTCAACCGGGAGATAAGAAGCTACCCAGACCTGTCCCAGCTACACAAAACCAAACCCATTTTTTCAGTCATTTGTAAATAGCCAAAAAATGTGTCATTTAAATTATCACTAACAGTTCGGAACAGTTCGGATTTAAATATGAATGTTTGAAGTAGAAACCATATGGGACTTGTTAGTGAGTCTGTGTATTAGTTCAGTTCATTTAGTCTTTATTTCGAATAAAATTCATAAAAGACAACAATAAAAAAAACATTATCAACATTTCAGCATTTTTAAATTTTTACATTTTGCAATGGAACCCCGGGTATTAGGAAAAATTGCCATCAGAATATATACAGGCATTAAAAATAGTCAAGTTAATAAAAAAGGGGTTACGAGTTCTTTACACGAATCAGCCACATCCACCCCAAGAATTTGGAAACACAGATCACAGATTTTTCAGTACGCATCTCACGTAATCTCAACAGGGCTGTGCGATTCCCCTCACAATTTAAGGTTTTGCAAATTGGTTTCAACCATTTATGACGAGGCAGTCGATATGCTGGGCATGCAAAAAACAGATGGCCAACACTTTCAACCTGGTCAGGACAAAAAGGGCATTTTGTACTTGTACTCTTTGCCCACTTTGCGGTAAAGGAATTGATCGGCAAAGTGCCCACCCGAAACTGATGATACAGCTTACGGTCAAGTGTTTTGCATATCAAATCCCAATAGGGCTCAAGGGACGGTATAATCTTGTGTGTTAAAAACAGTCCCGTTAGGCTATTTTCTGATGAAAGGGAGACCAGTGCAGATTTCTTTGCAGCCCAAAATAACTCTTTAAATTCCACTTTAGAAGGAAACCTATAACATTCGGGATGTAACCATAGTTCGGGGAGGCCCATAGAGTGCAAGATTTGTTTGACCTCCCGCAACCATGGAATTTTCTGGGCACCCCACAGTGATCTAATCTCGCCCAATTCATGAGCGAAAAGACTAAGCTCTTCGGTCGTCCAAAGGCGACGCCAAAGAGCAACAAGGCGATACTGTGCCATCTCTTCCAGTGGTCTACAGCCTAAGTCTAAAAGCAATGGTTTTATGGGTGTCGATTGAGGAAGCCCCACTAGATTCCGAAAAAACCTGTTCTGTGCAATAGTTAGTGCTGACAAGCCTTTGTAGCCCCATATGTCCGCACCATACAGGGTAGCTGCATTAACCTTGGCCTCATAAATTTTTAACGCTGGTGTAATGCGTTTGGTAAAGGTTTTTTTGTGTTCTTTCAGCAAGCATCCTGTAAGGCGAACGAATTTAAGAATTAATACCTCCAACTGTGTATTAACATCTCTCCATAAGGGAAGCGGCAAAAGAAGGTAGCAGACGGGAGTGTCAACGTCCGCACTAAAGCTACAAAGCACTCCGGGAAAAAAACTTGTAGGCCTCTATGAACATTCCTGTAACCCCATTCAAACCCAGTGACACCATTGCCCTCCTCGAGTAAAATACCACCTGTTTCCCTTTAAGGAGTTAATAGTCTGTACCCTAAAACCCCAAAGGCCTTGAAATCAATGAAGCAGGAAGAGTAACTACTTTAACACAAATATCCAACGAATTTGGCCGAGATACAGTGAATTCAATTACTTTTAATGTTGAATTAGTTAATTTAAATGTTATTGTATTTGTAGTATCTGTTTTTTATGCATGGATTTATGTGTGATTGATTCTTTGTGCGAAAGGCAGTTTTGCCGAAAGCACTTAAAATTAGCTCAGACTCAGTCTTGTTGGAGGCCCTACAGTACCTGAAAGCCATTAAATGATTGAAACCGAGAAACTACAATAGCCATTTCACCATTTCTACCAGATGGGGACCAGCAAGATACCGGCTTATTTTATCAAGAATCAAAATCCTTGCCCTGACAGGTAAAACGGGCAACTCTAAACCACAGCCTCTGTTCACAGATCATTACAACAGTAAACAATATCTGCCTTACCTCCAACTTCCAACTACATGAGGAATTAAAGTAACTTAAGTCATGGAAACTACCCATCTTGTCTCAATCCGGTATAATACCTGTATCATCACATGATATTATATACCAATTTACTACTTCATCCTTTATAACTAATGGGACATGCACATAATGTATGAAAGGACCTGCTACTCAGCTGGTTATTGAAGGACACCGATACATTTACTAAATCAATACCAATCATACAGGTCGGTTCTTACTGAACAGATCCGACACATTGCTGGTCACAGCATTTTCCCTACCTCAGGCCACTTGCATGTCACAAGTAGTCACATACTATGAGCAGCAGCATCTTATAATCTCAATTATATCAACTATGAACACAATGCAGTGCGTCACTCACATATTAGCAGCTGTTTAAAGGAGGTGTGTTATGTAGTCCATCTGGGCAGATCTCTTTGTTCCTCGGTACATCTGTTACCTCCTCAAGATACACCTTAGAATAAACTATCTTCCGCCACAGTCCTTACAGGGCATCGGTTTGAGGACATATAGAACAAGTTACTTACCTTCAGTAATGCCTTATCTGGCAGAGACTCTATCTAGCCGCAGATTCCTTGCCTTAGAATATTCCCGAGCCGTCAGACTATATCTGGAAATTTTTGGTAAGCAGTACCCCTACATGCCTGTAGGTGGCATTGTTTGGCTCTGTGTAGCGGCATTCATGTCAGAAGTGACGTGCGCAGTACCTATGTAGCCACTACCCCAGCGAGCTGACATCAGTTTCGTTTTGCAACGTTCCGTGCTAGAAGTGCAGAGCCACAAAGAACACTGACCATTGGTGCATTAAGCTAGGGCCCTTAAAAGGGGAACAACCCTTTAACTTCAAATCTGTTCGCTGAGTAGGGAGGATCGGTGGGTTGGTATAGAATATGCGGCTAGATAGAGTCTCTACGAGATAAGGTGTTACCAAAGGTAAGTAACTTGTCCATCCAATAGAAACTTCTAGTCGCAGATTCCTTACTTTTGAATAGATACCCAAGCAATACCTCCCTGGAGGCAGGGCTGCGATTCAAATTAGATTAAAAAGTCCTGTAGGACCAAAAGTGTCAAGTGACTGTCACGCCAGACCAGAGTCTCCAGGCAGTAGTGCTTCATAAACATGTGCAAGGAAGCCCAAGTTGCTGCCTGACAGATATTCAGGACAGGAACTCAGAGAGCTAATGCAGTGTTCGCAGATTTGGCTCAGGTAGAATGAACCCGCAAACCTTCAGGAGGTTGCTTTTTGGCAATGCTGAGCAGATTTTCATGCAGACACTACCCATTGTGGGATGGTCCGTTTCTGCACTGCCTTTCCTTTCTTTATTCTGAAGTATCCCACAAAAAGTTGATCGTTCACCTTTAACTCTTTTGTGCGGTCAGGATAGAATGACACCGCTCTTTTTGGGTCCGGAAAATGGAGTCTCTCCCATTCTTTGGAGGAGTGAGGCACACCGCAAAACATACAAAGAGCAATGGATTTGCCTACGTCAAAAGGGAGTTACCACTTTCGGTAAAAAGGATGCTCTAGTATGAAGGACCAGCTTGTCCGGGTAGATGTTGAGCTACGGAGGCTGTGCTGACAGAGACTGTAACTACCTGACGCCACAGGCAGATATTATTGACACTAGGAAGGCAGTTTTTATTGCCAGAAGCCTGAGGGGACAGGTCTGTAGAGGCTCAAAGGGAGGATAAATAAAAAATTTCAGAACTAGGTGGAGGTCCCACTGCGGCATAATGGAAGGTGCTGGTGGAAACATATATTGAAGCGTGTCAATCACTGGAGGTAAACTGTTCCTATCGATGATAGCGCGCCCATTCAGTGGCTCAAAGTGTAGGTTGAGAAATGCCTATCTTACTTTATGTCAAAAAGGTTGGAAGAAGGTAGAATTCCTCCTAATTGGAGAGTTGCCCTCACATCCATCAGGGTGTCATACTTCATCATTGGGCATTTTCTTCCTCGTGGGGGTGGCACTGCAGTCCCCCACAGACCCCGCGAGAGGGCTCTTTGGCGGAGATCTTTTCGAGGAACGTTGCAGTGGTGAGTGCGTGTGTGTGGGGATCTGTGTAAGTGGGTTTTAAAAATACTGTGCTGGTACCCACAAAGGTACTTTTTCTTGGGTCCGTACGATATATTAAAAACAGGCAAAAAGGAGCTTGTAACTCTGCCATAGAGAGTTAGTTCGTTTTTGCAAATTCTAGTGAATACTGGTAATGAGTGTGCAATCAAGTCTAATCAGGTTGACATGTTTCATGCCTAGTCGGTCCCTAGTGGATCCTATGGCGTTTCGTCAGGACCAGTGAGATAGTTAAAAGGTGGAATAGATGTGAGCGCAGTGGTTCGCGTCAAGAACACACAATACACCCTGTGATATTACCCTGATTCAGGTATGTGGTCTAGAATCAAGGAAAAACAGAGATCCTCCTCATCTCTAACAAGGAAGAAAACCCGCAAATGACAGATTGGCTGAAAGCTATCGATGCACTCAACGGGAATATTACCCTGACAAACTCGGTAAAATCACTGAGAATCACCCTTAACCACAATTATCCATGACTAACCACATCAAGAACTCCGCTAAGAGCGCCTTCCTCAATCTGAAGCTCCTCAATAAAATCAAACCCCACATTCCACCTACGGACCTCAAACAAGCCACCCAATCTCTGGTGTTGTCTAGACTGGACTATGGGAACGCAATCCTTTCTGGTACAGCTCTCTCTCACCCTAGCACCCCTAAAAACCACCCTCAATGCAGCTGCCAGAATGGTCTCCAGAGTCAAAAGATTCGACCACATATCTCCCGCACTCAGAGATCTAAAATGGCTCCCAGTGGAAATGCGGGCCAGCTTCAGAACTTGCTGCCTGACACACAAAGCCTTGCACACAGGGAAACCGGAATACCTAGCTTCTAAACTCAAGAGAGCCAGCCAGTCTAGAAGTCTCAGGAGTTCCAACTCCCTCCTACTCATCCCCCTGAAAACACGCAAACAAAAAATCGCAGCACACGCTTTTTGCAACACTCCTAAAATCTGGAACACCATCCCCGTGGACATCAGAACTTCCACATCCTTTCTAAAGTTCAAAAGCCGCCTTAAAGTCCTCTACCTCAACCGTGCCTTCCCGAACTCAATTACGTGACTCACAAGCTCTCACCTGACAGCCACCGGACTTCACGCACCCTAAACCTACCTCATCCCCTCTCCCCATCCTATCCCATGGGGTCACCACCACTAGGAGAAATTCTCAGGATAAAACTTTGGCGCGTCAGCAAGAATACACCCTGACCGCTCTACCTCAATGGCGACCTCGGATCCCTTGATCCCTCTAACTCAACGTCGCACCTCAGCCGCTCAACTCATGTGTACTCTCTGAACACTTATGATTGCGGGTATTTTGCTCTCTTACTCTGTATTTGACTTCTCCACATCCTGCCGTAAAGCGCTCCGATACCCTCAAGTCTGGCCAGCGCTATAGAAAACTCCTAAAATAAATAAATAAATCTAGAAGGCTCTGGACCAAATCGATAACGACCACTTTATCGTTTATGTCCAACCTAAACAAAAACATGGAGAAAGACAAAAGAGGGATAGGAATAGACAGCATAATTCACAGGGTTATATGCTGATAATTGCTCCAGAGGTAAATCAAATCATAGATAAGGCAGTGAGTGACATCTCCGCATAAACATTCCATGCACGTTCATAGTGGTCACTCATAGTATGACACTGAATACCTAGGAGTGTGATACTATGAAAGGATCATGATCCCCGTCACGAAGGGGGTGCGTAGACACAGACACACTGTACGTAATGTAAAAACAAAAACAGTAAATTACCCTACCCTGAAAATGATTCAGGGCTGCCTCATCGTTGTGCGACACGGCTCGAGAAGTAACCTGGAGTAGAAAGTGGGGTTGGAGGGGTGTTTGGGGAGGAGAGGTGGGGTTGGATGGGGGGGGAGTGGTATTTTAACAAAGACAATATTGGTCACATTTTAGCCATCAAAGTACCTGGGGAATGGAGCTGTGTGGATTGTTGCTCAGTCCCACAATCCTTAGTCCAGGTAGTCAAAAATGTTCTTACACTGACCTCTCTGTAGATAGGATTAGTACCTGCCCTCTGCCGTAGCGACACCGGTTAACTGTCGGCGTTCTGGAGCACGTATAAGTATGGGAGATCAGCGCGCCAAAGGTCTGTCATTGGGTCGATGGCGGAAGTGTGGGTAAAGTAAAAACACTGAAGCGGTCACCAGGGGTTGTGACGGCTATGTTACGCCGCCATCTTAGGGAGGGAGAGACCACAGGCTTTAGTGCTCTGATCAATCGGAGCACAGGTTTTTTTTATTACTTAAAAGTCTAAAAACAAACGGTGGGGCTAGGTGCTGAAAACCACTAACGTTTAACTAAATATCAGACAGAGGTCTGAAGAAATGTGGTCTTGCCAATACACAGTAGTCGGTGTACCTGACGCTGAAGCGATCACCAGGGATCGTGACGGCTGTGCTACGCTGCCATTTTAGGGAGGTCGAGATTGCGGGTCTTAATGCTCTGATCAATATGAGCATGGGGTTTAATTACTTAAAACCCTACAAACAAAGGGTGAGGCCAAGTGCTGAGAGATGCTGAAGTTTTACTAAATATCGGACGGTATATGGAGAAATGTGGTCTCGCTAAACCTCAGTATTCAGTAGGAGTGGTTTAGATTATACCCGTCAAAAAGCGGCAGCTTGTCAGGAATAGATAAATAAAACTAAAAAGAAGTAAATATAAATCTAGCAGTGATTGGCGGGAGAGTGTGGATGTTGGAGTCTAGCAATGAGTATGAAAGAAATGACCTCTATGATGATTGTAATCTTTGTGATGTCCTCCACAAAAAGTTGTGAAGCAAAGAATGGCGTGTCTGCGGGGTAGGTAGATCAGATTAAGAAAATGATCCATAGACTATGTGAGCTCCTTCTAAGGTGATAGGGCGGAGAGACTAGATGGTGTGAATCGTAGGGGAGTTAGTTAGTGAATTCAGCTCATGGTATGTCGTCATTCAGGCCCTGAGTGTTTGATCTCAGATGAAACACCCAGTGTTGTTCCTGTGTAAATAGAGTTCTCGTAGGCCAGCTCGGGTGAGAGTCAATAATGGTACACCGTAGACTGTCTGGTGTGTGGTTTGCCTCAAGGAAGAGTGAGCACATTTTAGTATTCGTTTTTTTTGGAGCGGATCGTGCTGCAGTGCTCACTGATCCGTGTCTTCACAGGTCTGGTTGTCATACCCACATAATGAAGTTGGCAGGGGCATGTAATTAAGTAGACACAGTTTTTACTATTGCAATTGGAGTGTCGTTTTTGTTGCTCTGGTCTCGATAAATCCAGATCTATACTCTTTGTTGTGGTGGTTAGGGGGCATACTGAGCAAGATCCAGAGGGGAAATGGCCCTCGTCTGGTGGAAGGGCCTATAGTGTTGGTTGCCTTGTCTGTTGGGTCCGAGGCGAGTGTGTACCAGGAGGTCTTTCAAATTTTGAGTGAATCGGTATGCAAAACGGGGTGCAGCCCAGGGGTAAAGTTTCCTCTATTGAGGATCGTCCAGTGTTTTTTGACGACCTTCTCTATTTTGTTGGAGGTAGGGGTAAAGGTGGTGATGCACGTTAGAGTATCATTTTGAGTTTATTCTCTACTCTCTAGTAAACTGTCCCTCTGATTGTTCTTGGCCCTCTTGTGAGCCTGGTTTATCACCTTGTGTGGGTAGTGCCGATCCATAAGTTAGATCTGAGGGATGATGCCTGCCTTTCATATTTGTTGGTAGTGTTACAGTTCCTGAGTAAACGCAGAAACTGACCTACTTGTAGGTTATACACCAACATCCCCCAGGACGCTACCTTGGAAGTCCTGGAGAACATCCTCCACCAGAAAAACCCTTGGCCTTTCAAGACCTCAATCACATTCATTGTGGAGTGTGCCTCTCTCGCCCGCAAAGAATATTTCTTTGAATTTCAGGGCCAACTTACCTACCAGACTAGGCAACCAACACTATGGGCCCTTCCACAAGTCGAGGGCCATTTCCCCTGTGGATCTTGCTCAGTATGGCCCCTAACCACCACAACAAAGAGTATAGATCTGGGTTTACAGAGACAATGGCAACATAAACACCGTATCAACTGCAATACTAACAAGCATTTGCAATGGAATAGGACTCGCATTTACGCAAGTTTGAGGTATTGGCATTGTAAATAACAATGCTTTTTATTGGTTTTGGTTTTTAAAACATAAATAAAAGGCATGGTCATTTACAATGCCAATAGCTTAAACTTGCGTAAATGATAGACCTACTGCATTGCAAATGCTGGTTTTTAAATGGGAGAATACAGAAAATTGGAATTCCAGGGCAATAGCTGCGCAAACGGATCTAGGGAGTTGAAAAATGGGTGATTTTGTTAAATAATTGAATATATTTGTAGCATAATGCTAATATTTTCATGTGGGTGTATTATTTTGTTATAATTGGCTGCTTAATGTTGTAAAACCCAAAAGTTATCAAATAATTACTTCACATATAGTTGTTAAATAAATGTTAAATAAGTGTGAAAAATGTTCAAGCTCACAACTTCATTTATTGCCAAAAATCTCATTAGCTATGGTTATATACTGGTAAGATAGCTTAAAAAATGGGTAAATACAGACAGAAATGTTCAACAAACAAATACAATAAAACCGGGATCCCTACTGCTAAGGCATTGTCTGTATCTGCCCACTATTAAAGGGCTACGCACGGCAAGCCTGTCCAGTGAATGTGTATATAAAGGCACTCAGGATGTTTAGCTAAAGCTTTATTTTCTTCCATTAAAGTGTATTTCTGATACTTTAAAAGTATAGGATTTATGTTGTTGGAAATTGTTGCAAACATGCATTGTTGGCACAGGCACCAATAGCATTGCACCATAGTTCACTCGAGCCTGTACGGATGGCTTAGTATTGTATGTGGACCCCATAACCTTGATATAATATCTTTGGAAGAGGGACTTTATACTGTTCCCAAACAGTTCAAAGGTGATACTGGCCGTTCTGATCAAGAATCTCGAGACTCGTTTTTATAAAATTCATCCAGTATATGTTGGGGAAGACCTCTCATTTGTCCAGTGAATTGAAAAGTGTACTTTTCTTAGATAAAGTTTAAAGTTGTTTAGCAAAAGGCATAGCTTTCATTGATATCGCAGGTTCAATGGCCCCAGGACCTCGCTGAAACTCCTTCAGAGCTTTCTACCAACTGAAGATCCATTTTCCTTACTCACATTGTGGCTTTTCATATGCACACTTTCTCATCTTACCTGTTTTTATCTGCTTGTAGTTTTGTCAGCGAAGGAAACCGAGGCACAAAGGGTAAAAGGATGTGCCCAGAGTGCACAATTCTGACAAAAACTGGATTAGATTATGCTGGCACCCGTTACAGGCATGTCAACGATTAGAACGACATCGGATCTCCGTTGTCAGCACTACATAACCCTTAACAAGTGTAAAGACTCTGAGCACTTACAAGTGTTTACCCTGGGTATATATTCCGAACTGTTTCTTGGCGCTTTGACAGCTCACTGGAGTGCGTGTTGCGGCTCCAAATGTTTCTCTCGCTAGGGCCGTGATCTCCACTGATGTGGCCTTGCCCCCTTACCTCCATCATAGGGGCTGGAAATAGGGTTGCGGATGGTGCTGCGGCACACCAAAAATAACCAGAATGGCAATGAGCTTTAAAGATGCTTTCAAATTTCGTTTTTACCATGTCACTTCTGCTGTGCTTCAAAGACATAGGTCAAATGTCACGGTATGTCTTATGACAAATTGCTGCATAATCTTGGAACATGGAGACTAGTGTTTTCCCCGCTTCCTTCTCTGACTGCAAAGTCAAGAACTGTGAAAATCTTGCTGGGGTCCTGGAGTGTAAATTACAATACCTGCCCAGGTATTTCAGATATTATCAGCAGTTCAAATGAAACACATTTTTTTGTAATTCGGAAGTATTGTGGTAACAGAGATTGTTATTAGATCTAAACAAACCAAGGCACATTGTGATTCGCAAATCAAAATATTGCAGAAACTTAATTTCTACTTGTTTGTGCACTGCATAGTTTGTATCGGTAAAACTGCAGGTCTGTTCATATGTAGTGGCCATTACAATGACAAATATGGTGTATTTAAATGAGTGCGCTAACACACCATGTTTTACTGCTATATTTGCGGCAATGTGCCACACACAAAACACTTGCCCTGTCCTGCTGATTGGGTGTCTCACTTCCTGCACCTGTGACTTGTCTGATGCTTTACCTTTTCACACTGCCTATGACACAGTGATGTAACACTGATGGCAGAACCCCCAGTCTGAAAATTGTTCCAAGACCATTGACCTGCACCCCACTGTTCAGGCTACAGCAAGGGGTTTCACAATCTAAAGTGCAGGTCTGATATTTTACCTACTCTTGCCATCACCGAGTATCCGTTTCACTTTTTGGATGTTGAGTGTTGTAATGCACATCATGTGTGTGCAACGTGTTGGTGATCGTGATCAAAGTGAAAACACTACTCCGTGAGCCGCGTCATTTCATGTGAAATAGAGGACAAAGGTAGTCCTTCTGTAATACCTGTTCCAAACTTGGAAGTAAAGTAACTCTCAGCTGTGGGTGGGCCTGCTGGCAAGGTAAGGTCTCAATCAGAGGGTCTGCTGTGTGTACTGTACAGTCATGGCTGCTCGCTTTCTCAGCGTGCAGTATCTATGAACATGCATGTGTTTGCAACAATAGTATCCTAACACTATGGTCTAGGGTGACCAACTGGCATAGGTGCAAATTCAGGACAGTGAGTGTGAAAATTGAGGACAAAGGGTCAAAATTCAGGACACAAATTTGGGACGAAAGGTACGTTTTCAGACACATCATAGGAGGTCGTACAATTGTGTATAAGTAAGTAAATAGACAACCAACATAAGTACACGTCACAATAAGTTTATATTAAGTTAAGACAATCATGCAACTCGCCGTTTTGGTATGTGCACAGTTTTGAGCCAACTGTGCAGGTCTTTTTGTGGTATTTCATATGATATTTTGTTTACAGTTTGGGGTTCCTTTGAAGTGTTGTTCCACCTGCACTGCAGGGGATGCAGAGTCCTTCAGTCTTCATGACACCCCATCAATAAAGATCTCCCTCTTCACAGATTCCCTCACTATCAACCTCCCATGGTGCCCCTCATCACCATATAGACCTTCACTCATGTGTATGTCATTTATTTTACAGTGCTGCTCAGCCCAATGTAGGGTGTTGAGCGTTTTAGCTCACACGCTTATTGTTCAGAGACAATGACTAGTATAAGTATGTAAATCAATATATAGGTAATGTTACTTAAGACAAGGAGGGGTATAACGTGTAGGATTCACATGGCATCCATACTGGTAGGTACTACATGCAGGGCCACTGGAGTTATGCTGCAGGGTTGACTAAATTATTTGGCAAGAAAAGGGAATTAATGCAGCCTAATGCTGCAAATTTTGTCATAGTATTACCATATTATTTTCTCATTTTAACACTTTCTGGTCATAGGTTGCACCTCATTAGTACCCGTATAACACCCAAATATAGTAATATGCAAAGGAAGGTGACCAGTCAACCTTTACAAAGATCCTTTGCAATACATCACTGCTTTTTTAGTTATTGTTTAACCATTTGAGGTAGCAACTGTTTTTAAATTAGAATCTTCAGCTATATTCAGCTAATGATGGATTATGTGGCACATGCGACAAATCCATAATCATGCGAAAACTGTTGAACTCACACAATTGCATAATTCCAGTGACCCCAAAATACAAACTGAGGATATACACAACATAGTGGTGGGGTTGTCTTTACAATTATAATACAAATAAATACTTTACTCTGCATGTTACACATTGTGCTTTACAAGAGGCGCATTATGCCTCTATGCTTCTTCATGATGAGTCAAAACTGGGATTAGTGAAACCTCAGATCTCTCCAAGAGATACATTAATCACCGGAGTTAAATAGCCATTTTTGTTATGGCCCGAAAATTGCAGTAGCGCAAAGCACTCAGAAGTCTTTGCCTTTCATCCTGACGGATATTTAAAAATGTAGCTTCTCCACAAAAGCAGCATGCAGTGCCCTAGGCCTATGCAGAGGATGGCATGCCACACACTGTAACTACACAAGGGCCCATTGCAAGGGAGTAGCCAGAAAAATAAAATACCCACTCTTTATATGCCACTAAATAAAGGAGCAAAGTGAGCTATCCTGGTCTTTCTTTTTGAATTCTGTGAAAATTGTTCCCCTGATAAAAGTTTGCAAAAGTAATGCAAAACTATGCTTTTTACAGCAGGAAAGAAACTTGGTCAAAAACGGCATTTACCTATATTGATGGTTGTCTTTTATTCTTTCCATCTTTTCATTTTCTTTCTTTCCTTAAGTCCTCATTTCTATCACCTTTGTTCTCTACTGTCTTCTTTACATCCTCCATTTATTCTCTTTCCATCTTTCTGTTTGTGCATCCTTTCATTTGGTCTCTCTCTATTCTTTAAATTCATATTTAATTTTCTTTTCATATTTCCATATTCCACTTTAACATTAATTTGTGTTCCATTTTTTCCATTTGATTATCTTGTTGTCCTTCCTTCCATTGTTAAATGCAAATCTTTCTCTTTCTGTTCAGCTTTCTTTCATTATTTGCATTCTATTCTTCCTTCACTTTCTCCCTCTATTTGCCTTGTGCTGTGTTTGATTTACCATTATCATAATTTCTCTTTCTTTCGCCGCTTTAGGCTACTTTGGCACCCTCTGCACTCTGCACCCCCACTCCCCCCCCACACACACACACACTCAAGCTGCATCGCAGTGATTATTCTTGCTTTTTATTTACTTGTTTGTTATTCTGTCCTGTGCTGATCTGCGAGTCACAGATCAAAGGAAGGGACATTAAACACTTATGACACCCCCAATGCCCCCCCTGTCAGTCGCACATCAAATTCTAAAAGTGACTTTAGCGTTATTTATCTGTTTCAAACATGTCAGTTTCAGAGATCACAGTGCCCTTCAAGGTAACAGGAACATCCCACTACCAAGGATGCTAGGTCAACAGGTATTAGATACCCGTTGTTTCATGCATTAAAAAAATGGTTGTACCTCGGCACTCTAATATTTAACAATAACAATTTGTGGTATAGTCATTAGGTTTGGGTAAAAGGCCGGTTCTGGAGGTCCTACAACAATGATTCCTTATTTCGTACATTATCTCACAGATAAGCAAACATTAGATTAGCATCAACCATATAAAGAGAAAAGAACATCAAAATCCATATATTACCTGTGCAATTTAATATCATTTACTCCAACAATTTGTCATAAAGATTGTGGGTAATTCCAAACATAGTACAAAAAGCTGTATGTGATTCAAAGAGCAGTACACGTCATTTCAAATTCAAGACCTAATTTAACTATTGATTGAGCACCATGAGCAAAAGTAGCGGCCAGACTGGAGGTCCTAGTTCTAGGGCCTTCCAAGTGGTGGCAGTTGACAATTAGCCGATGACAGCTGACACGTGTTTCGTTACTTATGCGTAACTTTCTCATGGCTTATTCATTGTGCGGAAAATCTGTCCCAGCAAAGAAAAGTTTTTATATTGTTGTCAGAATGGTACTTGAAAGTTTTCGGTTGGTTCTGAATCTTGTAGTTTGAATTTCCCACCCCGTTGGGGAAAAGTAGTATGGGAAGCGTGATCTATCCACAGATCTGTAGTAGGTGGACCTGACAAAATGAAGTGATTCAAAGTCGCCCCTCCAAAGTTCCCAGCCTGTCTGTGGGTGGTTCCTAAGTAACATATAGGGTCTTTGTACACCAGACAGGATTGCCCGACCTTTGGACCACACCGGCTTTTTATAAGGACCTATCAGAGCCCTTATTCACCTCGCAAAATACGCGCTGTATGCATACTTTCAGCCTCTGCGTTACGGGGTAGGAATCTTCCTTTTTTTACAGGCTGCTCCACTGTAAGCCACAAATGCAGCTTAAAGTAATCACAGTCATTCTCCCATGTTAACCTATGGGGAGAGCAAACCTCATAGGTAGTGAAAACACACATGGGGGGTTCTTCACAACCTGGGCAGGAACACACGTGTACCTACCCTGCATTCCACCTACTACTTGCTACACCCCTGCAGGGCTCATCCTAGGGGTGCTCTAGTGTTAGTAAAAGCACCCTCAGCATTGGCCAATGATTTAGGAAGACCACCCTGAGCATAAGTGCAAATGCGCACACCTAGGCAATTGCAGGCTTGAGCCATGTTTAAAAACATCAGGTACGTACCACTTCCTAACATGGGTAAGAAGGGCGCACGCACTTTCACAGTGTTTTACAGTGGGAAAGTGCCCAGAGTCCAAAGACCACAAAAAGAGACTCAGTAAAACCCATGAGGAAAATCTAAAAGTTTAGGGAAACGCTACCTCAAGTATCAGGTCTAACAAATACCAACAAGCTTAATCGCTTCAACACAGCTGCAGACACATTCCCGACAGTCACACTGCCTCAGCAGTGCTGCTGATGCAAAAACAGATATATACTGCTTCGAATAAAAGCAACAGAAGCGTTTTCTTTTTTTAAATGAAAATTGGGACGCAAGAAAAAGTTTATTTTGTGTAAAGAGTTTGTGTTCTTGCTTGGTGTGATGTGCAGTGGGCGCTGATGTCACAGAAAATCAAAGTGAAGGCAGACCACGCCAGTAGGCAATGTCCGCTTTAACTTTGATCAGTAACTGCCTTCTGAGCACCGATCACGAAGGCAGAAGCAGTGCTAGAAAGGGAACAATGTTCCAGCTCGCCTCTACTCTATCAGTTAGGGTAACCAAAACCCCCCCTCCAACCCCCTCGAAATGTGCAGGAGTCACTAGGGGAAGGGAAAGAAAGAAAGCCAATAAGTCACTAAGTAAATCATGGTTAATAAAAAAAACACAAGCTGATGTGTGGCAGTCTGCTCATGCACTGGGTGAAAACCCCACCCCAAAAAAGGCCCAGCTGACTTTATGCTTCCCTGGCGTGCAGACTGAGGTGTTTATCTCCCATCTGCCACCCAGGGGGTGGAGGAGAGTGGAGAAATGGCAGAAAGGCCACTAAACCCCAGGGACAATATTTTGCAAAAAATATATATTGGGTGGGGCAGTCCACTCAGGCATTAGGCATCATAAAAATTCTACACAAATGACCTCTTGCTGAATTCAGAGTTTTGTCTAGTTTTCAGAAATGTATACCTTTCTGGGTAGACATCTGTTTTCACTACAAACTGCAAGTAGGCAGAAACCACACAAATAGAACAAATGAACTACAACATGCAAAAAATGCAACAACTGTGGTAAAGAAATGTGTTTTACCTAAATTCTCTTGTTCCTGAAACCTGGTGATCTTAGCATAGCAAACCTTTTGTTGATATCATTTATTAATTATTTTTTTTAAACATGCTTTCTTGCATAGCACTTGTTGCCCATTTTTGCTAAGAAATGCAAAATGTTGCTATATTTTCACTATTTTCTCGGTTCTCTCCTAGCGAATCCACAAAACCATGGGTACTTTTAGAAGCCAGAAGATGTGAGGAAAAAAATGGACGCTAATTCAGCAAATTCTGAAAAAAAAGGTACGAAAGCTTAAGCAGAACGTGCTGCAAACATCGAAAACAAGCATTGGCATAGCAAATAGGTTTCGCTTTTGGGACCTTCTAAGTATTTAGTTATGCAGCAAAATATCCTTGGCGCAACAACATTAACTTTTGCATGGTTAAAAACTTATATGGTCCCAAAGGCGAGACCTATTGGCTATGCCAATGCTTGTTATTTATTGCTGGCGGGCCGGAGCGAGGGCGGTGTAGGAGAAAACACTGGTGGAAGGAGAACGAGTGTGGAGCAACACATACAAAGGCAAGTCTGTGAAAAAAAGTGCTATGATACAGCTCGCACTGGCCGTGTAATATTTTCTTTGTATTGTAGGGCAGGAGGCAACATGGAGATGGTGGCAGAGGCAACGAGGAGGGAGGGGAGGCAGTTTAGAGTGGGAAAAAGTACACAAGGAAGACACCTGAAAAACTTGCACTCTTGTAGAGTAACTAAACCAAAATAAAAAAAAGTAGCTAGAGGGGTCAAGCAATCGCACAGGCAGCAGGTGAGGGCTTGATTGGGCAAGAAACAAGGCAAACAAGTGCACAGTTGGGAGAAACCAACAACAGGTACAGCATGAGGCAAACACTAACATGGACAGCGGTTAGGGTAAGCAACAACATGGACAGAAAAAGGAGGCAGCAAACAACACAGAAAACGGGTGAGAGCAAGCAATAACAGCAGGTGGAGGGCAAAAAACATTATGGTGAGCAGGTAAAGGCAAACAGCAACATGGCAGTTGGTGGAGACAAGCAACAACACAGACAGAAAGATGGGGCAAGAAACAACATGCACGGGGTAAGAAAGACTATAAGCACATGAGGGAGCCAACTCTCAAACACAAACTTTCAAGTAGTGCCTCCAAAACACGAGCAGTGGAATGACACACGTTCTTTGGCCATGCTCCAAAATGCAAACTCTGACCTCGCTCAGCATCTGTGACGACTCATTGCCCCTCACTCATCGCCATTGGGTCATTCCAGACCTATCAAGAGCCCGGACTAGTTCACAATCATGGTGCGATGTATTGAAGTCAAAATTGCAGTATGTGAACACAAGATGCCTTTCATTAACAAATAAACAAAAGAGGAATGGGCATCAATTGAGGGTCACTAGGGGTAGCAGCTGCTACTCCTGAATGGATGGTTGCTACTCTCCTCAAGTAGCTTGTGACCCCTGCCGTCAAGCCTGGCACATTCTAGGTCGATGTGTGTTTATGGACAGGGGAGAAGCAAGTTTCCTGTGATTTACTGCTGTATGATGAGTGCTGAGGTTTGTGTCACCTAGAGTGTTTTTGAAAATTTTCCTGGACTGCCCCCTGCAGTAGTGTGATTGTCTGAAATGATATGCATTTATTTACAGTGTTTTATCATCGCTGTTGCCATATTGTCTTTTATTTGTGTTGTTGTGGTTGGTGAGAAAAGTTCGCACAGCACTATATTTGCCTCCCAGTCAGGCTTCCGCAGCAACCACAGCACCGAGACCGCCCTCATCACCGCCACAGACGACATCAGAATACTACTTGACAACGGCGAGACGGCGGCCCTCATCCTCCTGGACCTCTCCGCCGCCTTCCACACCGTCTGCCACCACACACTCCGCACACGCCTCTACGATGCAGGGATCCGAGACAAGGCCCTGGACTGGACCTCATCCTTCCTCACCGACAGAACCCAGAGAGTCCGCCTCCCCCCTTTCCATTCCGGAACCACCAAAACCATCTGCGGCGTCCCGCAGGGATCCTCCCTCAGCCCGACGCTTTTCAACGTCTACATGTCTCCCCTCGCTCGCATCGCTAGACGACATGACCTCAACATAATCTCCTACGCCGACGAAACCCAACTGATCCTCTCCGTCACCAAGGACCCCCTCACCGCCAAATCCAACCTGCACCAGGGCATGAAGGCCGTCGCCGACTGGATGGAGGCAAGCCGGCTCAAGCTGAACACAGACAAGACGGAGATATTCATCCTTGGGCCCAACCCATCAGCCTGGGACGACTCCTGGTGGCCTGCATCACTGGGAACCCCCCGGCACCTACCAACAACGCACTCAACCTAGGGGTCATCCTTGACTCCAAGCTCAGCATGACCAACGACCAACCAAGTCAACGCAGTCTCCTCCTCCTGCTTCCACACCCTCTGTATGCTCCGCAAGAACTACAGATGGATCCCTGCGGACACACGGAAAACTGTCACCCCACGCCCTCATCAGCAGCCGGCTCGACTACGGAAACGCCCTCTACGCCGTAGCCCCGTCCAAACTCATCAACAGACTCCAAAGAATCCAGAACGCCTCCGCACGCCTGATCCTAGACGTCCCACGTCGAGACCACATTACCCGGCACCTGAGAGACCTGCACTGGCTCCCCGTCGACAAAAGAATCACATTCAAACTCATGATCCACGCACACAAAGAACTCCACATGAGCGGCCCAGCCTACCTCAACAGCAGACTCTCCTTCCACGTGCCCAACAGGAAACTCCGCTCCACCGACCTGTCCCTGGCCTCTGTCCCACGCATCCACAGAACCACCGCCGAGGGCCGATCATTCTCCTATCGCGCCGCCAAAACCTGGAACGCCCTCCCCCTCCACCTACGACAGACCGCAGACCTCCCGGCCTTCAGAAGACTGCTCAAGACCTGGCTCTTCGACCACTAGCAGCAGCTCCTCGCCCCCCCCTCCCCCCCAGTGCCTTGAGACCCTAATGGGTAAGTAGTGCGCTTTATAAATTCCCTGATTGATTGATTGATATGTCGCTGGAGTGCACTTGTGCTCAAAGTCCTCGACCCAAGCTCTACAACAGTTGTTGCTGCTGGCAGTGATCAAAGGTCAGCAGATGTCAGATTAAGGAGGGTGAGGGCAGCTGGTTGAGTTTAGCATGAGTGCAACATTAAAAAGAAGATGTATAAATATGACTTAGATGAAAAAAAGAGAAGACAGATCACCAGAAAAGGAGGGCCTTCTGGTGGAGAGGCAGACCCACCGAAGGGTTGAACAGAAAAGAAAATGGCAATAAATGAGGAAAAACCTGCAGGAAAAACTTGAGAAAGAGAGGACGTAAAGACGTAGGAGCAAACAAAGAAGTTAGAAATGACTACAGGAGAAAAGAGCGAAAGTAGAGGAAGAAAAACCAAATGAGGGAGAGACAAAGAGGTCATCAGAAGACGTGGCAGGGAAGGATGTGGGCAGCAATAGGAGAGCAGGAATCAAAGGTCAGAGAAAGAGAAGAGATAGAGCAACACTTCGAGGGAGAGACCGCGCACGTAAAGAGGAAGAAAAACGTGTAGGATGAGAGCAGAACAATATGGGAGAGATATAAAAGTTGAGAGAAAGAAGAGAGAGGGAAAGAATGGAAACAAAGTAGAAACACAGGTGAGAGAAAGAGAAAAGCCGGAAATAAGAGAGGGAGAACATCAAATAGAGTGTGAAAAGTGAATGGAAGCAAGAAACCGAGAGTGAGCTTAGCGAGCAGGAAGAGTGACAAGAGGAGAAAAGGATTGGCCGTGCGGCCGTGAAAGTGACACGGATCGCTATCAAGCGCAGCGAGCGATGCGCTTAAGGAGCATGATGAGGAAAGCCATATGGCGCCTCTGCTAGTTATAGCGCGCCCAAGCACGTAACCGCAAGCTCTAGGCCACAATGGTTGCATTTTCTGAAGCCCTTACTAAAAGTCTCGCCAGAGCAACGCATGCGCTGGCTCAGGCGAGACCTAAAAAGGCTCAGGACTAGGGAGGGAAAAGCCTCAGCAGCAAAGGGATCTTGTGGATATGCACCATGCTTCGTACGGCAATTAGAATTATAGTAATCTGCAGTACTGGCAACACAACAGCATTTGTTAATCAGGTCCTCGTATCAGCTCCTCCTCGATGCCACAGGTCCCCTCTGCTGCCGATATGAACCGCCGGACTCCCGCGCTCACTGCTGCTTCCATCTGGTTTGTGTGACATTGTGGCCCAGCAAAATTATCTGATTTGTGAACCCATACCCTCTGCTCTCAGTCAACCCACACCTCACTTTGTTCAGTTATTTGTGCCAATCTAGATAGCCTTCTGTTTCTGGTAATCAGCCTATGCCCCTTTATTACGTGCCGCTCATAATTGTTGCTCTTGTTTATTTTCTTTTGCACTGCATGCCTGCACCTTAATTTCCGCCACCCAGCACCAAATTAATGGAAGCCAAGGAATGGCCGCGCCAAAGGCAAGCCAGTCTGCACCCGTCCGCGCCTGGACCACGCCCAGTGCCAGGAACCCAGGACTTCCGGCCACCCACCGATATGCCACTGCCGAGATCCTGGCCCTAGCTCCCAGACGCCTCAACATCAAATGCTGCAGTTCCTCTCCATGATCAACGGAAAGACCTTTCACCTGCCCCCACTGCTGTTTTACATGCAACACAGGAACCGCTACCCAGCTGATCTCTGACACCCTGTAACAGCTTCAGTGCTTGCTGCTTAACACCCACTCCCTCTGCAAAAACGCCATGGAAATCTAGGGTACTATCATCACCCTCTCCTCTGACCTGATCATCAGAAAGACCTGACTCAACACCTCTTCGACCTCGGTATCGCAACCACAATGTCCCATGGCTACAAGATGATACACAGAGACCGCCCCAACAAGCACAGAGGAGGCATCGCCATCATCCACAAAGAAACTGAACTGTCTGATGCACCACCACTGAAGACAACACTACATCAATCATGGAACACCTCAATTGCCACAATCATACTGTCGAGAAGAAAAACATAAGAGGACCCTCACTTACAGTCCCCTGGGTTTCCGCCCCAGCTTCTGCAACACCATCTCTGAATTCATAACACCATTAGCAATGGACGCCAAGCACTACATCTTCTTTGGCAACGTCAATTTCCACCTCGACAACCCTAGAGACCCGAACTCCACCACCCTCCTAAAAAGCATGAGCAACACTGGCGTCACAAAGGTGGTCCCTGTACCACAGACAGTGTAAGACACACACTGGACCCCATCCTTACAGCCAGCGACAGCCACATCACCAAGCCAACCTGAACCGACCAGAGGATTGTCCACGTCTCCATTGCAGGTTCCCTGGGCGTCACCACCAAGCATCCCCAGAACCACCCATCACAGATGGAACAAAGTAACAGATAACCCAGTGGACAACCGCACTCAACACCACCAGGCCCAACACCACCAGCACCATGGAGATGGCCATCCAGAACTTCTTCAACTGGATCTTCAACAGCACCAACATTGTCACCCCCATGAAGCCGGCCTACACCAGCAGATCTTTTAAACACGCCAGCTGGTTTATCCCGGAACTCCGATCGATCAAACGTGAATGCAAACGACTGGAGAGACGATGGTGCTCCAACAGGAATTCCACGGACTTCACCTCTTTCAAATCAGTCCTCAGCAAGTACCATCAAAGCCTCAAAGAAGCTAAGAAGTGCTCCCTTACAGACCGCATCGAATCAAGCACCAACCACCTCGAGGAACGTTTCAGCATAGTTGGCGAATTCTCCTGCCCCCTCAGACTCCGAGAACACTGTCTGCCCCTCTCAGGGTCTCTGCAATACCCTGGCTGACCACTTTTACAACAAGATATCATACATCTACTGCAACTTCGAACCACAACCCACAGTCATCAGCCACCTCCTGACACCAATAGACACCACCCATAACGTGCTTACCACATGGAAACCACTCACCACGCCAGACACCACAGCTATCATGACCTCCAACCACTCTGGAGCACCGATCAACCCCTGCCCCCACCACGTCTTCAACCTTGGACACAAGGAAATCAGCAGTGCACTTATTGCCATCCTCCACGCATCCATCACCATGGCCACCTTCCCCAAAACATGGAAACATGCAGAGGTCAAACCCCTCCTGAAGAAACCCTCCACTAACACCAGCAAACTAAAAAATGACCGCCCCATCTCACTCCTCCCATTCCCCACCAAGGTCCTTGAGAAAGCCATCGACCGCCAACTCAAGGAACACCTAGAAATTAACAACCTACTCGACACCTCCCAATTCAGCTTCCACGCCAACCATAGCACTGAGACTGCCCTGATCGCCACAACCAATGACATCAGAACTCTCATCGACCGAGACAAGACAGCACCCCTGATTCTCCTCAACCTCTAAGCGGCATTTGACACCGTATCCCACTACACCCTCATCAGAGGACTTCACCACATCGACGTCCAGTCAGATGCCCTCAAATTGATTGCCTACTTCCTTACAGGATGCACCCAGAGATTTTGCCTACTGCCCTTCACCTCCGAGCTCAAGAACATCATCTATGGGATTCCCCAAGGCTCCTCTCTCAGTCCCACCCTGTTCAACACCTACATGACAGCACTAGCCAACATTGTCCGTAACCATGGACTCAACATCATCTACTAGGCAGATGACACACAACTCAATCTCTCGCTTAAGGAAGAAACACGCCATCACCAGAACAAACTTGGGGAAAGCCATGACAAACATCTCCGACTGGATGTGGTGCAACTGCCTAAAGCTCGACATGGAGAAGACGGAAGTGCTTAGCTTCTGGCAAACACCTCACTGTGGGACAACACCTGGTGGCCCCCAAAACTCAAACCTATACCTACCACCAAGGACCATGCACGCAACCTCAGCATCTTCCTAGACAGAAAACTCACCATGAAGAGCCAGGTCAACGCAGTATCTTCCTTCTGCTTGAACACGGTCTGCATGCTTTGAAACATCTTCATATGGATACCCATCAACACTAGAAAAACAGTCAAGCAGGCCCTTGTCACCATCGGACTAGACTATTGACTCATATTCGACCTCCCAAAATGGTCCAGCATTACCCCGCACCTCAGAAGCCTCCACTGTCTACTCATTGAGGAGAGATGCCAGTTCAAGATGCTAACGCATGTCTACAAAGCCCTCCACGATCAGGGACTAGCCTACAACAACCACCGCCTAACCTTCCACCAACCAGCCAGACAACTGCATTCTGCCTCCGTCGCCCACATTCTCCGCATCCGCCTAAGCCACAGCAGAGGTTGTTCCTTCTCCTGCCTAGTCACTAATTCCTGGAACAACCTCCCCCTCCTTGTGTGAACCTCTCCTTTACTAGCAGATTACAGAAGGGGACTCTACTTGGCTCTTCGTCTAAAGACTTGCGAGATCTCAGCGCCTGGATACCCCCAGGGGTGTTTAGCCACGCTCTACAATTAATGCTTGATTGATTGGAGTGTCGAAGAATATTCAATGTGTGTCAGTTTATTATGCAAGTATAGCACAAAAAATAGATTTCCTGAAGAACATAAAATTATCAGGTAAGGAAGCCACGATTGGAACACTGATAAACAAAATGCCATTTTAGTTATTCCATTGCATAGCTTCCGTCTCTTATTACTCCTATTCCCTCTTCTCCCAATTCCTTCTTCCTGTTCTTCTTTCCCCCTCCTATCTGTCTCTTGTCCTTCCTTTCTTCCTTCAGGACATAACCCAAACGGAGTGGAATAGTTTCACGCTACAGATCAGTGCAGGCTTTAAAAAACATATTTTGCTAGACGGTGCGATAAGTCACTCCTAACACACCTGCTGCAGATATGTGCTTGCAACCAACAGCCTTTCATCTTTTCAAGGATGAAAAATGCACAAGTTTAATAATGTTAACACCTGTTATCTAAGGATTTAATCTGCATTGTGCTCTAGAAATCTTGTCCAACTTGTCCTAAATCTTATGACCCAAAACTAGTAAAGATCTGTCTCAAGCAAGCTCTGAGCAGCATATATATTCGAAAATAAATTCGGTGTGGACTGTAAGATGAATCGGTGCACATGGTTACTAATAAACTATTGTGTGAGGGCTGGTAATTGCGACGAAACATGTGTTGGCTGTGGCTGATATCAACAGAACAAAGCCTGAAAAGAAAGAACCAATAGAAATTGTTTATATTTTGTTTTGAAATTACTGTGTCTGTTCGATATAACAGGGAAACCTCATCATAATATAACGTGTGCTTGGGACTAAAATTCATTGTTCAATTAATAATAATTAGCCAGTTGCGATTTAATATGAACTTTTAGTGCATAAGGATAATGTTACTTACCCAGTAAGCATCTGTTCTTGGCATGTAGAGCTGTAGATTCAAATGCTTTGCATACTCCTGCCATCTAGTGTTGGGTCCGGATGTTTCCAAGTTGTTTTTCTTCGAAGAAGTCTTTCCAGTCATGAGGTAGGTGACTCCTACTTTCGGTGATAGTGTGCATGGGCATCAAATCCATTGTTACATTGTTTTCCCACAGAGGGTGAGAATGGAGTTAGTAAGTAAAGAATAGAGATGTCAATGCGTATGTATATAGAGTAAGAGAGAGAACTGCAACCGGTACAGGTGCCCGGGGAGGCGGGTGGGCGCATGTGAATCTACAGCTCTACACGCCAAGAACAGATGCTGATCGGGTAAGTAACATAATCTGTTCGAGGGGTGTGCGCTGTAGAGCACATCTTTTGCTTAGATTATTCAGCAGTATTCTCCCAAAGCAGTAGCTAACCTGCTACAGCTCCAAAAGGAACCACGGCCTGAACGTGACTGAAGTGCTCCCATAGATTTTGCCACCTCTGTGTTCTTTTTCATCTTTTCTAATGATGAGTCTACTACAGAGCCAAAGAGGTGCTGCTTGTCAAATGGCATGTTAAGGATAGAAGCTTGAACCTCTAGTTTAAACCCTGAAATGCGTAACCAGGCTTGCCTTCTTAATGGAACACTGGTGTTGACAGCTCTAGCCACAGTGTCAGCCGCATCTAAAGCGCACCTGATGGAATTGTTCGAGCTGTCCCTCCCGCACTAGGTCTTGAGCTTTGGACTTGTGCTCATCAGGCAGAAATTGAAGCAATTGCTCCATTTCATCCCAATGCACCTTATCGTACCTGGCTAAAAGTGCTTGGATAGTGGAAATGAGCCAAATGCTTGCAGCTTGAGAGGCTACTCTTTTCCCAGAGGCGTCTATCAACTTAGACTCCTTTTCTGTGGGTGGAGCATCGCCTGACGTTTGGAAATTGGCCCTTTTCGTGCATTAGAAACGACTAAAGAATCTAATGGTAACTGCCCCCTGATGGAAGCTGGATCGCATGCTGCAGATTTATATTTTTTGTCTACCCTAGGGTTGAGAATATGTGTCCACAGAGGATCATTAAAAATGTCATTCACATTCTAAGCATAGCCCTTCAGCATGGAAGTGTGTGCGAAGATTTGTGGGAACTACTAAGTGTTTCGAAAAGGAAATCTTCTACTAGGGATTCCTTATGTAATTCGACCCCTTGGTAATTAGCAACTCTACTTAATAAATCTATATATCCTTCACGGTCGTCTGGTGGAAAAGGCTTAGTAGGGTACAGATCAGGATCATTACCTGTCTGAGAATTAGTGTTATAATCTCTCCAGGGGTCTGTAGGTGTTGGATCATTGTCCCCAGTCCCATCCCCATTGTCCTGATCATCAGGTGTATATGTTGGTGGTAAGTCAGCAGGTGAATTAGCAATGGTTGAGACTCAGGAGTAAGAGGTGATGGAGGAGGAAAAGGGCTAGTACCCACATTCTTCCTTTTTAAAGTGTCAGGTTTATGTTTGAGAGTCACTTTGGTGGTAATATGTGCAGTTATTGGAAGAATGAAGAGTTCTCTCTGTTTCAGATCCAGTTTTGAGGGTAGAGCATAGAAACTGTGCTTTTTTTATGGAATCTTTTCCAAGAAAGGGGGGGGGTTAGGCCCTAAACTCTACCCAGACTGGGCCTCTTTTAAAAGTTACAAAACAACAAAATGTCTAGGTATGAGGTGTGCATTCAAATAGGAAGTACTTGTACAACAACCACCATGCCTCTTAAAGTGGTTTAGAGTTTTAATTCCTCTATCATGAATTCTTCATATTATGACATTAACATTCAACTTTTTAATCATGTCAACACCAAGAAAAGCAACAAATTCAACACAATACATTAAGCATCAATGACACAGACAAAAATTAACATAAGGACGAATGCATAACCAAAAATATGCAGTACATTAACAAAAAATACACAGCTAGTCTAAATCTTTACTTCAGCCACAAAATCATGCAGTGTGCACACAAGGCATTATGCCTGGTTCTGTTTCTCCATATGACTAGCTGTAGTTGGCAGATTATAGCTTTTAAAAGTGAAATTTGTCTATACCGCCACACATTTCTGTCTAACTGAAGGACTGGTCACCCCATTACCATTGTATGTTGTGTAATTTTTTGTTAATGTACTGCATATTTTTGAATTTGCATTTGCAGTTGTCCTTATGTTAATTTTTGTCAGTGTCATTGAAGCATAATGTAATGTGTTGAATTTATTGTTTTTCTCGCTGTTGACTTGATAAAAAAAGTTGAATGTTACTGTCATAATATGAAGAATTCATGATAGAGGAATTAAAACTCTAAACCACTTCAAGAGGCATGGTGGTTGTCGTACAAGTACTTCCTATTTGAATACACACCTACACATTTTGTTGTTTTGTAACTTTTGATGGAATCAGCACATCTGTTTGTTTCGGCAACAAAGGTTTCGGTGCCGGTGTTTTGGATTCCGAGGATTTCAAATCCAAAGACGTTTTTCGCAACGAAGGGGGTGGGGCTGAGCCTGACTTCGATCCCAAAGGTTTCCCGATTTCGAACGACTCAGTTCAGAGCCGGAAGGCTTTGGGGTGTGTTTTGGTGCCAAGCAGGAAGGCGGAGCATCGGAAACATTTTCTCGGTGCGGACCGTGGCCCGCAGGCGGGGGTTGGACAGGAGACTTCTTTTTGGGCTGAGGTGGACTTTGGGGCAAGGGAGGATCAGTACTCACTATTTGCTGCCCTTGCGGGATGCCTTCGTCCACATTAGACTCGTATTCGGAGACAGAGATAGGCTCTTGTTCTTCCTCAGCTGCCATTGCATCTCCGGTCTCCTGTTCCGAAACTTTTCCAAAGAGGTTCAAAATGGAACCGTTGTGTTGACTATGCATGTCGCGACGTCTAGCCCGACAGTCGCGAAGCGTCTTCTTCGATCGAAAAGCCTTACACATGTCGCAGACCTGTTCTTTGTGCTCCGGTGATAAGCACAAGTGCACACTTCATGTGAGTCGATGCACGGGTTTTTTCGCGTGGCACCGTGGGCAGAATTTAAATGGAGTCTGTTCCATCTACTGCGAGGTGGACCGACGCTGGTAGGCCAAACGGCCTTCCACGAGCTACCCGATCGAAAGAGGGATTTTCAGAAATACGATACACGGAGAACGTAAATAGGCGATCGAAAACAATACCGTCGAGGGTGAGTGTATTGCGCACTGAGGGGAACCCGAGAAACAGAGTTGAACCGGAGTGCAGCAATTCACGTCCGAACCCGATGGTGGAAAAAACAATCTAACAATGGAGTTGATGCTCATGCGCACTATGACCGAAAAGAAGAAATACCTACCTTGTGACTGGAAAGACTTCTTCGAAGCAAAACAACTTGCAAACAACCGGACCCAACACTAGATGGCAGGAGTATACAAAGCATGTGATCTACAGCTCACATGCCTCAAACACAATATTTAGAGGTTATTGGTTTGACTGTCTGAACAGAGGGACAGTTATATCCAAATTATCATAGCAAGCTTTCCATACACAACCACTGCCACTTAGTCAATCACTAGGGATTGAGAAGAGGTTGACAGAGAACTTCATATAGTTAAACAAGGTGCAGGCTTAACCAACTATATTAGTTTGCTCTTTATTTAAAAAATACGAGTGACATCGGCATAATACTTCATTCTGAAAATGGAATAGAAATGTTTAAAAAAAACAAACGCCAATTCATTATCCTTTTCTGTTGAGGACACAAACAGAAATTAGAGTATGATCATCTTTAAACCATGCAAGTACTTAATGAAATTCACATAAAAAATTGATTACCTGCGGCATCAGTGACTTGGCAATAAGGTAGGATTCCTCAGCTTCTTTGCTTCTATTCAAATTTTTATAGGTCCTTCCAACATTCATGTGGGCACCAATGTCATCTTCCACAAAAAAAGTAATATTATATATTTACTATTCAAATAACAAAATATATATATATATATATATATATATATATATATATATATATATATGTTTTTCACATTTGGTTCAACCGTACTACGTAATAGGAAAACAAGTGTTAACATTATAAAGACAGATATAAATGATAGGCCTACTCTACCCCAAGTGAACAAGTTACTTACCTTTGGTGGAACTCTTTCTGGTGGATATCTATCTAACCTTTTTAACTCCCCTTAGATTATACCCAGGTGCCAGACTGGATCCAGAAGGTATTAAAAGCATTGTTCCAGGTGATTGTAGATGGTGCCATGCGGCTCCATGTTGACTTGGTTTCACCTCGAAAGCGACAATGGAGCTTTATATAAGAGAAAACCTCTGCGTGTCATCGCCAGTTTTTTTCTTGACTCTGTCTGCATCCAAAAAAGAGCAGGTCAAAGAGACCATTCCACAGAACAGGTACGAGTGATTATGCGGAGAAATTGGAGGTTAAAGTATCCACCAAAAGAACAAGTTACCTCCCTCCGGTAACGATGTATCTGGTAGAGACATAGTCTAGCCGCAGATTAGTTAACTTAGAATATCCCCAGGCGTCAGACTGGTCTAGAAAACTTTGCGCAGCAGCACCTATGTGCCCCGGGGGGGGGGTGGGGGGGGGGCCTATGGGAGGAGGTCGGGGGGGGGGGGCTCCACCCTGACGTTGTCCATGGACGTGACGTCAGCAGAGCCATATATGCCCTGCCACGGCGCGCCATCTGTTTTCGTCAGAAGACTTTTCCGCATCAGAACGCGAAGTCATCACTAAAAACTGTGAAAATATGGAAACAGTGTGCAGAAAAAGAAAAAACAAGGAACGGTGAATAAACATCACCATAGAAAGACAGTGCCAAGCACTGTATACTGTAAACCGAGGGAGGGAAAGAACAGAGCATCACTCTGAGAGGAACCCCCGCAAGTGTAAAGTCCCAACCTCCCCCGGAGGCAGAAGAAGATGTAGAGTATAGGCAGGATAGGACCCTTGGCCTGTGTGAGCCTGTGCCACCAGAGGCACAAGACCCACCATTGAGCTATAGCTCCTTGATGAACCATCATAGCAGCCAGCAGAAAGGAAAAGAAGGAAGAAAGTTAGCCATGGAGTCCCAGAGTGCAGAGGACACGCGTGCAAACATGCATGTAGTGTTTAAAGTGCGGATGGCCACGCTAGAGGAAGCAAAAAGCTGTCTGCCACATGCATCCAGCCACCAGGATTCCCGGGTGGGAGGAAACAAAAGCAAAGTGGAGGAGTCTTGTAAACCAAAAGCCGACTGAATTACCAGGTCCTGAGTAGCAGGATGGAGGGACAGACAGAGTGGATCCCCCAGGGCAGGACGGTGCCTACCGGCAATGGCCCGATCAACCGGGGCTCCGGAAGAGGGCCGTGCCCATGTGCCATGCAGGAGTTCCAATATAGCAACCCCAAGGGCTAGCAAGGGTTCCACTGTAATGGGCTTGAGATGGAGCAGATCCGTTAAGGGATCGGAAATGAGGGGTACCACAGGAGGCTGAAGCTAAGAATAGCAGCTGCCCTGGCGATAGTCCGCGCATAGGCGGCCCCCAACTCAGTAATCACCCTAGGAGGGGACAAGAGGCAGTCTGTAGGAGACAATTGGAGGCTAATTCTCCCATTCGCCATTAAGAGCGGGGCTGGGGAACGACCTGAACGCCGATGCCACACTAGGAACCTGCACCAGTGGCTCCAGACCAGGGGAATCAAGAGCGTCCGAAAAGGCTGCGGGGGATACCAGTGTCGCTCGACCCCGCTGAGGGGACAGAAACGAGGAATCCGGAGCGACCCCAGGCATGGGCACCGGTTTTGATGAAAGGATGGGCACCGGTGGCGATGGAAGTGGCGACAGTGGCGTCTGTGAGCACCACGTCGGAGTCGACAGCCTCCACGGGGGATGCACCCTCGACGCCGATCAGCATCGGAGGAAGTGCGCTGGGCGTGGCCTTGAGTGATGAGGTCTGTTTTGGGTCCGACGTGGAGCCTAGCTCCAAGCTCGGCGTCGCTCACACCGCTCCCGCTGTCTGCGCAGGAAGCCACACAGGGCTATACGTTGACTGGCGGTGAGAGCCTGGCATCGAACCCGGCATTGCTGGCACCCCCGGCGTCGCCGACGCCGCCTCCGTCGTCCACGCAGGAAGCCGCACAGGGCTATGCGCTCACTGACGAAGAGACCGGACCAGTCTGATGCCTGGGGATATTCTAAGTTAAGGAATCTGCGGCTAGACGTCTCTATCAAATAAAAGATTATTGAAGGTGTAGGAGGCCGGCTTAGTATATGGTGCTCACTCATGTAAGTGTACCACACCCTGCAGTAATCCAGGCAACCTTTAAGGTGCCTTTAGTGGTCTTAGACAACCTTAGAAAGCTCTCTAAGTGGTAGCTGTGGAGAGCAGCCTTCAGGCGTAGTCCACAAGGATAGTAAAGCAGATCTTAATCTTATTGGTATAGGTTAAGTGAAAAAGAACCACACAGTGTATTTATAAAAATATGTATTTATTATAAGACACTTGCTAACACAAAACAATATCTCCTACCCGGAGATGTAACACAATGCACACAATACTTTGCAAGGAAAACAGGTAAGTAGCACAAATACACAGTGGTTGCCAGAGGGAGGCCAAACTATATATTACAATAGGGGGATGTGAATCGCGATTGTAGTCAACACTGTATCCAGAAGACATAGGCATGCTGGGGACCCAAGGACCTACACACAGTAAGTATCCAAGAACACCACGGAGGCGTGCGCAAAGTGGAAACACGACTGCATGCTCAATTCAAGTTAATGGGTAAATCGGGGTTTCAATTTTAAAGAAGAAGGACCCTTCCCAGTGGACCCCGAAGAAACCCAGTGGAAAACAGAGGGTTGCAGAGCCACCCCACCAGTGGATACCCTAGGAACCAGGATACCTACACCAGGGAAGCCGGTGCATAGGTGTGAAGTGGAGTCAAAAAACGCCGTCAAACTCAATAGAGGATTCAGGAAGATGCCGCCGTTTTAGAAGGTGAAAGTGTCCGGAGGAACCAGAAGGTGGATTCACGTTGAGAAGTACCTGCAAGCAGAGGAGACAGAGCCTATGCCACTCAGGAGTGACCAGAAGGCACAGGAGACGAATGCCCATCGATGTCTGGTGATACAGGAGAGTTGATGATGACCTTGAAGCTGCAGTTGTGTGGACCAGGCGATGCTGTAGAAGACCAGGAGCCGTTCACGAGCTGTCTGAGCCGGATGACGAGAGCTGAAGGGGCGGTGTCCGTCATGAGCACTAACAAGCCATAGCAATCACAAACAATATAGCAAACGAAAAAGGTGCATAGTTAAGACCAGGAAGGTCCAAGTGACTCACCACGAGCAGGGGAGTCGAAGTAGGCCCCAGGCAATCAGGGGAAACCACTGGAGTCAAAGAAGACCCTCGAGAGGTCCCACAGGCTAAAGTCACTAGAATCGCAGGAGGACCTTGGGTAGCTCACCAAAGATGCAGGCCCACGGTGCAAGAGATGCGGGTGAGGACAAAGATCATGGTAGTAGGAGAGGCTGGAGTTTCTTTGAGCCCGAAGATCTCTGGTGAAGAGAGGCAACAAGCCTTGGCAAAGGCAAGTCAACGTGGTTCAGACGAGGGATACTGGCCTCAAGCTCGGTGAGAAGACAGTGCAGGCCTCAAGGGAGTTGAAGAAACCCCGCCTGTGTTGCTGAGCCTTTCGGAGTCCGTAGGAGCCAGGATCAGCAGACCGGTCAACTTTGTTGCAGTGCCTGCAGATGCAGGGAACTGACTCCTTCACTTCAAGGGAGATTCCTTCGGCTATCGTGAGGGTCCACAGGCCTTAGAAGGATCCTGTATGGAGCAAAGGCACAGATATTGCAGCAGACAAGCAGGACGAGACCAGGAACAGCATGAGACTTCCAAGTTGCAGTCTTGGTGAACAAAGCAAAGTCCAGGGCAGTCCAGAGTGCCCAGACAGTCAAAGATGAAGTGGTGTCTGCTGAATCTTGTCTAATGACGAATCTAGGGACCCACCCACAGGTAAGCCCTTAAGTACCCTAGGGAAAGGGAGGAAGATTCAGGGGTCCCTCCCAAAGGAGGGGCTGGGCAGAGGAGAGGATACTCCCAAGCCCTTTGTCCAGTTTCGTGCCAGAGCGGGAGCCAAAGGCTCCCTGAACTGGTTTGAACTGGTGTATGCAAGGAGGGCACCAAATGTGCCCTTCAAGCAGTCTCAGTGGCGCTAGCAAGCGCCCCACCCTGCCCCAATACACTAAACCCTGTCTGGGAGGTGGTCACACCTCCCTGTGACAGGATACCTATTGTTCTGCCTTCCCCTGCTCGAGCTTGGCTCAGCGGAAGGAGGGCAGAAACATGTCTCTGGCCGTCAGCAGCCCTAGCTTGCTGTCCGGTTCTGGAAGACTGGTACCGGGAGCACTGAAGGCCTCCCAGAGGAGCTTTACTGTGCATGGACTCATACCTCCGACAGGGGTATGATCCAACATGTTTGATACCAAACATGACAGGGTTTGTTACAACCAGTTTAGAGATGGTGATCAAGTAATGACGCACGGCCACTCTATATATTGTAATGCCTGATACACTTTCAACCTGGGAGAATGGAGTCCGAAGGTTGTAGTGGGTGTCATGGTCATGCAGGGGCACCCTAACACTTACAACCAAGCACCCTGCCTTCAGGATTGAAATACTTGCCTTAGGGGTGACTTATAGGTTTTAAGTGTAGTGACCTCAGAAATGAGTAAACTTATATCTGTCGTAAATGGTGCTAGCACCAGCTTACACAGGTTACAATGGCAGGCCTGTAACCACAGTTTGAGTGGTCTCCCTTGGGAGGTATGATACATGCTTCAGCCCAAGGTAGATCCCTGGAGTACCTGTGCCCTGGGTACCTTGATACCATATACTAGGGACTTATACGGGTACACCAGTAGCCAATCTGGGGTGCTGCTAAGTATTTACCATAGCCCATTTAGGGGAGAACGCACAGAGACTGGGGTCCTGATTAGAAGGATCCCAGTCAGACTAGAGAGAAACAGCATAACATCCGTCAAAAAGTGGAGTTAAACTTATAAGTAGATCCTACTTTCCTACAGAAGGCAAGAAACTAGTTCTTCTGATGGATACTTATAAACACAGATTAATCCCCTTTAGAATAGAAACCAAAAGCAATACCTTCCCAGGGTGATGGGGGGGCCTGTGGAATGGCTCAGACCAAAAAGTCCTGTGACCGAACAGGAGAAATGCCTATCTGGTTGGATCTCACTGTCAAGGGAGTAGTGTATCATGAATGTGAGTTCAGCCACAGCCTGACAGATGTCAAGGACAGGCACACTGTGTGCCAGTGACAGGTAGCAGCCTGAAGGCTGTTTTTTGCCCAGTGAGTAGCAGATTTTAATGCAGAGGACTATCTATCATGGCAGAATCCTTTTCCGCACAGCCTTGCCTTCCTTTGTTCCAGAGAACCCAACAAAGAGTTGAACGTCCACCCAATGGTGTTTGGTGCAATCAATTTAAAAATGTAAAGCTTTTTTAGGGACCAGACAATGGAGTCTCATCTTTTGAGGCATATTTTCAGCAAAAAGGCTAGGTAAAAAGGGATGTTAGTCAGTGTAAGCGAGACAGTTTGGAGATTACTCGTGCAGTGAGCTGAAGTTACCATGACCAGGAACACAGTCTTCAGCATCAGCAGAAGGACTGGACAGCTGTGCATGGATTCAAATGGCGTGCACATGAGAAAAGTAAAGACAAATATAAGATCCCACTGTGGCATCCTAAAGGGTTTTGGAAGAAACAAATGAGTTAAACCTTTTAGAAACATCACAATGGGTGATTTGAACAAAGACGGCTGACCCCCTAAACATAAAAAGGCCGAAAGGGCCAGTAGATAACGTTTACTGTGCTCAATACAAGTCCTTGCTGGGCCAGAGATAAAGCACGTAACAGGACATTCAATATTGTGGCCTGTAATGAGTCAGTATTGCGATTGCCTCAACAGGCGGCATAGAGAGACTTCGTAGAAGGACACATGGCAGCCAGGATGACATCCATAACTTTGGAAGAATGCGGTCACCTGTCACTGCTCAATCTCCATGCATGGATGTGCAGATTATGCAGGTTCATGTACAGAACCCTGCCTACAGCTGCGTCAGAAGGTCTTCTGGAAGACGCATCCTGATTAGAGGACAGATGCTCAACCCCAGAAGTTCTGAGTATCATATTCTCCAAGCCTCTAGAATGACTTGGGCATGGTTAGGAAGGTAGCTTGGGACCAACTCACATCATGTCTAGTAGTCAAAAATATTTAACTCTGGTGTGCTTTGAGTGGTTTAATTTCCATATACGTGCGTGCAGACTAACTGCACAACGTTTAACTGCGTAAATTATTGAAAATGTGCATGCTCAGTCTACCATTCCATCACATAACTTAGTTTACAGGATTCTATGAAATTACTTCAGCGTATTCAGAATGTTGCAATGTGCCTGATGCTTGGCCAGAGAAACCGTGATCATGTCATCTCTTTAATGGCCTTGGGTTATGAAAAACATTTCATTTACAACCATAGAAAAAAGACTTACTTTCATACTCGGCAATTCTTTCTGATCAATAATGGTTAAAGATCTAGTTGTCTACAGTTGCAGAGTTTATGCGCCCAACGTTTGGTGGAAAATCCTTCAGAGTTCAAGCTGAACAGCTATGGAACTCACTACAAGAAACATTAGGAAGCAACACCTCAGCTTGCTTGTAGGTCAGTATCTTCACTGGCTTCTGGTTAAGAAAAGCTTTTAATTTACTGCACAAAGGATATCTTTCATATTATTTGATTATTTCTGATCAAAAAGGTCAAAGATCTGACTGAACGTGCCACAGTTTAAGTGTACAGACTTTGGTTTAAAGTTCTTTAGACTTTAACAGCTATTGAACTGACTACCAGAAACATTATGAAGTGAGTAACATACTTGAAATGTTTAACGGTTGTAAAAACCTGTATTCATATTCAATGTGGAGGGTTAATTAATAGCCAAGCTGATGCAGAACCCATTTCCTTTCTTCACCTACAGTACCAAGATATCCTGCAAGTGATTACAATGCTCAATGAGAACCCTACAAAAGTAACAAGAGACTCGAGAGTGTAACAGTGATGGAAGTGGCAACACACATAACTAAATCTTTTGTCTGAAGCCAGTATTCTTGTGGCTTGCTGCACTTCCTCACTGTTCCCACTCATTCATTCTTTCCAATTTTTCTCCCTGCTTCTGGAGTTGCCTTAGGGTTTTCTCACAAACATGCTCAACTCCTGTCCATCCATCTGAGTGATGTGCAGGTGTGGAGCGAGCACTCAGTTCCACGTTTCCTTTTTTAATGCAAATTCCATCACATTTGTTTGCATGCTAATGCACTCGGAAGCTGGGCTGCAAGAACAAGTAAAGATACACTGAGAAAATGATGGTTGTTTTCATTAGCTGCTGCCCGTATCCAATTTTCCCAGTCAGTGCCTCAAACACATAGAGAGGACTGCTGTTGAAGTGGAGCGCAGGATTAGTTTTGGTATCCTTTTTGTTGAGTTTTCATGAAGAAAAAATGTCTAACTAAATAATGGCGCAGTACAGGACAGAGGCATTTTGTACAACTCTCCTAGAGTTTGCAAGTACTAGAGAATTTTGAAAGCTTTTGCCCAAATTATATCGTACACCTCATATTTAGCTCAGATATTAACCCAGTAACTTAGAGCTTGATTTATATTTTGCAGAAGGAGTACCTACAATTGCTATGGCCAAGTATTATGCTCCCCCATGCTGATGTTACTCCATCCACTGTACTTAGAGATGCCCGCTGCCCCTCCAGATACATCGTGCATTTCCAGGAACCGCTGTGATGCAGCTGTACATCAAATGTGTTTTTTTATTTTCAAAAAGAAAATCCCAGAGCAGGATTTTATTTTTAAAAATAATAAAAAGATGCTACCCGCTCCAACCCCCCCCCCCCGCTCGCCACGGGGGTAGTCTGCTGCATCAAACCTATGACCCGCCAACTCTAAATTTGGGTGGTCGACCGTTATGTTGGCTAAGAGGGAACTTTGTCGCCACTGGGTCAGAGTTTCCTCTCCACCAACATATAAATCAGGCCCTTCGTTTCACACTGATAATTCAGAACAAAGCAGCAATATTCAGGGTAGTGTGATAGCCCACATGTTTGGATGCAATGTGGGGCATCAAGGGTGCCTAGGTTAGGCAAAGTAACTGCTTAATGCGAATGGAAAACTACAACCATACCATAGTACCATTGGACCAGAAGAGTGATCAAGGAAATTCTGAACTGTTCCTCAGATGGATGTAGGAAGAAACAGGGAACCCAAGTCCCTGTGTCCACGCTTTTACGAATGATTAACCACCCATTCATCCATTCTAGACCCAATAACTAATCTAACATCAAGTTGGCAGCAGATTTTGGATGGTCATAGAGCATAAATGAGGATATTTTTAGCAGAGACCAAAGATGTGTTGAAAGTCTGGCGAGGGAAGGTCAAGTTTCTCTTCCACGCTGATAAACCACTGATCTTAACACCAGTTGTCCCAAGAACAATCCTTGTAAGGAGAAGGATACAATAAAACAATCATTGGCATAGCCAATAGGTCTTGCATTTGGGACCTTATAAGTGTTTAGCCATGCAACAGTTGGTGCTGTTGCACAAAAGATAGTCTGCTGCATAACTAAATACTTATAGGGTCCAAAAAGCGAGACTGTATTGGCAATGCCAATGCTTGTTTGTTTTTTGTAGCTGTTTTGTTTAAGTTGCCAGATCTAAAATAGCTGGACATGGTTTTTGTTAACAGTTCTGTGCATCAAATGAACTTGTTTTCATTGCACTGAAAGTTGTTTCCATTCTGGTTGTAGGAAGCAGTCATTCCCGGGGGTGTGGGAGCTGCCTAGCTGTGCGCATGAGCCGAACTTTGCAAATGAGAAAAAGCCTGGTGCAGGCGCAATTTACAAGTGTGGAGTGAGTGAGCCCCAGGCAGCATGACTCACTCACACAGGAGATCATGCACTGCACTTGCATACTCAGCATGGTTTAAGGAAACTCGACCCACTCCCTCCCAGGCATCAAACACATATTTACCAAGAAACTGTGAGAAGAGCCTGCCTGCTGCACTGACGGCTGGTGGTGTGTGTGCCAGTTGAAAGCATGCACGGACGGCTGGTGGTGTGTGGGTCTGGTGGAAGCGTGCACTGATGGCTGATGGTGTGTGTGCCTGGTGGAAGCGGGCACTGACGGCTGGTGGTGTGTGTGCCTGGTGGAAGCGTGCCCTGACTGCTGGTGGTGTGTGTGCCCGGTGAAAGCGTGCACCGACAGCTGGTGGTGTGTGTGTGCCTGGTGAAAGCATGCACCGACGGCTGGTAGTGTGTGAAGGCTGGTAGTGTGTGTGCATGGTGGAATCGTGCACTTACGGCTGGTGGTGTGTGCCTGTTGGAAGCATGCACCGACGGCTGGTAGTGTGTGAAGGCTGGTAGTGTGTGTGCATGGTGGAATCGTGCACTTACGGCTGGTGGTGTGTGTGCCTGGTGGAAGAGTGCACTGACGGCTGATGGTGTGTATGCCTGGTGGAGGCGTGCACTGACGGCTGGTGATGTGTGTGCCTGGTGGAAGCGTGCACTGGCGGCTGGTGGTGTGTGTGCCCGGTGAAAGCATGCACCGACGGCTGGTGGTGTGTGTGCCTGGTGAAAGTGTGCACTGACGGCTGGTGGTGTGTGCCTGGTGGAAGCATGCACCGACAGCTGGTAGTGTGTGCTGGCTGGTAGTGTGTGTGCCTGGTGAAAGTGTGCGCTGGTGGTGTGTGTGCCTGGTGGAAGCGTGCACTGACGGCTGGTGGTGTGTGTGCCTGGTGAAAGCGTGCACTGACGGCTGGTGGTGTGTGTGCCTGGTGGAAGCATGCACTGACAGCTGGTGGTGTGTGTGCCTGGTGGAATCGTGCACTGATGTCTGGTGGTGTGTGTGCCTGGTGGAAGCGTGCGCCTGGTGGAAGCGTGCACTTACGGCTGGTGGTATGTGTGCCTGGTGGAAGAGTGCACTGAGGGCTGGGGGTGTGTGTGCCTGGTGGAAGCGTGCACTGGCGGCTGGTGGTGTGTGTGCCTGGTGAAAGCATGCACCGATGGCTGGCGGTGTGTGTGCCTGGTGAAAGTGTGCACTGACGGCTGGTGGTATGTGTGCCTGGTGGAAGAGTGCACTGAGGGCTGGGGGTGTGTGTGCCTGGTGGAAGCATGCACCGACAGCTGGTAGTGTGTGCCGGCTGGTAGTGTGTGTGCCTGGTGAAAGTGTGCACTGATGGCTGGTGGTGTGTGTGCCTGGTGGAAGCGTGCACTGACGGCTGGTGGTGTGTGTGCCCAGTGAAAGCGTGCACTGACGGCTGGTGGTGTGTGCCCGGTGAAAGCGTGCACTGACGACTGGTGGTGTGTGTGCTTGGTAGAAGCATGCACTGACGGCTGGTGGTGTGTGTTCCTGGTGGAAGCGTGCACTGACGGCTGGTGGTGTGTGTGCCTGCAGGAAGTGTGCACTGACGGCTGGTGGTGTGTGTGTGCCTGGTGGAATCGTGCACTGATGGCTGGTGGTGTGTGTGCCTGGTGGAAGCGTGCACATGGTGGAAGCGTGCACTTACGGCTGGTGGTGTGTGTGCCTGGTGGAAGAGTGCACTGACGGCTGCTGGTGTGTATGCCTGGTGGAGGCGTGCACTGACGGCTGGTGGTGTGTATGCCTGGTGGAAGTGTGCACTGACAGGTGGTGTGTATGCCTGGTGGAAGCGTGCACTGACAGCTGGTGATGTGTATGCCTGGTGGAATCGTGCACTGACGGCTGATGGCGTGTGTGCCTGGTGAAAGCGTGCACTGATGGCTGGTGGTGTGTGTGCCTGGTGGCAGCGTGCACTGACGGCTGGTGTTGTGTGTGCCTGGTGGAAGCATGCACTGACGGCTGGTGGTGTGTGTGCCTGGTGGAAGTGTGCACTGATGGCTGGTGGTGTGTGTGCCTGGTGGAAGTGTGCACTGACGGCTGGTGGTGTGTGTGCCTGGTGAAAGCGTGCACGGACGACTGATGGTGTGTGTGCCTGGTGGAAGAAGGCATTCACAGTTATAGAAGACACAAATGAAGCTGACAAGGAGGGAGGGGGGGGGGAAGGAGGGGGGTAGTGCAAGCAGAGGAGCCTGATTACAGCAATAAAAACACAGATGGCAGCTGTGCACGTGCACCAGCACGTGAACGCAAGCGGTAGGCCAGCAAAAGACTCCGGTGGCACTTTTAAAAGCCACCTATTAAATGTCTTGAAGAGACAGCGCATGCACTGCCTCAGGCGAGATCTAAAAAAATGACTAGGAGCTATTTGATGGGAAGTAAGAATTTCACATGTAACATCAGATAAAAGGGTCTCCAAAGAAACATTAGGACAATTCATGGACAAAAATGGGAAGAAGTCAACCCATGGAAATGAACAATAGTTTAACCCCATTCATTTATGCAAGCAAGGACCTTAAATTATACTGCTAATAAGATGAAAATAGAGGAGTAAGGCGACGATCAACCCTGTATATATCACTTTGACAAAGTAAAGAAATTACAAGGCAGTTACCAACATTGCTCGACAACCAAAAGCTAACAATCACAAAATTATGAGAAGAGCATGGAAATAAGAAAAGGCTTGCTATGTCTGAAAATGTAACAATACTACTTTACAGGCATGCCAGACTTCTCCAGATTAGTTTCAGATGGTGCTTTTGGTCTCTAATTAAAGAGACAGCTCTGCGCATATTGATAAAGCTATAAAAATCCAAGGAGGGACCAAATACTGAAGACATTCCAAGGGAAACCGCAGAAAGAAGCCCTTCAAGGCAATATGCAAAGAACGTTACCGGTATGGTCAGTAAGAGACGACCAGTAAAAAACCCTTGAGGCATCAAGGAGAAAATCTACCTACCACAATCACTGCCAGGAATGTCTAAGATCTAGATTAATTTTATTATAATTTACATGAACAAAACAGAAAAAGGGAGCAGACAGATGCCCTATGCAATAAACTGCTATCATGATTAACGTGGTCCAGGTGTGATAATTTTGATGGAGTTACCATTGATAAAGATGGTGTCCTTCAAGGAATGGGCACCATCCAATATTAACATTAATGAGGGTAGTGGTAATGGGAATTTTTGGAGGACACTCAGTACTCAATGAAATCAAGATGAAACCTTCAACAATGCCTTTGGATGTGACATGAAATATATTTTCCTTAATGTTTTCTTATATTTGATTTCCTTTCAATAGCTTTCGTAGCTGACACAATGCCCCCTCCCTCTTCCTTATTTATGTATTAATATATTACAACTGTGAAAACCTGTTGTATCTTTTGTTCTAAGCGAAGTCAATGTGTATGATTTGTATGAGAGTACTTCCACGAACTAACCACCTACTGCTGAAATGTGTTTAATGAATAACTTATGACAACTTTAAAAAGTGACTGTAATAGTTACTTTTCAAGCATGAGCCCCTCTGTAATCACGGACTTCAGAAATTGGCAAATGTGGACTTAATGGAAAATGTTTTTTTTTTTTTAAAAAGACAATGCTTATTTGCTATACACCCCAATTTATCAATGTATATTCTACTAGTTTTTAATTTGCTATTCCACATGTCAATTACTGTCTGAAAATTATGTTCAAATGTATCTTTTAAATATCATGAGTGCACGGTCCCCATATCTAAACAAAAAAAAAAAAAAAAATTGCAGCCCTGGGTACTCAAAACCCCTGGCGCGAATGTTAAAGTACCTCCAAGCCCCTATTTGCACTTAGTGCCACAAGCAAGTTACTAACCTTCGGTAAAGTCTCATCTGGTAGCAACTCTATATAACCGCAGATTCCGTACCCTAGAATTAATTCTATGGGGTCAGATTGGATCTGGACATTTTTCGTGAGCAGTATCCCTGCACGCCGGTAGCTGCCGTCATTTGGTTCCATATGGCATCGTCAGCGTCAGAAATGATGAGCGTGGTGCCTATATAGGCACACCCCAGCACACTGACAGTTTCTTTTCTTGACTTTCCATGCCAGGAGCGCGTGGCCACAAAGAACACTGACCACTGATGTGGAAAAATAGGGCCCTGAAAGAGGATCCACCCTGTCCCTGGAATACTGTTTGCAGAGCTTTGGTAAGGATTCTGCGACTAGACAGAGTCTCTACTATATAAGGCGTTGCCAAAGGTAAGTAACCTGTTCATCTTATCGAGACTTCTAGCCGCAGCTTCCTTACCTTAAAATAAATACCCAAGCAAAACCTTCCTGGAGGTGGATCTGCGAAACAATTTCATGCCAAAAAGTTCTGCAGGACCGAACGGGCAAAGTGCCTGTCCCGACGGACCTGACTGTCTAGACAGTAGTGTTTTGTGAAATGGTGCAGAGAAGCCCATGTTGCTGCCTGGCAGATGTACAGGACCGGGGCTTTGCGTGCTAACGAAGTAATCACAGCCTTGGCACGGGTGGAATGAACATGCAAGCCCTCAGGGATTTGCTTCTTGGACAAAGCATAGCAGATATGAATGCAGAGCACGATACATCAGGAGATGGTCTGCTGCTGCATTGCCTTACCCTTCTTCATCCCGACATATCACACCAAGAGTTAATCGTCCTCTCGGAACTCTCCCTTTGCCGTCAAGGTAGAACAACAACGCTCTTTTTGGGTCCAGTCGAGGAAGTCGCTCCTCTTCTTCAGATGGATACGGCAGAGTGTAAAAAGTAGGCAGGGTAATGGACTGGCCTGCAAGAAAGGGAGTGACACATTTCGGCAGAAATGAAGCTCTAATATGTAGAACCAGCTTGTCTGGGTAGATTAAAAGTGAGGAGGCTTGGATGACAAAGCCTGAAGCTCACTGACCCTCAGAAGGCAGTCTTGATGGTAAAGAGCCCCAGAGGACAATTATGCAGGGGCACAAAAAAGCACACATCAGGATTGTCAGGACTATATTAAGTTTAAGGCATGATGAAGGGTGAAGGAGGAAACATGTATTACAAACCTTTCAGAAACTTACGTACAATAGAGGATTGGCTGGTCTGGCAATCGCATAAAGGCTGATATAGCAGAAATGTAGCCCTTTAGGTGCCCAAAGCAGAACCATGCTGGCAAAAAGGGAAAAAATAAATAGAAGAACGTGAGAAAGGAGAGCAGAAAGGTGGTCGACTTACCTTTCAGCACACCATGCCACAAACTTGCCACAATGGCAGATGTATACCTATTTGGTGGAGGGACGTTTCCAGAATAACTTTGCAGGATTCTGGAAGAAGGTTGAAAGCTGTCAACTGTTGCCACCCAATCTCCATGCAAGAAGGTGGAGCGTTGACAGATTCAGGTCGAGAACCCTCCCCTGCTGCAGCTAAAGAGTATCGTCTTGAAGGGGCAGCCTGATTTGAGGACTGATGGCCATGCTCAGCAGCTCAGAATACCAAACTCTCTGAGCCCAGTTCTGAGTCACAAGGATAACTTGGGCCTGGTCATTCCCGATCTTCTTCAGAACTCTGGGCAGGAGTGGTGTAGTCAGAAAGGCACACAGGAGGCCTGAGCTCCACTTGAAATGAAAAGCGTCTCAGAGCACAAGCCGCCTTGGAAACTCCAGTGCGCAGAACTGCTGACATTGGGCGTTCTTGGCTGTGGTGAACAGATCTAACCAAGGCTCTCCCCACTGCAGAAAGAGACCTTGTACCATCTCCAGATGGAGACGCCATGTGTGATCCGCTAGGCATCTTCGTCTGAGTTAGTCCACCCTGGTGTTCAGAGAAACCTGCCAGGTGTTAAACCACGAGGGATATGCCCTGCTGTTCCAGCGATGTCCAGAGACACGCAAGGCCTCTTGACAAAGGGTCCACGACCCTGCCCCGCCCTGTTTGTTGCAGTACCACATGGCGTTACTGGTGAACACCTGCACTAGCTTTCCCTTGATAAAGGGTAGAAAGACTTTCAAAGGTTGATGCAGAGTCCGAATTGTGCAGGAGACCAGAGACCTCCGATCTCCACCTCTCCCAGAAGGATGCTCTATCCCATGAGTGACGCATCTGTCACAACTGTCAGATCTGAGTGGGGAGTGGAGAAGGGTCTGCCGCAGATCCAATCATAGTTGGTTAGCCACAACTGCAGATTGTTTGAAGTTTACTCCAAGATCTGGACCATGTCAGAGGTTCCCATGATGCTGCGTCCACTAGAACTACCAGTCCCACTGCAGAGACCTCAAATGCCAGCGGGCATGTGACAAACGCAGAATGCAGGAGGTAATGCAGCCCAGCAACCTCAGTCAGTCTCACCAAAATCCAGGATAGAGGCTGATACATCAGTATAATAAACAGAATCCACTGTAGGAAGGGTTTCCGTAACTATGGTTGGGAACACCCTTTGTTTTAAAATACCCCTCACACACCAAAAGGACCCTTGGTGTCATGCTTCATCATTGGGGTCTTCGCACCCCTCTACGGGATGCGGCGTGCTACAACCTGCGACTACGCGGGAGCACTCAATCCAGACTATGTGTGGTGTATGTGAAGGTATCTTATGTGAGTGGTGAGGTTATAAACGGCGAGTGAAGTTTAAAAAGAGCCTGGCTCGTGGGGTAACAAAGAATTTTAATCTGCCCCCGAGCTGGCATTATTAAAAACGTGCAGTAAACGAAGGTTTGAAGTGCAAGGCTATGTGCACTACCTCCTTTGTGTGTGTGTCGACATGTTTCTGAGACTGGGTTCCTTCTTCAGGACAGGGTACACAAATCCCCACCTTACTCACGTGTTTCTATTCAAAACATGAAGTATTTTTACAAAAGTGAAATATATGTGCAGGACATGTTATGTACCTACTGGTTTGAGTCGCTATTTTCGACCTGAAAAGGAAGGGGACAAAGAATTTTTTCTGGTGGTCTGCTCCTTTTAAACAAAAACACTAGGCGCAGTGACCTGTGGAGAAAAGATATGTGTGGGCTCCGATCACTAGACAGTAAAACTACCGGTGAATTTGTGCCTGGTGTGAAAAAATACACATACAAGACATACATTACACTTAACATAAAACACACTCTCTAAGAAACGAGTTCTTTATCCTGTTTCATCTATGGTGGTGATAATACTTTGAATTATTGATGTAAAGTGAGGAAAAAGAGGAAAAAAAGGAAGGGAAATGAGAAAGGCATACTGTGATAATTCTCTTTCAATGCCTCATGAGCCTGTGGAACGTAGGGGATTAACGTGCTGATTAGCTACCTGAAAGAAGAAGTACATTCAGCCACAAGATGCTTTTACTGGTACTAACTTTAGGTATCGGTGTTTTACCATTATCCCTGTTTTATACTCACGAAGGTCTAGGAGACACTGCTGCCTGACTGCCCCATACGCGGCTCCGCTGAGAGTGAGCTGGCATATGTTTTCGTGCCGTTTTTATACTAGCATTAATTGCTTAATTGAAGTCTTGGGATCGCCGGAAAAGCCCATATAAAGGTGTTCCGGGCATCTCGTCTTGATTATAATCAGGTGTCTGGGTTGAACACCTTAGTCTTGCGCAAACGACCTGCTAGTAGCGTTGCTGGCCCGCGCATGCGTATACACCAGTGTTACTGCGCATGCGCCTTTTTTGGTACATGTAGCCGCCGCAATACCGTTTCCTTTAAGTGCGTTTGTGGGCGCGTGCGGAAAGCATGTTCTTAAATGTGCATTTTCAATTACCGGGGCTCTTTGGTCTAAGTAGTCACTTAAAGAAGTATCATGGCATTTGCAGAAAAAACGTTAATAAATGTGCATTTTCAACTACCGGGGCTTTCAGATCTTAAGTAATGACTTAAAGAGGCATCATGGCAGACCTTATGGTAACTAGAGGGTGTGCAGGGGTGCATCCCTAGTAGTTTGCATGTTTACATGCTATATCATCGTGGTATTATTAAGATTATGACCAATAAAAATAAAAATAAAAATAATGGTCAATAAAAACCAAAAAAGGTCACTAAATACAAAGGGTTGTGATTCTCTCACCTCTCTGAAACAAATTTATTTATTTATTTATTTATTTATAACACTTGTAAAGCGCACAAATACCAGTCGGTGTCCTGGCGCTGAAGTGGTAACTCCCTGAGGTTCAGACATTCATGTTAAAGGGAAAAAAGCCAAGTTTTAAGATTTTTCCTGAAGGCCAACAGGTTGGTGTTTGATTTAAGGGAATAAGGGGAGGGAGTTCCATGCTTTTACTGCTCCTCCCACAAAGCTCCTGCCTCCCCAGCGTACTTTCCTGATCCGTGATGTTTTAATCAGTCCCATTGTGGCAGACCTCAGTTGTCTCCCTGGTCTTTACCACTGGAAATGATCCTGGAGAAACGCCGGGCCCACACCATGCAGTGCCTTAAAAACAATGCAGAGGGTCTTAAATAAAATCCTCTTCCTCATCGGGAGCCAATGCAGCCTCTCCAGTTCCTTAGTGACTGATGAAAACTTGGACAGGCCCCCGATCAGGCGGGCAGCTGCATTTTGTAGGACCTGAAGTTTGTTAAGCACCCCCTGTTGAGCCTCTAGATAGAGGCTGTTGCAGTAGTCAAGGCGCGAGAGAACTAGCGCCGGCACCACTGTTCTCCTACTTCCCTCTGGCAGAAAAGGAAGAACCTTCCTGATGGTTTTCAGTATCCAGTGTATTGAGGAAGTCAGCGCCTTGACCTGGGGTTTAAAGGTCAGTTGGTTATCTATAATAACTCCAAGATTCTTCACCTTTTGAACTGGAGATGGCGGCGGGCCCATATCTGTAGGCCACCAATTAGAACTCCAAAGATTTATGTTAGAGCCAAAGGTGAGCACCTCGGTCTTGGAGGAGTTTAATTTTAAGCAGCTTTTTGCCATCCATAAACTTACAGCGGACATACAATCCTGGAATCTCGCTGCTACCCCTAGCTCTTTTCCCGGCATCACTGAGACCACGATCTGAGTGTCGTCCGCGTAGGAGGTTAACTCAAATCCGAAGGCACGGATCACTGGGGCAAGTGAGGATACATAGATATTAAACAACGTGGGGCTAAGGGAGGATCCCTGAGGGACCCCCCCGGGGAGTTCGAAAGGTCTTGATTCGAAGTCTCCCATGGCCACCACTTGTATCCGATCTTTCAGGAAGGCCTTCAAGATGTGAAGTGCTTGCCCCTGAATCCCGCAGGCCTCCAATCGGTTCACCAGCATAGCATGGTGAACCGTATCGAAGGCCGCAGACAGATCCAATAGGATCAGCACTGCTTGGCCTCCCTCATCGAGCACCTTCCGGACCTCCTCAGTGGACTTAATCAGGGCGGTCTCGGTGCTGTGCCCGTCCCTGAACCCATGTTGGGCCGGATCTAGACCCTTTGAATTCCGCAGAAAAGCACAGAGCTGGTGGTTCATAATTTTTTCAATTAGTTTTGCCGGCAGAGGTAGTCTGGCGATTGGCCTATAGTTGTTAGGGTCTGTAATATCCAGCGATGGTTTCTTAAGTAGTGGACGGATGGAAGCCTGCTTCCACGTTCTTGGAAAATCGCCTTTCTCGAACATCAAATTGAATATACTGGCCAGATGGTCCGAAATAGGGCCAGCAGCCAGTTTAGCAATTGACGTGGGGCAGGGATCTTGAGGGGACCCAGATTTAGTTGCCATTAGAAGTTTTAAAACGTCTCCTGAATTTACTGGCTTGAAGGTCAGAAATGTATCCTCCCTGAGATTGGCAGCAGGTGTCCCAAGGGACCCTTCTGCTAGACTAAGGGCCACCTGATGTTCAAGTGATGTAAATATTGCTTGAACCTTGGTGCGAAAAAAGTCAGCCAAAGATTCACACAGTTCGAGATTGGCCTGCTCTTTCATCGGTTTAGGGGATGATAAACTCACCACTGTATCGAATAATTCTTTGGCTGAGTTCTTGGCCTTCTCAATGCGGTCTGTATAGTAGGCGGTCTTGGCCTTTCTAATACTTTCTTTATATGCCTTTAGGCTGATTTTTAGTATTTCTTTATCGGATTCATGGTAGTTAACTCGCCAGGCCCTTTCTAACCTTTTACATAATGCTTTAGCTGTTCTAAGCTCAACTGAGTACCAAGGGGCCGAGGGAGCCTGCCTAGTGGGCCGGCAAAGCTTCGGTGGGGCTAACCTGTGACAGGCCCTCTCGAGCCATTCCGTGTACTCAGAAGTGGCTTCATTCACATCTGTGTCCGTTACAGGCCTAGAGGCTGTTAACACCTCCTCCAGGATTGTGCCGTCCACATTTTTCCATGCCCTGCACATCTTAGTTGAATGCCCTCCCCTCAGAATCTTCTTAACCAAGGGGCATTGAATAGTAAATAAAACCACCCCATGGTCTGTCCAGGACATTGGTTCAACTCTGGAGAACTCTAGATCGGGATTGGATGAAAAAATGCCATCTAATGTATGGCCAGCCTGGTGCGTTGCCCCAGAGACCACCTGAGTCAAGCCTACTGCAGACATTGCCTCCACTAGAGCCATGGTGTCAGCATCCGAGTTTCTATCCAAGTGAAAATTGAAGTCACCCAACACAGTGAATGAGTTGGTGCAAAGGGCTTCTTCCAAGATGCTGCCCACTGCTTCTATAAAAGTGGATCTTGTCCCAGGGGGTCTGTATACCAGGCAGCCTTTAAAGGATTGATGATTAGAAAGTGCTAGTTTAAACCCCAGGGCCTCACACGTCATCGAGGTCACTGGGGAAAAAACTCCTTGCAGAGATGCCTCATAAATGATGGCCAGGCCCCCTCCTTTTTTAACCGGCCTGTCTAGCACGTAATGGCGATAATATGGTGGAGTCGCCTTAACCAAATCCGGGCCGGATGCTGCATCCGTCCATGTCTCGGTAATGAAGGCAATGTGTGCTTTATGATCCAAAATTAGCTCGGCACACTCAATGCTATGTTTGACCAGTGACTTGGCATTAATGAGAAGACAGTTAATAGTTTTATCCTTTCGACTTTCTTCCGACATGACGGGACGAGCAAGGGCTTTAGTTCTTCCACCAATAATCGTTGGAAGATTGGCTTTGCAAGCAGAGCAGCAATGCTGACCAGCCTGCAAGTCTTTATCAGGGGCCATCATATAACAGCCTATCTTCTTATGTTTACATGCTGAATCATCGTGGTATTAATAAGATGATGATCAATAAAAATAAAAATAAAAATAATGGTCAATAAAAACCAAAAAAGGTCACTAAATACAAAGGGTTGTGATTCTCTCACCTCTCTGAAACAAAGGTCATAATAGTTCTATAGTAGTTTATTCTGTGGTCACAGTTTTGGGAAAGTAATTTCTGAGAGTATCTCTGAATCTGGCCCACATGAAAAAGAACAACGGTGGGTGTTCCGGCTGGGGACCCACCTCACGGGCCTCAATGATGAAATTCCATGGGGACAACTGACTTGAAATAAAATCACAGTGAACACCCCAGCTCGACTCCATTTAATCTCCAAAAATTAGGTCATGAATTGAAATGATGTGCAGGCTTGAACTGAATAGGCACGCTAAGATACTCTCAGAGATACTCTCAGAAATTACTTTCCCAAAACTGTGACCACAGAATAAACTACTATAGAACTATTATGACCTTTGTTTCAGAGAGGTGAGAGAATCACAACCCTTTGTATTTAGTGACCTTTTTTGGTTTTTATTGACCATTATTTTTATTTTTATTGATCATCATCTTATTAATACCACGATGATTCAGCATGTAAACATGCAAACTACTAGGGATGCACCCCTGCACACCCTCTAGTTACCATAAGGTCTGCCATGATGCCTCTTTAAGTCATTACTTAAGATCTGAAAGCCCCGGTAGTTGAAAATGCACGTTTATTAACGGTTTTTCTGCAAATGCCATGATACTTCTTTAAGTGACTACTTAGATCAAAGAGCCCCGGTAATTGAAAATGCACGTTTAAGAACATGCTTTCCGCACGCGCCCACAAACGTACTTAAAGGAAGCGGTATTGCGGCGGCCACATGTACCAAGAAAGGCGCATGCGCATTGCGCAGTAACACTGGTGTATACGCATGCGCGGGCCAGCAACGCTACTAGCAGGTCGTTTGCGCAAGACTAAGGTGTTCAACCCAGACACCTGATTATAATCAAGACGAGATGCCCGGAATACCTTTATATGGGCTTTTCCGGCGATCCCAAGACTTAAATTAAGCAATTAATGCTAGTATAAAAACGGCACGAAAACATATGCCAGCTCACTCTCAGCGGAGCCGCGTATGGGGCAGTCAGGCAGCAGTGTCTCCTAGACCTTCGTGAGTATAAAACAGGGATAATGGTAAAACACCGATACCTAAAGTAAGTACCAGTAAAAGCATCTTGTGGCTGAATGTACTTCTTCTTTCAGGTAGCTAATCAGCACGTTAATCCCCTACGTTCCACAGGCTCATGAGGCATTGAAAGAGAATTATCACAGTACGCCTTTCTCATTTCCCTTCCTTTTGTTCCTCTTTTTCCTCACTTTACATCAATAATTCAAAGTATTATCACCACCATAGATGAAATAGGATAAAGAACTTGTTTCTTAGAGAGTGTGTTTTATGTTAAGTGTAATGTATGTCTTGTATGTGTATTTTTTCATACCAGGCACGAATTCACCGGTAGTTTTACTGTCTAGTGATCGGAGCCCACACATATCTTTTCTCCACAGGTCACTGCGCCTAGTGTTTTTGTTTAAAAGGAGCGGACCACCAGAAAAAATTCCTTGTCCCCTTCCTTTTCAGGTCGAAAATAGCGACTCAAACCAGTAGGTACATAACATGTCCTGCACATATATTTCACTTTTGTAAAAATACTTAATGTTTTGAATAGAAACACGTGAGTAAGGTGGGGATTTGTGTACCCTGTCCTGAAGAAGGAGCCCAGTCTCCGAAACATGTCGACACACACACAAAGGAGGTAATGCACATAGCCTTGCACTTCAAACCTCCGTTTACTGCACGTTTTTAATAGTGCCAGCTCGGGGGCAGATTACAATTCTTTGTTACCCCACGAGCCAGGCTCTTTTTAAACTTCACTCGCTGTTTATAACCTCACCACTCACATAAGATACCTTCACATACACCACACATAGTCTGGATTGAGTTCTCCCGCGTAGTCGCAGGTCGTAGCACACCGCATCCCGTAGAGGGGTGCGAAGACCCCAATGATGAAGCATGACACCAAGGGTCCTTTTGGTGTGTGAGGGGTACTTTAAAACATAGGGTGTTCCCAACCATAGTTACAGAAACCCTTCCTACTGTGGATTCTGTTTGTTTATAAACTATTGACCAGGGGGTACGAATCCACCTGTGAACCTTCCCTCCCTCTTTGTTAATTTTGCACATCAGTATAATAGCCAGAATATCCTGGACTTGCCATTTGGGAGGATCGGCCTGAAACTGCACAGTCCAGAACAGCTCTGATGAAAGGGAGTGTTTGCGAGGGAGTCAGGTGTGACTCGGGCACATTGATAGTAAACCCAGTGAATGCAGGTCTGAAGTAGTCCTCAGGTGGTAGTTGACAGCCTGGGGCGAGTCCGCCCTCAACAGTCACACCTCAAGATAGGAGAAGACTTTCACCCCTGATCTCCACACAGGAGCTGCAATCACCACCATCACCTTGGTGAACACACAAGGGGGTCTGGTAAGGCCAAGAGGAAGCACAGCAAACTGAAAGTGTTTGTGACCCACAGTGAACCGCAAGTAACGTCTATGGGTAGGCAGGACGGGAGTGAGGGAGTATGCATCCTGCAAGTCCAATGCTGCCATCCAGTCTCCCTCCTGGTCCAGGGCAGGCCGGACTTGAGCAAGCTTGAGCATTTTGAACTTCTTCTTGAGAAAGAAATTGAGCAGGCACAGGTCCAGGAGAGGACTGAGTCCTCCGTCCTTCGTGAGCATCAGAAAGTACAGGGAATAGCAACCATGATCTACTTCTGGTGCCGAATCCCTCCCTATTGCTCCCTTGGCTAAGAAAGCTGTCACTTCATGGCGAAGCAAAGTAAGATGGTCCTCTGTGAGCCTGTCGCAAGCAGGTGATAAGGGTGGAGGGATAGTCATGAATGGGAGGGAACAGCCCCTTTGGCCAATTTGAAGAACCCATTGGTCTGATGCTATAGAACTCCAGTGGTGCAAGTAATAGCCTATCTTGCCTTCCACTGGGCTTCCATGATGGTAAGAGGAAAGACTATTAGGGTTTGGAGGCTGTGGCTGGTGGGGGGGGGGGTGGACTAGCCTGACCTACAGCAGCCCAACCTACAGGCCTGTGGGGACTGTGCCCTCTGCCACGCAGAGGCTAGAAAACGCGCACTGTGGTGGGGAGTAAGGTACAGAAGCAGCTGAAAGTCCCTTACATAGCTGCAAAAGGCAGATTTGGGTTGGTGAGGAGCCATGGAATGGGCCAAGGACCTGGCAGTAGCCCAGCTGTCCTTAAAGTGCTCCAGCGCTGAATCCTCCTGGTCTCTCAAGAGATTGGAGAAATCAAAGGGCTTGACCATATGAGAGGCTTAGACATCCCCTGAAAAACCAGTTGTTCTCAGCCAGGCGTGGTGCCATAGGGCCATTGGAAACTGCTCTCCCGATGAGTCAGTGGTATAAAGTCCAAATCTCAGTCACCCTTTCCACCACCACTGCAAAGGACGCTCCCTCCTTCGTAATCACAGTAGGGGGAGAAAGCATTTCAGTATCTGGGGCAGTATCCAGTCCACTAGCAGCGTCGGATTGGTAACGGGGGCATTCGGGCAATGCCCGAGGGGCCGTGGTCCAAGTTCCAGCTGAGGGCTGCTTTTGAGCAGCCTAGGGGCCGATTTGGGCGGTGTCTCTGTTAGTCGACTATACCGCCAGCGGCCCAGTGGGTGTCTGAGTGGCCTTTCTGGAGGGAGATGGGCGCTCCTTACCTCCCGTATTGCAGCAACAGGTAGAGGTGTCACCCCTTTTCTCTCGCTGGGCCTCACATTAATGTAGGCATACTGAGCGTGGCCTCACTTGTTTTCAGGTGTGTTTCACTAGTGTAAACTGATGCGTGCATTTTTTTACACCCCCCCCCTTTATGTAAAATTACGCTGAAAGCAGTGATTTGAGGGAAGGCATTATGCAAATGTGGGCCGATTTTTTTTATGCATGCCCGGGCCGATTTTTAATCCCAATCCAACCCTGTCCAGTAGCCTCAGTGAAGTCCTTACACCAGTCCATTTGGGGATCTAAAGGCTGGTATTCCTCAGGGTCCAACGACCCCTCCCAATCCTCCCCAAGTCCTACCCTGAGGAATAGGGCTCAGGCTCCTGCCTGGAAGGCAGGGCGCCGAGTCGGCGTCGGACGATGCCCCTCTGGGAAGCGTAAACATCAGGACCGGCACTGGGGAAGGTCGGGCAGGGGCATTGCTTCAGGGGTCTGTATGGGGTGTAACACCCCTCTAAATAAAAGCTCTATCATTTACGAGGCAGCATAATTGGTTCTGCTGCCAGTTAATCAATCATGTGTTTATGTTATCAAAATGACTGGGTTCAGGAGGAGGGAATATGTGAGAGCACAAACAGGGCCCAGAGCTCAAAGCACACACCCAAATTAAATTGCCACTGGCACACTCATGCAAGAGCAATGGGCTTCTCTCTATCCACTCCACTGAGATGCTGGTGCTGGGGTGACCCCACATCAGTAACCCAACATTCATTACTTTGTGCCTTTTGTCAGGGTGTAGCACCATATTCGGGGCCCAGCGCTTGAACAGCATTGTGACGTATGCTGTCTCGGCATGCCAGTGATTTTATCTACAATTTAAATTCTACTCAAGTGTGTTCTCGGAGAGATGTGCTCGCTAATGAGAAGGCGGGCGGATCAGGCAGGTAGGGGAGGCTGACACTCTTCAGGTGTGTAGTTTGTACAATTTTGTATACCACAGGCCGCATGTGCACCTGCCATGTATATGTACACTACTTGTTCGTGTATGTATTAATTGTCCTACCAAAAAGTATGTTGAAACAGCTGCCAGTTATCATCAGCACCTTAAGAAAGGCAGACAATAAAAACTGAATTCTTATGATTCTAGGAACGTGTATTTGAAGTTTAAAACGTACGCATGCCATTTGGGTGACCAACAGCTGGGAAATGGACAGGTGAAATATGTTGTATTTCTGGACAAGAGTGCAGGTAAGAATCTTCTTTTATTTCAAATGTAATACACCCACAGGAAAAGACCGCCGCTCGACTCCAGGACTCCGGGCAACTGACTAGCGTTGCCCAGAGCTCTAGAACCGAACGGAGGGGCAGAACACAACAAGAGAAGGCAATCCCTCGTGCTGGGCACAGCACGAGGGAAGACATATACTACAACTTCTGCCTCTTCACAACATTTCAAACAAAAAGAAAATTGAAAGGGAGGCAATGGCATGTGAGTTAGGACATGAAAAGAATTTGGAACTGAGACATAAAATTAAGTTCAACTTAAAACAATCATTAAACCTGACCGGTAACCTCCTACATCGAACAGATTGGGGGAAAGTTTGAAGTGAAACCTCCCCACCAGCCTCAGAAAGAATGGAAGAAGGAGAGGTAGACAACAAAGAAGAGGAGAGACCTGACGAGGAAGGAGAGGAATCAGTTAATGATACAGAAGCATCTGATAAAGGAGATGAGAAAGAAGAACATGAGGAATCTAACCAAAAAGACCAGTCACACTGATCAAACTGTTGTTTGGACATACTTAACAAGGAACGAGCCTGTGAGTCGGACAGAAGAACCAAAGCCCTTTTGTTCCACCATCCTCTGCTGCCAAGTAAAGCAGAGGCCTTACTGACAGCAGTTACCTGAACAGGAGTTGAAAACTTAGAGAGTCCTTTGGCAACTTTTCTAGGATTTTTGATGAGGACCCAATCACCAACTTTAAGAACATAAGAAGTGAACAATTTACCTGAATCATGCCTGGTTTTCATAAGGGCTTGTTTCTGAGAAACTTTTTCAGAAAGAGAGACATCTGAAGGTCGAAGGGTCTGGTCATTTTTCGCAGACAACCATGTGGGACACAATTTGGTATGAACACTCCTATTTCTTAATAAAGAAAAGGGGGAAACACCAGTAGTACAATGGGGAGAAATGTTATATGACCAAAACTTCTCTTCAACAAAATTCCTAACGTCATTGTGTGAGGAAATGGCTGTTTGAACAGCATCTTTGAGTAGTCTATTGGCCCGTTCAACTAAACCGTTAGAAGTGGGCGAATAGAGAGCAACCTTGAAATGAACAACATCATGTTCCAATAAAAATGAGTCAAATTTTTCAGATATGAAATGGGAACCATTATCGGTAACCACCACAGAAGGACAACCTTCAATGATGAACAAATTGCGCAAAAATTTGATGGCATTGGCAGAGGAGGGAGAGTCGCAAAACATGTGGTACAACCATTTTGAATGATAATCATTGAGAAGAATGACATATTTCATGTCATGAGGAAGGACATCAAATGGGCCAGAAAAATCCAAACCAACCTTTTCCCAAGGTTTGAGTGGAAAGGGAACAGGATGGAGGGGCGTACTAATGAGTTTCCATTTCTTATCTGAAAGCAAACATTCATTGCAGGAATCAATGTAAAACTTTACCTGGGACTCTATAGAGGGCCACCAATAATGTGATTTGATGAGTTGAGATGTTTTAGTTATGCCAAGATGTCCTTGATGTGCAAATTTAATGATATCGGGTCTGACATCAGAAGGCGGAACAAAAACATCATGTCTCATAATTAAATTGTCGACAAGAGAGAGTTCAGAAGAAACCATGGAAAAGGCCTTAAGTTCATTTGACAAATTTCTACTCTCTGGCCATCCCTGAGATATTTATTGTGCAACCAATTTTAGATTCTGGTCATTTTCATAAGCTCTTGACCAAGAATCCTCTGTAATGAAAGGGCACGATTTGGTGGCGTCAAGGGTGGCGACAACACACTCAACATCACCAAAATCTTGAACATCTGAATCAGAATTGAGTGACATGCGAGATAAACAGTCAGCCCGAAAATTTTTGCCACCTGAAATGTGCTTAATATTGAAGTGAAATTCATGTAATTTTGACAAGAGTCTGACAAGTCTTGAGGAGGCTTTACCTAGGCCATCACCATTGAGAAGTTGGGTGAGAGGCTTGTGATCGGTGAACAAATCAAATTCTCTACCCCAAATGTAGTTCTTAAACTTTTCAATTGCCCAAACGCAAGCCAATGACTCTCGCTCAATGGTGCTATAGTGGGTTTCAGAATCCTTAAGTGTTCTGGAAGAAAAAGCGACAGTGTGTTCCCTACCAGAAACCCACTGACCAAGGACAGCGCCCAAACCAGTCAAGCTGGCGTCAACCATGATGAAACACTTGGCAGAGTCTTGAAAGGGGTGCAAAGCAGGGGCACCAACAATCATGTCCTTGACATGTGAAAAAGAGGTATTGATCTCTTCAGTCCAAGCATATTTGGAACCTTTGCGAAGCAAAGAGCGAAGGGGTTCAACAATTTGGGCATAGCCTTTTACGAAACGGGCGTAATACTCCGCTAAACCCAAAAAGGAGCGGAGAGCATCCTTGTCATTGGGAGGAGAAGCTTGAGAAATAGCCTCAATGAGGGAGGACTTGGGTTTTATGCCTTCGGGAGTCAAAGTGTGACCCAAGTAATCTAGGGATTGAGAACCAAATTTACACTTGTCAGCCCTGACAGTCATGCCAGCTTCATTAAGCTTGCACAAAACAGAAGAAAGATGGGATAAATGAGAATTCCAATCAGGAGAAAAAACCAAGATGTCATCCTGATAGGCCTGAACCCCAGGAACAGACTCGAAGAGATGATCCATGATTTTTTGGAAAACACTAGCTGCGCTAGCAAGTCCAAATGGGAGTTTTAAATATTTAAAAACACCAAATGGAGTGACAAAAGTGGTGAGGTCCTGAGAAGATTCGGTAAGGGGTACTTGATGGTATGCGGAGCGCAAGTCAATAAGGGAAAAATACTTGGCACCACCTAGGTTGGCAAGTAGGTCGTGAATTTTGGGAAGGGGGTGGCAATCAACCAAAATATTTTTGTTTAGGGTGCGAAGGTCGGCACATAGCCTGACCTCACCGTTCTTCTTGCGAACGATAACAATGGGGGAAACCCATTCAGAAGAATCCGAAGGTGCAATGATACCATCCTTTTTGAGAGAGGTGAGTACAGATTTAAGTTCGTTTCTGGCACTGATGGGGACAGGGCAGACTTTATGAACAATGGGTTGGGCAGAGGCTTTAAGTTTGATCTCATGTTTAAAACCTTTGACGGTGCCTGGTTGGTTGGAAAAAACATTGGGAAATTTGTCCAAAATTTGTTTGATGTCTGACTCATGATTATCAGAGAGAAGACAAACTGAAACAAAAGGTGGAACAGGGGGATAACCTTCAGGAGGATCACCAACTCTAATGGGATCATCCGAACCAGGAACTAGGTAGATACCCATTTTGGCAAGATCTTGCCAGCCAACTATATTGGGACCCTTGGTTGCAATATAAATTTTGGTAATAATAGATCTCCCAAAACACTCAAGCCTATAGTTGAAGTAGCCAAGCATAATAATATCAGACTCATTAAATGCTTTGGGACTAAGGTCAGATTTGAGCAAAGAAATGGAATTGTTCCATTTTTCAAGAAAAATTGCTTCATTAAGAATGGTTATGGGAGATCCAGAATCTGCCATGACTGTAACTTCAATGTTACCAAACAGTGCAGAGCAGTAAGGACCTTTGACCAAATTAGAGGTATCAATGAAGTTGCAATGGATAGATACAACCATGTCTTGAAATTCATCAATACAATCATCCAAATCAGGACATACAATACTATTTACAGAGGGTCTGGACGATCTTTTGACAGATTTGCACATACCTTGGAAATGTCCTAATTTTTTACACAAAACACACCTTTTTCCTGAAGCAGGACAAGAGGGGTTGTTGCCAATATGGGACTTAGAACCACACCTGTAACAATAAGGGTTAGGGTTAGGTTTCTTTTGAAAAGATCTAAAAGACCTATTAGTGTTAACTACACTAATAGAAGTGGCATTGTCATATGAAGAAGAATGAAGAGAAGAATGAGTTTGGTCTTTTTGCAGCGCGTTAGAGGTGGTGATGGATCTTTCGATGCTCTTGGCAATGTCAATAGTTTCTTGAAGTGTAGGCTTCTTGCAGCTCAAAAGGCGTTGTTGAATCTTTTTAGAAAAACAAGCAAAAACAAATTGATCCCGAATGTAAATGTCGGGATTAGATTCGAATTCGCAAGTAGAGGCCAAGATTCTTAACTGGGCAATGTACTCCTCAATGGACTCATCTTCTCGTTGTCTCCTTTTAAAGAAGTTATGTCTCTCAAGCATTTCATTAGGTTCTTCACCATAATGTCTTGCGAGTCTGGATAAGGCTTCTTTATACTCATCCCAATTATCACCAGCCTCTCCAGTGGGAGGAGAGGATCTTGGGAGGTTTTCAAAAGTATGTTGTGCAGCAACACCCAAGCAACCATATAAAATAGCAACTTTCCTCTCAGGAGTGAACTTGACTGCATCAATCGCTACAATATGGTTGGCAAAAGCTCTAACCCATTGACGCCAAGGAATGGTAGGTTTTCCAGGGAGTTGAAGAAAAGGTGGGGGTTGAGCAAATTGCTGAGAAGAAGCCATTAAAATAGAATGAAAAATACCAAAGTTGTGGTTGTAATTGAGAAGAAATAATGAAGGTGGTTGAAGGTGTTCAAGAAATTATAATCATGACTTGAAGCTTAAAACAACAAATGAAATGCAGGCAGGGGTGTGCCTGTCACCGAAGAAGCACACACAAGAATAAATAAATTTGTCAAATATAACAAAGAATATTGTAAAAGTACCAGTATTTAACTCCAGTGTATGAATGAATGCCCAGGAAACGAAGTGAAGATCGTGCTGTAGCGTCAGGCATCAGGAAACTGATTCCGTGTGAGGAACAGCGCGGAGCGTGTAGATGTAGACAGCTGTATCTAGGCAACGAGTAAAAAATGGCTGCCGAGTGTAACGTGATGACGTGCCAGCGTGATGAGATGAGGCGCTGGAGGATCACGTGTATCAGCGTCAAGTGCGTGTAGAAATTGAAGACGCGCAAGGACAATGACGCTTTGGAACGTTGGGCACTCACCGGCTGAAGCTCGAGCCCTCAAGGCAACCGTCAGCATGAAAGGCAAAGCGGTGGAAAATGATGGAAATTCGCCGGAAGGCAGAGTACCGTCGGCTTCAACAGCAGGTAGAAGCGATGTCCGTGATGTCCGTGAGGAGTAGTGAAGTACTTGGTAGGGGTAGGAGGGCGGTTATCGAGGTAGTAGGCCGAGTACCTCCTGGTGGGTGTCTGGTAGGTTCGGGACCCGCTCTTCGCCAAATGAAATATGTTGTATTTCTGGACAAGAGTGCAGGTAAGAATCTTCTTTTATTTCAAATGTAATACACCCACAGGAAAAGACCGCCGCTCGACTCCAGGACTCCGGGCAACTGACTAGCGTTGCCCAGAGCTCTAGAACCGAACGGAGGGGCAGAACACAACAAGAGAAGGCAATCCCTCGTGCTGGGCACAGCACGAGGGAAGACATATACTACAACAGGGCCGGATTTTAGGGCAGTGAGCACCTGGCACCGAGTTTGGGGAAGATGAGTTGGGGGGGGGGGTACTGTGTTAAAAAAATAACTTGGTTTAAAAGCGTCTGCTACATTACATTTACTTGTGTGTTTCAGCAGGATTATGGCAGCAATAAAAGTGTCAAGATAATGCTGATTATTAAAAGTTATGTTCCTGCTAGAGAGAGGTGCCAATTTTTACTGTAGCACAGAGGGTTACTGTGCCTTCTGCAAAGGATGTGCACCATGCAGAGTACAGAACTGTATTGATGTGAATGGCTCAGTGGATTTCTGTTTTCGTCACGGAGATCCTTTTATTACTTGCTGTTCATAAATATTAATCCTAAACAATATACCACAGTGATTTATGAACTGTCATAAAAGAGCTGCATGCAAACTGCATGGTATATGGTTAGAAAGCTATGTTTTTTCCCAGTCTTTCCTTATCCTAATGTTGCTATAAAAAAAAGGTTGGTTTGGATATAACTACTGGCTCATTAGTATAGCCAACCCCAACCAGTAATCATAACCACTAATACATTAAATCCTAAATGTGTTTTTCTTCAGACCATAACTGTGAAAATATACTGCCTACTAGTATGGATGGCATGTCACTTCTACACCTTGCAATCCTCATTGTCTTATGTAGCATACTCTTTAGACTGATTTGCACACATATAATTCGTTGTCTCTACATAGTGTTTGTGTGATGTAAAGCGCTCAGAAACCCTACACTGGTATGAATAGCGCTAGAAAATAAATGAAATGCATTTGCGAGAGGGCCTATAGAAAGAGCAATGTTGAAAGGCTGTAGTAAGGAAATATGTGGAGAAGGAGGTCATTGGGTAGAGGGAGTACTGAAAAAGTGTGCCGCACAGGGTACCACCAGTGCTAAAGCCGTCCCTGGCATCGGAATAAGTTGCATAACCAAGAGACAAAAAATAAGAGAGAGAATCAAATCTTTTAAAGTGTTCTTTTTTAATTAAAACATGTGGTCCTTTAGTGACACAGTGACCTAGGTGTAGGATTTAACTTAAAACAATCAAATTCATTTTTCAGGTAAAAGCGTTTTGTTTCGAATTATAAGTATTGTATCGCACTTTTTAAGCACATGCTAAAAATCTTATAGTGTACTGCAGTTTGAAAATGCATAGTAGACACCGAGTTCTATGCTAATTTGTGTTGTGGCTTAAGACTATATTACTGCACCCAAGAATGTCCATGCTCTAATAACGTAAAACTAATGTCCCTAAGCTTGTCCGTTATTCCAGTTCAGTGACATCAGACCGTCGCTACACTTTTCAGTTGAGTCCACCATGTTGCTAGTGGGGAAATCTCAGACTCGCACTCCCCTAACGTTTTTGACTAAGCAACGCCCCTGAGGTCGAGGTGGTACAACCAGCGCTTGTCTGGAATTATCCGTGGATCAAAGGAGCCCGATTGGCACCGGAGATCCTGGTGTGGAATCAGTAGGTACCCCCCCTCAAACCTGCGGGGCACAAAGGTGCGCCAGCAGGAACAGGCTGCCCTCATATAAACTCTTGGAGTTGAGTTGGGGTCGCTACGGCTCCTGGAAACTCTGGAAAGCACTGAGCTGAACAAGGCCCTGCCTTAACAGTGGAGCGAGGCTTAAATGGCGACGCTCCCTCATCAGCCGAGGCAAAGTTGAAGACCTCTTCGACTTCTTGCTCTTCTTCTTGTTGTGGGACGTACCTGAGTGGCCGATGCCTTTGAGTGCAACGAATCCCAGAAGCTCAATTTCCGCTGGGATCAAGACCGTCCCACGTCTGGCAGCCAGGAGCTTTAGGGGCTGCTCCCTTAAAGCCTTGGGGAGCATGGTGCAGCAATCAGTGCGGGTCTTCACTTCGTGGTCGTGTTCCAGGCACCTAAGGGTCCGTCACCGACATCTGTTGATGACAGTCGCCACAGGGCTTGAAGCTTGCCTTCCTAGTGGACATCCCTGCCACAGCAGAAGAAGAACTCTCCAAAAACTTTGAAAAAACTTTGAAAAAGCACAAACTGTGACCGAAGGGGTAACTCACTCCAGACCTGCACTGACTGGTGCGGAAAGAAAATAATGTAGTCAGCGTGCTGAGGTTGCACCTATATAAGCACAGGGCATGTCACTTTTGGCGCGGATGACGCTGATGACACCATGCGGAGCCAAACGGCACCACCTACTGGTGCGCAGAGCTACTGCTCACTAAAACTTTCTGGATCCAGTCTGACACCTAGGAAAAACGCTTAAGGTAGAAACCTGCAGCAGGAAGTCTCTATCAGATAACTACTTTAATAAAACTGTGTGTCAAGACTTGCATTTACGTTAAAGTTAGCTTATCAGGCTGAATGCTCCATTTTGTGCAGCTGGCAGAAATTGCACAAATGCCAGAGAGGGGCTGTCAAAGCAGTAGCTCAAGGGTGAGATTTGTAAGAGATCTAATAATCCACACCTTTTATAGAAAGTCAACAGCTGTTGAAAGTGGAAGGGTCTCCAAAATACTTAAAAATGTAATTAACACCTCTTCTTTTAAGAGGCAGCCATTTCCCAACCCTATCAAGGTTTAGGGGGCCAATTCCGATGCTGTTTGGAAGGCCTCTTAATGACATTTGCTCAGTCCGGATCGGGAATGTGTCTTTCGGACCAAATTGGAAAGATTTCCAACCAAACGGTTACGATGCAAGTTATGCGTTAGGAATAACCTAATCTGAACCAGACAGCATTCGGAATGACAGAGCTGTTCGGAGCAGACTCATACGTCTCTACTGGCGGCATTTTCGAATGACCGATTACGATGCTGGATTCGGACAGCCTTTCCGAATTGTGCCTTCCAACTCGAATCGGGAGTCGGAATCCGACTTTGGAGGCCCGTAGCGCCCCCTCCCCCCTTGCACCCGGATCTTTCCCAATCAGGCCCGGTGGGTACCCATAGGTCTCCCCTTACCAGCCATGCACAGTCTGGCAGGCACCAGGGGGTGCCCGCCACAGGGTGCCCGATTTTTCCCAGCCACCTCTTTCTTCAATGGGAGCCTATGCATTCGGTCAGAACATAGGCTCCCATTGAAGTCAATGGGAGTCCGACCAAATCATATCTGGAAGCATCCGGGTGCATCATAATTGGTCGGTTGGACTCTCCCGATCAGAGTCGGTGGAAAACCATTCACAAACAAATTCGGTCAGAATGGTTTCCGAACTGCATCAGAATCGGCCCCCTTAAGTGTTTATCATGGAACCGTGAGGCTTGGATATTTGGGAAGTAAACTCTTAGGGCGAGGTGGTCTGAAATCATTGAAGGATTTGAAGAATCAGAAATAAAGATCACTATTTTACCAGAGTTGATGTGAAGCAAGTCAGAAGTCATCCAATATTCAATCACATTCGGCCATCAGATAAATGTAACTTTCATGTGCATTTGTGGAGCCACAATGCTACAGCAAAAGAAATGGGTTAAACAGGAGACCCCCTACAAGTCATAATGTGTCTTCACTTAAGAGTCCTGAAACTATCTGTGTTACCTCTTACATTTCTCTTTATCTTCCCCCAGTTTCCCTGCACCCTCCTGTTAACGCAAGAGGTTTTCCCCCACTTTCTCCTTCATGTTGCATTCCTGTGTATGGAGTGCCTGAGAAGCTTAACCTGGCATACTAAACTAATTGCCTCCATATAAATATCTATACTGGAATTCACCATTTGATCCACAATTTAATAAACTCTGTGGAATACGTATGTTTGTCACCAATTATTGCTATCTGCCTGTTTAACATGTGTATACATGCACTCAATGCTTAGTTTCTCATGGTTATGACTTAACAGCTGGCTGCATTTTCTTGTACTGCCCCTAGAGAGATATACTGTAACCAGACTCTCTTTGAGAATATTAAACCCTCAATAAAAATTATTGAATGAAAAAAAGAAGATTGAAACTACTCAACACCAAGTGGTGAAACCTATCCTCAAAAAATAAAGCAAATGACTGATGAGCAGAAAGGAGTGCTTATTGTGTATCTTGAGATAACTGGGATAATGTTATGAGCCAGCTTACTGAAAGCCAACAACAGGTTGGACAGAACCAGAAGACAAATCATTCTCATTTACAGTTGCCAAAATATTATCCCTCAACTATCAGTGAGGTTTCTGTCGAATTGTCAGCCAGAAATTCTGCTTGGATTGGTTCAGAACTGCATATATTTATTTTCAAAACCATATAAGATAACATGAGAGATACAAGTCAATCAAGGGGGCTTTTGCCATGTAGTGTTCAAACCCACCAGTAGTATGGTAACCCCCAAGATGAACCGCATTTATTACCTGTTGTCACTCAACCATACAGATCAGATTGAGAGGCCCATTTTATGTAACATTCTGCTTCAGTGTGCCTAATTGTACATAAACAATATAGATTACAGCTTCTTTTCAAAGCAAACTACACATAATGACCTACTGGTTGAGAAAGCCTCGGCACAAGCACACAAGAGGTTTCTCTGCATGTACCATGATGAATGGGAGAATTTGAGTATATATCACCACTTAGCAGCAATGAGCTAAGGCAGAGCCAGCTATGCGTGAAATCAAGGATTTTGTTTTTTATGTATGCTGATTTGCTTGTGAAAGAGTCAAATGTATCGCAATTGCATGACACAATTGTTCTCTGTAACTGTCAGACGGACAGTCAGAACCCCTTTTTAACGTAGTTGGCGGACATTCTTTCTCACCAAACAAAGCCAGGCAGTTGCACTTCTATCTTTTCAACCCCCACTCATTCCTGAAATGTTGTGTTTCCGCAAGAATTTTCCCTCCTGTCAATCTAATTTTTCTAACTGCTATCTGCATCCCTTCGATCATTATGACTCCTTCTTTTGATTTATAGTTCTAAACTATGGCTAAGCCTATTTGAATAACACCAAGATTCCTGTCTGGTTGACAATTAGTGTTCTCGGCAGGCTTATCATCAAATCAAGTCCTTGTCTCTTATCCATGCACATCTGGATTGGGCAACCATAAAATGAATTCTATCAACGACCCTTGGACGTCGAGCAGATCTCTAGTCAATAGGTATGAGGCCTTGTGTTGTGAACAGCTCTGGTGTCCACAGTGCATTTTATGCAGGGATCTGGGTGCTCATTTTGTTTGCAAATTAGTACAGAACCAAGTATCCATGTTTTCCTAACTCAGGATATTGGATTTCAATTAATAATTGTATCTACATTACATTGATCAATATCCTGCGCCTGCGCCATGGTTTTCCTGTTTATTTCTAGCCTCTGCTACTTTCAAAATGCTCTTAATTTTCAACTTGTAATAAAAAAAAAAGACCAGACACTGTTACTTGCGGCTTATCGCCTTCCACTGGCGACCAGCCACATTACATTTAAATCCATTCAAGTACTGCAGAGAGCCTTACAAAAAGAAACAACCAACCTCCAGTCATTCTGTATTCACAAAGTCCACAAACTTGATGGAGCTTTAAACACAAGCATCCCAAATATGTAAATTCCTTGCTAATAAATATTATTATCAATATTTCTGACCATTTACTGCGCCCCCAGTAGATTAGAGATGCCTGACCAAGCACCAGCTTGGTTGTCCATCAAACAAAGTGCTAACCAAATCAGAGGAAAATCCTGCACTTTTGAAATGCCCCTAATACAAAAATACCAAAAGGGTAAATAACTTGCTCCTTCCAGCAAGAACATAAAAGACCCTTAAATAATGTCAGTCTGAAACTCCACAAAAGGACAGAATCGGCAAGACACCTGGAATATTTTTCTAGAGATTACATGTACACACACCGGCAAATGCATGCTGGGGTTCTGAGGGAACATCAATAGGAATTACCTACATACCCGAGTGCCCTATTAAATTTCAGGATTCCTTGAACTTGTCCCCTACCACTCGTAGATGACAGAATAAATTGCCTTTTGCCTCTGCACACAAGAAGCCATCTCGAAAAGTAGGTGTTCCTATTCCTTATGCTTACAAAAAGGCTGCCAGCACTGCCATCTGTTTCCTGATAGCCCGTGAGTGAAGCTTCTGGCTTAAGTCATTATCTGGTATTGATAAAGCACCCATCAACAATCTGATACACTTCCTGTGGCATTGGCCTGAAGTAGCTAGGGATACACTTTTGTTTTTATGCAGAACACAGAGTAGTCATTTGCAAGGAGACAATACAGGTAAAAAGTATTGAGCAAATGCTCCATTTTGCTAATGTCCACAAAGAAGCAGGAGTAAAATCTTGGGTGATCTCTCATAGGGAAACTAGTTATATGGTATTCTGTACAATAGCTTTTGTGTCCTTTGAAGGGGCAGCCAGGCCAGGAGAGAGAAGGGAATACGTATTTGCAACACTTGCATTTTCTGAACCCTTTTTGATTTGGCTTAAACGCACACACTGAGGTTAGTAAAGCAATAAAAACATTGCACATTATTAGTTTAAACAAGAACACTGCATATTCTTGATCTGTCAAAAATGCCCCAGGGAAGGTTTCAGAGAAGGCTTAGTTAAAACAATACACAGACCTTTGTCAGCCACCACCTCTATCTTACATTGGTTTATGACCTAGTTAATTAATGAACCAAACACAAGCTGTCAATCAAAAGGCAAATGAAGGTATATCTGCTCAGCTGTCTGTTTAAGATGGGTGAGCATGGCCTTGGTTTATTCCAAACGGACGCTCATGGTGCCTTTCACTGAGTAGCTTTTTCCACATGTTGGCAAAAGAACCTCAGCATAAACACTGCATTGTGTTTGCATTGATCGGCCTCCAACTGTATTCTCTCCCAAGTAGGTCAAAGGCTCATCTTAAAGATTTCTCCATGTCTTGTTTAAAAAGGGGGCAGAACCAATATAATTGTAAAATACCTAGTGACCTAAGGCTGGAAATGAGATAATTTCTCCCTAATTAAAAAACGAAATCGCTAGAACAAGTAAAACGGGTCTCTTCGTCATGATCTCTAAGGCGTGAAGAAGAGTCACATGCTACAGAGAAGGGAACACACGAGCCATTGGAGGAATGAAGCAACTTAATCCAGATTTCCAGCAATTCTATAATGCCCTACCCCTCCGATCCCTTGCGCATACTAACAATTGTGCTGCTGCATTGAGCCTGGACTTCGGCATCCTCGGCCCTGCCATGCAAAAGATGCACACAATTTGTGAAATCCAGGATCTGCTGCTGTAATTCTCCGGTCTGGTGTTGCAGATCCTGTGGTAAGCACTCCGATTGGGACATCATTTCGGCTAGCCTTTTAAAAAAGAATCTTCTCTTGAGAGGCTGTAGTATAAACTCCATGCAGAAATTATATCAAATGAGGTTTATTGGAAGAGCACAGTACAACGTCTCCTCAAGTAGAAATCCCGGTAACAGCTGTCCCATGGAAGCCTCCTGGTGGTCAGGATCAGGAAAAAGCTAGCCAATAAGGAGGGATGTGATTCGGAAGCTGCAAGTAGTTCAAAATTCTGCGGCCAGACTACTGTGCCAGTTACCTAGAAAGGCCTCTATCTCAGGTTCCCTCCCAGTATATTTGGGAAAGCACAAGGGGAGATGGCAGGACCTTAATATTATTCTTAACTTCATACCTGGGCAAATGTCAATGTGAATGATATTTGTAGAGTGCACAGCTCCCACTTACATGACGTTGCGGCACTCTTGCACAGTCTGAGGGATTTGCAAAACAGATCTTAGCAAAGGAAAACACAGTGTCCGGTACTTCGGAATGAAGATAATCCTAAAGGTATTTTCTTCAGGGGGCTACAAGCATCTGATGGAGCTAGCTGTACCCCAGCGATATGTGTATTTGTCATTTAAAAGGGAGAGAAGAATCCATGTGCTGCGTCTCTTCCATCTTCACCAAATGATCAAGAAAGAAACTAATAGAGCAAGTATAGCGAGCACTGACCAGATCATTACCATTAGAGCAAATATGATGCTGATTATACTTGATTGAAGGTGTCCTAAAATGTCCCCGATTGGTGAGATTCTGAAACTCGGTAAACTCAAAAATTAGTAATTTATATATTATTTTTTTAAACCACATATAAGAAAGTTGACGGTTCATTTCACTAAACCTATTATTCTACAGGAGTTTCACCTCTAGTGAAACCATAGAGTCTGCAGCATACTTAAAACAAGCATTGGCATAGCCAATAGGTCTCGCAGTTGTTAGAGTTTGAGCCATTGGCATTGTAAATGGCACTGCCTTTTATTTGTGTTGGTTTTTAAAACGTAAATAAAAGGCATTGTCAATTACAATACCAATAGGTTTAACTCTCGCAAATGCAAGACCTATTGCATTAGTAAGTTGTTGGATGCAAAGTTACCAGACAGAAACCGCCACAACATTTCCAACAAATAATGCACTGCTAACCATGCCTCAGAAACAATCCTGCAAACCTACATTCAGAACATGCGCCGTTGAACAAGTTACTTACCTTCGGTAACGATATATCTGTAAGAAACAGTAGTTAGTATTAGATTCCTTACCTTAGAATATCCCCAGGCGTCAGTCTGGATCCGGAAACTTTTGCGTAGCAGTACCCCTGCGCGTCGGTAGGCGTCGTCTGCAGGCGTCCCCTGCGGCTCCGCGTCGTCGGCGTCGTGCGCCGTGATGACGTCGCTGGAGTATATAGACGCCGCCTCCGCGCGCTGACGTCAGTTCTTTGCACACAGCTTTTCCGCGCCAGAACACGCAGAGCCATGTGAGAACCAACACTGGTGCCATTTGAAACTAGGGCCCTGAAAGGGATGTCCCTAACCCTAGGTATCAGTTCGCAGAACGGGGAGGATGGGCGGGGCGGTAAGGAATCTAATACTAACTACTGTTTCTTACAGATATATCGTTACCGAAGGTAAGTAACTTGTTCATCTGAAAGAAACAGGTTAGTATTAGATTCCTTACCTTAGAATAGATACCCCAGCAATACCAACCCCGGTGGTGGGTCTGCGAACCAATACAACCTACACCAGAAAGTCCTGGAGGACCGAACGGCCAAAGAAGCCATCCCTCCGGACTTGACTGTCCAGGCAGTAGTGCCTCGCAAAGGTGTGCAGCGAGGCCCACGTGGCCGCCTGGCAAATGTCCTGCAAAGGGACTCCCCGGCCCAGGGCAGTAGTAGCCGCCGTGGCCCGAGTGGAATGGGCCCTCAGCCCAACAGGAGGCTCCTTCCGAGCCAAAGAGTAGCATGCTTTGATGCACAGGACGACCCACCGAGAGATGGTCCGTTTCTGTACCGCCCTTCCCTTCTTCTCACCCACGTAGCCAACAAACAGTTGGTCATCCACCCGGAACTGGCGTGTGCGATCCATATAGAATGAAAGCGCACGTTGTGGGTCCAGACGATGGAGCCGCTCTTCATCCTTTGAAGGATGCGGAGGCGGGAAGAAGGAGGGCAAGGTGATGGACTGCCCAATGTGAAAAGCAGAGACTACCTTGGGCAGGAAAGAAGGTCTGGTCCGAAGAACCACCTTATCAGGATGAACAGACAAGAAAGGAGGTTGAACAGAAAGAGCCTGGAGCTCACTCACTCTCCTGGCAGAGGCGATGGCTACCAGGAAGGCCGTCTTTAAGGTGAGAAGACGGAGAGGACAGGAATGAAGGGGCTCAAAGGGAGCGCACATCAGGAAAGTCAAAACCAGGTTCAAGTCCCACTGAGGCATCACGAACGGAGCTGGAGGATACATGTGCGTGATGCCCTTTAAGAATCTTAACACAATAGGGGACTTGAACAAAGATGGCTGATCAGGTAGCCTCAAGAAGGCGGAAAGGGCAGAAAGATAGCCCTTGATAGTGCCCAGAGCAGAGCCCTGCTGGGCAAGGGAAAGGAGGAAGAGGAGAACCCCAGATAGAGGGGCAGAAAGGGGATCCACAGCCTTTGCTGTGCACCATGCCACAAATCTGTTCCACCGGCAGGCGTATACCGACTTTGTGGAGGGACGCCTGGCTGCCAGAATGACATCACAGACTGCAGGAGGCAAGTCAAATGGCCTCAACTGTCGCCGCTCAATCTCCACGCATGGAGGTGGAGACTGGACAGGTTCGGGTGGAGGACCGTCCCCTGCTGCTGCGACAGAAGGTCCTCCAGAAGGGGCAGGCGGATCGAGGGACCGACTGTCATGCTGAGTAGCTCGGGATACCAGTACCTTCGAGCCCAGTCCGGAGCCACAAGGATAACTTGGGCCCGGTCGCGCCTGATCTTCTTCAGCACTCTGGGCAGAAGTGGTATAGGCGGAAAGGCGTACAACAGACCGCAACTCCACTCGCGCCGAAAGGCGTCGCCGAGCGAGTGCCGTCTTGGAAACTCCAACGCGCAGAACTGATGACATTGCGCGTTCTCTTCTGTGGCGAATAGATCTAACCAAGGCTCTCCCCATTGCTGAAAGAGGCCTCTCGCCACATCCGAGTTCAGACGCCATTCGTGATCCACCGAGCACCGACGGCTGAGTTCGTCCGCCCTGGCGTTCAGAGAACCTGCCAGGTGTTGAACCGTCAGAGTCACGCCCTGACGTTCCAGCCATTGCCAGAGGCGCAGAGCCTCTTGGCAAAGGGTCCACGACCCCACACCGCCCTGTTTGTTGCAGTACCACATGGCGGTGGTGTTGTCCGTGAACACCTGCACTACACTCCCGTTGACAAAGGGGAGGAATGCCTTCAGTGCCAGGCGAATCGCCCGCAGCTCCAACATGTTGATATGGAGCCGGGACTCCGCCGGAGACCAGAGGCCTCTGATCTCCGCCTCTCCCAAGTGGCCACCCCAGCCTTGGAGGGACGCGTCCGTCACAACCACGTGCTCCGGCTGGGGAAGGGAGAGGGATCTGCCCCTGACCCAATCGCGGTCTGTAAGCCACCACTGCAACTGTCTCGCAGTGCCCTCCGAGATCAGGACATGGTCGGATAGGTTGCCCTGATGCTGGGCCCACTGAAACTTCAGGTCCCACTGCAGAGCCCGCATCCGCCATCTGGCGTGATGCACCAGAAGGATGCAGGAGGCCATCAGCCCCAGAAGCCGCAGCGTCAACCTGACCGAAACCCGGGATAACGGCTGAAAGATGGGAATCAGAGCCTGAATATCCCGGACCCGCCGTTCCGGGGGATAAACCCGAAACTGCGCCGAGTCGAGAACCGCTCCGATGAAAGGGAGCTTTTGAGAGGGACACAGGTGTGATTTCGGCACATTGATGGAAAACCCCAACTCGTGCAGGAGGTCTGCCGTCATCTGAAGGTGGTGGACGACTGTCTGGGGCGAGCCCGCCTTCAACAGCCAGTCGTCGAGGTAGGGGAAGACTGAAACCCCTAACCGGCGCAGATGAGCTGCGACCACCGCCATCACTTTCGTGAAAACCCGTGGGGCGCTGGTAAGGCCGAATGGGAGCACGATAAACTGAAAATGCTCGTGGCCTACCGTGAACCGCAGGTAACGCCGGTGGGCCGGCAGGACGGGGATGTGAAAGTACGCATCCTGCAAGTCCAACGCTACCATCCAGTCGTGTGGGTCTAGAGCAGCCAAGACCTGAGCCAAAGTCAACATCTTGAACTTCTCCTTCCGGAGGAAGCCGTTGACGTTCCGTAGATCCAAGATAGGACGCAGGCCTCCCTTGTCCTTCTTGGGTACCAGAAAGTAGTGGGAGTAGCAACCACACCCTACTTCTGGCCCAGGAACGCGCTCGATGGCCCCCTTGGCCAAGAGGGCCGTAACTTCCTCCTGCAGAAGTGTCAAGTGGTCCCCCGACACACGGTGGTTCTGCGGTGGCATGGCTGGAGGAGTGGACTCGAAGGGGAGGGCATAGCCCCTTCGGACAAGCTGCAGCACCCACCTGTCCGATGTTATCGCGCGCCAGCGGGAGTGGTGATGGCGAACCCTGCCACCCACTGGCGTCACGTGAGCCCGAAAGCTCGGACTAGGAAGGCTTGGATGCCGCAGCGGAGGGAGGCGTGGACTGACCACGACGCTGGCCTCTACCGCCACCACGGCGGAAACCACGGGCGCCACCGCGCTGGGGAGCGCTCTGCGCCGCGTGGCTGGCAGCACGTGTGGGACCTCCTCTCCCTTGGCCACGAAAGGGCCGAAACGAACCCGTCTGCTGGCGCTGGGTCTGGGTCGAGAGACCCAAGGACTTGGCCGTGACCCTGGAGTCCTTGAAGCGCTCCAGCGCGTGGTCCGCTTTGTCACCAAATAGGCGACTGCCATCAAATGGCATGTCCATAAGCGTATTTTGGACGTCTGGTGAGAAGTTGGCAGATCTCAGCCAGGCATGGCGACGAATCGCCACCGTAGTGGACATGGCCCGTCCCAGTGAGTCCGTGGTGTCCAGACCACAACGGATCGAGTACCGCGCCGCATCCCGGCCTTCAACAAAGGCCCGGGTGAGCTTGTCCCGCACTTCCTGGGGGCATTGCGGCAAACACTCCTCGACCGTATCCCACAGGGAGTGGGTGTAGCGGCCCAAGAGGCACGCGGTGTTACAAGACCGCAGCCCAGCACTCAAAGAGGAAAACACTTTCTTTCCGAATTGGTCGTACCTCTTTGATTCCCGGTCGGGCGGAGCCGACGGAAATGCGGACTGCGAAGTGGAGGCCTGGATCACCAGACTCTCCGGGGAGGGATGGGTGGACAGGAAGGCAGGGTCGTCCGCGCAGGGACGGTGACGCCTGGCAACGTTCCGGTCAACCGGCGCACCAGAGGCGGGCCTGGACCAGGTGCCCAGAAGGACATCCGTCAGGGCCTCATTAAACGGCAGCAGAGGCTCCTGGGGGCATGACTGCGGTTTAAAAACTTCCGTCAGGATATTCGGTTTGACCTTCGCGACGGGGAGCTCAAGGTGTAAGGCCTTGGCAGCCCTCATCAGGACCACCGAATAGGCAGCACCCGCCTCGGACGCCACAGGGGACGGAGAGACAAACCCAGGGTTGGGCGACTCGTCCAGGCCACTGGCATCACCCAGATCACCTACCCAGTCCACATCGTACTGGCAGGCACGGGATAGAGGGTCCTCAGACCCCTCCCAACCCTCTCCATACTCCTCCTCGTCATACCCATATTCTGGGTCGACGATATAGACATCGGGGTCAACAGGCCCCATCGGCGTCGGGTCCGGCGTCGGCCGACGCCGGTCCGGCTCCGAGTCCGGAGTCGGGGAGGAAAGGGGGGTGGCGCCGCGCGGCGTCGGTGCCGGGGACCCGACGCCGGCCGGAGCCGACGGCGGAGTCGCTGCACCACGCGGGGGCGGTACCATGGGCTGGCCCACAGGAACCGACGCCGGAGAGGCCGGGAGACCAGCCGGCGACGAACCAGAGGGAACCAGCGGCGCCGGGGCCGGAGCCACCGGCGGCGCCGGGGCAGGAGCACCCGAACCGCTCGGGCCCCCAGACGGGACCGACGGGCCCGCAGGCGCCGAAGGCCCCGCCGGAGAAGACCTCGCCCTCATAGCAATGAGGAAGGCCTCGATCTCCTCACGCGACGCGCCTGCCCCAGGGACCGACAGGTGTGGGGCAGACGGCGTCGGCGACCCATGCGGGACCGCGGGGGTGGGGTCACCCGAGCCCCCGGCCGCAGCACGCGGGCGTCGGGGGGAGTCGGGGGTGCGATGGCGACGCCCCGACTTCTTGTGCTCACCTGACGAGCCGGAGGAATGGTGGCGACTCCCGGAGCGCCCATGGCGGCTCCGCGACCGCTCCCTCGACCGCTCCCTCGACCTCCGACCGGACCGGGACCGCTCTCGACGCGGGGCCGACAACCGGAGTTCGAGAAGCTTGCGGGACCGCTCCCGCCTAGCTTTTCCAGTCAAGGCCCGACAGTCGACGCAGGACTCCACGTCGTGGTCCGCGCCCAGACACCGGAGGCAGAGTCGATGGTGGTCGGTGACCGACATCATGCGGTCGCACTCGTCACAACTCTTGAAACCGGGCATCCTACCGGCACCGTAAAGAAGTTAACAAAAAACTTGGTCAAAAGACCGGAGTACTGCTCTTCGGATCTGCGCTAACTGGCGCGGAAAAAAGAAGAACTGACGTCAGCGCGCGGAGGCGGCGTCTATATACTCCAGCGACGTCATCACGGCGCACGACGCCGACGACGCGGAGCCGCAGGGGACGCCTGCAGACGACGCCTACCGACGCGCAGGGGTACTGCTACGCAAAAGTTTCCGGATCCAGACTGACGCCTGGGGATATTCTAAGGTAAGGAATCTAATACTAACCTGTTTCTTTCAGATGTATGCATAATAACGTAAGAAGGAAAAGTGGCCGGTGGATATTGGGAGTGCATTCTCTGCTTTGGGGGTAGTTGGGTTTGGCGTCTGCATGCGGTCAGGTCGGGGTGTGCTCATGCTCGAGGGCTGCCTTCCAGTGGTGCGCATTGAAATGCAGTGCGTGCATCTGCCATCGACCGGGTGGCCCTGGGAATGAAGTCATCGCTGAGTGCAATGGGTGCACGCCCCGGGATTATTAATGGCCTCCACTCACACTGCAGGCAGGCGAGCTGGGTGCATCCGTGCAGTCCGTGCATGCCACCGAGTGGGGAGAAACATGCAGGCTCCCGACAGAGAACACTTGGGACACAGGGGTGCCACCCTAGCCCCCCCAGCACTGATAGGGGAAACATACCATGTTGTAAACATGAGGAGAGGAGAAAAGAAATGCGACACGGCGGGCAGGGGAGGGGGCTGGAGGGGGAGGTGTGCTGGGAGAGAGAGTGGGGAGGGGGCGGGTACAGGGGGCGGAGCAGGGAGAGCGGCAAAGAGGAGAAAAGAAATGCGACACGGCGGGCAGGGGAGGGGGCTTGAGGGGGGGTGTTCTGGGAGAGAGAGTGGGGAGGGGGCAGCAAGCTGAGATGCGGAAAGACGTGATAAAAAAAAAACAAGAGAAAAGCAAACTTGATTTGAGGCACTTCATCGGCAATTACTGTTCAAAACAAATTGCGACGAGAGGAAGGCAAACACTGAAGTCGTGCAAATGTTTAAAATAAACAAGACGGAGGTAAGGAAGAGTAGGGGAGGGGGGAGGAGAAATGCGACACGACGGGCAGAGGAGGGGGCCGAGTTAGAGAGGCCTGAGGCAGAGCGCACCATATGGAGAGGGAGGGGGGTGGCAGTGGGATGGTGATTGATGGGTGGGGCAGTGCTGGGGAAGCCTTTGATGTGGCCTGGCGGCCGTGGAGAAAGTGCCCTGAAGAAATGCGACACGGCAGACAGGGGAGGGGGCGGAGCGGGGGTGTGGGAGGAGTGCGGCTGAGGGAAAAGACATCCAGGCGGCTGGGGGCATGTGCACGCGCTTTTAAGCTCAATGCACATGCGCATTGAGCTTAAAAGTCACGGGCACTGCAAGGAATCGCCACGATTCCTTGCTTCTTAGTTAAAGCTTGTTTAAGCCGCAATAGGCTCGCAAGCTCGATGCGCATGCGCATCGACAGGCGAGACCTAAAAAAAAAGCTATATGTACAGTAACTAACACCCAAAGTATTTACATAGCAAGGAGATCACCTTTATTTCTCAGAATTTTCCCAGCAAAAACGCAATCAAATGTATGTGGACGAACCTTAGAGGTCATAGCTAAGGACAGGCTTCAAAAAAGTCAATCTGAACCGCTACAAGATAACGGTCAATCCGAATTCTAAAACCAAGCAAAGGACGTGAAATGAAAACACCCCAACTCTTGCCGGTTGGAGAAATGCTTCTGAAAACACACTAAACTTGGTTAGACTCATAATCAGTTCGTAACTGGGAAATCACAAGCCTAGTTCAGTTTTTTTAGAAGAACTGTAGTAAAATAAAAAGCGGAGCACTTCATACAAGTAAAAACTAAACCGCTGCCCTTTTAGCCTCCCCCAAAAATCTGACTGCGAGTATCCAGAAAACGAATTAACTGATTAACTGTATGATTCATTTCGGTTTTCATGCGTATCTGACATGCCATCTTGCGGTCATTTCCTAACTGTTTAATGTCAATATAACAAAACAAATATAACATTTCAATTCCATACACCTTCATCCTGCGTTAAAACAAGCCACCCTCTGCATTCTGTATTCTGTAAAACCAAGAGGAATCGGAAGCTACAATCCTTGAGCATCAGAAAAACAACTCCTGATGAATTATCTTCTGTGTCGCATAAAAGTCAATTATGGAACTGCATCTCTTACAAATAGAAATGTTCTGGCACACCGTACAAGTGTTTTCTCTCAGTTGCATGTTATCTACATTCAGTGGCTTCCTAATGAGGGAAATTAGTAGAAGTTGGACAAGCTACTTACCTTTAGTAACGTCTTAACTGGTAGAGACATGATTCCTCATCTTATAATCCCCCTAGTGTCGAGTGACTCCATAGCGACGTTGTCTCCCATATGTGGCAGTAACGGAGTCCATATAAGCCCACCCCGACATCAGTTTCTTTTGTGACTATTTCTGTGCTTACAACACGGAGCCACGTAGATAAACAGCCTCTGGAGACAGTGTACCAAAAGGGGAAAAGTTATTTTATCAACAAGTACAGAATGAAAGAACATAAGTAGAATGCAAAGAGGGAATCCAGGAGATAACAAGGCCCTCAGTTCGCAGAGCGAGGAGGATGGGTGGGCCGATGAGGAATCTGCAGCAAGATCCTGTCTCTACCAGATATGGTGCTACCGAAGGTAAGTAACTTGTCCATCTGATAGAGACATCTAGTCCCAGATTCCTTATCTTAGAATCAAATACCCAAGCAATATCATCCTCGAAGAAGGGGCTGCGAACGGACTTCACCAAAGATCCCCAATAGGAAACGGTGGGCCCAAGGATAAAAAGGGACTAAACTATCTGAAAATGATAGGTGAAGCAAGATGCTCACAGCGAGGACCAATCTCCAAGAAGGACTATGGCAGCCCTGATGGAGTAGAAAGGTATAAGACAGTAAGAACACGGAAGTGAATCAGTAAGAGAGGCAACACCAAAAGGGATGCAACCTAAGATCAAGGAATGCAGAGGGACCAAGGACAATAGTCCATAGAGTCCAGGCTCAAAACCAAATGGAAAGAGAATACACAGTGTACTCAGTCGCCGCAAACACATAGAACGAATAAAGAGCACCCAACAATCGTCGAGGAAACTATCCTGAGAACAGATATGAAACAAGGGCCCTCCAATTATAGAATGATGGAGAACAATAAATGCTGAAGAGCATGGCTAGAATAAAACAAGAATGGTAAAGAAAACGCTCTTATAGTGAGAACTTTGATAGATATATAAGGCATCCACCGGAAATATGCAACGGAGATGCTCATTGATGAGAAGGAAGGAAGGAAGGAAACAGACAAGTACACCCAAGAAGGTTGAACTAGGTCACCAAGAATGGTGTACGTAAAATGCAGTGACGTACATCATATAGAAGGCCAGATGATCAGATGTGCAAAACGCACACAAATATATATCTGAAGTGAAAGACATCTACAAGAGATCCATTTAAAAGATAGGTATATACAGGCAGAGATATATACATCCAAGATAAAGGTATATGAGGATAAATATGCATATAAAATACATAGATATTCCGGTAAACCCAGAAGTCATACAGGGTACAGCAAAAGTATATCCACTCCTCCAAAAGGCAACGCACTTCCTCTGCTAGTGAGTGGGAGGACGGGAAGTGGAGGAACAAAGGGTACTACAAGAATAGAGGTAACTTAGGGAGGGCAGAAATAATATGTGAAACTGTCAAAGAAGACGTTATGGCAGGAACTGAGGTGGAGACAGAAAGACAAAGGTAGTTAACAGCAAGATAATGCCTCCTAAGAATAAGAAATGGAAGGCAGTGCCCACTATAGAACAAGGGCAACCAGCCAAGAACCAATGCCACTGGCTGAGGAAGGATGCCAGCAGGCAGCAGCATGAAAAGCAAAGAATAACAGTACATGGAAAGGCCACCAGGAAGGAAAAATTAAAAAGAAGGAGACTGCCAGGATGAAAAGAATGGCTGGCAGAAATAATGCAAACGCAAGCGGATGATGAAAGGGGCACTGAAACTTTTCAGAAACTCACCCCCAGTCACAGATCCGGGTTGAATCTATCATCGTTCTTTAGCTCACTTCACCACCACAGTTCAGACCAAGCCATATGCAAATCAGTCGTGACACCATTCTGCATGGGAACAGTCCAGCCTGGACTGGAAACAAGCATCCTGTGACCAGTTTCGGGGTAACACCCCTCCACTAGCTTGAATCCAGTGGCAAAGTGAGCAAAGGACCCACGTCTGGGCATACCCTGCCAACTTGGGGCAAACAACGCAAACACAAGGAGACTCTGGACAGAGCAGACACTCACCCCCAGACACAGATCTGGGTTGAATCCATCATCTTTCTTTAGCTCAATTCGCCACCCCAGTTCAAACCCAGCCATATGCAAAGCAATCTTTATTTATAAAGTGTATTTTATTTTTTTATTTTGACCCTGCTCCTCATGGGAACAGTCCTGCTAAGTCTGGTCTTCCTTGGACCGGAAACAAGCATCCTGGGACCAGTTTCAGGGTAACACCCCTCATCAGCTAGGCTAGCTTGAGTCCAGTTGTAAAGTGAGCAAGAGACCCATGTCTGGGCATACCCTGCCAACTTAGGGCGAAACATGCATACACAAGGAGATGATGCCTCGAGCTCTGAAACTTTTCAGACACTCACCCCCAGTCACAGAACTGGGTTGAAACCATCATCATTCTTTAGCTCACTTCGCCACCCCAGTTCAGACTCAGCCATATGAAACTCAGTCTTAACCCTGTTCCTCATGAGAACAGTCCAGCCCGAACTGCCAAGCCAGGTCTTCCCTGGACTGGAAACAAGCATCCTGGAACTGGTTTCGGGGTCAGTACCTAGAACGCTTAGGGGACCGAGAATGATGAGAAGATTTCAAAGACTGACATCCGCGCTGCCAAAAGCTTCATGCAACGTTCCTTGTGCGACTTCTGCTGCAGCTGTTGACAAGAGTCACACTTGGCAGTAGTGGTGCTATCCAAACACCACATACAAATCGAGTGAGGATCCGTGGTGGGCATTTGTCGACCAAAGAACTCACAAGGCTTTAAACCTGAGGACATCGAAGAAATGCACACTGCTCTGTCGAGGAGAGACATCAAGTAGACTGAAAACGGCCGGCAGAACCGCAGAGTGGATCTGCGTGTTAGCACAGAAAAGAAGATACTGACTTTGGTGCGTCCATGAAGGGCTTATATGGACTCCATTGATGTCACATCTGGGAGACAATGTCGCTACGGAGTTGCTTGATGCCTTCTGCCGATGCGCCGAGGTAGTGCTGGGAAAATATCCGGATCCAGTCTGGCGCCTGGGAGGATGCTAAGATAAGGAATCTCCAGCTAGATGTCTCTATCAGACTACAAGTTTAAAACCATTCTTAGAACACTGGGGAGGGAGGGTATAAACTAAGATGCTGTCATGAAATAATTGAGTAAATACTGCAAGGAATGCATAGAAAATAATCGCAACTTTAACGGATGTGTTAACTCTGCCACTTTAAGAGCTTTGCGAATACAGTTTGAGGAATTGCAACCAAACCACTCTGAGTACAAGCACGCTGTCAACAAATGATACAAAAACATCATCTCTAAAGACTAAGCACGGAGAAGTCACCTAATCCTTTAAATTAAATGTAACATGATACACAATGATGGATCGACAAGGGTCATGAGAACACAGATGTTTTCTATAAAGTCTAGTACATTCTTCCAGGCTTTCCAGGGGCACTTGAGGTAAATATGGATTTACCTCTCAAAATCAGATAAGCTTTCTAAAATAAACTTGATAAAGACAAGACAAACTTCGCTATGAGGCATGTTTGTTTAAGACATTCTGCCAATACCCAACTACGAGCATGACTAAATACATGCCTTTGTATACTTCAAAACCAATAGTTCTTTCAGTGATTTTTGTGGCATCTAAGTATTTTACGCATGATGTTTGAGAAACGAGGGAATGTTAAATTGGGGCATCTAAATTTGGAAGTAATTTAAGGGAGAACGCAATGAGAAAGGGTTTAGCTCATCTTCCATTCTTTATTGAACCGAAAACACATTCCTCTTGCTCAGTACTTTTAGATCTTTCATGGAATGTTTGATGCCAAGGAATGTCAACCAGGTTGCTATGGTTTTCACGGAGTACCCAGCTGTTGATGTCTTTATTTAGAATAGAAACCTGACCAGTGAGACTTTTAAATTGAATACAAAAATACTAAAACGGACTACCGTATTATACCAGGGAAAAAGGTTTATTTATTACATAAAATAATTAGCATAAAAAAAAGAAATCTTCCTCATGTCCTGCAGGTGTATTACAGAAATAGATTTGAACAATCCCAACTTGAAAAATTCGAGGCACACCTCCTAATTAAGGATCTTCCCAGTATTCAAGTCACACAGTGGTATGAAATGTCTGAGCACAGCAAGCTTACTTCTGGTGTGCAAATAGTTAAAAATCCTAAAAATGTAGCTAAAAGAGGGAGAGTGCTCAAAAGCGATGTATTGTAACAGCCTGAATTTCACTTCAGATAACTGCACCAATCTGTAGGAATGTTACATTTTTATTTTGGAATTACACCACTTTTTCACAAAAAACGGGTTAGTAAACATATTTTGAATGTAATCAACAAGTTCTAATCTATCTTTTAGGTATTTTTATGGGAATAGTAAACCTGTGTAACATCTAAAATGATCCTCGATAAATTGATGCACAGCTACTTTCACAACAAAATTAACCAGGTTCAACTTCATTTCAGGATATATGTACAAACATCACACATAACAGTATTGTATTGCAGCATTTATATAGCGCTTACTACCCCTATGTGGGGCGCTGAAGTACTTGCCTTCATGAGCAGCACGCTACACGCATGGGAAGTGTTCCCATGTTGTGCGTGATGACCACCGAGGTGCAGTTCTTGTGTTACGGATGCAGCACACAGCAGTGGAGTGGAGTGGATTATTTAGTGTGAGAGGCAAATGTGCAGTTTTATGGTTTTCAGTATGCTGGTAGCTCTGAACAGCTCAGCGGGCTCTTATGGTATGTCATATGATGTAGCCTGCTTAGCTGGTTACCACACTGGGTTGTCCAATCTGAGATTTTGTGTTTAATTGTGTTCCTGAACTGGCATGGTTGTAGCGAGAAATAAGTGGACAGTACCTTAACTGAGATCATCTTCCCAGAACAATATAGAAATTGTAAATTTGGCCAACATGTAAGAAAGGTTATCTTTGTCTGGTAAAAATCAGGAGAAACCTGCTTGCTTACTAAGTTCAGAAACATGATAAGTAACCCAACTCTTACCTGGCTGCACGTGCGTAGCCTGTATGAAGAATTTCAAAGCTCTCTCATAATTCTTCTCGTTCTCTAAAGCGTGGCCAACATTATTCCACAGTTTGGCATTGTTTTTATTTACCTGAAGGTACAAATGGCAGCGGTGAAAACGTTTATTAAAAGATTTAGAGGTAATTACAGTGGTAAGCATATAAAATGATAATATAAGTAACCTTCTTTTATACATCAGGAAAGCTGCTGGATACAAATGTTCTCTGTTTATTTTCACTTATGTACAATGACCACTGAAATACATACTTTCAAATGTGGAGGGCTGCGAGCACAATAAATATTTGCAAAAGATCCAATTTAGCATGTATTAGCTTCTGGTCCAATGCCTATATTTACACAGATTAGAATCTACTAGAACAGCTCTCTGGTCTAGTGCTCTAATGGCGCCAAGATGTTGGGAGATGCTTTCTTTAGGTTCCTCTACCACATGTCCATTACAAATTGAGTGAAAGCGGACTGCAGTTCAACCCTCTTCCCCAGCCCTTTTAGAGGAACTGATAACGGGGTCTTTAGTAATTACTGAGAAGAGTTTGAAATATTTCAGATTATGCAATTTCAGGGAACAACATGCAGAAAGCAGTGTTTCGTATGAATTCACACAAGTTTGTGACAGTAAGTTCACCAGCATTCTAAGCAGCTTGCTTGTAGTCACGAAGCGAAATACTTGAACTCATGCAGTTCCCAAGGGACTGTAATCTGGTTCGGCTAGTATCTCGTTATCAGGTAAATCAAGAGTAACAAGACACCCTGAAAGAGGCCTCAGGTTTTTAATTCTGCATGATTTGCATCAAAGAGTGCAGACCCTAAGGCTGTATAGATTGCAACCAATCTCTAGATATATAGACAAAAGTATTGCTTCACACCATTTTCGTCAGTTACCCTTGCAGTCATGCCAATTTATTAAACGTCAACTATTCCATTTACATGATACTGAAAAAAAAACCAAGCAAAATGCCACCACCTTATATCACTTGCTGGCACGGGGGCAGGGAAAGCAGATTCTCTTGTGAAAGGTGACAAAAATGTTGTGTGAGACCTGCCCTTTCGTCTTTTCCTGATTATCCTTCAGATGTGCTGATGACCGTCAAATAGAGAAACCTCACACTTGTTGTTTTTTTTTGTAAACTCTTTTTGTTGGCTTTCATTTTACAGGAAAAACAACAACAAAAAGCGCACCACCATTTCACATGTAGCAATTACCAGTTAATCTGAGTAGTCTTTTACGATTGTTATCAGGGAGTTTCCATTGTAATAGAAGCAGTGATGTCCACGGAGGCTGGATTTCCTCCTCCTGTTCCCCAGTGTCCAATCTCTCCCATCGTCCCCACCTATCCCACTCTGTCCATTTTGTGTTGGGACAATCCAAGAAGCTGTGGTCTGCCAGTCCAGATTGTGAAGAATTCGCCACTGTCCCCTCACATTCTGAAATTTCCTCAGGCAGCCCCTCACCTGATAAACCACTCTCTCAGACTCCATGCAGCGCATCATGTCAGTCTCCCACTGGCTTTTGTGTGGGGACTAAGGCTTCTCCATTTACTGGCTATGTCTCTTTTTTCTATGCAAAAATCCTGGGCGCTGAATAAAAGTTGTCTTCTGGAGAGGGTCTACGGCCCCAGGTCTACGTCTGTCACGAACTGTGGCGTGGAAAGGGTGACAGCCTTCAGAACCTCCCCTAGTGCTGCAACTATCATCCTCCAGTATGTCCTCTCCACATCTTAGACAGCTGGGGGGGGGGGTGCACTTACTATTCTGAACAATCGTGATCTAGTATGATATACCCTGTGAAGGACCTTAAGCTGTATCAGTATTAAGCTTACTTTTATTGCTGCCTCCAAGTCAGGTCCTCCATGGGGCCCTAGTCTGTTTTCCACTTAGTTCTTAGCGGACTATTGTTGCGAAGGTATGAGATATGTTAATAAAATCGCTTATGAAGGCATTTCATTCCAAAGTATCCTACTCTATAAGGGGCTGCTGTCCTCTATTGTGTCCCACGGTATTCCTTTGCTTGCAGGTCATAGTGTATTTGAATATATCAGAAGAGTTGTGTGTCATGCTCGTCGTACTCTGCATGTAGGTCCCAGTACCGACATCCTGCTCAAGTCCCAGTGGATCATCTTTGACATTTCTTGGAGCTCTTTTAGTGTGTCCTTGTTGGACTTGGGCCTTAGGGCAGGTTCACCCCTAATCTTTTTGCTTTTATTTGTGACCCAGTGTTAGTGATTTTGGGTCTTGGCGCACTTTTTCCCTGTGCCCCAGAGTAAAGTGCGTGCGTGTAGTATGGCTGGCCTGCCCTCCCATAGGAATGCATGGGGAATGTGTGTGTCCATGTTAGTTCCTGATGTGTGGGGAGTGCAGGCTCGAGTTTGGTATGTATGAACTTGTGAGAATGAATGCTGCGCAATGGTATGTGCGGCTTGTATGTGTCTAGAAGGGAAGTGCTACTTCTGGACATTGATGTATGTGTGCAGTGAGGGTGCTGGAGCGTGATTGGCTGGAGCTGGCTGGCATGCCAGGCTCCAGGAAGTCTGGATGGGTCTGCCCGGTGGTGAGTGTGAGATCAGCATGAGTGATGTGTGAGAGGAGTGCACCTGGGTCCTGGATGGGCTGGGTTTTTCCCCACACAATGCTGGCTCCGCCCCCCTGTGGTGTGTCTAATGACCCTAGCCTCCCCAGTGAATGAAAGGGTGGTTGGGCCATCAAGGGTACTCCCAAGCCAGCTGCAACTGGTTTCCCCCCACCCTGCACCCTGAAGACAAAGGAATTTACAGTATAAGAAGGGGCTGTGTCCCCTTACAATTTGTTCTACTTTTGGATCCTTGCCAGAGGGGGCTGTTGCTGCTGCTGGGGCCAGGAGGACCGCCACTTGGACTGTCTCCCTGCCTGGAGACCCAGTGTGCTGGCTCTGGCCCTGCCTTGCCCCCCTGCCTGCCTCCAGTCCCTGCTGGAGCTTTGCTTTCATGCCCCTAGCGCTTGGGAGCGCTTAAATTGCCTGCTAGCGCTGTGGAGCGCTTTATTTCTGCCCATTGGCGCTGTGAGCGCTTTTCCCTGCCCTGAAGCGCTTGGGAGCGCTGTGGATTGCCCCTAGCGCTAGAGAGCGCTTTATTTTACTTATTGCGCCTGGAAGCGCTTTCGTTGCCCAGCCGGTGCCCACCCGGCATCTGCTGCGCTCGTATTTGATGTACGAGTGCCCACCTCGCTTTATCTTCTACTTAAAGGCCGGTGCCTACCCGGCATTGCCCCGTGGTGTTTTGTTATTTACGAGCCGGCGCCCACCCGGCATTGCCCCGTGATCACCGCCTCAAGCCCCGGAGCCGTGAAAACTGTTGCCGGGCCGCTGCCTACTGCGACCCGGAAGTCCCGCCTCCTGACCCCCAGGGCCGCGCTGCCATTGGCGGCCCCAGCGGAAGTCAGGCGGAGGGCGCGAGACGAAGTCAGGCGGGAGACGCAGGAAGCGGCCTGCAGCGTCTCTGCGAGGCTACCGAGTGAAGGGGAGCCCCGCCCGCGGCCCCTGCAGCGCCGCCCAGAGAGGAGCAGCGCGAGAGGAGCCGGCAGTGTTCCTGCCCCCGCAGCGCTCGTGAGGTACCGGTGAGTGCGGGGACAGTGTCTCTTGTTGTTTGAGAGCGGCCCCGGTTGGCAGCGGGCCGCTCCCACGTGCCAGGTCTTCCGAGTCCACGAAGGACTCCAACGAGAGGGGCCATTTCTTTGCTTGTGAGCCCTAGAGGCTCTTGGGGGCCATTGTCTTGATCCCGAGTCCCCCGTGAGGGACTCCAGCGACGCCCCATCGTTCTGTGAGCCCACAGAAGGCTCAAGGTGCCCCATTTGTTTTAGAGCCCGAGAGGCTCCCACGCCCACAGCGATTTACGAGCCCCGAGGGGGCATTTTAATTGTTGTAGAGCGCTGAAGCTCTTAAGTGCCTATTTGTTTTGCGAGCCAGAGAGGCTCTTGGGACACGAGTGTGGTCAGTAGCCCCGAGGCTCCCACACAGTGTCTCCTCCCCACCAGTGTTCTTGAGCCCACGTGGCTCCAACGTTTGCCTACCTGTGATTTACAACTGTCCAGCACTTAGTGGACAGTTGCTACGTTTAGGCTTTTGTTCTGTGCTGCCTGCGCAGCCTCCCCTGACATTGAGACTCAGGGCATTCCAGCCCTTTCGAGGCCAGTTGGCCTGGGGGACAATTCTAGTGTTGTGCCATGTGCACCCTGCGCAATTTATGATTTACTGCTAATTTGATTTCTGCGCAAATATTCTACCTGCACCTCTGGATGTGTTTTAATGTTTCATGTGCAATTGTCTATGTTATTACCTTTGCTAAAAGTGACCTGCTTAGGTGATTCTTTATGTGTTTTATCCCCTTTGCTAAAAGTGACCTGCTTAGAGGAATGTTTGTTTTACCTTTGCTAAAAGTGACCTGCTTAGGTAATTGTTTATGGTTTATTTCCCTTTGCTAAAAGTGACCTGCTTAGAGGAATGTTGATGTGTAATCGCCTTTGCTAAATGTGACTTGCTTAGGTGATTATTTTAGGTTTCCTTCCCTTTGCTAAATGTGACTTGCTTAGGTGATAGGTTTTCCTTCCATAGGTCCTGATGATAAGGTCCTAGTTCCCTGCGTGATTTCCCTACAGTGTTTAGGGTGGCGTAGGAGGTATTTACCCTTTACCAGTAGTGACTGGTTGTGTGCTACATTTACGATTTCTGTGTTACAGTCATTATATGTTTATGTGCTAAGTGTTATACCTACAAGTGTTATTTCTAAAAAGTGCATACCCCTGACAGTGGTCCAGGTGGCCCTGTCCTGTACATAATCCCTTGTAATTCTTGCCCGTGCCTGTTGGCACATTGTAAAGTGTGTGGGTTATCTAATGTGTTTTTATTATTATAATACAAAGGCTATTTTTGATATAACCTTGTGTGGAGTTTCCTTTGTGGTGGGCCTAGGGTGTTGTCGCTGGGGTGCGCGCGCAAACGCTTTACACATCGCTTCCGAGATTAGCCTTGCTGCTCGCGTCACGTTACCTAGAGGGTGAGCAGGGGTTATCTTGGTGTGTAACTCCCTTGCCCTGACCTTAGAAATGGCGATCCCTGACTGACTTTGGTGTGAGCGTTGGCCGGCCGGGGGTCCCGTTTCTAACATTGGTGGCTAGCGGTGCGGATTGGACTTGCGTTTGCGCTGTACCACAGTGGCGACAGGCCACACTACAAAACTCTGCAATTTTAGATAACCGCATTTTGGGGATTATTGTTTTTTAGGGAAGTTCAGTATTGCTTCTCCTGAAAGGTGTCATTTTGTAATTTCTGTCCAGTACATTTGTTCCCCGCCCTGCTTCCAGAGTTTGGTACCTGTGTCACTTGTGGTCAGGTTGAGAAAATCAGGGGTGGTAGAAACTGCCTTACCGGTCCGAGGGGAGGGTGTGTGTGAATGAGTGGTGTGTTACACTGGATAGTGGAGTGCAAGTTCTCTGAGATAGGAATCTTGCTGAATTGTGTTAATTGTGTACTCCTGTGTAAGCTCAGACCCCCAGGTTCTCTGTGTCAAACTCTTCTTGAGAACGTCCGCCAAAATGGAGCCTGTTTTTGATCTCTGTTGTCTTTTTAGGTACAGTAGGTCGGAGCTGGTCAGATTCTGTGAAGAGGGAGGCATGGAGGTGAGTGAGTTGGATACTCAGTCCCAGCTTAGGGACAGCCTGATCCAATGGCAAAAGGGTCAGTGGGATCTTGAGCACAGTGAGAGAGATAGGGCCCGGGCCGCACGTCATGAGGATGGTGAGTCTGTTGGGAGCCCTGAAGAATGTGAGTTGTATGATGATGACAGTGGATGGATATCAGCAGATAGTGAGGACCCCATAGATAGGGAGTCCCTTGCTGGGTCCAGTGTCAGTACCAGCGCCCCAGCCTTTCCCTGTCCCCAGAGGAGTGGTTGGATAGGAGGGAAGAGCGGGAGCATCAGCTAGCGATGGAACAGCTCAGGTTGGAGCACGCCAAGCTAGAGGCTGAAAGAGCCTTGTTCAGGGAGAAGGTAGCCCTAGAGGATAGGTTATCCCCTGAGTGCAGTTGTGGTTTTCTGGATTCCCCAGGGAGGGTTGAATCCAGTGGTGGCAGCTATTTAAATATTTGTGTAGACAGTCCCACTCCCAGTTCCCCGAGTATGGTACCTGTTTCCCGAGAAGAGGAGTGTAGGTTGAAGTTCCGGAACCATAGGAAACCGCCTCACCAGTCTTGGGAAGATTTTCAGGATGACTGTTGTGTAGCACAGTGTGATTGGTTACGGGGTCCCACAAAATGTGATTGGGACATCTTGTTTGATGTGATTGCCAAAGAGCAGTTGCTCAGTGTTGTTTATCCAGAATTGCGCCAACACCTGTTAGGGTGTGGATTGTCTGAACCATATGAGCTGGCAGAGGAAGCCGACCGATGGGAAAGTGCGAGAGGTTCTTTAGAGTCACTAGTGAGTGATTCCAACAGTAGTGGGTCAGGTGTCCTCCAGCCCAGTGTGGTGGAGGAGGGTGAGAGTAGCCCAGCTAGGTCCCAGGTTAGTGAGGAGGGTGTAGGGGCTGACTGCCTGTCTCAGTGGAGCGGGAGTGAGTGTGTGACCGAGAGTCCCCAGATGCCCGAAGCCCTGTCACAGAGCCTGGATGGTTTCTTTAGGGAACACCAGGATGGGAACCTAGACTTGCCTGTTAGTTCACTTGAGGGAGATCTCCTAGTGTGTAGATGACCTGGAGCATCTGTAAGCGGAGCTTCTATGGTTCTAGAGTCTGGCAGTACCGCTCCAGTGGGGAGGGTACAGGAGTCCAGCGAAAGGAGTGATTGGGGAATAGTATGTGAGTCCCCAGAAGTCCTGGAGTGCCAGGCATTGGTTCCACCAAAGGTTCTAGACCGGAGGTTGGAAGGCCAGGTTCAGGATCCGCCTGACCTGAAGGGTGGGACTACTGTAATCAGTGTCCTGACCAGTTCTCTTTCCAGAGGTACCGCCCCGGTTGGGAGGGAGCAGGACTCTGGAAGGGGGTGCAGAGGGTGGGAGAGCCCACCTCTGACCCCGGTGCAACCTGAGGGGTTAAACCCTAGGTTGGGAGAATTGTGTTTAGAGGGTACCCCTCGCAGGAGGAGGAGGAACCCTAGAAGAAGAGGTAGGGGGAGGAGAGCCTTCCCTGAGACTCCTGGTCCACCTGAGGTTGTAGACCCTAGGCTGGAGAACCAGTGGCAGTCTAGCCCTGTCTTGCAGACAGGAAGAGTGGAGCATGGCTATTATGTGCCAGGGGTTACTACCCCCCACTTTGAGAATAGGCAGGATCCCGTGGTACCTGGGTGGCCTAGGGCCTGGTCCTGGCCGAGGGCAGCTGGAGAGTACCAGTGGGGTACCCCAGTTAGTCCCTACAGTAGTTTTAGAAGGAACCCCAGGGGATCACCGTGGCGTAAAACAGGAGGGTGTCCCTGCAGTTGTGGGCCCGCGTCCGTGTTTTATCGCCCCAAGCAGGGAAGTCCATCACTGTGGTGATTGGTCTGCCCTGCGTTTTGGCTGGAAGGGGGTTGTGTTGGACTTGGGCCTTAGGGCAGGTTCACCCCTAATCTTTTTGCTTTTATTTGTGACCCAGTGTTAGTGATTTTTGGGTCTTGGCGCACTTTTTCCCTGTGCCCCAGAGTAAAGTGCGTGCGTGTAGTATGGCTGGCCTGCCCTCCCATAGGAATGCATGGGGAATGTGTGTGTCCATGTTAGTTCCTGATGTGTGGGGAGTGCAGGCTCGAGTTTGGTATGTATGAACTTGTGAGAATGAATGCTGCGCAATGGTATGTGCGGCTTGTATGTGTCTAGAAGGGAAGTGCTACTTCTGGACATTGATGTATGTGTGCAGTGAGGGTGCTGGAGCGTGATTGGCTGGAGCTGGCTGGCATGCCAGGCTCCAGGAAGTCTGGATGGGTCTGCCCGGTGGTGAGTGTGAGATCAGCATGAGTGATGTGTGAGAGGAGTGCACCTGGGTCCTGGATGGGCTGGGTTTTTCCCCACACAATGCTGGCTCCGCCCCCCTGTGGTGTGTCTAATGACCCTAGCCTCCCCAGTGAATGAAAGGGGTGGTTGGGCCATCAAGGGAACTCCCAAGCCAGCTGCAACTGGTTTCCCCCCACCCTGCACCCTGAAGACAAAGGAATTTACAGTATAAGAAGGGGCTGTGTCCCCTTACAATTTGTTCTACTTTTGGATCCTTGCCAGAGGGGGCTGTTGCTGCTGCTGGGGCCAGGAGGACCGCCACTTGGACTGTCTCCCTGCCTGGAGACCCAGTGTGCTGGCTCTGGCCCTGCCTTGCCCCCCTGCCTGCCTCCAGTCCCTGCTGGAGCTTTGCTTTCATGCCCCTAGCGCTTGGGAGCGCTTAAATTGCCTGCTAGCGCTGTGGAGCGCTTTATTTCTGCCCATTGGTGCTGTGAGCGCTTTCCCCTGCCCTGAAGCGCTTGGGAGCGCTGTGGATTGCCCCTAGCGCTAGAGAGCGCTTTATTTTACTTATTGCGCCTGGAAGCGCTTTCGTTGCCCAGCCGGTGCCCACCCCGCATCTGCTGCGCTCGTATTTGATGTACGAGTGCCCACCTCGTTTTATCTTCTACTTAAAGGCCGGTGCCTACCCGGCATTGCCCCGTGGTGTTTTGTTATTTACGAGCCGGTGCCCACCCGGCATTGCCCCGTGATCACCGCCGCAAGCCCCGGAGCCGTGAAAACTGTTGCCGGGCCGCTGCCTACTGCGACCCGGAAGTCCCGCCTCCTGACCCCCAGGGCCGCGCTGCCATTGGCGGCCCAGCGGAAGTCAGGCGGAGGGCGCGAGACGAAGTCAGGCGGGAGACGCAGGAAGCGGCCTGCAGCGTCTCTGCGAGGCTCCCGAGTGAAGGGGAGCCCCGCCCGCGGCCCATGCAGGGCCGCCCAGAGAGGAGCAGCGCGAGAGGAGCCGGCAGTGTTCCTGCCCCCGCAGCGCTCGTGAGGTACCGGTGAGTGCGGGGACAGGGTCTTTTGTTGTTTGAGAGCGGCCCCGGTTGGCAGCGGGCCGCTCCCACGTGCCAGGTCTTCCGAGTCCACGAAGGACTCCAACGAGAGGGGCCATTTCTTTGCTTGTGAGCCCTAGAGGCTCTTGGGGGCCATTGTCTTGATCCCGAGTCCCCCGTAAGGGACTCCAGCGACGCCCCATCGTTCTGTGAGCCCACAGAAGGCTCAAGGTGCCCCATTTGTTTTAGAGCCCGAGAGGCTCCCACGCCCACAGCGATTTACGAGCCCCGAGGCTCGAGGGGGCATTTTAATTGTTGTAGAGCGCTGAAGCTCTTAAGTGCCTATTTGTTTTGCGAGCCAGAGAGGCTCTTGGGACACGAGTGTGGTCAGTAGCCCCGAGGCTCCCACACAGTGTCTCCTCCCCACCAGTGTTCTTGAGCCCACGTGGCTCCAACGTTTGCCTACCTGTGATTTACAACTGTCCAGCACTTAGTGGACAGTTGCTACGTTTAGGCTTTTGTTCTGTGCTGCCTGCGCAGCCTCCCCTGACATTGAGACTCAGGGCATTCCAGCCCTTTCGAGGCCAGTTGGCCTGGGGGACAATTCTAGTGTTGTGCCATGTGCACCCTGCGCAATTTATGATTTACTGCTAATTTGATTTCTGCGCAAATATTCTACCTGCACCTCTGGATGTGTTTTAATGTTTCATGTGCAATTGTCTATGTTATTACCTTTGCTAAAAGTGACCTGCTTAGGTGATTTTTTATGTGTTTTATCCCCTTTGCTAAAAGTGACCTGCTTAGAGGAATGTTTGTTCTACCTTTGCTAAAAGTGACCTGCTTAGGTAATTGTTTATGGTTTATTTCCCTTTGCTAAAAGTGACCTGCTTAGCGGAATGTTGATGTGTTATCGCCTTTGCTAAATGTGACTTGCTTAGGTGATTATTTTAGGTTTCCTTCCCTTTGCTAAATGTGACTTGCTTAGGTGATAGGTTTTCCTTCCATGGGTCCTGATGATAAGGTCCTAGTTCCCTGCGTGATTTCCCTATAGTGTTTAGGGTGGCGTAGGAGGTATTTACCCTTTACCAGTAGTGACTGGTTGTGTGCTACATTTACGATTTCTGTGTTACAGTCATTATATGTTTATGTGCTAAGTGTTATACCTACAAGTGTTATTTCTAAAAAGTGCATACCCCTGACAGTGGTCCAGGTGGCCCTGTCCTGTACATAATCCCTTGTAATTCTTGCCCGTGCCTGTTGGCACATTGTAAAGTGTGTGTGTTATCTAATGTGTTTTTATTATTATAATACAAAGGCTATTTTTGATATAACCTTGTGTGGAGTTTCCTTTGTGGTGGGCCTAGGGTGTTGTCGCTGGGGTGCGCTCGCAAACGCTTTACACATCGCCTCCGAGATTAGCCTTGCTGCTCGCGTCACGTTACCTAGAGGGTGAGCAGGGGTTATCTTGGTGTGTAACTCCCTAGCCCTGACCTTAGAAATGGCGATCCCTGACTGACTTTGGCGTGAGCGTTGGCCGGCCGGGGGTCCCGTTTCTAACAGTCCTCAATCCACAGTGTGGTAATTGGGGAGAGTTTGTCTCTCCAATCTACAAGGGCGACAGCTTTGTCCAAGGCATCCAGGGTACTTTTTGTGGGGCCAAGCAATTGCAAACTGAATCTTTTGCCATATATGTAGTGCACATGGAACTTATTCTCTATGACTGACCTCTCCAGTTGCGTCACCAGGTCATACCTGGGTGCGAAGCACCACTCATTAACGTGTAGACTTGGGAGGCCCAGTAGTATACCCTAAGCACTGGGAGCGAGATGCCTCCATTATATATGCTTCTCTGCAGGCTTCAGAGGGCAAAGCGCAGGGGGACCCCATCCCAGAGTAGGGTCCGAAGCGTACTGTCGATTTTATTTTATAATTCTTCGGGTATCGGCCATGGGGTGTTTTGTAGCACATACAGGAATTTTATTTGTGCAGGGTGATTATCTGAAAATGGGATGCTCTTTCCATGATCGAGAGAGGCAATTGCCACCAGCGGCCAAAGTTCTGCAGAAAGGTTTGACAGAGCGCTTCCATGTTCCCTTCGAAAAAACAGTGTTTAGAAGAACATAATTACAATTCCAGGTAGGGAAACACCTCTCTGGTAGTACCCATCTGAGGTGGGATAAGTATCTTTGGTATAGTACCAATTTATCCCATTTGATTTTGTATCCCATGCACTTCTCAAAATTTAAAAAATACTGAAAGGACCACTGGGTTTGAAACAACTGGGTCAGAGAGGTACACCCCACTGGTCAGATGTCCCTGCCTCACCAATTGAACATGGGTCTACCGAGTGTCAGCCTCCTCTCCTGATGGATAAGTGTCCTGGTGCTTTGGCTGAGGGTACGTCTTGTCCAGTCTGACGCTCCTCCCGCTGATGGTGCCTGTTTGGTGTATTTGTCTAGAGTTCCCTTTGATGGTTTTGCTGTCCCTCCTTTCTTCATTTTTGTGCAGGGCTCCACTGTCCCAGGGTTAAATGGGGGTTTAGAAATGTCAGAGAAAGAAGGACATGCAACACAGAGTGTGTAGAGAAACAAACTGTTTTATATATGAAAATACACATTTGTTATAAATTTGGAGTGCTGAGTGTCCCAAGTGAAAAAAGATTAAACCTATGAGTATCAATTGTGACTCTTGTGATATAAAAACAAGGTTTCAATGTTGTGACAGAAACGACCATTCAATGGATACACAATAAATGTTAGCAGCCCCCTAGTATAATAGTAGGGAATGGGAATTGGTTCGCTTCAAGTTGTCAACGACGTTTCGACCCAGCTAAAGTGGGGTCTCATCAGGACCTATCAATGTAGGGACACCTGTAGATGACTGACAGTTAGTGTGGTGAACACCTGTGAGTGAGGGGTAGTCAAGGATACTCACATAGGGCTCGGCCGGGCCCCTATGGAGGGGCTGGTACTGGCAGTCAATGGTATTTGATATAGTCAGGGTTAAAATCTTATATCCAGAAGACGGTGTCACGTGTTTGGACAAAGCCAAGGATACACATGAACCACTGTTTTTTTGCCTAAATTGTAAGTACCCTGGTTCCATGCGAGTAGGGCGTCCCTTGTGTTTTCTTACACGTCCACTGTCCCAGGGCCCTCCAATCCCAGCTTCTGTGTTTTGGGGTTCCGGGTCGGAGGCACTGCCGGTCTCAATGCACCTCCCCTGTGTCATGTTAAGGTGTTGTCTCAGTCGGCACTGACATTGGGTGGTTCAGTGCCCTATTTCGGTCGAGCAGCCTGGTATAATGGAAGGGGGGGTCCATGTTGTCTTCTGGGTCTGGTGGGGGCACACCCTTGAGTCACATGTTCTTTGTTACGGATTTCAAAAATATGCCAATATCTGAATACAAATGGCATGGGGAAAATTATAATCTTCGTTCTCTAACTGAGGGTGCAATGGCAGGAACCAAGTATACAGACTTAAATCTTACTTATTTCACTAATCCCAATTGGTGATATAATACTTAAGCTCATGTGAGTAGCAGGATAAGGGAAGGAGAGTCGGAAGATGCCGATGGCTTGTTGGTAATGGTGCCTGCACTGAAATGAGGCTTTATATGAAAGGCAATTTGTTGTTTCTGACATGACAGTGGTACTGTACTTACCTTGGCAATGTGCATTCTGGCCCGATGAAGTGCTGTACAAACCACAGGTATGTGCATGGTTGCAATGCAATGGTACTTTACATAGCGGAGAAATGTGGATTCTGGCAGGGTACATGTACTTTCCATACCAGGGAAATATTTATTCTGGCACTGGAATGTTGCTTTACATATTGAGCAATATGTATTCTGGCAAAACATTATTGTTTTGCATAGCTGCACAAACTGGAGGTTGTCACAGAAGTGTTGAAAAACATACACTGTTAATGTTCAATCGACCATGTACGGGTTTTGTTTTTCATACTGAAGTAGCGTCAACATCAGCATCATGGCAGAACCAGCCATTTAGAGGGAAATCGCTAATATATGCCCTGTCACAAGCACCAGCACAGGTAAAAGCAAACGTGATCAGACCACACAGGGTGCATGTTTAGAAGCTTACTGGTACTACTGCAAAGCGCCCGATAGACTGGCATGTTCAGATGCTTACATCAGAACTTGAACGGTGAAGAGGAACACACTGGCACAGAATTTAAAATGGATGGTAATCTTCTTCGTATAGGTTTCTGTATGCTAGGTGAGGTATTACACACTGGTGAAATATTCTATTGTGCTTGGAACAAACGATTGCCTATTTCACAATCAAGATCTTTTGGATCTTCACACAATTTCTTTATGAAAAATCCATGCTTATATAGTTTGCAGAGATATTTCTCCTGGGTACTGCGACACACTCTGAAGCACTGCATCATTCCTTTAGGTTTCCTGCAAACTATATTTAAATAGTAAGTCTTTTTGTCCAAAACCTATGAAAAAGAGTGGTGCAAAATCTCTGGGACCAAATCCTTCCGAAATTTTCTATGGAGGATAGGAGACGTGTCCCAAACCCTTTAAGAGGGGATCAGGTCCATGCACCTGGTGCAATGTGGCAATGGTTTGAAAAGACTTGATGGGGCTGATGTTGGTTCCCAGTTCGACCCTGGTGTGCATCTGTGAATCTAAAACAACTATAGTCTGAAATGTAGTTACAAGTAATGCACATTTTATTGATAGTCTGTTGCTCCCTAATACATTACAAACAACTGCCACAACATCAGTGCTTTTCTATTCTCTGCAAAAACATGATTAACACCCATGTTCAAACACTTAGAGGGAGCGTCCCTAAACGCACCTGTGGACCAGATAAGCCATATCACTACAAGAACACACTGCTTAAGTAAAGACAAAAATGGTCATTAAAGACAGACATCGCCTAAAAGGTTGTAGTAATAGCAACTGTGACTGCCATTGGTATTTAAAATTCTATTCACTGTTCCTTTCGTTCTGAAGTGAAATTAAATCAGGCTGGAAAGACATTCAATGATAGATGTGTTAATCCAAAATAATGCATGCCAAATTGGGAGAAAAAAGAACTATGTACCTTCAGAGCAGACATAAATAGAGTGTATTCTGACTCCCAGTCCCAATTTCTGAGCATGGTTTTTAAAGAGTGGGTGAACAGCACCAACGTCAAGCAGACCCAAGACAACTTGCGAATCCTGCTGTAAGAAAACAATGAGAAGTCAAATTAATAAATCAGCAAGTGACTTAAAACGTACTGTAAACATCAACGACCACATTCCACAGCAACTGCCGTATAAACTACATCAATCGGATGCCCAAACACTGACAACAAAGCTACAAAACAATTTCTTAAAATGGGAAGTGTTCAGAAACCTTGATTTAACACACGAATAAAAATAAAAAATAGAACTAGTGACTGTTTCAATACAGTGAGGGTGGGAGACGTGCAGTAAAGCCGGTGCATCAAAAATTCAACAACGGTTTAAACAAAACGTCAAGATGCACACGAGCAGGGCCGGACTGGGAACCAAAACCGGCCCTGGCAAAGTGCTCGGCCGGCCCCTCATCCCCCCCGGGGGTTGTGGGTACCGCTGTGCTCTTTACCAGGACCGTTTTTCGGCAGATTTTGCAGCTATGCTGCAAAACCGGCCTGGTAACAAAAACGCCCCAAACCGGCCCCTCACCCGTGCGGCGCACCGGGGGATTGCCCGGTGCCCACCACGGCCAGTCCGGCCCTGCACACGAGAGTTAATATGAGCCACTTTTATTAATCGAAACTCTGCCGGAAAGAGAGCGGCCACCAGTGCGTTTCGACTAGGCGGCCCTGGTCGTGTCCATAAGCAATGTTCTGTTCACAGACAACGCAATACTCGTCACTTCCTCACAGGAGGCGAGCTTGAACTGATACCATCAAGCACAATGTTCTTATGGTTACCATCTACTCTAAACCAGTGCTTTAAATGGGCAGGGACTATCCGGTACCAGTGCTCGATCTAGGGGTACACGCAGACACACGGCGTCCCCCCACTCTTTTCGCAGGGTGGACACCGTCCCCCCTTCCAAAGAAGTTGGGCCCCAAAGAAATATGCTGAACTTGTCCTGGTGTAATTTTCAGACACCGGACACGTTCAGCAGCACCTGCACGTTGCCAGCTTTCCATTCCTACCAGCAATGTGCAGACAGTGAGAGAGCCTTTTTTCACCTCCAGCTGGGCCGAAGTTAAGGGGCAATCAGGCCTCCTTTTGTTTGTATATGCTGACTGGGGGAGGCCTGGAACCTTACATTTAAATGTAAATGCCACAGAGGGAACAAAGGCACACAGCTTGAGAGTCATGCTTTTGCCTTTGTTCTGTCCCTGTATATAAATGCAGACGCTGCAAGACTGTCAGATGGGTTAGTCTGTCCCAGTATTTACAAACATAATTTAAATAGCACTATTTTATTTATTTTGTAGCGCTACGTCGTGACGTCATGAGGTCATCTGCATATGGTCTTACTTGGTCAGCCCCCCCCACTTCTTTTTATAGACTTGTGCCCGGTACGGAGTACCTGCACTTCTTTCATTTGAAGGGGGGGTAGGGGGGTTGATACCTGCACTTTTTAGCACGGCTGCAGTACATTTAATGGGAGAGTACCGGTACTTCTCAGGAGCAATTACGTGCTCTGGACAGAGACCACCAGGACATGTGCATTTACATAAAGATCGTCTTCACCTGGGCAGCGTGTACACTGAAGAAGACGGCGGCGCTGCCGGATTACGCCCTTTTTCAAGCACTGCAGGATACGCGCCGAGACACGCTGCTCTGTAGGCCATGCTTAACATCTGAATGGCCGGTGCGCTTTCGTTAATCTACCACATTATGTAAACCAAAGTTAAATCAAAAGCGCTCCGCATTTCGGATACTAAACAGACGAGGCTAATTATTTTGTTAAAAGTGCATTAAGGTCTAATTAGCGGCGGCATTACAGTGCCAAATGAGCAGTGAACGACCAATTGCGCAATGCACTATGTGTTTATATAGTTTCATTAAGAAATGCAACTCATTGACAAGGTTCGGGCCTGCTGGCTCCCAGGAGCAGGCTGCGGCCGCGGTGCCTCTGCCAGGGCAATAAATCAGGGAAACGCGCGCTCTGGAGCGCAGAGAAGCACCCTGCTGATTGAATGCGGCGCTGCAGATGTCTGTGGACTCGGCCGCTGGCCATCGGGGCTTAGATGTACAGCATTCATTCCAGCTGGCGGGAGCACGGTTACTTACACACAATAAAGTAAACAGCGAAAGGCCAAGGTGCGTTTGACGAACTCAATGGTTTAATGACGCGCTTTAGGACTGGGATCTTAAGGTATTTTAAAAAAATCGAGTCTGTAGCCAGCTGGACTCGGTTCCCAGGCTCCTTTCCCTGCTGAGATCCGGCTGCCTTCCTGAGCCTTGTAAAATACAAGTTAATACCTTGGCAAGCTGCAGTGATGGTAAAGGGCAGAAGGCATCGGATATGCTCATCCTCCCATTAACGAAAGGAAATGAGGGTTCCCTCGGCCGCGCGTGCTGTACACTGAACAAGTACAGACTGGAAGAGACCAGCACTTAAAGTGACACGAAATCCACCTGATGAATGAGCACGGCCCCGACTCCCCCGCCCTCGCCCCCTCACGTCATCACGGATAGGCCTTCCTGGAGGGGACTCTTCAGGGCTAAATAAGGCTCTGTACCGGTACCAATGTGCCACGTAACAGTCCATACTCAAAAGGTCATTTGTTTCTTTCAAAGTGTAAAAGAATACGCACCTGTTGCTGGACAGCCTCCTCCAGCCGTGCGCAACCAAAATGCAGAAGCCCATGCTGGGCACGTACAGCACCCGCTCTGCGACGACGAAACCAACAGGGAAAAACAGGTTCGAAGCAGGGATGAACGGCAGCGCTATAAGGGACAGGGCCTGCAAAAAAAAAACCAACAAAAAAAAAACAATCAGTCAAACGCAAGCACCTGGCCACAGTTTACTTTCAATGCTATCAGCAGCACAGGGCATGACCATTCACATCACATTAAGTACCTTTAGCTTGACCCGCGATTAACAAAAACACCGAAGTTAAACTGAATATAGCCTACACTGAGGTGTCCAACGTAGATCCAGCAGGGTAGGTTAGACGGAGATTTTTGGGATAACCACGGACTATTTCAACAATTCCCTTTCCATTACTGTGTTTACATGCATCATGTGTGGTTACCCTAAAGTCTGACAGGGTAGCAGCCTTCCTGAAGCTATACTGGACACCACTTCATTGTGGTGAATGGAATGATAACATGTTCATACGTTTCTTTGCATTTCTCTTCTTTTACCCTGGCCCCTGCTTTGTATCCGTTCCCTCCTCTCCTCCACCCCCTGGTTCAGGAATGATTGTTCCTGTCCCATGTTTCCTATGCACCTCCGTGTTCTAGGATCTGCAGCTTCCCAATGGCTTGTAGTACAGCTCTCTTGATAACTTCTAACCAGGCCTTGCTTCTCATGACAATGCATGTCAGGGGGGCCACGGGCCAGCACCGAGGAAGTAAGATCGGAGCAGCAATACAAGCGATCATGCTGTGGCCAGATGCATGCTGTTGCTGAGCTGCCAGGCCGGTCTCGGTGCATCCGGGGCTTCACTGTCACCATGAACTTCCACTGGCCATTCATAGATGCCTTACAGAGCCCTGCAACATGTAAAGATGCCTAAAAGGAATTTCATTTCACTCATTCACTCAAGCCGTGACTAGTGGCTTATGCGTCCACTGTAGGGGCCTGTGTTCAACCTCATAGTTACAGGGTGAAATCCTGGAGGGACCACTCAGCCTTTCATCCTTCTGAGGTTGATAAAAGAAGTACCATTGAGTTGGTTAATAATAAACATCTGTTATTCAAAGCCAAGATGCCCAAGGGTGAACGTGCTCTTTACAAAGGCACATGTTCGGTTATGTCATTAATCTTAGCACTCATTCATCTTGGTCTACCAGAAGCAGTGATTTATGTTAGTCTATCAGAAATCCCCAAAACTCCAATGCTCAAGTGTGTCATTATCAAGTAGCGAAAGAGTGGGGACCCGCTTCCGGTGCTACATTGCCAGTGTTATAGCAAGTGAGGGAATCTATAGGTATTCAAAAGCCACGATTCAACATTTGTAAACTGGCGAACCAGGCCTGGCACCATCATATGGAAAACTGTGGTGCGACGGCTCAACTCATTGTGCATGCACTCTCCACGGCATGCCCAAGGGTCTTCCTCCTTCCTGGACGCAGAAACACTCGCTATTGACTTTGACCATTCCAGGTTCACCATTCTAGTGCATAAGCTACTCTTTAGGGCCAGTGGCACCAAGTCGCACCAGCACAGCCATTGCTACCTCTTAGATCAACATTCTGCTACTTCTAGCCCACAACATGCGTTCTCGCTTGAATGCAGTGGGATGCTCAAGCATTTGCAGACTTTGCTTAACTCCTCAAAATGAGTATCCTTTACACTGACACATTTTCGCGGCTGCTACGTAATGTCTACTATGTTCTTTCTCAGTCCTGTTTGCCAGGATGCACACAATTTTAAGAGAGAAATACTCAGTGGGTGGGGATGGAAATACAGCGGTTATATTCATGCCCCATGGATACTGCGGGGCAGAAAAGCAGAACTGTGACTAAGCCCCACTGCCACAAAATGGCTTCTGCTGGGGTGATGTGACATTGGTTTGGGGTTAAAATGTACTCTATAATCACAACTCTGTAACCCCAACATAGAAGCTCAAACTATCTAAAATTGCAAGGGAGAGGGAAATTTATGAAAAAATGCCCACACTGTTGCAGTGGTTTTGGGTCTGGGCCAAAGTGCAGGTTAAAAAGTCAAGGACTTGTGACCTTAAATAAAAGCTTCCTCTGCAATCTGGCCCGACCATGAGGATACGGATTTCATATTCTTGCTTCTGGCCTAGCCCACCTCCTGCTAGCTTTGGGTGATACTTCCACCTCATCCTCCAGCCACACAAGCCAAATCAATGAGTTAGTTGGGGGACATCACTTGGATCTGGTTGCGGTTCCTGTTGCTCACTCACCGAGCACTTATCTTCACAACTCGCGGAACCCGCTCCGCGGGTCCCGCAGCGCCGTGCTACCCTCTTTGGACTTCAGGACTGTATCTCTGGGCGTGTGTGTGCACGCAGGGCTGCGAGCGTCGGGTCCCGGACTTCACATCCCAGAAATCCTGGTAACCCGAGCCGCCTCACACCTGGCCGCTCTCCCTGCTCGCCCCGTCCCACCAACAGCCTGAAAAAGACTCTGCTTCCTAACGGCCTTGGGACATCACTTGGATCTGGTTGCGGTTCCTGTTGCTCACTCACCAAGCACTTATCTTCACAACTCGCGGAACCCGCTCCGCGGGTCCCGCAGCGCCGTGCTACCCTCTTTGGACTTCAGGACTGTATCTCTGGGCGTGTGTGTGCACGCAGGGCTGCGAGCGTCGGGTCCCGGACTTCACATCCCAGAAGTCCCGGTAACCCGAGCCGCCTCACACCTGGCCGCTCTCCCTGCTCGCCCCGCCCCACCAACAGCCTGAAAAAGACTCTGCTTCCTAACGGCCTTGGGACATCACTTGGATCTGGTTGCGGTTCCTGTTGCTCACTCACCGAGCACTTATCTTCACAACACGCGGAACCCGCTCCGCGGGTCCCGCAGCGCCGTGCTACCCTCTTTGGACTTCAGGACTGTATCTCTGGGCGTGTGTGTGCACGCAGGGCTGCGAGCGTCGGGTCCCGGACTTCACATCCCAGAAGTCCCGGTAACCTGAGCCGCCTCACACCTGGCCGCTCTCCCTGCTCGCCCCGCCCCATCAACAGCCTAACTGCCCACCTATAATTACAAGCGTTACTTCCCGCGGCGCAGGAGCGTCCCGGGAGAAGCCCGGGACAAGGGCGGGCCCTCTGAGACCCTCAGAGGACGAGGAGGTCGGGTTGGGTCTACCCCCCTAACGATTCGCTTCTCATAGCAAGTAAGACTTTTGACTTTGTTCTCGAGATCTCCATTTGATCCATTTAGTATAGGGGTGCCTGGTGACGTGACTTGCAATATCTGTTTCTAAAAAAGACAAATTAGAAAGCTTTACACCATGTCCACTAGAAGCAGTAGAAGCAAGACAGCGGCTGGGGGGGCCTCTGTTATTGGTCCAATAGATAGCTTTATAAAAAGGACTAATGATGCCATAGATCTCAGCATCTCACTCCTTGAGCACAGGGTTTCACTAGATTTGGAAAATGCGAAACGCTCTTCTCTTGGGACCATAATGTCAGCGACAACTCCAGTAAGACCCAGAAACTCAGATAGTAATTCACAAATAGGCCTTATTCACAATATCCAACCTGACCGTCATACCATACCTAATGTGGTCAATTTATCGGCTACAAATCCTTTAAATGAATCAGATCTTGATATAAGTAGCGAATTAGAGAGAACACCAGACCTACACATAGATTTTACACCAGAGATTGTAGATGAAAATAACAAGAAACACCCTAGAGACAGGCAAGAAGGTGCCATCAGAAAGCAAATAAATCAACCAATCCATTTCAATCCTCCCGCTGTTAAAAAACGCAAACCTCGAAAAGGTCAACATAGGAAAGGCAAAAATAACCACTTAAACGCTAAGGGACTGAATATACCCATAGAGACATCAAACAAAGATACTCATGAGAACCAATCTGTGAGTACGGATAAGCCCGAAGTCATTATAGGAAATGACCAATTAGTGGAAAGATTTGGCGACCTTTTAAGTATCTTTATGTCGTCAATCGAATCCAGGCTTGCCCGTATTGAGAAACAACTAGAAGAACTCACAGCCCATTATAAAAAAGCTGACAATGCCGTTCCGACAGTCACCATTAGCTCAAAGACAAGTGTTAGTAAGCCCACACCATCCATATCAAAGGATCCCCCAGTCCACGACCCTTCGAGAAAACCAAAACCTGTTCCATCTCTAAGTAAAGTAATGGTTACAAATAAACATGCCTCAATTAGCAGCCCAATTCCTAGAATTGACACAAATAGTCAACACACAAATACCCAGGTTGAGAAGCTACAAACAATATCCCAAAGTGGTAGAAAAACACCTAACCAACGTAGCGACACGTTCCCAATATTTCAAAGGTCTCGGGCCTCTTATGATCCTCCTTACAATTCGAGACAGATACTTTCTCGTATTAATCTGCCACCTGAGTGCAGGGCATATGTGCTGGTCTTGGTCAATGTTCCAAAACTCAGAGATGACCAGGACGAGACCTCTTCCTCCTTAAAAAATAAGACACTACATTGGCTGACAAACAACTGCAGCTTTCCAACGGAATGTTCTGGAGAAATTACTCACACTCAGAGAGCTGGATGGATAGGCCCCCTGAAGAAAAAATTCGAGGGGGATTGCATAATTGTCACTTTTAAAAATCCGACATGGGCCGAAAAGACTCTGGCCAGGGCACCTCCCCCCTCTACTTGGGAATTTAACACTACTCTTCTCCCTTTGGCGTATTTTTATAGGCATCTGATTTCCACCCAACCATCTGTGGCAACAAATCAGATTACTTCTTTCCATGATCCATATTTACTATCAGAAAACAATAAGCCCTTTCTTCATCAAAACTCGAACTTCAATTATCTTAGTGGTCCTGCGCAATGGTTTCAGGGCCCAACTCGTGCATATCCGACCACCCATCCCTATCTGTCCATAACGCCACATTACGAGCACAGAGACGCCCGCTGGCGACAAGCCGTCGCTGCACCGGGCAATTCCTATAACATTCCGACCTATAATAGATTCAGTGCATTCTCTGGCCTGGATTTCAACGACTGACTGACTCTTGATCAGCCTAAAGCAACGGATGGACATATTGTAAATAAGGGAGAATTATTAATACTTAATATGCCAGCTATTGAGGACAAAAATATAATACTTACTCCCGGCAAGCATATCTCTAATACTCCCTTGCAACATAGTCAGAACGCTTCGGCCAATTCAATGGCAGTCCATTCCACTTTGAGTATCACCGCTAACCAAATGAACACATCAATACTCCCTAATACAAGTTTACCTATTTCATTAGTACATTTTACATTTTGGAACATAGCTGGCCTATCTGTTAAACAGACAACCCCTAATTTCCTGAACCAGGTCAAGTCGAGCAATATTATTTGCCTCCAGGAAACATGGGCTATCGATCCTATACATATAATAGGTTATAGGACCTTTTTTCCCCCAGCTAAAAAAATCATTATCTGGAACAAGTAAGGGCGGTTTAATTACCTATATAGCAAATACTTTACAATATGAGAACATTTTCTCTCTAAAAATTGAAGAAAACTACCAGCTAATAGTCTTAAAGAGATCTAAACAAGACATATATGCCATAGTAAACTTTTATAATAACCTGGATACGGACGACCTGATAAATATTCTCTTGGGGATTACTCTAGCCCTTCAAGATTTGCGAGATCGCTACGCAAAACAGTCATGCACTATAGTGTGGGGTGGTAACTTTAACCTTCATCTATGCAGAACCAATAACACAGATAGATGTGGAATAGAAGAGCATGATGGCAATGGTATAACATATTTCTTACACTCCATTAAGGGCGAGAAAATGAATGAGATCATGGCAGAATTGGAGCTGGGTTTTGCGAATGAGATAAAGACCTTCCCAGTACCTTTCTCGCCAACATTTAATGGCAGAGGCCTGATGAGCCTAATAGACTACATCATAATCTCATCATGCAAAGGCCCTAACATCGACCTATTCGATGTAGTCAAAAACCCATTGAGTGACCATTTCCCAAGTGTCATCGTTATACGCGAACTAAATTCCAATAAAATGCCTCACCTAATGAGCATCCTAGATCAGCAAGAGCTTGAACTAGGATCCACGAATGGGTTTACACTAAAATGGGGAAACATCGATAAAGGAGCTGCAACTGTAAAATTAGTTAGACAAAATCAAATAGACATACTAAATTGTCTAGATTTAAGTACTAATCCCAGAGAGGTCTTGGTCAGTTTCAACATCATCTCCCAAAATATAAAAAAAGAACTTACCAGAACAAACAAACAAAAAATTAGGGCTAAAAAAGGCTGGTTTAGTCCGGCTTGCACAAAAGCTTACACGAAGTTAAAGGCAGCCTTAAGTAGGGAAACAAGAGATAGAGGGGAGGTTACTAGATTAAGAAAAGAATATGATATGGTCTTGAAAACCAGAAAACAAGAACTAAAAGCCGATTTATGGAAGCGTTTAAACAAAAGTTCAGCACTAAAAGACAGTGCAACTTTTTGGCGAATTGTTAGATCTCCTTTTTTAGCACCTAGAGAGAACCAACCATCCATTGATGTTGCAATTAGCGACTGCGACTGGGTCAGTCATTTCTCTAAAGTATTTGGCGATGAGAACACACGGGGAACGGAGTGCATAGATTACTCAACCGAGGTTGTTTTCCCAATAAAATTGCACTTTCTCCATGAAGAGGTACAAAAGGCAATTAAATCCTCGAAACCAGGTAAAGCCCCAGGCCCAGACGGGGTTCCAGTGGACATCTTTAAACATCTAGTAGATCTCTGGTCCCCGCTATTGACCGACGTATTAAATGCCACCATTGATGAGGGTCTAATAGAAACCTGGAAAACCTCAATACTGGTCCCCATATTTAAAAAAGGAGATCGAAATAGCCCATCTTGTTATAGACCGATATCACTCCTGGACTCGCTCGGGAAGATCGCAGGACGGATTCTCCTCGAGCGACTCCAGGATTGGACAACAACTCATAACATCATTTCGGAAATACAATATGGGTTTCGTGAGGGGCTAGGCACAGTGGACCAGGCACTAAACCTGTCCCTACTGGCAGGAAAATACGTAGAGGCCAAGGGGTCAGCGCTGCACATGGTCTACGTTGATTTATCCTCAGCGTTCGATTGTGTGGTATACTCGAAGCTGTGGAAGATCATCTCTGTCATGGGCGTCGACCCTCCGGTTGTGGACTTCCTACGGGAACTGTACACTAGAACAACCGGAACTAAAGGACAGCTCACAGAAAGTTTCAGAGTGGAAAAGGGGGTCAGACAGGGATGTGTTCTGGCCCCCTTTTTATTCACTCTGTATACTAATGGGCTAGAGACAGCTATGCTAGTAGAGAGTAAAGATCTTCCCTCAATCGGTCGTCGGCAGATACCAGCGTTGCTGTATGCCGACGACGCGGTTATTCTAGCTAGAACCCCTGTTGAGCTGCAGCGAGCACTAGACAAGTATTGTGCCTTTATGACTAGTTTAAATCTGACACTTAATGTCAAAAAAACATACACCATGCATGCAGGGAAGAAAACCAGCAAGATAAGAAGTCTGTATGTAAAGGGCGAGGCACTGGACAGAACCACAACATATCCATATCTGGGAATTGTAATTGACAACAAATTCAAATGGAAGCCAGCGATTAACGCAAGGAAACTGGCTTTTCTAAGAGCAACAACTGCATTAAAATCGTTTGCACAAAAACTGGGCCAGAGACCACCACTGGAGCTGTTAAGAATATATAATGCAAAATGTGTCAGCACCGCCACATACGGTGCTGGGATATGGGGCTCAGCGAATGTGGCCGAATTGCAAATAATAGAAAACTCATTTGCAAGATATTTGCTAGGAGCAACGAAGAGCACCTCTACATATGCCTGCCATTTAGAACTGGGCATGGACTACATATCAGACATTATAAAAATACAGCCAGTAATGCTGTGGCGCCGAATTTGGGTAACAGAACAATGTCATCTAACAAGATCAATTATTCAAGACATCCAGTCACTCGATCATTGTAGTAAAATAAAATGGTTAGCTTACGTCAAGGCCTTGCTAACCGACTTAGGTTTTGAAAAGTACTTTGCTGAGCCACTAACAATGATCGAGATTTCAAAGGCAGATTTAAAAAAAGCTTGTCTGGCACATTTGGATCAAATACGCCTATTAAAAGAGATAGGGAAATCCTCTGTCCAACAGGCACTGCAAATTCAGACTGTGTCTTCCATTGAACCTTATTTGATGTACAGCCTAACCCAATTTGAAAAATTGCTCCTGACACGTTTTAGATTTAACATGTTTCATTTGATGGTTTCTTTCCCTATCCAAAATGAGTGGACGTCAATATCAACTTTATGTCCCTGTGACTCTGTTTCCACACAATGGACCATACATACAACCCTCTTCTGTAAATTTTACAAAATACCAAGAACCCGCTGGTTACTGCCAATACTTAAAATCTGGGGTTTTCGTCAATGTCGACCAGCTTTTCTGGCACTTCAATACCTTGAAAATGAAGTTATTGCAAAAATGCTGGCCCGTTTTCTCAAATTCTGTATTCGCCATCGCCCAAATCTCTGAGATGACTGAACCACTTTATATTCTGGGTAACAGGTTCCTTCTGTGTAATGATTATACTCAGGGGATACAATCTAATGAACTGATATTATGCGCAACTAAGTTTTCGATGAGAATTGTTTTATCATTGTACAAACAATAATCACATTTTATTTGATTGTTCTTTTTTTTTAACTGGCCTATTGTATAAAATGTATTTTTGTTTATATGTTTGTACTTTTATGGTATTTCTACAAAAATGAAAAACCGAATAAAGATGGTTTGATTTGATTTGAGTTAGTTGGGGGTGGGGGCCATGACCAGACACTAGCCATAATCCGGGTACACTGACTCACACGGAGCTAAATGTTCTCTTTCATCTCGTTAAAGAGAAGAGATGAAGACGAGAATGAACTGAGTAGAATGATTGTTGCCTTTTTCAGATGGTAGGACGAGGGCATGTCAAAGAATCACACAGTGTGCACCAATCTTCAGAAGATGAGGCTTTAGGACTATGGTAGAGGTCGTCCCAGTATTTAACATCACTGCAGCAAACAGGCAGCCACCTACAGCGTCATCAACAAGAGGCAACAGTGAAATCTAGTGCCATCATACACAAAAACACAGGGGAAGGGGCAATATTAACCACCAGTGCCAAGGTACAGGCAAGAACATCACACTTCAGCCAGGGCACAAACAAATCCATGCATCCGTCCATATCTCCACATGTCGAACTCATTAAGGCAGTGATTTTCAAACTTGTGGTTTAAAGACTACTGCTTTAAAACCAGGCACCTGTGACATCCATGAAGCAAGTGATACACACGCTTAAGTTATAAAAACTTATTCAGAACAAGCACTGGAAAAGCACCGATAACACAGGCAGTATCATAGTTATGTATTTATTTTTGGCAAGCTTTTGCAAGAGGCATTTAAAATGTAAAAGATATACATAGTGTAAAGGTGGAGTGCATTTGATGGTAATAAAAAGAAATACATGAAAAATGGCCAACAGAAAAATAAAAACAATGAAATTAAATCTGAGCGTGACCTACCAGCCCTGGCATGGAAGTGCATTACTTATCTGGCAATTGTGAGCTTGTGCACAAGCTAAATCGCTGTCACTCACTGTGAATAGAGCCAGCAGGGCTTAAAGTATCTGACTAACTGTCCACCCTGCATGCTGTGAGGGGCGGAAGCAAAATGTTAATGATGCCGTGTTCAGACCAGTGGATGAAGAGGGCTCACCGAAAGCCTTTCTAGTTTATATATGTATCTATTTTCGTGTTTTTTTGTTTGAAACAGGACTAAAGCAGTCTCTCGGCCAGACCTAGAAATTACTACACCTCAGCTAAACTACAAGTAAGTGCCGACTAAAACTACATCCAGAAAATTCGAACTTTGGAAAAAAAATGATAAACAAGCATTGGCATAGCCAATAGGTCTCCCCTTTGGGACCATATAAGTGTTTAGTTATCCAGCACAATATCCTTGGTGCAACAACATCAACTGTTGCATGGCTAAACACTTATAAGGTCTCAAAGGCGAGACCTATTGGCTATGCCAATGCTTATTATCATTGTATCTTAAGAGCAAGGATTTTATCCATGCCGTTTTAATTTGTCATGAAACTATGCCTCATCTTTTTTTATAGTAAGGATCTTACATGCTTGCTAATTTGTAAAGAAGGACACAGATCTAACTATTGTATTCACAATAGTTGTACTAGTTGTTACTGAGACTCAATCATTACGCAGCAATCGAATAAAATACAGTGTTTTTACGTTTTTTTTAATGTTTTAAGGATCCTGAATTCGAATTAACCAGACTTTGATGACGGTCCTAGGTTTAAAATCAACAAAGGATGTGTAATATTTTGTAAAGTGTTCATCTAATTAACCTATCGGAACTCTTGTGTGTCTCAAGTCACAATGGTCCCATAGTTAGAATATTAACTTTAGACTTGATATAATCACACACTGCACTTTTGGATCTAAAAGAATCCGGTAACCCATGGTAATAATTTTTTGGGTTGGTGCCTAACTTTTACTCAAACCATAAACTAGAACCTTATAGTATAACCACTAAGATTTCTTTGTTACTCTTGGTGAGCATAGAGGACCCATTAACGAGGTTTTTGCTGACTAATAGGAGTGTTATTTAATCCATGTGTTTGCACCTAGATGATAGTACAAACTTCACCATGTGTAAATATGTATTAACCTTTCCTTTTTTCATTTTATGGCGCTATATGTGAACTTTTATGGTTAATAATACCCGAAATAAAGTTTACCAAACTTTCAGAAGAAAAGCAAATACCAGTCTTGATTTTAAAAGAATAAGCAGCGATGTGTCAGAAGACAAAACTGACATATGACCTCTGTCTTTGAATGCACATAAAATATGACCCTTGAAGGCCCGCTCCACTGAAAAGAGGTCCAATCCATGCATACCCTTCGGGGCTACTTCGGTGCCAAATACTGCGATGCTGGATTTTACTAACAGGCATAACACAAGCACAATAGATTAAACCCGCGCAGTGGGAGATAATCTCATTACTCAAACCTGCTCGTGGGCATGTTAAAGAGGACTTGTCACCCCCATAACATTCAACAACAAGCATGACAAACTCCCCAGGCTGCCGTGAGCTTGAGAGTGGCAAGGCTCCAGCTGATATAACGTCCTGGAAGCAGGATGGGATTGGGTGGGGTGAGTGAAGGGAAGGGAAAGCTTCCCAGCCACATTTTAGTTGGAATAACTGGTAAACATCACATTACTAAAAAAGAAGTGGGCAGTGTAAGGGCAGAGAGTCCGGGACAAGAGAAGAGATCGGGCAGGGCAAATAAGTAAAGTCTGAACTAGGGACAGAGCATAGGAAAAACAGGGTGAAGGATTGGAGCATGAAACAAAAGGCGAGTATTTTACACAGCGTTTTTCGGAGGTAAGGATGACGTTGTAGTCGAGATTAAATGTCATGTCCCGGATCACTTCATATGGTCACAGTAGGATTCTGGGATTAGAACTCCGTTTGAGTATAAGTATAACGCCAGTTTAAACGCCTCTAAGACGCCTCAGAAAAGGGCAATAGCAGGTAGTGCCATGCCAAGGTGCAGGGCAGTGTGTCAAGGGCACTCACCAGGTTCGCTGCCCGTCTCGCACGGCACCGCTGAGGTGTTCGCCCAGCACGGAGTAATGAACTCTGGGCCCGCAAGCGAGGAAACAGCAGAGGAAATAGCCAAGCACAACAGGAAAAGGGAACAAGCGGTCTTCACTTTTCAAGCACTGCACTTGTGCTTGTGGCGGCATCCACCTTGCGGTAGCAAGCAGCGGCCATATGTTTGTAATTAACGTGGCCGCACCGCTGCTCGCTCCTGCAAGGTGGATGCCACCACAAGCACAAGTGCAGTGCTTGAAAAGTGAAGACCGATGGCTAAGTGCCCTCCTAGAGCGAGCAGCGCATGCGCGCTGCCTAGGCGAGACCTAAAAAGGACACATTGATCGAGCTAAAAAAAAAAAATTCTACCTGTGTGCCAGTATTCTATTACGCCGTGACCACTCTGCTCGAATAAATAATCTTCTCAGCATTCCAGAAACCTACAGCCAACCAGCATTTATAAAGTCGTCTTTAATGTTTTTCCACCTGATTTTTTTTCTCTTGGCTAGCAAAGTATCCCCACTTGCCGCCCAATACTTTTCCTGAACTATTTAGCTAACACTTATTCAATAATAGGCACACTACTGAAAACAGTCACATAGCCTCAATAGTAATACAAAATAGCAATCACAAATGAGCAGCATTTCATGACACTGAAATGCAAGACCATAACGGATGTTGGAATTCACAGTGGCACAGATACGTTTTAGACACGCTGAGCACATTTTATATGAATGGGTTGATTTTCTGCTTAAGTCATTTGTTCTTAAAAGTTTGCCTCAAGACTCTAGTTTTCACCGCAGACCACAAGCGCCTTTATCTGAAAAAACGGTGTATGAAAAGTGTTCCAAATTTGTCAAGCTTTTATTCACATTTAGAATAGTTCTGTCAACTAAACGGGACTAGCTTGTTTTTCATAAATAACCAAATAAGTAACTCAAGCACTAGGTGAGCTTTGAAGAAAAAAAACTGTATTATTTTTGTGTAATGCTTTCATTTCTTACCATCAAAGCGCTACAAGGAGGACGCTAACTGGAGAGGGCACCGGCTTGGGGGCTGGGAGGGTGAAAGGGATGGAAGGATCATACTTGTAACAAGAATTTGCAATGCAATAGGTCTCGCATTCACGCAAGTTTGAGCTGTTGGAATTGTAAATGACAATGCCTTTTATTTATGTTTTGGGTTTTAAACCATAAATAAAAGGCATTGGCATTTACAATACTAATAGCTTAAACTCTTGCCTGTGACGTCTTCAATGTAGTGATGAATAGTGCAGTAAAGAAGATGTATAAGTGTTGTAAATTACACAGACACAAAGTGTGAAGTGAGAGTTACATATGATCAGAGCTATATACATTAGCAAAGCACTCCAATACCTTTCACTCTGTGATTACACTGTCGCGGCTCAAGAGAAAGAGCTGGAGGGGGGTGCAATTTCCTTCCCTCTCCATGATTTGAGTGTGCAGTGTGGCATTGCGTAATGTCATTTCTGTCTTTGGCCTAATAAAAACACTCCAGCTGTAGTAGGGCCATGGCTTCACCTCCTAGTACAGGGCGGGCTGTGCTTTATGGCAGGCATAGAAGGAGGGAAGGATGGTCTTTGCTGCAGCTCTAGCCTCGTACAGTGACTCTGCTTTACTAGTGAGCAAGAGGCCCTGAGGTGGGGGTATTGGTGGTATTGGTGGTGGTAGTGGTACTGGTATTGGTGGTGGGGTTGGTGGTGGTGGTGGTGGTATTGGTGGTATAGGTGGTGGTATTGGTGGTGGTAATGGTTGTGGTGGTATTGGTAGTATAGATGGTGGTGGTACTGGTGGTGGTGATGGTATTGGTGGTGGTATTGGTGTTAGTGGGGGTAGTGGTGGTATTAGTGGTGGTATAGGTGGTGGTATTTGTGGTATAGGTGGTGGTGGTATTGGTAGTAGTATTGCTGGGTGTATTGGTGGTGATGGTGGTATTAGTGGTGGTATTGGTGCTATTTCTAGTAGTGGTTTTGGTGGTGGTGATATAGCTGGTGGTGGTGATGTAGGTGGTGGTGGTGTGATATAAGTGGAAGTAGTATTGGTGGTGGTGTTGGTAGTGGTGGTATTGGATTGGTGGTAGTGGTATTGGTGGTGGTGGAGCTGGTGGAGCTGGTGGTGGTGGTAGTGGTGGTGGTGGTGGTGATATTGGTGGTGGTATTGGTGGTGGTGATGTTCATAAAGCAGGCTTTTGAAAACAACTAGTCAGGTGGCTTAGTGCAGATGACATGTAACACAGATGTGCTGTTTAAAAAAACACAAGCGGTTTCAGCTGAAGCAGTGCATATCCGGCCTGCAGTAAGAGAAACTCAATAAAGTAAATAGGGCTTAGAGACTAAATAACAGGTCCTGTGTAACAACCGAAGTAAAGGGGCCAGTAGCCATGGGAGGTTACAAATGAAGACAAGGCCATACTAAGGAGGGACTAACAAGCCTATTAATGAATCAGAAAGCAGCATTTACGAAAGACAATGACACAAGCCAACGAAAAATATGGGAGGAGAATGGGCGCGACTTCTCTCCCATACTCTACTACAGCAGTCTCGCAGAGCAAGCAGAATATGGGCGCTGTCGCTAGGCTCGACCTAAAAAGCACCAATACCCATGTAGTAGGTGTCTGCTGCAAGCTGGACCCAGAGACAACAGCTGTAATATTTAAGAGGTAGAGAAGAAGTAAAATCTTAAGATGTTTACAGAAACAATTTTCCTATTCTAAATATAAACGCCTCTACTTTGTTTTAAACTTCGGGGAAAGCTTGTGTAACTCATAAATAAGCCTGACTAAAAACTTTGAGAAATAAGACTTAATTTGAACAAACTAATTAAAGAGCTAATCACTTCACCATCAGACCACTGATCTGTCAATGCTCTAGGACTTCGGTACGGTCATTTCACAGTAAGTGATGGGTCTGCATGGAAGCACTTCAGCATCTTCAGCTTCTTCCGAGCAGTTCCCTGCAGTACCAAACTATGCATATTCAGAGGCACACCAAAAGAAATAGACCCACCCCCACCCCTCCGAAATAACAAAAAAAAACTTGCCAGAGGGCTGCGGCAAGACTGCCAGAGAGCCGCAGGGAGTTTCCAAAGAGGCTCCAAACGTGCAACAGAGAGACACCAAACGGGCAGCAGAGAGAGGCTCCAAATGGGCAGCAGAGAGACACCAAATGGGCAGCAGAGAGACACCAAACGGGCAGCAGAGAGAGACTCCAAACGGGCAGCAGAGAGACACCAAATGGGCAGCAGAGAGACACCAAACGGGCAGCAGAGAGAGACTCTGAAAGGAGAGCAGAGTGGGACTCCATAACGGACAGCAGAGAGAGGCTCCAAATAGGCAGCAGAGAGAGACTCTAAAAGGAAAGCAGAGAGAGACTCCAAACGGGCAGCAGAAATCTGCTCCAAACAGGCAGCAGAGAGGCACCACACAGACAGCAGAGAGAGACTCCAAAGGTACAGTAGAGAGAGGCTCTAAAAGGACAACAGAGAGAGGTTCCAAATGGGCAGCAGAGAGACTACTAAAGGGAAGCACAGAGAGACACCAAAAGGGCAGCACAGAGACGCCAAAAGGGCAGCAGAAGGACTCCAAACGTGCAGACGAGAGAGACTCTAAACGGACAGAAGAGAGAGACTCTAAATGGACAGAAGAGAGAGACTCTAAATGGACAGAAGAGAGAGACTCTAAACGGACAGAAGAGAGAGACTCTAAATGGACAGAAGAGAGAGACTCTAAATGGACAGAAGAGAGAGACTCTAAACGGACAGAAGAGAGAGACTCTAAACGGACAGAAGAGAGAGACTCTAAATGGACAGAAGAGAGAGACTCTAAATGGACAGCAGAGAGAGGCACAAATGGACAGCAGAGAGAGGCCCCAAATGGACAGAAGAGAGAGACTCTAAATGGACAGAAGAGAGAGACTCTAAATGGACAGAAGAGAGAGACTCTAAATGGACAGAAGAGAGAGACTCTAAATGGACAGCAGAGAGAGGCACAAACGGACAGCAGAGAGAGACTCTAAATGGACAGAAGAGAGAGACTCTAAACGGACAGAAGAGAGAGACTCTAAATGGACAGAAGAGAGAGACTCTAAATGGACAGCAGAGAGAGGCACAAACGGACAGCAGAGAGAGGCCCCAAATGGACAGAAGAGAGAGACTCTAAATGGACAGAAGAGAGAGACTCTAAACGGACAGAAGAGAGAGACTCTAAATGGACAGAAGAGAGAGACTCTAAATGGACAGAAGAGAGAGACTCTAAATGGACAGAAGAGAGAGACTCTAAATGGACAGAAGAGAGAGACTCTAAATGGACAGAAGAGAGAGACTCTAAATGGACAGAAGAGAGAGACTCTAAACGGACAGAAGAGAGAGACTCTAAATGGACAGAAGAGAGAGACTCTAAATGGACAGCAGAGAGAGGCACAAACGGACAGCAGAGAGAGGCCCCAAATGGACAGAAGAGAGAGACTCTAAATGGACAGAAGAGAGAGACTCTAAATGGACAGAAGAGAGAGACTCTAAATGGACAGCAGAGAGAGGCACAAACGGACAGCAGAGAGAGGCCCCAAATGGACAGAAGAGAGAGACTCTAAATGGACAGAAGAGAGAGACTCTAAATGGACAGAAGAGAGAGACTCTAAATGGACAGAAGAGAGAGACTCTAAATGGACAGAAGAGAGAGACTCTAAATGGACAGAAGAGAGAGACTCTAAACGGACAGAAGAGAGAGACTCTAAATGGACAGAAGAGAGAGACTCTAAACGGACAGAAGAGAGAGACTCTAAATGGACAGAAGAGAGAGACTCTAAATGGACAGCAGAGAGAGGCACAAACGGACAGCAGAGAGAGGCCCCAAATGGACAGAAGAGAGAGACTCTAAATGGACAGAAGAGAGAGACTCTAAACGGACAGAAGAGAGAGACTCTAAATGGACATAAGAGAGAGACTCTAAATGGACAGAAGAGAGAGACTCTAAACGGACAGAAGAGAGAGACTCTAAATGGACAGAAGAGAGAGACTCTAAATGGACAGAAGAGAGAGACTCTAAATGGACAGAAGAGAGAGACTCTAAATGGACAGAAGAGAGAGACTCTAAATGGACAGAAGAGAGAGACTCTAAATGGACAGAAGAGAGAGACTCTAAATGGACAGACGAGAGAGACTCTAAATGGACAGCAGAGAGAGGCACAAACGGACAGCAGAGAGAGACTCTAAATGGACAGAAGAGAGAGAATCTAAATGGATAGAAGAGAGAGACTCTAAACGGACAGAAGAGAGAGACTCTAAACGGACAGAAGAGAGAGACTCTAAATGGACAGAAGAGAGAGACTCTAAATGGACAGCAGAGAGAGGCACAAACGGACAGCAGAGAGAGGCCCCAAATGGACAGAAGAGAGAGACTCTAAATGGACAGAAGAGAGAGACTCTAAACGGACAGAAGAGAGAGACTCTAAATGGACAGAAGAGAGAGACTCTAAATGGACAGAAGAGAGAGACTCTAAATGGACAGAAGAGAGAGACTCTAAATGGACAGAAGAGAGAGACTCTAAACGGACAGAAGAGAGAGACTCTAAATGGACAGAAGAGAGAGACTCTAAATGGACAGCAGAGAGAGGCACAAACGGAGAGCAGAGAGAGGCCCCAAATGGACAGAAGAGAGAGACTCTAAATGGACAGAAGAGAGAGACTCTAAATGGACAGAAGAGAGAGACTCTAAATGGACAGAAGAGGGAGACTCTAAATGGACAGCAGAGAGAGGCACAAACGGACAGCAGAGAGAGGCCCCAAATGGACAGAAGAGAGAGACTCTAAATGGACAGAAGAGAGAGACTCTAAATGGACAGAAGAGAGAGACTCTAAACGGACAGAAGAGAGAGACTCTAAATGGACAGAAGAGAGAGACTCTAAATGGACAGAAGAGAGAGACTCTAAATGGACAGAAGAGAGAGACTCTAAATGGACAGAAGAGAGAGACTCTAAATGGACAGAAGAGAGAGACTCTAAATGGACAGAAGAGAGAGACTCTAAATGGACAGAAGAGAGAGAGACTCTAAACGGACAGAAGAGAGAGAGACTCTAAACGGACAGAAGAGAGAGACTCTAAATGGACAGAAGAGAGAGACTCTACACGGACAGAAGAGAGAGACTCTAAACGGACAGAAGAGAGAGACTCTAAATGGACAGAAGAGAGAGACTCTAAATGGACAGAAGAGAGACTCTAAACGGACAGAAGAGAGAGACTCTAAACGGACAGAAGAGAGAGACTCTAAATGGACAGCAGAGAGAGGCACAAACGGACAGCAGAGAGAGACTCTAAATGGACAGAAGAGAGAGACTCTAAATGGACAGAAGAGAGAGACTCTAAACGGACAGAAGAGAGAGACTCTAAATGGACAGAAGAGAGAGACTCTAAATGGACAGCAGAGAGAGGCACAAACGGACAGCAGAGAGAGGCCCCAAATGGACAGAAGAGAGAGACTCTAAATGGACAGAAGAGAGAGACTCTAAATGGACAGCAGAGAGAGGCACAAACGGACAGCAGAGAGAGGCCCCAAATGGACAGAAGAGAGAGACTCTAAATGGACAGAAGAGAGAGACTCTAAACGGACAGAAGAGAGAGACTCTAAATGGACAGAAGAGAGAGACTCTAAATGGACAGAAGAGAGAGACTCTAAATGGACAGAAGAGAGAGACTCTAAATGGACAGAAGAGAGAGACTCTAAATGGACAGAAGAGAGAGACTCTAAATGGACAGAAGAGAGAGACTCTAAACGGACAGAAGAGAGAGACTCTAAATGGACAGAAGAGAGAGACTCTAAATGGACAGAAGAGAGAGACTCTAAATGGACAGAAGAGAGAGACTCTAAACGGACAGAAGAGAGAGACTCTAAATGGACAGCAGAGAGAGGCACAAACGGACAGCAGAGAGAGGCCCCAAATGGACAGAAGAGAGAGACTCTAAATGGACAGAAGAGAGAGACTCTAAACGGACAGAAGAGAGAGACTCTAAATGGACAGCAGAGAGAGGCACAAACGGACAGCAGAGAGAGGCCCCAAATGGACAGAAGAGAGAGACTCTAAATGGACAGAAGAGAGAGACTCTAAATGGACAGAAGAGAGAGACTCTAAATGGACAGAAGAGAGAGACTCTAAATGGACAGAAGAGAGAGACTCTAAATGGACAGAAGAGAGAGAGACTCTAAACGGACAGAAGAGAGAGAGACTCTAAACGGACAGAAGAGAGAGACTCTAAATGGACAGAAGAGAGAGACTCTACACGGACAGAAGAGAGAGACTCTAAACGAACAGAAGAGAGAGACTCTAAACGGACAGAAGAGAGAGACTCTAAATGGACAGAAGAGAGACTCTAAACGGACAGAAGAGAGAGACTCTAAACGGACAGAAGAGAGAGACTCTAAATGGACAGCAGAGAGAGGCACAAACGGACAGCAGAGAGAGACTCTAAATGGACAGAAGAGAGAGACTCTAAATGGACAGAAGAGAGAGACTCTAAACGGACAGAAGAGAGAGACTCTAAATGGACAGAAGAGAGAGACTCTAAATGGACAGCAGAGAGAGGCACAAACGGACAGCAGAGAGAGGCCCCAAATGGACAGAAGAGAGAGACTCTAAATGGACAGAAGAGAGAGACTCTAAATGGACAGCAGAGAGAGGCACAAACGGACAGCAGAGAGAGGCCCCAAATGGACAGAAGAGAGAGACTCTAAATGGACAGAAGAGAGAGACTCTAAACGGACAGAAGAGAGAGACTCTAAATGGACAGAAGAGAGAGACTCTAAATGGACAGAAGAGAGAGACTCTAAATGGACAGAAGAGAGAGACTCTAAATGGACAGAAGAGAGAGACTCTAAACGGACAGAAGAGAGACTCTAAACGGACAGAAGAGAGAGACTCTAAATGGACAGAAGAGAGAGACTCTAAATGGACAGAAGAGAGAGACTCTAAATGGACAGAAGAGAGAGACTCTAAATGGACAGGAGAGACTCTAAATGGACAGCAGAGAGAGGCACAAACGGACAGCAGAGAGAGGCCCCAAATGGACAGAAGAGAGAGACTCTAAATGGACAGAAGAGAGAGACTCTAAATGGACAGAAGAGAGAGACTCTAAACGGACAGAAGAGAGAGACTCTAAATGGACAGAAGAGAGAGACTCTAAATGGACAGAAGAGAGAGACTCTAAACGGACAGAAGAGAGAGACTGTAAATGGACAGAAGAGAGAGACTCTAAATGGACAGAAGAGAGAGGCACAAACGGACAGCAGAGAGAGACTCTAAATGGACAGAAGAGAGAGACTCTAAATGGACAGAAGAGAGAGACTCTAAACGGACAGAAGAGAGAGACTCTAAATGGACAGAAGAGAGAGACTCTAAATGGACAGAAGAGAGAGACTCTAAATGGACAGAAGAGAGAGACTCTAAACGGACAGAAGAGAGAGACTCTAAATGGACAGAAGAGAGAGACTCTAAATGGACAGAAGAGAGAGACTCTAAATGGACAGAAGAGAGAGACTCTAAATGGACAGAAGAGAGAGACTCTAAATGGACAGCAGAGAGAGGCACAAATGGACAGCAGAGTGAGGCCCCAAATGGACAACAGAGAGAGGCTCCAAACGGACAGCAGAGAGAGCCTCCAAACGGACAGCAGATAGACTCCGAACGGACAGCAGAGCGACTGCTAAAAGGCAGCAGAGAGATTGCAAAAAGGTTGCATACATTGTAAGGAGACTGTAGAGAATGTTAAACGGTCGCAGACCGACTGCCAAAGGGCCAAAAGCAGATTCCTAATGTGCCGCAGAGAGACTACAAAAGAATGACAGAGAGACCTCAAAAGAATGACTGAGAGATTGGTGAAGGGCTGGAGCAAAGCTGGCAAAGGGCAGGTGAAAGACTTCTAGAAACCAGCAGTCAGACACCAAATGGACTTTAGACAGACTGCAAATGGACCACAGATATACTCCGGGCAGGAAACAGATGGACTGCTAAAATACTACAAAAAGACTGGTAAAGAGCAGCACAGAGACTACTAATGGTATGCACAGAGACTACAAAAGGGCCTAAAGGGACTCCACAATCAAATAAATCTATTATACAGGTTGTCAGAAACGTCTGTGGTTTATATTTTATCCTATCTTACAGTATGGGAGTCTGTTAGACAGACTGATGGTTGTCAACTGAAGTCATTAAAAATATTACTAACTCACATATTTTAAAACAACATATTTTGCTATGGGGTGGGCAGGGATCATCAATGAAAGCTGGGTTATCACAACGCTAGCTCTTCCCTTGTCAATGAGTTCATGCGTTATTTGGAGTCTGAGAACCGTTGCTATAGATCCATTTATCAGACAGTACCTTATACTCCGCACAACTTATTGCACAGTGGCGTTTGTCACTGTGCAGTTATTAGTTAGGTGAGAGTTTCCATAAGAAAGGCATGTTTTGTTCTTTAATAATTTTGGCTTAGTTTGACGAATTTGCATGAACCTTAAAAAGTAAAAAAAAAAGTGAATGTACGTTGGTCTCCTTCACGGAAAGTTTTGTGCTGCTTCATCAAGCTGGGGTCAAGAAAATGGAGGGGGGTCAAAACTACAATTTACCACATTAATTCATGTTAACTGCAAGTTAAATAATTGTAATAGATTGTAAAAGACAATTTCTATGTAAAAAACAGACGTTTGTAGGATGTGGATACTTATTTCTGGACCTTCCCTTATGATTTTGTGTCACAGCAGATTGTTGAATAATGTAGTGTGTACGGGTGACCCACTCAGAGATGGTTTAACTCCAACTGAAGTTGCAATCATGGCTCTAAGATTATATGTGATTGTGCTCATCTCAGGAATATGTGTAGTGTATTTAAGAAAACTACAGAACGAAGACCAAAGGGCCCGACAGAAAGTATATCATCATTGGCAAATGCATACCTATCAACCCCTTGACTTAAAATTGGAGGTCATGTGATATCTTTAAGAGGGCTATCCTGTTAAGGTGAATAGAGTACAAACTCTTTTTTGATGTTTTTCAAGGCTTAAAAAAAAAAGGAGACCCCCCCTCCATTAAAGTCTGTGGAGGCATTTCAGTATGTTGTCAAACGTTACGTACATTATCACTTGATTGGTGCTAGAAATGTGGTGACAGGTGTAGCCTGTTGAATTACTTCAAATCCACAAACCCCATAGGATGCTGTCGCAATGACTATATAATGTCATCAATAAAGTCATTTGAGATGTCATCAATTATGCCATTTAAAATGTAATGTGTGATGCAATATTTGAGGTCATAAGCAGCGCATGATGGGGCCATGGTATAATTAGTAACTAATCTATGCCTGGGAAATTTTAGTGGTTTGGGGTTTTTTAAACATTAGTTCTTATCTCATTTCAACACCTAACTATAACATAACTTTAACCCTTGTTTTTCAGTGATTATTACATATATATTTTCACTGGTAAAAAACAAACATTAAAGTGAAGTCATGATTTAGGTCAGTTCTTACACCTTGACCTATGTTTAAAAAACAACCCTGAGAAATTCACATTAAAAAGCACAGTTAAAATATGGTTATGGATACAAATAAAAAAAAGTTAACATTGGCAAAGTATGCTTAGGAGCACATTCTACACCCACAAAGCAGCCACGCAAACTATAACCCACTCACCAAATGTAATGCTCAGGACCTCACTCTTAACGAAATGTATGTAATGACAAATGTGTTTTAAATCCTCTTACAGATGAGATCATATAGCACATTACCCGTAACACTTTGACAGAGACGACTACGAATGTAGTATAATTAAATGGCTTAATTATGCATTGTTGTTTACTCACATTGCTCTTTAAGGTGTTTTTATTAATTAAAATAAATATTCTGAGGTGATAAGCATTGCTGCATTTGTTTTCTGTGATGGTCAGCCAATCAGAAGGCGTTGTATTAAAAAATCTGCAATGCACTGGAGAAAAATTGCCCTTGTCAAATGGGGTGTCTTTATATTTTGAAACAGAGGCATGCAACTTTGGTGGATTCGCGAATCTAATGAGGTTCTGCAAATGAATGGTCCAGTTACTGCAAAATCTTTACCTACTCATGCCCATACCTAGCATCTTTTTAAACGCTAATTTCTTAAAAACAATTGGATAGATGTACAGAAAATCAACAAAAACAGAATCACAGAGTAAAGTTCCACCTTCTTGTCAAATTCCAGTCAGCTGTTTATTCTGCTGTGAAGAGCAAGCATTTTGTGGGATTTAAATTGGTAAAGGAAACGTTTTGGGGACCCTTCCCCCTTTTTTCTTGTCCCTTCATCACTATTCTGCACAAACATGCCATGAAGAACATAAAGTGGATGGGTTATCAGTATAAATAAAAAGTTAACAATAAAAAAAACATCACAAATCTACAAGTAATTCAGGTACAAATTAAAACGACCAAAATACAATTGCAATATTTTAAAAACAATACAGTGCATTTAAAGGTTAACTAACCAGTACTTTTGAGTTCCAATCAATCAGTAAGCCTTGTAGAGTGCTGCTCCTAACCTCGGAGGGTATCCGGGTGCTGAGGCATAGGTTGTCTCATTAAGAAAAAGGCAGGTCTTTAATTCTCTTCTGAATACCTCCAGGTAGGGAGTTGCTCGTAGGTGGAAGGGCAGGTTGTTCCAGGCTTTCGCAGCTAGGTAGGTGAAGGTGCAGCCGCCATTGCGGCGGATGTGGGGGGTGCAAGCAAGTACCCGAGAGTTGGAGTGCAGGAGTCTGGCAGGTTTGTGGAAGTTCATGCAGTGGTTGATGTAGGCAGGTCCCTGTTCTTGTACAGCTCGGTAGGTGTGTGTTAGGAGCTTGAACTGGCCTCTCTTCTTGATGGGGAGCCCGTGGAGGTTCCGGAGGTAATGTGGGCACGTTTGGGGAGGTTGAGGATGAGGCTAGCTGCTGCGTTCGGTATGGTCTGGAGTCTCTACAGGAGTTGGGTGGTGGTTCAGGCATAGACTGCGTTCTCGTAGTCGAGACGGGAGGTGATAAGGGCATTGGTGACGGTTTTTCCTGTGCTGACAGGGATCCATTTGAAGATTTTCTGGAGCATGCAAAGGGTGTGGAAGTACGAGGAGGCGACTGCTCTGATTTGGCGCTTCAGGGTGAGTTCGGTGTCGAGAATTATGCAGAGGTAGCAGGCATGGTCTGTGGTTGTGTAGGTGGGTCTGACCTCGGAGGGCCACAAGTTGTTGTCCCATGGAGGTGTTCTTCCCAAAGATCAGCACTTCCATCTTGTCCGTATTGAGCTTTAGGTAGCTGATCCTCATCTGGTTGCCGATGTTGGTCATGGCGCTACTGAATTTAGTTCTGGTGGTGGAGGGGTCGTCGGTGAGAGACAGGATGAGTTGTATGTCCCTACGTAGGATATGATGTTGAGCCCGTGGAATCTGACGATGTCTGCTAGGGGTGTCATGTAGGTGTTGAACAGGGTGGGGCTGAGGGACGATACCTCAGGTGATGGTCTTAGGTTTGGATGTGAAGGGAGGCAGGCAGATTCTCTGAGTTCTTCCCATAAGGAAGGATGCGGTCTATTTGAGTACGTTTCCTTGGATGCCGATGTGGTTGAGGCAGTTGATGAGGGTGTGATGGGATATGGTGTAGAATGCAGCTGAGAGGTTGAGGAGGATCAGGGCTGCTGTTTTCACTGCGGTCGAGGAGGAATCTAATGCCACCGGGGGCAGCGATTAGGGCTGTTTCAGTGCTGTGGTTTGTTGGAAGGCGTTGAGCAGGTTGTATTTTTCTAATTATCTGGTGAGCTGGTGTTTGATGGCCTTTTCGCGGACTTTCGCGGGGCATGGAAGAAGTGCGGTGGGGAGGTAGTTCTTGAGGTTGCTGGTGCCGGCAGTGGGTTTTTTCAGGAGCAGTCTTACCTTTGCTTGTTTCCATCTGGTTGGGGAAGGTTGATGTGGTGATGGAGGCATTGAGGATGTTGGTGAGTTCCGTGCTGATTTCTTGGGTTCCATAGTTGAAGAAATGCGAGGCAATGGGTTCGTGGGTGCTCTGGAATTAATTGAGGACGAGGGCTGTGGTGGTCTGCGTGGTGATCAGACTCCATGTGGTGATAGAGGAGGTGGTTTTCGTGGGAAGGCTGAGGTTGTTGAGATATACGTTAGTGGGCTGGGGGTCGAGGTTGTTGTAGATGGAGGCTATCTTGCCATGGAAATACTGCAAGAGGGTGTCGCAGAGTTCTTGTGAGGGGTGGAGTGTGTTCTCTTGGCAGATGGGTTGGAGAACTCTCATACTATGTTGAAGAGTTCCTTTGTGCTATTTGCGCTTATTTTGATGTGGTCTCTGAAGGCGTCTCTTTTGGTGTCCTTGATTCGTTGGTGGATATGTTGAGGGCTGATTTGAAGGTGGTTCGGTCGGTGGGAACTTTCTCTCAGTTCCTAGGGCGACTGTCTGTCTGTCACCATTAAAGCACACAGCTGGACAGTGTAGGCCAGACTTCGAGCTATGTATATGCACGCACAATTATCAGCATAAACGGTGGTTTTATGCTCAGATAGAGAGTACATTTAGGAAATCCATGTAATTTGCAGGATTTTCTGAAGCTAAGTGGAGGCAGGTTGGGCTGAATTACCAGCACAAACTGATAAATACAATAGGCAAAACAAAAATAAGGCATCTGGTTTTTAGGTCTCGCAGAGAAACCTATTGGGGTGAAACCAGAAAGCTAAACCAGGCGGATTTTGCCGAGTGCATGTGTGTCCGTGCACGCGCTTTCCATTTGCTTCCCGAGCCGCCTGCCAGCTTCACACTTCAAAGGAATGCGACCCCCGCCCACGCAATACCGAGAGCCAGCGCTTCCCTCCCACTCGCTCACTCCCCTTATCCCCCGCCCCCCACCCCATCCGACTTGTTCTTTCTTGTTGACCCTGCTCCCCTGAACTTTGCCATCTGTAAGTAAACCCCAGCCTTCTTAGTCGAAGTCCTACTTTTGTGTATCTAATGCGAGTGAGCTATGCTGAGCGTAAGGCAGCCTCGCCTCCCGTACTTAGTCGGGCGGTGACGTCATGCTACAACCAGCAGCTTTCTTCAGCCAGCTGCCGAGGATTGAAGGGGGTGCTGCTTTCAACACTTGCCCAGCCCCCCTCCCAGCCCTGCCTTTCCTCTGTTCAGCTTCAACCGGTGCCCGACATCGCACCCCTGCTGCCGCACGACCGCTTGTTAGTGGCACGTCCCGCCCACCTCGTCTAAAGTTGTGTTCTGACGATCCATTCTCTCCAGTGTGCCCATGCCCCTCCAAAGTGTCTGTATTTATATGCTTCCCGAATTCTCAAATATTCAAGTATATAAGGATATGCTGCCATAACTTCAGTCCCCGAACATCGCGCTGTTTTGCGAACATCAGCTTGATACTTTCGACGAACAGAGATTGAGAAATCGACTTTAGGAAAAAAATGCTTTATTTTACCCATGCATGAAAAACAGTCGCTGCGCACTTGGATTCAATGGACTACGGAAAGCTTAGAGACAGTGCATGGGGGTCGCCCCCTCTACAGAGTCCCAAGGAGCTCATTGTGGGCTTTGCGTTTCTTTCACCGTTTACGGTCTCGCAGTTGCTGAATCAGTGCTCTGCTTTTCCTCTGTTGCATGGCGTCACATGCAGTGGTAACAATTAGGCTTCTTATAGTAAAACGTTGTGTGTGTGTCAACGATACACGCCACCCCTTTTGCTTTGCCAATGCTTTTTTTTATTCAATCACAAAGTCTGCAGGTAAAAAGCAGCCCTCGAAATCCCTGAATCCACCTTCGTGCAACCCTGCTCTGTGCCTGCCAGACCCTGGTGCTTGGAAGTAGCCCTGCGCGTCGCTAGCCCTGTGTGCTGCCAGCCTGGCACTGGCAGTGTCTGCCACAGAAGAAGGCAGCTTTGTGTTCTTCTAGCCCTCCCTGTGTTAAGCCAGCAAAGCACAGCAGCAGTTCAGCACGCATCCACCCTCGTGAGCTGCCTACCAGCCCTGCATGTTGGCTGCCAGCCCCGTGCAGCTACCAATGGGCTCTGCCATCCCTAAATTCAGTCTTGGCATTCGCCAGCCCTCATCACGGCTAACACTGCACAGTGTAAGCCATTCACTCTTGTCTGCCGGCCGGCCAAACACAATGTCATCACCGCACATTTGGTGCTGAAGGATGCTTTGTGGGACACCCCCGCGCCGCACGGCCACCAGCTGCTGCGTGTGCCCCTTGCCTGCCCTCTGCCTCGCTGCTGCCTCGTTTGCCGGTTGCCGGCTGCCTCCGCTGCGGTTGTTTTTGCCCTTGTTTTGTCGTTAAATTGTGCCTGTTTGCTTTTATTCCATTTTCCCCGTGTTTTGGTGTTTCCTTCCTTGTTGTCCGCCTACCTCGCCGCCCTCCGCCCTCCCTTCCCGCCACCGCCGCTTTTCCCCGCCCCTTTTTCCATTCTGTACCCTCCCCGCTCCCGCCTCCCAGCTGCTCCGCCCACCCGCGCACTTGGCCTTAAATGGCGACCGTGCGACGCAGGTGAGTGTGGCCCACTTGTGGGACACCCCCGCGCCACACGGCCACCAGCTGCTGCGTGTGCCCCTTGCCTGCCCTCTGCCTCGCTGCTGCCTCGTTTGCCGGTTGCCGGCTGCCTCCGCTGCGGTTGTTTTTGCCCTTGTTTTGTCGTTAAATTGTGCCTGTTTTGTTTTATTTTCATTTTGCCCTTGTTTTGTCGTTAAATTGTGCCTGTTTGCTTTTATTCCATTTCCCCCGTGTTTTGGTGTTTCCTTCCTTGTTGTCCGCCTACCTCGCCGCCCTCCGCCCTCCCTTCCCGCCACCGCCGCTTTTCCCCGCCCCTTTTTCCATTCTGTACCCTCCCCGCTCCCGCCTCCCAGCTGCTCCGCCCACCCGCGCACTTGGCCTTAAATGGCGACCGTGCGACGCAGGTGAGTGTGGCCCACTTGTGGGACACCCCCGCGCCGCACGGCCACCAGCTGCTGCGTGTGCCCCTTGCCTGCCCTCTGCCTCGCTGCTGCCTCGTTTGCCGGTTGCCGGCTGCCTCCGCTGCGGTTGTTTTTGCCCTTGTTTTGTCGTTAAATTGTGCCTGTTTTGTTTTATTTTAATTTTGCCCTTGTTTTGTCGTTAAATTGTGCCTGTTTGCTTTTATTCCATTTTCCCCGTGTTTTGGTGTTTCCTTCCTTGTTGTCCGCCTACCTCGCCGCCCTCCGCCCTCCCTTCCCGCCACCGCCGCTTTTCCCCGCCCCTTTTTCCATTCTGTACCCTCCCCGCTCCCGCCTCCCAGCTGCTCCGCCCACCCGCGCACTTCGCCTTAAATGGCGACCGTGCGAACGCGCAGCGGGCGCGCCGATTGTGCGCCGAAGGCGCGCCAAAGGTAAGCCCGTCTGCGCCCGTCCGCGACCGGTTCGCGACCAGCGCCAGGACCCCTGGCCCACGAAGACCCCGACCGACCCGCCTGACGTACTCCGCCGCCACCCTCACCGCTCTCAACACCGGCCGACTCCCAGATTGCCATCAAGCCACTCCACGACGTACCCACGGACCTTTCAGCTGCCACGCCTGCAAGTTCACCTGCATCCGGACCAGCCTCGCACCAGCACCCGCCAAGTCGAACACCAGAAGCACCCACCTCAAGTGCATACTGCTCAACACCCGCTCCGTCCACAGACACGCCATCGAGCTCTGGAACCTGCTCGACACCACAGCCCCTGACGTTGCCTTCCTCACGGAGACCTGGATGAACGCCTCTTCAGCTCCCGACATCGCCATCGCCATCCCGGAGGGCTACAAGATCGTCCGGAGGGACCGAAACGCCAACCAGATGGGAGGAGGCATCGCCATCATCCACAGGAGCACCATCCGTCTCACGACCAGCACCGACAACACCCTGACCAGCGCCGAACACCTGCATTTCCAGATCCACACCAACCCGAACACCACCCTCAGAGGCACCCTGATCTACCGACCCCCGGGACCACGCACGCAATTCAGCGAGGACATCGCCGACTTCGTCAGCCCGCATGCCCTCCCCTCCGCTGACTACATCCTCCTGGGAGACCTCAACTTCCATCTGGAGAACAACAACGACCGCAACACCAGCACCCTGCTCGACAACCTCGCCAACCTGGGACTCAAGCAACTGGTGTCCACCCCCACCCACCTCGCCGGACACACACTCGACGCAGTCTTCTCCTCCAGCACAGACATCGACTTCAGCCACGCCACAGAGCTTCAATGGACGGACCACAGCTGCGTCCACTTCACCTTCAAGAGAACGACGACCCACCAACACCAGCAACAGGCCGCCCGCAGAAGCTGGAACAAGATCACAGCAGACCAGCTCGCCACCGCCCTGAGCCAGCACCCTCCTGCCAGCTCTGCGAACCCCAGCCAGGCCGCCGACAACCTCACGAAGTGGATCAGCAACTGCGCGGACGAACTCGCCCCACTGAGGACCCCGCCTAGCAGACCCGGCAGCAAGAAGGCCCCATGGTTCACCGACGAACTCAAGAGCTCCAAGAAGAACTGCCGAGCCCTCGAGAAAGTCTGGAGAAGGGAACCAACACCGGACAACAGGACCTCCTTCAAACTTGCCACCCGGAAACACCACCAGCTGATCCGCGCCGCCAAGAAAACAGCATTCAAGGACCGGTTGGACAACAACGCACACAACTGCAAGGAACTCTTCAACATCGTGAAAGAGCTTTCCAACCCCAGCGCAGGAAACAACGACATCACCCCATCGCAAGACCTCTGCAACTCCCTCGCTTCATACTTCCACAACAAGATCGCGGACATAGACAACAGCTTCAACAACCAACCAACGCACACCATGACCGAGCAACCACCCCCCACCACCACCCTCCACGCCTGGACCCCGATCAGCACCGAAGACACCATCCGCACGATGAACTCCATCCACTCCGGATCACCGACCGACCCCTGCCCTCACCACGTCTTCAACAAAGCCGACGCTGTCATCGCACCCCACCTGCGGGACATCATCAACACATCCTTTGACACCACCATCTTCCCTGAGAGCTGGAAACACGCCGAACTCAGCGCTCTACTCAAGAAACCAACAGCGGACCCCACCGACCTCAAGAATTACCGCCCCATCTCGCTCCTCCCGTTTCCAGCCAAAGTCATCGAGAAGACCGTCAACAAGCAGATGGCCGCCTTCCTCGAGACGAACGGATCCCTCGACCCATCACAGTCCGGCTTCCGAGCTAATCACAGCACCGAGACCGCCCTCATCGCCGCCACCGATGACATCCGAGCCCTGATGGACAATGGAGAAACAGCGGCCCTCATCCTCCTTGACCTCTCCGCGGCATTCGACACGGTCTGCCACCGCACCCTAGTACGGCGCCTCAGCAACATCGGAATCCAGGACAAGGCGCTGGAGTGGATCATCTCCTTCCTCGACGGAAGAACGCAGAGAGTCCGCCTACCACCGTACAAGTCAGAGGCCTCCGAAGTCATCTGTGGCGTCCCCCAAGGATCATCTCTGAGCCCCACCCTCTTCAACGTCTACATGAGCCCCCTCGCGGCCATCGTACGCAAACACAACCTCAGCATAATCTCCTACGCCGACGACACCCAGCTGATCCTCTCCCTGACCAACGACCCCGCCGCCGCCAGAGCCAACCTGCACGAAGGGATGAAAGAGGTAGCCGAGTGGATGACGACCAGCCGCCTGAAACTGAACTCGGACAAGACGGAGGTCCTCATCCTGGGCTCCTCACCCTCCGCCTGGGACGACTCCTGGTGGCCTCCCGCCCTGGGCACCGCACCCAAACCGACAGACCATGCACGCAACCTGGGCTTCATCCTGGACTCCTCCCTCTCCATGACCAGGCAAGTCAACAACGTCTCCTCGGCGTGCTTCAACATCCTACGCATGCTACGGAAGATCTTCTGGTGGATCCCCACCGAGACCAGGAAGACCGTCACCCAGGCCCTCGTCACCAGCCGACTGGACTACGGCAACGCACTCTACGCCGGTACCACCGCCAAGCTCCAGAAGAGACTCCAGCGGATCCAGAACGCCTCAGCCAGACTCATCCTCGACATCCCACGAACCAGCCACATCTCCGGACATCTGAGAGACCTTCACTGGCTCCCCGTCAACAAAAGAATCACCTTCCGCCTCCTCACCCACGCACACAAAGCCCTACACGACCAAGGCCCGAGCTACCTCAACAGCCGAGTCAACTTCTACGCTCCCAAACGCCACCTCCGATCAGCCAACCACGCCCTCGCCGCCGTCCCCCGCATCCGAAGAGCGACTACGGGAGGAAGGTCCTTCTCCTACCTGGCCGCCAAGACCTGGAACTCCCTCCCTCCCGACCTGCGCCTGACCCAAGACCACCTCTCCTTCAGGAAGAAGCTGAAGACCTGGCTGTTCGAGCAGTAGCGGCTCCCCCCCCCCCCCCCCCAGCGCCTTGAGACCCTACGGGTATGTAGCGCGCTTTATAAGTGTCACTGATTGATTGATTGACTCCTACAACGCTAACCGTAGCACTTACTGTCAGCCACGAAGATGCCTCTAATAACCTCCAAGGCTGCACCCTGCACTAAGGCAGTCTATCGATCAGCTGCCCATGCGCACCACCTCTGTTCTATCCATGAATGCAGCCGTGTGCAATGCCTGCCCTGCAAGCCTTCATGTTCTGTATCAGCACCACACACCACCTGCTTGAAGGTAGGTCAATGCTGTGCCGAGTACACTATCTGCCAGCCCTGTGTACTAACAGTTCTGCTTGCAAATAAAGCAATCGCCTTTCAAGCCCTCCTAATGAAACCCTACAGTGTTTCAAACCCTTTCGTTAGCTTCATAAAGACGTAGAGAAGCTATCACTGCTTGTTTGCTGCCCTCCCCTTGCTGAGTGTGTTGCTTTCATTATTTTCTTTTTACCTTCAACCCCGCCGCCCACCCCATCCGACTTGTTCTTCTGGTTGACCCTGCTCCCCTGCACTTTGCCATCTGTAAGTAAACCCCAGCCTTCTTAGTCGAAGTCCTACTTTTGTGTATCTAATGCGAGTGAGCTATGCTGAGCCTAAAGCAGCCTCGCCTCCCGTACTTAGTAGGGTGGTGACGTCATGCTACAACCAGCAGCATCGCATGTGATATTTTATTCAGCAATACTTATATCTGTGCTCCCCCTGTGCTCACATGGGTAAGTGTACTGGAGCCGCCTGCCTGCTTCACACTTCAAAGGAATGCGCCCCCCCGCCACTGCCCTCTCACACACTTACCCCTAATTCGGACGTGCGCGCTGCGCTCTCCTTCTGCTGCCACACGCATTCAGCTCACCAGGCTGGACAACCCCTCACCCCCCATATGCTCGTTCGCCAAAGTCCCTCCCACCCTTCCTTAGATCTTCACTTTTGTTTGAACTTTGTGTGAGTTTTCACAGGCCTGAAGGCACTGGAGTGATTTACATGAGCCGCAGTGGACATGTGCCTTAACAGGCGAGCCTCACTGATATACATTAGAGAGGGTTTCATAATAAATTAACAAACTAGCTTGAAAGGTTTGCTTTGCACAGCACCACTCAGCACCACCACAGCACCACTCGGCGCAACCACAGCACCACTCGGCGCAACCACAGCACCACTCGGCGCAACCACAGCACCACTCGGCGCAACCACAGCACCACTCGGCGCAACCACAGCACCACTCGGCGCAACCACAGCACCACTCGGCGCAACCACAGCACCACTCGGCGCAACCACAGCATCACTCAGCGCAACCTCAGCATCACTCAGCGCAACCACAGCATCGCTCAGCGCAACCACAGCATCGCTCAACGCAACCACAGCATCGCTCAGCGCAACCACAGCATCGCTCAGCACAACCACAGCATCGCTCAGCGCAACCACAGCATCGCTCAGCGCAACCACAGCATCGCTCAGCGCAACCACAGCATCGCTCAGCGCAACCACAGCATCGCTCAGCGCAACCACAGCATCACTCAGCGCAACCACAGCATCACTCAGCATCACCACAGCATCACTCAGCAACACCATAGCATCACTCGTTCAAATATGTTCTCTCAATGTTTCAAGCTTTATTACAAATGTCACAAAAATATGTTAATATTTCACTTGTGTTCTTGGATTTTCGTCACAATAAAATACACTGAACATAATCTTCACAAAAGTTATTTACAAAAGTTTAAGCTATTGCCATTATAAATTACAATCACTTTTATTCAAGTATTAATTATTTAAAAAAATTAAAAGCCATTGTTATTTGTAATATCAATACATCTAAGTCACGTAAATACAAAACATGTTGCATTACAAATGCTATAGGTGTCACATTTGCGAAAGTTATAACTATTGGCTTTGTAAATGACAAAGCTATTAATTTAGCTATTTTCAAAAACAACACTGTTGGACCTAGATTTGTCAGGTCACATAGGGTAACAATCAGTTATTAGAGGCACATGTGTAAAGGTTGCTCACCACCCAGCAGTAACTCAGCGCACATCCATCCCAAAAATGACACTACACCTTAATTTTTATAAAAGTAGAAAAAGCTTTATATTTTCTCTTGTTGTCAGTTACTTATTTTCTTAGGTTCATTTGTTGTTTCAAAAATCACTTTTACAATGCAAATTAAGGGTCACATTTCTTCATCATGTAAACTCCTCCTCTCCTCCTTACTTAGCTTATTACTGTACTTTTGATGTTACATTAAACATTCACTTCAGTTGAAAACCTTCAGGCTTATACACTTAAATTGGCACCTTGGCACCCAAAGGGTGACACTCCCTCCCTTAGAACAGGTGACTACTTTAGGGTTCCAATGGACAGGTTCAGTGCACAACACAGCTTATTTGTACAGCCTAAATACTTTTGGTCAAGGAAGCCCAGAGCTTCTTTCCCCCCTCCCGCCTCTGAAAGAGAATACAGATCTTTAGGATAATTCCCACTCTTGGCGGCACACAGGGGTTAAAGTAAACGTCACTGGGCAGTTGCCCTCTTTATTCACACTGTTTCCTCACTTTGCAGGGTCAATAGACCTTAGTCTCAGTCTCCTCTCCTTCAGTTTCTCAGTTAACCAAATACTGGCTGACTATGGAGCACCACCCCTCCTTGGTGACACACGGGGGTTGCCCAGTGAATTAACAGCCCCTCCCTTCTCCACCTTACTTGGGACCAGAAGCGGTAACCACAGCAGCCAGGGCTTCACTCTTCAAGTCGATGCCTCCTTCATAGGCCAGGCCACATGCCCAGCAGCCCCACAACTAAGGAAGGCCTCCTCGAGGCACCAGTGGCCTGGAATTGCCACTCGCGTCCACTCCCTCCACACGAGTGGTCGCGCTTCTTCTCAGGCGCGATGGGCGGTGTCCCCGCGGGCGCCGCCTCCCTCGCTGCCTCCTACGCCGCCCACCTCACCTCTTGGTAGCCGCGCCTCCACACAGGCGCCACGGAGCAGTGTCTCCGCTGGGCGCCGCTGCACACGCTTTCTCCTGCGCTTCCCACCTCACTCCTTGGGCAGCCGCGCTAGAGAACAGGCGCGAAGGAGCAGTGTCTCCGCCCGGCGCCGCCTAATCACGATCTCCGTGCCTCGGGACATGCGCGACGGAGCGGTGTCTTTCGCCTCAGCTGGCGCTATTCACAACACTTCTCCAGGGGCGATGTACCTCTTCAGACCCGCGCGGAGTTCCAGGGCCTCCTCCTCGACTACAGCTCCTCAGGGCCCCTCGTGGATTCGCGCTGCGCTACTCACAAGGCTGGTAAGTCAGTCTTTTGGAGCCTTATCAAGGGGGTTAGATGAATGTTCAGAAAGGACCTGAGGGGGGCCAGCAGGAGCTTGAAGGGCCACTTCCCTCAGGGGTAATGAACCACACCGGGGCTCAGTCAAAGGGACTCAGGGGGGAGCGTCCTCAAGTGGAAAGTGTCAGCCTTAAAGGTAACTAATTACTACTTGTGCGCCACCCTCCCCAGGTCACAGCCTCACTCCTCAGGTTCTATGGTCATCACAAAATGGCTGCCTTGCATCCTGCCTTATATAGGTCTCCCTCTGAAGGTCCAGCAAAGTCCAGATGGTTCTGGAAAGGCTCTATGTTAACCTATGGGGCTTTCTAGGGGATGACAGTTGTGGCAGTTAATATCCACCATTTTGTATAACTGGGTGAATTCTTGTCAGAAAAGGCACCTAGGCCTGAGGTGAAAAACTATGAGGGCAAAAGAGCATCTATCCCCCCAGGCCAACACCATAAAAATAGTCCAGTGGACACAAAAAGATAGAAAGGGAATGAGGGGCAAAAAGGGGACAACATAAATAATTAATAGGAGGGACTACCCAAAGGCAGACAGGTCTAACAAACACACACATTAAAAAAAATTAATTTACAAGACCAATAGCTCAAACTTTCCTAATGCGAGACCTATTGCACTGCAAATGCTTGTTTTATATCCTGTTTAAAGTATGAATATATTTTAATCTAAAAAAACTATCTAAAAACATCCACTAAAAAGTAGCTGCCATCATTAGTGCCACCCTAGGCCAGGGCCAGGGATGTGTGTGCATCAAAACAGACAGAAGTTTGTCAAGAAACTAGAAACAGGGGGATTATGACCGTGCTTGAAGATCAGGCTGTTTGGCAGAGTGTTTAAACTCTCTGACCACCCACGTTAATGTCGCTCACAATACAGGGTTGCAATACACTTTACGTGGTCAACACAGACGGTTCCTATCAAACTGGAGGAGGACAACACAGCAGTTAACACAGGAGTAATTTCTCAACCAACTTCCTTCAGATAATGGTAGAAGCAAATACTAAAATAACAATGTTATAAAAAGTCATATTAATGAACTGCCTGGTCACTGATGAGTCGGCTTTTCCATGCTATCAGCAAAGTAAAATTGGGCATTAGCAGACATCATGAAATATTCTATTTTCAAATTCTTCAGGCTGCATGCGAGGCATTGGAAAACACAACTATTAAGTGAGTAAAATGACTCAAGGAAGGCACTAAAAAGCAGCAGGCACAAAGACTATATAGTGCGATACCTTCTGTTAGATTTTGTACTTATACAATCAATCTAAATATAAGCATATGTTACACATTACATTCAACATAAGCCAAACTCGTGCCAGCAAAGTACAAGTGTCTAGCTCCATTAAATATATGCATACAAGAGACACAACGAGTCTAGTTATTGTTAATCAAATTTCGTGCTGAGCCGACCGGGAAGAGGGGATTAAAGTAAGAAGCATTTTGCCTTTTGGACCCCACGGCAATGCGTGCTTTCTACAGCTGCAAAGATTGCTAAAAGGGATAGCACCGAGCTATTCTTGTGGGCAATCATAAAACACCGGGTAGGAATCACAACATTTGGTGTCTGGTTAAAAATTGCTTCTTAAAAAATTTAAAAAATGCTATGCTATTTCGCTCAGAACCATTGTACTCCTAAACTCGGATTCCAAAATGTACTCGATAATCCGAACCAACTGCATTGTTCCTTATTCATGTAGATTGGCTTCATACCTGGGGAGGACACCACCTCCTACACAAATTATTACAGTGAGCCCGAAGGGCGGTGCTCAAGTATGGAATCAGTCACTCACTTTGCTACCACCGGAGACAGAACACGTGTTCAACTGATGTCATAATAGTTTTTGTGGGAGAAGACAAACACACACATTAATGTAAACTTTATAGATTTGATGTAGGCACTCTATAATCAACTCCAAATAAATAGCTCTAATAAATAAAGTCACTCACAACCGATCTACATAAACCAAGTATAAATAATAGGCCGTAGGTGCAGTCCCACATTCCTATTTTGCCATTCTTATGGAAACTTTGCTCATGAAGTTTGGGGCTAAAAAAGTTATTTCCTCCCAATAAATAGGTCTAGGGTGCACCATACACCTAGCATCATATGCTGATAGTTTACCATCTTTACGTAAGACTCAATCACTGCTTCCTATAGAAAATATCGCAATAAATGTTTTAGCTTTCACGCTATAAACTAAACTCAAAATGCAAATTATGCTAGTAGGTGGAATCCAGGCATCAGATGCTTAGGCTGTTACCTCTGACAATTATTCGGGTGTTACTTATGTAACTCCAAGAATACTTTACTCAAATCTGAAGAAGCTCTAACCAAGACCACTACACTTCTTGATAAGGAGAGACATTTTCTAGTGTCTTTGGCCTGGTGTGTGAACATCATTAAGTGGACTGGTTTCCTGATATTCCTCTGTCTATTCCCAGGACCAGCTCTACATGTGTCAATTATATTCTTCAAATAATTAGAATCTACAATTTTGAAATTTCTACGTAGATTTAACCCAGAATGGAATACTGATTTCTCCAGTTGCAACTCATGAGTGGGGAGAGACTTTACCCAAATGGCGGCTTTAACTGCCTTGGCAACATTTGATGCTCTTATCCACAAACTGTCTATGAAGAGATCTTTCCTCACTATTTTTATCAGGGAAAGGTGACATGACCTCTACATGTTTTGTAGGTTTGCAGAACTGAAAAGAAACCTTGGGACTTCCGAGTTTCACTATACCTCTATCCCCTGGGATCACTCTTAATTACCATTTATTTTCCATGACAATCATTGCAAATCACCTCACATTCTGTAGAATGGATCAATTAGGGTTTTTCACAAAGGTTTTTACATCTGATCCGATCATATCTGAATTTAAACCTCTAAAATACAACTTTTATTATATTTGGAGGTTAGAGAGGTCTTCACAAATGCTTCCACGATGCACCATTACTGCAGTCTAAATCTTCAAAATGATCTTCCATCAATATTGATATTTTAGTGGCAATGTGTCTACTGCGTAAAGCTGTACATTCTCTGTGACCCGAGTGGCACCTCTACAGTGTGTGCATGTAATAACTTTATAACTGCATGAAAATGTGAGTTTTTTTAAACATTCAGCTTTCTCACCCTGCTCTATTCCAATAGATTTAGAATGACATATGACTTGGAATCCAAACATGAAAGAAGGAAAAACGAAAAAATGGCAGATGGAAGTGTGAACAAATAAGATACATATATCTTTTTCAAACAATTCTTCATTAAGCATTTGGGAAGCATCAACAGCGTACAAGACAGAAGCAAAAATATGCTTTTAAGAAGTAATGTACCATTGCTGAAGTACACTCCGGGCAATACAAAATCTGGGCAATATGGACAAAGTTAAGAGGGAAGATGAAGACCGCAGATGTGTGGGCGAGCTGCAGTGTGGCTAAAAGAGAACTAGCTAAATATTAGAATAGCTCAAAGATGTCTATAAGGGGGAGGGTGCGTGGGGGCAGGAGGAAGGAGAGTGATGGGAAGCTATAAGTTATACAATGAAGGTGGGGTATTAGGCTTTCAATTTCTGTGACCGACTATAATGACTAAGTACTGTAAATCATGGGGTATGTGTTAAAAGTACCAGAGAAGAAACAAAGGTTCATAGGATGTATGTCTGTGGCCCAGATCTTGTACTCCATAATGACCAGAAGTGAGAAGGAATTACTCAAAGAAAGAAGGCAGGACGTTGTATCAGACTAACAAACATTGTCATATTGTCAGAGCAGCACAAGTAGATATCCAACTAAAGGTTAAAAACACAATCCAATGGATGGATTGGGAGGAGGATCTTTCAAGTTAGTTTGTTAGGAATATAATGTGATCTTTAAGATACAGCAACCGTATAGTAGAGTATGAAACATCTCTCTTGAAGCAAGATGGGCTGAAACAGTCTGAGTAATTGTGACTATATGCATAGACATTAGGGAGTGTGAGGTAGAAATGTCCATTTTAGTAGGTGGAGGTCTTTATGAAATGCCCCCAAAGGACTGGTTATTGAGTATGTATTTTATATACATATTCGGCCATGATAGTCATTTACTTAAACCACTGGCTATTGACAATTTTCAAAGTCTAGCCATACAAAGTGTTGCAGTAAATGCCATAGTGGACCTACAGTGACTAAACTCTCACATAATATCAGACCTATCGTGCAAAATTATGAGATAGCCAAAAATCAGAAAGTGTTATCCACAAGATGCAATCATTGATGATTGTATCTCTGTCCAGGAGAGTGATAGTGCAGGGTAAGGTAATAACGTATGCAGAATGACAAAGCCTGCCTGTTTACTCCTCAAGCAGATTGAGCCAGGGCTCACAATGGCTAAATGGAGAGCATGGAGACCAATGTCATTTAAGCAGTGTCATATGGTAGCTAAATTTAAGATAGTCCTCCTGAGTCTGTTATCATACAAGGGCAAAAACTCTAACAAATCCACAGCCAATCAACGTTTTTTCCTGCCATTCTGTTAATATTGATGTGCGCAATGATACATGTGTGCATAAAAACGAAATTGAATCACTGTTTTAGAAACAACCCAGTGTGACCTCTCCTTCAACCCAGAGTCAGAAACACATCGCCAAACAGGCCCTGCGATCCAGGCCTGAGGCAACTGATTGACAGATCACAGGTAAGGTGGCACATAACCAGCAGTACAAACGCGCAAACAGGAAAAACCCAGATTAGTCCCATGGGCAGCAACATTACAATGGTCTGGGGAGATAGGCCCCAATAGAACACACATGGCCTTAGAGGCGCGCTTTCCCAAAACATCATAAAGTTAGATGCCACATGAAGTTAGGAACACTCAGTCAATCAGGACACAGCACACAGAGCGATTACGCGAGTAGGTAGGCTATTCTATCTACTTGCGTACTGTTCCCCCAACTAGTAGTCAATAAATGTAGATCACTTTTCAGCTCTAATTGAGCTGCTATTGTATACCGATCTTAAAATCATCAAAGGAGACTGCAATATGAGAATACCCAGAGAACCTGATCTCCTGGTCAAGCTGGAACTTCTCAATGAACACAGTGTGTCATCTTATGTTCCACCTGGTTTTGTTACCAGCCAGCAAAAGGCCCTTTTACAACTTCATGATCTAATGGAAGCAGAAGGACTAAAAGTCGTAAATGGCTTTATTCCATCTGATTGTCCTCGACGTCTAACCTTCAAAAAGGCACTGTACACAATTATTATTGATTATATATTCTTGGATAGAACTCTCTGGTCTTCCTCCATTGATAGGAGGATAGTAATCAGACCTCAGAGCCACCCTGACGCACTAAGTGCCCTTTTTCACCTCGACTTGTTTTTGGTTCCCACATTCGCCTGTTCCAATATTTTTAGTCCCATTTAAACCACCAGGACTAGAAGAAACGTTTAATGAGCAGTTTTATCTGACAATATTGAAATTGAAACCAAACTATACAGTTTGAGAATAAATTTACCATGGAGCTATATTTAGACAGGATTCGCTCTCTTAAAGCCAAAAGTCTATATATAAGTTTCGCTTTGGCACTCTTCCATTGGCCAATTTTACTAGCAAATGGACCAAAAAGAACTTGCCATCTCCCAACTGTCCACTTTGTTCGGAGTTATAAGAGACAGACTACCATCAGTGTATGCTCTACCCCATAGGAGATAGATAATTTCTGTATGCAAGTATTTGGGTACTACGCATTACAGGGAAGCAAGCAGAATTTTAGATATGATACAAAGGAATACATTGCATTTGCTGTTTCAGGATATCTCTTCTGGGCCTGGAGAATTAAATCCACCAACCTGACAGGGAAAAACAAGGATGTCCCCAAATAATATGTTGGGGTGTGCTGCATCTCTCTCAATTCCACCATTCTATGGAGTGATTCAGCACAGTCCCAGCTGAAATGATTCTGTAACTAAAAGGGTTGTTCTGTTGTCTCTGCTTCTCTCAACATGATTTACTACCTAGAATGGACTTGTTGGTACCCATCAAAAAGCTTTTAAACTAATGTATTAAGCCTCAAAGGCTTATATCATTGTTTTACTTGTATGTATATTGCAATTTAAATGTAAAATTTGTTTGAGCTTTTTTTGTATTCTTTGCTTTCGTTGGTTGTATAAACCGAAATTAAGAAAGATTACACACTCCCCATGCCGGATTCTGGACATGTTATCCACTGGCCCTCATTGTGTCTATGCAAAGTCAAGACACACCTGCATTTGTCATAAGGAGCGAGTAATTTATGGCCCAATGACTAGGCCCATATTCCGTTCCCTAAATAGGATCTACAAATTGTTTTATGATGCTCCAAGAAATGTATAGAAAGAAACTGTTCCTGTTTTGCTAAACGCCTCTCGTCTATGTATTTTTTTCAAGGCTAATTCATATTTGAGCAACATTTTGCCGAGCCAGCCAGGAGAGATTGGTGCTTCGACCAGACTGCAGCCGAAGGAAAGGACCCCGCTCTTATGTATTCACATCTACGCAGCAAGGAAGGTGAGCAGACACCACAATTGATTGAAAGTTCTGCTGAATCTGTGGGGTGGAGGTCCGTCCTGAAGCCGTCGTCATTGGATAAGCAACTACATCTGATACTTAGTCCCAGCATTTGGCATATGGCAAACTATGGAGAAGTGCAAAAATGTAACCTGAGCAACCTGCCACTGATAAAAATCCGACATATTGCCTATTTTATATGTCCAAACTGAGTAGTCGCAAGGCGGCCTCAGAGGCGAGCCTGTGAAGGTCACCTTTCTTCCATAGCCAGCATGCTAGGAAAGATGAAGGTTGTTAGTCGCTTGGACTGCTGGGCATGACACAGATGATACGCTTATCCCCTGGTGTGATACATGAGAAAGGCCTCACCGCTTGGATCACTGGGTGTGATACAGATGGAAAGCATAAGCCCCGGGTGACATACAGGGCCAGCACCTTGATTTTAATTTTTAGTCTAAAAGGGTTTTCTCAGGTACTGCCAGTTTCTGAACACTGTTGGTATCTGAAAGAAGTGAGAGGTGTTTTTTGCTTGAACCGCTGGGCGTGATACAGATGGTACGCATGACCTCTGGGTGTGATATAGGGTATAATTGCGACATTAGGGAAAATTTGGACATTGGAGATTAGGTGAAACTTGTGCTTGGCCAAAAAGGGCCTGTGGTTGTAAAGTTGTTCCTCGTTTCTGCGTAGTGCTGTTATCTTTGTCCCAGAGTCGATAGTGACAGTGTATCGGGCTCACTTAGTCCCATATACGGCGCAAAGCCTCCCCTTGTCATTTGGTAGCATGCGCTAAGGAGCGGGTTGAGACATATATATATATTTTTTTTTACTAGGTCATAATTTTTTCCTCTGTCAGTTTTTACTTTCTTTTTATTCATTGTTGTGATTAATTAATGCATTCTTGACGTTGTGGTGTTGGTAAATTGATGCAACTGCATTTTTGTCATGAATGTTGTGTTTTATTAGGGACGCAATGTGCTTATAAAGGCCCCACTAATTCTTACAATAGTTTTTCCATATCTGCTATTTTTCTGCTGAATTCACACAATTTTAAGAAATTGCACTTTCTTTCGGATTGTGATCCTTCAAATGCATGCCCTGTTTGTGAAATGCCTATTCTGATGCATCTATATAAATATAGTATTGAGCTTGTGGAAGCAGTTGTACCCAGTAATCCTGGTGTATTTATTTCCCCAACAATCTAATATTATTTGATTCAGAGAAGCTACAGCGCCCCTTAAGAAGTTCCCAGCCATCTTGGAGTCACCGCTAAAGCAGATGCAAACTAGGTTCCCCACACGTAAAAAAACTTAGCAAGTATTGCCGCAAATGGCACACACACACACACACACCAAGGTACACACGTTTCCTTGGCCTGAGGGAGGAACCTTTGACATGAACATAATCGAACACATGAGAACACACATTCGGACCAAGTATGTAGGACAAACGAGGACCAGAAGATAGGCACTGTTAGAACTATAGGTCATCTTTGAGAAGGTTCAGACCGACAACCCTAGCCTAGAACCCGCAAGTAAGGCGTCTGCACCGCCCTAATCTTATGTAGGAAAGGAGGTGCTCTCTCCAATGCCTGCTATCACTGCATTATCAGCCCTTGAAAAATCTACTCACCCACTAGCAATTGCAAGTAAAATTTTATTAGGTCGAGCTACTTTCAGCACCTAATTGTCCCATCTGGCGAGTAAACCTAGGCTGGAAAGAAACAGGTGTTCTGTTTATTAAGAAAGTGAATGAGCAATAAATATGCCTTTAAATTTTGTTTTTATGTTGACACATTTGCTGTCTATTCAAGGAAAGAGGTCAAATGTCAGTTTATTTTTCAACTAATTGCTGCTTGGAAAATTAGTTTTTTTTCTCTCTCTTACTAGTTAGAGGTTTTGTCAAGTGAGCTGTCAGAAGATGTCAGTTATTTATCTCTAACCATAATATTTAAACAATTAGCCTGTAAATTAATATTTCAAAATATATTGGGAATTACAAAAGCATATTTTTTGTAATTAAGAAGTGTGATGCAATCAAAGAGTTAAAAAAGAGCAAAACAAACCAGAACACTTTACTTGGTGATGTGCAAATGATACATGCAGAAACTCTATTCCCAAACATTAATGTTAGTACACTATATAGTTTTATCAGTAAAGCTGCATGTCAGTGGGGAAGTTTGTGGCAATTTCAATGTAAAATCTACTGATAACAAATGACAGTGTGCTACCCACTTTACCCTTTAGTTATGTATTTATTAAAAGTGATAGTTTATAAATGTTAATTAACTAAGAGGCAAGTAAAGAGTTGTATTATATATGGAAAGACAGCTTAGTCTTTTAAATCAAACAAGAGTTATTTGTACAGCAGACATGCTGAACTTGCACATTTGAAGGTGCTCTCATATGTGATAATGAAGAAAATTGGCGGCTCAATGAATTAAATTATTTGCCCACGATCACATCTTTTGAAACCAGGTTTTAGGTCAAGAGCATTGCAAATATGTTGAGTAGATTATTTAAGTCGCTGGACCTGCAGATCTAGTAACATCTTTATGATTTTTCGAGGCCTGATTAAGTTATACCAATCCACTGATCGAGGGACCCAGAGGGCCCCCACCGAACAACAAACTACTATATCCAGACAAGGGAGGCCAAAAGGCCACCAGGCCCAGGCAATCCCAGCATCACACCAGTCCAGTACTAGAGCCCCCCGAAGCTCAACAACCGCCTGTCGCGTTGAATCCATCGTCCCCTGCGGCATGGAGAACGTGCACTCCCACTCGTCCGGGTGAACACACTAGGTTGACCAGGAGATTTATAGCAGTACTGGACAGTGTTACCCCTAGTGAGGCGAAGAAAGGGGCCCCAGTCCTCTGGGATCAGATGATGAGGGGGGAGCCACAGGTTATGCTCAGGCAGCCAAAAGGACAACCGAAAGCGAGATTGAGGGCAAATTACTACCCAGAAGAACAGCACCTAGCTTAGAATGAAGGAGGTAACTCAGGTGGAAGTTAGAGGAGAGGCGTGAGTAAGGTTAGATAGAGTACTCACCCTGGGGATACAACGAGAGAACAGAGCTGAAGACTCTCCAACTGAAGATAGCGGGTAGGAATAAAGCATCGCCCGGAGATGAGTGAGACAGGACTAGAAAGGAAGCTTCTGCCTGGGGCCCAAGCCTCACCAGATTGTCAGCATAGGAGAAGGGCCGACCAGGTGATAAGGAATCAAGGTAGCCTGCTATGACTCAGTTAAGACACAGAAAAGGCAACATGGCACCTTTACATGCACACGAGTAGAGCAGCGCAGAAGATGTTCGGTACTGTCCCTGAACACGCGGTGTACACAATTTGACCCCCAGGGAGATAGTGAGAAAGCTGGGACCTTCGCGCAGCTATTTTGCCACCTGCCAGCCCGCTAGATCGAAAGAGAAATACTAACATCCCAGCAGTCACATTGATAAACACTGAGCATGACGAGGCTGCATTCAACTCGTACAGGCACCCAATATGGACAGTTCTGAGGGAAATATTCCATGATTGCCCAGAATTGGAAGATTAATGGCAGAAAAAAACGAAGCCTGGAGAGACCATAAAAGATTTTCTAGACAGAATGAGAGAACAATGGGGACAAGGACAGGACAGCCATGGTCCGATTTGAGCCCCTAGGTCGTATTCTTCTATAACATCCTCAAAAAGGGGCTGTGCAGCAAAATACAAGGAGGATTTGACAGCGTAGTAGAATTAGACACCAAACCCTAGCAGGAAATACAGGCATACACATTACATTATTACAGGAAGAGGACAGGGAAACCAGAAGCAAGACCAGAGAGAGATAGCCAAGTTGGGCCAACAAAAATTGAGAAAGACTGCCTTCGAGGGGGCCGCGCTGGCCACCAACGTACAAATGGCACTAGTCTTTAAGGGGACTCCACTGCAAAACCCTAGAGGGTTTCAACTCACTTATAACAGCAGAGGTCAGGGAGGTTGGCAGCAGCAGGGCCTGGGAGCATGTTATTATTCCCACCGAATGGGCCTAATGGCTGACCGATGCAGCTTAAAAGCATATCATAAGCAGAGATCAATAAATTTGGGCCTGACCCCACAAAATGCTCAACGTTAAAACAAAGCCCAAGTTAACCCAAATGCAACAGGGAGGGGTAACGGTCTGGGGAGGTAATGCCTTCACACAACCACAAAACCCACCTAAGCAGTAACTTCGTACCCCCAATGCAGAAGATGCACTTCATGCACACCTAAAAACACATTTCAAAATAAAGACTAGTAAGACAACATTATGAATAATTGTGATCAGGAAACTCAGGGCTGATGAACGTCGTGTTGATTGGGAATCAGCACTAGAATCAGTCATTTGTGTACCTGCTGGAGCCTAGGCCCCACTCTACTGCTCATCCCCCCCAGGGTAGGGTTGGCTGGCCACGCCATGGTGGAGGAGAGTCTGACAAGGTGGCAGGGCGGCTCCCCATCTAGTGTATTAAAGCAAGCACCTAGGACCCCTCCCCAAGTCCAGTTGGGATGGGTCCCGATTACTAGATCGAAAGGACCCCATTCTCAGGAGTCCGGCCCAGGACCAAATTTCCCACATTGTGTGTGGTCCCAACTGCAGCCAACAGCCTTCATGCCAATGGAGGCCCCCTCCTCAGTTACAAAGCAATGCTCCAGTGTCAGAAGCCAGGTTTCCCACACACTTGGGATGATGAAGACCCCATAACACCCGCATAAAACTCTGATAAACTGCAAAAAGCACTGCATGGCGCAGAGTAAGTAGGGATGTTCACCAGAATAATCGGATGTTCCAGTCCATTACCCATATAAGGGCGAAATTCAACAAGTTTTCTCCTCGCACCGGACTCTCCATTCAGCATATATTTGCCGCTCCCTTTCCCTCAAGGTTCTCCAAACACCAATAGCCTGCTCGTCGGGTCATGTCCCTCCAAAACAACAAAGGTAACTTGTCACTGGTTGGAAGTTCCTGGCCACAGCAAGCCCAAAAATCTTGGATGAGACGTAGCCGAAAGAAGATGTGATGCTGGGAAGAAGAGATTATGTAAAAATTCATCACCGCTCCTTGTGAGGTGTTCAGAAATAGGCTCACCGTCATACCCGGCCTAGCGATCAAGCTGACACACACAAGGCCTTACACACACTGTCTAGGGGAGAAAAGAAGCCCAATCTTGGACAATGTCACATCAGAAACACAGGGGGGCCACAGGACAACTCTCTGACCCACTCCGGTACACGACAATAGAAATAACCCAATCACATGAGAGCCTAGGGAGATGCCCGAGATACCAGCAAAAAGAAGACCAAAGCTAGCATTAAAAGAACCCTCTCAACAAATGGCGCAGTCAATACACCTTGCGCAAGCTAGGGAGAGTCCCACTGCACGCCCAAAAGGAATGCCCCGCACTCCCTCACTAGGAAAGTTAGGATATATAAGTGTAGCAACACCGGGGGGCTTGTCCTGACTCCGATGGAGACGGGAGCAAGAATCGGAGCTGCCGCCGGTGATACCCTCTCCATCACCATCCTGCCCGATAAAGGGGGACCCCAAGCCCAGAAATCGACCTAGGTGGTGTCGGAACCACCAAGGCCTTAGGGCAACGTGTCGCTGAGGGTCGGTATCCCCATTTAAGTGGAAAACTGCAAGCGGACCTGTGGAGCTGCGGACCCGTGAAAATGGCGGCCGGGCGGCGGTAGTGACCCTGGGGTTGACTGCTGTGCAGACTATAGAGTGTGGCTGACCGCTGAACATTCAGATTGGCAGCCGCGAAGAACGGAGAGGGAACACTGTCGACGGCCTGAGCCGTGGAATACACAAGTAAGGAGGCAGCGCTGAGCGGAGCGGAGCCCCGGGATCGGTGCATGTGAGCACCCACTTGCACATACTGGACACCCAGCCTAGACGCGGGCTCGGAGTGCCGGAACTGACATAGGAGGGGTCGGAACACTTGCGCGAACAGAGCGGCAAGATGCCCACGGCGCCCGCGCTCCTCACTGCCTTGAACAAGAGCCGCAAAATGGCGGGCGCGCATTGCAGGTAGTGTTGGGAGAACTTCATGGAGGCAGAGAATAGCGGCTAAAGCTGCGGACAAGGCTGGACACATGGCTGGACACACGTGCATTACAGTGAGTGCCTAGTGCCTCTGGGCGGAATTAAGGAACCCAGACAAGGGCCTGGTGGCCTTTGGTGGACAGAGAGGGACAGCTGCATTCAAAGAACAGCAGCGCACCAGGCCAGGCCAGCGGGGAGACCCACACAGGGACTTACTTAGTAGAAGCACTGACCCCCAGAGGCCCTCAGAGAATATAGTGGGCATGATAAATCCGTCAGCGCTGAGTTACACATTGGAAGAAAGCGAAACAGCCGGGTCCGCTTGTGTAGGCGGGCCGGGACACTGTTCAGCTGCATATTGGCCCGCGGAGCCACGAGGGGACTTAAAATGGCGGCTGCGACCCCATGCCTGGCGCAATAATAACCCATCCCTGTTAGGAGGAGACAGGTCCCAGTGGCAGTAGATCCTGAGGCTAGGGAGGAGTCAGACCACCATGACCCTGAGAACACATTGGGCCCAAGGCGCTAAGGAGGAGATATCAGCAAGCAGACAGGGCGCTGTCGGACAGTGCGAGAGAGGTGAGGCTACGGGACTGGCACCTACCCACTCCATAGCAGGAGGGCGCACAGTAACAAATTTGGGAACCAAGGAAAGCAAGGGAGGCACACGGAACACAGGGCCGATCATCAGCCGGCCGCAGGCCCATCCCACTGAACGCCGCATCGGGGGCAGTGAGTACCTACTTCGACTGCACCATGGGTCGGACCACCAAGAGACGCGATACCGAGCATTAGAAGTTAGGGAGTGATGAAAATGAGGAGTCACGCTCACCCTCGGGAAACAGAAAGGAAGGAGCAAAGCTCCAAGAGGAGCTATCACTCCACGACATCCTGCAGGCCATAGAAAGATCGCAGAGGGCAGTGGAGACCAAGATCGACACAATCCGGGAGGACCTGGGCCTCCTACGAGCAGACCACAGGACGCTGGCTGACCGGGTCACGGTCGTAGAGGAGGAGATAGAAAGCCTGAGGCCACCGGTAGTTGCGACCGCATGCAAAGTCACGGACATAGAAAAAAAGAGACCTGATCCTTGAACAATGCAAAGAAGATGCGGAAAACAGGGCCCGTGGAAACAACATTAGGGTCACGGGCCTACCTGAAAAAGTTGACGGGAACGACATGGTGGCATACCTTGAGTTGCGGAAGAGGGTCTGTCAACATTCTTCGCCTTAGAACGGGCACATAGAGTCCCCGCTCGAGCGCCGCAGCTTGGCAGGCCACCGCGGCCGGTGGTGGCCCATCTCCTCTTCTACAAAGATAGAGGTCATGTGCTGAGCCAGGCGCGCCTCAAAGGACAACTCAAGGTGGACAATAGCGTTGTACGGATTTTTCCTGATTTTTCCCGGGAGATGCAACAACAAGCGAGCGTTCTTCATCGCGGTCAAAAGGAAACTGCGCCAAATGGGGGTGTCCTACTTCATAGTATTTCCAGCCAATCTCTGCATAGTGCGCTCAGGGGGAACTACATTCTTCAATACTCCCCAGGACGTTTGGGACTGGATTGAGGAGCAAGATCCCCGAGGCCCGCAACGTGAAAGACAAAAACCCAGTTGAAAAGGACCTGGCACGCTCTCCTGACAGAGGGGCAACCTCAAAGAGCCACCCGATGACAGAGGAAGCGCACCGGGCCAGAGCCAGTGTGATTGCAGCGGTGGCCTCACTGAGCGCAGCGCACACCCGGGATCCCCTTTCACAGAGGGACTCGGACTCTGAGACCAGCTCGACCTCGGTGGGAGACGCCAGCCAAGCCCAGCCGCACGTAACTCCCAGATCAGCAGACGACCTGATGTGAGGTGGATCGCGCAAGCAAGTAAAGTCAGGACTATATTGAGGGGAGGTGGGGAATGGCGCTAGTATCGCCCTACACACTGTCAAGAGGGGTCCCTATGTAATCATACAAGACCTATACACTGGGGGGTGGGGGAATCCGAGGGGGCAGAGAGGAAGGCTGTCCTCCAGGCGGACATTGACCTAGTCACCACTTTCAGACTCTACTGTTCAGGCACTAGAGTGCAAGGTTGAGATGGGGAAGACGTTCTCACTTGTCCTGGGAGGGGGAGTTGGGATGGTTTTCTTTGGTTTAGTTGGGGGCACTGCTGTCTTCCCCTATGGGGGACCATGGGGTATTATGTGAAGGCTTGCATCCTAAGATATTGGGCGTGAAGTACTGGGAGGGGCAGGGGAGGCCAGACGGAAGTGGAGAGGCTAATTTACAATGCCGACTCAGACAGAATATAATCTTCTCTCCTGGAATATTCGGGAAATACACTCCATGCATAAACAATACAAAATATTCTCACAGCTGAATAGACGGGAGGTTTACATAGCAATGCTGCAAGAGACGCATACACTAGCATCAGAGGGGGAGGCATTACACCGTAGGTGGAGAGGCCAGGCATATTACACCACGTAATCCGCATTTGGCAGAGGGGTCCTGATTTGGATCATGGCAGGTGTCCCCTGCCAACACACTGCCAACAAAGTAGACCAGAGGGCCGATATGTGGTGGTCACCGGGCGTCTCGACGGACAGGACATCACACTTATCAATATCTACGGCCCGAATACGGATCAAGGAAGATTCCTTGAGCATTTATCAGAGTCGCAGGCTCCATATAGGACGGGGGCAGTTATCATGGGGGGCGACTTTAACTGTATAGCAGACCCCGTCCTGGATCGTTCACACCCACCGCTTTGTGATGCCCCAGTCCATTTGACAGCTAGGATGTTTAGAGAATGGCAATCCCACTGGGGGCTGGTGGACACGTGTCGACGGAAGCACCCAGTGGACAGGGAGTACTCCCACCTCTCCCGCATACATGACCTACACGTCCACCTGGATACCTTCTTATGTTCACCAGACATGCACACCAGACTTCACAAGGCGGAATACCTCACCCGAACGGTGTCAGAAAACAATCCTCTGTTAGCTCGACTGCAATGGGGACGCAAACGTCAGACCATTCCCACCTGGCGCCTCAGGCCGGAGGCTCTTGAGGACCAGGTGTTCCACCACGAGATTAAAGAGAAAATCACCACATATCTTATGGACAATGCATACTCCAGGGTGACTGAATAGGAGGCCTTTAAGGCAGTGATTAGGGGGCGCTGCGTGGCATTATCTATAGGGGTGCGACGTACACTACTGACGGACGTGGAACGGGCAGATCGATTGTTGAAGTAGGTGGAACGCTGATGCCCGACCAGTACAGACCTCTGGCAAGAATTTCTCGAAGCAAAGGAGGCGGTGGCCTTACAGGAAGACATATTGAGGTGTTTTGACTACCTGGCATACATGGACAGAACACACGCGGAGAGAGGCAAGGCGGGTAGATTACTGGCGTGGCTCGCTAACCCAACCTGTAGGGAGCACACAATCCTAGAACTAACGGGACCAGTAGGGCGACATCTATACCGGCAGGACAATATAAATGACAGTTTCCGCAGGTACTATGACTAACTTTATAAGAGTGCTGGGCCTTGTGGGGAGGGGGACGTAGAGGAATACCTGGCGGACATTCCGATACAAGTCTTGACAGACGAAGATGCGGAACTTCTGGGAGCCGCAATATCGGAACGTGAAGTTCGAGTAGCTATTAAGACACTGGCGAGAGGGAAAACACTGGGCAAAGATGGGCTCCCTAAGGAGTTCTATGCTGCGTACGCGGACAAACTGAACCCCAGGCTGGTTGAGATGTACGCAGAGGCAAAGGAGAAGGGCCACTTGCCGGGCACGACTAGGGAGGCGGTGGTAATACCAATTGTTGGACCTGGCCCTTTTTGGCAGGTTCACCCCGAAACTTTTTGCTTTTTCCTAGCCTGTTTCTGTGACCTGGTGTTGGTGATTTTAGGCCTTTGCGCACTTTTTCACTGTGGTACAGTGTAAAGTGCGTGAGCTCTCTGTGTATGTGTGGTGAGTGACCTGCCCTCCCAAAGGAATGCATGGGGACTATGTGTGACCATGGTAGTTCCTGATGTGTGGGGAGTGCAGGGTCGAGTTTGGTATGTGCGAACTCGTGAGATTGAATGCTGCGTAATGATGTATGCGGCATGAATGTGTCTAGTGTAGAAGTGCCACTTCTAGACATGGGTGTGCATGTGTAGTGAGTCTGCTGGCACATGACTGGCTGGAGCCTGGCTTCAGGAGTGCCAGTGCCTGCTTGTGGATTGACTGTCTGGTTTGAGGGTGACAGGGGCTGGGGAGCCCCCAGGAGGTTGTTTGAGTCAGCTCTTGGTTGAATGACTGCATCTGCAACTAGAGTGGTGGGAGGAGATAGCACCTTGGAGTGAATAGGGCTGTGCCTGCCTGCCACAATGCTGGCTCCACCTCCTGCTGGGCGGCTGTCGCCTCTGCCCCTCACACTGAAAGGAGTTCCCTATAACCAGTTGTAGCTGGTTCTCACACTGTCTGCACCCTGCTAAACAAAGGATTTTATGGTATAAAAAGGGGCTATGTCCCCTTACAAGAGGTTCTTGTTTCTGACTTGATTCCTGCCAGGGGCGTGCTGCTGCTTGGGCCCAGGGGAAGGCTTGCCTCCCTGGGCCCTGCCCAGCCCCTGGATACCTGATGGCCCTGGATGCTGAAGGACTTCCTTTTGACCCTCCTGCCCTCTGCTCCTAGGAGGGCCTTGTTGCTGGGTCCCTGGCTTCTGAAGGGGGGCCATTCCTGTGGAGCCTGATGCTGCCCGTGGCCCCAGCGCCTTGAGGGCGCTTTATTGTGGATTGCTGGGCAGAGCGCAGTCGGTTTTTCTCTTAGGGAAGCGCTCCTGCCCTCTGTGTGCCCCGAGTGCCGGTGCCCACCCGGCGCCTTATTTGCCTATTTTTTTTATAGTTCGGGTGCTACCCCGTGTATGGTGCCCTAGCGAGTGCCTACCTCGCTTCTGCCCTTTTATTTGGATTACGAGCGTGCCTACCCCTCTTTACCCCCGAAAGAAGTCACCGCTGCGGCCCGACTAGTTTTTTTATTAATGGCCGCCGCGGCCCGCCTGGTTGTGGGCGGGGCCAAAGACGGAAGAGGAAATTTTGATTAAGGGCACTATCCCGGTCACCTCATTGGGTGTTGATCCTACCACTTCCCCTCACAATGCCTCCTCTATTACTCAGCTCCCTCCATTAGACTCCATAACTCTAGCCAACCTGGCTGTCCGCATCAAGTCTGGCTCTCCTGACGACCACTGTCCACCTTCCATACTGCGTGACATCTGCCACTCCCTACCTGACTGCATCCTTCCTTTGCTTAACTCCTCTCTTTTGTCCGGGACGGTACCCAGCTCCTTCAAGGAGGCCGTCTTAGTGCCCCTGTTGAAGAAGCCTGGAGCCGACCCTGCCGTCCCGGCAAACTATCGCCCCATCTCTCTTCTACCCTTTCTCTCAAAAATCTTGGAAGCCCATGTCACTGCCTGCCTCTCAGGGTTCATCGAGAGTTCCACCTTTCTCGAGGCCAACCAGGCCGGCTTCCGTCCTTGTCATTCTACGGAGGCTGTGATCCTGGCTGTCCTGGACACCTTGAGAGATGGAGCTGACAAGGGTACCTCCCAGGCCCTGGTATTATTAGATCTGTCGGCCGCCTTCGACACGGTGGACCACAACATCCTTCTCCGCCGTGTCGAACAGGCTGGCATCCAGTGCCTGGCGTTGGCATGGGTGAAATCTTTCCTTACGGGGAGATCCCAGTCTCTCAGCATAGGTACATTTAGGGCCCCTAAGGAACAACTGCCTTGTGGGGTCCCCCAGGGCTCCTCTCTATCCCCTCTTCTTTTCAATCTCTATCTTCACCCTCTCCTTTTCTCTTTGAGGCAGTGGGACGTCCGCGTTTTCAATTACGCGGACGACCTACAACTCATTTTCTCTCTAAACTCCCCCTCTGCTATTCCCACCTTCCAGGCAGTTATGTCCCATATCTTTCAGTGGATGTGTCAGAACCAGCTGAAACTGAACCCAGGAAAGACGGAGCTCCTCCTGCCGGGTAAGAGCGCCGTCTACTGGGGTCCACACTTCTGGCCGACAGAGCTTGGCTCCCCTCCCACCCCGGTAGCCTCGGTGAAAAGCCTCGGGGTCACTATTGACGCTGGGCTCTCTCTCGGGCCGCAGGTGGGGACGGTGGTCTCCTCCTGCATGTTCCAACTACGCAGGATTAGGAAGGTGGCCTACCTCCTCACTCCCGATGCCCTGCTACAAGTCATCATGGCCCTTGTTCTCTCCCGCCTGGATTTTTCAAATTCCATCTATCATGGTTTGCCCAAATGTTCCATCAATAGGCTGCAAATCATTCAAAACCAGGCGGCGGGACTGGCCCTCGGGATTCCGAAGTGGCAGTCCGCCAAATCCCTCCTTGTCAAATTACACTGGCTCCCGGTCAGCCTAAGGGCCGCCTTTAAGGTTGGCTGTCTGATCTTTAAGTCTCTTTCTGGTCCCTGCCCCGCTTTTCTGAAATCTCTTATCCGACCCTACTGTCCATCACGTAATCTTAGATCACTTCACCTACACCTCTTGGTGGTCCCCTCCTTTAAACTCTGTAGATCTGGGGGTCGAAGATTCGCCTTCCTCGGCCCCAAACTCTGGAACTCTCTCCCTCTCCCAGTTAGGACCTCCGGTACTCTCATCCAATTCCGCAAATCACTAAAAACCTGGCTCTTCCCACAATCCTGTTAAATCCCCTCTGTTTCCTCAGCACCCTTTCAGCGCCATGATACCTCCGGTGACAGTGCGCTATACAAACTTCCCTTAACATAACATAACATAACAAAAGCCGTCAGGAAAAGGAAGCTGTGTGAGGAGGAGGACGGGAGCCCACCCCGCCTCCTCGCATGCCGGTAGTGAGTCCCGGGAGACCCGTGGTGTCCGGAAGAGCCCCGCGGTGGCAGGAGACGAGGGAGAAGAGTCCCGGGCCCCGAAGGGGGGGGGCCCGGGGGAAGTAGCGCGGCTTCTCGTCCTGCAGAGGGGGCACGAGGCACATTGCCAGTGCCTGCCCCTCCGCACAACCCGCATGGAGTCCTGGCCGGTGAGGAGTGAAGCTGGAAGGGCGGCCGAGGCCGCCAACGCCAGTGCGGGGTTCCCAGAGTCCCGGGGAACCCCGCTGGAGAAGTACTGCCACCGCCCGGGACGTCCAGGAGGAACTATGGTGAGTGGGCTCATGTGTTCTGCCGGAGTCAGGCCCTGGGAAGGTGGTGCCTTTAGGGCGGCCCCGGATGGCAGGGGGCCGCCCCAACGTTGTTTATTGCCTGTTAAGGCTCTACCTGTACGGGGGCATTATTGGTTATTTAGAGCCTGCCGCGGCTCCAACGACCATGGGGGCATCTTTATAATTCGAGCCCCCGAGGGCCGTGTTCTGCCCCTGAGGGTTCCACTCTTTGGGGACATATTTATTTAAGGAGCCAGTGGTCTACGGGGGTACAGTGTCTTTAGAGCCTGTGGGGCTCCAGCATTTGGCCACAGTATTTGTTTTAGAGCCAGGTGGCTCCAATGTGGCACAGTTACAGAGCCAGATGCCTCTAACGTCCCTCTGTTGATGTCAGAGCCTGTGTGGCTCCGACCCCTGCGGCACAGTTTGTCTTGAGGGCCAGTGAAGGCCCTGCTGCAGTTTTGCATCCCAGCTGCCCAGCAATTAGTGGGCAGCTGCACCGTTTAGGCGCTTGGGATTGTCCTCAGCTGCCCAGCAAGTAGTGGGCAGCTGCAACGTTTAGGTTTGCGCCGGTGGCGCACCCCTGACTGGCGCTGCATTGGCAGCGCGCCCTGACATTCTGGACACAGGGCTTTTTGAGTCCCCTTGTTGGATGGCCAGTTGGCCAGGGGGCTGGTATGTGATTTCTGCGCAATGTGATTTCTATGTTTTTGATAGTAATTGCTAAGGTGATGTTTGCGCAATGTGGTTACCTGCTATGTTTATGATGGTAATTGCTTAATGTGAGTTTTGCGCAATGTGATGTGGTGCTAGGAAATGTTATGCATTTAATATGATTACGCACCTTGATCTTACACCTCTGAATGTTTTTAGGTATCATGTGTTTTTGCGCTATTGAGTTGTGTTCTGGCACCCCTGAATGTTTTTATGCATCATGTGTCTTCCTTGGTCTTACACCTCTGAATGTGTTTTGAGGCATCATGTGTTTTCTTTCCTTACACCTCTGAATGTGTTGTTTATACATCATGTGTTTTGTTCTTGCTTACACCCCATAATGTATTCTTAGGTGGTTGTTCTTTCCAGTACAGGTGGACCTAGTGAGGTCCTGGTTCCCTGCGTGACATTCTCCTAAGGTGGTTAGGGTTGCGTAGGTGGTACTTACCTGTTACCAGTAGTTACTGGTTGTGTGCTATACTTGCTAATTTGTGCTACAGTGATTTTATAGCCTATATTCTATGTTCTAGAAGTGCTATTTCTAAAAGTGTTGATTCCTGACAGTGGCCCATGTGGCCCTGTCTTGTACATAATCCCTTGTGAATATTGCCCGTGCCAGTTGGCACAATGTACATGTGTGATTTCTAGCTCATGTGTTTTGACAATACAAAAGTTATTTTTATATAACCTTGTGTGGAGTTCCTTTTGTGGTGTGCCTAGGATGTTGTTGCTGTTGTGTGCTTGTGCAAATGCTTTACACATTGCCTCCGGGATAAGCCTGTCTGCTCGTGCCAAGCTACCAAGGGGGTGAGCAGGGGTTATCTTGGCGTGTGACTCCCTTGCCCTGACTAGAATGGTGGTTTCTGCCTGGCTTTGGCGTCAGCCTTAGCTAACCAGAAATAGCCAGTTCTAACACCAATTTTGAAGCCGGACAAGTCTCCCTTAGAGCATCGATAATGTCCGATATGCTTCGCACTCTATCTCGATTTTTAAATTCTCAGTAAAATACTGGCGACACGCCCACTCCCGTATATGGTGCCTCTGGTGCATCAGGACCAGGCAGGTTTTATACCTCACCGGAATATTACCCTAAATATTCACCGATTATTGTCTATCATCGAACTCGGAACGACGGCGGATCAGAGAAGGGCGGTGTTGGCCATTGACATGGAAAAGGCATTAGATAGCCTCGAATGGGGGTTCTTGTATGAAGTACTGAACAAAATGGGCCTAGGAATGGGCTTTATACGCTTGGGGGCGGCTACTATATGCTGACCCTGTGGCAAGGGTCCGCACTGGACGCACAATATCGGCACAGTATCGGGTGGAGAGGGGGACACGCCAGGGGTTTCCACTGTCTCCACTGCTGTTTGCCTTGGCAGTGGAGCTGTTAGACTATATAGCGAGGTCCGGAAGGGCATATCGGGGGATCCAGGTGGGAGAGAAACGACACCAAGTGGCGTTATACGCAGATGACCTCCTAATATTCCTAAATGATGCAGAGGGCGACCTGCCGGGGGCTAAGGCTATTATAGAGCGCTTGAGCTCCTTATTGGGGCTACAAGTGAACTTGCTGAAGTCCAAACTATTCCCCTTGGTGAGGACGCGGGCCCCCTCTGAGCCTAGGGAACCTGAGATGGGAGCTCAGCTGCTTCCATTACCTGGGGGTCCACATATTCCACACTGTGGAGGACGTGAAAGAGGGCAATATAGGGAGAGCGCTCCGCTCGCTTAATTACACTATGACTTTCTGGGGGAAACTCCCCCTCTCGCTGATGGGTCGCATCTCACTACTTAAAATGGTGGCTCTTCCCCTGCTGCTCTACTTCTTTATAACACTGCCAATTTGGATATCAGCAGCCTGGTTCCGAGAGCTGGACTCCTGCTTGTCTGCTTTTATATGGGGGGCAGGACACAGATGGGTAGCCCTTAATACATTAAAGCGGCCCAGACTGGGGGGGGCGGCATGGCGATGCCCGACATGGAGGCCTACTATTTAGCAGGACAACTGCAGAGGTTCACACAATGGGTGGCGGGAAGCAGTGAACCAGACAGGGAGGTGCCTCCGTTCGTCTCGGAAGGGTCCACAGTGTTCCGAACCCTGCCAAGGACGATCAGGCCATAACAAATCAACATTAACGAACACAAAGTGATACACCATTGCTGGGACAGATGCTTACAGAAATCCAAAAAAAGCGTCCATATTCTCCAGAAATGGCGCTGCCGCTATTGGAAGCCCTTCCCCACAGAGGACAGTGGCGAGGACTGGACGAATGGGTGGAAGCAGGAGTGACGAAGGTCGGGGATCTTTTCCGGGACGGGGAGCTCCTCTCCTTTGAGGACTTCAGTGCTGACTAGGACATACCAAAGGGGCATTTTCTCTTATATGGGGTGGTCACAGGAGCAATAAGACGACATTGGGGTGCGGGGACGATGGAACCACCGCGACACTACACATGCGAAAATATGAGCTTGGCGGGGGGAACAATCAAGGCTGTGGCCTGCCTCTACAGAGCTATAGGGCGGGACTCCATGCAAGAATTGGACAGATTAAGACACAAATGGGGAGATGACATTGGCAGGCAACTAGATGACAAGGACTGGGACAATGTTTTAGAGCAAACTGGCAAAGTATCTCAGAATGCCCGGTTTAGCATGATCAGCTTCTATATGCTCCATCAAGAATATTTAACCCCAGAACGTATCAACCGCTATTTTGACGGCGCGGACGCTAGATGCCCGAGGTGTCAGAAACAGGGGGCGACTTTTATACATATGATGTGGAGCTGTGCCTCCTTACACCACTATTGGCAGGAAGTGACACAAGTGGCAGCGAGGGTGACGGAAAGGGTGGTCCCCTGCACATCTGCCCACATACTGCTCCACTTATTTCCACAATCTGCTAAAACCAAAACCACAGCAAGGTTCCAGAACATGGCATTCATTCAGGCGAAGCGAGAAATAACCAGTAGCTCGAAGAAACCGGGGGCCCCAATGTCCTTAGATGGAAACGTGAGCTGGTGAAGTGGGCGGGTTGTGAGTGCAGGGTCCTACTTCAGAATGCACAGCGGGGAGTGGGCAAACCGGCGAGAGCCCAGGCATGGGAAGGGCTGATGGCAGACTTAACAAGAATTGGCAGGGACTCAGAGGCTTCAACCCCAGAGAGACCTCAACATGTAGAGCACCCCCAAGGACCAGACTAAGGCGGAATACCCCAGTAGAGACGTGGGAATGGGAGCGATTCATGGCATCGACACACATGGGGGAGGAAGAGGGCCACAACGGAAGATCCCGGCGCAGCACCACTATCCATGCCTAGCGTGCCAGAGAGCCTACCAACCGAAATGAACAATAATCAAGGGGAGACAGCAGTGCAGGGAGGGGGGGGGCGAGGGCTGTTGTGGTTTGTGCCTTATTGTTGGGGCCAGGGGAGGGGTGTATATCTTACATACATGGTACATAGCTAAGGGAAGTAGGGTGATCGTCCAAGTTGCCATGTACACATGGGGCCAGGCAAGGGTAATGACAGAATTAGTGTGTGAAATATGCTGTATTGCTTGCTCCTGCCTACTGTACATTGACGCCCTAAAGGAGTATGATGCATACTATATAAAAGGCAATAAAAGTTTGTTTCCCTTTCGGTCATGGTGAGGGGGGGTGGGAGAACCGTTGACCCATAAGCAAGAATCAAGCCGACCGATGAATAAACACCAATTGTCTTAAAAAAAGTATACACCTCAATTGGAGGCCACTTTCCGGTGCTCCACTAAAAATAATATATCTAAATCTAAAAGCAATCCAGAAAAAGAAAGGCATAGGAATCCCCATGAATGATCGCCGATGATACGTAAGAATGTAAATTTTTCTGAACTTAACCAATAAACAGCTCTTATCCAACAGGTCTGCAATCGAGCCACCACAGAGCACCACCCTAACAGCGGCCCACTATCTCTTCAGCAACCATTTCCATAAACCTAGCAAGACCCAAGTGTGCAAGTCAGAGACCTAAAACTTTTGGCACAAACTTTTTATCTGAACTCTTTCGAACCTTTCCAAAGTAAAGAAATCCCCCAATCACCGGAGGACTACAGCCATATTTCCTGGATCCATCCCAAAGACCTACAATGGCCAATAAGTTATGTACTGTTGTACACTTTTATACGGTTTACTGTGGGTGTGGCCGCATACATACATTGCCAAAGATCTGCCTAGTCAAATGGAGTCCACCTCGACATTTGCACAGCGCTTGCATAGGGACCTCTCCCATGTCACTTATAATTACACTGAACCCAAACCAACATTAGTATTCTACACAGTACACTTACACAACACATGGTATCTGCATATGACCGTCATGGGTGCCCAGACACCAGCCAGGTCATGTTCACTGATACCACATGCAGTAGGTGGAAACAGACTTTACTAATCCCACGAGATAGCTCCCGAAAAAAAGAAATGCCTTCTCCACCAGTACATATGTAGGCTTAGGGTCAAGATACAACCCAGCAGAGTAGAACCCCATAGAGTAGTAGTGAAAGTGACCCGTTATGAGACAAATCCTACAGAAATGTACCTCTTCACTGATCCAAGCAAGATTCAAACAGAGGAATATAGGATGCGCAGGCGGGCACCATAGAGGAGTATACTGTTTGGCCCAGAGACTTTCCAGAAAAGATATTATTGGAGGTAGCAAAGCCACCGCACAAACACATCCGCTCCTGCTTCCGTCTGTGGCCCCAGGGTGGACTTTAGTGTGTCTGGGGCAATCTTCTTTAATACCAAATGGACACCGGAGATGAAGTTCCAGTGTAGGGTCATCCACCTCAATGAAACAACATTCCTGGAGAAGCTCTATCAGAGTTGTACCAACATTCGCTACAGAAGAAAACAACTCTGTTGTATCAGGCTCGACAGAAAAGAACTGCAGATTATTTTAGCTTGGCTTAGTTCAAGGATAATCAGGAAGAATTCAGACTGTTTTCTAACACACAAGTCAATGATGGAGGGTCTATACCCTTCTTCACCGTGCACACGAAAGCAAAAGCCCACTGGTTACAAATAACCAATGGGAAATTAAGAAAATAATGAACATTACTGAGCTTGGGTTTATGCAATCAAGGAAAAACGAAGAGCAATTTGCCTCATGCGGATGCAACATCAATATGTGTTGGACTTGATGACCAAAATGGAAAGAGGGGTGTGTGCCAAGAACGGTGCGTCCTGTTGCACGTTTATCCCGAGCAATGACATGAACAATGGGCCTCAGACTCTTGCCATCCAAGCCTGCATTGTTTACAAACTGACATGCGCAAGGAGGGAGATGCCTCTGAGCAGGACTGGTACATCAATTGGTTTTCCTGAGATCGCCGGTGGGTAATAAATCATTAGGGGAAATGTGTTTAACCTGCTTGCACACCTTCCCTCAGTCTAATGTAGTCAAAGACTCTGGGCAATCCTCAAATTCTGGAGATATATATATCCAGAATTTCAGGAATGGAAACCATAGGAACTGATATAAAGTGCAGTACGTCGCCTGCATACAACAATAATTTTCTTAAAACCGCTGGAGTCTCAAGGGTGGGTGGGTATATATATATATATATATATATATATATATATACACACACACACATATATATATATATATATATATATATATATATATATATATATATATATATATATATATACACACACATACACACACACACAGAATATCAGGAATGGAAACCATAAGCACTGAGATAAAGTGGAGTATGTCACCTGCACCCAACTATTTTTTTTTAAACCCACTGGAGTCTCCGGACTCCTGACTGAGAACAGCCAAATAACTTAGTTTATGAAGTTCAGACCCAATCCAATCCTTCCCAGGGTCTCAAAAAGGTAGCCAGATTCCACATGTTCAAACTCTTTCTTGAAATACAATAACAGGGCACTTTTGTGTCCTGATAATTCCTCACTTGATATAAAAGTCCTCTAGTGTTCCCAGAGGACCACCCTGGCATCTGAGGCAACAGGGGACACATAAAAGGGATGTATCATCTGGCTTAAGCAAGATTATTGCATGGTTAAATTCAGTGCATTCTTGCCCAAATGTTTGGGATCCTTAAACACCTTACAGAGCACTACTGTGACTTTGGATTTATTTACTTTTCTACAGGGAACCCTCCCTTACCAGCTCTCATGCCATCAATATCCTCCGCAGTTTCTTCCTTAGAGATGCTGCCATCTAAAGCAGTACTCTGTTCCTTTGACAGGGAGAAAATGGATAAGCATTTACATCCAAATCTACATCTTAGCATTATCAGAAACATACAAACCAACAAAGAGTGCAGTGAAGTTCCTGGTTATGTCTATTGGGTAAGTAACTAATACACATGGTTGGCTACATATTGCCATAATGCAGAACAATGATTCTGCCTGGCAGAGCCAAGTTGCCAGACGCCAACCTGCCTTTTTCCCATGCCCATAATATTTTCACTTCGATCGGTGCAGAGTATTTAGCAGGGATGCTCTTTATGGAGGCCTCTAATTTCATCTGGTCTTCTGTGGCATTTTTTCATTTCAAGGCTGATTCAATCAACATACCTCTATCAACCCTTACCAGCCACCCGTAATGTCGGGTTAGAGACCACAGAGCATTCATTTTCAAGAATAAAGTCCACTGCAGTTTCTTTTTCACTTTGGGCATTCTTCCTTTGAAAATGTTAATGCACCAGTGCTGTTTGAGCAATGCCCTGATCACTTTATCTAGCTCCACATGCATTAGTGTTTGCTCATTGATGCTAACCTACAAAATATGGCACCAAAACAGGGACTGAGGCAAGAAAAAATGGAATTCAAGTACATGTGCCACACACATAAGTATAGTTCTCTCTAGAGAGGGTGCAAGAGCCTCTAAATGCCTACTAGAGTGTGGTCCTCCAGAAGGTCAACTAGTAACATTGCTGGTAACAGTTGGATTCCAGTCTCCTCCAAGCCACCTAAGCTCCGGATAGCGTTGGGAAACAAGGGAACTTGTATCCATTAGGGAATATATTGAGCCCACAGCAAATATCTTGCCATGAAATGTTGATTTGCATGTCCATATCTGCCATTGATAGTCATCCACGTGTTCAACACAGGCAGCAACTCCCTAAACAAAATAACACATTCACCCTACTTATAGCCGACAGAGGCCATCATATCAGACCCAGACTTCGATGATTTACGAGCATAGAAAACTACCCCCAACCAATCCTTCAGCTGTGCAGCCTCTACTGGAGAGAGGTTTCCTTCAATTGAACAATGTCTGGAGATTTGGTGGACATCATCCTCTTCCATTTAATGTAAGGAGTAAGCCCACTAACATTCAACGCAACATAGTGAGCGCTCTCAGGACATCGAAGCAGACATAAAAGAAGCCACTGAGGGATTGTGTGCGATTTTATGAGCTTTGATGTCTTCTGTATGGTACATGTTGGACACGGAAAGTATCTCTCATTCATAGACTAACCTTTGATCAGTAATTGTAAATAGTGATGTCCAAGAATTTAAAAACAGAATACTAGGCCACAAAAAATGGAATAGAGTGTCATCATGGCACCATAGAACATGCAAAGGTGGAAGTCTACAGAAAGAGAAGGCAAGGGCGGTAGTAAAGTGGGAGGTGTAAGAGCATGGGAGAAGAGGGGAAACTAGGAAGTAAAAGCACAAAGAAGCAAAGACATACTAATGTGCAGACAATGAGGCATAGTTAACAGCAGGGTATCCCAATGCCTAGATCCAAGGCTCCATTGAAGCTGGATTTTAAACTTTTAAAATTAAACGCCAAGCCCAACATTCACAACGAAGAAACATATTAATCATAGGCAAACACCCAAGCCTAACATTCACACGATGGTCACTTGCGAGTGCAGGCAGTGTACACTTAAGATTTTTGGTCAATTGAACCATCAATACCTGCTCCTATGAGGAAGGAAGAGTAGGATTAACAGCTTTATAGTGCATATCATCAAGGCGGCTTTGAGTCATAGCTATGTAACATGCAATATTTTACCTCTGTGGCCACTATCTTAATGCTACTTGACATCTCACTCTGGTGACTACGGGAAGGGAGATAGTGGCAGACATACAACACAACATCTATTTTGAAAGCTATGCAAGAGTCAGGGAATTGGACATTAGGGACAATAGCCTATGTGTAGAGCGGTTTTAGGATTTAGGATTTATCTCTGTTCATCAGCCCTTCTTGCAATAGATCTTTGTAAGACCAGCACCTCCTAAGTGACTCCAAGCACTCTCATGCCACAAGCAGATCAACGTCAGTTTCCTTATGTCTAGCAGAGCTGTCAGGTGGTGCGACGTTGGAACTTTTCACACAATCAGCTACCTGTAATGTGTCATTCACCACAGATTCTTGAGATTCCAAGAACCTGTCCAGATCTTCAGATTAACAGAATTCTTTGGACTTCGATCAACAGGAACTAAAATAGCAGACAGTTCCTGAAGAGCACAGTGAATGTCCCACTTCTAAGTAGCAGTTGTGAAACCGACGCCCAGATATTTCTTCCTTCCAATATTGGTTTCCTGAGGGAAGTCTGCAGCGATGAATATTTTGTGCTTCTTGGAGAGGAAGGGAACATTTGTCTGCTTCGTTCCCATGATTACCTGACTGGCTTGATGGTGACACAGAAACACAATAAGATGATAGAAGAAGCGGTGCAACTTTTCAGACACTCACCCCAAGTCAATATTAAATCTGGGTTAAATCCATCATTGTTCTTTTGCTCACTTTGCCACCCCAGTTCAGACCCAGCCATATGCAAATCGGTCTTGACCCTGCTCCTCATTGGGACAGTCCAGCCCGAACCGGAAACAAGCATCAATAGACACATCATGATGGAGCATGGAGATGAGATTAGTTGCACGCCTCAACTGAACCATGTTGGTCTTTGAAATTCCACGGAGGGGGTGGGGGGGGGGGCAAAAAGCCGGGTCCAGCCGGTCAGACAGAATGGAAACTAGGAAAGCAGCATGTCAATCTGCTCTTCATTTCCCACCACTCCTGAGAGGCCGACACTGTCCCTGGTACGCCTGGCCTGTCTTGCCCGTGGCAGGCACTCTGGTTACTTCTTACACTTCCATCTGCTTCCTTGTTTTGTGCTTTGCCGGGTATGACAGCGCCGGGACACTCTGATTGAGTAGCTGAGCGCTCTACAAAACCCCAGATAACATAACATAACATAACATAACTTCTTCGCTAGCTGTGTCAAGATGTCACTAAGAGCCAAAACTGGCCTGGAAAGAGGAAATGTCTGGCCTATACTTATGCTTTTATTTCAGCTGTGCTCCTTACTACCGCCACAATAAAATAATTGATTCATATATTCTCATGATCAATTATAGGGTTATTTCTGCCACATCAGATTTCCATTGGCCGTTCTTTGACTTTTCTAAAAGTGCCTTGTTACAGAAATGTAGCCTCAGAGGTTTTGTCAGGAACAGGAGACAGCAGTTTAGTAATCAGCAACCTTCTCAGATGGGAGGCTTGGGTCAAATGATTAGGGAAGCTCCAGCAAATTCCTGGCCATTCAAGCACCACAGTCAAGTCTGATGCTTGCAGAAAGGTACACATTAAAATGTTCATGTGCTTTAGATGTGATATTATGTTAGATACTCCTCCAGGTGGGTGGTAGCGTGGAAGTGTACCGGTGGTTTCAGAAATGTTTCATGAAATCATTGCCACAGAGACAGTACGTTTTATACAGTGAAGCAGACATGAATCTCTGGTAGAGAGGGAGCAAGTAAAACAGTATCCCCCTCACAGCAGAAGAGGAGTCCTGTCACAGTAGGCTGTATTAGGACCCACTTTTCAGTAAATAGCAGCAAATAGTGGCGGGCTAGTGGTATGCTAACTGCTTAAAGATCTCCCTCAGTCAGGGCCACAAAAAGAACAGTGCACAATCCTATTAATTGTAAAGTTTATTTTAACACTGCAGAACACTTAGTATCCCAAAGCAAGATGGAATACACGATGGGAGCACACTGCTAGCCTCTCCTCCCAAAGCAAGATGGCTGCTATCTGAGTCAGCCAGCATTAACAAATTGCCAGATCTAAAATGACTGCTAAACGGTTTTTATGAGACGCTTCAGTGCAGTTAGACCCAGTGAGAGTCACAGCACAAAACGTGCAGCGTCAAGCAGAGGACCATCCCAGCAGCACCAACAAATAGCCACACATATCTCTCCTGAAGAACAAACATGCAGCTTTATTGACATGTTTCCAGACTGTTATTGACAGTGGGTACACCTTTCACGGCACACGGACTAGCCAAACAAGTGCTGAAGTCACTGCATCACCATTCCCTGTGCTCTTTTTGTGAGCAATGGCACCAACGCTTCCAGCAGTCTTAAGCACGTATGGGCACGGCACTCCTCAGCTGTTTTCAGGGGCTGGGTAGTGATGTCATCCTGCACAAAGTTTCATCTCTGAGAAGCCTGTGCTGTCCTCTCCCCTATCTTCGAATCAAGGATCCTATAATCACCCAGGGTGAGAGAAAGGGCGAGTGAAGAGCAAGGCCATCTCTCAGGTCAGAGGGTAGCTCTAGGGACTGTCAGCCATCTTCACTATGGCACGTATTTTGAAAAACTAAAGACCATCTTAAACTGAATTTTTACAGATGAAATGCTTCTGATTTTAGTCAACTATTAAGGGATTCAAACTGAAAGTGCACTGTTTTGTGAAGTGTTTTTGGGAAGGTTAAAGCACCAGCAACCCTAAGGATTACAGGCTTGCTTGGCATGCCATGAACATACTGGAATGTTTCATCATAACTCATTCAGAATCTCCTCCTTTTTAAGTAAATTTATGTGAACGTTGGTCTATGAAGTGCATAGTTTAGCCAAATAAAATAAAAAAGTATGTAGATTAAAACGTTCAATGTGAAATCGGGCTTCCTCGCTGAATGTAATTTGAAGAGAGCACATCTTGCCACTTTTAACGTTCAATTGGCAACCAGTGTAATTTATTCCAACATCAAGGTTTTTGTCTTCATGGGAGTGTAATACCTTTCCAACTTTCTTTACCCCCACCTTTAACAATATTAGCATAGTTACTAATTTGTCCTCCATTTCACATATTTCTTCAAATGTAAAGGCATAACCTTCCTTGTATCCATTAGACTGCAACATGGAAGTAATCAAAATTCCTCAATTTGGTTAATTTTAAGACTAAAACAACGGTCATAGAAGTATAACACGTGTCAGTCTGACAAAATTGCTATCCTTACCATTAGTACAGTCTTTGAAGAATCTCCAGGATAGCCAATGCTGAAGATGACCAGTGATCCCAAAGAGCAAAAAAAGGCGAGCGTAGCAAGATTTCTGACATCTAGAAAAGATTCCACTAGTGGTATTGTTCCCATAGTCCAATCACAGCACAGGGCAGAGGGATTTAGGATAAGCCATGCATTAACAGGAAGGAGGTAGTTGAAGGTCAGCTGTCTTGCAGGAGTTGGACTGACAGCAGCTGGGTTGTCAAATCTAAACAGTAAACAAATAGTTAGCACAAAACACTGTTTGATGTCAATTAGCAGTATAGCACAAAATAAGACATTTCATAAACACATGTAATGTTCAACTCATCAAATAATGCTTTATTCAGTAATTGGAAAACCATCAAAGCAGACAACTAAAAACATTACGAATTAAACTATGAATTTAAAACAATAAAATCGGATAAAAAAATACAAACATTGTAGTATATATTACTTTAACTCAAACCAAAACTTTAAATTTGTCCTGGTCTATGATAAAAAAATATGCTTAAAAGCATCTTAGCAAATAATCTCTAGAAAAATGTAATCTAATGTAAGAGATACACATAATGTAATGTTTTTTTGCTTAACTCAGACCAAATCCCTAAAACAAAAAATCCTAGTTTTATACATAAAAGTACACTTTAATAGATCCCCTCGAATGCCAAAACCTTGACCCACATCCCATCCCATCCCATCCCATCTAGGGTACTAAATCACAGCTTAAAGGTTCAGCCTCCCACAGACAAAATGGGTTCACACTTGCGCCAAACTGCAGCCAAATACCGGCTGACAGTGAGCACAACTGGTGCGGAAGGGTCTCTCGTCAGAATCCTGAATCCTGAAAGCTATAGAATGGATTTTGGTTCTCAGGTTTTAACATAAGGGGCGTATCCACTTTCGCCTCAGATGTAAAAATGTAGGACAAAAAATAAATTAAAAAAAGCTCCGCAGTCACAGGTGTCGACCCACAGGCAGGGCAACATTAGAACCAGTCTCCCTGTTCCACCTGCAGGTACACACTTTTGGGGTCAAACAGCCAAAATGAAAACGCACATACAAGCTCTTGGTGAGTGCAGGATTAATTATATCAAGATAGAGTTCAAGGAAGTTCTTAGCTAACTTTACGTTAGTTTCTCGCAAAATACAATTTTAACGGACACAATCCCAATAGCGTTCTTTTATAATTCTAGTATCAGACTTACAAATGCTCTTAGCATTATACCAAAAATGTTCAGCGCCAAGCTTCAAAAGCCAGCTGCTTTTGTTCAACTCACATGCATAAGGGCTGATTCATTTCTGGGGATCAATGCAAGAGTATCTAGTATTTTAACAATGTTCTATCCAGGATCACTGGTCTGCAGGGCTAGCTGCTTCTAAATGCAATTGGTGTTGAATATACAAGTTAAAAGTCTAATGTTTATTGTTTCAGTTAATTAAAAAACATAACAATATAATTTCTAAAAACAGAGAAGGGCAGTAAAAAGATTTTTGGGGTAAATTCTTTAAGATCTTAAAAAAATTTTGTTAGTTATTAATATTCAAATATATGTAAAAATGTCCATTAAACAATTAGTTGATCAATTAATAGTATTCAAATGTTTACACAAATACATGATTAACAGTTGGTAGATCAGAAGCATTAGTTGGCCTATAATCCGCTATACTAAAGAGAATACTTTTCAAGTGTTCTTGACATACTTTCCAGTGTTTTCAATATACAGTGTTCACTTTCAAAGACCAATTTGTTCATTATTACCGGGCAATAGCTCGAGATTCAATTTTTTAGGGCTAGCTCATGTACGATAAGGAACTTTATTAGTTGACAGTTCAGTAAGGTGTCAGTTGGGTCCAAGTCAGATATAATTGCAGATCTGCACGTCATTTTTCTGATATTCAGAGCGTTTTTTAATGAAGTGACTCGTGCATTTAACAATTTAATGTGCAGACTAGATTAATAAAATCCTCTTTACTGCTTCCTCATAATCTACATTCTTTCGGCCCTTTGTGGACCCACAATGGCTGATCCACGATGGATGGCAGCTTGCCTAAAAACAGGGCAATTAGTTGTATCTTTCGATAGGCCGAGAATGTGATATCTAAATATGGCGCTGAGTGAGTGTCTTATAGTTGGTGATTACCATCCATGCGTGTTTTCTCTTACTAAGGATGTTTTTATCTACTAGCAAAGAGTGAAATTTTGCTGATTTGGTGTTAAATATACAACATCCGAACAGTACAACATTTTCTCCTGATGCAGTTTGCACCACAAATTGTTGGGTACCAAGGTCTGCACCAAGGGACCTTTTTATCCAAGTTCTCCACCATGGATTCTTCATTAGTATTCACTACCTCCCATGATACAGGCTAGTAGGTAAGCTCAGAATATTGCAATGTACTGGTAATGCAGCAAACAATCAGAAATCAAAAATAACGTTATGCTGATAGTCGAACCCACTTGAGGTTGTGCCGTCTACTTAACCGCATGCGTGCGGGCGGAATTCCGCCCGTACGCTGAGATTTACTAATTCGCATGTTACGTGACGAGCTGGGCTCGTCATGAGCGTGCGAGGAGGCTACGCCATGACGAGCCCAGCTCGTCATCAGCGTCGAAGGGGTTAAACTCCATACCTCAGAGCCCAGAAAATATATGGCCTTCTGTACAGCTTATTAACTAAAACATTTGTGAGAAGAGCAGAAATAGCTCTAGCGCAGCAGTACCATTATATAGCTTGCATGCATTAGGGGAGAGCTTAAAATCTCTTATAAGGTGGTGTTTATATTTTCTCAAGTTTTACCAATGTTCTGCTTAAAGGCAAGCCCGTTTGCGCCCATTCGCGCATCGACCGCGCACAGCGCCAGCAAGGCTGACTGTCCACTCCAGCGAACCCTTTAGACCTCCAAATGGCAAGGAGAGCAATTACTACTTCTCAGTAAGCGGGTCATTAATTATAGTCTGTTTTTGAGGGATGTCAATGGAGAGAGCTTATTACCTGACAAGTCCAAATCACCTGCTCCTCTGAAATGTGGCCTGGTGAATGCAAGGTCCTCCTCGGTCAAACACTCAAATGAGATTAATCTGATGCTAGTGAGGGAAAACCTAGATATACTGTTCATTATAGAAACCTGGACCACCCCAGATTCTGCGTTTGTCCTTGGCTTGGCATGGCTCTTGGGATACAATATCCTTCATAAACCGTGTCCCACAAAAAGAGGGGGTGGGAGTAGGAATAATTTTTAAGGAAAGATGGAACTTTGTATCCCTAACCCTTGAAGAACGTTTATGCTCTAACTTAATTAGTTTCTCCTTGAAGTCTGATAAAGGCTGCTTCTTGTCAGGAATCTTATATTAACATCCCCTGGTCTCTCAGTGTCATACTTACAATCCCTAATTGGTGAAAACCAGGAGTCAGACTATCGAAAAGTGGAATTACTGCAGTTCTCTGGTATCTAAAAGTCACAGATGCAACAGATGCTTACGGAAGCCCTGGTGGGGGTGTGGGTATGCATGTATTATTTTTCATATTAACATTGTGAAAAAGAGTTTGAGTGTCCTGAAATTCAATACCATTTTTGATCAAGCAGGAACTAGTTACAAGAGAATGATCAAAACAATACAATCATCTAAAACAAGTTTTTACCTTGTAAACACAGGGAGCTGAGACTGAATCACCTGGACTCGAACAACCACAAGGAGCAATGTGCTAAACATCAAAACAATGAGTTTCAGCAAAGTCTGAAGCATGGAATATGGAACACTTCCTTTTCCACGGAGTATCTGCACAGCTGTGTGCCATATTATAGGTATTGTATACTGAAAAGAGAGAATTGGGCAATACGGATTAGCACTCTAACAAATAGGACTAAAACAACACCAGACAAACCAGAGGCCCAAATGATTGATTCAAGTACATATTCTTATTTATGAACATTTTACTATTCATTTTAAAGAGTCATTGCATAGTAATTTTTCTAGCATGCTATTCTCCTCAATTTTAAGGACAATGTGTATGGCATACAGTAACACAGGTGAGTGTTTTTGACTGATAACTATAAAATATAACTATAAAATATGGAAATATCAAGTTCTGAAAACTTCATGCTAAGGTAGACATTTAGAGAAGTAGAGAAGTCTGGAACTGTATTTCTCAAAGTCCATTCTCTCTGATGACAGACTCACATAATACACAAACAAAAATTCCTCAGGCAGGAGAAGATTTAGAGGAAAAAACTATGGTTCAACTGAAAGAAGGAAATATAAACAATATATCCAGGATAACAAAAAATTATCAATAAGAAAACTCCGTATTTCACCCCAAAAATTAATCAAGCAAAAAACTCAGCGAGAGAACTTTTCAAAACACTAAAAATACTTTCTAGGCTAAACTCGAGCAGTACAGTGACTCCTAGCCAACCAATATGCAATAATCTAGCCGTATTTTTAAGAATAAAGTTGAAGCAGTGTATGGAGAAATGGAGTAGATTTGCAGGACCAACTTTTGTGTTTCGGGAGATGAATCACTAGGCCTTAGTAATGCTGAGTTTGGTGAGTTCCCCCTTCTCACCAGAGGCAGTGCTCGAGCTGATTGTGCACATCAAATCAAGGGCTCCTTAAGACCCCTGCCCCCTAAAAATTCTTCATAACATAGGTGGGATGGTAGCACCTCCTCTTACTACCTTATTGAACAGCTTTATTACGGCTGGACAGTATCCCATTAAATGGAAAAAGGCTTTTATATTTCCTCAATTAAAGATACCTTTCCTCAATCGCAAAGAGGAAACAAGCATTGGCATAGCCAATAGGTCTTGCTTTTGAGACATTATAAGTGTTTAGCCATGCAACAGTTGATGTTGCACCAAGGATATTGTGCTGCAGAAATAAATACTTTTAAGGTCCCAAAGGCGAGACCTATTGGCTATGCCAACACTTGTTTTATATGCTGGTGAAACCTTATTGCGCTCTGGGGTGAAGCTGCATTAATTGGTATACATTGGTAATAGTGTGAGACCACTCAAACAATACATGCAGTAACATCACAGAGTGATTAAAAATGGTAACTTCAAACTATCTGCTGGCAACACATTTTCAAGAAGTACATCCAAAAGGATGCACATTTTGGTTTCATGTAGTTGAACATATTGAAGCCTATGAAGGTGGAAGCAATAAGAGATTATGCCTAAGGCAAGGTGAAGTATCGTGGATGTGCAAAATGAGAACGGACATAGTACAAATTGGTCAACTATACAAGGTAATACATGTAGCTATATATTCTTTTTGTTATAATTATACGATGGTTGGTGCTGAAATATAAAATATACATTCTTTACATTTCAGGAAAGGAAGGACTTTTAATAACGTGCTTATATGGGGATATCATGATATCAATGGCCTTGCAGTCTTTTTTCTACAATAATTGTGGTAACTGTACGGGTAGAAATATTGAAGAAACCACTTTGCAAATGTAATAATAAATTACTATAAGTTTAGACCCCCCCCCCCCCCCATCCCCTGGTACATACCATACTATGGTGGGACCACTAGGGAGGCAAACCTGAATAATAATCTCAGGCAAAATAAACCAATCCTCTTGTCATTTAGTACCATGAAGATGTTATCAACCAGAGATATTAGACTACAGTGAAAATGCAAATGAATTCAAATGCAATGGGTGATAATAGAGTTTTTGTAATTCATTGAACAATTAAAATGCTATTTAAATGTATATAATAATCAGAAGAGAAAGATCACAATGTAATCTACTCTGCTAAATTATTGAAACCAATCAGTATTTTTGTTAAGTGTATAAAATAGATGCTTTTAATGATACCACATTCATGGAAGTAATTGTATGCTTGTCTGAATGTAGACCTGGAGGGTCCGTGCGAAGGAAACACTTCGTTTTAAGCAATTGTACGACTGGCTATAAGCAAATGTATTTTATGGAACAATAAAGAATACTTTTAAGTCGGATTTGCTTGTATTTGCCTGAGGAAATTATAACTGGCAGTGTTTGAACTTTAGATCAACATACCTGTGAGGCTTCTGGGTTCCTGGTATTGAACCTGGTCTATGAGACCCTCTCTAGGTGCCTCCAATGGGAGGTGAGGGGGGGGGTTGTGGTGATTGATCTCTCGTTACCTAATCTGCACCTCAACTCAGTCACTCGTCTGTTCGTATAGTGTTAAAACAGTGGTACATGTGGTATTCATCTAATTTCCCAATCACCGTCTGTAAACCATTTGTAATGAGTCAGACCTGGTTTCGCCGGATGATAGTACGGAAAGAAGGGGAGAGGAAGGGAGGAGAGGGAAGAGAGGGCAAGAGATGAAGAGAAGAGGAAGGGCAGGGCAGAGAGACGTGCTGAAAAGCAGGAGATGGGGTGAGGAAAGAGGTGGATTGAGGGAAGGACAGGCAGAAAGAATTTCATTTTATATAGTGTCTCAGACTATTCTGCAGTTGTTTCTAAGCGCTGTAAATAATGGGTGTCACAATTATACAATTAATAGTACTCAAAACAGCGCTTCAGGAGCAGAATGCAGTGGAAAGGATAGGGCACAAGCGCAATTTATAGCAAGAGTAACGTGAGGTAGCGGTAGGGGCTGGAAAGAGGGAGGAAAGAGGAGAAAATGGACAAGAGCAAAACCAGAAGGGAGAGTGACGGGGCTGAGCATGCCAGCAAATGGAGACTGTAGAGTAAAACGATGCGCTATGACAGGGAGCGTGGAGAAGACGAGACAGGTGAGAGGACAAGAGCTAACGGGGGAGCGTAGATTAGAGGAGTTGGAAATGATGGGCGCCAACGACTTGGAGAAGCAGGTGCACCTAAGAAAGGAGGATGCGCGGTAAGATTAAAGGGCAAGACAGAAGGGAAGATAAGAAGGAGAAGGTGTAAAACAGAAAGAGAGTCCGAAAAGACGTAACAAAGAATATAGAGAGAGAAGATGACTCAATGAAGCGTGTGGCGAGGGAAAGGAGAGAAAATAGAGAGAGAACCTAAACAGGGAAGAAGAAAGTAGGTGAGAGTTGAGAGAAAGGGGGAGGGGGAGGGGACAGTCACGGCGGAAAGAAATACAGACAGGAGACAGAACAGATAGGGGACAGAAGCCATAGCACAGGGGAGGGGGGAGAGAAAAGGGATAGAAGAGAAAAGAGAGGAAAAAAGGCATGGGGTGATATGAAAAAGAGAAAAAAATGTGTGACAGAACGATAACACAAGAAGGAACAGCTGAGAAAAAAAGCTGGATGATATAAATAGGAGACGATTTGGGGTCTGAGGAGTGCACAGGGCAGCACACAGATGACACGCAGGTATGTACAGCGGGGACGAGAAACAGACGTGAATTACATATTCAGTGCAATGGGAGAGGGAGGGGCGAACGTACAGGCGATGTGGGCGGCGGGAGCATAAGGTGCAGGCTATTGTACAGTCAGACATCTGTTGATATCTAGGCGGAGAGTCGAAGGTAAGGAGTGAAAGATGAGGGTGAATGAAAAAGAGAAATGACAGATAGGAGGGTGAAAAGGATTTTAGGCAAAAGAGGGAAAGAAAAAATAAAACGCATAGGCAGCGGTAGATAGGGAAATGAAGGGAAGCAAAATGAAAGGTGAATGTGGAAGTAATTAGAAAAAGCAGAGAACGATAAAGGAAAATTAATGAAAATGTTTTGGGAGAGAAAAGGCGACGAAGAGACATAGGTGAAAGCAAGAGTCTAGAAGAAACGAGGAACTGGAGAACCAAATAAAGTAAAATGCAAAAAAAAACTGAAAAGAAGGAGTTGGGGGTAGAACATAAGTAGTAAGCGAGGAGGGGTATGAAGGACCAGGTGGAAAGAAAGGAAACAACCCTCCAAGAAAGCAAGATAAGAAAGAGTAGGGAAAACAGAAATGGGAGAACGAGGAAAGAAAATTTGAAGAGCAATAAGGATGGAAGAATAAGAAAGAAACAAGAAGAAAAGTGCAGCCGACATTGTTGCCGATCAGGAGCGGTGTTGAAGATGTATAAACAAAGTTGAACATGCTGCGCAGCTGAAAAGTGAGAGGGAAAAAGTGCGCTGTAAGGGTGCCCGCGAGCGATGCGCTTAATGAGCCATGAGAGAGGAAAGCCAGATGGCGCCGGTGTGCATAACCATGTGCGTAACTGCAAGCTTTAGGCCACAAGCAAAAGCATGTGGTGAGTTTTTTAAAGCCCCCTTACTAAAAGTCTCGCCGGAGCAGCGCATGCGCTGGCTCAGGCGAGACCTTAAAATGTACTGCCCAATTTCTCGCCTGACAATGTTGCCAAAATTCTTGAAAAGCATCTGAACACTGCCCTATTAGAATATTTAAATAAAAATCAGATCCTTGACGGTCTCAACACAGTTTCACAACAAACCATAGTACAGAATCAGCCTTGATAGTGGCTACAGAGGAGATAAGATTGATCATGGACAACAGTGAGAAGGCTGTGCTGACCCTTTAACATCTTCAGCCACTCTGTTCATATTAATCGCCTAGCCAGGATAGGGATCTGCGGAACGGCTCTTGATTTACTTCAATCCTTCCTTACTGACAAGAACAGGGGACATTGCTCTTACCTTGGCTTTCACCTGCTTGTTACTTTTGCCGGTCCTGCTGCCCTGTGTTGCTGTGCACGCTCGCCCCCCGCCGCTGCATTCCCACAACATCACTGCGGCCGCTGTGTGGGGGAGAGCGTCTGTCACAGCGGACTACCATCCCTAGCTGCCTTTGCGGCCAGAAGCCGCTCACGGGGGAAGCGCGCCAGGAGGCGCATAAAGCACCGCGTCATCACCCGCGTCGCGGGAGCGTCCCGGGAGAAGCCCGGACAAAGGGGCTGGCCAAGGCTGGGCTGGGTCACCACCTTTGGTTCTAACTATCCGGGAAACTAAAGAAAGAACGTACCACAATCTGAAACTATATGCATTATTAGATAGGCATTCTGCTTATTTTACTTGCTTTTACGTCGTGGTCATTTTGTAGAAAATGAATACTTTGCCCAGTTTAGGCCGGAAATCGCTGGTGGGGGGTTCAGTCAGAGGGACATTAGATAATTTCATCACAAGGGCCGCGTCAGTGTTAGAACGTGAAATCGCATACACTGAGCGGCGTATTTCCTCTGAATGGCAGAACAAACGATCCTCTTTGGGGGCTATCCAGTTAGCAACTACTCCATCGCAAGATGATACTAGTATAGAACAAACAAATGATATAGGTATTCCCCCACAGTTACAAGATTTACCAGAACGACCAGTGAGACGTGGGGAACCTAATACTACAGATATCAGCATAGATGTACGAACTGAATCATCCTTCGAGGAGCAATTATTAGTGACATCCAGTAAACCTACCAACGAGAAGATTATTACAACAAAAACACCCGGGCCAGGCACCTCAATAAAAAGAAAGAGGGGTGGAAATAAGCAAAAAGGAAGCCGAGCAAAAACTTCCAAAACTGCCACGAGTATCATGAATTCTAAAGGTTCAGCAGAAAGTAAAACCGACCAAGATCACTTAACCATATACTCTCAGCAAGATCTAATGAAAAACATAGAGCAACTGATTAAATCTTTGCTATTACCTCTCGTTGAGAGGGTAAAGAGAATGGCGGAGCGACTTGGGTCAATTCAAGATGCTGGTATTGTTAACACAAATTTACTTAAAGAGCTGTCAACAAGTAGGCATCCACTGTTTCCCTCTGTTCCTACCCTGGTGATAGCATCAAAACCAACTAATCCTGTAAATAGTGTTGAGCTATTACCCCCGCCCATGATAACACCGTGGCTACACAGATTTCGCACATATTAATTCTAGGGAAGCAATAGATAGAGGGCAAGTAAATAAGAACGGCCAGGAATATGGTAATAATCAGAGGACTTCCTACATGGACAAACAGATTAAAGGACCTGCCCAGCACATAGATCTCCCACCGAAGGCAGAACCTTATGTTATTGTACTTACTGGGGTACCAGAGCTGTCAATGGGGAAATTTGAATGTCATCAGATCCTTAAAAACAAGGATCTGCATTGGCTAAGAGTGAACAGGCCACTTCTTCTAAATTTAGATGGCAAAATTTTACATGTCAGAAGGTTAGGCTGGGTGGGCAGAAGACCAAAGGATGTACATGGGGACACCGTCATTATAAATTTCAGGGATTATAGGGCGACAAATCACATTAGAGATTGGTACCCTGAGGGCTATGAGGGAGGTATATCTACTAGAGATCTAAGTTACTTTTACCCAAAAGCCCTAGTAGGAAATCCCATGAGAACAGGATACCCAAATACCCGGACTGTGGTGGCCCCCATGTTTAATATTGCTACCTCTAACCGTTTTTCCTCCCTTTCTGGAATGGAGGGGGTCGACTGACTTCCAACTGGAATTGATGAGATTGTGAGGGAGCATGAGACATCCACTACTATAGCTGACGACAAAACAAATAAGGAAGAAGGTCAATTTGATACAAGTCTTAGGGCAGGAGCGGTTGACATTATTGATAAGATTACACACAAAAGTCAGCGGATTATGACTTGGAATTTAGCGGGCATGAAGGACAAAGTGGACCGTCCAGAATGGCTTGAGATAATAAATAAACACAATATATTGTGTTTTCAAGAAACATGGTTGGCCCACGAGATTCATATAAGGGGATATCAAACCTTTAATACACCTGCTATTGTAAGCAAGCATGGCAGAAATAAAGGTGGTTTATGCAGCTATATTTCAAATACATCAGGGATAACAGTTATCAAATTTATATCAGCAGAATGTTATCAGATCCTATTAGTTAGCTGGCCGGGTGTAAAGAAGATGGCTATCATAAATTTTTATAATAATGCCCACGCTTCCTTATGGGAAGGGATCATTATTAGTTTAAGAAGATCAATAAAGACACTGGAAAAAATAGGAGATGGAGATTTGGCACTCCTATGGGTGGGCGATTTTAATTGTTTTCTTTGCACTAGCCTTGATACTGGTACTTGCCCTCTGAAGGAGAACAGGGAAGAAGCATTAACCCATTTTGTTCACTCTAGGTTAGGAGATTTGTTAAATTCACTGATTTATGAGTTTGATTTGGGTTTCATTAATGAAAGCTGCTCTCCAGCGGAGGAGTTTAAGCCAACCTTTAATGGGAGAGGGGCGAATTCCGTAATCGACTTTACCCTTCTATCCCTTAGGTATCGGTTTTTAGTTTAGTCTTGGGAGACACTAGACGCCGCTTTAAGTGACCATTACTCAATTTCATTCTGCTTGATAATAAAGGTACAGGAACCAACCAATGAGGTGATTTATAACACCTCAATAAATTTAGCAAGTACTAACGGTTATTCCATTAAATGGGCAAGAGTAGATCCTAAAGTTTTCATGCATAAACTGGTCACTATAGTCCTTGACCATTTACAAACCTGCCTCTCCCTATCTGAAAGTAATCAGCAAGTTCTTGATTCCTTTGGGGAAATCACATGTGAGATAAAAAAAACTGCTGACAAGAGTACATAAAAAACACTCACATAAAGCGGAGGGTTGGTTTGATAAAGACTGCTCAAAGGCACACCAAAATCTGAAATTGGTCCTACAAGAATCCCCTAGATCTTTAGAACTGGTAAGACAGACCCATAAATCCTATCGGTCAGCCTTAGCCAGAAGGAAACAAGAGTTAAAAAATGAAATCTGGCAGAATCTTCATGAGGCTTCTTTAAAAAATGATAACATAGCTTTTTGCAGAGCAGTCAACGCTCCTTTTCTGTCAGACAAAGACACAGACATTCTTGATATAGCAGTTCCAGGAGATGTCTGGGTAAAGCATTTTTCTAATTTATATAAGAACCCTAACCTACTGGAGACTAATAATGTCATTGACAACCAGGGGCATATAGATTTCTTTACACTGGGGATTGTCTTTGATCACACGGAGGTCATCAAGGCAATTAAGGATAGTGCTTCAGGGAAGGCACCGGGACCGGATGGTGTCCCGATCGATATATAGAAAACTGAATTATCGTTATGGTCACCCCTTTTAACAAATGTCTTAAATTGCGCCAATGCTTCTGGCTTTATTTCAACTTGGCCAGAAGCAGTCGTTATACCAATCTTCAAAAAAGGGGATAGGAATAACCCCGCTTGTTATTGACCAATTTCTCTTTTGGATGCGTTAATGAAGGTAGCGGGCAGGATTATTCTCAATAGGCTGCAGGAATGGGCGGAGGAAAAACAATTCATCTCTAATCTACAATATGGATTTCGTACGGGCAAAGGCACGATAGAACAGGGCCTTAATTTAGCACTGCTGACTGCAAAGTACACTCAAGCATAGAAAGAAAGCCTATTTATAACATTTGTGGATTTAAGTTCCGCGTCCGATTGTGTTGATCACTCCATGCTATGGAAGACGCTTATCGACATGGGTATAGACCAACAGATCCTACTATTTATTAAAGAACTGTTTAGGGATGCAGGGGCGAGGGTACGGTACGGGAGGGGGGGGGGGCCTGTTCCGATAAATTTAGCATAAAGAGAGGAGTGAGACAAGGGTGCATTTTGGCCCCCCTTTTTTTTCATCCTATATATTAACAGCGTGGGACAACACCCTAAGGCTTTTCAGTTTGACTATCCTGCTGTAGGTGGAATACCCATCCCCATCCTTTTGTATGCGGATGACGCTGCAATAATGTCACGCACTGTCATTGGCCTACAAAGGGCGGTGGTTGCATTTTTCAGATTACATGAGTAGCCGTGGGTTAGTTATTAATGTCTCTAAAACATATTCTATGACTTGTAGTGCTTCAACAAAAACTAATATGGCTATCTATCTGAAAAAGAATAAAATTGAATATACCAGCAGCTTCTCTTATCTAGGAGTTAATTTTGATAGTAGGGGGAGCTGGAAAGAGGCAGTTCTCGCTAGAAAATTGGCTTTTAGTAGGGCGAATGGTGCCCTGATTAATTTCTCTAGGAAATTAGGCGGCCGGCCAGTCAAGGAACTTATCCAAATATATAAAGCTAAATGCATTTCCATCGGCATTTATGGGGCCGTGCTTTGGGGGATTGTCAATGTTGACTAGATACAACGCTCAGAAAACTATTTTATTCGTTATTTATTGGCAACCCCTAAATCAATGCCTATCTATTTTAGCCATAGTGAACTTGGGATTCCATACATCGAGGATACGATCAAATCTTCCCCTCTTCTATTGTGGCACAAGATCTGGGTAACCCCAGAGACATCCCTAAATCGGGAGGTCATCTCTGATTGTCTAGTTAGATGGTGCTGAAAATATTAAATGGTTGCATTACATCAAAACCATGGCATCGGATATGGGCCACAAAGGATATTTTGATAATCCAACTTGCCTAGAAATGGTTCCAAGGCGTATGTTTAATAAATTGATCTTGACATTTTTGGACAATAAAAGATGGCTTGTTGAAAAGGATAAATATACCGCCAAGGCAAACCAGGTTCTTATTTCTCACGTAGGCATACAGCCTTACTTATTGATAGACCCTAGCCCTTTCTCGAGAATGTTACTTACTAGGTTTCGGGTGGACACCTATTTCCGCTTGGTAACATTTCCCAACTGTAATGATTGGACCAAACATTTGGTGAAGTGCCCCTGTGATGGCTTATCGGATCAATCTAATAACCACTCCATCCTGTTCTGTAAATTTTACGTGCCCCCCAGGAAAAGGTTCTTGAAGCCAATCCTCATTAAATGGGGAATCAGGGGATGCAGAGCAGCTTATTGCAAGTTAAAGCAATTGGAAACAGAATTCGTGGTAAAAACAGTTTCTTCCTATTTGAGAATACTGATTGCCCTGAGGAAGACCATGTGAACTGTGTGACCCATGTTGTAGTGTCTGTAATTTGTTCTTTTTAAATTTTTCTCCTTTTAATTATGGAAATATTTATGGATTTTATGAAAATTAGTTGATCACTTTTGCTTAACATTTACTTAGTAAAGTGTTTTGCCAATAGAGATGCTTATACATGTATCTTTCCACTTGCTTTTTTCTAAACATGGATTAATTATAGATAACCTGATGCCTGTTGACCATGATTATTTTTAGCCTGTGTAAATATTTGTGATTGTTATTTTTAAAAGATTTTAATGTTTTATTGAAGTGTATTACACATATGTGCTTTTATGATTTTGCAACAAAAATCGAATAAAGCTAATTTTGAACCTTTGAACCTTGACAAGAACAGCCCGTCTCTCTCACTGCAGTGTGGTATCCCTCAGGGGTCATCCTTGAGCCCCATGCTTTGCAATATATAAATGTGGCTCCCCTGCCAAATTGATTAGAATCTTTAGCTTTTCTACAGTCTCCTATATCGACAATATCCAAATTATAGGGTCCATTTTTAGCAACATTGAAGAGGTTTATCACTGCTTCAACAGTTGCATGTGTGAAGTTGTCAGCTGGATGAAATGCAACATCCTTAAATTAAATTCAGAGAAAATGGAGTTCCTTCTCTTTGGCACAGACACCTAATTTTGGAACCCTTCGTGGTGGCCACAGTCTCCTTGCCTCCTTCCTAATCTGTAACTTGCTGAATGATAGCAGGTTTTGCATCCTCTAAATGTTGCTATTTCTCGACATGGAATAAAAAAAAACCTTCTGGAGAAGTTTCTTAGCCCATACCTGGTCCGTGGATCGTCAGCTGTCTCCCTGCTAGCGCTGCCTCGTGGATTTTGCCAGTGCTCCGCGGGTCCCGCAGCGCTACTTGCCTTGGGAAGCCTTTGCCTACCGGGGAACTCTGTTTGTGAGGAGCGCGGGGCAGGCGGAAGGCCAGGCGGGGCTGCGAGCACAGGCAGGGACTCCAGTGTCCAGGAGTCCCTGCGCGCCCAATCAGTGACACCTGGGCTGCTCTCCCCGCTGGCCACGCCCCCCGCCTATCAGCCTATGAGCTTGCAGTAAAACGGTACATAAGGTATCCAGTACCTCCGCTTCGCGGCCGTCCGGGGCCGCCGGGCTGGGCCACTCCGCTGTGATCTGTATACATCTGCTAGTGAGTGGTAAATAGGGTTCCTAATCCTAAAGAATGCCGGATCATCCTAATAACACCGCCTCGAGGACCCCTCCGGGCGATGCCGGCCAATCAGTTGTGGGTCCTTTGGATAAGTTCTTTAATCGCCCCGTCCAGTTGATTGATAAAGAACTTTCGCTTGCTGAGAGGCGTGCAGAGCGAAGATTATCAATTGAACTTTTAAAAAACCCTGGGGATAAGCGCTCTGGACATATCTATCCTGCTTTAGTTACACCATTGTCTTCATTACATCTACCTGTCGTTTCCAACTTGGGTCATGATGTAACTACTAATGGGGTCAACCAGGGTACTGTGAGCGAATTGATTCCTCTCTGTGTGAGCTACACAGAGACTACAACCTGCTCAACTGAGGTGTGTGCTCCATCGACCAATCCTAAACCAGGTTTCAAAAGGAAAGGTAATAGCTCATCTAGGAAATGCCTTCTACCTAAGCCACCTTATAAACTTAGGAAAGTTAATAAAAGTATAAATTCTAGCAAGGCAGCCTCCGTAGCGAGCCGTGGGAGAGAAACTATGCAAGAGGGGGCTGTTGTACCATCTGGTAGTTCAGATCCCAGTTCTAACATCCCTATAGATGAAGGGACGGTAATGGTAGATACACAGCCATGCCTGAGCAGTCTGCTCCCTGAAGTAGAACGGATGTTACGGTCCCTATTGCTTCCATTAGAGGAACGCATTACTAAGCTCACAGACCGCCTAGACCATTTCGAACAGGCAACACTAGATAATTTTTTCTCCACCAAGGCACTGATAAAAACACAGGCTAGGTTGGATGGTAATAGTAATTGCCAGAATACTGCTCAAGCTCCATCACATGCTAAGGGACAAAGGGAACTATCCAACTCTCCCCTACCTGCAAAAACTGTCAGTGTGGTGGTAAAGAGACCCCCGAAGCCGCCTAATTCGGCACCACAGGGTATTGTTGTAAATGCCCCCATTACTGTATTACCTGCCCAGTCTGTTGTGCATCAGCCGTTGCCTAGTACAAATCCTTTGGTCACTTCAGTGGTAGGAGGAGTGGAGGGCACTAAAAAGGGTACTGCTATAACATCTACCCCACTTATCGGAAATCAACCATTAGTGAATAAATCGACACTTCGTCCTGCCTCTACTGTTTCCAGACCGTCCCTACCACCTCCGAAAAAGCCACCTCACAAGAAACCCCCCATGAACCTTACCCCAGATTCCTTCCCCTTCGTAGCAGTCCTGATAAATGTCCCACCACTTCCACCGGGACAGAGAGAAACCTTCCAGATGCTTAAAAACAAGGCTATGCACTGGTTAAGGGTGAATCGGCCTCTACCCGGGGAAGTTGGAGGTCTCATATTGGGAGTAAGGAGAATAGATTGGATAGGTTCACCACTAAAAACCTGGGGGGGGGACTGTATCGTGGTTAATTTTCAAGACCCAAGGGTGGTAGGATGGCTAACGAGACGGGGCTGGTGCACGGGTAGGGGAGGAATTGGTATTGTCGACCTTACTTTCTTTTATCCACGCCCCACTAGTGTTTCAACCTCTTTGTTTAATGAGTTCAATGGCCCTAGAAGTTGCCCGTGGCCAGGGATTGGTACAGCAGCCCCATCCTCACAGAATTACAATCATACTATTGTCCCGTTCACTAACGACTTGGGCGGGTGGCAAGATTTAGGGAGGGGTTGGTGACAATCCCTTGATCGCCAGGAAAAAAATAGGAGCTTAATTATTAACAGAGCGGTTGGTATTTCTATCTGCGAAATTTCAAATCCCGCAGCTGAACTCAACTCATTGCCCATTTTAGGAGAGCATAGGGATCCAGGTGACACAAGGGAACTAGGGGTAGTGCCGTTTGTACCCGAGCCTACAAACACCTGTCCTTCTGTGGGAGCCATAGACCTGGTAGATACCGTCGAGGCCGGTAGCATCCCAACTGAGACGGACCCACTTATCAGGGTTCCCAGTTGGAATGTGGCCGGTCTGGATAGGAAATTGCCCTTGCCTGACTGGAACGCTTTGGTGGAGGAATACTCCATATGTCTGTTCCAGGAAACCTGGTGCAGGGAGCCCTCTCATAAGGCGGGATATTCGTCCCACCATATACCAGCAGTACAAATTGAGAGTGGCAGAGGCCGTCCTTCGGGAGGTCTCCTTGTTTGGGTAGCCACTGCACTTAATTGTAGGGTGGATGAGCACGATACCAAATGTCCTGACCTTCTTAATATCACACTGAAAATTCCAAAGGGCCAGGTTATCCTAAACATTTTTAACATTTACGCCCGAGGTGTGAAGGGAGGCAGAGAATCCCCCACTATAGCGCGCCTGGAAGCTTTGCTTCGATCCTCGCCACATAAGCACCGCACCCTGGTTGGAGGTGACCTCAATTGCACTTTTGAGCCCCTTGGCCCTGAAGTTTCACAGGACCAAGAGGTTAATGATAACAGGTGGGGTATACCGGCTCTAGAGCTTAGTCCAATCAAAAAATGGTCGGAAGTGGTGCTCCAGGTTAACTCTATAACAACCGAGTTTGATCTGAGGGCACTTAATGGCAGGACCAATTCTGATAAAAAGGGAGCCCACACATATAATAGGCCCGCACATTCCTCTAGAATAGACTATCTTCTTCTTGATATCCATCTATGGAGTATGGTTAAGGATATGGTTATTATACCCTCTGTAGAAAGTGACCACAATCTCCTTTCACTTACCCTGACCAATAGGTGTTTAGACGGTATTGGCAGCAGAACTCTGTGTTCTTCCGTCACGGATATGTCGGTAGTTTCAAATTGTGGTCGACGGCTAAAGTGGGCCAAGCTGTCGCTCTCAGCAGAGAAACTACTTTCCATATCGCAGATCCTAGCTGCAGCCGCAGGTAACCTTGACCCTCTGGGAGGTGGGTTGGGGGATGTGTCTGCCAGATTTTGTAATCTAAACCTGGCTCTTAGTGATTTTTTTATTGTTCCAGGTAGTACTAATGGGAAGAGACCAGGTTCCCGGGCTAGACAAGGCTGGTTTAACCGTACGTGCAGAGAGGCGAAGACTCTGCTCGTTGACGCAGTTAAATCTAAATCCCAAATTAGGATTAGGGAGGCCAGAAGGTCATATTCACACTGCCAAAGAGTTGCTAAGGAAGAATGGGAAGATAACTTTTGGCAGGACCTCCTGACGGCCAGTCGAGGGAGAGATGCTAAAAGATTTTGGGACCAGGTGGGTAGTAGGAACCGTCCCGACGACACCTTGAGGACTTGCACTATTACTGCCAAGGCATGGTTCAACCATTTTTTGGGTCTCTATTGTGCCATTGAAGGCCCACTTAATGATCATTTTATCCTTCCCCCTTATTCTTTGGACAGAGATATGGACTTTTTTTCCGCTCGTGAAGTCACGAACCTAATTAAAACCCTCACTCCACTAAAAGCAGCTGGCCCGGATGGGTTACCAGGGGATCTTCTTCGTGCTTATCCAGGTGATTGGGGGGTGTTGATTTCTGCTCTCCTAAATGCCATTATTGAGGGAGGGTCTGTCCCAGAGTCCTGGAAAGGGGCAGAGGTAGTCCCAATCTTTAAAAAGGGAAATCGTGATATCCCAGGAAACTATAGGCCTATAAGCCTCATAGATTCGACCCAGAAGGTGGCGGGTAAAGCAATTTTGGGAAGGATTCTTTCTTGGGTGGATGATAACCATATACTATCCGAGATGCAGGCCGGGTTTCGCACAGGCACAGGAACTATTGAACAAGTCTTTAGTCTCCTGTTACTGTACTGGAAGGTGGTGGTGCTGGGCAAGGGCAGTCTTTACTTGGCCTTTATAGACCTGAAGACTGCCTTTGACCTAGTTCCCAGGGAGGAACTTTGGAGGGTGCTGTATGGTCTTGGGATGCCCCCATATATTGTGGACCTCCTAATGAAATTGCATAATGCCAGCTATGCCCAGGTTAGATGGGGTTTGAATGGGGAGAAGACCGATAAGATCCGGGTAGAGAGGGGTGTCCGGCAGGGTTGCGTCCTAGCACCCACCCTTTTCTCGTTATACGTGAACGGGGTGGTAGACCATTTGCTTGAAGAACCAGCAGACGCCCCTACACTCTGTGATGTTAAGATTCCAACTCTGTTATTTGCCGACGACACCCTTCTCATCTCGAAAACACCCCAGGGTCTCCAGAAGCTCCTGAACCGGTTTCAGGATTTTTGTGTAACGAGAGGTCTTGTTATAAATGTAGAAAAAACTAAATATCTAGTCATGCATCCTCCCAGAAAATTAGGTCGCCCCCCCATCTTGAATTCTATCCCCCTTGAAAAGGTCTCTGAATTAGACTACTTGGGAATTCGGCTGAGCGATGGTATGAATTGGATGCCCCATACTAACAAAATGACATTGGTCCATAAAAGGGTGGGGGGAGCCTTGCTAAAGGAGTACAATACTTCATCGAAACACTGTGTATCTCCGATCATTGATATATATAAGGCTAGAGCAGTACCCGCATCACTTTACGGAGCGGAGTTATGGGGTATGGGCAACATGGAGTCTCTGTCTAAAGCGGAGAACAAATTTATCAAGGATCTAATGGCAGTCCCGATGAGCACCCCGACAGTCCCGGTGCTTATGGATGCGGGCTGTAAACCAATTAAAGACCTGGACCGCCTCCGGCCTCTCCTACTGTGGGCCCGACTGTGGAGGGTCCCGGAATTAAAATCCTATGCAGACGGGCTGGTAGAGGTAATGCATTCGGATGGCTGGCAGAAGATTAAATGGCTTAGAGACATCAAACACCTGCTTGGGGAACTAGGTCTGGGTTTCTGCTGGTCTACTCACTCAGCTCCCCCGAAGGAGTCCCTGAAAAAAATATACTGGGATTGGGTGTCCTCAAAGCTCATGAGCAATCAGCATCACTGCAATTCCACCGCAGCATATCTGAGGATTAAAGATGTTACAGCCCTTGAACCCTTTTTGGACATTATCACCATTCCAATGGACCGGGCCCTGTATATCAAATTCAGGCTAGGAACATTACCCCTAGCCGATCTCCTTTCCAGATGGAACTTGAATAAGCAGGTATCATGCTATTGTGCCCTTTGTTCTGATTGTTGCGAAACAGTGGCACATTTTCTCCTTGATTGCCCTGACTACGTGCGCCCAAGATCCTATTGGCTTAAACCGCTTTGTAAAGAGATGGGTATCCGTCAGCATTCGGTGGCTTTACGTATTCTACTGACCAATACTGCTCCCCCTATTGTTTGTGCTGTCTCCAAATTTTTTAAATGGGCTTGGTTGATTCGCCTTAAAAGACTGTCCTTATCGATTTAATGCTTTTTTAAACTTATTTATTCTGCTTTTACTATTTGATGTTTTCATGTACAGTCTATGATCTTTTTTGATGTGCTGTTTTATATATTTCTGTGTAATGCTTTTATGATATACGCATATCGAAATAAAGCTTTCAACCAACCAACCTTCCTAATCTGTTCCAGAAAGTGAGGAACTTGGGAGTGATCTTTGACATCAACCTTCCATTCGTAGATCAGATCAACAAACTAACTTCCTCTTGCTTTTTTCATCTTAGAACCATAAGATTTTTTTTCATTTATCCCTTTTGACCTTCAGAAGTCAGTAATCATTGTACTGGTATTGACCAGGCTGAATTATTGTAACATCCTTTATCAGGGCATTCATCAACACTCCTTTTACAAACTCCAACTACTGCAAAATGCAGCAGCCCATATCCCCAAGATAATAGCCACATTTCAATCAGTCTCTCATGCCCTAGTGGAGCTTCACTGGCTCCCTGTTAAGAAATTAGTGGTTTTAAGGCAGTCTGTATGGCGCATAAATCACTCCAGTACCAGAGTACTTGAGGAAGAAATTCACATGGTACATACCAAGGAGAGCTTTGCGCTCAGTTGAATCCCAGTCACAGTCCCCAAATGCAACAAAGTGTCTTGGGGCGCTAGGAGTTTTGTTTATTCCACTTGCAAATGCACAGCAGAATTTGATCAGCTTCAGGAAGCAACTTAAATGCTGGCTTTTTTCACTTGCATACGAATTTCTTTGTTGCTTCAAACCTTCGGGCATTCACACACTTAACAAATAATAGCAATATCAAGAGGTGAAATTGGTTCATCTTCTGTAGGATTTAGAATTAACCAGACTCTCATGGTATTAGCACCCAGGAATAAAAGAGGGGGGGTTGTTTGGGTTGATGAGACTCTTTTATTCAGGCAGCAGCAGATAAACACTGCTCAAAGGAATTTTGGATGCTACATCAACTCAACTGAATAATATGGGTGGCAGACGGGCAGACTTCCAAAGTTGGTATGTGGAACTGAAGTTCTCCAATTGGTTGGCCACAACTTCAGAAACGAATGTACAGCTATCATTAAAAGACACTAGAACCAGCACCTGGAAAAGAAATTGAGGTACACATAGGGGCAATGAGAGGACACGCTACTTCGCAGGCCTGTGTGAGGTACACAAAGTGACTTTTCTTCTGAATAAATCATTTTCTTAAAAATGGATTTTGCTGGGGAAAACATAGACCTGTGGCTTGGTTTGTGGCCTCCACCACAGTTCCTGAAAGGCATAAACCCCACACGCATTAGAGACCTATGCTGATTCTTTCTCTAGTCCAGCAAATAAGAAACCAGTACTGCTGACCCCATAGGAGGCCCAACAAAAGTCCAAGAAGCTTGCCGCAGGTTTGTGGTTCATGGCAGTGAAGCCTGCTGTGGTTTATCAAACTCTACAATAGCGTCCATGAACTATGGAAAAATAATAATAAATCAACAAAATAACAGGGTCTGGACAAATAGGTTTTGGCAGCTTATGGTGAGTTTGGTGCAGGGCCCACGGAAAGGCCCTCTGGCCAACCCAGTTGCGCATGGCTGAAAGCAAGTAGGAAAAGTTTGGATAGGGAATATAATGTTTAAAAAAAATACCCACTGAAAAAAAGTTTACAGTGAACCTATTGTTAGCTTTGGTTAAAAAATATAAACTTCGTTTAAAAAGGCAACAAATCCAGTCCTTTAAAAAAACTTGTGTAATTGTTTAAAGTTTAAAATAGCTGCTGAGCAGGCGTTCGTTGGTTAACACTTTTATTTTGTAGGGAAGTGCCCTTTTTGTATGATCATCACCCCGCCCCAGAAACGCACACTTTTTGCTCCAAAGCGGATGGTTATGACTCTGATAGTGCACTGGAGTCTGCTCCCCAGACCCCAGTGTCAGTGTTCTGTCCCTAAAACTGTTACGTGAATTGGCTAGCTCAATTGACAGGGACTTTACCCGCCCCCACGCCATAAGTCCCTTGTACATAGAGCTAGAGGTACCCAGGGCATGGGTGGTAAAAGTGTCCCCCAGTGCTTGCAGCTCTGTTTGTGCCACCTTGAGTGACCCAAAACAAGCTATTCATAGCAGGCCTGCCATTGCAGGCTGCAGAACCAGTGCAAACTGCTCAAATTCGAGTTTACCTTCACCATGTGTGGCAAAGTCAATGTATATCTCTGATATATGCCCGTCACCCCTAAGCAAGGGCTCCTAAAGCCCAGCAGGCAGGGTGCATTATATCAAAGGTGTGAACCAGTAAGTGCAAGCTTAAATGACCCTATAGTGCCCTTTATCAATAAGGGATACTATAAGCGAAACAGTCCATAAGATAACATGGGTTGGCACCTGGGCAAACCTGAAGTTGGCAGCTCCATTATGGTACTGCCTATATATGTCATGTTTGGTATCAAGCAACATGCTTTCTTACCTCTGACATGAATATTGTGTTCAGGGCGATGTGGCATGCACCGAGGTGGCTACCTTAGAGGTTCCCCACCTGGTTGCCCAGCTTCTCTGTGCTCTGGATGGCAAGCCCGCGCTTGCTGCCACTAAGACACGATTCTGATCTACTGCCAGGAAGTGTGGTCACTCCCAGAAGTCAGGAACAAAGGCTTGGGCAAGAAGGAGGTCACACCTCCCTCCTAGCTCCTCCCAAGCAGGCTAGTGAGGTGGCACATCAAAGAGGTGAGATTCAAAGGCTGCACCGCCACTGCTATGCATCAGGGTTGACTGCCAGAGCAGGAAAGAAAACTCCCCCTGCCCCAGGGTCATTTGTACCCAGACATGTGGGAAATTAGTTAGTCAAGGAGGTGTGTAGAGCCCCAGACGGCTAGCCACACCTCCAGTGTGGGCAGCCTGGACTGTACCCTAAAATTCGATTTCTGACATCTTTAGGAGATAACAGGACTTGCACAAAGCACTGCTTCTGAAACTGCCTAATCGAGACTTGTCCTAGGCTTTCTCTTGGTTCCCCCAGTCAGAGGGACCCTTGTGGAAGCCTGAAGCACCCTCTGACTACCCTAGACTAGTGGCCTGGATTCAAAGGATTACTGGTCATCGGTCGTCCAAGGGATCGCCCACAACCAGATGGTCAAATGCATTGTGGGAATTGTAGTCCTGCCTTCCACCAAGTTACAGCCAGCTACCATGTTACCCGGGACCACTGGGCATCAAAGTTACTTTCTACTCTACTTACCGCTTCCAAGGCTTGTTGGTTGCCAGTCTGGCACCCAACCCCTTTATTTGACGCTGCATCTACAGGGAACTCTATTCAACCTTTGACCAACATCAGCAAATAATCCGCTGTTGTGGTTTAGCATCTTTTGCCCCCGCAGCACCCTTTCAGCGGTAAAATCAGCTCTTCAGCGGCTCCCGTTTAGCACCAGGAACAGCCAGGACAACATTGCACTCGGCCTCAACAGGACAGTTAAAACTGAACTGACTGTTGTTGCTTGGCCTTGGGACTCGCTTCACCTTCACCCAGCAAGGATACCACGCAAATCAGTCTGCAAGTGACCGATTGTCACTAGTGGTTTTTCCCATTGCCCGCAATGATAAAGTTTCACTGTATTATTCTACACTGAGCTTATACTGCTTCAAAAATCTATAACTCCAGTTGTATGTATGCTATTCCATTTGTCTTGGTGTCTAAATTAAGTTAAAAATACACTCTGTTTTCATAAATTGGTTTTGGATTTCTCTCAAATTGTGTCAATGACTTATCGGCCATGTTGGTTCTCTGAAAGGCTTAACACATATTCCTTTAGTAATGCCTGACTGCTTGTTGCCACACTACCAAGACTGAGCTATGGATCAATTGGTGTGAATCCAAGGGCGACCTTAGGGGTAGAGTAATAGATTGCATGGTGATATTAACTCCCACATCACATAATACTCCACCTTCCTACATGTATACCTTGACCGTTTGGGATTCACAAATCATTTGTGAAGCTAGAAAATGAAATATAAAGGAATCCGTGTGGATGAGGGAGACACTTCCCTGTCATCCCTTTTAGAATTGTGGTACTAGAGCTGGTACCATAGATCCAAGTAATCTTATTGGATGTCCCAAAAGAAAAATTTCGGGATCCGAGCACAGTTCCAGTGTCCTGAATGCAAATGAAAAGTCCAAATGAAGGGGCAGGTTAGGCACACTGTGACCTCAGCCCCTAGTAGGGTAACACACTAAGGGCCCGCTGCTTGGGGTAAAAAAAAAAATTACAAAAATTAGAGACAGTTGCATGCTCTGTGGTTTGTTTTCAGGATTTGAGGATTCCAGACTCCTGGGTTTAAGGTACATAGGCATAAAGCTCGCCTTGGATACGTAAAAAAATAAGGATCTGCAAATCCCAAAAAAGGTTCGGGGGTGAGGGGCCTGGCCAGAGTTCAAGCAGTATGTTCCAAGCCCTGTTGAGATATAAATACAGCTCGGAATGACATTAATCCACAAGCTCCTTAATGCTTAGCATTGAAAGCAGTTCATTGCTCAGAAACTGAAGCGGAAGAGGGACACCAAAGGCTTGTACATCTCCTGCAACCATTCAGGCCCTGTATCCAACCACCGGCGTGGGCACCACTGCTATGCATTGTTAAACTGGGGCCAGCCCCCCTGCACATTGCCTTCAGCCTTCTTCTCGGAACTAAATGTAATGGGTTAAAAAATAGGTAACAATTTATGTTTGCTTTATGTGGGAGTGAGAGGCAGGAGGGGTTGGCTGCGGGGCCTGTCCGCCCTCCAGGCCTTATGCCCAGCATATCATGAGTGAAAACCCCCACTGTAGATGGTCTTACTCCATGTGCAGTGCAAGCTGCTCACAGGGCCTATACTCAACGTAACGCGGGCGGCCATATGTCCTGCCCTCAATAGTGGCCAAACACAGCTGTGCAGGGTAAAAGGACAGCCAACATCCACTGCGGATGGTGCACAGCAGTGTGTAGCCTGTGGTCGTGCGCGGCATGGTTTGGCCACAGGACCTTCTCGGTGGTAGGTCCTGCGGCCAACCCCTGCACTGAATGGCTTAAGGCCATGCCCAGCAAGACATGGCTGCCCGTGGAGGCGTGCACAGTGGGTGGTGGTCACCCGTGGAATCCAAGCCCCCACTGCATGCACTCTTATTTCCTTTCATACCACTGCATTTTGCATGAAATCCAAACATGTAATGTAATATGATATGCACATAGACGTTTACTGTTTTGATAGCACTGAATAAAAGCCTGACAGGGCGAACTAAACATTCCACATAGTTTACTGCCAATAGGACACCTCTTTACCGATTTGCCTCTGTATCCACCTCAGCTTGCACTTAAAATTACGATGGGCCCCTTTTTAGAAATGAGCGTAAAACCAGAAATCCACTTCCATTTAAAGCAGAGCCAGCGGCAGCCGCCGGCCATGAGCAATGGATAAACCCTTTCTGAGGGCACTAATAGAGCTCGCTCCTCTCACTCTTGAGATTTAAAAAGCAGGCTTTAGGGCTCAACTTTCGCGACGGTTAAAATACACATAACTACATCTAAATTGTTTTACAAAGCTAGATGGATTGCGTTCGTAATGTAGTTGCCTGAAGCACAACCTTAATTTCCGCCAAGCGTCAGCAGGCACATGCAAGAGAAAACACATCGCTTGTTCTCCGCCTGTATCGGAAACCGGCATCAGAATTAGAGGAATGCAGACAGTAATAACGAAAATGAAAAGGAAACAGGGTTTCCCATACAGCCCTCCCGCAACCTGCTCACAACAAAATGTCCAGAAAATATGAAGATGCTATAAATATAGGTAGAGAAACAGGCCCCCCAGTAAACTTTCAATCGATCCTTACCCCTTGTGCAATGAACACTTCATAGACGCAACATATTCCGACAACTGTAATTCCTTGCTCCTTACACAAGGTCGCCACCGCAACGAGTAACACTGCTAGTGCAATTGGAGTCCAAACTAAAAAGAAAGAAAAAAAGCGTAATACACTTTATTATTTTGTCATAGTCGTTGCTGCAATTATTCACATTTAAAGGCCACAGAACAGATGTCAGTTAAGCGCTGCTGAGACATTCAATCCGGAAGAAGTTATTGACCTCTAACGTATAGATGCATCAACAATGCCAATCGTGATTCCATATTAACGAAAAATAAGAATTTGCTAATAAATAATAGCAAAAGGCTATGCTTGTAGATATCGCAAAAATACTAGCGATTTCTAAACATTCCTTAATTGCGACTCGCAAATTGCACGAGTCGCAATTAAGGAATACCTCTCTATTCCTTCCTATGGGCCTCAATGGGAAGACATTCTCAATTTGCGATTCTCAATTAGAGAATCGCAAATTGAGAATGCAATTTCAAGGGTGCCAGGTTGTCAAAAGGACACCCTGTTGCACCCCTGAAATCTGCAAATGAGAACATCTTGCACACACACATGCCCCAAGGGCATGTGTGTGTGTAAAATGGAACTTTGAAAAATGCACTTTAGTGCATTTTTCAAAGTTTTTGCAAATTACCATGAAGTTTAATAACTTCATGGTAATTTGCTCCCCCTAATAGCTATTTTTTTCACTTTGATGCATTGCATTTAAGGAATCTCAATTTGAGATTCCTTAAATGCAAACGCAATTTAAGTAATCGCAATTTTGCGATTTCTTAAATTGTGATTTTTGCATTTGGGATGATGCATCCCAAATGCAAAAATACTGGTCACAAAGGGGCAGATACTGAGAATCTGCCCGTTTGCGGACGGTTTTTCCTTTGTTGCATCTATACCTAAGTACACACAATCTCCCTCTACTTGCATGCTTTCGCAACTCAACTTTGTCATCGTCTTCAGCTTTAAATTGTGCATTAAGTGCTATTGTTCCAACTGTTTCCCTGGAATCTTTCAATTCCTTTACTTTTTTATCTTCTTCGCAATTTGTACTTTCAGCACCATTTTTGGGATTTCTTTTAAACATTTCATTTCACTCCAGTCCTCCTCCATTGCCTGTGCGCCTAAAAATAAACACACATTAACAAGATCGTAGAAAGAGGGAGGGTTAGAGTTGAATATCACAAAGAAGCCGGATGGAGGGAAGATATTAATATGATAAAGCATCAAGTTTAATTGTGCCACAAAATGGTATTACTTTCTAATCCACACTTAGAGAGTATATGCCGTAACCACTCTTACCTCCTGAGACTGACTGAAAATCGGATATAATAAATGTTTTATAAGCTTTAGCTACTTAAGGCAAAGCCGTCTCATTAGCTGAAGTATCCAGGGCATGTGTCTTTCAACGAGTCCATTCTTGTTATGCACATTTCCAGATTCGCCAACCTTTTGATATTGTCAAATCACTCATTGGTCTTAAGGGTCAAATCCACCATACTGAAAAAAGCAGCGCAGATCCTCTCCTGAAGCCAGAAACAAATACCCCTAATTTAGCATATTTCTAGTCTGTGTATAATTTATCGAGTTTGGCAAAAGTACTTGAAAACCAAGAGACAGAACAAATGCATGTCTGTGTGGAGAATCAAGGGATAGAGGACGCCGTTTAGTTAGGCTTTGGTCTGTCCAAGGACAGAGATACAGGGCTGGGCTGGAGAAGGGGGAAAAGACCAGGGTAAAATGCTTATTTGGCAGAGACACACCTCATAGGGGGAAAGAACCGACAGAGGTCCAAACATTAAGGAAGATGCCAAGGTGAAGAGGGTCAACTCTAGGTTGAACTCCCTATGGAGGCTCGAATATAACCAAGAGGGGAGGAACTAGGTTGTGGACTTAAAATGCATAGAGTTGTGGAACCCCCCCCCCACACACACACACACTCTCCCCCAATAGGAAAGCTGAAGACCTGCATACTGAAAATGCTCTTTGCATATAGGACGGCCTTGAGGGAGCAGATTCCGCTTTTCATGAGTCTTTCTAAAGGAAAGGAAACCAACATTGAGCTGTAGTGGTTCTGGTCGGAAAACCAAAAAAACACCAATGCCAGAGTCTCACCTATTTTGCTTCGCAGGAGCATTTTCAAATCTCCCGCCGAGCAGGAGAAAACACCAGTTCAATCCCAGCAAGCGGGAGCTTCAAAAACACACTGAAGCAGGGATGGAAACAGATCTAAATATTGCACCTGTTCGTAGGGAGCAGCATTATGCAGATCAGTCTTGACCCTGCTCCCTATGGCAACAGTCCAGCCGAACTGCCAAGCCAGGTCCTTCCTGAACTGGAACACAAATAGCCCAGGACCAATTTCGCCGTGTTACGGTTAAGGGAGAACCTAGCTTGGCAGTTCGGGCTAGACTGTTCCGATTGGAGCAGGGTCAAGATTGATTTGCATATGGCTGGGTCCAAACTGAGGTGACTTGGTGTGCAAAATAACGATTGATTGGGATGCAGCCCGAGTAATTACTAGATGCTGAGATTCATTCAAGCATTCCATCCATCACTTTTTCGTATACTTTAGTATGTCGCCCTAAGTGCAACGGGTATGCCCAGATGTGGGTCCTGTGCACACTGTCACTGGAAACAGGCTGTACCTGGATGATGACCCCATAACTAGGGCAAAACAGGTTCTGGGTTGTTTGTGTTACGGTGCAGTGACAAACATGCTTGGCAAGTTAGGGATGTTCCGTATGGAACATGGTCAAGACTGATTTGCATGTGGCTGCAGTGGCAGCTAGAAGGGGATTGTGGCAGGGGGTGGCAAGGGAAGCTAGTGGGGAGTTAGGATTATTTTTTTTTAAATATATCTGCTTGTCGCCGCCGTGCCCTGCAGAACAGGAAGCATCCAGGTTTTCAGACTACCTGACCAACCACTGTTTGATTGGTCTGAGCACCGTGGTTCGGTGCTCAGAGAGCGAAAGGGAGCCTGGGCATGTTTTCCACCCATGCAGCAATGCAGCCTGGGTGGAGAACATGCTAAGTGCGCATTACTGATTGGTCGGCCCGAGACAGCCAGCCAAACAGTCATGGGAGCGTTAGGTTTAGCAGCAGCCACTCCGACGTCACGGGACCCCAGCCCCACCCTAACCTGGTAGCTACAGGAATACAAAAAATAAAATGATAATAACTTCTGTTATTATCATTTTCTTTTTTCAATTGCACTGCTTTAAAGCAGTGTGGTGACTCTGTATGACACTGATTGCAGACATTGAAACTCTCATGAAAAATACATCACAGAGTATTAAAAGTATCTATTATGAACTGTGTACACTCTATGCAAAACTTGCCCAAAGAGTGACTATTCACTTAAAATACCCAAAGTCAGAAGGTGCCAAAGATCATACTTCCTGCAGCCTCCATTCTGTGGTGAAAATATTATAGTTAGGCCATCTTCTGAAGCAACACAAGTCTTCTACGTAAAGTTGAAATTGTCATGCTGAGACTGTTTTGTCCAATAACTCAAGGCTGCTTACAATATATAGTATGTACTACACGGTATCTTTGCCCTACTGATAACTTTTCTTGCGGTACCAAAAAACTTGTGTGGAACATATTGAACACAAGTCAACTGTCATTTGCACACAGAGTTAGTTTTCAGTACAAAGGTTTATAACGTGTTCAATACCTCGACACACCTTTAGTGCATTAGAAGCACATGCATTTTGTAAACACTTATACTAAGTAGCTGGACATAGCCTGTACAAATTTAGGGTAGAAAAGTAATAGCGTAGTTACCCGCTTCTATGCAAATTATAAAACAAGCTAACACACTTGTCACAGGTCATAAGAGAAGTTGTATGTGCACCAGCCCTAATATGTTTGTGGATATAGCGGTGGCGAAATTTCTAGGCTGGGCATGAACGATTACAGCCCGATTGCTGAAAACATAATACATTAGTTAACCTTGTAGGCCAAGTATGCTTGTCAACTATTGTGTAATAATAACATCTATATTTTGTATTGGCAATGGAATGATTTTACTTATGCATTTTATGAATTTTTATAATCGGGATTTTAATCTGGTTTTATCAATTGAATTTTATACATGTACTTTTATATATATGGAATATGCTTTTATGAAAATCGTCGAATAAAGCTTGCATGACTTGACTTGACTTGTATGTGAGGTCATAAGCAGTGCATGGCAAGGGCACAAGTTGTAGTTAACACAGCTAACTGTAGCTGGTGAATTTGTGTGGGTTATTTTTTTTTAGTTCAGAACGTTAATGTTGTCACTGACAAATTCACCTAACAAAGTTAGACCTTTCGGTTTTTAGTGAATAAAAAAAATGTTTTCAACAAAACCAGATCTTGTTATCACACCATTACGTTACTTTAACCTTTGTTTTTTTGGGTGAATATATACATACACATATATATATCCTACAACTTTACAATTGTAAAGAATCGGGTCGCACTCACAAGTGGGATATGAATCCTTTATTACATGCAGTTGAAAAAATCTCATTATGTAATTTCACGTTCTATCCTTCTCAAAAATGTATGTGGCATCTTTCCTCAGTTATGTATTACACTTCCTTTCACAAGAAAAGAAGCATCAAAAACCCGTCAAACGAAATGACCTCTACAGTCCCGCTACAGATATGCCAACGAGGTTGCTCAGATATTACAATAATAATATTGTTTTGTCCGAGTCGAGTTGTGGAATGAAAGCAGCATTTGCTTAAAGTAAAGGCTGTGTCAGAGCGCAGCCAAGCGGCCTGTATGAAATTAGCAACAGTAAGAGTCTCACTGAAACCCCACCCTAGTTTATTACTAAACCAAGCAAACGTGTACAAGGAAAGCAGCACCCCTCCCTTTACAACATATAAAGAATCCGTTCTACGGAACAAACCGCCCCTGAAGAAAAGCACAGCCCCGTAGGCAAAACAAGCACCCTCAGCAATACCGGCCCCACCACCGTAGCCACGTGGAGGCTAACAGCAAATTAAGAACAGGGCGTCCAATCATTGTGTCCACTGCCTCCCTGCCGAAACACTATCGGCTCATATGACTCCAGCCCGCTCTTTGCTTTCAGGCCGTGTTTACTCGTCCAAATCCGCCCCAGGCAGTTTGGAATGTGCGCACTATCGTTGCCTCACTAACCCTTGTGAGATAAATATGCTGCCACCCTAGTCTGTTATTCCTATGTCACATTTGTGAATGCTGAAAGTGAATGCACACTGATTTGACCTCGCAGCAGCTTAGAATTCATATACATTACTGGTTGCGATAGGGGGACTGGCTATGGAGGACCAGCAAGACTGGACGATCAGACTAGAAATGGGAGCCCTGGCACGCGCCGGGGTGCTGGCCCGTGGGGGTGGGGTGCTCCCAGGGAACTTCCACAGGTCACAAAGCTCCAGGCTGTGCTGGCAGGAAGCTTTGAAAACATTTGGTTGCACAAACTCACTAACCAGACCCCGGCTATGGACTGGCACCCAAAGAAGGGTGCTCGAGTGCTGGCCATACCTTTCAACCTCCCTCCGTCTCTTACAACTCAGCTGCTCTTATATTGTGCTATTATTAAGGTTGTGGAAGATAAGCAGGTCCCAAAGCCCAGGCTGTTCACGCCGCGGCCGGGGAAGACACTTCCTACCACATGGTTTGGGGCCGTCGGCTTCTTCCGGGGCATTGACAGAGCACCTACAACACCCTGGCGAGGTGCCTAAACACCACGACGCGCCAGACTCAGAGGTGCCGCTTGGAGATGAATGGAAGGCTGATGGACTCCAGAGGCAGAGTATATTGTGGGCCTCGGGTTCCTGATGGCCAAAGGAGAGTCAGCTCGCCCATGGCACGACGCTTCTCCTACATCGGTGATGACCTGCAGACGGGGCTACTGCGTCACTTGCAGCCAAGAAGACGATACACAAGCGGAGAGATTGTGCAGTAAAACATAACAAGGCGTGGGGGCCACGGAGTGGGGATCATGGTGACGTGTGAGGCCGGAGCGTTATCTCTGGGCGATGCTGTTCTTGCATGAATTGATCTCCTCACACCGGTACTGTGGTGGACGCTATATTCTGTTCTCCCTCTGGCTGGCCTTTAAGGTTTAGAAGGTCGTTTTTATTTAAATAAAACAATAACAAAATAATGTTATAAATAAAAAAAAAGAGAAGCATAAACTGTATATAGTTGAAATTGTGTCTGTTTTGGTTGGGCATGGTAGAGTAGCCTATGTGTTACGCGCTTCATCTGTGCAATAACTGCAGAAAAAGATAAATAGTTTTCAAGGAGCTCATGTGTCATCACAAAGTGTGCTTTTAGTTCCTTGTGGTTATATAGGTTCCATTCTTTATTTTCAGACTAATTGCAGGAGATTAATCCTATAGTACACATCTGGAATAGATCCTGTTCTTGCTGTTTTCTCTTTAATTTAGTTTCATCCAATATACATTTCGTTTTTCCCCTGTAGATGGCAGTAGTTCGTCATTTTTGGATCTGCCGTTAGCCGAGAATTCTTGTTTTTCCAAAAACTCCTATAAAATAAATACATATACACACATCTAAGGGGCTTTCAGTTATCCTCCTTCCTCCAATGGACTGCTGTATTGCCATTCAGAGTTCTGGTCTGCCCACCACAGTTTACACCATGGGATACAGGGTGACTGCATTTTGCCTGTGCACAATGGGATCCTCCCCACATTAACAAGTGCACTTCAAGACCACCACTTCAGGATCAAGTAGCTTTTTCAGTGGCGGCTGCCAGCTATGGGGATCGGGGATGCAGCACGCATGCTGCCGCTGGACATACACGGTAACATAGGGCGCATATACAGACACACACAAAAGGACATGCACACACAGGCGTACACAAACAATAATGAAGCAGGTCGCGCACAGACACACACACAAAAGTGCGGGCCGGCAAAGGCACAGAGAGGGGTTAAGAACAACGATTAATCCACTGGCACAAACATGGACACGCAAGCATGTATACAAGCACAGGCACACCGAGTCACGCGAGCCCTGGTGAGCATTCTCGGGCACACACAGGAATATGCACAGATACAGAGAAACACACAAGCACAAATAAATACAAACATAGACGCACGTGCAGTAAACAGCCCTCACAATGAAGCCGTCACCCTGCATGCAATTACAACGCATACCATTACCCCGCAAGTGGTACCAACGACTTGCAGAGGTGGAGAAGGTGTTGGATTAAAATCCAACACCTGCCCTACTGTCTGCACAGACTGGAGTTGGAATAGTAAATTATACTATTCCATCATCCAGGGCCCCCTCCGCAAGTCCTTGTTCCGACTTGCAGGGTAATGGTATGTGTTGTTACAATGCAGTCATTGTAACAACCTCGTTGTAATTGCATGCAGGGTGAGGTCATGCATGAAAAGGAGGCATATGCCGCACGTGCACATACACAAATATACATACACAGCCAGGGGCGGTTCTATGATTTGCGAGACCCTGGGCCACAAGGGAATGCGCAAGGCCCCTCTAATTTACTTAAGTGACCCCTTGCAAGGAAACCATTCAGAGACACTGTGGGAGGCCCATTGTACAGGATTTTAGCGCCCCCACAGTTTTAACTTTCAGCCCACAAGCAATTCTCACACCTCCAGCCTGATAGCTGTAAGAATTGCTTGTGGGCTTAGAGTTAACACGGTGGGTGCGCTAAAATCCTGTACAATGGGCCTCCCACAGTGTCTCTGAATGGGTCTCCTTGCAATTGGGACAAGGGGAAGCGTCTCCCTCCCCTAGGCCTCCAGACACCATCCCAGAGAGGCCCAGGGAGGGGACCTCTCCCATAGACCCTAATTGCAAGGAGACAGGGAAACAACAGGGCACATGATCGGTTCGGGGGCCCATGCTGGTTGGCTGAGTGCGAGGTCCTGGGCAGCTGCCCATGCCTAGCGCCGGCCCTGCACACAGCTACATGAACACACACAAACTTGTGTGCATGGATATACACGCTCACAAAGACATGAGCTATGTGCACACACCTATAAAGGAAAACACACAAGATGATGGACGGAATGTTGCACAATGGCAAAACATTCACCCCCAGCTGATAGCCAGAAACCGGTCTTAGGATGCTTGATTCCGGTCCAGGGAAGACCCTGCTTGGCAGTTCGGTCTGGACTGTTCCCATGAGGCACAGGGTCAAGACTGATTTGCATATGGCCATGTCTGAACTGGGGTGGCTTGGTGAGCAAAATAACGATGGATTAAACCCAGATCTGTGACTGGGGGTGAATGTTTTGCCATTGTGCAACATTCCGTCCATCATCTTGTGTGTTTTCCTGTTCACCCTATGTGGGAAGGGTACGCCCAGACGTGGGTCCCATGCTCACTAAGCCACTGGAGTCAAGCTATCCTGGCTGATGAAGGCTGCTACCCAGAATCCGGTCCTAGGATGCTTGATCCCAGTCCAGGGAAGACATGGCTTGGCAGTTCGGCCAAGACTGTTCCCATGAGGCACAGGGGCAAGACTGATTTGCATATGGCTATGTCTGAACTGGGGTGGCTTGGTGAGCAAAATAACGATGAATTAAACCCAGATCTGTGACTGGGGGTGAATGTTTTGCCATTGTGCAACATTCCGTCCATCATATTGTGTGTTTTGCTGTTCACCCTATGTCGGAAGGGTATGCCCAGACGTGGGTCCCGTGCTCACTAAGCCACTGGAGTCAAGCTATCCTGGCTTATGAAGGCTGATAGCCAGAAACCGGTCCTAGGATGCTTGATACCGGTCCAGGGAAGACATGGCTTAGCAGTTTGGTCTGGACTGTTCCCATGAGGCTCAGGGTCAAGACTGATTTGCATATGGCCATGTCTGAACTGGGGTGGCTTGGTGAGCAAAATAACGATGGATTAAACCCAGATCTGTGACTGGGGGTGAATGTTTTGCCATTGTGCAACATTCCGTCCATCATCTTGTGTGTTTTGCACAACCTATAAAGCACTTATCTGGCTCGCATGTCATTGCTCCTCCCGATCTACTCCACTCCAGCATGGGCCCAGCCAACGCCCTTAACCAATCCTGGCACTGCTCTCTTGCTGTGACAGCAACACCAGGATTGGATTGAGCAGGCTCGCTGGACGCTCCTTAAGGCCCTGTAGGCTTGTGCTTTGTCTCTACCCAGCTGTCTAAGAGAGCAAGGTGTAGAGCTTCAAAGTGCACATATCACTTTGGCTAGCGAAAGACAGCCGGCCAAAGTGACATGCACACTTTGGCGCACTCAGCCAGCCACTGCTCCTGTCCTCTGCTGCCAACGGTAGCAGAGGACACACCCATATGTCTTGGGATTGGGCTGCTGCAGTGCAGTGAGTGCAAATGTTAGAAAAATAAAACATCAATGAAATCCCATCCAAGTGGCGAAACGGCAGCTGAGCTTTTTATTAACAATTTTTTAAAACATTTCTTTGCTTTTATGAGAGAGCCCTGTAGCTTCTGATACACTGCTAAGGACTGCGTGTTCATTTTAATATGATATGCATGACATCCGTTTCTCTAGCTCGCCCATACTCAAGTATGCGGGATGGGTACGTGCTGTTTACTGGACTAAACACTAACGTCGATAAAATGTTAAATAAACAGGCAAACATTTATTGAACGGTTAATTGAAGAAAGAAAGGAAGGAAATAAATAGGTTGTCCATCACTGCTTCAGGAACACCTTCAGTTTTAAAGACATCTTGCAGCAAATGTGTAAAAATACAACAACGTGAAAATTCAGAAAGTGCATATCATTAACACTCAGAACCGTTTGCCTTAATAGATCAGATTATACCAGTGCATTGAGAAGTATTTTTTTTTTTTAAATGATAGTTTTCAAACATGAATTTAGAAACATGTATATTTCCCCACCCCACCCTACCCCAGAAACAATGCCAGTAGTAAATTAAGAAGCAAGTCAGACGTTAAGTGCACTCTTAGGGTGGTCTGGGTCCTATTATACATGGGCAACGTCATAGTTTATTAAATCAAACACAGGGGAAGATTTTATACAGCACACATCCTGAAGTCATGTATTACGATGTCCTCATATGTGATAATGAAGAAAAAAAGAGGGAAAGTGAAATATAACAATTGCCTAGGATCACACAGTTTTGTGATGTAGAGAAGCCAAGATTGATCCCCAGTGTTCTGGTTTCACATTGTGCAATTCAGCCACGGGATGTGTATGCTTTGCTTTCCCTACACCCACATTACGGCCAAGAGTCTCAATCCTGACCATCACCTGGTGGCTTCAATGCGGCCCTCGGTCACATCACAGACAAAATGTTTTGGCCCCGGGGCAAATGTTTGCGAGTACCCATGCTCCAGCTCATGCTAGAGTTGAAGAAGCGGGTGGTGGCCTTGGCAAATGTACACAAATATGTTAAGCTGGTTCGGACAAAGAGACGTGCATTTCCGGGAGTCTTCCAGGAGCCACTTTGACCAGCATCCCAGAGCCAGGTTCACATTGGTAACGCGGGTACTCGGGAAATGGCCGAAGGGCCCGTAGCCGAGTTCTAGCTGTGGGCTGCTTTTTTGGGCAGCCTGGGAGCTGTCGGTGCTGTTAGGAAGCCCCCAGCGGCCCAGTGGGTGCCTGAGTGGCCTTTCTAGAGGCAGGTGGGCATAGGTGTCACTCCCTTTCTTTCGCAAGGCTGGCCCATTAGAGTATGCCGATTAAGCGGGGGCAGGGGGCCTGAGCAGAAGTGGTCTCACTTGCATTCATGTGCGGCTCAGCAGCGTGAACTAATCTGTGCATATTTTATAAATCTAAGTGAAGTTAATGAAACATGCCTCTCAGCCCCTTTCTTTTCATAAACTTTGCTGAAGCAGTGTTTTGCGGAAAGGCAATACGCAAATGTGTGCCAATTTTTTTGGGGTGTGCCCGGGCCGATTTTTCATCCTAATCCAACCCTGCCTATAGCATACTTTGCAGCAGTGGCGATTCAATGGTTATTTACGAGCAGGACAGAAACATTCCAGCATAGACAGATTGCTGCTCGTCTGAACTGCGACGTTATAAAAATGTGCAATTCTTAGTCGTGCCACGTTTTGCTCCTGGAATCTATTTATTTATAAAGTTTTATATAGCGCGAACTTGATCCCGAAGGATATCACCATAAACAAGCTTCCTCTTAAAACTTGCTGAATGTGTTACAAGCATGAAAAAACACAAGAGATCGTTTTTTTCGCTATTCAGTAATAGTGTATTAAGTGTAAAACCTTTGTTTCTTACTAAAACTAAAATTAAAAAAAGCAGTTGTCAGTCAACGTCGTAGAAAAACAAACGTTTTCTTATTTTTTTAAAGCTTAATTTTTCTGAGTACATTTTGAACATCGTATTTAATTGCATTGATTCTTTCCAGCAATAGTTCGGGGAATGTTTTTCTCTTCCATATGACACCACCAGTAGGTGGTAGCAATTTAAAAATATTTTCAAAAATACATCTTTAGTCAAGGATGGGGGTTGTATTCATACGGCAAAATGCAATATCGCACGGCACACCAAGCATTTTCTTTTATTCCAAATGGGCCGTCGAAAGAGCCAGGCAACTTTCATATGGCATGTCGCTGTTCCGCATGTCTAGTCACTACATGACCATCTAAGACCATCTCTGTAAAAGCCTCGCTTTTCATGTAGACAAGCGGTACAGCGGTTTCTTCTTTTGGGCAGTGGGTACAGACGTTTCTTTTTATCAAGGGACATAGCAGTTTCTTCTTTTGACCAGGGCTGTCAGAAGTGATTTCATTTGATCAGCTGGAGCAACATTTCTCAATAGTTTCTTCCAGACTTCTTGTTTCGGTGCCTTCAGCTTGCTTTAGAACTTCAAAAGGCATCAGCGTTTAGGGAGAAAGAACACTGAGAAATGTTTATTTTTAACATAAAAGCTATGGGGCCTTAACTTTTTGAGCACAGCTCTTTGTGTCTGATCTAACAGCTTTTCCATTTATACCCACGAGAAGCGCCCCTCTGCTTTGGGAGGGTCATCAGCGTTTCTGTTTTGGAAGTGTGCAATCTCTCTCGATTGTGTTGCACTTCCTTTTCCATTTGTACAAGTAGGTTCTTTGGTTTGTGAGCTGTATCTAATTCTCAGTATTGTTACTGCTTTCTCTGGTCCAGTGGCTGCAACTGCTTCTTTATATTGGCAGCGCATGCTTTCACATGGACAATCGGAGTTCAGCAACTTGTATTTTTTTTTGGGTGGGAAGGAACTTCTCTTCTTTATAACAATGCTTTCTCTCTTTAACCTACACTTCAGCTTTTTGAAGAATGACTTGATTAGTTGAGGGTCTTCAACATTCTCTCTGGTTTAAGAACTGAACCTGCCTTTCTGTTAATTGTGAGCGGGTCTATACTTGTCTTCCTCCCCCTTCAAGCTGCACTTTTGAGTGTTCCAAGAGCTTGTGGACACCTGTCTGAGTCAGCATAAGGTAGCAGGTCATGTCTTTTTGTGCAGGCTTGACCCATTATTTCCATCAGAAGAAAGACCTGCCCATTATTCTCCATGCATAATATCATCACGAAAAGACTGCTTTGAACACATGGAGATCACAGGTCTCCAACTTCAGTCTTGAGAGGTACTTCTGATGATTATGAGTTACTAACATATGTATAACATTTGTTACAATATTTACCGCATCGGACAAGGTTATAGGATAATCATTTTCAATAAGCTTCAAACACTTCCCGCCAGGACTCTTGCAGTCCTGCATTTGAGCGGCTCTGCTATTCTTTCCGAGCCCTGTGTCTACACACAGTGTGTGATTATCAGTGTTAAACCTGCTTTACAAACAAGCAGGTGGCTTTCAAGCTGCATGGTGATTGGCCATGTTACAGGATTTTAGCGGTCAGTCACCTTAGGTGTATGGGGGGGAGGGGGTGTGTGCATGTGCGTGCGCGGGTGTGTGACACCCTCAATGGCTTGGCTAGCCGTCACTTCAAGGGTCTGCAGTTAACTGATGCTGTCTCCTGCCATAGTCTTGAGTTAAAACTGCTAAGGTTGACAGATGTTGAACTACCCGTAGCTCTAGATCTACACGTCAGAAACTACTGGTGTAGAAAGATCGCACTTCACATTATGGTATCTAGGAACACAGTACCTGCCACCTTTACCTACATGGACAAGCATGATCCCTCTATAGCACATGCATTTGTTTTCCATTTGACCGTCCTAATTGCTGCTTCTTGTGCGAGAGTGACACATTTCCTGGGTATCTCTGGAGCAAAGCAAGAAAACGATTAAAAATATGCGTTGAGTCCTCTTTAAAACACTCAGTTTCAATTATTTTGTAGTTTGGAGGGAACAGAAAAGCATCCAATTTGTGGAGAAAGCTCCAAATAAGGACTAGAAACCAAAAATACGCTGAATTTCCTCCTCTGTAGTGATATGTTATGGAGGAAATTCAGTCAATAGATTTTGTGGCAGCTGGTGATATTCAAAATTGGTGGTTGTGAAGGCCTGCCTAGACTGCACAGAACAAGCAATCACGGTGAACACACTCACCTATGCCAAAGGGCATTGGGGGAGTGGGAGGAGGGAGGGGGGTTTAAAAGCTTGAAAAATAGAGGCCAGAATGGTGTATTCCTGATGATGGCTGGGTTAAACACTTTAGTGATATCTATTCCGACCATACCAGTGGAGACCCTGGGGCTCAGGTGGTTGACACTAATGCCATTGGGAACTACTTGCACTTTGAAGTATCGGAAGTTTTACATGCCATTGATTGTACCCTGAAGAAAAAGGCGCCAGGACCCGATGGTGTCTCTGCAGACGCTTTTAAATGCTTTCCTAATTTTTGGTCAAGATTACTTTGCAGGGTCTTTAATGCATTAAACCATGATACCATTCCTTTGTCATGGAAATCATCTATAATTATTCCTATCAGTTAAGATCTTAGGAAGAGTCATACTAGCAAAATTAAATGATTGGGTTAACGAGAATGGCATTTTGACAAATGTGCAATATGGTTTTAGACCTAAAAGAAGTACCCTCGACCAATGCCTTAATCTCCACCTGCTGATTGAGAAATATACCAGAAATATACCAGGGCTAAGGAGGGGTCCATGTACCTCGGTTTCATGGACCTCTCCTCAGCCTTTGATCTGGTCAATAGATCTAAGCTATGGTCAAAATTACTGGAAATGGGCTTGGATAGGTCAATAGTCAATTTACTGGCTGATTTACATTCTGGCCTTACCGCAAAAATCAGAGTTTCTTCTAAAGGAAGGTGTACTGATGTCTTCGCCTCAGAGAAAGGAGTTAGACAGGGGTGCATTATGGCGCCCCTGTTGTTCACAGTATATGTGAACGCCTTGGAGCCCGCCCTTAGGGACGTAACCCTCGACATTCCGCGTGCGGGGGAACAGGGGATCCCTGTCCTCCTTTACGCGGATGACGCGGTTCTTCTTGCTCGTACCGGGGTGGGACTCCAACGACTCCTGGACGCCTTTGAATCGTTTATGTGCTCTCTTGATTTGAAAGTAAACGCGAAAAAATCTCAAATTATGCTTATGGGCAGGGTAACTAGGAAAAATTATCATAAAACTTTTCAATGTGGACAAGAAAAACTTGCTCGTGTAACCTCCTTTCCATACTTAGGGATTACCTTTGATGAGAAGGGCAACTGGGGACCCCAGGTAAAGAATAGAGCAACCTCGTTAGCTAGAACATCTGCAGCCCTTCAAGGGTTTTCTAGGAAACTCGGGGCTAGGCCAATTGCAGCCATATTGAAAATTTATAAAGCCAAATGTATCGCAGTTGCATCTTATGGTGGCTCAATCTGGGGACATAAGGGTCTGGTTCCCTTACAGACGATGGAAAATAAATTTCTCAGCTCTGTCCTCGGAGTCCCACAGTCAACCCCGTCCTACACTGTTCATATGGAATTAGGGGAAGGCTACATCACAGACCTAATAAAAATAGCACCGTTAGTTGCTTGGCTGAGGCTGTGGCTTAATAAGGAAATCCCCTTAAACCATATTATTATGAGAGATTGTCTGTGTTTGGACAAAGTTAACAATATTAGTTGGTTGACATACATTAAGGAAAATTTCAAAAGGCTGGGGAGGCCTTAGCTCTATTTCGATACAGACTCTATAATACTTAAAGATATAGAGTCCACAAAATTTGCAATGAAAGAGCTCTTATCTTTGGAAAGAGAAGAACGAGAGTTGAAAAAACCCAGTGTTAGGGTCAGTTTATTATTGTCTATACCCGACGGCCCAGAGAATTATTTGAATACAGTGACCCATCCTTACCACAGGTTTATTTTAACTCGTTTTCGTTTTAGACAACAACAATGCCCCTGCACTATACAATATAGATTAGTGATTCTTTAGTGATAAGAGTGTCAGTACTATCGGGTTTTTTTTGTAGTATTTCTTCTTTTTAAGGCCAAAGAAATAACAGACTCAAGTTCTGTTTACGGTCTAGCTTTTTTTACTCAGGAAGCGTCATACCGGTACATATTCCGGCCTGGCTTCCGGTTACATGTCCGTCCTTGGAAAACGGCGCCGGGAAACACAAGAGGGAGAACGATAATGATGAGGTAAGCGAGTTTCCTCCTCCGCGTTTTGGATGATAAACACCAGACGCTGTTCGTTATGGCCAAATAGAATATCTCCAACCTATCCTTCCATTTCTCTCCTTGTTACTTGTCGATTTAGGTGCACCCGCCTCTTTTCGAAATAAACAGCTTTACCTATTCCGAAGAAACCTTTTTTATTTTCTCCTCCCGGTATACATATTCTTGAAAAACTATCGAGGTAGGTTAACCTAAATTTATCGATTCCCGCATCTATTTGCATACGATTAGACAATCAACTGAGTAATTTTTTACATACACCATTATACTTCTTATACACTCGTCTAGTCTCGCGGAATTTATGGAAACTCCGGACACAGGAGTCAAATTTACACCCTAAACTGATGCTTTCATCTACATGGTTACGCCCTTCACCTATGAGGGTGAGTTTGTCTGTTCTGTTTTTTAGTTTATTATCCCCAGAGCATGTGCTATACAGACCGATGCTGCCCAGTTTTTGCAGCAAGTTGTAACATTGACCTCTCTTGTTTTGTAGTATTTTCCTCTTTTCTTTTGTATATCCTTTAATGCAGTACTCATTATACTGTCGACGAAGACAAGAGTCCATCCACCGATTGGTACTCTTCAACGGAGTCTGAAACTCCGGGGAAAAATACATTTAGACCTTTACTTGAATCCACCATGAATTTTCTCTGTAAATACAGACTAGTTCTTTTAAAAAAAAAAAATAAAAAAAAAAAAAATATATAAAAAATAAAAAAATAAAAAATAAACAAACAAAGAAGAGGATTTCAATCTAGGTCCAAGCATATCCCCCCCAGATAAAATGAAAATCGAAATGATACAGACCCTCTATATGTTTCCGTAGAATGTTATCAGAAATTCATAAATACACTATATCAGTCACTTGGGATTTCGAAATCTTTTTATACACTCCACACTTTTTTCACTTTATCACCGTAACTTTCTGCGGCAAGTGTTCTTGTGTCTACAGGTTACATTGAATAGTAAGATAGCATTCAAACTCACGAATGTCACCCAAATAGTGATCTCGATGCACACTGCCACGAAGTCACAAAATGGCATGCTTTTTGCACAAGGGGTGACACGACCAAGTCACCGTTTTTAATACACTTGTATGATGAATATGATCGTAAATGTATCCTCTATGTTTCTATTCAGCCCTGAAGAGTCGCAGTCTGTTCCCTGCGATGAAACACGTGTTGGCCCATGTATAGGAACAATAAACAGAACGATCACACCAACAACGGAACTTTTCGATATATCTATTTTGTCAAGCTTGTTCGTTAACCCTTTGAATGTTGTACTGAATTTGGTGGTGCTCTACTATTTTTCGACCGATAGTACTGACACTCTTATCACTAAAGAATCACTAATCTATATTGTATAGTGTTAGGGGCATTGTTGTTGTCTATTGTCTCGTATGGATCAATCTTGGTCCATCCCGGAGCGGTTGTGAGGGATTACCGTTCGCCTCATTGCCTATACCGACTACCTAATAACTTTTAGCATTACCTTGCGGGTACTCTGGCTGTGCGCCTAGAAATTCTGGAACACCGAAAAAGACCTCCTAGTTGTATATTATTCGTTTTCGTTTTAATTTGATACATTTTAATCTTGGTTTTTATTCTGTATGGAGTACAGCTGATAAGGCGTTACCATGTACTTGTGATCATTTCTCCGAACAAAATACTATGCACTTTGTGATGTTTTGTAGTCATTACATTGATGCTAGGAGAAAGTTTTTGGTGCCTATTCTTAAGGAAGCTGGATTTATCCAGGTTAAACCTGCTCTTATTTATTTACAGCTTTTACAGACTCCCAAGATTATGTTTTGCGTAGCTAGTTTCTTGGTCAGAGCTATCAGGAGTAGGAATGATAGATTAAAAAATGCGGTTATTCTTCCCACATAGGTACCCTTTTATGTATTTACATGTATCTATATGTGTCTATATTAGGACTTGTAATTATATATGATTTTCTCTCAGGGACTTTCGTAGTTGTAATGCCTATTCTCCGGGGATTTCCCCTTTTTAGTTTTTTGCATTTTAGCATTTTTTGCACTTTAGCACTTTGCACTTTGTATCATTACATCATTATGAATTGTAAATTGATGTATGATTTTTATAGTATTGTATCATAAATGTTTTTAGAAGAATGTATTCGTTGTATATGTATGTTTGTATTGCCATTGTCTTTATATGATATTAAGTTATCGCAATAAAGTAATTTGACTGACTACACACGTTTTGCAAACGAAAATGGTGAAAAGGCTACAGATTTAAAAGGAATAACAACCATATTGCAAGAAGACAAGACAAGTGTAACTTTCTTTTGTATCGGTTACTGAATCCATTCGCAAAAGGAAGGTACTATAAGGCTTCACTGTAGGACTGGCATTAGCCAAGACATTTGGATTTTACAAAAATTATTTGTATAATCTACTTGCTTCAAGGGGTTGTCAGACAACCCTCCTCACCTGTTGGTCTCGTTTGTGTCCATTAAATTTTCTACCGCCCGCTGTAGCATACAACATGGGGCAGTAGGTCAACCCACTACAGCCACTAGCTCACTTCACCCAGAGTGATGGTATTCTGCGCTTTTACGAAGAGAACCTCCACTCACAAAGTAGCTTCCTCAAGCGCAAGGGACTCCTGTGGCAAAGTGTGCCTTTTGAGACTAAAACATATTTTAGTTTTCAGCTGATGCATTTGTTTTAGATTAAAGAGTGGATCCCTTACTCTTTAATTTTCACAGGGGAACTGCCTAGACACAAAACCAATGCAGTGAAGGAAGAGGACAAAGATAAAAGGGGCCCGATAACTCCTTACTAATACTATTGCATAATGAGGACAAAAAAAATGGATGAATGGGGGTGTGTGAGTGTCTGAATAGGTGTATGCATGCATATGATAGTGTTGTATTGATGAGTGACTGTATGTATGAGTGATTGTATGGGTGGATGTGTGTGTAGACCCAAGAATCAGTGAGTGGGTATGTAGTGACTGGTATTGGTGTGGCTATGGTTTCAAAAATGGTAGTCTATATTTTAGAATTGGTGTATCAAAGGTTATATTAGGGTGTGAGGAGGTGCATCTTATTATCACGTGGATGATGTCATCAGTGATGTCATTTGAGATATCATCAGTGATGTCATCAGTGATGTCACTGACCAAGTCATGAATGATGTAATATTTGACGTCATCAGCAGTGCATTGCGGGGGCGCGAGTTATAGTTAGCTGAACTAACTATAAAGGGGGAATTTCTATGGTTTTATACAAGTGAAATGTCCAACTAACTAAAACGTCCCTGAAACCTATGGTTTTTTCAGTGAATTTCTAAGGTTTTTTAAATGCTAATTTCTAACTATAATGTGCCTGAAACCTATGGTTTTGTCAGTGAATTTCAATGTTTTTTAAAATGCTAATTTCAAACTATGCCTACAAAGTTAGGACATGTGAAGAAAGAGAAAAAAAAGCACAGCAAGAAGCAAGACAAATGCAGAAAGAGGCAACAGAAGTCCAGCAAGACGAAGAAAAGTGCAGGAAGAAGCAAAAGATGTGCAGAAAGAACCAACAGAGGAGCAGAAAGTCCTCCTGTGCCCCCAACTTTTTAGTGACGGGTACTGGTGGTAACTGACTGACTAACCAGGACCGGGGCAAGTGCTATGCTAAAAGACACTTCGAATACAGTGAAAACACCTACATACATTAGGGAACACTATGTGTTGGGGTACCCCTGTAATGAGCATGACCTCCACTGTATTTGCCATGAGTTAGTGCCTGGGCCATTGAATGAGTACATGGTTAGTGACTGGATGATTAGATTGCTGCAAGGACAGTGCATGGTGATTTCATAACTGCTTGGGTGTTGGCGGAGGGATTGGATAAGTACATGATGCTGGATGGGTGATTGGAGAAGTGCATGGGTAGTGACAGAGGGATTTCTGCAGTGCATGGGTACAACCTGGGTAATTGGAGGAGTGAATCAGTGCTGTGTAGGTGGTTAGAGGTCTGCATGGGTAGTGCACAGGGGATTGTAGCACTGCATGTGTTAGTGCCTGGATCACTCCATAAATACATGGGTACTGACTGGAAGATTAGAGTACTGCAAGGATAGTGCATGGTGAATTTATAAGTGCCTGGGTTTTGGCGGAGTTATTGGATAAGAACATGGTGCTCGCTGGGTGAATGGAGGAGTGCATGGGTAGTGACAGGGCAATGGCTGGACTGCATGGGTACTGCTCAGGGTATTGTAGCAGTGCATGGGTCATTGCATGAGTGCATGGATAGTGACTGGATGTTTAGAGTGCTGCAAGGAGAGTGCATGGTGAATTTATAGTGCTTGGGTTTTGGTGGAGTGATTGCATAAGTATACACATGTCCCATCAGGCCCACCCCTTCCCTTCACCACTGTGCAAACGCACCCCCTGGCAGGTTTTCATTTGGGCGACTAATTACCCTTGAATCCTGAGGGTCCCTGGGGGCCAACTAGCCCACCATGTGCCTCCAGTAAGCGCCACAGAGCTGCGCTGCAGAGAGGTAGTCCGAGGCCACGCCCCTTTTTACACCTCTCTGCAACGCAACTCTGTGGCGCTTACTGGACGTACCTGGTGGGCTAGTTGGCCCCCAGGGACCCTCAGGATTAAAGGGGACTTAATTCCTCAACTTAAAACGCGCCACAGGGCACGTTTGCACACTTGTCACATCAGGCCACGCCCCCTTCCTGCACCACTGTGCAAACGCACCCCCTGGTGTGTTGTAACTTGGGGGATTAAGTCCCCTTGAGTCCTGAGGGTCCCTGGGGTCCAACTACCCCACCAGCTACCTCCAGTAAGCGCCACAGAGCTGAGTTGCAGAGTGGTGTAAAAAGGGGGTGTGGCCTTGGACCACCTCTCTGCAAGTTAGCTCCCGGGCACATACTAGAGCATAGGTCCTGAGGCGCCCCCCGAAGTTTTTTTCATCTCAGAGGTGAAAAAAACAACGAAGCCTCGTTAACACGTGAATGGTCTTTTAAATACCTGTGAAGTACTCGGGTGCAGCTGGCAGTTCAAAAAGAGTCTAGTGGTTTTATTGTTCTCTTAACCGAACCATCCTAAATAAACACAAATGGCTTTAAAAGACAAATACAGTGGCCTAGACAAGGTATTCAATTGCCATCTATAGTTTGTGCTCCCTAATATTTCAAATATTCTATACTGGCCTTTTTGTTTAAAGTCCATAACACCCAGAATGAAAATCTATGTTACTGCTCCTCCTACGGTATTTTAGTTACAAGAAAAGTAAAACAACCTGTTGAATTTTCTTCCAAGGCAATAGACTAATCTCACAGATTGTGCATGCAAATGCCCTTTATATTATGTATGATAATGCATTTATTAGCGCTATATGCCCCACTCCGGAGCGCCGTAGCGCTTTACCAGAGGGGTGGCACGCTATGGGGGTGTGCTTCGTTGGAAAAGTGTTGTAGGTGCTGTGAGCCTACGTTTCAAATAGTTGGTTTGTGTCATTTGTGAGAATGACCAGAGCTGTGTCTTATTGCCTCGTGGGTTTGAAAGCTTAGCCATGTGATGGAGGAGTTAGAAGTGAGAGATGGGGTGCGGTCAGGTTATCTTAGCTGGCTGTTGTAATTTGATTAGCAAAACCAGTATTAGTTTGCTAGTGGTTAGGGAAGATTTTCAATCCTTCACTTGTGCAAGTGCTCGATTCAAGAGTACAGCATGGTTTGGAGTCCCGTCTTAAATCTTTTGAGTAATTATTTAACCCTATAAGAGAAAATCAAGAGAATACATTTCTCGGTGCAAATTATCTTAACACTGTGTGGCCACATATGTTTTGGACTAAACACGAGCAAAGACAAATTAATTTCAGCTCTAAATGGGCTACAGTAAAAGCTAGAGCACAATTTGTTAATAATGGATTTTACATGAGAGTGTGGATCTATAGAAGCTCTTAGATGATTGCGTGAGCAATAGCTTTGAAAGGAAACAAACTAGAGCCAAGAAGAAATGGGGTTCATTCAAGCTTCAGCAGAGACCAGTCTTGTAATTGAATGTCTGACTGCCTGAGGTTTAACTTTCTACTGAATGTTCATTGCAATGGAATTAAAGAAAGTAGTGTAATGTATATTTAAGGATCTTTTAGCATGTTACAAAGTAAAAAGTGAAATGTTGCTCATGCTGACTTCAAGGTCCTGTCCGCCATTTATTCGGCATCTTTATGAGGTCTTAATACACGTAGGGTCGACTATGTGTCTACAATTAATTTGTTATCTGTGAATCATATTCTCTGCGTCCTGGGTGGGACTGTGTGAAACTTCTTATATCCGAGTGTATTCTCGTAAAATGAATGAATTTTGTGTTACGTAAAATGTGCAGATCTTCATCATTTCCCTAATGTAACATTTCTTGCAGGAGAATGGATCAAGTCATATATGTCCCAATGAAGTCTAACTTCAAATCATGATGCAGCTTGGAGATCTCTACCTAACACATATACACAATGGGACTGATTCACAAAGGGCCTCCACCCTCGTGGCAGAGGCCCTGCAGTCCTGGGGCAGTCTCCTCACTCAGGTGGACTCTCTGCAATGAGAATACTCATATATTTTACAGAAGACACTTGTGCAGCCCCTTCTGTAATACTGGTGAACATGTAACACCAGCGCTATCTCAAGGCAGCAGTCCCTCATTTGCAGGGGGGTGAATCTCTTTGCCTCTCCACCTGTGCCATAAAATGGACTTGGCTAAAAAGGCGAAGAAACCATCAGGAGGCTACAAAAGGTGGCGCAGCACTGTCAGTGCACCCCCTAAAGGCAGCCTTCTGTAGGAAACTCAAGGTGTCCTATGGGTCCTCTCCAGACATCCTCCAGCAAGCAGACTTCAATTTACTAAACACTCTTAATTAATTTAATATTATTTGCCCTATGCGACCTGGGCTCTGCAGTAGGGAAGGTCCATCAATGATGCAGAGTACCAGCTTCCAGAACATTTTTGTCAGGTGGTGGTGGGGGGGCTCGACGTGTAAAAAGTTTTAGATGGGGGAGGGGGGCTCAGCCGACAAAAGTTTGAAGACCTCTGTACTAGAGGTAGCTGGTGGGCTAGTTGGCCCCCAGGGACTCTCAGGATTCAAGGGGACTTAATCCCCACACTTAAAACAGGCCACAGGGCGCATTTGCACAGTGGTGCAGGGAGGGGGCGGGGCCTGGTGTGACAAGTGTGCAAATGCGCCCTGTGCACATTTTAAGTTAGGGGATTAAGTCCCCTTGAATCCTGAGGGTCCCTGGGGGCCAACTAGCCCACCAGGTACTTCCAGTATGCGCCAGGAAGCTGCGTTGCAGAGAGGTGTTCAGAGGCCACGCCCCTTTTTACACCTCTCTGCAACGCCCCAAGGGACCCTCAGTATTCAAGGGAAATTAATTTCCCCACCTACAACGCGCCAGGGTGCTGCAGGGAGGGGGCGGGGCCTAGACCTGACGCCAGATTTTTAATGTCTTTATTTTTTAATTAGGGGGGCTGTAGCCCCCCTTCCTTTTAAATTATTTGGGGTTCTGGGGACCCCATCCCCTAGGGCCTGCTGTTAAAAAAAAAAAAAAAAAACCCCAAAAAAAAAAAAAAAAAAACAGAAGGGGGCCCCGCTGCCCCCTCCCAAGACCAATTTTGGCCCCAGGGACCACATTCCCCAGGGCATGGCCATACATTTATTTATTTAATATAATAAAAAATGTAGAAGGGAGGCTGCTTGGCCCCCCTCCTAAGGCCTCTATTAGCCCCGGGTACCCCATCCCCCGGGGCTGTGCCTCTTTTTTTCATTTTTAAAAAAAAAATTATAAAGGGATTGGGGCCATATGGCCCCCCTCCCAGGCCACTCATGGCCCCGGGGACCCCATCCCCTGGGGCCTGGCCTTTCCGTTGGGGACCGTGGGGGGACCCCAATTCCCCCACGGTCTAGCCGGCTCCCCGCCTCCTGTGGGAGCCGGCATTGCTTTTCCACACGGGGAGTTACATGCAGCCCTCTTGTGGAAAGGCAATGTGGTTTAGATTTTGTAAGCAACCTGCTCTAGCTTACAAAATCCAAACCACAGTTTGCTATGACAGGGCGAGAGCCGCATGGCTCCTGCCCTGCCATAGCAAACAGCAGTGTCCCGGGGGTGAGCACCCCAGGACACTGCAGGAGCCAGCCCTGGAGGGTGGAGGTCCCCAGGGCTAAGAAGGGCTACAGGAGGGGGGGCATGAATATGAAATGTAAATAAAATTCTATTGATATAAACAAATTATTATAATGTATGCAATCAAACTATGCATAAACAGGAAATGCTACAAGTCACCCATGATGAACGAATCAGTAAAGATTGACACAGTATGCGCTTTCCTCTATAACAAAAAATGTCAGTAAATTATGCCCAGTTGGGTGCACTCCTTTACACAATGCAAGTAGCAGAACAAAGGGCACAAAAAGCTTGACGAAGGACTGAGGCAGTATTTCCGACCACAAGCTTCATACTTATAGTCTCCATGAAAGGTAGCAGGATAGCCAAGGTAATTTGAGATTGTGCTGTTCCTGGGCCGACTCACCACAAGGAAACTGAGGAATAGCAGCCAAGACCTTGGTACTCCCTGAGTTACAAGCTGCACCGAGTGTGGTTGCTCAAAGTTCAGGAGTGGCAGGGAGGATGGACGTATCACATACTCCTGGATTCGGTGCACCACTGGTGCGCAACTGACCTCTCAACAAGACTGCCATTAGGACGTGACCTGTGGGCCAGAGCTTCTTAACGTCTCTGAATATTTCTGCCCTAGAATTTAAGGGTGACATGTAGACCGGACATGGGGAGAGGTGGCGTGTGTGGTGGTGGGATTGTAGGGAGGGGGGATGAGACTGTGCCTTTTGTATGCTCTACTGCCCATGTACCAAGAAGGAGCAAAGCACAACTCCAGAAGCAGACAAGTGTTTCCAGGAATAGACAGGTCTTACCAGTCTGCAACTACAACAGAAAGCATCCACATGAGAAGCTGGGTTGTAGCTTGTAATGCAACCCTAATGAGTAAGTAGAGAAAACTGAGACCATGTCTGTCACCTATTCCTAGGGAGAGGAGCTTGCTTGACCTTTTACTTCAACAGGTCAACAGCACCATACCCACAAGACGAAACTTGCTTGATCTCAAAATGCAAGCAAGTGTTGGGCTTTCTTTTCCAGGTCGGGGAATAGGGAATGACCCGACCGTCCAAAAGAGAATCCAGAACACTTGCACACAACGAATCTGACGTAAAGCCCATACAACCTAACTCCATTTTGTGCAGGCTGGGAATCCGTTTTCTGCATCATCACTGGCATGTCTACTTTTTGAAGTAGATTAATTGTGTCTTCATCTTTCAAAGAACAAGTTATCCAGACAATGACATTAATAAGACACCGAATGTAAGGTCCGTCTGGGAAAGGTGCTTTGTTAGCCATATCTCAAGGCAGTTAGCGACAATAAACAATGTAATCTGAATTTACATTTTTACCATATCAGATCAAACTAATGAATCTTAAAAATAACATACCGATGTATTCAGATTACGTCGGAAATTCCTTGTTGGGACCGAAAAGTACTCTGCATGGTAAAAGACATGCACCCCTGCACTCAGTGCCCAACTCTACTTTTCTCCGGATCCATAATGCTGATTTTTGTTGACCTAAGCAAACATGGATCATGAGTGTGAGCCATGACATAGGCCTGTCTTAAGAACTGCGGCTCTGTTGGACATGGAGGGGCGCCTTCAGCGCTACCCTCATAGTGGTAGAAGGCTCCCGCCTTCACCAAGAGTTAAGTAGTATGAGCGCGGTGGTGGCAGCATACTATGTAATGATAAGTAGGAGTGAACAGATCCTTTTTACCGTGTCACTTGAATGAAACCTACAGGATAACTCACCTCTTAAAGTTCTACTGCTGTGTGCTTTACTCACCCTTGGCCTACATCAAGTCGATGTGGAGTGCTATAGCGCTGGAGTAGTGACTCTGTGGTGGATGTATGTATGCCTAGGAAAGGGTGCATACAGAGGTAGAGCAGTATTGTGTGGTACATGTGTGATTAGGTATGTGCTGAGAGTATGTATGCCTGTGAGGAATACATTACATGAGAGAAGTAGTGCTGTGCAGAGCATGCGCAATGAAAAGCATGTGCTCTGAGTGTTTGCATAATGAAGGGTGAAGTGTTGTGCAGTGCACACATGCTAAGTGTGAGTGCTAACAGTGTGTGTGTGTGTTTGCAATCAGTACACCCTGGTACAATACAGAGAGGCTGCAGTACTGATCAAATGCACGCAGACTGAATGCGTGCTGAATGTATATGTTTCTGTAGTGGCACAATGCACGGAGCGTACTGTGTTGGACAGTATGTGTGCTGTGAATGCACACTGAGTGCAAGTGGGCCATCAATGGTACATTACATGGAGGACCTTGGGCTCTATTTTGGGAAACCCAGGCCTGCCTGGTAAACACATAAGGAGGAGACAAATTCTCCCAGACAGATTTGTGCATTGCTGCATTCATGTGATCTGGGAGGGACACAATCTGGAGGAAGAGACTCCCCCTTTGTACTTGTCCGTTTTATTTTATTTTTTTAACAGCAGGCCCTAGGGAATGGGGTCCCCAGAACCCCTAGGTGCTTTTTGACTCAACAATAGCTCACAAGGAAGGGGCCTGAACATATCTGAGAAGGAGACAGGGCTGATAAGGGAATCAAAGAATAGGGCTGGGAGCCCAGAATTAACCTTTTAATATACATATAATTGTGGCTAACATCCAGGTGTGAATGTTGGTCACCCCCATGAACTATGTTGTGGGACAATCAACCTTGGAGTCTTTCTTGCTGACAGACAGCCTTTCAAGAGAGAAGAGAAGGAAAAATGTACACTTCAAAAGAAGCAGAATCCCAAAATAAAACGTCAAAGTCTAAGACCTTAAATCACATTTGGTGTGTGAAAAAGGACTATAAGGGGAGAATGACACCCCAAAAATATGTCACCTGCCAATCAGCTAGACAGGCTGTAGGAAAATGGGAAGCTCCACATGACTTCTGCCTGTTATCAGAACTGGGGCCAAGGCCTGCTGGTCTCTCTGACGGGTAAGGGGACATAACCTGGGGAAACCAAAACCAACTGCCCTGGAGCACCATGCTTGCCTGCTTGCCAAGACCAATGTGTTCTGTGAGGAAGAGGAGAGCGTTGGCGGGAGCGAGGTCCAGTGGGGAGCCCTACCGAGAAGATTCCCTGAGCAAGGTGTGAGGGATCAACTGTACACCAATCTGGTCATTGCCCATGTACAGTGTTGGCTCAGCAACTCCCATATCCCAGTAGAGGGCCGCCATGGACTGAGCTGTGTACTACATCAAGTACAAGACTTGTAGTAAACTCGTATGCCAGAGAAAGGCCACAGTTGAAGTTACTACTGTGAGAGTTCTGAGATTCGTAACTGCCGTGGTGGAGGAGATTGCCGTGGTGGAGGAGACTGCCATGGAGGAGTCTGTGCTCGGTCTGAAAAAGTACCTCGGCCAGCCCGTATGCCAGGGGGACACTGCTAATTTGTTAAGCCTCTCGCCTGAGGAAAGACTGAGGCTATGTTCAACAGGTCGAGCCTGCACAATGAGAGAAATTTCCTTGACTGACCCACATGGACCGTGGAGGATGATGTGGACAACGTCACACCCTCGCTGGGCTCTAGTCAGGAGCTGAAGGACCAGATTTACCCCCCACCCTTGTGTGGGGAAGATTAACTTTCCACATCTTTACACGCAGGGAGCATATCCGATCACTCAGGAAGAGCGCCTGCAACTTTTGAGTGCTGTTGCGCATATCACTGGCAGCTTGAATTTCCTGAGCAACAGACCTCTCGAGTGCTTGCTGTCCGAGTACTCGCTGCAACACTGAACATTCCGAGCTGCAGGAGCACGCAAGGCTTCATTGAACTGGGCCTTTGAGACCCCGGGGGCTCGCTGCAGATGGTACTGAAGCACCAAAGACACTTTTGACTAATTGTAAAGAGTCAAAGAGGAACCCTTGAGTATTGCCTAGTAGTACTCATTTCCTGGATGCGGCCACCAGTGAATGGGGAATAATCCTGACCATTTTACAAGGAAGGGGGTGAGGCAAGGATATGCCTGATAAGCACTAGAGCCCAAACCTCAAGGGTATTGAATTGTTACTAATACATGTTGTTATTCCTTTGCATGTGTAGAGTTAGAAATAAAATACTTCTTATTGTTATAAAGGAGAGTATTTGACTGGACATAGATTCTCTTTGACAATACCTTGCGGACTTTGAACACTGAGTCATGTTTACTAATCTGTAGCTACACCTCCGCCTCCCAGGAGCCTTTGACTGCTAGTCCACAGCTACCTCTGAGAGCAAAGTGCAGAAGGGGTACTTGGCCCAGTTGCTCGGGATCCATACTATGGGCCCGAATATGATGGTGGACCCTATTGGGGATTGGGACCGCCCGACAGGCTGTCGATGGTCCTGCAGTAGGCATTTCGATGAGGCACTCGCAATGCCTATATTTTGTATTGCAATGCAAAAAAGGGACACTTTACATATCCCCGCACTACGTGGCAGGCATCATGCGGTGCTAGTCATATGGTACAGGGATACGTGGTGCCCCCCAGATCCTGTGTCTGGGGAACAGGAGTAAGGAAGGCCTACTAGGGGCCCCCTTGTCTCTTTCCGCCAGCCTTTTCATGGCGGGTTCACTGCCATGAGAGGGCCGGCGGAAAGGAATATCGTAATCGCCATGTCGTAGGGACTACGAGCCCCTCCGCCGCAAGGATCCTGACGGATGCATGGCGGTTGGTCTTTCCCACCGCCAACACGCCGCCCGCCATCGTAATGTGGCAGGCGGTGATTCACCGATGGAGGTGGGAACGTCGCTGACGGGCGGTCAGTGGCGGGCTCACTGCCATCGTAATCGGGCCCCAAATCGGGGCCCGGGACATCTGGAGTATAGGGCCTCAACCACAACGGTAGGGACCAGTACCTCCTACATGCCTTGTGACCCTCTGAAAGGGGGTCTGACATTTCTCCCGTAAGCTTAAATAGGTGGTCAATAGTATAAAACGCTTATTAAGTAGTTACTTCGGTAGAGAGGTCCTTTGACCCACATTATCGCACAAAAAACTGCCAGATTGCCGGACTGCTGCAGCATTCAGTCCTACAGAGAGACCTTATACTGAGCCAAGTCTGAGACAAGAGGAGTTGAGCCCAGCTGAATTTTACTTTCCTTTCGAGGGAACACACTCTCCAAGCTAGTGATAACTACAGCTCCTTGCAGTACAACAGGTATGCAATGCGTTGAATTCTAATAAACTCTAGATGCAAGTTAAGCTACTCCATGCTCTCACAGAATAGCACTTACAAGTCGGCTTTAGCACGGATAGGATGCCAGATGATATTTCAACAATGGTAGAAATGTTTATAATATTCTCACTGTTAGCAACATGTGTTAGTGTTGCTTTAATAATATTCACTATGGTTATGTTACATGCACTAAGTAACAGAATTATACAGTTCAAATAAACACTTTCAAATATAAAGTGTCTTCTCCTTAGTACAGTACTTGTATACGATATTGTAAAGCACAAAACTGGGTCTGAACTACCACTGAGTCCCTGATCCCTTTTAAGAGAATGTTAGTTACCCAGGGAGCACAGACAACACATTAACTATGCATTGAGTGAGGTTGTGCGGGGCTAAAACAACCTGCACTTTCACAATACACCTTGGTGCACTGAAGTAAGTTCAGGCATCGTTGGGTGGGAAAGTCAAATCATGTTGAGCTAAGCCAAAGTCATAGTTTGTGCAACAAATCGGGGTGACCTAAAGTGTGGAAGGGGGTCCTGGTTAGGTTACCTCACATGCACAAAGATAGCAAGCACCAGAGACCCGGCTGTCAACTCTTGATTCCTCATCTGATGATGAAATTCAACAACTTCTGAGGTACTGGTGCAACCTTACTCTGTATACACGCTAGATAGTTTCAGCGGTAATTCGTACTGATGGCAGCACAAACAGCTCAGACAACTGTTTCACAAATGAGAGGTACAGAGGTTAAGTGGGTCAACTGCTGTTAACAGATGGTGATGAGAAGGCAGGACAAAGCCCGCAGGTTACACTATAAACTCTGTTTAGTGGGATATGATTATGAACCACACCTCATTTTCTGAATTGAACTGGGAAGCATGGGCATACAGGCAGGGTTAGAGCTTAGCTAAAGCTCTGCTAGAAAAGCCGAGGAAGACGTGTCTGAGCCTAACTTTAGAGGCCTGTCACTAGATGGCAAGGTACCCACAGACTGAGTATCAATAAAGCACCAAGACACAGAAATTGTACCAATTGATGAGATTCAGGCTTCCACCGCACAAAAGTAAATGAACCCATCTCTATTACACAGTATATAACTAACATTGAGAGCAAAACCAGCAATATTTCACACACTATCTAACACCATACAGTAGGTTGTTGTCTGGACTCGAATTTTGAAACATACATATTTGCTTGACATTAAAAAAGGTGCAATGCCCTGAACAACTTCCATTACTATAAAGAGCCAAACAAAAGCTCCTTACTTTGCTGTCGAAATGTGCATTTTGCATGTGAGCATGACATGACCAAAGCCAGCCAAGCCCGCCTCATGTTCCCAAACCTCTTTTTTAATATATGTTTAACATGCCCTTCCTCTTAGTTATGCCACAATCGAAGGGACTGAATGGATCGTAACTTCTATTCTGCCACAACTAGATCAGGAATGTCTTGTGAATCTATTTGTTTTCACTGATGAATTAAAATAAATGAGCTATTTGTTCTTATGTCAAATGCCGGCTTAAAAGTCAATGAAAAGGTGGAGCAGGCTTAGTATATTTGGTGTAAATTTACCTATAGTGTTGTCCGGACCTTTGGACTTTGTGTAGAAGAGAAATGCAGCCAGAAGAAAAATCGAAGATAAAAGTTCCGCTCTTCCAACCACGCCTGTAACCTGCAATGGGAACAAAATGATGAATGAGTAATAGTGGCAGTGCTCTAGTCTAGAAGATATGTTGTATTAGAGGAGAGGATATTGGAACAGATGCATACTGTGCCTTTGCCACTAAGGTTCCAACCCTCAATTCCTAAATTAGAAATTCTGCAGCTCATTTGAAGGTACTACAAATCAGTTAATAGAAGTTCATGGGGCAAAATGCAGGAGGTAGAATGCTGCGTACCAAAAGCCTACAGATAAGATGGATGTAGTAACCACGTTTTAATCTGTTCTAAGTGAAATAATTTGAAATATAACAGAATTCATTGAAAGCCTTAGGAGTGAAGGTACAGGGAAGCAGATCTATGCCTGTAACTAATGAGTGCAGGGGAAGTAAATAAAATATTAAATTATATTTCTATTTTTTGTAATCAAGCAGGAAACACAATGAATAAGTTATGGGCTAACACAAATAAAAGATGTAGTAGTCTTAATACTCAGTGACGACATATGTGTCCTTATAAACAACTTGAGACGTTACATACTCACTTGGGGATTAAGCGGTTATTTAACTCATGCCACACTTATTTTCAAGCCTTGCGGGTATATGCCTATCCTTTTGAGAAATATACTTTTAATATGGATAATAGTTGCATTGCAAAATAACAAGTTACCAAGCAAAGTATCAGCTCAAAAGCTTGCTTTAATTTTTATAGCATGCATAATATTAATTTCGACTACCTAGTTTGAAAGCATTGTTCATACAGGATCACATTTAATGTCCTACATGTACAAAAGAACTACTCACAATGTTTGTCCATCAAATCAGGAGAATGTTGTCTGAGTGTTAAAGCTCGCTTGCATAGAAACGCCCAGATATGTAAAGGAGCAAGGACCATTAGCACATTGTAATGTTTTAAGTATCATTGTGATGTGGCACGTATACATCTCATTTACTCATTTTGTGTATACAACATTTTTATATATTACACCCCAACATATCACAGAAACCAAAAGTGATTCACAAAATGTTCTTTAAATTTGTTCCGAGACCACAATTTGCCCAATTTTAAAGATGGAGGAGCCAGCCCCCGTAGATATTTATTGTCGAGAAATGACACGCTGATCAGCCTCACACACTTTGTAGTGAGGCAATTTTGTTGTATCTTCTGGCAAATAGATCAAGCCATTTGTATAATGGTTTACATTTAATTTAGGTTTGTGATTTATGACAGCCCAGTTATGAATCAATTCAGTTGTAGTGTTTTGCTCACAGTTAATTGAGATTTTTCAAGCCTTAACATCCATGTGGCCGACAGTATTGGCTGGAAGTCATACATATGTTCAATAATATGGGAATATCTCAAACATTCAAAAGTACATATCCTCCAATATAAGAGGAAGTATACATATTTTTTCCGAAATTTAAAAACCAATATAATGTGGAAGGTGCATATTGGACATGACCACGACATTGTGGAAAATAGAGAGCTTAAGTTTATTTTACAGGGACATTTGCTCGATTTAAAACCAGTCTGCTCTAGGTGAACCGCTTAAGCTAATGATCAGTACGATGTATTTTATTCAATTTCTTTCTCAAATAATAAACATTGGACAGTTGTCAACGTTTTTGGGAGATGTGCACCTATACTGCATTTACCTGCTCAGGTAGTTTGAACAAATGGATTACAGAAATGTTGCTTTACGGTGCTTCGACAAGTCAGTACAATATCAACACACTGACACTGCCTGCCGACCTCCAATGCCATGCATTTGAAATAACAGTGTAGGTATGGTACATATTTTAGTATAAATTAAAGAAGGGCAAATGAAATGCAGCAGGCAAATTCAGAATGAGCTTAAAAAATACGATAACAATGAACTTGACTGAGGGACTTTACCACACTCTGTGTAGTAGTTCCTACTGATCCGTAGGATCTGCGCATTATTTGGACAACATAAACTAGGGGCTTGGTGCCAAGACGGATTCCGGAAGCCCGGCAGGATATGTTGGCCTATAGACCAGGTAGCTCTCAGTGCCAACATAAGCTCTCCTAACCTACCAAGGAGCGAATGGTTTCTGGCAACCACTTAACATGACAACCCTGACCCCTAAGGGACTGTGGAAGCAGTACAGAACATTTTGTCCAGTTACTCATGCTTACTTATCTTCAGAGACGTGTACAGAGAATATACAAAGTGGGACGTTTCATATATTTATTAAACCAACGTTATTCTTTTATAGACTACATGTGCTGCAATGCTTAATAGACAGAAGCAGATGAAAGTGATTACAAGCACTAAAAGCATAAATAGTAGATTTAGTTTTACCATGGTGCCAAAACAATGTATATAAGCTGGCATATAAAACAAGGCAGTAATTGAAAGTACTCCTACTATGCAAACCCTACTCTAAGTGTACCTAGAGCTTGTGTAGGTGTACAGCCAAGAATCCCCCCCAAGGGATGATCTAACCCCATTAGCTGGAGGGAGAGAATGAAGGACCCCGTCTTGATCACAAACTGGACACCCCTGACGAGATGTCAGACCACTGCTTGGTGAGTTTTCAGCATGCACAGACCTCTGTTGTCAACTGGAGTGCCTCCTCAGCTAATCTATCGGGATGCTCATCTTTTATACTAGAAAGTAGCCATGCGATGTGTGTATAGATTAGGATGTTATGAATAAGTAGATAGCCATGTCGCCCGTGGATGACATTTGTACATAGTGCGAAAAGAGAACTAATCCAACATTGTCGCACACGCAAATATATGCAAAGGTTTACACCTGAAAAAATAGGACAATATAAGAAATAAGCTGCTTCGCTACATGGGCCTAATTCGGGAATATAACAATGCCACAGAATAAGGGTGCTCTCTGTTGAAAGCTTTTTGTACCCTTTACTTATAACCTCCTGAAACAAATAAAATGAAAAAAGGAAGGAAGACATTAAAGAGAAGCGTTTGTTGAATTTATTTAAGTAAGGGGCAGATAAAGATTTAGAGTTCAGTTAACTTCTCATAACAAGATTTTAATCCCCTTTTCACTGGAGCTGACAAAACTGCAAGAACCCTAGGTGTGTGTGTGTGTCTGCTTTCTGCATTCCTGGGGCACTGCAGTATTACAGGAAGGGTCACAGATGTGTGTTCGGGCCCCTCTCTGGTATAGGCAGCGCTATTGTTCCCTTATTTATAGAGTCGGTACCCCATGCAAATCTGGGAAACACTTTGCCTCTGTACCCAAACCGAATTAGGCACATGGGCACAGAAGCAAAGAGGCCCTCAGGATGCACAATGACTGTGAATGGCAAAGAGATGCTGCACAGTCAGTGCACCTCCCAAGGGGGGCTCTGCAAGGGGTTGAGGGGAAGGGGAGTTCAAATTAACCCCACAGACATACCCATACAGGTGGTGCAGTCACTCACTAAACTCACCGACAGAGGGTTCACAGTTCCCCTTTTAAACTGTATGACTGAATAGTGAAAGGACAAAGCGGATGCTTCAGCAGCTCCTCTTCCTTTCACTAATGCACAAGTCTGCGGTTGCCATGCAGATGGCGCATTATATGTAATAAGACACACCGTCCTGGTTGCACACTGCGCACCTTGTTAAAGGCACACCAGGACAGTATGAGCTAAGTATAATACAGCCTCAGCTGTTCTTGTAAGTAGCATGTTTAAATGATACAGCAAGGAGTCATAGACCAGGGGTCTCCAACCTTTTATGGAGTGAGAGATACTGCTGTTTAAGGAAAGTGGCCCGAACTAGTAGCACACCTGATCATTGTAAAATAGTGACCACATATGTGAACATTACACTACGACCATCCTAAGCAGAATAACAGTAGTGACCTCCCCCTCCACCCCCCAAGCAATTCAGACGACGTTATGAACAGAAATGCCAGGGAAAATCCTTTTAATAGTAAATACCTCCATCCAATAAAATAACAGCCACAGCATTGTGAACAAGTTGGCACAAAAGACATCAGTTTTTTTCTTGCTGGATTACCTTGCAGTTGGAAATATCACAACTGTGCACCAAACATAGCAATTGGATGGCACTGGGATTTATACATTTTGAGCAGTATGTCTAGGATGCCCTCACCCAGAGGTGGGGAAGAAAGTATAGGGACCAGTTGGTCGAAGAAAATGTCATTCTACGATGAGAGATGTTAAAAGACCATGACCCTTGGGCAGAGAAATGATACCGCTCGTGAAGCAGGAGAAGCGCTTGCTGTGTCCCCTACGCTACTGGAGTAGCTTGTATCCTGTGTTGCTGCCGCTTTTAATCCTACCAAGGACCTCGTTGCTTCTGTGGCCGCAGAGGAGGGAGAGGCGCCGGCCCCGGGACTGCGAGGACCAGCATTCACCACCTACAGCTGGTCCTCTTCCCGTGAGTGCCGCGCCCCCTCCCAGTGCCACGCCCTGCTGATTCTCAATAACTACTCGCGGCCCCCGCTCCGCGGGAGCCGCTCGTGAAGCAGGAGAAGCGCTTGCTGTGTCCCCTACGCTACTGGAGTAGCTTGTATCCTGTGTTGCTGCCGCTTTTAATCCTACCAAGGACCTCGTTGCTTCTGTGGCCGCAGAGGAGGGAGAGGCGCCGGCCCCGGGACTGCGAGGACCAGCATTCACCACCTACAGCTGGTCCTCTTCCCGTGAGTGCCGCGCCCCCTCCCAGTGCCACGCCCTCCCTTCCCGTGAAGCAATATAACTCCCACCTATCACGCGCATCGCGGGACGCGCGCGGGTCGGAGCACGGGGCGAAGCCCGGGCAAAGGGCGGGCCGTCTAAGGCCGTCCAAGGTCGCACAAGGACGGGACGGGCTACCCCTCTTTTAACTGGTATTTCCAATTTTGCATTTTGTATTTTTATATTCGGCCCTTAAAATGTGTTCGTAATCAGAACTTTTATTGACAGCGGAATCTGCTAATACATGGTAAGGCACTTTTTGCCTTTTTCTCTCAACTTTTAATCAAATATTCCTGGGTGAAATCTTATCTTATGGCATATAAAAAAATTAAGATCACGTACTATTTTTATGAAGAGAATGGGCACAGAAGAAGCTGTTAGAAAATGCTCTGCTAAAGCAGTAAAATCAGGTCAGCTGATTGGAACCCCCGCTATTAGCAACTATTTTCGTGCTCTGTCTCCTAAAAGACAATCAAGTCCTTTGGATAACGAACTATTAGTAACACCGGAAAACACTCCTCCTAAAGAGGTCGCTGACTTGTCTTTTTCGGATGCACAGACTACTTCGGCTGTAAGCGATCTTGGATCTCACTCTATACCTCAAATTCTACGATCCAAACAGGAGCCTCAAATTACTATCTCTGTGTCCCCCAATGTCACACTGACAAATCAAATAACTCATCTTTCAAATTCCGAGAACCTCTGCTTAGAGGGTATTCAACCAGTGGAGAATACTTCTGAGCTACAATCACATTCGGAAAATTTACAAACTGAAATTTTAGATAAACACTTTGATTTTAAAATGAATTTGGACGCATCACTGGATACATTTCTCCCGAACAATATGAACTCTACTAATGTGGCGTCCCCTATATCTAAGGCTTTATACACATTACAGGAAATTCTCGAATCTGTCCTCTCTTTTTTGGGTAATATTCTAGAAAATTCGGATCAAACCTTGGATGTTCAAATCGGCATTTTAAAATTTCTGGTAGAAGAAAAAAGGAAAAAAGATCAAATGATATCAGTAAATAACATACAGACACAGGAGGAAAAAAGGGAGGTTTTTCATCCCTCTCTCTCGTCCAAAGCCTTGATCCCTGAACCTCATAACAAATGTGATAGTAGTACTCAAACTACTTACCAGGAGTTAAAATGCCAACTTCACACTAAAACTAAGAAAGACACCAAAGAGGCCCGAATATACTCCTTAAAGAAATTGTTTAGAGAGGAGCCTTCATCGCAAATAAAAGAGTATCCGATTTTTTCAGTAACAAAGAATAACAATATGATACATAATGCTGATGAAGGAGATGAAAAAACGATTGTTCTATCTGTTCCAGAGGAAGAACTTGAGCAAAAGCCTACTCAAATGAAATGTGACAAAGGATTGAAAAGGAAAATCAGAGATAGGAAAATAATAAGAAGAATCAATAAAAAGAAATCGAGAAAGATAAGATTTAAAGATATACCTATAGAACATAAAAACGAGGAAGGTCTTTCTGAGATATTAGCCATCAAACAACCCTCGGAAGAGATACCAAGCAGAAAAAATAATAAACCTTCCATTCAACAATTGAATTTAAAGGCTCCTGAATATATACCTTCTGGAATAAAAAGCAGTATTGCACAAAAAAATAAAGAAAGCAGGACAAACGTGGTATTATCCCCTGGTGGTTGTCAACCTATGACGAAATATCTCCAGTTTGAAGAGCTCTTTCCCACTGACGATTTACCGTTAAATCGAGGAAGGATAATTAGTCTGCTACAGCATATCTACACCTTGCAATCTATCACCAGTAAAGAGATAGACCTAGTAACATTCCCATTAAAGGAAAATAGGAAAATTGCGAAAGTAGCTTTCTGGTCGTCTGTTCTTCCTGGAATTATCGTAAGGGAAAAAGAAATATTACACAAACATGGCTATGATGTCATAGAAATATCTCCACCGAAGAAATACTTAGATAATGTGATTGGCCACAAAAACACAAACAGGAATACCCTGCCAAAAGAATGGGACATAAACAACTTTGCTTGTGCAAACATGGGGCAAAATAGCACTAGGAGGGACACTCTGACAATCCAGGTAAATGATGGTCAAAGAAAAGTATGGAGCCAATACTATGAAGAAAGAGAAATCAAAAAAATACCAGAATCCTGGGCTTGGGTTTCTGAGGCCTTAAATAGTAATAAACAAGATCACCAATTGCATTGCACTGTTTAACAGTAGTTTAAAGATCACCTCGTGGAACTTAGCCGGAAAAACTAACAATAAAATGAACATAGCATTACAAAATAACCCAGATATATTAGCCATACAGGAAACATGGGCTACAAAACCATTCAAGCAAAAGGGTTATTTTGTCTATGATATTCCGGCTATATCGACAAGTAGAGGTCATGCTAAGGGTGGTCTGGCAATTCTTCTAAGCGAGGAACATGAATGGGCTCAAGTAATTATCAATTCCAAATCTGATAACTTTCAATGCATTGAGGTTTCATTAAAGACAAACATTTCGGACCAAAAAAAGGCATTTTTGTTTTTTAATATGTATATTTCTCCAGGTACCTCACAAGATACTACTTTTTTGGTTACTATTGATTGATTGCTAAACTAATTGAAGAAAGACCGAATACCCCGTACTTGATTGCGGGTGACGTAAATGGGAAAATATCTAATGCCGATATTGGCAAGTGGGCACAAACTTACGAAGATGAACTAATAGACTTACCAACTCCGATTTTCCCAAAAGGTAAAATCTCTGACAAAAGAGGGAAAATGCTACTAGCTTCACTGCCGAGTATAAATGGGACAATATTGAATGGCTACATAGAGGGTGATAGACCAGCATCTTTCACAAGGCGTGGAAACGGATCCCTATCAATTATTGATTATCTAATATGTAATATAGAGATAGTGGATACATTTCAATATTTGAAAATTGACTTTACAGAATACAGTGACCACGCTCTTCTTTGTTTATATACTGGCTGGTCATTAAAACCTTCTCTGCCGAACCCAATTATGCAACTTAATGGGAATATAGAAATCAGCAAGACGCAAAGGCGAATTTTTTGGAATTCTGGGACTCTGCATTATATTAATGGAAAGATCCTACAAAATGAAATTTTAACTACAATGCATTCGGACTGTCAAATAACTAACTTTGAATGCATTATGGCAAATCTTAAAATGTTACTGCTCAACAGGGAAAAACCACGTATGAATCAAATTTGCAAAACTTCCAACGAAAATGTAAGTAAGAGGAAACTAAATAAACTGATTCGTGGGCAATTCTTAAATTTTTTACCCGCTATACAGCAAGAGATAAATAAACTAAAAAATCAACAAAGAAGGAAAAAGAGCAGCGAAAAAAGAAAGATTCAGGACAAAAATTGGGTGGATATTCACGAGGCGGCAAAACAAAATAATCAAAGAAAATATTGGTCATTGATAGCCAAAATAATTGGAACTAAAAAGACACTACATGCCATACCAGTACCACCGCAGGATTGGGAAGGATATCTAAATGACCTATATAAAGCAAACCCATCTAATGATGATAGTAATACTGTTGAACTCTTTTTAGAAACTAAACCCTCACCAATGGAAAAATGTACAGTATTTTCTATTGAAATGCACATTAGAAAAGCCCGATGTACCTCTGCGTCAGGCCCTGATCTGATACCGATCAAAGTATTGCAGTCCAATCCCAAACATTGGAGTCAGATGTTGACAACATTATTTAATCACATCTTCTGCACCAGGAAAATACCAAAATCTTGGCAGGGAAGTACTATAATTCCCATATACAAAAAAGGGAACCGGAATATTGCTAGTAATTACCGCCAAATTGCATTAATGGACGCTACAGGCAAGATTTTTGCAGCAGAGGTATTGGATCGATTAAAAGGTTGGTGCTTTTCACAAGGAATAATACCGATGTATCAGGCTGGTTTCCGACCAAATCACTCAGTAATAGATAATATCTCAATTCTCCAGACTATACTTGACAAATATACTGGACGTAGATCTCAACCAGTGTATGCTGCATTTATAGACTATTCAACTGCGTTCGACCGCGTTGATAGGCCAACCCTATGGAAAAAATTGAGAAAACTGGGGATTTCTGAAAACCTACTGCAACTAATAATTATGTTACACACAAATACCTGGTCCCAGGTTCAAATGGGAAGTGAGAAGGGTATTACAAAACCAATTAATACCTTGAATGGTCTTAAGCAAGGATGCCTCCTTGCCCCAATTTTATTCTCGCTTTATCTAAGCGATTTACCTTTTCATCTGCAGCAATGCACTAGCCTGCCCCCAAAGGTTGCATCTCAGAGCATACATGCATTGTTATATGCAGATGATATAGTCCTGGTAGATCTCACCATTTGGCCTTCAAAATCTGCTGAATTCCTTGAGTGACTATTCGAAGGTCCACTTTTTAATTCCTAACCTAACAAAGACTAAAGTGGTAGCGTTCTCTGGTCGAAAAAAAAGTGCTAAATATAGCTGGTACCTTAATGGGAAAAGAGTAGAGGAAGTAAATGAATATACCTATCTTGGAAGGATTTTTTCAAAGAACATACAAAATCTCAAACAAATTGACAATCTAAAGAAAAAATCTGAGATACATGCAGGGGCGCTTTCTTGATTGTATATGGCCACTGGAAATAGGCATTTTTCCTCGCTACTCAAAGTGTACAAAGTAAAAATACCTGCGGTACTGTCTTACGCTACTGAACACTTACCAATGAAACAATGGTCTTTCATGGATTTAGCAGAAGGAAAGATTTTGAAAAGACTATTAAAGGTCGCTTCATCGACATCTGTACAGGCACTTAGACTGGAATTTGCCCTAACAAGCTCGTATGCCACAGCTGTGGCAAATATTATCAGATGGGCCTACAACATCTTGCATGCAAAAGAAGGAACACTGAGATTTTTGTTAAAGATCGAGATTTTTAAACCCGAATCTCAATGTCTTACCTTTACCAAGAATATGGTTGAGGCATTCAAACTAGCATGCCTCACAAAAGTTATTCTGTCATCTTGGTCAAAATCACAGTTAAAACTCTTTTTGAAATGCTTTACTCCGAGATTAAGTTATGATCTAGATCTAGTCCATTGTAGTAAATTGTCTACTTATAAAATCTTTACACAATCACTGGAATATAAGCAATCTCGGCCATATTTGGGGCTCTGTCTAACACACGGAGCAAGAAGGTCCATAATTATGCTGCGTTTAGGAATCCTACCGGTTTCTGCCTTTACATCTAAATGGTCACCAGGAGACTCCCCTATGTGTAAACTGTGTTTCGGGGGAGTGCAAGATATCGTGCACATATTATTTGTTTGTCCATACGAAACTGTAGTAAAAGCACGGAAAAGATATGTAGGGCCGATATATCAGAAATATAACATCACTACTGTTGACAGCTTACTATCATTATGTAAACAACCGACTGATGAATGGGTCTGTTATAACTTCTATAAATTTTTGAAATCTTTTTTAAAATTATATTGATGTGTATTTTGATTCTCTGTAAACTGTTTTAAAAATTTTTTTGTGGTCCTCAGTTGAGTACCAGACCAAATAAAAACTTTTTGACTTTGACTTTGACTTACCCAGATAAGGGAAGGAGCATGTACTGGTCAGAGCGTTGGGGCCAATTGACAGGATTTATAAGGGCCTGCACTTGGGGCCACAAGACATGACGGGGGACATGGCAAAATTGTTTCGCAGGTCGAGAGAGATACGAGACACAGTGCCTTCAGTGTTTCTGCTATGAGCACTGCGTCATCCACGTACCAGAGGGCTGGGAAGGAGTTACCCCTAATTACTGGAACATCCTGAGTTTGTCTAAATGTGAGGGATGGAGATCATTCACACACACAATGAATAAAAGAGGAGACAGCACACTTCCCTGCCTGACGATACACTGAATTTGTATTTCTCCTGTGACTTCTCCCTGTTGACAAATGTGGATTCTAGTCTTCATTCCCTCAAGTAAATCGGCCCAAAAATTTACTAAAACAGTGTCAAGCCGTAAGAAATAAGAATGTGCCATAATTCCCCCCGTTTACAGTCCATGCTGAAGCCAGATCCACGAATGCTAGGTAAAGTATATATATTTTCATTCCGCTGCTCTTTTCGCGAACGTGGCGCTGCTTCCAGCTGTGCGTTACCTCGCGGCAGAGCAAAGCCGCTATATATGTCACACAATCTCCTTTGCAGGTGAAAAGATAGGTCGCACTACGTTATTAATAAGAAAATTATGTTCTTTTTATTTCATGAGATTTGCCTCCAAACAGAAAAACACACCAACGCGTTTCGATCTCCCTCTGAGATCTTGATCACGGTAACGCCCCCTGTTAACTTGCAGTATTATGTACACGGTAGCCATCTGACATCATTTCCTGTTTTTAGCAGCACGGGGCATTATGGTACTTGTAGTTATCTAATGGTGTTTGTCTCACTCCATTTTATAAACATAAATAAATCCAAACAAACATCAGAAATTGTATATTAAAGGTTTCACCATATATTCCCAGGGCTCTATTTGCAGAAATTGCTTTCCATTACTTTTTAACCCATTTTTACCGATCTTCTTAATTCCATCAACCTTGGTGGCTGTACATTTATATATCCTAACTCCTCGACATGTTAGATAAATGCCTCTAGTGGCATATATAATTACGGGAGTAAATCCATTTTTACTCTAGGTTTTCGAAGATTTTTTTTAGGCCTTTCAGGCTTTGGGATTTAGTTGAAACTCTTGTGACCTACTTAATGTGCAAATAAAAAACACAAAAATCTATGTATATAAGTGAAATAACTGAGATAAACAATATTTAAAAAAAAAGATTTCTCCTACTACTCTGGAGTTTAAGAGACTGAGCATTGCTGTTGTTAACACAGTTACATTTTTGTCGTATTTCATATACAGATCAAATATTTACACCGTTTTGATCATTGCTGTGACAAATATTTTCATTAATGGATATACATTTCTTCACTTTGGTTTAACCCTAGAGGGGTTAAAGTCCGTAGGTTTAGAATGTGTCGGGATTCTTTTTGTCTTAATGTTTTTTCCCTGTCTCCGCCCCTTGCCTGTTTTTTTACCATGTCTATGCCATAAAAGCTCAAGCTTTTCCAGTTGTTATCGTGGTGAGTTTCCATGTGCTTGGCTATAGCATTACTTCGATCTCCATGGATAGTAGCCCTGACGTGTTCTAGGGTGCGTTTCTTTAATTCACATTTGGTACTGCCAACATATTTGAGTTGGCAGGGACATTCGATTACATAGACGACAAATTGACTTTTGCATGTGATTAGATCTTGTATATTCCAAAGCTTTCCGTTTGCCATCATTATATTTTGAGTGTTTTTGGCGATTTGGCATACCTTGCAGTTGTAACACTTTTTGAAACCTTTACTTTGTAGCCAGATTTTATTTCCTTCTTTGCGGAAGTGACTGTGTGTTAGCCGATCTCCCAGGTTTTGTGCTCTGCGATATGTTAGTTGCGGTGCATTTCCTACTAGTGGACCAACAGTTGAGCCTAGTTTTAAAATTTTCCAATTTTTCTTTAGTAAAAAATATAAAAAATATAAAAATGAAAATATTTGTCACAGCAATGATCAAAACGGTGTAAATATTTGATCTGTATATGAAATACGACAAAAATGTAACTGTGTTAACAACAGCAATGCTCAGTCTCCTAACCTCCAGAGTAGTAGGAGATTTTTTTTTTTAATATTATCACAGTTATTTCACTTATATACATAGAATTTTTGTGTTTTTTATTTGCACATTAAGTAGGTCACAAGAGTTTCAACTAAATCCCAAAGCCCAAAAGGCCTAAAAAAAATCTTAGAAAACTTAGAGTAAAAATGGATTTACTCCCGTAATTATATATGCCACTAGAGGCATTTATCTAACATGTCGAGGAGTTAGGATATATAAATGTACAGCCACCAAGGTTGATAGAATTAAGAAGATCGGTAAAAATGGGTTAAAAAGTAATGGAAAGCAATTTCTGCAAATAGAGCCCTGGGAATATATGGTGAAACCTTTAATATACAATTTCTGATATTTATGTTTGGATTTATTTATGTTTATAAAATGGAGAGAGACAAACACCATTAGATAACTACAAGTACCATAATGCCCCGTGCTGCTAAAAACAGGAAATGATGTCAGATGGCTACCGTGTACATAATACTGCAAGTTAACAGGGGCGTTACCGTGTTCAAGATCTCAGAGGGATATCGAAACGCGTTGGTGTGTATTTCTGTTTGGAGGAAAATCTCATGAAATAAAAAGAACATAATTTTCTTATTAATATCGTAGTGCGACCTATCTTTACACCTGCAAAGGAGATTGTGTGACATATATATATACAGAATCGGAAACTACAACCACCACTACTGTACCAATAGAGCCATTTCGAATTATATTAGGCTTTTGTAATCAACATAGAGAATTGCGAAAAATCATAAATAGAAATTGGCCAACAGTACTGAAGCATGTCATAATTGGAAATGTACTTCCCTGTAAGGCATCTATCACTTACAGTCGTGCACCTTCAATGAAAGACAAATTGGTTGATACAAGTCCTGAAGTGTTTAATAAAACCTCTTGGTGGCAGACTAACAAAGGTTTCTTTAAGTCCAAAACTTGCAAGGCCTGTGCACATGGCATCAATAAAAAGACCTTCAGAGATGGTTTTGGCAATAAGGACCGCACAATCAGTAAGGTCCTTACCTGTAAAACAGAATTTGCCATCTACATCCTGGAATGTCCATGCGCCCTACGGTATGTCGGGAGTACTAAACTCCCGGTCCATAAACGTATATTACAGCACCTTAGGGCCATTACAAATCAGGACAACACATATCCTGTAGCCTCAGCTACAGTACTATGTTATTGATTCCATATGTGCAAGTAGAAGGGGTGGCAATAGAGAGGCTCAGCTAAGAAAACTTGAGACCAAATACATTCTTCAGCTAGATAGTAAACAACCCAATGGTTTAAATCTTACAGAAGATATGTATACATGTTTACACTGAGGCCCCCAGAATTAGAACTATTGCTACTTAGTCATGTTGGAGTATTATACTGTTGTACTATATGAATTTTAAACGTTTTTTGACTTTTGATAGTTATTTATTGTTTTATGTTTTATATTTCATCAATATTTATGATCTCGAAACAACAATTTGCACATAATATCACTGTACTGTATATGCTGCCATTTAATTAGCACGTAGGTATACGTTTAACTTTACTAAATTCCTCTGATTCCTATTCGAAAACTCTTGCCCTCATGAATTTGTTTAGCAACTGCTATTGATGTAATAACCAGCAGTGAGGTCAGTCCCTCTGTGATCAAGTCTGGGCTCAGTCTGATCCAGAGGAACCAGTCCAGAATGAATTTTAGACTCATGTTTTTTCAATAACACTATGCACTTTATTTTATGAGCAATACTTGGGTATACGTCACTTTGGATGGTAGTTACACATAGGGATTTATCCCGTTATTGAGTTTACTCTAGACTAGTATTTAAATATTGGTATTTGAAAACCTTGACAATTACATGTTTCCATATGGTTTTTATGTTTACATTTGGCTTCATATTGCACATATATTTTTGCAACATGCAGGGAATTGATACTGTAGATATTAATGTATGTTTTAATTGATTTTAACATATATTTACATCCCCTCAATAAGCCATTCTTTTAATCGTCGTTGCTTAAAAGTATATAATTAATTTTTTTTCCACGATGATCTACTATGTATTTTACTAGTCTTTTTTCCATGTCCATCCCATGTGATGTAATTAGACAGTGGCACTAGCACTTTAAAAGAAAACTTGCACTATTCTCACGTTGTCATGTGATCAAGGCTCGTTTTGAGCAGAAACGTTATGGCGACAGCACTCGAATAAAACCTGCATCTACTACTTTGTGGTCCGTGTCTGTTCTTGCCCCACGTCTGGGGAAGCGGCAGCGTGTGGGGAACGGAATATATATATATATATATATATATCTGTAGCATGCTTGAGATAAGAGGTCTTCCTTTTGAAAATGGGGACGATGATAGTGGAGCTCCATGAGGCGGGTAGGGTAGTATGTGCAAGACCATTGAAGATAATTGTGAGGTGCGGGCCCCTAAGGATACATTATGTTTGATTACATTGATGGGTCCCCATCAGGACCCAGTGCCTTGTCACCCGAGCTCCGATGGATCGCAGCCTCACCTTCCAAATGTGCCACTAAAATTTGGTCAACTTAAAAGTGCCTCCTAGATATGGAGCAGCATAAATTCCCTTAAAATGTTCCTCCAAATTGCTACTGGTGATATGGCAAGAAATTGTGGTGGAGGGCCTGAAACTGGATTGGAGTTTCATCTGCACATCAGTTTCTGAAAACACACATATTTTCCTATAAAATACCACTTTCCATTGTGGGCAAACAAACTAAATTTTCCAGAGGAAAATCCTCTTCTGAAAACCATATTTTCCCTTCAAAATATCATTTTTCATTTTTAGCAAGTGCACAGTCCCTAGAGATTGGCTTGTCATCTTTATTCAGTATGCATGTGTACAAATGCCTTGCATGGACAGAGTCTCATTTAAATACCCAGGAATTATAATCTTAGTCCATGGGTGCTCAGCACAACACTGAGAATAACGGTAATAAGCTAATGATGCCCGCCATTATGGCAGTACAAAAGGGGGTAGTGATGGTTGGAGCATCTGAACCAATCAAACACTCACACCCAGTCAAAAGATCTGGGTTTGATCCATCACCGTTCTTTAGCCCACTCTGCCACCCCAGTTCAGACATGGCTATATGCAAATCAGTCTGACCCTGTGCCTCATAGGAACAGTCCAGCCTGAACTGCCAAGCCATGCCTTCCCTGGACCGGAAACAAGCTTCCGAGGACCGATTTCTGGCATTCCAGCCGTCTTCCGCCCGGCTTGCTTGAATCCAGTGGCAAAGTGAGCAAGGGACTCACGTCTGAGCATACCCTGCCACACTTGTGGCGGCCAAAGCGGTACAAAAGGGGGTAGTGATGGACGGAGCATCTGAACCAATCAAACACTCACACCCAGTCAAAAGATCTGGGTTTGATCCATCACCGTTCTTTAGCCACTTTTCATTTTTAGCAAGTGCACAGTCCCTAGAGATTGGCTTGTCATCTTTATTCAGTATGCATGTGTACAAATGCCTTGCATGGACAGAGTCTCATTTCAATACCCAGGAATTATAATCTTAGTCCATGGGTGCTCAGCACAACACTGAGAATAACGTTAATAAGCTAATGCCCACCATTATGGCAGAGCCACCGCTGTGCCAAGGCTGGAAACCATAATGTTCTAGATGTCCACTATATATCAGTCATGGCCATTATTATGCAACAGTTGCCACCATTATTTCAGGGATGGCTGAAAGTAGGGCAGTAATGCTCTTAATATGTCAGCAATGACTACCAATGTGCCAAAACTAGGCCAGGAATGCCCACAATGCATCAAGTATACCCATTATTATGCCATCACCACTACTATGCCATGAATGGACACAATTCTGTCAGAGATGAACCCCTTATGATGGGGCGGGGTCATAGACCTTTGGTGGTCCTTAACACAAAGCATAGCTTCCAGGGACCAACACTTTTTATTGGAGGAGGGACACAATGTAACACAAATACACACAAATAGGTGTGCACACATGTATTTGCTCAGACAAATGCACATGATCGTGTTCATTTTAGCAGCTATGGAACCATACCCTGCCCTCGTCAGGTCTTGTGCTGATCATGCACCCAACTAACATTTTCACTCTGGCTCCTGTAGTCCTATATGTTGATGGATCAACACTGGTTATTGATCAGGCTTCTACTGGCACTCTTCTTTCATGGCCCACTGTTCTCACATATGGTGTGACTGATCGAGCAGGGCCTACAACATGGTCAATCTCTTAGTGACTTCGCTAAATTGAGAGTAGAGACAGATGGTCATGTGGCATAGCCTATAGGCCAACACAGGGTATGCTTGAATATTATCATGAGGCAGTGTCATTTATTTGGCTGTCTGCCTCTATAAGGACCTTGAGATGAGTGGTACTACCTTCTTTTTATGCATGCACAGACCCTCGGAGTGAGGTACTGGGCTTGGTTTCACCTTTGTGAGCTCCATGTCATAGACACATAACAGGCTGTATTTCCAAGCCATCGTTTACTGTACAGACAGTTATTACCCAAGTATCTCCAGATGTAAAGCAGAACATTTGTTTTAGTCATTGAGAAGCAGTCCCTTTTCAATGTACCAACTAGACTTACCTCACCTTAATTTTAAAATGTTGCCTTCGAGTCATTTAGTTGGTAAACTACTCAAACATGTGGGTAACTAAAGTGTAGTTTTCAATAGTTTCTATAAATTCTAGATGTTCTTTTTATACTCACATTAGGACACTAGTTTTGTATAGATAGCACTTGCACATTTAAGAGACTACTTCATAGCACTAATACAAACATAACATGATGAAAATCCGCTCAGTATGTAAAACTGACTCATGTCCCATGGTAGTCTTCCACAATGTATCATAAATGAGTGCATTTGACACGATATGTCATTATTGATAACAACCTGCTGAGTTCCAAATATAAAGGATATCAGCAGTGCCGGGATTTTTTATAGCAAACTTTGCATTCCTTTGCATTACTTGCTGTTTTGTTAGATGTACAGCACTATTGAATGATTTTAGTTTCATTAATTATTTTTAAATGCTTTCTGATTTGCCTCAAATATTTACTATTTGCAATAGCAGGCATATGAGCATGAAAAACATATTGTAAATCACATTTTAATGTCCATTTGAACGCATTGCGGTTTGTATCTCAGTTACATTTGCAGCAGGTGGTTATGGTTGCAAAAAACCTTCCAGTTAGGAAATTACATTACTGTCTTTGTTAATTACATTACCACCTATTTTTCCAGAAAGGCATGCAGGTTGGGTGTTGAGCATTAGTTGGTTTGTGCTGTACAAAATAAATAAACAAACAAGTGACATCACCACTCCTAGAGTCTGAGACATATGCTCATTTACTAGTCTTTTTCATGAATCATCAGGCACACAAAAGTGGATATGCTGCGAATCATATATGGCCTTTTGCCTCAATAAACCTTTCTACATTACAGAGGTCTTGGTCGCACCAAAAATTTGGTAAACTAGGCTCCCGTGCTGGCCCTCCCTTATACCCTGTATTTATTTATTTAATGTATACAGGTAGCACTCAGATCATCTCGGAGTTCAAAGAAATATCTACTACCCATTTCCCAAAACAGTTAGCTGAATGCAGGACAGAATTGGTCCTTAAATGAAACATATAACAGAGTTCCAGACCTCTAACGCTACACCAGTGAACATACTAGAACATAACTGTCCCAACAGATTAAACAGAGATTTAATTTACTTTATAGTCCGTGGGGCCAAGATAGAGGAGTCCACACTTGAGTCGAGTCATGGCATAATCTGGTCATTATTAAGATTTTCTTCCCGAATATGTGTGACGTTTTTGAGCTTGGTGACTCTTGTACATCAATATCTTGTGAATTTGTTGGTAACTGTCCAAGAAACATTAAAAATAATAAATTTGATTGGAGACATGTTGTGAAGGATGTGTGTAGAAGATGCAATTTGGGCAAAAACGTGATATTGGAGATGCAGAGACCAAGACATACTTAATTCTGCACTGCCATACCTACAAAGCCACTCAAGACAAAACGGAGCCATTGCTAGTAAAAACAAGCATTGGCATAGGCAATAGGTCTCGCCTTTGGGACCTTAGAAGTGTTTAGCCATGCAACACTTGTTGTTGTACCAAGGATATTGCACTGGATAACTAAACACTTATGAGGTCCCAAATGGGAGACCTATTGGCTATGCCAATGCTTGTGTTTTTTTTTTTTAAGGACAAGCAGTGCTATCAGGCTCCGGCTGCTACTTAGTCCACCGCATCCCACGTAGACACTGCAGCCATATTTGAGAGAGGTAGAGAGAGACAGGTAGAGAGAGAGAGAGAGAGAGAGCGAGAGAGAGAGAGAGAGAGAGAGCGAGAGGTAGAGAGAGGTAGGTAGAGAGAGGTAGGTAGAGAGAGGTAGAGAGAGAGTGGTAGAGAGAGAGAGGTAGAGAGAGAGAGAAAGAGAGAGATGTAAAGCGAGGTAGAGAGAGAGGCAGAGAGAGGGGTAGAGAGGTAGAGGTACAGAGGTAGGGGTAGAGAGAGAGGTAGAAAGAGAGGTAGAGAGAGAGAGAGAGAGGTAGAGAGCGAGAGGTAGAGAGAGAGGTAGAGAGAGAGGTAGCGAGGTAGAGAGAGAGAGGTAGAGAGAGAGGGAGAGGTAGAGGTAGAGGTAGAGAGGTAAAGGTAGAGAGGTAGAGGTAGAGAGGAGTAGAGAGGTAGAGAGGTGTAGAGAGGTAGAGAGAGAGAGGTAGAGAGAGAGAGAGGTAGAGGGAGAGGTAGAAATAGAGAAAACAAACTTTCCAATAGGATGTGTCAATACAGTATTCATATATCCATACAGTGATTAATTTGTGCAGAGGTTGCAGGTGGGACCCCTCTGCCACTCATTTTTGGGGACTGATAATTTTTTTTTACTTAACAGACTTTGATCCAGAGCAAGAGAGAGAAAAGCACACAAGGGGGAGAGAAGGAGGAAGATGAAAAAAATGACAAATGCAGAAATCAGAGGAGAAAAAGAACCTTCAGCAGCGAGAAAGAGAGGCAGGGAGTGTTTGATGGTGGATTAAAAGGCAAGACGTAGAATCCAAAATAAGCAGCCTCGTTATCTGGCATCCCGGCCTTCGATAGCGCCAGCTGTGGGCTTCTGAACAAAATTTGGGGATCCGGCACTTATTCTTTTACAAATTAAGCACTGCATACATGCATAGTCCTATTTAGGCCTAACTATTAGCTAGAAAAACAAATGTGAGAGAGATGTAAATAAGCGATAGTTTATTAGGACTTACCTTGGGCATTACCAAATAGCAAATTGTAGTGAAGTGGTTGAGTGTCCCAGCTGGGTGCGGAGTAAGCATTTAGCTGAAAGCCAGTAAACTAATAGAAAGATACAGTTAAAGGGTAGCTTAGGAGTTAAAAGTATAGACCATGGCAACTGGAGTTAGAGGCAGAACAGTGGCGAGATTACAGGATAATAATGTAATGGTAGGATAGGATTTTATTTTAATTCCTCTCTTAAATGTGATGTATAAAGTGTCCTTCCTCACTTCTCCGAGAATGCTGTTCCACATCTTGAGTGCTGCCCCTGGGGTCACTCTCTAATTTGGGGACTTCAAGCACCAGTGTTTCGTTTCTTGACTTTCTATTTTTCGATATGATCGACCTTCGTCTTTATTAGTACACTTAATATTTCATTGGTCCCTTATTTATTTTCACTAGTGTAACATGACGTGTGTGGGTGTGTAACATAGTGGACTGCACTTCACTTTCAAAAGTCCACAGCACACCTCGCATTCATTGCTTGGGGGCCTAAATAAATAACAAATGCAAAACATAAAAAAAGTATTGCAAGGATGTGTATATACCAGGTAGGGAGGCTGCAAAAAACTGAACTTGTTGTGGTGCAATGACTGACCTCTCAGACTGGCTTCCTGGGTCTGTGTCTTTAAAAGCCTTGCACCCCCAAAAATGGACTTCGAAATCTCCCCTTTTACAAATGCTTTCGATTCTTTCATGTAGGGTGTGAGAGTTGTGCACACTGAACATTACTATGATCAACTAGAATGGGGACCGGGGCGTTTGATCCCTTTTGTGACCACAGCTAGTGAGCATGTGATGAAAACTCTATAATGTAGACTGCTCCCCTTTCTCACACATACGTAACAGTACCCCGCCGCCAACAAACACACAAACTCTCAACCCCACAGAGGAGCTGACGGGAGGGTTCCCCTAAAATATGTCGTAAGAACGGATCCCTTCTTGGTCGCTTTAACCCCGCCCTGCAACCTGCCTTATCCCCCCACCCCCCTCAGCACGCTCAGTATCGCTCACACCCCGAAATCCGCTTCAGCAGGGCCACTACTTGTTTTGGTACGTCCCCAAATATACGACGGATTATGCTAACCTCTGCCGATCGGCAGCGAGTCCTGTCTGGTGTTGAGACCCGTTCGGTGGACAGACGTACAAATAAAATATATGCGCCGGGCGACGGACTACAATAAATCTATTGAGTGTGTATATTAAGATATTACCCCTCAGACTCAGACAGCCCGATGGCATTCTTCTGCAGCGTGTCGGAAAAGCGTTTCCTCTAATCAGTCATAGAACTAGATACAGTCTTTGGAGTTGAGTGAAACCCTCTGGTGGGGTGAGGCGTGCTGGGCGCCCGAGGGGTCGGTTGTTTTTACAAAGCAGGTTATCACAACACCATTAACCAGGAGGACCATAGTTGTATTTTTTCGGATGGGGGGGGGGGTGAGCTCTCCATCTGCTATTTCTACCCATTGAAATGCTGCACCACTCCGAGTAAAGATCAGTAGCTGTATGGATATATATGTTCTTGGCATGTAGAGCTGCCGATTGCTACACTTAGCATTAGATCGCCACCTGGTGTTGGGCTCTGATGAGTGCATGTTGTTGTCGTCTTGGAAGAGGTCTTTGTAGTCACGAGATAGGTGACTCCTCCCTTGGACGATAGTGCGCATGGGCATCGGCTCCATTCTTAGATTGTTCCATCCTTAGATTGTTTTTCGCCATGATGGGAAATGATGCAGTTAGTTGAAGTAAAGAAAAGGATGTCCATGCGTGTGCATCTCAGTAAGATAAAACTGGAACAGATACAGGTCCCGGGGAGGCGGGAGGGCATGTAGCAATCTGCAGCTCTACATGTCAAGAACAGATGCATACTGGTAAGTAGCATTTTCCGTTCGAGGCATATGAGCTGCAGATACTACACTTAGCATCGATTGTGCAGCAGTGTCTCCCCTAGCGGTATCCGTTGCAGTAGTTTGAAAGACAGTTTTAAGGACAGCTTGGCCTACTGCAGCTTGCTGCTTGGCTTGCACATCAACACAGTAGTGTTTATTGAAGGTGTGTGTTGTAGACCATGTTGCTGCCTTGCATATGTCCTCTAGGGGGATGTTTCCTAAGAAAGCCATAGAGGCTCCCAGTTTGCGTGTGGAGTGCGCTCTAGTAGGAACTGTTAATGTACGTTTTGCTTTTTGATAGCATATTTGTATACATTTTACAATCCACCTTGCAATTCCACCTTTAGAGATGGGGTTGCCTTTATGAGGTTGAGAGAAAGACACAAACAGTTGTTTTGTTTTTTGAAAAGACTTAGTTCTATCTATATAGTAGAGAAGAGCTCTTTTAACATCTAGTGTGTGTAGAGCCCTTTCTGCTACAGAGTCTGGGTTTTGGAAAACACAGGTAACTCAACTGATTGGTTGAAATGAAAAGGAGTAATGCCTTTTGGAAGGAATTTTGGATTCGTTCTTAAACCCACTGTGTTACGATGTAGTTGTAAAAATTGTTCTTGTATTGTGAAAGCTTGTATCTCACTTACTCTTCTAAGAGAGGTAATAGCAGTAAGGAAAGCTGTTTTCGACGTGAGGAATTGCAGTTCACTTTTATGTAAAGGCTCAAAAGGGGGTTCCATGAGTCTTGTAAGAACAACGTTTAGGTTCCACACTGAAGAAGGTGGCAACCTGAGTGGGATGATTCTTTTTAATCCTTCCATAAGTGCTTTAATTGCAGGTACTCGGAAAAGAGACCGATGTTGTCTGTTTTGTAAATATGCTGCAATTGATGCAAGGTGCAGGCGTATGGATGAATATGCCAAGTTACACCTTTGTAAATTTAAAAGGTAGCAAATGATATGCTGGATGGAAGCATCCAGGGGATCAGTTTGGTTATTGTTGCAATAAATTGCAAATCTCTTCCATTTAGCAGCATAACAAGCTCTGGTAGTAGGTCTCCTGGCCTCTTTAATGATGTTCATACAGTCTGGTCGTAGGTTAAGATAACTAAACTCTAAGACTTCAGGAGCCAGATCGCCAGATTCAGTTGATTTGGGTCTGGATGTTGGATGTCTCCATGGTTCTGCGTTAGCAGGGATGGAGTCAGTCGTAACTTTTGGTGTGGAACTAGAGAGAGTTCTAGCAGCGTGGTGAACCACGGTTGGCGTGCTCATGTGGGAGCTACCAGGATTAATTTGAGAGACTGCTGTCTGAGCTTGCGTACTACTAATGGTATTGGTGGTATTGGGGGAAAAGAGTACGCAAATCTGCCTGACCAGTTCATCCATATCGCATTGCCCTTGGACAGCGGGTGTGGAAACCTGGCGGCGAAGGTTGGGCATTTTGCGTTTTTTTGTGTGGCGAACAGATCCATGTCTGGATGACCCCACTGGTGGAAGAATGGTTGAAGAACTTGCGGATGTAGTTCCCATTCGTGAATTTGTTGTGTCTGCCGACTCAACAGATCTGCTATCGGATTGTGATCTCCTGGAAGGTGCTCTGCCAACAGATATATGTTTTGTGGAATGGCCCATCTCCAAATGTTCTGTGCGAGCTGGGACAATAGTAGAGAGTGTCCCCCCCCCCCTGTTTTTGTATAGAATACATGGCTGTCATGTTGTCCGTCCGGATTAAGACAGCTTTGTTTTGTACTTGTACCTGGAATGTTTTGAGTGCTAAGAATATTGCTAGCAGCTCTAGATGGTTGATATGTAACTATTTTTGTTGATTATTCCATTGTCCTTGAGTTGTATGATGTAGGAGATGGGCTCCCCATCCTGTGAGAGAAGCGTCTGCTGTGAGCACTAGTTGTGGAACAGTTCGAGATACGGCCGCCCTTTTGTCAAGTTTTTGGTGTTCCACCACTGCAGAGAGCGATTTGTGCGGCTGTCTACCAACACCAGGTCTGTTAGTTGACCTTGAGCCTGGTTCCACTGTTGTGCTAGACATTCCTGTAACGGACGCATTTGCAGTCTTGCATATGGTACTATGAAGATGCCATCATGCCTATTAGTCTCATGAACATTCTGGCTTGCAGAGATTGTTGGTGTTGAAAGGCTGTGACTAAGGCTTGAATGCTCTGTATCCTTGCTGGACTGGGATACGCTAGAGCTGTAGACGTGTTTATTGTAGCCCCTAGATACTGATGTATATGAGAGGGTTGCAGGTGCGACTTGGTGTAGTTGATTCTCAACCCTAAGTCGTGCAATGTTTGAATTGTCTGATGTGTGTGTTGGACACACTGATTGAATGACTTGGCTTTTATGAGCCAATCGTCTAGATAAGGAAAGACTACTACTGCTAGTCATTTTGTGAATACCCGTGGTGCTGTTGTCACTCCGAATGGAAGGACTTTGAACTGGTAATGTTGTCCTTCCAGTACAAATCTTAGATACTTTCTGTGAGCAGGATGTTTAGGAATGTGGAAGTAGGCATCCTTTAGGTCTAGTGTTGTAAGGAAATCGCCTTGCTGCGGCAGTGGGAGCACTTGTTGTAAAGTGATCATATGAAAATGATCTGATTGTGTGTAATGATTGAGGGGCCTGAGGTCGAGAATTGGTCTTAGTGTCCAGTAATTCTTGGGAATTAGAAAATACAGCGAGTAAACCCCTGTTCCTTGTTCTTGTAAAGGAACTATTTGTATTGCGTCCTTTTGTAGAAGTGACAGAACTTCTTGTTTGAGCAGAGTAGCGTGTTCTGTAGACATTGGACACTGCCTGGGTGGTATGTGTGGAGGGGTTGCTGTAAGTTGTTAAAATTATGAAAGGGCCCAAAGACATCTAGGCAGTAGCCATACTGGATAATCTGTCTTACCCACTTGTCTGTTCTGATGGAGGTCCAGACAAGCAGGAATTGTGTTAATCTGCCCCCACAGAAGTGGAACGCTGTTCGGGGAGCAGAGGGAAGTCACTGTTTTGTGGTGGAAGAGGTTTGATTATTGTTGTTACCCTGGCCTCTTCCTTTGTTGTTATTCCCTCTATATCCTCCTCTAAAATATCCCTTGTTAGAGGATGTTTGTGTGTTGGATTTGAGGGATGTTGTATTGCCTGCACCAGTTGGTTTGGAGCCTCCTCTATAGAAGGAGCAACAAAAATAACTTTTAGCTTGTGTGGACTGTAAGGCCCCCATGGATTTGGCAGTGTCTGTATCCTTCTTCATCTTTTCAAGTGCTGTGTCTACTTCTAGTCCAAACAATTGGTTTTGATTAAATGGTTGATTTAAAAGGGTAGTTTGCACTTTCTGTTTAAATTCTGAAATGCGTAGCCACACATGTCTCCTAAGTACGACACTAGTATTTACAGCTCTAGATGCAGTGTCTGCTACATCTAGTGCGCACTTGATTGAGGCATTAGAAATTAGCTTGACTTCTTGTATAAGGTTGTTTGCCAGTGCCTTATATTGGTCAGGTAGATGTTCTAGTAGTTACTCTAACTGATCATAATGAGCCCCATCATATCGTGAAAGGAGGGCTTGTGTGTTAGCTATATGCCATATGTTGATAGCTTGGGCAGCTATTCTTTTGCCTGAGCATCTATTACCTTGGATTCTTTGTCAGGTGGGGGTGCCTCACCTGAAGTTTGTGAGTTTGCCCTTTTCCTAGCATTTGACACAACTAGTGAATCTAATGGTAGTTGTCCTTTAATGTAGGCCGGATCTGCAGGTGCAGGCCTATATTTTTTCTCAATTCTAGGGTTTAGGATCCTAGTACGTACAGGGTCTTTAAATATCTCTGGAGCATGTTTAATGACCCCTTTGATCACAGGAAGAATTTGAACAGGTCTTTGCGATTGTTCAAATGTGTCTAATAGAAAATCCTTCTCTGCCTCATCAGAATGCATAGTGACCCCATGGTAAATGGCAGCTCTGTTCAACAGGTGACCAAAACCAATATTATCTTCTGGGGAGAAGGTTTTGATGGGTATGACTGTGGGTCAGGAATATCTGGCACATCCTGTGGGTTTGGGTACTCCCAGTCTATCATCTATAGGGTATGGGAAAGGCTCATCTGTGTCTATCCCTATCCCTCTCCCTAAACTATACTCATCATCATTTTGAGGTGAGTGTGAAGATAAAAGAGGAGAATGTGGAGGAGATATCTGTGGTGAATTGTTAAGAGGAACAGGGGATGAAGGAGAAGGAAGTATAGGAGAAGAAGGGTGCATAGGAGATGTGTCATTTTGAGGTGAGTGTGAAGATAAAAGAGGAGAATGTGGAGGAGATATCTGTGGTGAATTGTTAAGAGGAACAGGGGATGAAGGAGAAGGAAGTATAGGAGAAGAAGGGTGCACAGGAGATGTGGCAGAGTCCTTCTTCTTGGCAGGCACTACAGGTGTGGATGTTGCATCTGCCATACTCTTCTTGTGTGGTGTAGTGGATACATGACCTGTCTTTGGGTAAATGTAGATCTTATTTTGCAGAGGATCTGGTTGAAAAAGGTCTTCGCTTTGTGGAACCTTTTTCAGTGCCGATTTTTTCGGTTCCGGACGAGGTTGCTGTCTGTCTTTAGCCTTAGGAGGTGTTACAATGTCCTGTGGCATAGTTTTCGACAACGATGGTGTTGTTTTCGGTGTCGTAGGCTGTTTCGAGGGCTTGGACGCGTCGGAATCAGGCCTTGACGGTTTTGGCACCGAAGACTATGGTTTCGGAGTGGAACCTGGTCTCGTCGGCTTCAAGGCGTCGGGACGCTGGCTTCATACCTTTGTCTTTAGAAGTCGACAGTTTCGGAGCCGAGACTTCTTTCGGTTTCGGTGCCGAGGGGGCTTGTGGGATCGGCACGTGCGGCTTGCTCGGTACCGAGCTACCGGTAGGCTTCATGACTTTCTTCGGAGCCGGGCTCGATGGGGGGGCTGTCGAAGTGGTTTTTCGTCACAACTGGTCCCCGGAGGCGGAGTGTTGACCGTTGCCTTCAATGTGGGTGCTGTGTGTGGTGCAGGGGCAGTAGTACTCACGCGCTGACCCGATGGTATGGAGTCATCTGAGTCTTCTGCCTGTGATACGATTTGGAGATCATCGGAATCTTCTTCGGAAACAAGCGGTACCTCCTCGAAGATATCCACCGGTTCCAGAGCGGATCTCTGCATGTCGTGTCGACGGGCCCTCCGATCTCAGTTGGTTTTCTTGGATTGAAAGGACGCGCAGGCTGTACAGCTGGATTTGTCGTGTTCTGGCGATAAGCACAGGTTGCAGACCTCGTGGTTGTCACTGTGTGGAAACTTTACTCCACACCCGTGGCATCTCTTGAATGGCGTCCTTTCCATGAGGTGTAGGCCTCACGGCCTGGATAGGCCCAACAGCCCGCGTCGATGACCGGAATCGGCGCTGATGGAGTCGAAACGATGTTAGTCGATATCGAAAGTAGTTTGGTACGTTTTTAGTACGTTTTTTGCACTTCAAAGTGCTTGAAAATTCTATTTCTAGCCGGAGCGGAAAACTTTCATCCGAACCCAGTGGCGGAAAAAAAACAATCTAAGGATGGAGCCGATGCCCATGCGCACTATCGTCCAAGGGAGGAGTCACCTATCTCGTGACTACAAAGACTTCTTCCAAGACGACAACAACATGCAATCATCCGAGCCCAACACCAGGTGGCGATCTAATGCTAAGTGTAGTATCTGCAGCTCATATGCCTCGAATATATATATATATACGAAACGCGTCGTGGCAAAGCTGTTTTTGGGAAATAAATAATTTTGAATGCTGCAACAAGTTGGTCCATGCCTCGTGTGTCCATTTGAATGATGGAAGCGCTGCTGCTGCGAGGTATTGCAGATATTGTACCGGCATTAGATTGCTGCCGGTGATGGACCCCCTCCTCTACAAGTAGGCTCTACTGCAAGCAGTCTTCTGTGTCTCCGTTATTCCCCGTTATTCTTCGCCGCATGGTGCAGCTTTGGCGGGGACCCCGGGGGCACTTTTCAAAGTCCCAGTCAAGGGAAGGAGCAGAGCCATCCAGGACAAAGAATAACGGGCAACGTGAGAAACCCGTGGAGATTACGCGACCAGCAGTAAACGGAAGCAGAGACACGGACTAAGGGTTCGACGAGCCGTTCGGCTGAACAGGCGAGGATCCGGAAAACCGTGTCGAGAGGAACCGTAACTGCGGTAAGGTTGCCGACAAAAAATTGGATTGGTGCCCTGGATCGGGGAGGTTAGCGCATTGAACTGACTAGGCTTGGTGAACGTTAAGCGCCGGAGCCAGCAAGGGGAAAAGTTCATTTTCTGTGCATGTGAGAATTAGTCAGTATCACCGCGCTTGTCAGCACAAAGAGGCAATATAGTTACCCAATTAAAGACAGCAATGTCAGGCGATGCACGCAGAGCTCGGGAGCTCGCCGCTGAAGAAATGTTTTCGGACGAATTGGAAACTGCTACAAGCACGGGCAGAGAAAACAGTGGAGATTCCGCAGAGGCCGACTCTGGCAATATAAGAAGTGTCTTCAAAGAACTAGAAAAATTGAAACGCAATGAACAATCTAAGTGGTGGGAGGCGCGCTCGCTTAAGAGGTATCTCGATGTTGGAAGAGTACCAAGGGGGCTGCGGATTATGCTGGCCCCCAGCTATGAAGCGCCAAACCCACTCATGATGGCCGAATGGGGTGAGTGTAATTTAGATTCTTCCAGGCGCTTGATGCAAATTTTGGTCAAGTATGCCGAAATTGATGGGGAAGAACTCCAAAAGAAAATAGATGCCCTTGAGGAAACCATCACGACCCAAGTGGGTGAACAGGAAACTGCCCAAATAACGAAATTAAGAGAAGACATGCTATGCTAGCCAGGTTGGCCAAGGAGGAAGAGAAAATAAGAACAAGAAAAATCTACAAATTCAAAAGGGAAATGGATGATTATGCCAATGGGCAAATATTTACATTTGCGCGCCGCTATGACAACCTTAGGGTGGCAACAGCAAGTAAACATAACACCATCAGCACAGGAACTACCAGAGTCACAACAGATGAGTCATCAGTAACCAGCTCGGCTGCAGAAAGTGGCTCAGATAACGAAGGTGCTAGGAGAGTGGCCAATATCAAACTGACTCTGGGGGAAGAGTTGGACATTTTAAAGCAAAACAGTAAAGACACTCTGAGATCAAGATTTCAGGGCAAGGCGGTGCAACAAAAGCCCAACGCAGGAGGGGCAGGCGCAACGCAGCCAAACAAAGGAGATCGAGCAAACGAGGTCGGGGCCGGGGGGGGACCCGCAAAAAACCTCTATAAGCCCCATAAGCAATATTGGTGAGCCGCATGAGTTTGGGGAGACTGCGCCTCAGCAGACACAATCTAAATCAATAATCAACCTGAGCTCCTTAGAACTCACGGCAGCAGAAAACCAATTATTAAGTTTGGGTCTAAGCTTTTGCCCCGAGTCCACCTTTAGCTACACAAGAACCAGAGCAGATGTGTATCAATATATACGCAAATTAAAGCTGAGAAAACAGTTTGTGCACAAACCAACATCTATAGGCACTGGTAGACCAGAAATGGAAGCAAGAGCATCAGAACTGTCCGTCAGGGACATTGGATTGTTTAACGACATGTGTCAATTGGAAAATGAGGATACCCTTGGGACGCAAGAGAGAACGCTTATGAATGGTCAAACAAAACCAACCACCGCATTCAAACCCAAGTCCAAATATATCCCACTAGCAACTCATGATGGTCTGGATAGCTTCAGTGAGTCATTGGTGACGCAAACTAAAAAGTTGGCTCACTTGAAACAATGATAAGAGAAAGAAATATACGAACCAGGAAATGAAACTGAATCAATTGGTCCAAAAACTACAAAAAGCGGAATTGGTAATCCGCAATTCGGACAAGGGTGGGAACATTGTCCTATGGCCTATAAAAGACTATCTACAAGAAGCATATAGTCAACTGGATGATATCCAATGCTACAGGAAGAGCAATCCACTTAAATACAGGACTATGCATGAGAATCTGTGCAGAAACCTGGTGGCATGGAAAGGACTTGGACTTTTGAGTGGGGACGAATTTAAGTTTATCAAAAAAGACCATCCCTTAGTTCCCTACATCTATTTTATACCTAAAGTCCATAAAAGCACAACCAGACCACCAGGAAGACCAATAATTGCTGCCTGTGGAGGACCATTAGAAAATCTTTCTAAGTATATAGACTATTTTCTGCAGATTCATATGAAATCACTAAAATCATATGTTCAAGACACGAGTGATTTCTTGAGAAAAATAGATGATATCGAATGGGACTCGGATTTGCTCTTGGTAACGCTGGATGTAAGTTCCTTATACACATGCATTAGGCATAGGGACGGTTTACGTGCATGCGAATATTACCTTGGAAATAGGCCAATGGAATTTGCACATCATTCAAAGATGCTCCTAGAAATGCTGGCCTTTTGTCTGGAAAACAACTATTTTATGTTCAATGGCCAATTTTACCAACAGATTCAGGGGGTAGCCATGGGGGCCAGCTTCTCCCCAAGTTATGCCTGCCTATTCATGGGCTGGTGGGAGGAGCTGGTCCTCATGCGCAAATTTGAACACTACTGTACATCGAACATAGTTTCTTGGCTTCGAATTATTGATGACTTATTTATTGTTTGGCGTGGCTCAGAGGAAAGTGTTTTAAATTTCATACAGGAGATAAATGCAAATGATCTTAACCTCAGTTTTACTTCTAGTATTAGCAAGGAATCAGTGACTTTCTTAGATGTGCAGTTTTTTTTAGCTAATAATGTTCTTAGTACCTCCCTTTTTAGAAAACCCACGGCAGGTAATACCTTACTGCATGCCACGAGTTCCCATCCACAACATCTTATCAAATCCATACCATACGGTGAGATGCTTCGCATCCGCCGTATTTGTAGCAATGATAGCGACATGCTTTTAAAACAACAAGAAAGTCTAAAGCGGTTTGTGGAAAGAGGATCCAGTACTAGAATAGTGGAAACCGCCATGAGAAAATCGCAGCTAAAATCTAGAAATGAACTCCTGGAATATAATTGCAACAAGAGTCACAGTTCGGTCATAGAGTCCAATCCTATTAGGTTAATACTGACATACTCCAAACAACAAAAAGAATTGAGGAGTATTGTCAGACATAACTGGCATTTTGTAAAAAATGACCCTATTATAGGTGAACATATGCCCTCTAACCCATCCATTACTTTTCGTAAAGCCAGAAGCCTGGGGAATATTCTATCAAAAAATAGCCAGGAATGCTTTAAAAAAAAAAAAAAAAAAATTGGATGCCTACAAGTAAGGGCTTTTACAAATGCCTGTCTTGCAAAGCATGCCAATATGGGATTAACATGAAAAAATACACTACTGTTGTCCCTAAGGCAAACCGAGAGATTATGCAACATCTTACTTGCAAGACCGAATACTGTATTTATATTCTAGAATGTGATTGCCATCTGAGGTATGTTGGCAGCACCAAACTCCCGGTTCATAAAAGAATTCTTCAGCATTTGCGAGCCATTATAAACAAAGACCAAACATATCCGGTTGCCAGGCATTTTGAGGTGTGTCACAACAGTAAGCCTCAATGTCTGAAGTACTATGCAATTGAATCCATCCCGGTAACAAGCAGAGGAGGGGATAGGGAGGCTAGCATGCGAAGAACAGAAACCAATTACATTCTCGAATTTGACTCTAAATGGTCAGGAGGATTGAATACTACTGAGGACCTCCACACTTATTTATAAATATTCTATTTATTTGTGAGGATTCCCTTGATCACTCTAACAACCACATGAAATCATACATATATATTTGTTGATTTTAGAAAAACTTGTGTTTCTTGATATATGGCAACATTTACACTTATCTGTGAAATGATGTATTTATACATAAATATACAACTATTTGTATGTGTTTTATCATTACTTATTGAAATCCAGCATATTATGTGTAGTATTATTTTTTCAATTTTAGTGTGAATGTTGCGTGTTGTGAAGGATTTTAGCTGAGTATTTTAGACATTAGGGTAGGTTTTATCTATATGTCTTTTATCTCTGTTGAAAGCTTTTAACATGTCACTGATTCCACTTTTACATGTTTTTTTAAATATATTTATATATATGTGTTAGTGTATGATCAACTGAAATTTGCAATCAAACCCTGGTCCCAATGAATTAAGAACCCACTGATTTTTAACATGGAAATAGGGTACTTTTAGTAGCACTAATCACTTTATTTCATTGTACTGTAGCACAGTGTCACTTTAGTGAGTTGAGGGGGATCCCTCGGAACAAATTGTGGCGAATGGATATTGCATAATCTTTATACAAGAAACATAACTGCAGTGCTACAAACTTTAGAAACCGATTGATGAATTGTATTGGCTACAAACACTCTCCCCTATTTTTCATGCATGAACTGCCCAGTGAAATTGAAACTTTGAATTATGTCAAATGTAAAGTCCAGAAACATTTATTCTGGTTTTATCTTATTGAAAAAATGGAAAATGTTTTACTTTTCTTTTGTATACTTTTCACGTTTGGGTGGGCACATATATTTGTAATTTAAAAGTATTCATGTTAGACATTTGTTTGGGAATGCCATGGATTCCAAATACATTTATGCAGAGAGACTAAAAATGTATAAGGAGAATTATGATAATCAAAATTTGAACTCCTGGAGAGAGAATACTATTGTATTTATACATAATATTTTTTGAAGTTATCCATGACGTCCCACCAACACATTTATGTGGATAGTATATTTTCTATGTCTATGGTAACGTGATATGCACTGGCACTTTAAAAGCAATCTGAGGGGGAGGAGCCAAGCCGGAGACCGAGATGGCCGCGTAGGCACTCGGCTCCGCCGACCTTGTTGCTTTGTGCACTGATCCTGCATCCTATCCTGTCCCCGAGCCGCATTCCTATGGAGGGGAAGTGTGGCGGTGCTCGGTGATGTGCTCCCGAACTCTCCATCAGCCGTGGATCCGGAGAAATGCTCTCGCCCCCTATCGGGCCCTCCGTAGCTGCTGATCCGGGGTCTTGCGTGCGAGGAACGGCCGGCCCCCGCTATCCTGGTGGTGATTGCCTGTGACGAGGAGGAGCCGGCTGCCCGGAGTTATCCGCCCGCATCGTTTGCCTCTTGCTGCGATCTCCGGTCCACCTAGTTGGTGGAGAGCCAGTAGCGCATTGAGGAACCGGGGGATTACGCTTCATTTGGGACTTTTCGTCTGTGCATGGTTCGGCCGTTCCCTGCATTTCTCCCGAAGTAAGTCTGAGCGCCATTTTGTTCGCCGAGGGGTCGGTGTTGGGAGACTTGGGGGCGCTGGTGTGTGCTTGAGACCCTGACACCGCTGAGGCTGCCTTCGTGTCCTTTTCTTAAACACTATGGAGCTTGCCGCCCTCGCCATTGGGACTCACTTGTGCTCTGATGGGGGGCGAGAGGATGCCCGATCAGATGTGTGGATCAGTGAAACCCTGACTAACATGGCGGAGCCTGCTGTAGAGCCTGTGAAAGGGATGAGCGTCGTGGACTGTGCGCATGGGACGTCGCCAGGGGTCCGAGATGTACTGAAGGCCCTCGATGCCCTTCGTGGCGCCATGATCTGCAGTGTTCGCGATCTGCGAAGCAAATTGGAGGCCATTACTCCTGTAACCGGACACGCCTTGCTTGACTATCCGCACGCTCAGGACATTATGCCACACCCTACACTTGAACGGTCTGCTGAGTTCTTCCCAGTGGATGTGGCGGCTTTGGAGGGCCAGTGTCCCGCGATGACAACGGACCTATTGGCTGTCGCTAGGTATTGGGGACTGGTGCCGTGCGTGGAGCTTTCATTTGACGCCCTTCACAGCACATTGTTGCTTACGGCGGATGTCGGAAAACAACCCACAGACCTCTCCTTGTTGCCCACATTCAACATAATGGTGGCTGGTTGGATGTACTCTGCTGGTGCAATCGAGCGCACGGGACAGGGCTGATTCTGCTTCATTGATGGATGGTGTTGGTTTACCTGGTGACTACGAGGGGCGCGTTCTGTTTTGACTGCCACTGCTCTCGCTTCTGTGTTGACTTTGTGGTTCTGGGCTCCGGGGATGGATGATTGGGTGCTGACATACTGATTTTTCTCCTCCTCCGCTTTCTTTCTTTCTTCTTCTTTACTCTTTTATTTCCTTTTCTTCGGGTGACTCTGGGGCGACAGACACGGTGTTAGTGGGGTAGGCCATAGCCATTACGGTGATGTAGGGTGGCGGGTGATGGGGAGGGTTTGTTATTTTAATTTGTTTTGTTCTATGGTCCCTTTTTCTCCCCTTTCAAGGGGGTTGGCTATGTCTCTTTTTTCGCTCCTTTATTTCTCCGGTGTCTGCACTTGCCTTTCTTACTGTCTGGGGCGGGTGGGCTTTCTACACGACGTCTTGCTAAATTGCTTGCTATGGTTTGACCTTTACTTCTGGCCCACCTTTGGTGGGCGTAGGGTGTATTTGGCCCCGTTATTTATTATTGCTTTCTGATTGCATGGGGGGATATACCCCTCCAGTCTCCTTTTCTTTGATTGTGTTGCATGACGCCTTGGTAGATATAGCCGCTGCCTCCTCTTAATATCATAAAAATGAAACCTCTTTTATCCTTGCGCTTCTTGTGTTACGACCACATCTTACGGCTATACTGTACCTACTTTTTATCGTATACGTCTAAACTGCTCTTTTTTGATCTCCTGATTTTGCGGCCGGCCCCTGTGGTTGTAGGCCTGCGCTTGTATTGCTCTGCTTCTATGAATAAAGGTTTAAAAAAAATAAAAAAAATAAAAAAAAAGCAATCTGAGCACAATGCATTGTCATGTGATCAAGGCCGCAGGGACGGCCGAAACGCGTCGTGGCAAAGCTGTTTTTGTGAAATAAATAATTTTGAATGCTGCAACAAGTTGGTCCATGCCTCGTGTGTCCATTTGAATGATGGAAGCGCTGCTGCTGCGAGGTATTGCAGATATATATATATACACACACACACACGTTCCAAACTCCTGCCAATCGGATCCGGATTCCGACACAAAAACAGGTACAGAACACACAAAAGCGCTTCAAATACTTGCAGAGGTGGTTTATTGACCTCTAGTCTCCACCATGACGCGTTTCGGCTACGTCACTGTAGCCTTGATCACATGAAAATAGGAACCAATAGCTGTGATTAAATACCATGAACAATCAAATAAGTGGGCGTTAACAGCAAATAGACATAGAAAACACATTCTTAAAAATACAATCCGAAGAAAAAATTATAAAAGGGAAAGCATTGGGAGAAAACATGTTAAGAACCACTGTTATGATGGTTTACATTTCATAATTAAACCAGAAATAATTATACAAAATACGGATATATGACAGTTAGCCCTCACATGACAGCCTAATTTGGTTTGGTGCCCTTTTTCCAATACACAATTCTGCCAATAGAAGCACATATCCTCCACTGTTGCCACTATCCATATACAATTACTATGAATAATAATGGAGTTGCCGAGGACTGCACCTAAGGGATGGGAAATCACAAAGGTCAGGTAGCTGATTGCCAGAGATATAAAGATCAAGTTGTAACACGACAATCAACGATGGTAGCTAATGCTAGATGATAATAGCACACAGGGATAATATCAGTATGGGTGACCTATGAGTCTATCCATATGCACGAGTTCAATCAGAAAGGCATAAGCCTATAAAACTAGTATTATCTTCTTGTTTATGAAAAACAGTGCAAATACTCCCCTGTGTTCATCCCGTTAGGGATCCTAGTATCCAAAAGTAATATATATTTACTTTCCAGTTGTCTTAGAGTTCTCTCTCTGTTGCCACCCCTGATGTTTTTAGGCACTGCATCAATGATGAAGTACTTAAGGTCATTCAGATTTTTCTTGTGGACCAATTCAAAGTGGCACGCTACTGGATAACTTTCATCTGAATTGACAATCGCTCTAAGGTGCTGGAGGATACGATTAAAGGCCTGCAATTTCGTGCTCCCAATGTACTTGAGCCCACAAGTACACTGGAGCACATAAACCACAAAGTCAGTGCGGCAGGTGTAATGGCCCCTAATCTGGATTGGTTTAGGATCAAAAGCAGAGTGATATTCTCTGGTGTTAATTCCAAACTTACATGCTCTGCATGAGATACACTTGAAAAACCAAATTTGTCCGATAACCAGTTTTTCTTTATTACCACCTCAGGGCTAGATTTAACTAGAGCATCCCTCATAGAGGGTGCTCTTCTGAAAACAATTGAGGGTTCATCTGGTAGCAGTGGGGCCAAACTGACATCGGTCTTAGGTAACGGCCAGTGTTTCTTAAGTATCCCCCTCACCTTCCTTTCTTCACCATTGAAGGTGGTGATATGGCTAATCTTGTCATTAGATTCCTCTGTTTTATTCATTGATTTGTGAGTGGAATTTACATTTTCAGCAGTGAAATACTCTTCTCTACTGAATCTGTTCGCCTTCTCCTTAGCCTCCTGATATATACATATCTCAGATTTTTTCAACGCTGCCCAGGGATATTGTGCTCTGGAGGTGTAACGGAAGCAACTGTGCCGTGCTAGGGTCGACAAAGCGCTATACAACAAAGCAACCCTTCTTGTTTAAATTGACAAGCTTTGTGCATTGTTACGCATAACGGAAACATGACATTGTCTGATTTTGAAAGGGAAGGCAACTTACGAGTGAGAAAGTAAACAATTTTCACTAAAACGAGCGGAGTCTGTTTCCTAATTTACAGATGTGGATGCTCTGCCCTAGGCGCAATGCGCCATCACTACGTCACCAACACAAACATATATGCAAAAACCAACTAAAGCCCCTGTCAGGATGGCAGATGTTGTGAACCTATCGGACACTGCTGGAAACACTTGGCAAATCTAGGGAAAGATGGGATGATATATTTTTTCTGTGCAGGGTGAACTAAGGGATCTGTTTTAAATCTGCCAAAGGTGAGCGACCTCCCCCGACACACACACACACGCGAACACACACAAAAAACGCAAATTTACTCTCAAGCGATGTTTCCGTTTGGGCATACAAAGAAGTACTTTTATGTGTTGAGATCTGAAAAAAACGTTTGGGATGGACAGGGTAGCTAGAATGCATTTATGTAACTGGTGCTCCTATATAGCGCTCCGAAACGTTCTAGTCGAGTTCGCGCTATAGAAAACTGAAAAAAAGTCTATCTAAAGTCCATCGGACGTCTGGGGAAGGTGGTGCGTGGGATGTATCTGGTCAGTATCATCCAGTGATCTTCTGTTTCACGACCCCAACTTCTCCCTGCCACCTCCCTCCAAAGTGTATCCAAATGCCACCAGTGCACAGTCCCGACAGCAGACTGACTCACCGTGCTAAAAGCGCACAGACACCATGCCCAGGATCAAGCATGTGTGTTTGTGGCTCTGCCAGCCCTTCGATACTGGTGCAAAGGTGTGTGGTGAGCCCGGAGTGAGTGGCAGCGAGTTCTCTGCAGTGCTGGTCCGGGCAGCATTTATTTACATGTGTAAAATGTAAACATGCAGCAGGCAGTCTGGAGGGCTATTTGACCCAGAGCAGAAGAAGGCACTATACAGTCTAGCTGGGGCTTTAGCTGTGGTTTTTTATTTTTTATTAAAGAACAGCAGAGAATAGGTTTACATTTTACTGTGTAAACATCCCACCTGCCTGCTTTGCTCCGAAACCAGAAAGTGTAGTTTAAATGGGCAGACATCCCTCCTGCTAAACCTGAACAGGGGCTGCATTATAGAGGGGGGGAGGGGAAGGGGGGTTGTGTAACAATGTGTAAAATTGACATGTGATGATTATTACAAATACTCGAAATAAATCTTTGGAATAGGTCACATGCCTATTTGGTTTGGTTTTTGATAACCTAGAGATATATTTCACCATTAAATAAGCATACAATTTATTTTTATACAATGCAATCACACAAGTAATGAATATTTTAAGAGACAGATACAAAAAAAAGCAAAACAGTATAAAATGTCGCAAATTGTAAAGTATCGACCAAAGACATGTTTTTGCAGAGATGGCGTCCTCTTTATGATGTGCATAGTGAGCTGACGGGCGGAATGCAAATATATATATATATATATATATATACACAGAATTTGAGATGAACAGGATGTGTGGTTGTGCGAGGCGGTTAAATAATGCCATAACCTTACAGCGGACTGTACGGTTCCCTTTCGAAACTCTATTAAACAAGCAAGTGTGCGCGCCTCGTGCGGCAGCAGGGGTAGGGAGGAGAGGGGCCTGCGCCGGATTTCCTTGCGGGAGCGAGCAGCAAGGCGCGATAATTGCTAACATATGGCGCCACTGCCTGCTCCCGCAAGGGAATCGCCAAACGTGCACGTGTTGCCATGGAAAGCAATGCAACGCGTGCACGTTTTTGGCCTCAAAACAAGACTCGATTGCAAAAGGTCTATTTCCTATGCAGCGCATGCGCATTGCAGAGGTGAGACCTAATGAAGAAGAAAACTGCATTAGTCAAGGAAATATGCCAGAAAGAAGAGTACCAAAATACACTTATGCATGTCTCCAAAAAAGACAATAACCATGAAACATGGACTTAAAAAATAAAAACCACAGAAACCTAAATGATCACTACTGCACTCCTGAAATATTTAATGATTTTATGTGATTATAACAGCAGCACTTTTCTGACTTGTCATGCTAATAAAATATTTTGATTGTATTTCAGTGTATTATCGTGACAATTTCTGTGCTACAGTTTGCACATTATGGCTGAAAACATGTTGCTTATCACCATATATACCTACCATGCCTACATCAACTCAAGCAGAACTCTAACTGCTGAGAAAAATACATGATTGGAACAACTCACACCAGTATTCCCTCTTGTCTGCCTTTATTATTCAAGCTACCAACTGTGTTTTGCAGTGTTCGGAAAGAACTCCCACAGAGCAAACGTGGTAATGAAATTGGTAAGATAATGGAAAAGGAATCAGTAAGCAACATCCATTTGTCCTTGGCAACATGTACTCCAGGTGGAAAATGCAGTCTTCTTTCCCTAAAGCATACTAATAAAACTCCTTCTTTACTTATCATGAGCGGTCCCTAGGGTCTAGGGCCACAACCTCTGCTGCATAGGTACCCCAAGACTAATTTGTGCCAAACATGCTCTGGAGCAATCTATATACAGCACTGACTCACAAATCATACAAACAAATCATTGCAGCTCAGAGAATATAAAACATGACATCCAAATTACAGTCAGTAGCGCACCCGCAAGCCCCGCCCCTCCCCCTCCTAGGCTACATACACTTCAGCTCTTATCAGTAACCACTCTCTGGCCATCCATGCACAACATAGCTATGATCACACAAATCAAACTAAAAACAGAAAAAAAGGATGATACCCACTGCTACACACATCCTTGGCGTCCTCATCACTGCAGGCTAGAACCTCTAGAACACATTCCACTCTCACAAGATAGAAGGACTCACTGTCATCCACAAATTGACCTGCCCCCTGTGCTCTACCTAGGCTCAAATCACCGAAGTCATTCAAACTCTTCATCTGCCACATCTACTCTCTCAGGGGCACACTAGCTTCCTACCTGATCAACAGACTGTCCAAACTCAACAAGAACTTGGTCATTGAATTCTTGGTTCTCATCACCACTGCCTTCATCCAGCACTTGAGCCCAAAGTTCCTTGGAAGCTTCAACCTACCCAGTGATTCAAACACCAAGGCACAGAATAAATTGCTCAGCGCACTCCTAAATAATCTACCACCAAGCAGTGCATCTTCAAACCTGCCCACTACATATCAAATTTCCACAACCTCATTATGCCTGCAACAACTCCATAACCCTGCTCCGGACAGAACATTATGCTACCCCCTTCTCAATTCTCCTCCTGATACTTGTGCACCACAGTCAATCAAAAAGAGAAAAATAGATCTTCCACTCCTTCAAACACCTTCCTGTTGACACTCATCAACAGGAACGCATCAGCATCTCAAACACTTTCCTGCACTCCTCAAATGTCAACATTTACCAACATTTGAATTCAGCACTTAGAAACTAGGTGGAACACAACCCACAGCTGAAGATACCATCTCACAGTGCCATTTTACACCGAAAGGCTCTCTGAGACCAAGGGCACCAAAGAAATAGAGAGGAAAAATATGACGACTATCCTTTGCTCCCCCATGCCCTGCAAGAGAGAAAATCAAGTAATGCACATGCGATTTTAAGTACCAAAACCATATCAAATATACTTACTGCTTCTGTATGTATTGGATGCACAGCAAACAATAGAGATGCAATAAGGCTGGTTTGGTTGTCCATGAAGAGCTTGCAGACTTTGAGGAAAACCAAGCACACAACAGCATGCAAGATGAGGTTGAGGAAATGGTACAGTACAGCGTTCAACTCGCTAAAGACATAGTTCAAGCGAAATGTCAGGACTGTCAAAGGGCGATAGGACTTATGGCTTCTCTCCTAGGACAGAAAGAACAGACTTTAGTTAAGAGAGCTGATGTATTAATTTATCAATAAAAAACATGTTTCCAACATAAATGAATTAATTCTTATTGGCAATGACAGACCCCCAAGTTGTACTTTTCTAAAGTTGGAAATTATTGTTTAAACAGTATGACAAATGCCTGCTTCATAATTTAGTTTACATTCATTTACTCCAATATTACATTTTCATTTGATATCATTGGCTTCTACAACCACTAAGATGAAAAAACTATAGACCCACCTAGTGAGATTGAGCACAGAGCTTCATTGGGATTATCATCAACTGGATTCTCCATTGCTTACAGGTAAATTTGTATTTCTCAGTTTTCTATGTTGTGAATATTTCCTATGGATTATTTCATTATATTTCCCCCCTGGGTACTGTATATCTCATTTCATTGGGTTAAACATGTCTCCTATTTTTAGTATCAAAGTTCTGTGCAAGAGGGTGAGCTGTTATGGTGCACATGGACATCCATGATCTGAATTAATATCTAGAATAATACAATGTTGTTTTTTTCACTTCACCTGCCTCTCCTTCACCAGCAAACTAGCCAGATATTTATTACAAATATATTCTTGTGTTATCCAATAGCAGATACAATTATTATGCTTTGTGGGGAGACGTTAAGTTACCCATGCAAAGATAGGCATAGGGAATGGGTTCCAATGGGTGTTCCAGGATTCTACCACTGGGCCCATCTCCCCACAAGAAAATATTAAGTTATGTTGTACAGTTGTGCACCAAGGGGAAATATGTGGCCGAGATGACGGGTGTAAGGAATACCAAAAACTAGTTCCTTGTAAGGTAGTGCAGTGAATAAAAGACGCTTCGGCTGTGGCAACAGAGGTATCACTGGCGTGTAATGGGGTACCACCAGATGGATACTTTCTATCTATTATGGATAGTAATGTTGGACCTGGCCCTTATTGAATGATTGTGCCAAACCTTTTTGCCTCCTTTCTCCTATTTTTAATGACCTGTTTTTGTTGCCTTTAGGACTCCGAGCACTTTATCAGTGCTGATCAGTGCTGAAGTGCAAGTGCTCCCTGTGGAAATGTGGATTGTAATTTGTTATCCATGATTGGCAGATTTGATTTACTGGTAGGAACCCTAGTAAAGTGACCTGTGTTTGCCCAGGGCCTGTAATTCAAATGCTACTAGTGGGCCAGTAGCACGGATTGTGCCACCCACATGGGTAGAGCTGTAGCCATATCTCAGGCCTGCCCCTGCAGTGTCTGTGTGGGCAGTTTTAAACTGCCATGTCGACTTGGCTAGTGCATCCACTTGCCAGGCACAAACCTTCCCTGTTTCTAAATGTAAAGCACCCCTAAGGTAGGTCCAAGGTAGCCCCATGGGCAGGGTGTAATGCATTTAAAAGGTAGGGCTTGTACTGGTGTGTTTTACAATGTGCAGATAGTCAACTACTGCTAATTTAGTTTTTTACTATTGCAAAGACTATCTCTCCCATAGGTTATCCTAGGGGTGGGCGGAATTTGCGTAATCGCGTTACCCAAATCTCTGCGTAACAGTAAAAAATCTCCGCGAACACGCAGAAAATCCGCGAACTCACGGAATCGCTTGTTCGCGATGCTTTTTTCTTGTTCGCAATTGCTGTTTGCATGCTCAGGGGGAATTATCTTGCGAACACGCATTTTGAGAATGCGAACAAGCAAAAAATTTTGCGAAGTCACGGGCCGCAGACTTTTGAGCAATTTCGCGTTCTCCGCGGAATGCTAAATTACCAAAATTCCGCAAATTCCGCAAGCGGAACGGAATTTACCACCCAGGCCTTCTTACGACCCCTTACAACTGTAACTTCCAGGGGTGCGTAATTTAAGAAAATATCTACTTGTCCATGGAGCAGGTTGCTTCATAAATCTACTTGTCCTGTAACAAAATCCACTTGTCACTTTGGTGCCATGTAGTGCGATGACAAATTATGGCCGCAACCTCATTATATAAGAGCTCTGATACAGCCTCTCTGATTACGCCAAGGCTCATACCATAGTAGTGTTTGAATACTTGCAATCCCCTTATGTTACCATGTATCCGCTAATCTACATACTGGGGCTGAAGGGAGTGGTAAGCAATAGTTCTAGGGTTAGAATGCCCTTTTGAGTCTGTGCAAACCTACTAAGTTGCATGTTTTAAGGGTTTTCAACAACTCTTCGCTAATCTTTTCCCATACTGAGAAATGTTGGAAATTTACAACTGACAATGGCAGCCGTAAACCTTCTTCCAGAGTTGGGAATAAAGTGGTTGGAGGGAAAGTGAACTTGCAAATACTCAGATTTTCGCACAAGCAAATCTACACATGCATATTTGCTCATGCTAAAATGCAGTTCACAAATATTTTCTAGGAGTACTATTTCTTGTCCTACTTCTGTAACTTCTTGGGAATTCTCGAAAGGCGAATAGCTGCACTTAATGCAAGGACATATACCATGAATGCACTTTTGAGACTTTCTGCATAATAATTGGCCCCTAATTTGGTCTGGCATTGACTGTGACCTTTTATGTTTATTAAAATTCTGCCTCTCTCTGTATCGGCTGGCTTCACTGTGAGTGACAGCATTCTGCTCTTTTACAAGGAGCATACAGGCATACAAAGTAGTTTTGTTCAGTGCCAGTAACTACTGTGGCAGTGTGGGCTTTGAGAACGAAAACAATTGTTGTTTTTGCCAATGTTTGTTATAATGGTGAGGGCCCATCAGCTACCACACAATTAAAGTTTTTTTACAAAACCCATGCACACATTGACAAAACGAATCGAGTTTACTAGCTTCCCAAATAATGGAGCCCAGAACCCGATAGTTCGGAAACTTGGCGATCATGGGGTGTTTTGGGGTCCCAGGAGGGGGGCATAGGGCAAGGGAGTGGCATGCACTCTCCACCAAAAAGCAGATGGATAGAGAGGAGGTGGGCAGGCAGGAGGTCAGCCTGGTCTTCCAGAACTGTCCGGGGTATTGCCTCTCTGTCCCTTTGGGGATTCCCACAAAGCTTAGGTTACAGTGGCGTGCCTGGCCCTCGGCATCTTCTGCTCAGGCCTCCAGCACCGAAGATGTCATTATAAGGTGCTGGACTGTTGACTCGAGTTCCTTGACAGTATTTCCCAGCTCCGACACTCATCCCACTGCCCCCGTAACCCTATTTGCACCCCTCTTAGGTCCTGGCGTAGTAAGGAGATATCCACCCCCACTTGCACGATTTTGGTTTCCAAGTCAGATAGAGAGGACTGAAAGGCCTGCAGGATGGCGTCGGTATTGTCAGGGTAGGAAAGGCGACCAGGGCAGTTGGTGGAGCAGTCAAGGATCCCTGGGAATTTGTGGAGGAGGGGGGGGTCATGCAGCAGTCAATTTTGGTTTGCGATTGGGAAGTGGAGGGTTTGTCGCAGTCCATGGTAGCCCAGATGAAAATCACTTACGGGCGAAGATCTCCTAGGCAAGTTACCCACCAAGTCGGGCTAATACTGCGTTGAGGACAAACATGTCCAGGCTGTCTGAGTCAGCATTGCCCTATGCCTGGCCCACTTACTCCCCCTACTGAGATGACATGGAAGGGAGGGAGGTAGCATGAGCAAACAGGATACTATGCAATGGGCAGCAGCGAAGGCCGGGTGAGAAAGGAGTGGGGGGGAAGATGGGCAGGAACATCTCTCTAGTGGGGGCTGAAGACCAGGTCCCAGAGTGAGGGGGGTGAGAAAGAGAACGTGCACCCCTGCAAGCGACCCAGGGAGGGAGTCCCCGGTGTGCTAGCAGCAAAAGGAGAGAAGGGTCACAGAGTACAGACCAATGTGTGGCATTGACAGCAACTACTTTCAGAGGGACCTGTTGCAGTGTCACTGGTCCCCGGGCACCTCAAGTTGCGACAGACGTCAAAGTAAAGGTCCTCCGGAGCTCAGCACGACCAAGTATGTGCTCAACCCTCACTGCGGGGAAGATCCTCTATGGGGAAAGCAGGCGGCAGTCCGGAAGGTGAGTGTCTCCTGGAGCCTGGCACAGCCAGGTGTGCTCACCGATGAAGCCCGCGTTGGGTGAGGCAAAATCTGTCCAAGTTCCTGAAGCCTGCAGCAGCACCTTCTAGCAAAGCAGTGCAGACAAATTAAGGGAGACTGGGCTCCAAACAATAGCAGCCTTAATGCACTATTTCATATTATAAAGAACTCCTGAATTAGCCCCTCTGATTACAGACTCCAGCAAGCAAAGTCCGTTATCTGAGTCTGTTGGACACTCAGCTCATATCTTCCATTTGAGCGAAGCCTTTGCCCACCTTCTTCATTCAAGCACTCAGGCCTTGGAGTGCATAAGAACTTTAAAGGGAAAATCTAACCTACCCCACTACTTCTAGTGTGTTTATAAGGTCTATGGCTAGCCTACCCGATTATGGGACACCTCAAGTCAACGCTAATTTAGTATCAGACTTAAATCCCACCCAGAACAACTTTGATTCCTAGTGCAACCGGGGAGCTCCATTCATTTATTGGGAGTTCGACATTCTTGTAAACTTTTAATAACATAAGGGAAGATGCCTACACCTTTAAAAACACTTTTAGGCCTTTTTTTGTAACGTAATACAATTTGCAGTGAAAACAAAGCATAATGCTCTCCACTGGCCACCCCCTTTAAGAAATATTTATGCTGTAATGAATTAAATCTGCCACTTTCAAGCCTTGTAGGGCATGTAAATGTGGCAGGCTCTGGATGGTATTTATGATGCCATTTTATGCTTCAAACATTTTAATTTGAGAACTTAGTAGATCATATAGTAGAGATTCAGGGGATAAGAATGGGGTAGAAGGGAACAGCTCTAATTTAAAATCCTCAACCAAAACTTGGATCATAACTATAATTTAAAAAAATAAATAAATGAAAATACACTTAATAAAGCCCCTTCTAGGTTAATGTAGGAGCATTACCATCATGCCTGGATCAGGAATATAAATATATAAAGTGAAAAACTCAACAGCCATTCTCCATCAGTACCTCTGGATTTGCCTTGACATGTTTCCAAGAAGGCCTCTGTGGCATCTATGAGAAGGGTCAGATGTTGTCTGCCACTGTACAAGACCCAAGGTCTCAGCAGGAGAAGCTAATTTTTAATACGCTGCAGAGGACTTCTCCTGTGCTGCATAGCCAGACTATAGTCTGGGAAGATTGAGAGTCTTCTTATGTAGGGTGACATTCCTCCTTTTGCTCGCTTTGCGCATTACAAACTCTCTTCCAGAAGGTTTTCAAATTTCTGCCATCACCATGTTTGTGGTGCATAAAAGCCTATGTAGCCATCTCATTGTCAACTTGTATATTCGGCATACAGTTGTACATTTTGGGGACCCTGCGGGAAGAACCTTCTCCTCCAAATCCTTCTCGAGCTCTTGCCTGAGGAAGACCCTTGTAGAACTACATCACGAATGCCCAAGGAGGCAGCCCTTAGGGATGACAAAGGATTACAATTCTTTCTTATACTTATCACTTATTTTCAGTTCAGCAACACAACTCAGATGTGAGGTCTGTTGCATTGATCTCTGTAGCACGCCCTCAGTCTTAGGGCTCCTCATGAATGACTCAGGTGTGGTATCAACTGAGGTAACTTGTTTGCGCAGTGTTTCTCCTAGTGCCAAGTAGTTCATGCAGGGTTGCCACTCACACCCTCAAGGATTCAAACCTCCCTCCTTACCTGCAGCCTCAGGTGCAGTCTCCACATCTCCCCTTCTGGAGTACTGTGTCGTATCTCCTTTCACCTTCTTGGTTTTCCCTTTGCTGTCCTTTGCAGTCAGAATGGCTCCACTCCTCACACTCCCTCCGTTTAAGACCTCTGTTGTTGATCCTCTCGTAAGGTGTCAAATCAATCAGTAAATGGGGCAGTCATCCGAGATCACGGGCCCATGTGCACCTGAGGGACACTGCCCCAGGAGTTCTCTGCAGCATGGGGGTGACTAGAGAGCAGTCCTGATCCACTGCCTGCTCTTGGTCTGTCACATAGACTGCGTCCCACTGCATGCACCTTCAGTTGAGGCTACTTGACAACCCCACATGCCTTCAGGGTCCTACGTTTCCGGTGTAGACGATAGCCTGGTAACATTTGGCACCCAGTCTCAGGCAGTGGAGTATGTAAGTTTTCAGCATCACAAGGAAGCTGTGGCTCTGGCAACTCAACAATGTAGGCACCTTGAGCCGCTGCACCATTCGAGACCCAAACGATAGGGCTGCACCAGAGCTCTGAAGAAGCCCAACGGTTGCAGCTAAGGAAAGCACCCAATCAGTGCTGTAATTTAAAACTGTATGCACAATATTTGTCTAAGATTATGTTTTTTAAAATCACAAAGGAATACCAGCAATATTTTCAGCATTTTACATTTAGGCATATAAACAGGAAATATTATAAGGAGAAACTTTCTGGTTACGAAATTGGTCAAAACAAGGGAGAGGGTTTAAAAAAAATGTAGCCTGATGGCCCCTGGCAACAAACATCACTCATAAAAGTAATGAAAAGATGGCAAGAAGGGTGTAAAACACGTGCCTTTTAATTTAATTCTTCTGTGTACAGCTCCATGTTTAAATGGGAAACATAAAAGTGAGAAATGCTCACATTGCAAGATATGACCTGCATGTAGAACAGAATAAAAACAAAGGAGGTCATCATGCTTACCCACCTGTTTTAATTGTTGTGGGTATGAACTATCCTAACAAACCATTATGAATGTTCTCAATCTAGTGCTTCATACATTTACATTTTTTCGAATATCGAGACTGTATCAAGATTTTTCCTACTTTAGAACATCTTATATTTTCTTTGCACTATTGATTCTTCAAAAAAAACATAACAACCACATATCATTATAAATTATTTGTTGTTAATGAGATTTTTATATATATTCTAGAAATTTACATTTTGGTGCTTATGATATTGCATAATAGAACTACAATGTAAGGAATTAAATAACATCTAGTTCTCATATGATGGACTTAAAAAAAGTAAGCAAATAAACAAATATGCCTTTGTGCAATCAGATAAAATTATGCGGCCAACATTAGGGGAAGTTACATTATTTGGGGCACCCCAAAACAAAATATCTTAATGTGTGGATACCACTGTCCACTGTACCACATACCACCCCAATTGGGGCTAGCAGAAGTACATGTTAAGGGATCAATTTAGACAGTGTATTGATTAAAAGTAGATCTCGAGTCACTCACCTCTCATATGGCTTACCTTAAATGCCCCTACTTTCTCTCTGGTTCTCTGCATTTGGAATGTAGCAATTATGTTTAATACATTAAATAATAAGCTAAAGACCATTAATTAGATCACTAAAAAATTTCAAAACTACAGGAGAAACAAAGACATTTTGTTTGGTTTCATATTTGGCCATGTCTGTACTTGGTCTGCACTTGGCTTCCCTTCTCAATAATATTCAAAATTGCTGGGCTGAGACAGACAAAAGGAAACATTTTGTATCAATTACCTCAGACATGGGGGTTCCCCAGAAGTCATTCTGAAAAAGGTTCTTCAAAGGAGTCGTGGGGTGCAAATCTTTGTTGTCAAGAATCGCTGACACATCATCAAAGACAAACCCACAGAAGAGACTATTCCAGTAGCATGCAGTCACCACGCCTGCTATCACTGCCACTTCGTACAAGGTAACACCACCCATTTTCCCAAACAGGTCTCATGGACAGCGGCTAGGAAAAACAGAGTAAAAATACAGTGATTACAACAAAAAGAGGGAGTTTTTCGTATTTTAAAAAAAATGATTTACTTTTATATTCCATTTTCTCATCCTAAAACAACAAAGAAATGCAGAATCGCTTTCAGAGGAATATGCTACTCTGCCTCATAAGCTCAGGATGAAGTTGTCACTTGATATTGCTTGGTCAGCCAGTCAGTCAAAGATCTTTATTTCGATTAATTAAAATCATAAAAGAAGAAACAGTACAAACATCCACCAATTATTAAAAAAGTTAAAAAATAAATAAGCGTTCGTTTGGTACTGTTGATACATACACTATTTACAATACAAAAGTCAAACATTAAATGTATCATAAGGCGATTACTAAAAGCCCTTTAACCATATAGAGAAAAAATCCAAAGGTACAAATATTTACAATTTAAAGTGCATCGTTAGATATCGGGCGTTGAAACCAAAAGCCCCCTATAGGTCCTACTAAACAGTTATGTGCAAATAAGTCTTCTATTATTTACCCGGGCCGCAGCCACCAAAAAACTGGCTACGCTGAAAATAACATGCACACTACTCAACATTTGCAAATGTAGAAGCACAGGCCTAACCTGTACAAATCCCGCTTCTCGTAATATGGGGTTTAGGAATTTTTTACGCGCCTCTGAGAAATGCTCACAGAACATTACAAGATGAAGTGTGTCTTGTGTAGAAAAACTATCACAGGTACATGGTGCGGCATCTTCTGGTTTCCGCCAAGTGGGAAATATGCCCAGCGTGAGATGAATTAAATTGAACCGAAATCTAACCAACAAAAAGCGGTGGAACGACTTAGTAACAATCTTTAGATACGGTTCAATAGATGGGGAAATTAATAAATCATAATTACTTCTCACACTTGGTTTTCTTAACTCCCGCTCCTCCCTTTCTGCCTCCAACAAATTCCGAAAGTTATATTTAATCCAGCCTAGATCCTCTTTCTTAATGCCCTCCGGGGATGTGTACATTTCCGGTCGTCCTAGTCTGGCGCACGCCGCTCTAACGTGCGTCAGCCATGGGATTCTATCTGCCTTCTCGAGGGCTACACAATCTTTTAGGATCAGGTGGTTAAGGGTAATCTCCTCGTTTAACCACGTTTTCACCCAACAAATAAGTGGGGCCCTTTTTAAGTGATCTGAGATGTATCCCAAGCCTAATTCGGTGTGTAGGGAGAATGTCGGAGTCGACTGAGGTACAGACAAGAGAGTTCTGAGAAGCCTGTTTTCTACCACTTGTATTTTACTCATGGGTACGTAACCCCTTATGGCTGCCCCATAGGAGGCGATCGCTAAGCACTTAGGGCCAGATGTAGCTCGCCAATTACCGGTCGGTAACGGCCGATTTCGACCGTTACCGACCGGTATTTGGGAATTGACATGTAGGGGGCATTTTATTTACAGAATCGGTAAATTTACCGATTCTGTAAATCAGTATGTAGGTGGCACTGTAATCAGTGCCACAGGCCCTTACCGAATCGTTATTTACCATGGAATACTATTCCATGGTAAATAACGAATTCCAGTGTACATGCACATCTGTGCATGTACACCTGTGCCATGTGGCACACAGATATGCCCTAAGGGCATGTATGTGTGTCACATGGCACACAAGCCCGAATCAGGGGTGCAACAGGGTGTCAAAGTGACACCCTGTCCCCCTTGTAAAATCGGTAATTTTACCGATTCGGTAATTACCGAATCGGTATTTGCTATTGAATCCTATGGGCTTCGAGGCCCATAGGAATCAATGGCAAATACCGATTCGGAAATTACCAAATCTTACAGATTCGGTATTTTTACAGAATTATTTACCTACATAGCAATTAACGAATTGTAAATACCGAATCGGTAAAATTCGGTATTTACCATTCGGTAAATTGCTATTACCTACATCTGGGCCTTAGATTTATATATCTTGAGCATAGCCTCCACGGGCCTTGCTCCCAACTGCTTAGAAAAGCTAAAAAGAGCTGTTGTGGATCTTGCAACGACATTACTCTTTAGCTTCTGCTGGGGTCCCCAATTGCCCTTCTCGTCAAAGAGAACACCCAAGTAGGTGAAAACCGGAACCCTCGTTAATTCTACACCCATGCAAGTGAAGGTTTTGATCTTGCTATTTTTCCTTCAGGCCCCGGCCACCATTACGTGAGATCTTTTGATGTTGACTTTCAGGTCAAGGGACTCCATGAAGCTGCCAAAGTGGTCCAACAGCCTCTGTAGGCCCAGTCCTGTGCGGGCAAGTAATACAGCGTCATCCGCGTACAGGAGGACTGGGATCCGCGATCCCCCTATACGCGGAGTGTCTAGGGTAGCCACGCCCAGGGATTTTTCAAGGGCATTAATATAAATCGTAAAAATGAGAGGGGCCAGTATGCACCCTTGTCTGACCCCCCTCCTAGAACTAAATTGACCTGTACACCGGCCATCCTGCGTAACCCTAACGGAGGCAGAGAGGCCCTGGTGGAGATCACTAAGAAAATTAACTAGAGATGCATCTATACCTATTTCCCGCAGGATTCTCCATAATTTAGAACGATTAACCAAATCGAACGCTGATGAGAAGTCCATGAACCCCAAGTACAAATGACCTTCCTTTGCGATTGTATACTAGCTTATGAGGAGGTGCAAATTTAAGCATTGGTCCATGGTACTCCTGTGTTCTCTAAAACCATACTGGAGGTTAGAGAGCACCCCCCTGTCCGATAGCCAATCCCCCAGTTTCTGTAGAATGACTCTGCCCAAGATTTTAACAGCAGAGTCTAACAGGGAGATTGGCCTATAGCAGGCGGGGTCCCCTCTATTCCCCTTTTTAAAAATAGGGACTATGATCGAGGTGGCCTATGAAGGTGGGAAACCTGCTAAGGAAGAGGCATTAAAAACATTGGTCAAGATCTTTGCCCAAAAATTTGGATACAAAATGTATAGGTCAGCAGGTACCCAGTCGGGGCCTGGAGCTTTATATTTGGACGTGTCTCTAATAGCCCTTTCTACCTCGGCTAACTCAAATTTGACAGGATGAGTACACCGGGCAGTAGCGATGCTAACTGACGATGACTCCCTTTGCTCCTTATCATAGATGTTCTTAAAATGTTGGAGCCAGCTGTCATCAGGAATTACACAATCCATATCCAGATTCTCATTTTCCGAGAAGAACGGCTGGTTTATGGTAGACCAGAACTTCCTGCTGTCCCTTAGCACATCAATCGATTGAAGATTGTCCCACGCCTCCTCTTCGATTTTGCGTTTGCGCATACTAATGGCAAATTTATACTCCTTACGGCGTGAAGCAACTACGACCCTGTCCCTCGGCATTTTCTTAAGTGCCTTAAGAAGAGCCCCGTGGGTCCTCGAACAATTACTATCAAACCATTTATGAGCCTTCCTTGTGTGCGCTCTAGTGTGTACCTCTAAGTTCATAGCAATCTGTTTACACATTGCTACAAAAGCTTCTATGGTTTCGGCACCCGAGGCAGCGCTGTCAAGGCAGATAGCAAGGTTAGCCTTGGCTTTATTAGCAAGGTCCTCAAAGAAAGCTTCCGGGACCACATTATCCCATATAATCCGTCTACCTTGATCTTTTGTAGATACGTTTCTAGGAGCCACCCCCCTTGGTTCATTAAGGTCCGGCAAAACCCCCAGGTCAACTTCCAGCAGGACTGGATTGTGATATTGCTTGGTCACTTGTTATCAGACTCTATATTCTGTAATATAAGTAACCTGGATAACATTTTAATGGGGATTATGAACTATGCAAACCACAAATTAGGTTAAAATGTGGAGTTGTGGTCTTTTAATTAGGGTACCACTCTTGTTCAGAGAAACAAAGCTATTTGCTAAGTAGAAGCAGCTCAATGAAGGCAGAGTGCCACGACTAAAGAAAGTATCCCAAAAACAATGGCTCTTGGCACACCTTCTCGCCCATCCCTGAACAAGAAATATATAACACTCTAACGATTAACCCCTCCAATTACTTCTCAGACCCCTTACCTCCTTACTTATTCAAAACGATAAAAACTTCTATTCTACCCCTATGGTCAAAGATCGTAAACGGCTCTCTGAGACAAGAGTCTATAAAGGACTGTCTTAAAATAGGGCAGGCCACACCTATACTAAAGAAATCAGACTACCTATCCACTGATCACAACAACTACTGCCTTATAGCCAACATCCCCACTTTGGAAAAATTGCTGGAAAAATGTGTACAAATAGAACTATGCAACCACATCGAGAATTACAACCTCCTAGACAAACACCAATCCGGCATCTGTCAAGGTCACAGCACTGAATCTGCACTCACCCACATAATGGATGACATACTATAAATGATAGACCGCAACAAATCATGCCTATTAATACTTCTTGACTTATCCTCCGCTTTTGATACGGTAAAGCATGACAACCTACTGTCCCTACTGGAACGAAGGATGGGCCTAACTGGCTCAGTGCTACAATGGCTCACCTCCTTCCTAAAAATCATAATACAAAGAATTAAGATAGAGCATTCACTCTCTAAACCCTCCATTGTCACCATAGGGGTTCCACAGGGCTCAGCACTCTCACCCATCATTTTCAATTTACTCATGGAACCCCTGGCAAATGCACTGCACTCTGCGAACATTCTATATCATCTGTAAGCGGACGACACTCAACTGTATATGAAAATCTCCCAACCAGAAGACTTCATCTCCTCCCTCAAAGCTATTTTACAGAATACTCAAAGTTGGCTCACTGGCAACCACCTCATGCTTAACACGAAAAAAATGAATTCCTTCTCATCTTCCCTCTCAATCACACACCCAAGATAGACTTATGATTGAAGCATCTAACTTCCATTGATTGTGCTTCCCACATCATTGACTCCGCAAAATCCTTGGGAGTCACCATAGCCAAACACTTGAACATGCAGGCACAGATCAATATTGCCACCAAGGGAGCTAATCATCAGATGAGTATACTAAGGAAACTTAAACCCTTCCTAACAGAGAACAACTTAAAAATGGCTGTACAAGCCCTCGTGCAACCAAGATTGGACTATGGAAGCACCACTCTATGAGGTCTCCCCAAATACTAGCTTGCCCCGCTGAGGGCTTCACTTAATGCTGCCGCCAGACTGGTCTCAGGAACTAAAAGAAATAACCACATTTCTCCGACATTGAAGGATCTGAACTGGCTACCCTACGAAGCAAGAATACACCTAAAGATTGCCTGCATGAACCACAAAGCCCTGCATAGCAATACCTCTAGTTACTTAGCACGAAAGCTAGAGCGATCAGGAGGATGCAGACAATTGCCTAGTGCAAGTTCACTACTACTAAAACCACAATCCTGCCACAAAAAGAAAACTGGTTACAGAGCATTCGTAGGAATCGCTCCGAAGATTTGGAACTTCCTACCTCCAGTGGTACGCGGAATCACTTCCTTTACCCACTTCAAAAAAGAAGTAAAACGGTTTCTAATGAACAAATTCACTCCTAAGACTTTAGCTCTATGATGACTACCAGTCACCTATGCTACCCTTATACTACGGTCTATCTCTTTTGTATTGAATGACGAATATTAAGTTTGTATACTACCTCAACCACCTAATATGTAATAACTGTGTATTGTAAAGCGCTCAGATTCCCTCCAGGATCATTCCTTGATGACTACTAGTCACCTATGCTACCCATATACTCCTATCTACCTCTTTTGTATTGAATGGCGAATACCGAATTTATGTATAACTACCTCAACCATTTAACAGTGAACAACTCTAGGTTGTAAAGCGCTTTGATACCCCCATGGGCCATGTTCACGCTATATAAAACTTTATAAATAAATAAAGTCCAACACACTGTTTTTCAAGATGCATTTTCCAGCCACCTTGCCTCAATACCACTATGTGCATAACCACATTTTGACGTTTTTATTGGGACTGAGGCAGAATAATAATCATTCTTGACATATTGGAAAATAATGGACATACCATAACTATACAACAAAAAAACACATTTCACTGTTTGCAACAAAATAATGTCCATACTATACTAGGCAACTGCATACCTGCCTTAGGACAATGATAAAGGGTTCAAGGCCAGACTGCTTTGCATGAATAAAAAACAAGTAGCCAACCAGTGGATTCCTGCAAAGACATCCATCTGAAAAATGCTGCAGCACCTGCCCTGACCCTTATAGAATCAGGGTGATTGCCGCTTCAAGCAATGTCCAGTAGATTCCATCACAGCACTCTCCGATGCAAGATACCAAGGACTATGATATCAAGTTCTCTTTTTTGCACAGCAACATCACTGGAAGTACCGATGTATGCCACAAACAGCCTACTTTCTATAATATAGGTAGACTATTCTGCTTTGGGTTAAAACCCGTAATAACAGGAAAAACCACAGAGAAAGGGAACCATTTCTCATCAGTGTAAACATATAAACATGAATAAACACCTGTACAACTACAAACTAAAATGCCATCAAAGAAAGGAAAGTAAAAGAGAAGAAGTCATTTTTATTTCTTTCTGAAGGGGCCAATCCAATGTAAGTTTGTTGCACAGCGGATCATGGAGAGTTTGGGGGCCTATCGGTTTTTTTGGTAAATAACTCCAAGACGGAGGTTATGTGTTCGAATTTTGAAGGCTGGAGAGGGCGTGTGAGTACAGAGATTAAATATTTAGGTAACACTATTGTCAATCTACTGGGCGAAATTACATCACATAATTTAAAAACGAGTGTCTAAGGAAATCAACTCTTTACTCTCCAGCTGGAGGAATTTGCCACTAACAATCTTCAGGAGAGTTAACTTAATTAAGATGTTGATCCTCCCTAAATTGACATATCTTTTTAACCGCATCACCCTCACATTCCCAAGGTTAATTATCGACAGTGGCGGCTCCCCCATTGGGGCATTACCCCACTGCTTTGTCGCCGTGCGAGAAGGCAGAAACATTTATGTTTGTGCCTTCTCGTACAGCGAGAAAACAGAAGTGCTTGGTTGGCGGTGGGCGGTCCTGCTCAAGGGCAAGGGGTGGGGAGTGGCTTGCCCACTGTTGTTCATACTGACAGTTTGGGCGGCCCCTGCTGTCGTGCAGGACTGCCCACTCTCCCTTTTTCTTTATGTAGGCTGCTATGCAGCAGCCTATATTGAGAAAATGGCCCTGGTGGGGCGCACTCCGCTGCGCCTCACCGTGTTGTGATTGGCGGAGGGGAGGGAGGGAGGCTGCCTTTCCTGGCTGATGATGTCGCAATGAGAGCTGCCTGTAGTAATTTGAAAAGGCGGGAGTCGGACCTATCCAGAAGGCAGAAACTGAGGTGGCAGCGGCGCAGGACGGTAAGTTAAGTTTTATTTTATAATATTTTTTTTTTAATAAAACAAACCACTCCTACTCCCCCCCACAACCCCATTTCCAACCCCTCTCTCCCCACCCGCCCATCATGCCGGCCGCGACGGGAGCGGCGTGTAAGAATAGAATGCAGCGCTCTAGAAGGGAAATACTCTCAGAGTACGGTTAAACGCACACCAACGCAGCTTCCTTCAGTCTGAGATAAGATGATTGCTTTCTTTAATATTACTTTGATTCTGTGGGCCATAGCCATCCCCTTCTCCCGCTCTTCCCTCGCAATGTCATCATTACCATTTTAACTGCGTACCGACTGGTCCCTACCAGGGACTAAATGAGATCTCCCCCTCCCTTCACCCCACAGCATGGTCCCGTCCTCCATGGCATGTCTAAAGAAAACTTCCCAGTCTCCCCACGCCGTCTCATTTTCCCTTAATGTACTTATCCACCCTGCCCCCCATGTAATCTGTTCTCTCACTGGCGACATTAATTCAGTCTTGGCCTTCTAACTGTAGCCTGGAGCTGAAATATTGACAAAGCCAGAAACTGGAAGCAGGTGGAGCGCCTGGCTGTCTGCGGGTCCTTCCCCAGAAATGTAATTTGACATCATTATGCCTGTTTAAAAAAATAAAAAGCTTGGAATTTATATGTGTGTGGGTAGCAATTCGTATATAGCTTATCCGTTTTTCTAGCGCTACGATATTTCTCTATGAATGTGCTTACTTCAATTGGGTGTTTCTTTATTGTCACCTCTAAACTACAAAACATCACCAAATATATACCACATACCCCCTATAATATCTCGATTGATGAACACAATGCATTATTACAACTAAAAGAATCAACTCAAATAATTGTGAAAAGTTGTGGCAAGGGAGGGGGAATAGCCATTTTTGATACCAACAACTATATCGAGAAAATGGTAAACATGCTTAGCGATACAAAATTCTATTCTAGAATTACTAAAGACCCAACTAGTACCATCAAAAATAAGATCACCAGATTAATTTCCAAAGCTTTAGGTAATGGAGATATTTGTCAGAAAGAGCATGACTACATGAATATAGGAAACCCAAAAATGGCTAGTATATATGGGATCCCTAAAGTTCACAAGAACGAACATGATCCCCCCCTTCGTCCGATAGTTACCACCATCGGAAGTGTGACAGAACCCATCTCAAAGTACATAGATGCTATCTTGCGTCCTCATATAGAGAAAATTCTAGGACACATCAAAGATACCAGACATGTAATTACTCAGTTTGAAGGTACCACGTTCAATGCTCACCGCCAGTGGATGGTAACACTGGACGTAGAGAGCCTTTACTCTAATATTCCCTGTGAAGGGGCGATGGAAGCCACCAAGTGGTTCATTGAGTCCTTCAACATTGACTGTAATATGTCATTTATCTTGGACTGTCTCCAAATTATTTTGGAAAATAACATTTTTGAATTTGCAGGGCAACTCTATAAGCAAATCAGAGGAGTCAGCATGGGCGCTTCGTGTGCACCCACAATCGCTAACATTTATGTGGCTTTATTTGAGGAAAAATTTATTTTTAATGAGGTTGCACCTTTTTTTGAATCAATTTTTTATTGGTCACGTTTTATTGATGACATTATTTTCATTTGGGACGATAATGAGGATGTTCTACAAGAATTTGTATCTTGGTTGAATGCCTGTGATCCCAATTTAAAATTCACGGAGAAAATGAGTAACTCAGAAATTGAGTTCCTAGATTTGAATATTAAACATCATGAAGGAAAGCTAATCATGGACCTTTTTACTAAACCGACAGCACGTAACACTCTCCTTCATTACAGTAGTTACCACCCCTCGTCACAGAAAGATAGCATTCCCTTCAGTCAATTTCTTAGACTGAGGAGGAATTGTACCAGATTAATTGACTATGACCAGAGGGCTACTGTAATGAAGGAGAAGTTTCTAGAACGCGGTTATCCGCATAGATTGATACGGGACTCCTACAAAAGAGCCAGGTATTATGATCGTCAGCATCTCCTTACAGGCACCAACGACAAACGAGATGCCAGTTTAGTATTCGTAACTAGGCACTCCATGTTGAATAAACAAATCCAACAAATTCTGTACGCTAATTGGCATATCCTTAATGTCAACAAAAGCGGAAAGGAGATTATAAACAAACCTCTTTTTGCTTATAAGAAAAATAAAAATATTAAGGATATAGTGGTCAGATCCAGGATGCCAACTATGAAGGCCAAGAGCCAAAGAGATATTATCACTGGGGCTCCAGTGATAGGAAATCATAGGTGTGGAATCTGTAAAATTTGTCCACTAACAATTGAAACTGCAGAATTCACTTTCAACAATATAACTATTCCCTTGTTGACCATGACAAATTGTAAAACTACCAACATTGTTTACCTTTTAATTTGTCCATGCAACAAAGGTTATGTTGGTGAATCCTCGCGTTCTGTATGTACAAGAATCACGGAACACAAATCAGCGATTCGTACAAGAAAGCTAAATGCCCCCTTAGTGTCGCATTATCTAGATAAGGATCACAAACCTGAAGATATCCAGTGGGTAGTCTTAGAAAAAATTGTGGCAAAATCAGGCATTAACATAGACAAAATTCGTCGCAAACGTGAAGTGTTTTGGATTTTCACTTTGGACACTTTTAAATCGGGCCTTAATTCCGAAATTCCATGGCAGCAAGCGATCCTCTAACTATAGTATCAGGGTATGACCTTAAACATAGACATGTACTTAAAATGACTGAGTGTCACTGTGTGACTCGTTTGACGATCTGGTGTCATGTATATGGTGGGTAATATTACATACCTTTTGAACTAGTGACGATATTGTCCATCACGGATTAAATGTTTGTATGGAGTGCATATGTCACTTCATTCAGACATTGAATACCGTCTGGTTATAAACATATCTGTTTCGATTCGTTTTTCTGTGAAAAAACGAGCTTATAATTTTGTTAGTTAATTTTTTGCAGATATCATCTGTATTTAAATCAAAATGATTTTTTTCCGTGCAATCATCAAATAAGGATGACCGAAAGTCTTTTCTTCAGCTGCTCCGGTGGTTTCAATATTTATAGCTTAAACCCCTGAATAGTCTGTCTTCAATCTTGTTTTGGTTGCTGTGACTCGAGACTCGGCTGTTACACGTCATCGAGCCGCGCTATCTGTAATTGGCAGCAGCTGTCAGGCACGTAGTGCGGGCTAATGAGAGCGCGCAATTGTGTATATATAGCCGGAAGTCGCCCAATTCGTTTAGATCTCGGACATCAGAAGCACCGAATGATCAGAACCCCCAACCCAGCGCACGACATCCTAGAGACGAAGGTATGCTTTAAATCCAAGTGGAACCTCTTTGGATTTATAATAGTTCAGTTTCAGATAAGGGATTAGGAGTGATTCTTTTCTATCTGTTTTATGTTCAGGTTATGGGAAGCCTGAACTACGCGAACTTATATCCGGCATATGTACTGACATCAACACGTTAAGGTAATGGGATATAAGGATACGATGAGAGAGGCTACCTACACTATTATTATGCCTAGTACAATAGTGGTTTCTTTTTATTGATTTTTTCTAGAGCACATTTACAATAAAGAACTCCTATCCAGCATATGTACCCGCATCACTGCGTCAAGGTAATGACAGTAAGAGATATGATTAGAGAGGCTATCTACACTATTATCATGTTTAGTACAATAGTGTCGTTCTATCTTTTAGAGTATATTTACAACAAAGAAATAGATTACGGCACTTGACACTTTTGCTGGAATTCGATTAGAAAAATAGGATGTTGCCCTGAAAGATTACAAATAATAATCGTCGGATATTTGAGGTAGGAACTCCACTCTTTTAAAGTGTCTTCAAGGGACTTTTTCGGATGCAATGCGTGCGTGTACTCAGCCGTATTTATGATGAACTATTACACGCTTCATTTATATGTATGTCATGTTTCTTTCTTTAAATACAAAATCCTAAGTGTATACCCCTATAATTTTTGTGCGATTACCGCCCTGTCATAACTGTGACCATTGTGAGGCTACAATTATATATACCGCCAGGACATTCTTTTGGTACGCAACTTGTAATTGTTTGTATACTTTTGTCTGGAATAGACCTTATTTAACAAGAAGGGTATTGCGGTATAAAAATAATAATTCGCTATAGGCCCTTGGTGAGCCAATTCTATATATTGTGAACAGACTCTAAATGAAACAAACAAGGGTGCAGTGACATATAAATAATAACCTTTTTGCCCTTATTAATTTAGAGTCAGGCTACTTGAACAAAGACCCTATGGATACGTTTTTAATGCCAATTGACCTAATCCACTGAAATCAACACGTGATTGAGTGCGCTGAACGTCATTTTGTAGGGCAGCAAAGATAGTGTCTAATAGTGTATGGTAAATCATTAGTGTCTAAACAAGATCGCATGTCTATTTTTCAGCATATTAGAATCGATACTAATGAAATAGTAGCTGTCGGCATAGGAACCAAATTGTCTGTGTTGATTCCACAACGTGACATTTATGATGTAAGTAAAAATGGTTGTATCCTTATTCTTCAGTAAGGGCAACTTTAGGTTGATTTAATAGGTACTTTATCCACATCTAGAGTTATCTTGTTTTCTTGATTTCTCTCTTTCGAAGCATCTGTCTCTAATATGGAACTGTTGGTCTGTGAACCCCTTAGAAAAACTATCACAGTTAGGAGTAAAATAAAAATGTTTAAATTTTATGTGACTTTTCAATAAAAGTATATTAAATATAGCTAAAAGTAAAGAATGATCATCTACAAGGTAACCTGGCACGTTTAAATTAAATAATTAGATGGTTTCGTTATAATTGATATTGAGTGGTTGCACTAAAAGGCTAACACTGTATATATATATGCATCTGTACATTAAATGTTATAGACCCTCTAATACAGAAACAGAAATTGTACTGTAAATTGCTGAAATTGATCTGTACGTATGTGCTGTTGATATATTTATATATTTTTTCTGTTTTTGTTTTGTCTGTTTAGGTTATATCACTTTTTTTGTTTATATGTAATGTACGAATGACGGTCACCTGACGAAGGCCTTTGGGCCGAAACGCGCGTAGTCCTATTCAACCGCATTGCCTTCATCAATTGTTCCAACGACTGAATATCTCGTATATCACTGGTGTAATTTGTTTTTGATATTGTGGTTATGTAATTTTTCTGTCTACACTTATTGTCTTTGCACTTTTCTAGTTGTAAATAACAATTTTCTTCCCTGTTTTTGAACATTATTTATCATATATAAATGTTTTTAGTGTGAAAAATGAAATGAATAAGTAAAAGAAGTATAAACGAAAGACAAAAATAACATGAAAATATACTATAACCAAAATAAAAAGATTTAAGAATTTTTGTATAAATCACTGTTTCAGCACATACTTATTTGAATTTTGTGGAGGGTTTATTATTATTTCTAGATGTTGATTTAGGGTTTATTCATGCCCTTGGAGTTTGCTACACCTTTTCTCTACATTCTTTAGTGGAATGATGCCTTTGCCTTGACACCGACCGATGCAATGTTTCAGCTGGTCAGTTGTTTAGAGTGGAAGTGGCGTAACACCCTGAGCATTGTATCATAAGGAGAATGCAGGACATATGCCGACGGTAGCAAATGTAACACAAATTAAGATGCAGGAGCGGGGCTTAGGTGACTGGAGCTTGAAGCGGCCTGTGGTGTAACCAAGGTGAACTTTAAAAGTGAACTGTTCATTGGTTACATTTCCTCCTTTAACCTTAGGGCTCTTGGGGTGCAGCGCTCACAGGGTGTGAATTGTCGGTCTAGTTATTAACTAGGTGCATCAACCCACTGATCTGTCTCCTTGTGTTTGGAACCTCTGACCCATATGTTGTACACAAACAAATCTCTGCGGCAGGTGCATTTACCTACGAAGATGTCTGACTGAGATTAGAACATAGGGCCTGCAGGTTACACACAGATCTTTGTAAGGAGTATTTAGTATTTAAAGTCGCTAAACTCTGAAGACTTGGAACAACGGAGCGGTTAATGAACCGTAGAGCTCCGCAATAGGCACATTAACCCAACGAGTTACCCGATTCACCTTCTAACCTGCAGTCTACAAAGCCTATTCATTCACATTACTGCTACATGCCCCAACATTCTCATTTCCCGATTATCTCCTTCTTTGACCCTCTTCTCAGGTTTGAGTTAATTTGTGTCTGCCGATTAGTAATGGGGGTGATCACTCTTGTCAAAAAACTGGGACAACAACACAGCTAATGCACTTTCCCCCTAAAACTGGCTGATAGTATTGTAGGCATTTCATACATGGTAACAGTTTCACATTTTTCAAGATGTATATGGCATCTTCCGTCCCTTTTTCATTCAGTGGCAGCTCAAAGAGGCCTCATATGCCAGTTCACAGCATTCTGAATTCCAACAAGCAAGCAATGGTGAGCACTGTAAGGTGCTTGAGGACAGTGTGAAGCTGGCACTGGTGGGCAGAGATGAGCTGGCTCTCATGGGAAGTGTGTGAAGGTGACATTAGTGGATAGTGTGAGGTGTCAGAAACAGTGGACACTGTAAAAGGTAGCAGAGGTGAGCTCTCTCTTCCACACTCCATTTTGCTGTCTGTTACCATACTTTTTTCTGGCACACTCACAACATCTGTGTGGTCCACTGTGTAATAACCTCCCCTAAAAAATCCAACACTCCGCAATGTCTTAAATGATACATAATTCAATCGTATTTCTTCAATTAACCTTCCTGCTTCCTCAAGATTGCTTTAAAAAGCATCATTTGTCCACTCTTTTTTAAAAATTTCCCCCTGTACGTTGTTCGGGCTCGCTCGCTACACACGATCGCCGTAGTGAGGTACGACAATAATTTTACGCCACACCACTTTGAAATGTCACTAGCCGCCATGGAGTATAGATAAAATTCAAGGCAAAATCACTTGTTTTATATGGGCTTCCAGGGGTGTTAGTTTGACAATGAAAAGATGAGGCGTGGGCTTGAGAAAGGTGGCTTAGCTCTCCCGACTTTAAATCTTTACTGTATAGCAAATCTCCGGATGCTTTGGAGAAACCAGGAAAGCATAGTGTTTCAGGTGCTACGGAATGCAGGGCTACGATGAATCTTTGCAATTCAAACTTTAAAAGCTTTTACACTGTACTATTGAGTTGGCAGAGATGAATACCCCTTCTATGTCATAATATTAAAGGGGTAGGTGAATGACCCCCCTGTGTCCAAGAATTTTATTAAAACATTCGAAAGCAGCACTTTTACTGTTTGAATCCATTAATAGTCCTGTAAACCAGACAGAGCGAGTGTGAGAGTGTAACGGGGTGAGGGTGACGGGATCCGAGGAGTGGTGGACACCCGGAAATGACTCCTTAATACCTCCTTCCTTGCAGACGGACACATGGGGAGCAGGTCAGGACGGACTCGAGGAGCAAGAAAACGGCGCCTTTAACTGGAAATACACAGAGGAGGAAGACACTCCCTCTGCATACGTCAGAGGTACAGGATTGGTTAAAGCCCAGGAAGTGCTTTACTCGGCGTGTGACATCACCCCAGAGGAGGCGAGGTGCGTTGTTGGTGAGCGGGCGAGAGAAGTTTGTAGCAGCGAAGGAGTACCAGGAAGGACCGAAGAACATCCCGGAGGAAGAGCTGAAGAGGAGTCCCACGGAGAGCCAGGAGGCCAACGAACCCGTGAGCCGCTGTGCCACTCTCCCGGGGGAGGAGCGTGGCTAGCCCAGGTACGGCAGCGTAAGGCAGCTTGGGTGGGAAGCAAGCGTAAATAAAACAGAGCCCGAGTGTGACTTCCCTCGTATACCCCCGCCTTATGTTTCCCTTACCCCGCGTATAACCCTCACTGTCTGTAAATCCCCAAACCACTCCACTGAACTTAAGATACGAGTCACCGGTGAAACCCTCCCTCACTTCACACGGCCCCTTGGGTGCAACCCCCAGTAGACCGGATAACTAACGGCTCCCTTTTCTGTTGGTCTCTTTTGCATGGGAACCGGAACCAAGCGACTGCCTTCTGACCAGACCTCGAGGTGCCTCACATCCGTAGGAAGAAGAGACAAACGAACGCCAAAACGGATCCGAGTCAATTTGCTAAAGAGAGACTTACATTTCGAACAAGGAGAACTTTAATGTTAAAGTCCCCTCGGGGCCTTCCAATAAAACCATCTTTAACCCCAAGACGTGGTGTTACTCTAGTTCCTGACTCACAACCAGGTGCAACTGTAACTCCTGGTCCAACAGCCCAGCCCACAGTGGTGTCAGAAGTGGGATCTACTCCCTCCGAGCAAGACCCAATCATGGAACAGGTTATACAAACGCTGATCGACGGTCAACGGAAATTGGAATGGGCTATTGGACAGCAAATCAATACCGCCGATGCCGACCGAACCCTGTTCCGCAGCACCATGACCCAACAAATGGACAGTCTTCAAAAAGCGGTGCAGGCCCCAGGGACCCCGGTATCAGTTGATCGTAGGCCTTTCGGACCGCATCCGTCAGGGGTGTCCCTACAGAAGTACGTCACTGGCGAGGACCCGGACGCCTTCCTGGTAAACTTTGAGAGAGCAGCTCGTGCTTGTGGATGGCCAGAGGAGAAGTGGCCTTTCTTCCTTGCTCCCTTGTTGACGGGAGAGGCTCAGACAGCCTATCAAGTAGCCAACCATTCGGGTACCTCCACATATAATGAGATCAAGGGAGTGATATTGGATCACCTAGGCATGGATGCCGAAGCCTACAGACTCCGGTTCCGGAAAGAAAAAGGGGTCACAGGGGAGAATCCGAAAACGTTGTACCTACGGCTCAAAATGGCGGCAGAAAAATGGCTAAGGCCTGATACCCGTAGCAAAGAGGAAGTTATGACAAGCATAATGCTCGAACAGTTCATGGAGGCGCTACCCTATGGTACTCAAAGGTGGTTAAGGCAACATCCAGGGCTGACTGCAGCGCAAGCAATCGAGATGGCGGCAAACTACACAAGGGCAGCACCTAGATCGTTTCCCTGGGAAATGGACAAACCAACAAAAACAGCGGTCCCTTCGTCGAAACCCGAAAAAAAGAAGGCCGTTTTCGAACCTCCGAAGACAAGGCCTTTCCGGCCGGACTATACTCCTATGAAAGGACCCCAGTGTTTCGAATGTGGGGAGTGGGGCCACATTGCACGCTTATGCCCAAGGAGGAAACCGATGGAAGAACCCATGGAAGTCGGATATATACCCAAGGCTGTGATGTATACAGCAGAAATGGGACCTTCATACTACGTAAGGGTACGGGTGAACCACACTCCCGTAAAAGCTCTCCTAGATTCGGGGTGTAGACAATCGGTAATAAGAGAGAAGTTAGTGTATCCTTCTCAGATAGGGCAGGAGGGAGAGGTACACATCCGGTGTGTTCACGGGGATGTCAAGACCTATCCCCTGGCTAGTATTACCATACACCCGATAGGAAGAGAACCATGCACTGTGAGGGTAGGGGTGGTGGGATCCCTGCCTGAAGAACTGATCTTGGGGGTGGATAACCCACAATTCCTGGCCTTATTTAAAAGGGAATTAGACCGGCGTCCAGCAGAGGCTTTTCTATCCACCGAACCCTGGGTCATCGATAAAGGGTTCAAGTTTGCACAAGCTAACGATCCTACTCTTCTGAATGCGTGGGAGGCAGCCCACACGGCACAAACAACCACCTCTACGCTAAGATTCCCCCGCTTTAGCATTGAAACTGATTTGTTGTACAGGGAAGGAAAGGAGGGAGAGCCTAAACAGCTGGTGGTGCCAAAAGACTTCCGTGAACAGATATTATTCTATGCACACACTCATTTAACCGCAGGGCACAGTGGCACAGAAAAGACCACCCAAAATATTCTGCGCCTGTTCTATTGGCCAGGCATATATAAAGAGACCGAAGCCTACTGCCAACAATGTGAGATTTGTCAGAGGAAAAACATGACCAAACCTCCTTCAGTGCCTTTACAGCCAATGCCCATCATTGGCAACCCATGGGAACGTGTGGGCATGGATCTTATAGGACCCCTACCTCGCACCTCTAGAGGTCACACTTATGCCTTAGTGGTGGTTGACTATTCCACGCGGTTCCCCGAAGCGTTCCCTCTAAACTCCCCTACCACAAAGAATGTAGCCGAGAAACTGGTAGAATTGTTCTCGAGAGTCGGGTTTCCTCGTGAGATCCTAACGGATCAAGGAACACCCTTTGTCTCACGTATGATGAAGGAAGTCTGTAGGACTCTGGATCTGCAACACATCCGAACTTCCGCTTACCATCCACAGACGGATGGTTTAGTGGAAAGGTACAATAGGACCCTAAAAACCACTCTAAAAAAACTTTTGAGTTTTGAAAATAAGAACTGGGACCGCATGTTCCCCTTGGCGCTGTATGTGATAAGAGCGCAAGTCCAGAGTAGTCTCGGATACTCCCCCTTTGAGCTCTTGTATGGCCGTAAACCGAGGTCCCTGCTAGAAATAACCAGGGAAGCATGGGAAAAGGAAGAGGCAAACGAGCAAAGGTCCCTACTAGACTATACCCAGCAGTAGAAATCCCGGTTAGGTAAACTGAGGAATTTGGCCTTTACTAACCTGAAGGCAGCCCAGAGTCACCAAAAGCAGTACTATGATCAGGGAAAACGATGGAGAACTCTAGACAAAGGAGATTGGGCCCTAGTGTTGCTCCCCTCATCCACTCAAAAGTTTAGGAGTGAATGGAAGAGTCCATATCAAGTACTAGATAAATTTGGCAATACCACCTATAGGTTACAAATGTCGCCCTCCCGACAACAGACCTTCCACATGAATCTTCTTAAAAAATGGCTGGGGCCTGTTCCTCAAGCTTCCAATCTGGCTTTCCCGGAAGATGGAGATAAGTCGACTTTAGCTTTCCTACCCCTGAATCCAGAGCTATCCGAAACAGAGAAACAGGAACTACTGAGGAGATTATATCCTTTTTCCCCCGTTTTCTGATGTACCTGGATGTACACACTTGGCCGAGCACGAGATACATACGGCTAAGGGAAGCATCGTCAAGCAAAGGGCCTATCGCATACCAGCCGCAAAGAGAGCAGACGTGCGAAAGGAAGTAGCTAGCATGTTAGAAATTGGGGTCATCAGACCGTCCAAAAGCAATTGGTCATCCCCCATTGTCATGGTGCCCAAACCCGACGGGTCCACTCGTTTTTGCATGGACTTTAGGGCACTAAACGCCATTTCCACCTTTGATGCGTTCCCGATACCCAGGGTGGACGAGTTAATAGAACGGATAGGGGAAGCCAAATACATAACAACTCTGGATTTGACCAAGGGCTACTGGCAGGTACCCCTGAGAGAGGAAGACCGCCACAAGACAGCGTTTGCCACAGAGGAAGGGTTATATGAGTTCAACGTCCTTCCCTTTGGACTCCACGGGGCACCTGCCACATTCCAAAGACTTATGAATACGGTACTAGCCCCCCATACCCGTTATAGCTCCGTGTATCTTGATGACATTGTCATTTTCAGCAACACATGGAATGAACATCTGGGGCACGTGACCAAAGTGATGGCCTCATTAAGAGACGCCGGACTGCATGTAAATGCAAAGAAATCCCGAGCAGCCTTCTCAAAAGTAAAATATCTAGGGTTTATGCTTGGAGATGGAGTTATCGCTCCCCAGGAGGAGAAAATAAAAGCCATTGTCGAGACACCTTTTCCCTCCACAAAAAGGGATCTCAGGGCCTTCTTGGGCCTCATGGGCTACTATAGACGATTTATCAAGAACTTTGCTGACATAGCCACCCCCCTTACTAACTTACTTCAAAAACATGTCAGAAACAATCTCCCACAACCTCCGTCCCTTGAAGCCAGGGAAGCCTTCCTTCACTTGAAGAAGGCGATAACAACTAGCCCAGTATTGCTACCCCCAGATTTCGACAAACCGTTTTCACTAGCCACCGACGCCTCGGATACAGGCATAGGGGCGGTGTTATCACAAATTGGGGAGGACAATGCAGAACATCCAATCTTGTATATAAGTAGAAAGCTCCATCCCCGGGAACAGAAATATCCCACCGTGGAGAGAGAGTGTCTAGCGATACGATGGGCTGTGGACAAGCTGCGTTATTATCTGGAAGGGAGGGCGTTCACACTGTACTCTGATCATGCCCCTTTACAGTGGATGCAGAAGAACAGAGCCCAGAATGCTAGGATCCTACGTTGGTTTCTGTTTCTACAACCCTTCGCCTTTACGGTGGAGCACAGGAAGGGGAGAGACAATGGGAACGCTGATTTTCTTTCTCGCATGCCCTTTCTCCCCAACCGGGAGAATCCAGGGGGGGAGGAGTGTAACGGGGTGAGGGTGACGGGATCCGAGGAGTGGTGGACACCCGGAAATGACTCCTTAATACCTCCTTCCTTGCAGACGGACACATGGGGAGCAGGTCAGGACGGACTCGAGGAGCAAGAAAACGGCGCCTTTAACTGGAAATACACAGAGGAGGAAGACACTCCCTCTGCATACGTCAGAGGTACAGGATTGGTTAAAGCCCAGGAAGTGCTTTACTCGGCGTGTGACATCACCCCGGAGGAGGCGAGGAGCGTTGTTGGTGAGCGGGCGAGAGAAGTTTGTAGCAGCGAAGGAGTACGAGGAAGGACCGAAGAACATCCCGGAGGAAGAGCTGAAGAGGAGTCCCACGGAGAGCCAGGAGGCCAACGAACCCGTGAGCCGCCGTGCCACTCTCCCGGGGGAGGAGCGTGGCTAGCTCAGGTACGGTAGCGTATGGCAGCTTGGATGGGAAGCAAGCGTAAATAAAACAGAGCCCGAGTGTGACTTCCCTCGTATACCCCCGCCTTATGTTTCCCTTACCCCGCGTATAACCCTCACTGTCTGTAAATCCCCAAACCACTCCACTGAACTTAAGATACGAGTCACCGGTGAAACCCTCCCTCACTTCACACGGCCCCTTGGGTGCAACCCCCAGTAGACCGGATAACTAACGGCTCCCTTTTCTGTTGGTCTCTTTTGCATGGGAACCGGAACCAAGCGACTGCCTTCTGACCAGACCTCGAGGTGCCTCACATCCGTAGGAAGAAGAGACAAACGAACGCCAAAACGGATCCGAGTCAATTTGCTAAAGAGAGACTTACATTTCGAACAAGGAGAACTTTAATGTTAAAGTCCCCTCGGGGCCTTCCAATAAAACCATCTTTAACCCCAAGACGTGGTGTTACTCTAGTTCCTGACTCACAACCAGGTGCAACTGTAACTCCTGGTCCAACAGCCCAGCCCACAGTGGTGTCAGAAGTGGGATCTACTCCCTCCGAGCAAGACCCAATCATGGAACAGGTTATACAAACGCTGATCGACGGTCAACGGAAATTGGAATGGGCTATTGGACAGCAAATCAATACCGCCGATGCCGACCGAACCCTGTTCCGCAGCACCATGACCCAACAAATGGACAGTCTTCAAAAAGCGGTGCAGGCCCCAGGGACCCCGGTATCAGTTGATCGTAGGCCTTTCGGACCGCATCCGTCAGGGGTGTCCCTACAGAAGTACGTCACTGGCGAGGACCCGGACGCCTTCCTGGTAAACTTTGAGAGAGCAGCTCGTGCTTGTGGATGGCCAGAGGAGAAGTGGCCTTTCTTCCTTGCTCCCTTGTTGACGGGAGAGGCTCAGACAGCCTATCAAGTAGCCAACCATTCGGGTACCTCCACATATAATGAGATCAAGGGAGTGATATTGGATCACCTAGGCATGGATGCCGAAGCCTACAGACTCCGGTTCCGGAAAGAAAAAGGGGTCACAGGGGAGAATCCGAAAACGTTGTACCTACGGCTCAAAATGGCGGCAGAAAAATGGCTAAGGCCTGATACCCGTAGCAAAGAGGAAGTTATGACAAGCATAATGCTCGAACAGTTCATGGAGGCGCTACCCTATGGTACTCAAAGGTGGTTAAGGCAACATCCAGGGCTGACTGCAGCGCAAGCAATCGAGATGGCGGCAAACTACACAAGGGCAGCACCTAGATCGTTTCCCTGGGAAATGGACAAACCAACAAAAACAGCGGTCCCTTCGTCGAAACCCGAAAAAAAGAAGGCCGTTTTCGAACCTCCGAAGACAAGGCCTTTCCGGCCGGACTATACTCCTATGAAAGGACCCCAGTGTTTCGAATGTGGGGAGTGGGGCCACATTGCACGCTTATGCCCAAGGAGGAAACCGATGGAAGAACCCATGGAAGTCGGATATATACCCAAGGCTGTGATGTATACAGCAGAAATGGGACCTTCATACTACGTAAGGGTACGGGTGAACCACACTCCCGTAAAAGCTCTCCTAGATTCGGGGTGTAGACAATCGGTAATAAGAGAGAAGTTAGTGTATCCTTCTCAGATAGGGCAGGAGGGAGAGGTACACATCCGGTGTGTTCACGGGGATGTCAAGACCTATCCCCTGGCTAGTATTACCATACACCCGATAGGAAGAGAACCATGCACTGTGAGGGTAGGGGTGGTGGGATCCCTGCCTGAAGAACTGATCTTGGGGGTGGATAACCCACAATTCCTGGCCTTATTTAAAAGGGAATTAGACCGGCGTCCAGCAGAGGCTTTTCTATCCACCGAACCCTGGGTCATCGATAAAGGGTTCAAGTTTGCACAAGCTAACGATCCTACTCTTCTGAATGCGTGGGAGGCAGCCCACACGGCACAAACAACCACCTCTACGCTAAGATTCCCCCGCTTTAGCATTGAAACTGATTTGTTGTACAGGGAAGGAAAGGAGGGAGAGCCTAAACAGCTGGTGGTGCCAAAAGACTTCCGTGAACAGATATTATTCTATGCACACACTCATTTAACCGCAGGGCACAGTGGCACAGAAAAGACCACCCAAAATATTCTGCGCCTGTTCTATTGGCCAGGCATATATAAAGAGACCGAAGCCTACTGCCAACAATGTGAGATTTGTCAGAGGAAAAACATGACCAAACCTCCTTCAGTGCCTTTACAGCCAATGCCCATCATTGGCAACCCATGGGAACGTGTGGGCATGGATCTTATAGGACCCCTACCTCGCACCTCTAGAGGTCACACTTATGCCTTAGTGGTGGTTGACTATTCCACGCGGTTCCCCGAAGCGTTCCCTCTAAACTCCCCTACCACAAAGAATGTAGCCGAGAAACTGGTAGAATTGTTCTCGAGAGTCGGGTTTCCTCGTGAGATCCTAACGGATCAAGGAACACCCTTTGTCTCACGTATGATGAAGGAAGTCTGTAGGACTCTGGATCTGCAACACATCCGAACTTCCGCTTACCATCCACAGACGGATGGTTTAGTGGAAAGGTACAATAGGACCCTAAAAACCACTCTAAAAAAACTTTTGAGTTCTGAAAATAAGAACTGGGACCGCATGTTCCCCTTGGCGCTGTATGTGATAAGAGCGCAAGTCCAGAGTAGTCTCGGATACTCCCCCTTTGAGCTCTTGTATGGCCGTAAACCGAGGTCCCTGCTAGAAATAACCAGGGAAGCATGGGAAAAGGAAGAGGCAAACGAGCAAAGGTCCCTACTAGACTATACCCAGCAGTAGAAATCCCGGTTAGGTAAACTGAGGAATTTGGCCTTTACTAACCTGAAGGCAGCCCAGAGTCACCAAAAGCAGTACTATGATCAGGGAAAACGATGGAGAACTCTAGACAAAGGAGATTGGGCCCTAGTGTTGCTCCCCTCATCCACTCAAAAGTTTAGGAGTGAATGGAAGAGTCCATATCAAGTACTAGATAAATTTGGCAATACCACCTATAGGTTACAAATGTCGCCCTCCCGACAACAGACCTTCCACATGAATCTTCTTAAAAAATGGCTGGGGCCTGTTCCTCAAGCTTCCAATCTGGCTTTCCCGGAAGATGGAGATAAGTCGACTTTAGCTTTCCTACCCCTGAATCCAGAGCTATCCGAAACAGAGAAACAGGAACTACTGAGGAGATTATATCCTTTTTCCCCCGTTTTCTGATGTACCTGGATGTACACACTTGGCCGAGCACGAGATACATACGGCTAAGGGAAGCATCGTCAAGCAAAGGGCCTATCGCATACCAGCCGCAAAGAGAGCAGACGTGCGAAAGGAAGTAGCTAGCATGTTAGAAATTGGGGTCATCAGACCGTCCAAAAGCAATTGGTCATCCCCCATTGTCATGGTGCCCAAACCCGACGGGTCCACTCGTTTTTGCATGGACTTTAGGGCACTAAACGCCATTTCCACCTTTGATGCGTTCCCGATACCCAGGGTGGACGAGTTAATAGAACGGATAGGGGAAGCCAAATACATAACAACTCTGGATTTGACCAAGGGCTACTGGCAGGTACCCCTGAGAGAGGAAGACCGCCACAAGACAGCGTTTGCCACAGAGGAAGGGTTATATGAGTTCAACGTCCTTCCCTTTGGACTCCACGGGGCACCTGCCACATTCCAAAGACTTATGAATACGGTACTAGCCCCCCATACCCGTTATAGCTCCGTGTATCTTGATGACATTGTCATTTTCAGCAACACATGGAATGAACATCTGGGGCACGTGACCAAAGTGATGGCCTCATTAAGAGACGCCGGACTGCATGTAAATGCAAAGAAATCCCGAGCAGCCTTCTCAAAAGTAAAATATCTAGGGTTTATGCTTGGAGATGGAGTTATCGCTCCCCAGGAGGAGAAAATAAAAGCCATTGTCGAGACACCTTTTCCCTCCACAAAAAGGGATCTCAGGGCCTTCTTGGGCCTCATGGGCTACTATAGACGATTTATCAAGAACTTTGCTGACATAGCCACCCCCCTTACTAACTTACTTCAAAAACATGTCAGAAACAATCTCCCACAACCTCCGTCCCTTGAAGCCAGGGAAGCCTTCCTTCACTTGAAGAAGGCGATAACAACTAGCCCAGTATTGCTACCCCCAGATTTCGACAAACCGTTTTCACTAGCCACCGACGCCTCGGATACAGGCATAGGGGCGGTGTTATCACAAATTGGGGAGGACAATGCAGAACATCCAATCTTGTATATAAGTAGAAAGCTCCATCCCCGGGAACAGAAATATCCCACCGTGGAGAGAGAGTGTCTAGCGATACGATGGGCTGTGGACAAGCTGCGTTATTATCTGGAAGGGAGGGCGTTCACACTGTACTCTGATCATGCCCCTTTACAGTGGATGCAGAAGAACAGAGCCCAGAATGCTAGGATCCTACGTTGGTTTCTGTTTCTACAACCCTTCGCCTTTACGGTGGAGCACAGGAAGGGGAGAGACAATGGGAACGCTGATTTTCTTTCTCGCATGCCCTTTCTCCCCAACCGGGAGAATCCAGGGGGGGAGGAGTGTAACGGGGTGAGGGTGACGGGATCCGAGGAGTGGTGGACACCCGGAAATGACTCCTTAATACCTCCTTCCTTGCAGACGGACACATGGGGAGCAGGTCAGGACGGACTCGAGGAGCAAGAAAACGGCGCCTTTAACTGGAAATACACAGAGGAGGAAGACACTCCCTCTGCATACGTCAGAGGTACAGGATTGGTTAAAGCCCAGGAAGTGCTTTACTCGGCGTGTGACATCACCCCGGAGGAGGCGAGGAGCGTTGTTGGTGAGCGGGCGAGAGAAGTTTGTAGCAGCGAAGGAGTACGAGGAAGGACCGAAGAACATCCCGGAGGAAGAGCTGAAGAGGAGTCCCACGGAGAGCCAGGAGGCCAACGAACCCGTGAGCCGCCGTGCCACTCTCCCGGGGGAGGAGCGTGGCTAGCTCAGGTACGGTAGCGTATGGCAGCTTGGATGGGAAGCAAGCGTAAATAAAACAGAGCCCGAGTGTGACTTCCCTCGTATACCCCCGCCTTATGTTTCCCTTACCCCGCGTATAACCCTCACTGTCTGTAAATCCCCAAACCACTCCACTGAACTTAAGATACGAGTCACCGGTGAAACCCTCCCTCACTTCACACGGCCCCTTGGGTGCAACCCCCAGTAGACCGGATAACTAACGGCTCCCTTTTCTGTTGGTCTCTTTTGCATGGGAACCGGAACCAAGCGACTGCCTTCTGACCAGACCTCGAGGTGCCTCACATCCGTAGGAAGAAGAGACAAACGAACGCCAAAACGGATCCGAGTCAATTTGCTAAAGAGAGACTTACATTTCGAACAAGGAGAACTTTAATGTTAAAGTCCCCTCGGGGCATTCCAATAAAACCATCTTTAACCCCAAGACGTGGTGTTACTCTAGTTCCTGACCCACAACCAGGTACAACTGTAACTCCTGGTCCATCAGCCCAGCCCACAGAGAGATAAAGAGATGTGAGAGAGGGTAATGGGATGACAGATGGACAGTCCGCCGTATTACATGTGCATTATAGTACAAGGGACTTGCAATACAGCAGAAGGGATATCTGCCAATCACTGGTGGTTATTCCATCCCCTGACTCTAAATAAGGTCTTCTGAATATGGCAAGTTTTCCCCAATAGGAAAGGCATTAATGGAGGTGTTTGAAGTTTACTTTTTTTGTGTAGTAATAAATATATCCTGCAAGAAATTTGGTTTCTTACTGTGGATATAAGGCAGGGGCTGTTGACCTTTTTTTCCAATGGGTATTAATAATAAGATATGCACCTGCCAATATGGCAAGTGTCTTGAAGTTGCATAAACAGAGTTATATGGACCAAAAGGGATACCAATTAATCCACAAAGAAAAATGTAATGAACTGCTGTGGCCCAGGTAACACAGACCGCATTCAGTCTTTGCAGAGGTCTATGGGGTTTAGTTTCCGAGGGCCTTCTCGATTCATCTGATGCCACTGTTGGCAGCAGCAGATTGCTTTTGGCCAAAATTCTATAATGTCCTTGTGCCGACAACACACCTCCTTTCTTTGCTCTGTCCGGCAGCAACTTCCTGTTCACCACCTAGTGGCCCTCTACCCAGCAGCAATAACAACCTTATTCACCTGGCTGTTCCAACCCCCCCCACCCCCCCTCTCCTGGGCATTCCAGATTCCCCTGATGAGTAGTTTGCATGGATGCTTTCATCCCAGACTCTCTAACTTTGTCTTAAATTAAAATTTTATTAACTGAATTAATGACAGGTTTCCTTTGCCTTGGTTCCCTTCATCTTCTCAATTTGTCGTAAAACCACGAAGGTACTGGTATTTATGGTTTAAATCTTTTATGAGTTTTCTTCAACAAATAACATGGCCAAATGCTCCATGCAAGTAATGGAATGCAGTCACTAGATATCAGGAGCAGACTAGTTACAGGGATAAACAGAGCAGGCTAAAGACAAACGATGTCCAAGATTAGAACATAAACGCCCCCCCTCCCCCTCCCCACTCCTTGTCCACCAAAAGAAAATAATATACGAGCAACTTAGGGCTTCGGGATGATTAAGAATGTGATGTCTTTGTAGGAGGTGGGTCTGAAAGGCGCAGGAGTCTAAGATATCTAGGGCAGGCGAGTTCACAAAATTCCATTATGAGAAGAGACAGGAAGGTTTGCCACAAGCCTCTGTACTCAGAGCCCCTACCCGCTAAAGTGAGTGTTAATTTCTCCATGCCCAAAACATGCCAAAGTTGTTGCAGCCAGCCCGTGAAGGTAGGGATATGAGGTGTGCGCCAGTGGATTAGTATGTTCTGAATGGTTGATCCTAGTGCAATGGCTATCAAACGGCCTCGTCAGGATTTGAGCAGGTAGGTTCGAGGATTAGGCAAGCCTAACAAAATATAAACAAGGAATCTCGGGAGCTGGGTCTCCAAGTGTGTGTCCACCTCATCTAGAATCTGCTTCCAGTATGGTCGGATTCGCAGTCCCACAAGAGATGAGTTAGAGTACCAACCTCCCCGCATCCCCTCCAGCAGTCACTACTTTGGCATTTGTCGTATTGGTGTATTCTTTCCGGTGTATAATACCAATATATTGCCAGTTTTGGCAGTGTCTCAGTAAGTCTCGCATGATATGCTGAGTGTCTGGCCCTATAGTAAATACCCGCCCACTCTTTGTGAGTCAGCTATCGGCCCAATTCCCGTTCCCAGCGCATACGGCTACCATTGTATGTGTGTTTGTCTTTTGCCAACAGCATTTTATTGAGATCCGAGATGAGTTTTTTATCAGATGTGCGAGTAATGAGCCACTTTTCATAGGCGGTCAGGTAGCGCTGTGCTAGGGGCTTTACCAGCAGGTGAAGAGTCCAGGGCCGAAGTTGTAGATAGCGGAATCAAGCTTCCCAGGACCGGTTTCTGGCATTACAGCCGTCTTCAGCCGGGCTTGCTTGACTCCAGTGGCAAAGTGAGCAAGGGACTCATCACCTTTGGTTTTTCTTTGTTCGCCCTAAATTGGCAGGGTATGCTCAGACGTGAGTCCCTTGCTCACTTTGCCACTGGAGTCAAGCAAGTCCAGGGAAGACATGGCTTGGCAGTTCGGGCAGGACTGTTCCCATGAGGCACAGGGTCAGACTGATTTGCATATGGCCATGTCTGAACTGGGGTGGCGGAGTGAGCTAAAGAACAGTGATGGATTAAACCCAGATCAGTTGACTGGGGGTGAGTGTTTGTATTGTCAACGCTCCGTCCATCATCACCTTTGGTTTTTCTTTGTTCGCCCTAAGTTGGCAGGGTATGCTCAGACGGGAGTCCCTTGCTCACTTTGCCACTGGAGTCAAGCAAGCCCGGCTGAAGACGGCTGTAATGCCAGAAACCGGTCCTGGGAAGCTTGATTCCGGTCCAGGGAAGACATGGCTTGGCAGTTCGGGCTGGACTGTTCCCATGAGGCACAGGGTCAGACTGATTTGCATATGGCCATGTCTGAACTGGGGTGGCGGAGTGAGCTAAAGAACGGTGATGGATTAAACCCAGATCAGTTGACTGGGGGGGAGTGTTTGTATTGTCAACGCTCCGTCCATCATCACCTTGGGTTTTTCTTTGTTCGCCCTAAGTTGGCAGGGTATGCTCAGACGTGAGTCCCTTGCTCACTTTGCCACTGGAGTCAAGCAAGCCCGGCTGAAGACGGCTGTAATGCCAGAAACCGGTCCTGGGAAGCTTGATTCCGGTCCAGGGAAGACATGGCTTGGCAGTACGGGCTGGACTGTTCCCATTAGCCACAGGGTCAGACTGATTTGCATATGGCCATGTCTGAACTGGGGTGGCGGAGTGAGCTAAAGAACGGTGATGGATTAAACCCAGATCAGTTGACTGGGGGTGAGTGTTTGTATTGTCAACGCTCCGTCCATCATCACTGTAGCGGGATCGGCAGGCAAAGGCAGGAGGCGGGTTTTTGTGGTTAAAGGATTTATTTGTATGAACAGTCTATCGGTGCAAGTTTGGCGGGAGGGAGGTCTCCGGGGTGATCGGCTCCTCTGGGTTCTTCTCCTCGGTCTGGATTCTTCTTCCGGAGTACGCCTTCGGGGACTCCTAACGGGCGGAGGCTCATCCGTCTCCGTGATGTCTCCAGGCACGCCGCTCAGGAGAGAAGAAAAAGAGAGGCAAGTATCAGTGGCACGTCCGCCTTGGATATTACAATACCAGGGAAGGGAGTGAGGGAATCACCGCTCGTGCACTGTACAGGGGGTTGTGAGTGAACGGGGAGTGATTTAAACAAAGGTCTGCTGGTCAGGGTACGGGTCTCCACCTCTTATCTACCCAGCCCGTGATACGACTTCGTACCTCGTTTAGCCACACACCTCCTGGCGTGCGGCTGGGCGGCTCGTGATGCCGATGGCCTCCTGGCTCCCGCGCCGCCGACGGGTCTCTCCTCCTTTCTGCCGGGGATGTTACGATGCTTCTTCCGGTCTTCTCCTCTTCCTCGGTGGTTTCCTCTTCGTTCGGCTCCTCTCTCGTCTCCACTCCGACTTCTCCTACGCCTCCGGTGTACAAGCACACCTGTGTGTTGTCCGCCGTCGTATTTGACGTCTGTGTGGGCTCCTCCTCCCCACCATAGGGCAGCTAGTTAAAGGGACCGTCGTCCTCGTCGTCCTTCTCCCGCTGTTCCTCGGATTCCAGTGTATGCCCCCAGTACATTGTCTGTGAAGAAAAGAGGGGGGGGTCACAGGATGAGCAACCGGCCGAGGTCGGCACCCACCCAGAAGTTGTAGGTGCTGGTATTCCCGCGTTACAATCACCTTTGGTTTTTCTCTGATAGAGAGGCAGTCAGGATCTCAACCTCTGTCACTAATGTGCGCATAGGCCCGGTAGTGAGAAAGTAGTCGAGTCTGGCATACGTTTTAAGCGCCCCTGAATAGAATGTGTATTCCCGGCTATGGGGGTCAAAATGCCTCCATAAGTCTATTAGACCCAATTCCGCCAAGCAGGCCATCCTGGAGGCGGAAAGAGCACCTGCTTGTCCCGTGCGTGTGCAGGAACGGTTGTTGCTGTTGGCCTCCCCCTAAAATAAGTCTATGCTCCGTGGTGGCTAGTGCCTCCGTGAGGGCGGCGTGGAAGAAGTGTTCCTGACCATCCCCGCTATAAAAGACAGACCACCCACCGTAAATTGACATATGAGGAGCCAGCATCTAATCTCAGCCACTTTCTGTATTACTTTGCCTGGGAAGAACCTGGACTCTAGAATGGCTACCCTGGCTGATTTAGTACGGCTTGACAAGAACATCTGTGTGGGGAATAGCCACAATTTCAGCCTATGACAGTGCTTAGAGAGGAGATGAGTTTCCTGAAGGAGACATTTGTCCGCTTTGAGGTGCTCCAGGTAGGAGAGGACAGCCCTGCGTTTGATAGGGTTATTCAATCCCCTAACGTTTAGGGAAGAATCTTGAGTGAATTGGAAGGCATCTGGGTTCATTGTTTCAAAGGGCCGCTATGAGTAAATGTACTGAGGCTAGTGGCTAGTGGATAAGGGCGCTGGGTGCGTAAGGTTCCCGAGGTCTGATTGGCAGATGAGGAAGAAAAACCCGGCGGACAAGGAGTCCCCACCCCAAATAAAGAAAAAAAAACAGAAACCCCTGAAAAAACCAGCTCCAAATGGGAGCAACAATTAGGTAGTTCAATATGTACACTTTCAAAAGTGATAGTCCGTCATCGTTGGACAGCCGGTATAATTGCATATTGGTGGCCAAGTGTGGGTGCTCTGGCTCCGCCCACCACCTGCCCAGAAATGCAAAAGGTGAAAGACTGGGCAGTTCTGCCCTCTCACTTGTCCCCGGAGGGGGCACCCGCTAGTGCCTCGGATGTTGCTGCTAGAGCTGCCTGCTGACTCCTGGCGATTTCTGCTTTGTCCGGTCTTCGATGTCTTGCCTGCTTCTCTGTTGTTGCCCGCCCGAGGGCGAGATTTCGGAACCCGGGTTTACATTGGTTTGTTCGTCTTCGGCTTGAGGAGAGGTGATTCCTAGGAGATGGCAAGTCTCTATAAGGGAACGCATCTGGTGTAGTTTGCCATTGTGACGAAAAATAAGTTAGAAAGGATGACCCCAGGAGTAGGGAACTCCCAGTTGTCGTAGATGGTCTGTGGCTGGGCGGAATTGTCGACGTCTTTGCAAGGTGATTGCGGCTAGATCTTGAAAAAGCACCGGTGACTGGTCTTTAAAGTGAATGGGGTGGAGGGTCCGTGCTTTGTTTATGATAGCTTCTTTTGTTTTGAAGTCATGGACACACACCAGAATGTCCGCAGGTGGATCTTTGAGTGCTCGAGGGGAGCCCACTCTGTGTCTAATTTAATCTACGACTCAGGTGGATTACCTAAAATGTGCTTGAAGAGGTCCGCTGTGAATACGAAGCGGTCCTTGGTGGGTTCTGTGGCTGTAACTCCGAGGATGCGGATGTTGTGCCTACATGAATGATTCTCCAAGTCCTCCATATATATTTGCATATCCATTTGCTGATCTTGGAGTCGAATCACTTCTTGTTGGAGGGAGGAAAGGAAAGGTCAGTGACAATGGAGTCCTCCTTGCCCTCTAATGTAGCCACACGCTCACTGATGCTATCCATGTCTCTGCGAACATCTTTAATCTCGGCTGTGAGTTCCCTTTTCATTGTCTGGAGGTCATCTCTGAGGTTGGAAAACATGGAATCCATGAAGGCTTTGGTGATGGGCTCTTCCCCCATTGAGGCCGTTGGGGCCGGAGAGACAGTGCCTGAGGTGTAATTGCTATGCTAGGATTGGAGAGGGAGCAGCCGAAGATGTCCGTTAGGAGTTTGGTCTTCTTCGTCCTATTGGAGGACATGTCTGGCTGTAGTTGCAGGTACAACCCGTTGGGTGAGAAGTGGCGGCGGGGGGAATTGTAGTGTCTGTATTGGGAGCCACAGCGGACAAAGATCTGTGGGGACCCCGGGGTAGACTCACCACAGTGGTGTGTCAAGGAGGCAGATACAGTTCGATCATCCAGCGAAATCCTGCTGGAGAGAAAGTGGCTTATCGAAAGAGGACTTCCTGCCCTGTCGCCGAGCTCCCAGAGTCCGGAGGTATGCCGGCAAGGCAGACTGGACGGACTGTCCTCACCAGGGAACTGTCACAGTCTCTCATGGGCTTGTCGATCTCGCCGGTCTTCCACTGATCACCCCCGCATTGGCTTGTAAGGCTAGGTCTACTGCCCTCCCCTAAGCCTGACGCAGCAGGGGGCTGCTGCCCGAGTTACTATATAGGTGCCGACTCTGTTCCAGTGTATCATGGAAAGGAAGCTAATGCTGTGCCCCGTGGTCCCGGGTCAGAAAGAAGGCCTATTGTGGTGGGAGCCAGAGGTTTCATCTCATAGCTCAGTGAGTGCCACCGTCCCAGCGCATCAGGGAGGATGGGATGCAGGGCCCCAGGCCAGTCCGGGAACGGCCCGATAGTATTGCTGCGAATTGCCTCAGCTCCAAGTAGGCACTATGGGAGCAAGCGTACTTTCCTTCTTCGTGGCCCCGGTCAGTAATGGCAGCACCCCTCTCCGTACCTGAATTGGCCTCCTTTGATGGGGTCAGCACTGTGCGTCAGCGCTAGTCCATTGTCCAGGAGAATCTGGCCCACGCCGATGGCTCCACCACCCCCTCTCTCCCGGCCCCCGGCGGCCCGCCCGTGAGCCCAGGCCTGGGATGAATAGGGCCTGCTCGCCCCTCTTCCAATCTGGGCCCCTTCACAGTCCCCAGCAAGCACGCTGGTGCAAGGACACCAGTGGTGGGGCGCCTCAATGTACACCCGGTCTCCGATGGGGAAGTGCTACTCCAGGTCCTGGGTGAGCGCAGGCTCCGGGGCCTCTTCCAATCCGGTTCTAGGGGCTCACCAGGAAGGGACCAAGGCAGGGCAGCAGCAGAGAAACTGCTTCGGCGATTTCAGACCATCCCCGGGCTGCTGAGAGCCACCACTCCTGCCTATCGCTCGACTGCCGGCCCAGAGGCCGGGGATGTATAGGGCCTGCTAGGCCTTTCCCTACGGTGCTCTCAGCTGCAGTCGATTAGCTGGCCGGGATGATTGGCTGCGGTGTCGGCTCCCGGGATTCCCATGTCGCCGCGTGGGGCCCAAGGTCTGATTACCAACGTGCAGGGCGCTGATCCCTGGACCGCCACACACCGATTGATTACTGGAAGCCGCTACAGCCGCCAGGGTCCAGGCCTTTCTGTCGGATGGTCGCTAATGCAAATCTCGGGGTCCTTTGGGCTGTGAAGCGATCCCCCCCACCCCCTGGCTGCGACTCTGATGTAAAGTGTTCCGGTCAGCTCAGTGCTTCAAAAGCTCCGAGGAACACGGTGCTACAGCGGGCAGGAGCTCACAGCAATGCGTCCTACCTCATCCCCATCTTGGCCACACCACCCGGTATTTAAAGGAAAGTCGCAAAACTGGTGGAGTTAGGATACTTATTGTTTAAATATCTTCTCTGGGAATCTCATCTTATGCCTCTTCACAGGTACTCCTCCACACAGAACATCCAACTCCACATCCAAACGATTGTCCTAACCTTCATCATTTAATGCCATATGCAGCGTACTCCAGGGTAGAGTTCTTTATCCCTCTAGTTAATACCAGGGCAGAATTCCTTAGACTGGGTACGTACCTAATTTGTTCTTGCGTCTGACAACTACAGAGACCTGCATGCATCTCTGGCTCCTGAGCAAAATATGCACCCGAGTAGCTTGAAAAGCATGCTCCACCTTCACGTTTCGTTGTACTGTACAGCTTGGGACACTGTAAAAATCCTGACCCTCCTTCTGAAGTTGAACAAAGGCTAATACGTTTAAGCAAAAATTATTTGAAAAGAGAAGGAGGACAAAGTAAGTTAAACAACTACTTGTAGTACAGCTCTTTTCGGATGCTTACTTTGGAGTGCAATTCTGTACTCAGTAGGGTGTACCCAAATATGAGTGCCTGAGCTTTGGATCACCTGCAAAAATGTGTTTTTTAAATACGTTCAAACACAGGCTGCTTGCATACAGATGAAAATACTGTTATTTGCTCCTTGTCCTGTCGATATTACCCATAAATCCAGCAATCACTAATACAGAATGTTTCTTGAAGGTGCACAAAATAAAGACAGCTGTATGAAAAAGATAGGAAAGTACCATACAAAAAAGTAAACCATAGAGAACAGCATTCATCAACGACTGAGGGAAATATGCAAATACTCGACTGAAGAGCATGCTTATAGTGTGTAAGCATGCTCTTCAGTCGAGTATTTGCACATCGTGTTACCCACGTTTTAGTTTAGACACTTCACATGCACCATTAGGCTAGTCGGTGGAGTTAGCTCTGGATGTTTTAACTGTGGGAAGAATACTCAGATCTAGAAATGCTCGTCTCATTCAAAAGTTTAAATAAAATGCATTGATCTTTTTTAAAGTTGACACGTCTTTCAAACAGGAAAGGGAAGGAAATAAATGTGGAGCCAAAAGGAGAGTGACAGTGGAGATCTGAATGAAGGGAGTTGTATATACTACCTTATTTCCTCTGTGAGTTGTCTTTTGAACACAGGTATATGAAATAGTTGTTAACGGGACAGTACCAGAGGTTTGAGATGTCCATTCACCTGTGCCTGCTAACCAATAGCACAGGCACCTTTGGGACTGGAAGGAGCTGAGACCTTGCAACAGAATTCATCCGGTTGTGGAACGAGTAATGGTAGAGGGAGAAAATATGGAGGAAGAAATATAGTAAAGAGTAGAAGGGACAGAGAAGGAAAAGACAAACTGCAAGAGAGAGCAGGAGTAAAACAAACAGGATGTGAGGTACAGGAAAGAGAAAGCACAAGCGGCGCCACATCTCCTGTTGAAACTTCGAGGCTGGTACACGCGGGGCATGCCCTGGAAGATCTCCAATGGCGGCCTTTAAGAAAAAAAAATTATGTTAAAGCCACGTGCTTCTGCCATAGGACCTTTAATGGCAGAGGCCTTGTCATCTTTTTACATTAATTAAATCCCACCAACCTAGTAGAAGTAGTAGAAGACTCAGATCGTTGGACACTTTCGCTGGCAACCGTGCCCTTCATAAAAAGAGCTTGCTTGGGTGTTTCCTCTTTTGATTTTCAGGCATAAATCAAATCAATCAATCAGGATACTTGTAAAGCGCACTACATACCCGTGAGGGTCTCAAGGCGCTGGGGGGGCGGGGGGGATGAGAGATTGCTGCTACTGATCGAATATCCAGGTCTTGAGGAGTGTTCTGAAGGCCAGTAGGTCTTGGGTCTGCCCTAGGTTGGTGGGGAGGGTGTTCCAGTTCTTGGCGGCGAGGTGGGAGAATGATCTTCCGCCGGCGGTCATTCTTCGGATGCGGGGGACTGTGGCGAGGGCGAGGCCGGCAGAGCGGAGCTGGCGGTGGGGGTGTAGAAGCTGAGTCGTTGGTTGAGGTATGCTGGGTCGGTGTTGTGGAGAGCTTTGTGTGCGTGGATGAGGAGCTTGAAGGTTATCCTCTTGTTGACGGAGAGCCAGTGCAGGTCTCTCAAGAGGGGTGTGATGTGGCTGCGGCGGGGGATGTCGAGGATCAGACGTGCCGAGGCGTTCTGGATGCGTTGCAGTCGTCTCAGGAACTTGGCTGACGTTCCTGCGTAGAGGGTGTTTCCATAATCCTGCCAGCCTGCCTGCTGGTGACGAGGGCCTGTTCTTCTCGTTTCGGTGGGGATTGCTGTTACTGATCGAAGATCCAGGTCTTGAGGAGTGTTCTGAAGGCCAGTAGGTCTTGGGTTTGCCGTAGGTTGGTAGGGAGCGTTGGTCTTGGCGGCGAGGTGGGAGGATCTGCCGCCGCCGGTCATTCTTCGGATGCAGGGGACTGTGGCGAGGCCGGCGGAGCGGAGCTGGCGGGTGGGGGTGTAGAAGCTGAGTCGTCGGTTGAGGTATGCTGGGCCGGTGTTGTGGAGAGCTTTGTGTCCGTGGATGAGGAGCTTGAAGGTTATCCTCTTGTTGACGGGGAGCCAGTGCAGGTCTCTCAGGTGGGGTGTGATGCGGCTGTGGCGGGGAATGTTGAGGATCAGAGTGCCGAGGCGTTCTGGATGCGTTACAGTCGTCTCAGGAGCTTGGCCGACGTTCCAGCGTAGAGGGCGTTTCCATAGTCCAGCCTGCTGCGGACGAGGGCCTGGGTGACGGTGCTTCACGTTTCGGTGGGGATCCACTTGAAGATCCTGCGGAGCATTCGGAGGATGTTGAAGCAGGATGAGGAGACGGCGTTGACCTGCTTAGTCATGGAAAGGGTGGAGTCGAGGATGACCCCTAGGTTGCGTGCGTGGTCGGTGGGTGTCGGGGCTGTTCCTAGTGTTGTCGGCCCCCAGGAGACATCCCAGGCTGAAGGGGTAGCCAAGGTTGAGGACCTCTGTCTTGTCCGAGTTCAGCTTCAGTCGGCTGTTCCTCATCCATTCGGCGAAGGCCTTCATTCCTTCGAGGAGGCTGTTTTTGGCGGTGTCAGGGTCTTTGGTGAGGGAAAGGATCAGCTGGGTGTCGTCGGCGTAGGAGATGATGTTGAGGTCGTGCTGTCGGCGACGTGGGGTGCCATGTAGATGTTTCTGGAGGTGGGGGTGCGATGGCTGTGCAGGCTTTGTTGAAGATGTGGTGAGGGCATGGGTCTAAAGGTGATCCGGAGTGGATGGTGTTCATGATCTCGTTGGTGTCGTCGTCGTTGATGCTGGTCCAGGAGAGCAGGCGGTTGGTGCAGGTGGTTGTCGTGGGGGCGGTGGTTGTGGCGTTGAAGCTGTTGTGGATGTCGGCGATCTTGCGGTCGAAGGCGGTGGCCAGCAAGTCGCACAGGTCTTGCGAAGGCGGGATGTTGTTGGTGTTGGAGCTGGGGTTGGAGAGTTCCTTCACGATGTTGAAGAGCTCTTTGCTGTTGTGTGCGTTGTTATCTAAGCGGGCTTTGAATGAGGCCCTCTTGGTGGCTCTGATGAGTTGATGGTGTCTGCGGGTGGCGCTCTTGTGGGCTGAGTAGTTGTCCGTTGTTCGTTCGGGGAGCCAGTTCTCCAGTTTTCAGCATGTTCGTTTGGAGGCCTGGAGGTCTTTGGTGAACCAGGTGGCTTTCTTGCCGGTGTGGCTGTTGGAGGGAGTCTTGAGCAGGGCAAGGGTGTTGGTGCAGTTGTCGATCCATTGTCTAAGGTTGCGGGCGGCGGTGTCCAGGTCGGTGGAGTCGGCGGGTGGGCTCTGGGCGAGGGTTAGCTGGTCTACGGTGACTTTGCTCCAACAGCGTCGAGGCATCTGTTGCGTGTGGTGATGCCTGGAGGGCTTCCTGAAGGTGAAGTGGATGCAGTGGTGGTCAGTCCAGTGGGGTTCGGTGGTGTGGTTGAAGGTGATGTGGTGGCTTGCGGTGAAGATGGGGTCGAGCGTGTGGCCGGCGGTGTGGGTGGGTGCTGTCTCGAGCTGTTAGAGTCCAAGGTTGGTGATCAGGGTGCTGGAGTTGGTGTTGTTGTTGTTCTCAAGGTGGAAGTTCAGGTTCCCGAGGAGGATGTAGTCCGTGGAGGCGACGGTGTGTGTGCTGATAGTCGGCGATGGAGTCGCTGAACTGTGGTCGGAGTCCGGGGGGGGGGGGCTGTACACGAGGGTTCCTCTGAGGGTGGGGTTGGGGTCGGTGTGGATCTGGAAGTGCAGGTGTTCGGCGGTGCGGAGGGTGTCGTCAGTGTTGGTCGAGACTGAGGGTGTTCCTGTGGACGATGGTGATTCCTCCCCCTATGTCGTTAGTCCAGTCACTGCGGGTGATCTCGTAGCCTTACGGGATGGCTATAGCGATGTCGGGTTCAGCCAGGTCTCTGTCAGGAAGGCGACGTCTGGGGAGGTTGAGTCGAGTAGATCCCAGAGTTCGACGGCATGTTTGCGGGCGAAGCGGGTGTTGAGGAGGATGCATCTGAGGAGGTTGGGTTCTTTGATTGGCGGTTTGGTGGGCCAGGTGCTGGTGAAGCTGCAGTTCCGGCAGGTGAAGGGTCCTTGGGTGCGCTTCGGGGTGGCCCGGTAGCAGGTGTATTCTCGTCCGGGGTTGAGTGCGTGGAGGGTGCTGGAATCGTAGCGTAGTCAGGCGCTGTGGTAATCGAGGGGGCCAGGGGTTCTGGCGTGGTCCAGGCGCGGACGGGCTTGCCTTAGGTCCGTATTAAGTCTTCCTTTTCTGTTCAGGCGTTTCCTTTCCCCTTCATCGTTCTTGCATCTTGATACAGCAATCCTAGCACGTAAAAGGATTAGCAAGCGGCAGAAGAGGGAATAACGTCACAGAAAGAGTGAGGAAGTGAGATAGTGCTATAGTAAGGAAAGGAAGCTAAATTGAAAGAGCATGAATATCAACTTTTCTCTTTTAAAGAAGAATCACAAAAAGCACAGTGCTGTCCCCTTAATACAGAGGCTCCTGACTGTCTGCTCAAGGATTGTTAATTTATCTTTCTCATCTTAGTCATCGAAGTTGGTTGCATTATAGACAGGCTCAAAGTTTTATTAAGCAAAGTCTCACACAGATCCTGATTAAGATGCTATAACTAATTTGCCTATTTTCCTACATTTAGGCCTGTGTTTTGGTTTTCCATGCAAACTTGAAATATTTCCTTGCGAGTGCTAGCTGGTGCTGAGAGTGGATACAATGTTTTCTTGTAAATTAACTTTAAAACTGTTTTTGTGACTCTGAAATTATATGGATGTGGGCAATCTTAGGCCACTTTAAAAGGGGCACATAAATCCAGGTTTTAACATGAACATCCATATACAGAAATCTTTGCCAACTACAGGTAACCGGCTTAGTAAAGAGAAGTAAGAGAGCTTTGTGAAAGAAAAACTTTACACACCCCTAAGAATATGCTCAAACGAGGGCATAACAAGGCACTGCTAATGGTGGGCACTGAGAAACATGCACCGATGGCCAATGTGAGGACCCAGAACTTGGGACACACACCTAGGGCGCTGATTTAGCGGAAGGCTGTATTTGTTGTGTGTTAAAGGGTGATCCATGTAGAGAGGTTTATCAAACATCTCATAATCTGGAGAAGTCAAGGGCTGTAGGGCCTGGACAGACAGGATTATTTGCATCAACCAACTCAGTTAACTTTATATTGGTATTTGAAACATTGACAACAAATTCCTTAGTACTGACAAACATAATTAAACAAGCTGCTGTATTGAGCTTGCCATGTTTCTTTGCATGAAGATGCTGCAGACTCATATTGTCATGGCTATGTATGGGCAAAGAGGCAGTTCACTTCCAAGAAAAGCAGTGTGATCCTACTACTACTGTACCTGCCTGCTACAAGGATTTCACATGTATTCTCAGTTACTACACTCAAATTCACTGTATTGAGCAGCGGGCCTTGAAATGTATTTGTCTGGATTAGCAGAAACAATAAAATTGAGGTTGCTCATGCATGCTGCTACAAAAAAATCATGCATTCTGCATTTAAATTTCACTTTCCAATTTAAGAGCAATAGCTGTTGTGAAGACACTTTTAGCTAGGCTTTCAGCCGAGCACTTCAGGTAGCACATAAAAAGGAAAAAAGAAAATCTCAGACTATCTGTAAAGCTGGTTTCTACATATCATTTTTTTGGTCCTGCAGATACCCGTTATCTTTCCCTGTTTGACACAGTGTGTGGGCCACTATTCCAAGGGGGTCAGCCTAAATACCAAAACACCAAATTTGCCTTAACCCCTTCCATGCTGATGACGGCCCCCAGCCGTCATGCACTACAGTGCTAGTGTGCTTATGACGGCTGGGGGCCGTCATGACCACACCCGCGCTGAAATCTTCAGCACGGGAGCGGAATCAGCCCAGCATGCAAGGGGTTAAGGACACACGTCATGTGCCCCAAAATTGGGAAGACCATTTAGTAACAACATAACTCTCCTTAACATCTGCCCAGGTCTTGGAGACAACCAATTATTAGGTTCCTTCTCTGTATATCTTGAAGGTAGTTCCAGGAGATGTTGAAAGGCACCTGGGCACTTTTTTGTCACTGCTGCTCAAGCTCAGATCCATGCCTCATGCGGGACTGGCATTCTTTGCTCATCACCAGATGAAGCAACTATGCAGAGAAGCTTTCCATCAGAAATGCATTGGTCCTCACCAGTAGGGAGTTCCTGCCAGCTACACAATGTAACTTTGGGACCCTAAAAACGACACTGCCAGAAACAGGAAGATGTCTGCTGTGGCAGGAGGCCCATGTCCGCAGAGCGCATAACTTTAAAAAAAAAAAAAAAAAAAAATTAACCCACTATCGTGGGCAACTGTAATCTTGCAACCCAGAAAAGCTGTGGATGGAGAGGATTACACCCAGTATCCCAAGATGTTCATCTGAACACCAAAAGAGATAGTGATTGTGTCTTTCCTTCTTCTCCCAGGAGTCACAACGATTTCCTAGAGACTTCAGAAGACTTGGCTCAGGTGATTGCAGGGCTCCAATATCCCACAGAAAGAAGTTTCTAATCTGCATCGGGAGGACCACACGCTTCAGGATAGCCTTCATCTGCTTTAAGAACACAATCTCCATGGCCTCCCTTTGAGGTCGGAACCCTATATTTGATGCCTTGTTCTATTCTGCTGCAGCACCTCTCAATCTTGCCTGGAAACAAATCATGATGAGAGCGACTATACATTTTGTCTGACTTAATCAATGCAGTTGTAGAACTACACAATCTGTTCGGATCTGATCCACTAGCACCAAAGACAGGACTTTTTAGACAGGCCCCCCTTCGCCAGCAGCCCTCAGAAATGTCCTGTCAACACTTTCCACAGCTGCGGGTGCAACAAGGGAAAAGTTGGATGATGACAAACCTGAATGGCCATTGGGAAACAACCATATATGGTTTTCTAGGCAAGGCCTCACAGACGGTCATCGAGAATGCAATGGGATGTGATGTGTCAGCACGACAAGGACCTAGGCCTGCAAATTATTTCACTAACTTCTATATGTTACTCAAACATTAGGCATAAACTAGTAACAGAAATCAAGAAATACCCCTCCTCTGCATCACCTGATACCAACACCACCTCCTCTTGCAAACCAGCCAATCTCACCCCACCAAACCTCTGCTAATACTGAGCAAGGCGTTAGATTACACCTCAGAATCCAAATCTTCACACCCTAATCATACCTACCCACTTTCTTTCTGACAAAACAAGAATCATTAACCTTCACCAACTCTCATCCTCTTACTGAAAGGAATTAAAAGCTACATGGACAGCAAACTTGCCGTTTGTCCAGAAAAACACCTTCCAAGACCACCAAAAAATCCTTTGCAAGGCAAAAATAAGCATCAGGAGCAAAGCTGCTGAACTAGCTCACACATTTAAATTATCACCCACAAAGTTACCTTTCTGTTGGGGGTAGAAGAGCGACACATACGGTGATAGAATGCATGGGGGGGGACACCATCACTCCCCCTGGCAAGACTATTCATCACCAGTAAATGTATCATCACGTGTCTTCGCCACACAATGTTTTGGTTTGCATTTGATGATGAGCTGATGTAACTATGCAGTATAACAAAGTGGCACGCAACACTATGCAGTATAACAACGTGACAAGCCGCACATTGTTTTGATATGTATGTACATACAGTAACCTATTTTAAGCTGTGTTGTGTTCGCCTGTTTCTAGGGCTTACAACATCCAATATCCCCATGTCTGTAACTGTTCCTCCTTCCCCGGCCCTCCTTTCCCTTCCTTTCATTCAATCTGGTCACAGACTCATGGTTTAACTAGGCTTATGAGATCTGAGAACGTACCAATTAAATGTCTGTTTTTACCTCTCAAGATGCCTTTCCACAAGAAGGTAGACCAAATTTTAACCTCTCGCACTTTTACACATTTGGGATTACCTTTTGAATCCAGACTACAGGGGAAGTGACTTCTCTGCAGTACCTAGTAATAGCCTTCCCCTATGAGTAGTAGACATATCTTAGGTCCTGAAGAAATGCAAAGATCTGTTTGGACACTATAGAGCATGAAACATGTCGACCACTCACACACCACACACATTTCCCTAGACCGAAGCGTGTATAATTCCCCCCCCTTCAGGCCACGAATTGTCAGTCAATTTTTTTTAACACATAGAACAAGAACCCAGAGTATAAATTACCCTTGGAGTCTCTGGTAGCTATTTTTAGATCACAAGCACTTTATTCCACTTCTAATCACAACACACAAGTTCCCTCATAACACACAGCTTCACGAAGGTAACCAGAAAAGTAGTCCGGGAAAGAGCCCACCTGTGGGGCCCGTTGGGCATTGCATCACCGGCCCAACGAGGAGCTGCCCTATAATAAAGCATGACACCCCTTGGGGTGTGTGAGGACCCTTGTTCCTTATTGGAGCACTCCCAGGGCTATTACGCACTCTCTATTTAGAGCCTGGACTTCACACCGGTCCCTCCTCTCTCCCTCTTTCCTTTCATCCCCCCATAGGAACAGCATACTCTTTTGCACTAGATCAATCTACCCAGAATGTAGACATCTTTAACCTTTCAGCCAAACACTATTACCTTCTAAAATAAATTAAATCCCTCTCCACTGACCGTAGGCACACTCCTGACAGCGTTACATCCATTGAAAATACAGCAAATCTCCTACTCTTATCCCCTCAGGTCAACCCCTCTAACAATAAGGAAGATCAGACCACGCCATAAAATAATAAAATGGCTTGCAACACTAGATCTTTCAACAATTTACCTAAAACACATGTGGAGGACCTCCTACAGGACTACGAATCACAAGATGCCCTCATGAACACAATACAGGTTGGCAGGAGCTTACTATGAGACCGTGACCCTGATCCTGCCATCACTAAGATGCAGGAGCTTTCCACAGAGCTTTCCACCACAATCACTCTGTTTTAAAACCGTAGACCCAGCTCCAACCAAGATATACAGAATTTACCAATGTCCTGGGACCACTCAATTTGTGAGGAAAAAGTTAATGAACTTCTAATAGACAATCTGATCGATACATTTGGGATATCCCAAATTTTGTGCCAGACCTTGATGGTCTAGATGTTGTGGCGGATGCCGCAACCTGGACGTAGATAATCATTCTACTATGTTACAGGACCTACAAAAGACCAGTGATAGCTACGCAACTGAACATTTGCCCTTTACCAATGATACTGCACTGCTGATTCCGGTCGCCGGCTGGCTTCATAAGATTGGAGACCTGGTACAAGAAATGCTGGAGAACAAAACATAATTTGGTCCCTCTTAATCGTACACCGGTTCCAGGACTTGGCTTGAAGCGTACTCCTACAGTAATTCTACCAGTTTTGCCTGGTCGCTAAGAAAACAGATACATTTCCGTTGTCAATGTCAAGTTAGACCGTCTGGCCGATCCTGAATAGCGTAACTCCAGAAGTTTCATGCACCCGGTGCATCCATCCTCTTCTACTAATCCTTGTATCGCGGAGGGTGAAATGGACACTACTATTGACCTTTTGCTTCTCCTGCCACCATCCTCAACCAACGATGAAGTCGAGTATACTTACCCTGCAGATGAGTCCCAAAGTGAGGAGCCGACCAGTCCTCGACAACATCAAGCTGATACTGCACTACCACCTTTGATGACCATGGGTGCAAGCGGTTATTTTGGGGACCGTGCAAGCGTCTCTTATGACTCTTCCTCCTCTACTTCCACTTTGGCACTTCCACCAACAAAAATAAGCATTTTTATCTCTTGGTTCGCAAAGACTTACCTGGTCCCACCCTGGACCTACATCTGGTTGGTACTTACCCTGATTTTCCGCTTCATGTCCATTGATTTGTGACAGTATTTGTCTTGCTCATCAATGGTCATTATTTGTCAGAACGCTCGGCTGTGAACTTGGTTGATGGAATTTTGGCCCCCCCATACATCGTCCCATATCATGAAACGTGATCGAACACTTGTGAACATTTCGAATTTCCCAGTCGCAGATGGCATTTGTTTGGGATAAAGTATCTTTAGAAATTTACGGCCCAACCGAAGTCCTCAAGAAACCATAAGTGTTTCGCGTTTCTTTACGAGATGTGGTAACACCGGACATACATTCCGATGATTGGGATGTACAAGCAGTACATTCATTGTTTTTCTGATTTAAAGTATTATGCTGCCTTTAATGCTGAGGATTTGTATTTAAATTCTGCTAATTATGCTGATTTATTCTGTTATCAACACTATGGACATCATTACTTGCACAAAACAAACACGTTAAGACCTGTTTTTAATTACACGCAATGGGAACATTGTCTAACTCCCATCCAGGGTAGTTCTAAAACACTTTGGGAAAAGTTCACCTATTTTACCGATTATAACGCGTCCAATCCAGAATCCTATTTTTTTTTATTGCAATGGCCATTACAGCCCAAATTTATTTTTACCCACACTAAATTAATCCATTCCAATTCCTTTAGAAATGAATTGGCCACTGAGGGTTATTATCACTTGAAAAATACCATTGACTTGAAATCTGTTTGGGGCACTTAGGACTGGCAGGTTCAGGGAACTGAAGCATTGCATCGTGCCTACCTAATACCGACTCAAATATTGTTTTTAAATGATACAGTGTACCAAACTACATATTTTGGCTTGGCCACTGCCAAAAATTTGAATATCCCATCCATTCAGTCTTTAGGGAATATGAAAATTGGCGTACACCGACGAATTATACAATAGAGGTATTGCAAGCGTTATTTCAAAATGACACTTTCAATGTCTCTGATGTTGACCCGTCCGGATGGTTAGTGTGGCAAATCATTTCAAATGCATATCAACTTCGTTTTTATAATGTAACGCCTGGTTTCACACAGACTAGACTGGATCCTCGTTTTCCACATACACATTCATTCACCTCATACTCGGTGGGAAAATTGTGCCAAACATAGCTAAAACACTCCACTTTGTCGTCAGTAAAACAACACTTGTCACTCTTGTCGAGCGACATCAATTTGGCAGATTTTATCTTAGGTCCTAGGATACCGAAAACAAAACGATTTATTTATGCAGCTTACAATGAAATATGGAAACTTTCGCAGAATGAAGCAGCGTTTCCTTTGCGCCAAATTGATCAAGCAAATTTAGAAAAAGTCATTGCAGTGGGAGACAACAGATCAATACACTGTCTTCACACATCTGTACCTTGAATAATAAAGTTTTATCTGCTATTGATATTGTTCAGAATGATGTGTGTGTTATATCAAGGTCAAAATCAATTGTGATCAGTAATGCAATTTGCATGGACGTTACAGACTCACAAAATGGGACAAGATCCTTGGGATTATTTGAATGCATCTGCATTGTTTATGCCACTTAATCTTACTGATAAACAGAGATTCATGTCCATGAAAGATGCTACTTACACACTATTACACATTGAGCGATTCGGAAACTTGCTGTTCTTAGTAGTGGAGACCGACTTAGCTGTATGGTTAATTCATGGGGTTATCGCTCTCCCATTTTCGTTGTTTCAGTTTAAGTCTTGCATGAAACACTTCCCAATTGGCTGCTTCGAACCCCTGGGAAGTGCATTTCTCCATGAATCATGGTCCCTACCTTTCTCTTAAAGATGTCAACGGAAGGATAATGAGGTTTACCTAACAGGGGAGGACTGCACGGCGCTTGTGATGCGTCCACGCCTAATCTGTTTTTTTAAAAGGAACTCCAGTCCCAGCGATAATTTCCACTTTTACATTGCTTACTAACGGTAGTTATCTTATTTTGAATAACCATGACTGCTTTGGTTTAAGGGCAGGAATCCCATATATAGTAACAGTTTCACAACGAGTTACTTGTTGTAGCAATGTGCTTTTTCCACCCCGCATGGGGCCGTAGATAGTTCCATTTGGCCTTCCATTCAGACTTTGAAAACAGAATTCAAAACATTAAGCAGACTCAAAGCGCTATTGTTTTAACAAGAAGTGCCTCTCACTTCGGCTCGCAAGACCTTTGAATTGCAGGTGGCTAGGACATCTAGCGAGATTCAGTCACTTCTGAATACGAACCTTCCACTTCACTTTGGGGAGCTTATACATCAAATATTTATTGCGTCTGATACCAAAGGCCTTGCTCATTTTTTCAAACTTGTGGGATCCGGCCTTGTGACTTCTTTTCAGATGATATTTGGAGTAATACCAGCTTTTATTCATTCTATCTTTTCTAGCGTCTTTTGAGGGTTCCTTTTGTTACTGGCGCTTTCTGGTGGGATCCTAATCCTTCTGCTCCTGCTACGCAAGGGCTGCTCATCTTGTGGTAATGCACAGTCCAGGCCAATTGCAACTGTACCGTGACCGAATGCAACAACTTTTTGGATGCTTGCCATTAGCAACGCTTAGCGTGAATTATGGACTAACTTTCCGCTTTGCCTACTTCACTTGCGTGCAACCAGTGCTCTACTGTCAGTGATGCCCCTTTAATTGGGCTTTGGATTTATGCCTCTCCAATATGTCATGTTCAGAACCTGATTATGTCCAGTTAATGAGTTCCTTAGTGGCCCATGAGCAGGTCTGTTCTGGGAATGGCCGTATGGCGTGTGCGGCTGCACTTGGAGTCTTGGCTGAGTGGAATATCTGTGCGGCTGCGCAGAACCTCTTGCGACAGAGTTTCATCGAATATCACGCAAGTTGCCTAGAAATGCTCTTGGAAGCATCGGATTACGAGGAGCACGTCTGTTCCTTTGGCCAACTTGATTGGATGGCATCCCTTTTTTCTACTAACGATAGGGATGGCCTTTTTTTTTTTTAAAGACCTTTATTAGTTATAAAAGCATAAGTAAACACAGCATGTTTCCCACAACCCTCTGGGCCGGCTGCTTCATTTGTAGACTCTCCGTCAATCATATATATTTATACACAGCCTTTAGGCCGACAACCCTGAGGTCCGGCGGCGTAGCATGTAAATATTGCATAAATTACAGTCTGTGTCTTAGGTGGCAAGATATAGGTCTATCATGTTTATATTGGTGTGTGCAAACTTAACGGCGGCGTAGCATGTAAATATTGCATAAATTACAGTCTGTATCTTAGGTGGCAAGATATAGGTCTATCATGTTTATATTGGTGTGTGCAAACTTAACCTGTAACTGAGTTCAAGATAAACTATCACACTACTCGTTCGGTATCACATAGGGATGGCCTTTTTGAACAAATTGCATTCTTACGTTCACGTACTTTGATGGACTTTCTACCACCTTCTTAATCACGTTTTTCTTACAGCGACAACATTTGAAACATTAAAATAAATGTATCTTTCATTTTTCCAATTTGTTTTTTTCAGGCGCTTCTCAACTCTGCTTGACAGTGACCTCTGTTTTGGTCTTTTGTCTATATACTACGACCTTACCAAGGGGTGGGTGTTATATGGCCGTTAGGGTCATTGTCAACATTGGTAAGTTAGCATGAGCTCTGCTGCCATGATGCTGCTTTTGTGCATATTACTACATGACTTTATTTTCTTTTGCAAGACTCTGTTTGTGCCTTGCGCATGAGAACTGTCTGCTTTCTGCATTCTCTGCATGTTCCTGGAGTTTAGTCTGAACACGATGTGCAAGGTCAATAAACAATGCCCCTTGTTATTCTGTTCTGGTCAGTCCCTAGCACCTAGACAAAGCATGCCAAAACAGCTGTGGTGCTGAAAACTCGTGCTTTGATATTACGTGGTTGTATGTTGCTCAAACACACACTTGGAGAGGGACATTTCCAGTGAGAAGAGCTATGCTGTTCCTATGATGTAATTCCATCTAGGCACTAAGGTATGGGGTCTGCTGACAAAGCTCCGAGATCTTCCTTTATATAATAATCTTCCACTTACCAAGGGAAGGGTGGTTAGGCCTTATAGTCTTTTTTTCCACTATCTTTATATAATGACATCCCTCTTTATATTCTATGGAATTGTAACAATGCTAACTGTCTTAGATTTATGCATTTTGCTGCTGGTAGTGGCTTGTATACTGCATTATAGAGCACAATAGTTAAAATAAACATTTTGAACTATAAAAGTGACTCTGACAATTCTTATTGTGGACATGTATGAGTGAGTGAGCAAAAGGGTACATCTCGATACCGCAATTCCTGAGAGAGCCGGGAGTGTTGTGTTCTGGGTTGTCTAATCATTTGTCGCTTTGTGATTATGTAGGAGAACGAATGAGACACTATAGATAGTCAGTTTTGGGATTTTAGGTACTAAGGTGGTAGGAAGGTACGATCCCTGTACACGGAGGTCCTGTTTTTCTGCCCATAGTTCTGTGCATGGGCAGAATCCCTGCAACACCACTTGACAATGTCTTATGACACTGCACCATTCTTCTCACTATGAACTCCTCTTAAAAAAAATTCAAGATAGAAAATGGGCATGTTCTTATTATTGTTTTAGTTGAATGACATTCCTTTATTTCCCGGTGACATGATTTTCTGTTTTGTTTTTGAATATTTTGTGGTTTTGTAAAGTTGTAAAAACTGTTTTTGTTCTTTTTTATGGTAACAAAAATGGCAACTGTGACAGTAAGAATTCACAAAATGCGCTCGGAGAAATGTGCAAAAAATATAAAAGGGGAAACATTAGCATGTATGATTTTTTACAGCATTGTGAAAAGCTGTAACACACTGCTCACCAGCAGTTATAACAGTACAGTCCATGCAATACATGGCCATTCTTGAAAACCCTGGAGCTATATCTATTGCAGTAGTCTGCACCTCTGAAGGGAATTTCTTGCCTGGAATTGTAGTTGCTGGTGCCACTGACGTAGATGGTCCTCCAGTTCCCTATACTTGATTGCCAGTTAGAGAGGTTTTCTATGTTAGGTTTTAAGATGACATACCATGGACGCAATCCCAGATGAATATTTTGTATTTGTCTCTATAGAGTGGATCTTTTCACAGAGTGTGCATTGTACTAGTTTTGGGGGCGTTTTTGAATCCTGGTGAGCTTGGGTAAGAATGGGTAGTTTTATGGGTGTTTTGTAGTTATGTTCCATTTGTGAGTTCAGATGTTGACAGTTATTTTTTGAAATTGTTGTTTTTGTTAAAAGTGTTGTTAAAATAAAGTTAAACAATTATGTTACTAAACAGCTAGACTCAAACGTTGTGTAAAATATGTTTAAATATCAGTTTTACAATTTGTCATTTGCATTTTTGAATACTGATGTCATTACGACTTTTGTTGTTGCTGTGAAGAAGGAAAATGCATTTATGATGTAGTTATTTTGACAAATGGATACAAAGGGGAAAGTTTAAATTAGTATATTACTAAATAGCTACAGAGAAACTTTATGTAAGATATGCCTATATATGTGTTTTACACTTTGTCAAAAACAACCAGTATTCACAGTGTGTCCTTGGCAATGGCACTCATAGCATCACACAGGCACTACCTGTGCAATCATCAAGGATGTATTATCTTAATCACTCTGCAAACGCACCTCCTGACACAGTACTAGTCGGAGGATGAAGTCGCCTTGGCTATTGAGGGTCATTGGGGGCAAACAAGCCCTCCTGATACCTCCAGCAAGTCCCACACAGTCAGTTTGCTAAGAGGTCTTTGGAGGCCACGTTCCCTTTCTGCACCACTCTGCAAACACGTCTCCTGCCACACTCCTTGTTGGAGAATGAAGCCCTCTTGGATGCTAAGGCACCTTGGGGACCAAGAAGTTCTCCTGGTACTTTCTGTAAGTCTTCCACAGTGGGATTCTTGAGAGCTAGTCAGAGGCCCCGCCTGTTTCCACACCATTCTGCGAGCACCATCGATACTTAAAAAAACACAGGAATTCACAGAAAAAAACAAAGGTTACAGGTACAATATAGTTATGAATTAGCAGTTTAAAAAACCTTAGAAATTCACTGGAAAAAAATAAAGGTTAAAGGGACTTTTTAGTAAGGCTCAGATTTCACACACACAAATCCAGAGAAATGTAGCAGTTATAGTTAGCTTAATCAACTTTAACTGGGGCTCCAGCAATAGACTGCTTATGACCTCCCATATCACATCACTTATGACATGGTCAGTGACATCACTGATGCCATCTCAAATGACATCACTGATAATATCATCCACAGAATCTCAGACAAACTGACCCCAACCCCTATATAACCTTTCATACACCAGCTCCAACTTCCGCGCTAGCACTCTCAAAATAATTGATACACTCATACCCATACTTACACACCCACTCATTGATTCATAGGACTACACACACATTCACTCAGTCACCAATACAGCCACACAACCACACATACACCAACTCACTTACTAATACAGCAACTGATATATCCACTCATACACCCATACAGCCACTCATACAGTCAGTCACTCACTAATAGAGCTACTCACAAATCTACTCATATACCTACAGCCTCAATCACAGACATTTACTCACCTATACACTTACACACCCCACTCATGTAGTTATACATATACTAACACATACACACTCACCTATCCAGTCACTGAAACAAGCACACACTCACCCATATGGCCACTCTCACAATCATTCAGTCACTCATATACTCCAACACTCATCTCTACTGCCTTTCACATATGTAGTTACTCACCCATATACTACCACTGACACATCCATTCACTCACTGACACAGCCAACCACACACTCGCTCGCCCATACAGCCCCTTACGCACACACTCACTAACCCAGAGCCACTGACTCACCCACGCACTCATCCATACAGGCAGTTACAAGCCCCCTCACCCACCCACACAAACATTGAGACATCCATACACGTACTCAGACAACCAATCACTCATCCATACAGAAACTCACATACCTTCTCACACACCTAAACAACCACTTAGACACCAACTGACAGACAGATACAGATATTCACACAAGTCACTCATCCACATATTCCCCATGACACCTAATCACTCACGTATACGCTCAGTCATGCACCCACTGAATTAACCATGCAGGCACTCGTACACCCACTGATTCAACACTCAAACATTTTAAAAACACTCACAGTCAATGGATGATGTTATCAGTGATATAACTGACCATGCCATGAGTGATGTAATATCGGCGGTCATAAGCATTGAATTGGGGTGTGAGTTATAGTTAGCTCAGCTAACTATAACCGCTATTTATCTCTGGTTTTGTACGTGTGAAATCTGAGCCCAACTATAACGTCCCTGTAACCTTTGTTTTTTTCAGTGAATATCTAAGTTTTTTTTAAATGCTATTTCCTAACAGCCTTTGCTTTTTTCAGTGAATAAATAAATATTTTCCTTTTAAAAGTTTCTCCCATGTGCAGGGAATAAAAAAGTGCTTCGTTATATTCTATTTGGAGTTAATTTGAGTAAAAACACTGTTCACGCTAGTGAATGTGCAACCAAAATTGTGTCTTGGCTCATTCTTGCAGGTATTGTGCTAGGTCCCTACAGCTATCTACTTACTTTACTGGTTTTGAACACTCAAGTGACAGGTGAGGACACTTACCTACATTCTGTACAAACTCTACTGAAGGCATTTAGTTACATTTCTTGCCAGCCCACCTCAGGCCGCTCACCCCTCACTGTGCTCAACTAACCCTTCCCCTACAGACAATTTGAGGAGGACAAGCAGGAAATGTTTTACACCCTAGCTTTGCAAGATAGACATTTCTCAAAACCAGCCTTGTGTCCTCTTGTACCACCAGAAAAAATTCAGTGGTAGATAATTATATTTAAAAAAAGATCTGTTCTAATTCCTTCCAAATTCCTCTGGCCCACATCTTGTGCACACCACTATTACTGAGATGGCCTTGGGATGGTATGAGGCACAAGTTAATAAAGCAACATATCCTTCAGCCAAGGAACCACTGCTAACGCATCCAGATAGGGTATCTGATCCAGACGGACTGAATTCTTTGATCTCCTGTTATCAACAAAGTACAGAACCTTGCCACTTAGAACAGGGTGACATACGGCTTTCCCCCCAAAAAGGATGGATTTCCAACAACCCTATTAATGGAAAAGTAGAAAGTGACTCAATTCATAGGTTTATCTTGACAGTGCAGCTGCCTGCCAGACCTATTGTTAATAATTCTTTACAATTTTCAAGGTGTGCTTTGGCTCTTCAAGAAGAATATTACTTTGTCACCTCATGCTGTTGGAGTATCATTCTATCTCCAATTACGTACATACATGCAGGAGGGACTATTTGATCTCAAAAGCACACTGGAAAAAAACACTTTAATTTAGTCATTTTATGGATATAATATTTACAGAAAGAAATCTTTTGCGTTTTGTTTTTTTCACTGTGGCACACTTTTCTTTAATGTATTAGTAAGGACTCAAAATGAAAGCCAGATATATAGGCTTTGTCAATGCTTGTTATTTTTTGCCAAGTCCTTGAGGGTATTGTTTACTGTTGCACTGAACTCAAAAGATAATGGACACTAAATCAGAAAGGAAAGGTACAGTTCACATTTTCTGCCTCTTTAAAAGAAAATAGTGCCTGTTGCATGGTACAAAGCATACTACATGCCACAATGTGATAGAAAGTTCAATCACATCTCATCTCTACTGCTCCCCTTAGCACAGTTACAATTAAACCTTTGCTGTTTCCCGTCTATGCTCTTCGAAAGGGAAGACATACTTACTGAGCAAATTAACTGATAATGTTAGGGGGCACCAGAATACCCCAAATTAAAGAGTCTCTCACTCTTGATTTCCTTCAATTCAGAACAACAGTAGCACAAAGACACAACTTTCTGGATCAGCACCTGTCATGTTGAACCCACTAACTACCAAACTAAGTATGGTTCTGGCATTCTGTCCTTCTGAAAATGGCTTAAAATCCACCTATTAAGAAGACATCTAGGCGAAGAACGTATTGGACCTGTAAGCCACTTAATAGGGATGCTATAAAACCAGAGACAAAGCTATATTTTGAATGTCCATTCTATCTTTCTATTCTCTCTTTCCCCTTTCCTCATCCCCCTCCCTTCTTGATCTGTTGTTAACCATGCTACAAACCTGACCTCCATCCTCTACCTTTACTTCCTAAACACTCTTCTCTTTAATAGTTTATTTCTTCTGTAGAATCTCATATATATGCAATTTCTGTCTTTGTAAAGCCCTCGAATATATTTTGGTGCAATGAAAAATAAAATCAATACTGATCATCGTATTCAAATGAAACTGTCATAGGAAGGTAAGTATACCAGCAATGTTGAAACAAATTCAACTAAAATCATGTATAAACAGCTTCAGTTATTCTCACATTCTAGTCCTGTTCATTGTTAATCAACAACCACTCCACACAGCCAAGTCATTCTTGTTGCTTGATCACAGCACTGCCTGACATTTTCTCGCATTCCTGTTGCATCGCTTACCTCCAACCACTGCTGCCTCTTCTGGTTATCTATTGTTCATGCTCCAAGTCACTCGTATCCCAATGGCTGCACCATGCTCTGAAAAGCCATTCATACTCCATGCTGTGTGATGCTCTTTCAAACAAGGAAGCTTGTACACTACACTTAAACATCAGCCAGGATCTGCAGAACAGCTACCCTAGGCTAAAATGATGTGTTCTGAAGAACAAGATCACTTCGCATGAATAGCCTTTCAATGATGAGAGATTCAGGCAGCTATGTATGAAGTTTGCATACATGCTGGCTTTGCTGCTACTGCTGACACCTTTTTGTTACAGAACACAACTGTTAGCTGCTCTGGCAACATGGTATTGACTCTAAACTGAAGCTTTTAGAGGCAGAGATGAATTTATGATGATGCAGGGCAAACCATTACAGCGCATGCTTTAACAACTAAAACAACTTACCTCAGTTAAAATGATTACTTACCTTACAATGCATTGTAATGGCATGCGATGTAATGACACCTGCGTTGTAGAAGTTGCATTGTAAAGGCGTTGTGTTGCCTGCGTTTTAACGGACGTCTCCCGCAGAGATATACACCTACCCGGAGTTTCACACACTCATCCACATATTATCCAACTCACCCACTTCTCTAGTAAATCACTGATCAATGTTCACTTTCCTAATCACACAAACTCAAACATCAATGAAAAAAAACTATTTCCTGCAGCACCTCAGATGTGGCATTGAGAGCTGGATCCAATTGGAAAGAGCTGGCCTGCAGAACATAAGACAGCAGTACAAATATGGAAATCCAAACACAAGGCTACGGACCAGATACACCAATCTGGAGCGATTGCAGAACTGGGCTTAACAGCAAGAGGTGGGCTACTGAATGAAGCAACATGTTCCTGTAAAACAATCCAAAAACGGCCTCGATGCTCCACATATTGCTTCCAGGAATTAACACAAAATAGAGGACCTGGCTTGGAAACTGGACAACATTTGAAACATGGCCTCCAAAATAGGACATAAAATAAGGGGGCGTGGCCAGGGTCCGATGTGAGTGGACGTAGGCTGCGGAGCACCGGCCGACATACCCCTGGCAAACACTGATCCTGAGCCCCGGGCGACTCTAACCGGGAGCACCTAGTTGGGAGAGTGAACCGGGAGTGTGCTGACCGCAACATCGTGGATTAAAGAGCCGGATTAGTGGCGGAGTTGCGGAGGCTAACTCTGCCAGTGACCATTTCGGCAAGAAACAAGATCGCGGCAGGGGCAGGGCGAGGAGCTTAATCCACGCAGACCGAGAGGGGCTTGAGCGGCTGGGAACTCAGACCGCCTAGCTGCGCTCGGCACCGAAGTTGATGCAAGCAGAGAAAGGGAAATCAGGAAAGTGGCAGCAAGAGTCCTGTGTGCACTGTCGATAGTGCTGATGCAAAATCACCAGTGGAGGACAATAGAAGAGTGCTGCAGATCCATGGAACTGCCTCTCCCTGAGACAGTCCGGTAAGCGAGGACCGCAAGTGGAGGGCGACAGCACCTTAGACCAGGGGAGAGATCAACCTAGATTTGCTCTGTGCGGGGTCCAGAGACAAATGGGCACAGGGAAAAAGGACGCGAGCGGAACCCCTCCCCCCCCCCAATGTCATCGCCATTTTGCAGGAGACTGTGATTGAGGCGAAGAGTACGCGTAGGGGGCCTGGATAAATGCGTGAGCGCCTGAACTGTGCTGGAACCCACCAGGGGTGCTACGGGGTGAGATCTCTGGGCTTTTGTGAGTCAGTGTCCCAGAACGGGAGTAGGGACGAGGGACGGTGAGCGGAACCCCTCACCCCATGTCGTCTCCATTTTGAGAGCTCTGGGTGTATGTGAGCCTGTGTCCCAGATTTTGTAGTGGGGACCACAGGGGAACCCTGAATAGCTCATTGTAGGTCCTGGGGCAATATTTGAAAGCGGTTTTCTGGCCAGTGGGGAGACCGGACCCGACATCCCCCTCAGCACAGAATTTGGTGATGGGCGAGCCTTGACTCTGGAACCAAACTGCCATTAGGCTCCCTAATACCTGGGACTGGGGCACGCTATATCTGCCCTGATAGCCATAGAAGAGGCCAAAACCTGACCACACTGCCGAGATAACTGGGCAGGAGACTGCAACTACAACCACGGAGGAGTTGGGGGTGGGGGGGGTTGAGACACAGAGTGCCCAGCCTATGCTGGAACGGTAGCGTGAAGAGGACTGCGCAAAAGCACATAGGTGGAAACCTACAAAGAGCGATGGGGAAGCCATCCAGGAGAAGGGGATATGGCGTCCTCAGCACCGGGGGACCAGGACCCCAGACAGACTATGAGGAGGAGTGCGTAGAGTCGGGTAGGAGACAGGTGGAGCAACCCCTACCCTGACAGACATCATGCAGGCCATCACGGCCTCTAGGGAAGCCCTGGAGGCGAAAATCGACTCTATTGGGACAGATGTGAGTTTATTAAAAGACGATCATCGAAAACTTAAAGAACGAGTATTAGCCTCGGAAAAGGAACTCGCGGAAGTACCTGAGAAAGTGGAGTTGCTCCAGAAAGCACTCGCCACAATTGAGGTCAGAGTCAAAGTGTTGGAGGCCCCAGCTGAGGACAGCGAAGGAAGATTGCGCAGGAACAATATAAGAATTATTGGAATGCCGGAAAAGTCGGAGGGTGTAGACATGGTAGGCTTCCTTGAGGGCTGGATTAAAACTGAAGTCGCACCGGAGGGACTCTCCCCCTTTTACGTACTGGAAGGAGCCCACAGGTTCCCAGCCCGGCCGCCTCGCCCGGGAGCACCTCCCCAGCCCATAGTGGCGAGACTGCTACATTTTCGTGATCATGTGCTCCTTAAGGCCTGTCAAAAACAGGAGCTGCAGCTTGCCAACAATAAAATAATAATCTTCCCAGATTTCACAAAGGAAGTACAGCGTCAGCGGGCCTCATTTTAGCGATGAAGAAGAAACTGAGACAACTTCAGATACCTTATGCCATGTTATTTCCGGCACGCTGAAAGTGGCGGACCAGGCGGGGGCACAATTTTTCACAACCCTGCAGGATGCATGGGATTGGCTGGACAATCGGCAGAGCCAGACTGAAGGCACTGCGTCACCGGAAAGATCATAACAGAATGCAGGAAAGAAAGCGCTAGCGGCGCGTGCTCCATCGCCCAGAAAAGCCAGGAACGAAAGGCGTAAGGCATTGCAAGCGGCGGCGGAACACACCAGAGGAGACTCCAGCCCTGCCTCGAATAAGTCTGGTCAAGACGCAGATAAGTCGGACACATCAGAGGCTGCTAATTCTAATGAAAACTCAGATGCAGAGCTTCCACAGGTCATGCCTCAAACGGCGGACGATATTGCCTGATCTGCATAATCTGGGGGGGTTGATGAGGCTATTTAACAATGCTACTGCGAGGTATACGCTTACTTGGGTGGAGGGAGTGGGGTTAGTCTCCCAATCCCAAAGTTATTGAAGTCCTCCTGGATTCACGGGGAAGATAGCATTGTGGACCACTGCTGGTGGAGCTCTGGAAGCTGTTGCTTGAGCCTCACAACCCCGATACTAGATACAACACAGTTTTGGAGATTACTCTGAGTTTAGATGGGAAATCACTTGGTAACACCTGTCCTGAGGAGGGGGGAGTTGGGATTTTGTTATTGCACCTGTTAGAGGTTGGGGAATTGTAGGGGCCAGGTGTGTCATATTCAGTGAAGTCGTATAACATATGTTTCTCCGGCTTCAATGGTATCCCCCATAGACCTTAAATGTATCTCTTGGAATGTAAGGGGATACACACACTGTCTAAACGTCATAGGATGAATGCTTTTCTAATAAGAAGGGGAGTCCAGATTGCATTACTCCAGGAAACTCATATACTAACTACTCAGTTTTGCTAGGGGGTCCTGGTTTGGGTAATAGCAGGGGTGCCCTTTCAATGTACAAATAAACTGATTGACCCAGAGGGCAGATACATTGTAGTCATGGGTAAGCTAGATGGTAGAGATGTAGCTCTAGGCAGCCTCTATGGACCAAATACGGAACAACCAGCGTTCTTGGTCCAGTTATCTGGGACACTGGCCACTGTCCTGACAGGTCCAGTACTCCTAGGTGGGAATTTTAATTGTGTGCCTAAACCGGTCGCATTAGCCATTCCCAAACACACCTACACATAAAATAGCAGCAGAACGCCTTAACTGGCAATTGCAGTGGGGTTTGATAAATTCATGGAGAGCACAACATCCAGCCAACAGGAACTATTCCTTTTTTTCGGCCCTACATGAACTTCATGTTAGACTGGACTCTGTCCTATGCTCCCCAGACATTCATGAAAATGTACAAACTTCCTAGTACCTCACTAGAACAATCTCCGATCATAACCCGTTATTGCTAGCCTTAACATGGTCTTGTGAGCGCCCTAGAATTCCAACCTGGCGCTTGAAATCAGAGGCTTTGGAAGATCAGGCTTACAAAGCGGCCGTGGGTACTGCTATTGAGCAGTATTTTGTGGAGAATGCCAACACAGCAACCTCTAAATTAATAGAGTGGGATGCCTTTAAGTCAGTTATTAGGGGGCGGTGTATCTCTGAATGTGTGGGAATACATAAGACTTTGTTACAGGACACGGAATCAGCAGAAAACAGGCTGCGGGAATTGGAGAGGGAGCGGCCATAACAAAGAGCCAAGCACGAGGAACTTCTAGGAGCTAGAGAAGAGGTGGCTGCCCAGGTGGAGCGACTTTGTTGTTTTGACTTTAAAAACTATATAGCCTGAGCCCATGCTGAACAGGATGAATCTAGAGCCCTGCTGGCCTGGCTGGCCAACCCGGCTCGATGAGGATGAGTGATACTAGAACTAAAGGGACAAGGGGAGGAACCCCTATACCACCAACAGGACATCAATAATAGATTATTTGCATTTTATGAAAGGTTATATAAGAGCAAACACTCGCACACTCCTGTCGACTTGGCTAATTTTGTTGATGCAGTGGACTTACCGGTGGTGTCGGAAGAAATAGCGGAAGAACTGGGAGCAGACATTGGGGTAAGTGAGGTGAAAGGGTCTATAAAAACCATGGCCTGAAATAAGACACCAGATATAGATATTGAGCTACTTGCTCCTAGGTTAGTGGAGCTCTAAAACCAAATGCTGCGGGAGGGGCACCTCCCTACCTCCACGGGGGAGGCGGGGATTATCCCATTACTAAAACCGGGGAAGCCAGCATGGGACACAGCAGATTACCGGCCATTGTCTATGCTAAATCTGGACTATGAGGTCTTGAGTCGGATTGAGTCTGCCTGTGTAATAACGAGTCCAATAATCAATGGTTCAGTTTCTTTTCTTTTGTAATTTTTAAAAATTATATACTAAGAGCTGTTGAGTTCCTCTTATGAGATTGAGGAAGTTAAGGCACTGTGTATCAGCCTATCATTTTCTTCAGCAACTTTCAGATGTAGAGACACGTTTATCTATAAGTAGATTTCTCTGTGCTCCTGTACACTTACTGGGCACTATGCATTTCATTTAATGTACGCATCAACACAATAAGAAACGGAATGTTAATTTTGTAATGCACAATAACCACACCACATCAGTGTGACTCAGTTACGCAACACCCATAGGGCTAAACGGGCTTCAGACCCCACCCCCCTATTGTGTGTCTCAGCTCGAGCTGCTGTGGGCTCGGTTGGGCAGTGTCTGGAATCTCATCTACGGCACACCCGAGTTGTTCACAGGTCTCTAAAGACCGTTTGCATATTTACATACCTTTGTAAACTGGTTACCAAGGCTTAGTTTTTATTTCTGGTTCCAGTACCCCCGTGTCCCCCACTCTGCCTATTCCTTACATTTGTATTTTACATTTACTGCTGTAGTGGGAGAATGCATTTCATTAAAAGGAATATAAAGTAGGGTTGCCAAAAGAAAAATGCCAGCCATTTGTTGTTTAGAGAGCCTGAAAAGACCTCCTCTTGACACTAAATAAGGTTATAAACAATAAATAAAAAACGAATGTATTTATTTGTAATGTGACTTTTCTGACTTTGTTCCCTTTAATTATCAGTCATTGATAATTCAGGCTGCCCCAGAACACAAGTAAAAGAGCTCTATATTTATATTTGCTGTTTGAAGTATGCAGAGATAAGTGCTGAAAATAAAACTTTAAGTGACTGCCTATTTTTGTACCGTCTGGGACATCACAATAATGAGCTGGCAACCCTAATCATAAACTTAAAGTTTGTTGCAGGATCATCCCATTATTTATTTCCTCCACCCTCTGTCCCTGATTAATGCCATAATAGCAATAGTTTAATTTATATCTGAAACCCTATCCCTCCGTCAATAACATGCTGAGTTACTTCAACCCTGCATTCAGACAACTCACTCCTCGTTCTCACATTTCACTTTCACGCTCACCCTGCAGTCACAGCGATCACAATGCACTAACACTGATCACCCTGCACTCATGTGACTTCACTCACCCGTCCTCCTCACTGCTCAATCTGCAATCTCACTCAAACACACCCATCACGAACCATGCATTTATTCATCTCACTCTGCACTTACATCCGAACCCAAATTCATTTGGTCACCTCACTCAGCCTGCAGTCACTCCTCTTACCCTACTCTTACACTTTTGCATCGCTCACCATGCACTCACATGGCCACTCCTGCCACACATGCAACGCAGAGGGTTAATGTGACTGCTACAAAGAACTTGTACCACGCAGATCACAGAACTGAATGTGAGTAAACTACGAGTAGCGCTATAAAAATTACATTTTTGTCAGAAAAGTGCTACAGAGAGATGAGGTGTATTGATGGTAAGTGGTATTGAGGGAATTCATGGAGAAGAAGGAAATGAGGGAGGGGGCGCCACAAAAGACTGTTGCACCGTGTGGAAGTGTTAGCCGGACCCCCTACGTTCGGGTCTAGTTGCGCCCCTGGTGTCACTGACACCTGCATAGGGGATTTAGGACCATAAGGAGGGAGTCCTGCTTGTTTTTAAGCCTTATGCTACCAATGCGATTATGTGCTCTCCAATTCGATGCCTACTAAAATAAAACTGGACGTTTGATGTATCCACGCCAAATCAAATAGGGAAAATGACTGCACATTATTTTAGCTCAACCTCCAACGAGCTTGCCAACATTGTCTTGTTACTGGTAAGCACACCCTTGGCGTGAAGAGCAACGCTCGCAAGATTCAACTTGCATACCAGAATCCACCCCTCCACTCACTGCACATTTAGGAGGCTAGAGAAACAGCAGCGTAGCAAAATATGCATTTGATATAAAAATGTGTCACCCAGACTACGTACAAATAAGAACTAAAGGTGCTACTAAAAATGTGCCAGCGCTTGGTAGCTCGATGTATCTGTGCTTTTGGGAGTAGATGCTTTTTACCGTCACTTACGGGGACTGGAAACTTTAACTTTTATGTAATGCAGAGGTACATGAAAACACTGAGCACTGGTGTTTAATATCTGAATAAAGTAAATATTTGCTTGGAATTAGTACTACAGCTGAGTAGTATGTCAGGGACAGTACTCGCCTAGGCACTTTCTCGGTGTCCTACTAAATCACACTCTACGGAGACTAAGTTCTTCACACATTTCGGGCAGTTCTAACAACAAAGATACAATATTATACTTCTTTCGGGAAAAAATGCAATAATGCACATAATTAGAGAATATAATTCTTTAAAAAAACACAATGAACACATATTAATGTTGCTTTAATGTCAATCGTCCTGAACCAGATCAAAGGTCACCGACTTCAGGCTTACCTTCAGTCCCCGAATGAATAGACTACAAAATCCAATTGCCCCACTCTAGCTTCCGTAACGACTACATCCCATTTCATTACAGTAAAAAGACAAAATTCGCGTTCACACCACGTGACATGCACGTCAAAACGTCACATTACGTTTTACGTGTTGCACTCAGGACACTTCCGCCGCCTTGTAATCCCAGTACGGCGAGCGAGAAGGGAAGCAGCTTTGTGCAAGCAAGAGCTTCACGGTTGTGCAAATAATTAACGTAGACATGACGTTCCAATGCCATACAACTATTGTAAAGAGCAAAACTTAGACACGAGTGGTATATTTAGCCGTGTCTATAAACAAATTCGGTGTAAAGTGCACGAAGTGGAGTTCGCTGCTAGTGATTTTTTCCTGTTAGGGCAAGTTCCCTAGCAACGCGTCTGGCCCACGTGACGTGTATATCCTAGCATCGCAACACTAACCTCTTATCTCGGCGGCACGTTTTCGCTAACCAATTGCAGGATTGCTGTGGCGCTGAGCCTTCTAGTGCCGCCCCGAATCCTGTCAATCAGTTTAAACTTGCTTCCAATTGCTTCTCTTTGCCCTCGCCTTTCGAAGTCGTTTACACTCCTTGAGACCGTGAATTTGGTGGAGTCAAACTCAAACCTTCAAAGCAGAAGCAGTCAAATAATTACAATCCTGTGTCCGGAGGTGGAAGGTAAGATTTGAGCTCGGGAACATCACTTCGTATTCGGAAATGTTGGCATGCATGCTTAAGGTGGGTGCATGTGCATATATATGTGACACCCGTGGAGATACAGACAAGGCACACAAAATGCACAGGTACTCAAGAGGCGCAACAGTATGGAATATGTCAAGAACAGAATCCTAGACGCAGGCCAACGAAGCGGACATTCAGGAGCATTCCCTTGGGGTAATTTGTTGGTTCGTAGCATCTGAACGATACTAGTACTTTAAGTGTATCGAAAACGTTGGAGATGACCAAATGTGTGCCTACAAACCCACAAATAAAGCCTTCCGTTACAAAGAGAATAGCTAAAATAAGCCGCAATGAAGCACATAGTAGTTTAAATCACAATTCTCAACCTGTAGGCTCCCGAATGAACCCTAGACCGAATTTTGAAGACTGCGATCCATTGAATTAAAAAAAGAGAAAAACATGTCTTTTTCCTGTCGTAAAGTCTTCTTCGCGGAATTTTAGTCAACAAATTTCGAGGAGGAAACTGACTGCATCCCACGAGGCATGGTTTTATATGACACGAGCCTCTTGTGGCAGGGCAAGGGGGTATAGATAATTTGTCTGAATGTTATTAACCAAAGGACATGCACATCCGTGAACCCGTGTTCTTGAAATGGAAGAGCACAGCTTTCTATCTGTAAAGGGTGTGTTGAGAAGACCCAGGTAGCAGGGACACCAGTGGCTTGCTTGTTATCAGTGGGTGTATGAAGGGATACGCTTAAAAATATGTTTAAATTCTGACGGTTTGCAATATGGCGATCACTTCTTTTTACATTTGTGTCAAGTAATAATAACTTGTTTTTAGGTCGAGGGACTGTAGGCTTGGCCAAGTCCGGAGATTTATTGTTACTTAGTGTGGCAGCTTAAACCCGCCTCCCTCCTCGTCTCTCCTCCATTGGCTGGCTTCCTAAACGGAGGCCAGCCATTGGAGGAGAGAGCCGTCCCTCCAATTTAGCCCCGTCTTTCGGATTTGGGGGGCGTAAGTTTTGCTGTTCTTTAGCTCGTGATGTCATCCGTCACTCAGGACAGCAAAACACGCCCCCGAATCCGAAAAATTTCAGAAGCTTGAGGCCGCCATTGTTGCCCGATCTCGTCTGGCCCTTGCATCCCCGCCGCCGGCCGCCATTGTTGCCCGATCGCGTCTGGCCCTTGCATCCCCGCCGCCGCCGCCTGCCAGAAGACTGTAGTTTGCCTCTTGTATCCGAGATACTCAGAGCCTCCTCCTCGGCCACTTTCCCACTTTTTCCAGAGCCCCAGTTCCTTTTCTTTCTCCGGGTCTCAGTCTACGTCTCACCTCCTAGCCCCCTCTGCCTCACAGATCTGTTCCCTTCCTGACCGGTCTTTCTGCCTTCTTTCCGCGCTCCTGTCGCTCTCTGCCTGTCTCTCGCTCTCCCGCTCCCTCTCACAGCCCACCGCCTCACTCACACGTGCCTCACCCCGTCCCTTCCCTAGAGGCAGCGGTCGGAGGCGCCGGCAGTGCGGGCTTTCGTCCACCACCGAGTCTGGGGAGGGAACGGAGCCGTCGCTGGCCGCAGCATGAGGGGGAACCAGCAGCAGGGAAGGCGAGCAGCGCGAGAGGCACCCACCGGCCCCCAAACAAGGCGCTAGCCAGGTAAGCCTGATGCCAGCCCAGATCTATGCCTCTGTAACTGTCTTTAAAAGCCAAATCAAGACAGTGCATAGAAGTATTCCATGTGTGACAGACTCCAGAATTCAAATTAAAAACAGAGAAAAGGATTTGAACTTGGTAAATGTATCGTATTGTGATGTGTTTAAAGTATTGTATTAATGATTATTTCATTGTATCAAAAGTCTTCCCCGAGCACACAGTGTGCTCGGGGCGGACTTTTGATTTGCAGTCTCTCCTAGTGTCCATGGCACCCCATGTCTTAGTCTCCTCTGTATTCCACGTCTCCTCAGTGTCCTCCCGAGCCCCTGTCTCACTGCATGCTCGGTGTCCCCCATGTGTCCCTTCGTATATATCTCCCTTGGTCTGTGTTTGCCTCGTCCCAGTCTTCCAGTATCCCTGGTCCCTTTAGTTTCCCAGTGTCCATGTCTACATTTGACCTGATAACATGAGGATGAAAATGACCCTAGAGTGCAAACTAGTTTCCTGTAAACACCGGTACTGTGTAGTAACACCTCACCAGCGCTGTGCGGTAACACAGCGCTAATTACAAGTGAATCCCCGTGGATTGAGAATTAACAGTGCGGACCATGATTTTCCAGGTGAAATTGTGTCAGGCAATCCCTAATCCCATGAGTATTACTGCTCACGTTTACCACTCGCTTGTTACAGGTGGTAACTGGGAGCGGTGGATGTGGTGCAGGGTGGGCGATGCGGAAGATGTCCACGGGCACAGCAGGCAGTGACGGGCGGGCAGGGGGCCATTCCATGCTACCTCGTCAAGCTATAGGAAGGGGTCAGACGGGACCCGGCATCCAGGCCTGGCTCCACATGCATCCAAATCAACGTCATTTTACAAGAGGGATTTTCGAACCAGTAAAATATGTCCGGTGTCCCCTCACCTGGAACATCTGGATGTAGAAGCTCAAGGCCTATCGTGATCGGGTGGTGTGTATTTCACCCAGAAATACCGCTACACCAGGCACGTAATCGGGTACTTGGTAACATCCTGTGTTTCTCTCCAGTGCTTTCATCTCATGACGCCCCCATGTCCTCTCGAAGTATCCCCAGTGCTGTTTTGAGTCTCACTATGTCTGCTAGTGTTGTACTGGGTCTTTCCTGAGGTTCCCCAGAGCATTCTCTGTCTTGTCAGTGTATCCCCATGTCAGCGTCTCCCTGTGTTATTTGTTTCTCCGTGTTTGTATCTCCCGTGTCTTGGTCTCTCAAAGAAGGTGTCTCCCCATGTTGATGTTTTGCTGCATCTCAGTGCCTGATTTGTAAAACAATCAGTGCCAGAGCTCTAAGTTTCACTCAGAAGGCCACGGCCAGAGCTACGAATATCAGAGGGGCCGAATACGAAGAAGGCAGACTACATAGTCTCGATTCAACCTCATGCTTTTTTTATTCACCCCCATACACTTGTGCCTTAAAATCTCACTTGTGCACGTTTTTTTTTTTTTTTTTTTTTTTCTCCATTTTCACTGTTTTCCCTCTTTTACTTTCTCATTCCTTCTGTTGCATGTTTTTGATGTCTCTAATTCCTGGCATTCCCGCTGCCTGTGAGAAAGGCAGGCCCGACCCCCTGCCTGGCTTGATTTAAACAGCCCGGTGTGTTTTCCCCCCTTCATCCTCCCGTGAATAAAAGATAACCTGACAATTCCGTCAGGCGGAGCAGCCAGACGACGCCCAAGCAAACCAGCAGCACAGCGAGGAAAAAAGCTATAAAAAGAGAAGCTTTGCACAAAAAAGCTATTCTACTCGCTGAGCAGTCTGTGGATTTCTATTTGTGACTACCATTTTTTTTATTAACAAAAAAATCTTTTTCTGCTCCTTTTGCGTGCGAATGATGGTGGATTTCTTTTAAGACATTTTTTGCAAAGCACACAATCACTCTCTATCTCACTACCTCACAACTTCACTCTCTCTCTCTACCTCACTACCTCACTCTCTCTCTCTAACTCACTACCTCACTCTCTCTCTATCTCACTACCTCAGAACATCCCTCTCCCTCACTACCTCACTCTTTCACTACCTCACTCTCTCGGTCTGTCACTACCTCACTCTCTATCTACCTCACTCTCTATCTACCTCACTCTCTCTCTCACTACCTCTCTCTCTATTTCACTACTTCACTCTCTCTCTCTATCTCACTACCTCACTCTCTCTCTCTATCTCACTACCTCACTCTCTCTCTCTATCTCACTACCTCACTCTCTCTCTATCTCACTACCTCACTCTCTCTCTGCTAATGCAATAGGTCTCGCATATGCAAGCAATTAAGCTATTGCCAATATAAATGACAATGCCATTTATTTAGGGATACAAACAAAAAAAATGAGCAATGCCAATAGCTCTAACTATAATATTTCCGAGACCATTGCATTGTAAATGCTTGTTAATATAGTGTTTCATACCGCTCAGTATGCTACTGTGCCTTTAGCCTTAATTTAATGCCTTCAGTTTTTGATCAACCTTTGTAGGGTGCTAAAGGACTTCAGCACACCCATACCAGTATCAATCAACTTGTAAGTTGAGGAAAAATGGCCATGTCTCAAAGGTCTGTTGCAGCTCCCAAATCTCGTGTCCATTATGCGTTGAGCCTTTAATGACTCCAGCTTGTTAGGTCTCGCGTGGCGTACTGCGCACATGCGCAGTCGAGCTCGCGAGATTTTATGTCTGAGTGAACTTCACTTGCGAGGGTCAAGCCCCGCCCCTCTTCTCCATTGGCTGGCCTCCTAAACGGTGGCCAGCCATTGGAGAAGAGGTCCTAGTGACGTTCTTCTTTATCTTTACGCCCCGTCCTTTTCAGATTGGGTTCCTTGACTTACTGCTGAAGTAAAAGATTTCTTATCTTCTTTATGGGTTCAGATGGCCCCATAAAGAAGATAAGGAACCTTTTACCCCAGCAGGAGGTCGGGGCGCCGAGTCGGAAAAGGACGGGGCTTAAGAGAAACAAGCTTATACCGAAGAAGCCGTGCTTCTCTATAATCTGTAGCAAACTGCTGCGAGTGAGGGGGTGAGGGAGTCAAGGGAAAGGCAGGAGGCGCAGGATCTGGTGCGAAGGCAGTGTCAGATAGGAGAATGAGGCACACGCTCAGCTCGAGGAGAAGCAGCCAGCTCATCTGAGCAGATGAACATGCGCATCTGATGAAATGCAGAGCGAGCACTTCCTTACAGGCACTGCAGCGGAAGCCGCAAGTCTGAAACCGGAGTCCCCACTAATCCGGAAAAAGACAGCCTTACATGTTCCGGAATGTGCACTTCGGGCTGGTTCCTCGCCTTCCGCCTTGAAGGCAGGTCCCCAGCCGGCGAGGGGGTTAACTTTCCAGTGTGTCAGTCTGTGTCTGAGTATAGTAGGAGGAGTTTTCCACTCCTAGTGCAAAAGGTGTGCTGGGCACAGCCCCTGCCTGCGAGGTGAGCCAAGCGCTGGGATTGTTTTGGATAAACTTTGGGTTTTTTGGAGCCGGAGCCGCAGCGTGAACAGCAGGACTGCGGACAAAGATGCTGCAGAAGGAATATCGGATCTGCATGCCGCTCAGCGAGGAGGAGGGAAGACGTCGCCACTAACGCGGCAGTGTGGGTTAACCGCTCACGGCTCAGATCCTTGTGCAAATCTGTGGTTTGAATCCCCCTGCGGCGACGCAGTCTTTCATCCTTCCTAGAAGTGGGGATGGCCTTCGGCAATGTCTAGCATTCAAGTAGGCAATGGACTGGGATGTTGTAATGGAAAAAAGAATATGTAATTTATTGGGTTAATGTGCTATTACTGCGGTCTCGAGTCATGGTTCAAGTCCCAGTCGGTCCACTGATAGAAGTGTTTGTGTCTACGCCTTTCACCATAATTTTACATAAGGTTGTGGTCTGGTGCATCCGTCTGGTTGCTTGCATTGAAATGACACAAGGCTACTGTCTCCAGTATGTCTGAGCATCGCTCGGGGCTCTTAAATGAAATGCATAGGTTTCAATTGAAATTGACTACCCTTGAGCTACTTTTCATCCTTCCTGGGGCAATGAAATGCTTAGATTCAACTGGCTTAAAAGAAGCACCTGCTATTTACAGTGTTTGAAGCGTGCATTAGACTTCTGCATACTGAACACTACATCTGGACTGTAGCCAACTCGTCTACCAGTGTCCAGAGCTGCTGACAAGCTTCCACCTCTACATTTTTTTCACGCACACATCTAGCCATGCACAGGCTGATGCGTCGGTGTTGTATTCGAGCCCGTAGCAGGTGTACGCTTTGAGCGGGAATTATGCGAGATGCTCGGATACGTTGCCTCTGTGTGCACGAGACGGTGTTTACAAATGAGCCTCGAGCACTGACAGTTGGCCCGTGTCAGGCATGCACAGCTCGCTCACGTCTGTTTTTCTCGATGCATGTTGGTACTTGTAGTTTTCTTTATCATGCATCTTAAATCCCCCAGATGTTATAATAAATTTGTAGTCTGTCTCTGAAGAGAGATTTCATTTACAGACAGTCTGGCCTGTATTTGCTTGACGATTGTGGCTCAAGGAGACGGTCCTTCTAATAATGCCTTCTCACTTGACCAATGCTGTGTGATCTTGTACAAAAGACTTTTCCTGTTCTACAGATCCCAGGCCTGGTTAAATTGGAGGTGCTTGGAAATGAGCTAAAACTAGTATTATGTGCTGTACAAATGACTAACCATGACATGGAGTCACTTGGGAGCCCTGTGGGCAACATCTGCAGGAATTCCTGACTTTTTAGTCCGCATTCCCCTGCATGTGTGGGCCTGTCAGCCCTATAGACAGACATACCTTAAACAAAGGCAAGTCTCCTAGGTTCCTTAATGCAGTTACTGGTGTCTAGGGAATCAGGACAAAGGTGCCCCTCGCGAGATGGGGATACATTGAAGGGTTCCATGAACATGCTCTGCTGTACAAGGCAGGACCATGTTCTGCGCCTGTGTGAGGCACATGTGTGCTGGTACATAAGTATCCATGCGCAGTATGAAGTGAGCAAAGTGCGTGCATCAGGTGCAGGCCAGGTGATGTCTTCAGATGTACAGTGCATGTTCTGACTTCAGGAAGTACAGGTTCCTGTATTTACACATGAATATCCACCATTCCTTTTGAAAAAGTATATACTGCAGTGTTTGCACATTCGTGTTTGAAAAAGTACAGGTTGTTGCATTAGAACATGCATATTCACGATACGTGTTTGGTTATTGCCACTGCTCAAACAGCAGTGCATTTAAATTTGCTGTGTGTGTGTGTGGCTCTGTGTGTCTGTGTGTGGCTCTGTGTGTGGCTGTGTGTGTGTGGCTGTGTGTGTGTGTCTCTGTGTGTGTGGCTCTGTGTGTGTGTGGCTCTGTGTGTGGCTCTGTGTGTGTGGCTCTGCATGTGTGTGTGGCTGTGTGTGGCTCTCTGTGTGTGTGTGTGGCTGTGTGTGTGTGTGTGTGGCTCTGTGTGTGTGTGTGGCTCTGTGTGTGTGTGTGGCTCTGTGTGTGTGTGTGGCTCTGTGTGTGTGTGTGTGGCTCTGTGTGTGTGTGTGTGTGTGGCTCTGGCTCTGTGTGTGTGGCTCTGTGTGTGTGTGTGTGCGTGTGTTGCTCTGTGTGTGTGTGTGGCTCTGTGTGTGTGTGGGGGCTGTGTGTGTTTGTGTGTGGCATTTGCGAGAGATTAAGCTATTGGCATTGTAAATGACAATGCCATGTATTTATCTCTTTTCAAAACCAACACATAAATAAAAATGTTGTCATTTACAATGCCAATACCTCTAACTTTTGCAAAGGCAAGACCATTGCATTGTAAATGCTTGTATTTCTGGGTCTGAGGTCTGGCAGTGCATTCCGGTGCACTTTTAGCAGATATTTGATTATCTGACTTACTGAAACCCTAAATATTCTGTTTCATCATGCCTTACAAAGTTCCATCCTGTCACTTGGACTACACTCTATATTTGCTTCCAGAAGCGTTGGTCGTCCTTGCACTTTATCAGTTATCATCATATTAATCCCACATTTCTAAACACTATGGTTCTCAACACCCTTTCCTAATTGTGAATAGCATTCTCCTGTGTGAATTATAGCCTCCTGGTTAGATGTCCTGCTTTGTATGTCTGCAGTAGGACATCATCCAATCCCCAGGGGCTAACATGTACCAACAATTAATTTCCTTTCTAAGGATCAAAATATACAATGGTGGTTTCAGCCAGCATGCAATTTGTGGTAGTGTGATAAGCTTGCTCTTCACCTCCTAGAGACATTCATGTCTCTAGTTTAGCAGCTCACTTAGTCATAGTGGCAAGGTTGGATATGAATCCTCCCCTACTTGACCATCCTAATAAAATTGCAAAGAGGTCCCTCTGTGTTCTTTTTATTTAATACATGCTGGGGATTCGTCATCATTCTAACCTCAACAAACACACATTCAAAGAACTCAAGGCTTAACTTGTGTAATTCACACTTTTCTCAGTATAGGCAAACCTGTTTCTTTTTTTTGCAGATGCCAGAGAGTGGCACAAACTATCACATGGTACAAAAACCTATTATGTGGACATATATCTGTATTCCACCACTGATGTTGAGGATACCTAGCAAGTTATTGTGGATCTCCAGAGCCGTGTATTGAAGGAATTCAGCTTTGGAGCATACTTTGAAGTTCTATGGCTTATATCTTTGGATCCTGAAGTGGGTTGAGAAGGAGGATATGTACCGGATTGTTTATGATAGTCTAACTGGTGATACCCAGTCTTCTGATTCGTCTTGAAGAGACATTTGGTCCCACACCGATCTGCCATAATGGCATCAATAGTAGATTTCATATGTCTTTCACACTAGATTAGTCAACAGAATAGGCTGCTTGGACTCCGTGGTGAGGATGATTAGGCATAGCAAGAGTGTCAGTCACTTTGCCTTTCAACTTTTGTATGTCTTGGTCAACCTGTTTGCTGAAATGGAATTAAATGCACTGATGTAAAACAAAAAAACTGGATGCAAATTGGAGAATTTGTAGTTTTATCCTTTCTTGTTCATTATCCTTTAGTTCACTAAGTTAAAATGTGCTAGGCTGACTTCGTATTACTGCCAGTGCCATGTCATCCTGAGCTCAAACTGGACTAGTTGTAACTCTTCCGTTGCTTACCATCTAGATGAATTCTTTATTCACCCAGTCAATTAGAGATTCGGTCCATAAAGACTACTTTCAGCTGGTGGGGTGAGACTCAAGGTTCAAGTTTTTATTAGGGATTTAGATCTTACAATGAGATCTACAATATATAAAATACATCCATTAATACAACCTTAAAAAAGAGCTAAATATTATTACAGCACATTAATTCATTGACAGGATAATTTATCATCTCCATAGCAGCTTTAGCTATTGTAATTCCATGTTTTTAGGTCTCGCCTAGCGACGCAGTGCCATGCTTTGCTCGCCTAGGCGAGATCTATTGTTGTCGACTTGGCTCGGAAAGGAGACGGAGATGTGCACTTTTCCCCGGACAGCCCATGTGCACGCTCACGCCGTCTGTTCTCTGCCAATTCGCGCTCCCACCGCGCTCGCCTGCACACCCGACAGGAGATGTGCACTTTCCCCCGGACAGCCCATGTGCACGCTCGCACCGTCTGTTCTCTGCCATTGCGCGCTCCCACCGTGCTCGCCTACACAGCCCGACGCCACACGGACATGCTCGCATCACTCGCAGGACGCTGCATTTGGTTTGCTTTAACATGAAAGCCGTCCCGTAGCTGCTCCGGCCTAACCACATCCCTTAATTTAGGCCAATAAGCCACTCTTGGTTTATTTTTGTGCTCCCGATACAAGACTATACAACATCACGTCATCGTAGCCGTCCAGACACTACCACTCAACAACCGTTCAAACGGCCTCAAATCACAGTCTCAACCACGTCACCAATCTTAACGCACCCCATCTAATGGGCTTAAACGCCAACTCCTTCCTTCGACGTCTTCACTACCCACGTTGACCCATGGCCCTTTACCATCGTCCAGCTTCCCTAGAGCGTGTTTGGGTGGTTACAAATGATTGTTTGAATACTCAACAATTTTATTTCTCCCCTGCGCGATGCGATACTACGTTGTTCCAAAGCCTACCAGGGGGAGTCGCATAGGAAGGGAAGAACATGTGCTAGTGCTCCCGACTCCTGGGGGATTGAGGGCATCCCGAGCTGAGCACGCGTGTTCATCAGAACAGGACCCACGCCCCCATACCAACCAGCCAGCCAGCCACCATTACCGTGCTCGGCTGATCTTCACATCTGCCCGGCACGCGCACACAGAATCACTCACCTGCCGGTCTCACCCAACTGCTCCAGCTGTATCTGGGTGAAATTTCTCGCAAGCAGGTCACTTACCAGATAAAAGCATTCAACTTTCAGTTATCACGCGTGCATAGTGATAGAAGTTGAGCTGAGAGACGTCACATACCTAAGTAGATTCTACAGAAAACTGTGCGGGCACATTGAGAAAGTGAAACTGCATGAGGCTTAAAACAGCTGACGGACTTGCGCAGTGCAGGGAACAAAGTCTTACTCTGCACGTCTGGCGCATAGCAGTTTCCATTTGCTTGGCAGTACTTCTAATTCAGTGGTTCTCAAACCAATGCTGTGTGCGTGTCATACTGTGCTGAATTGACATGGTGTGGAAGAGGATTTCGAGACCTCAGTGTATAGTAGGTCAGTGTGTCTAGAGGGTTCTGTGATAGGTGGGTGTGTCTGTGGCATGCCGGTGCAAGTCTCTGGTAGGTCGGTGTGTCTGGATGCGGCTTGCTGTGCCCGGTTGTGAGTGAGTGCCCTCCGGGGCGTCTGTGTGTTTGAAAGTGTCAGTTTGTGAGACCAGTTGTTGGGATGCGTTTGCCGGTCTGACTGTCATGTGTGTGCAATGCCTGGCTGTGCGTGTGCTCACCTGCCTGTGAGTGTGTGTGTGTGTGTGTGTGTGCGGAGGAGCGTGTGAGAGCCCTGGCTGTGCCAAGCTGTAGGTGTGTCTGTGTGTGTGTGTACAACCATGAGTCTGTGTGTGTGCAAAATGTAGGTATGTCAGCGTATGTGCAAGCATGAGTCAGTGTGTGTGAAGTTGTGGGTGCGTGCATGAGCGCGTCGGTGTGTGTGTATGTGCGAGCATAAGTCAGCTTGTGTGCAAGTATGGGTGTGTGCATGAGTGCCAGTGTGTGTGCACGTTATGGTGTGTGTGTGTCAACGTGTGTGGGAGAGTGTCAGTCTGTGTGCAAGTTGTGTGTGAGTATCAGTGTGTGTGTAAGCACGAGTCAGCATTTGTGCAAGGTGTGGTGAGTGTGTGGCAGCCTGCTGCGTTGTGTGTCTCTGGGCCTCGGCAGGCCCCGGCTGTTCCATAGTACAGGCGAGGACTGCGCTCTCCTCCCACATCCTCAGCCAGCCTCCTCCGTCACTTCCTCCCACTCCCTCCTCCTGCAGCTTCTCCCTCCCCAGGGACAGCTGCCCTCCCCTGGCCCATCTCCAGCCCACCCCACAGCCTCACCCAGCCTCCCCCGTCACTGCTACCCACCCTAGCCTCTGCCTCCCCAGGGACATTGGCCCTCCTGTGGCCCATCCCCAGCCCACCTTACATCCTCACCCAGCCTCCCCATCTTCTATCAAGTTCTTCCCTTGTCGTCTTCTTTACTAAGATGTCAGCTTAAAAGTAAATTCTGCCGCCATTTACTTATAATTAATTTAAATAAATAACTCAAGGAGGAATCTCTATAAAACAGCCTCTGTGTATGCTAATCCAAAGGGCGTCCTTTTTACTGATAACTGAATAGTGTAACAGAAGCTGTAAACTTCCTGCTCTGGATGCAGGTACATTTGAAGGTATATCATTGATGAATCAATTGTGATAAAAATCTTTAGGTCCAATATTTAAATTATCCTTGGTGAATGAAATTTGACTGTTATGCTCTTGTTATCGTCTCTAAGGTTGAAGCGTAAACAGATTTTGCCATTGAATCATCTCACAACCACAAGAGGAAGTAACAATTCAGAGGAATCTATTGGTTCTTTTGCTTTGTCTACTATTTCCTGTCCACTAGTAATGCCTTTTTTGATGCTTCTATAAATATTCCTTGCTGTGAGTATTTTGGTTTGCATCCTTCCTCATTCTAATACAATGTACGTATCTCTTCTGTTTGCCAATTCTATCACTCAAAGTCTTGGTTAACTCTTTTATTATTCTTTGATAATTCCTTTACCGGATATACAGTTAGCATCTAAAACAATATGGAACACTCTCTGTCCCATGAATCACACAACTGGAGTTGTCATATCTTTTACATACATGCTTCCTATTGCTTAAAGGTTCTTAAACCTGAATACTAGTGTGCTACAATCTCAAATCTCAATTGTTTCTCCACTATATTCTTCTGGGTGTTTGCTGAACTTGTTGTTCCATACTTTTTCTTCAATTGTTGAAAAAAGAAAACTGAACCTGTTACTATGTCTAGTCCCACTCCTCTTGTTATTCTGCACATGGGTTTGCTACATTTCTCTTTGACTTTCACACTGAGTCTGATCCTTAACATAAAGAAGCATTTGCAATGCAATAGTTCTCGCATTTGCAAGAGTTTGAGCTATTGGCATTGTAAATGACTATGCCTTTTGTTTGTGTTTTGTAAACCTGCAAGTGTTGCGTAAACACGTACTTTGTACAGATAGTCCTTGCTTACAAGAAGCAAGGCTGGCAGTAAAAGAGACGTAGTTATTGCCAGCCTTGCTTTTTGTAAGCAAGGGATATAAGTAGCGAGTGCATGTTTACGCACCTCCTGCAAGTTTTCAAAACACATAAATAAAAGGCATTGTCATTTATAATGCGAATAGCTCAAACTCTTGCAGAAGTGAAACCTATTGCATTGCAAATGCTTGTTTAAAAAGTGGTTTTAAAAATCTCTGTTGGTAAACCCTTAAAACGGGACAGATAAATATAACATGTTCGATAGTCTGTACACCATTCTAACATAAAGTGCAAATTCTTTCCCCCGAACGACATTCTGCCACGTACAGTTTTTAACGGTAAACATTTCAACCTACAAAGCATTATACACCTTTGCACCCTGTGTTCCAGGTTCCAGTACAAATACGCTTGGGGCACTGCTGACTGACATGATTGAGTGACACACTGGAAGCGAGGTTTTGCACTCCATATAACCATATCATTCTTCAGCAATAAATTTGCCATGTTAAGGTTTAAAACATTTTTAGGGTGAACATAGTTCATTTCTGATCTAGTCAGGGAAAAGTGCTGAAGTGCAGGTGAAATATTAGTTAAAAAATGGACTGGCCTTTGTAGTAGGAAGGAGACATTCCGTGGCAATAAGACTTATTAAAGACTTTTCCTTGGCTTGTAGAATACAATAATACCATCCTAGGACGGCGGATAGTCCTGTTATGCAAGTGCTCACCAAACCTAATTCTAGCCGTAGCGCTTATATCAAGACCATGGAATTTAAAGTGCAAATAGTGCAAAGAATCTTCCCCTCCACCTTATGCATAAAGTGCTTTTGCTTAATATTTATTGTCTCTAGCATATATAAATGGTTGACAGAATCTTCATTTTGTGTACTGTTAGAAGATAATTAAAGTGCCTTTGACCTGTTAATCCACAAAGTGACTTTACCTCATTTTCATGAGCATATGCCTTATTTGATATTTGTGCAATATGTTCAGTTTCGCCCGAATTTGCGGCCATTTCTTCCAGGTTAACAGTAAGATTTTACTACTTCTGTGGTAGAATTATTGAGACTCACCTTTGGACATATATATTTGAGTTTTTGTGGGTTGCAGTTGTGATCAGTCCTTCAAAGTTCTAACCTGGCTCGTTGTCATGATGTTGAAAGTGGATCCATTGTCAATTAGTACCACAACCTTTTTAGGTCTCGCTGAGCCAGCTCATGCGCTGCTCTGCGAGACATTTAGTTAGTGGCTAACACAATCTTTTCCTTGCCTCAAGCTTGCGGCCACGCGCGTGTGCGCAGCTGCCATGTGACTTTCATGGCTCATTAAGCCTTGCTCTCCCAAGTGCCTCGCTCTGCCCCTCTCCCACCACTGAGCGCGTCCCTGCCATCAATTTTCCTTTCTCAGCCGCGCGGCCAATGCTTGTTTATTTTACTTGGTTCTCTGTTGGGTCTGAATACAAGACTTGTGACGAATGAGGGCTCTACTGTACATATGGCCCAATAAGTAGATACATAATTTAAAATAATGTATTTCATGATGGCAGAAATATCTCTGCAGCACCAGTCTGCCCGTGCCAGGGCAATGGGCTCCCGAGGGGTGCGGTGCGGCCGGGTATACGGCCACCCGCGAATGTATCTGCCGACAGCCAGAGGTGCAGACCCAACAGGTAAGTAAACAGAGGCAAGCACTGCCCCCTACTGGCCACAGATGGGACCCATCATGACAGCTTCGTTTCACATCACTCAATTTACTGGCATCTTCGGGTGATTAAATGCGGTTTACATATCAGATACGCACATGATGCCGGGGAGGGAGTGGGGCATTGAGTGCAAGGGTCACGTATTTGTTTTAGTAGTAAGAGGGGGGTCATTCTTCGTGGTGACAGAATTCGCTACCCTCGTCCCTGAGCGTCAGGTCACATCCTGCGCTACACCGAGCTGACCATTATTTCAGATACAGCCAAGCTTGTGATGGGGGCGTGGGTTGCAAGGAAACAAATGGCCAACGTGCCCTTTCTGGTGGAGAAAGTCCTTTGCTGCGTTCCTCGCTGATTACGTTTCAAAAGCACGCATATCTTTATCACTCGGGCGTCCCCAGTGGCATGTGAACAGCACGTGTTTTCTATGGATGACCCCAGGACCTGGAACATCCCAGTGTCCATCAGGACCACCCCAGTGCAGCTCCAATTTAGAAGAGTTGAAGACTCAACAGTTTATAGAACACTACTTCACAATGCATTAACAGTCAGGAAACCTCTCCTATCACTCGTTGACTTTATTGTATTGATAGAGCACTTACTACCTGCTGACAAGACATCCACGCGCTTTTAGCACGCTATTCCAGAACTCAAAAAGGATTGACAGACATGCATACATACATACGTGTAAACTAGGCCACAGATCAGCATCCATTCCTCTATTTGACTTTCAGTGTTTATCGCGAGGGCTTCGAGTGAGAGGAATACATATATTTGATAGGGGAAACTAGAATATCCCGTCCTGTCTTTTGATACAAATCTTTAGCCAGGAATGCACTTCTAGCGGAAAAAAAATACCCTTTGATAAAAGAGAAATCGTCATCTGCCCCAACTCTTCACAGTGGAAGGGTAGCTATGCCATGGGCAGACAATGATTAACTAGAATTTCACTTACAACATTTGGAAATTACGCTGTAGCACACAGTGGCCTAATCCTTCGGGGAGAACACAGGACATGCCAGCACAATCAACAAAAGATGGCACCCCACGAGTGGATGGACCTGTCACCATAACCTCAGAACGCAACTGAAAAGCTCAAGAGAGAAGCTAGAAATTAGGCAGATTTTTAGGACGTGGGTGGCTGCAGTATTTAGGAACTGGGTCAGCCGGCACTTAAGGGATACTACCAACCCAAAACATTTCTGAAAACCAGACACACCGGAGAGTCCTGGATGGTCTGTCTTGTGTGGGTGCCATCACCTGTTTATTTATTTTTACATGGAATGCCCTGAAAATGTCAAACTTTGGTTGAAAATACAGAATTTCCTCACATTTCTGTGACCGGAAGTTTTGGAAATGTGTGTGTAACACGCGCAACCTTCCTCTACTTCCTCCAATAACTCCAATAACCACTCCCATGTATTGTTGGGGCTATTAGGACGGCCAGGAACAGTCCGAAACTGTGACCCTGTTAAGTTAATGTAGTGTCAATGTGGTGTTCACATGGTCAATGTGCGGGGCCTAATCCTGTACAGTGCAATAGGGGCTCATTCTAGCGAATGCCTCCTGCAGTGGGCCTGGTTTGTAGTCCAGCATGGGTCACAGCCACTTCTGTGTAAAATAAAGCATTACATCATGGAAACTGAAGTGAGTTTTATCTGTTCAGGAAACTTTCAAGTTTTTAACTATTTCTTTTTAATTGCCTATGTTTTTTCTATGTGCTAATGTAATCTTTATATGGCTAACACAATCCACACAAGATTCAGATGGCCCGGCGCCTGGGGGCAAATAAGGACAATTTAAATGTGACAGTACTTTAAGCGGTCATACTTTGGCCTGCAGCGAACCTGCAAGATTCTAAATGTGTGTAGAATTCAGGAAATGCTTTTGTTATTTTTCTGGCTAATTGATATTACTAGTGCTAGATTTCAATTCCATATCATGCTCTGAATGACATTTTATTGTAAAATCCACAAATTAGCCTTTATCAAGTTAATCCACAACTGCCTAATTCAAAAAAAGTGTAATTACTGTTAGAAGAAAAATATATGGCAGGAGTTTGCTTGCCCAAATTCTACATCCTAATTCACGAAGAGGAACTGTTAACGTGCCCTTACACTAACAGAACAACCACATCATACATTTTTTTGCAATCGGCATACATCATGAGTCATTCTGCACATTGTCCTCCTAAGACATCATAAGCCTACTATTTCTCCCAAACTTCCCTATGTTTTTGGGGTAGCCTCTCGACCTATTTTTAGGACCATATGGCTTCATGCACCAGTCCATGGCCAAACGCCACTGAACCAGGGCAGGAGTCACATAGCTCCAGTGCCTCGCAATGTCTCTTTTAGCAATTGTGGTTTACATCCAGACTAGGGGACGTTCCCCTTTGCAGCCTCCCAAGTCCTCCAGGATGCTCAACATAGTAATCTGGGGCGAGGGGGTCTATTGACATTCAAAGAACTTTCGATAAGGTGGTAAAAATCCCTGGCCATTATGTTGGAATAACAGGACACCCCCACTCCATCTCTGGGCAACAGAAGCATGTGGGCGCATGGAGCTTCTGTGTCCATCACAACGTCTTGGGTCTGAGGTAAGTAACATGTAAATACTTATGCTGTACAGGTCAGAATCATGAGGAAATGAGAAGCACTCATGGAGCCATACTGTTAGCTCTCCAGTCACTATCATCTGGAGCCTCTTCCATACCTCCCACCCTGCATTCAGTCCTGAAAAGAGGCCAGAGGAATTAATGACCAGTGACTTATAAATTGAGACATCCCACGTTTCCCTAAAGGACCCATAAGGGTCTTTTCTTCCAGTACGGCATTTGGGTATGTCAAAGCAGAAACCCTGGGAGTGTGAGTGCATAGCGCTCACACTTCCCAGGGCAGGGCTTATCACACCTGCTATTTTTCGGTTTGGCTCCAGTGCACTACACGGGACCGCTACCAATAAAAACCTTTTCAAGGAACCAACGGTTTATGAGTTACGATATCTAAATGTATTATATTTGAACATTTGGGCTTGTGAAAAGAGTACAGGGGGGCAGGACTTATGCTTCCCTTAGGAATATCCCTGCCGTAGTTTGACTATGGGGGTATGGACTCCTGATAACACGGCCGTGACGAGGTGGGATACGCACCCGCCTTGCCCTGCTTTTGAATCCTATATTTCGTTCCTTAGGCATACATATGGACGTACATTGATTTTGGGAGAATCCACCATTCTTGATACTACGGAACGCCAACACTGAGGGTACAGTCCAGTTGTCAATTTTTCATTGGTAAGAAATGCTGTGTTGCCTCCCTTATCTATACCGGATATTTGGTCATCTAGTCCATCCATCTGTACTTACTGAATATCTAAAACAAACCACACTCGATCTGTGTTAAAGCTAGAGGTTGGTTATGATAAAATATGTGCAGTTTATGCGCCTTGCATCGTGGATAAAGTCTTGTCCTGCTACCATGTTGCTTTGAACACTATGCATGTTTTGTATTCAATATGCATTTAACATGTTTGGTCTTTTGTGTTTGTCTGAGTCCTGACTGGTCTTTAATAGGACTGTATATATCTTTGTCATGTTTTTGTAATTCATGTGTTTATATATGTATTTTTATAACGTATCGATATGTGTTTTAGTCTAGTCCTGTGTCTCACTATTTGAATGTAATAGCTGTGTTGTTTGTCACTCTTTCAGCCCTGATGAAATTCCCAGTATAGGAATGAAACACATTGGCTGGAGTTTCTTAGTTTGCTGAATTTTACAAAATTGGAATAAAGAAATTGGGTTTACACATCACGAATTGACTATTGGACTTTATGATCTGCGCACCCTTATTTGATAAATAAGTAATTCTTCGATCAGGAGCACAGTAACGTCCTGCAACGGCCGGCGTTGGAGTTGGCTGCACAGCAAACTTACTAAGTGGAACTGGTGTGAGGTGCGGAACTAGAGTTCCGCCATTGCTCCACTGGACTAGTACCACTACCTCTGTACCTTGTATCTTCAATCATTCTTTGCAGTGAGGTTGCCTCTTCAGTGATACACTGCACATTACTGATTCGTTATGCACTTCCTCATCCCTTTATACCTACATGGGGCACATTACTGATTCGTTATGCACTTCCTCATCCCTTTATACCTACATGGGGGTACTGCAAGAGTCATTCTCAGGGTTCTCGATTTCATCTCTGCACTTAGCAATTCCTTTCTGCTTGGTCTTTCTGTCATTTAATCTTCAGAGCTTTGCAAATTGATTGTGTTGTCTACTGATAGGGGAGGAGCTTTATTGCTAAAAATCTCTTGTCGTGATAGAAATTCCCAGGACTGAATCAACAGGTGACCTTACTCTCTGTGCTTTTCATCTTTGAATTCAATTCAGTTTTTTAATGTTTCAGCTGATAGCCATAACATAGTAAAAACAACAATACACAAAAAAATTAATGTTGACAGCTTTCGCGAAGGGATATTCTATAAAATTACGCAAAACAACTCCAGATACCATTATAAAAGATATATGTTGTCTTGTGTTGCATTGTCTCTCACTTTTATTCACTTCATCAGCTCTGTGGGCACTTACTTTAATTTTACTTGTGCATTGCCCTCACTCGCAACCATTCCAGAGACTTTCAAGGGTATTGCACCACTCCCATCATTATGAGCTGCTGCTGCTTTGAACATCAGTATGCTTAAGTGATTTCCTCTCCCATCTTCAGTATCCACTACTTCGCATCTGTTGACCAACATTCTTTTTCATGTGTATTCACCCTTTGTTTTCTCTACTCCTGAAGGGCTTTTCCCTGTAAGAAATTCTTGCAATTTGTGCTAATCGGGCAGTGTTAGCGTGTGTTTAGGGACGTTTCCTCCAATATAAAATCAATGTCTTTCCCCATCTTTGGCTTCAGCCTAAAAATCTGTAAACCTCTTGTACAACATAATGAAGGTACATAGACTTTGTCATAGCGTTAACCACTACCTTCATCACCTTCAGGGAGTTGTTGCACCTCTCCAATAGTGACTTCAGTTTATAGGGATATCAGGGCAGAATCACAATCAGTGGTGGGCCATATAGAGATCTAGCCCTCACCGCATCAACTGTATTCACTGTTTTGAGTACTCGGTGGGAGACTTGGTACACTACATTGCAGGTCCAGCACTTCCTTTACATCTGCACTACAAAACGCAGACCACTTCCTTGGCAGTTGTTAGATGTTGCAGAATGGTGGGAGAATGACTCCTTAAGGGTTCGCATTGGCAAGTAGCACAAAAATGACCTAGCCACCCACATGACTCTCAGTTCATGGCTGCTTATCTTCAGACCTTTTATTATTTAGTCCACATGCCCTGTCGGGTGCTTTTGAGGTCCTTTTACATATGCACCCAAAATTTCTTTTAAGATAAAGTTATAACAAATGATCTTAGTGTGATGCAATTTTGATGGTGATTGTTCTAAGGAATACTTTGCTGTTGCCTTTACTGAATACTTGCTGCTATATTCGTTGCACTAGCACTTTAGGAAATAATCTGCTGCTATTACTGATGAATAATTTTCTGCTTCACCTGCTGCACTAGCCCCTGTGGGAATTCTACACATGCTTGGAAGACCATTCAGGTGCTTATGATTTTAATGCATTATATTTTTGGCTGACAGGACAGATTGGACACCCTTATTGTATTGAAGCCTCTTTGTGTGTAGCCACTTTGATGGTGTCTGGTTCAAGGAATAATTTGCTGCCGCATCTCTACACTTTTGAGACCATTGCTCTCTGAGTTATTCATCGTGATATTCACTATATGTTTCAAATGCTGATTATACTGTTTTAATATTCACAACTCATTATTTGTTTAGGTCTCGCCTAGGCAGCGCTTGCGCTGTCTCTTTGAGACATGTTGTATTCAGGTATGGACTTGAAGCGCCGCCCATATTTTTCAATGGCTTGTGTCATTGTCTTTTATAAATGTTGGCTTCTGATCTAATAGGTTTATTAGTCCCCCCCCTTAGTTCCTCCCTTAACTCTGTTGTTACCTCCAATGAGGACTAGGCCTCTTAGATTTGTCCTTACTCAGGAGCTTTCATGAGCAGTTCAGAAAACTATTTACTTAATGTACACAGCCCTCCTGGGATGCTAGCTTCAGGAATGGTGGCTGCTTCCTGCCTAGCAGACTTGGCATTTGTGTTTCTTAGTTTCTTACTCATCCAATGCCTTCCAAGGGAGTCTGTTCATGCACTTTCCCCTTCCGTTTTATGTTTACTTTATGGCGGGCTTGTTTATTTTGAATTGCTCCACCATTTGTTTAAACTTTGACACTGTTTCAGTATATTTGTTAGGACTTTAATTTTATTACTTGTATTGCCATGTTTTTAGTAGAGCAGACGATGAGACTTGAACCTGGTTCCCTAAGACTAAAGTCAGCAGCTCTGTTTGCTAAGCTGGAAGCACCGTTAGGCACCCCCCCTCCCATCCCTACCCCACCCTGACTCATCAGATGCTTCCAAGGGCATCTCTGCACTTCCCCCCCCTCCCATAGTGACACAAGGCATTTGCATCTCAGCAGACGTGGGTGAAGTACACTTACCCCTCCTGCATGTTTAATCTCTTAATCTCCTTTTGCCTTTTCCCACTCCACCTCACACCACTCGCACAGCAGTGCATGCCTGCCCCCACCACCGCTCCAAGTATGAAATACTCTGAAACTTAATTTACCATAGCATGGAAATGATGAGGCTAAATCCCTCCCCAATGCTGCATACGTAACATTTCAGGTGCGGTAACAATACTTCTCTCTCACGATCTGGCTGAAATTGATAATCTACCGTTTTTTATACTTTGCATTCGCTGTAAAAATCCAAATTACATTGTCAAGCGTATACTTAGGCACCTGAAAAAGTCTTGCCTGTAAAATAATTTTAAAAATGCAATGTTAAAAGCATGAAACTCCCTCAACTCTCGCCCTCTGTAAAGTGTAACCCAATTCTATTACCGGCCCGGAGGCTTCGTATTATGCTTCTCTTTCTATTTATTGCCACTCACAGCAGCCAATCAAAACGTTTTGTATTCAAAATAGACTACACATCCCATGATGCTTAGTTATATGTCACTTCCTGTATGACCCTATAAGAGCCATCATAACTAGTCTTTAAGCATCTTTCTTTGCTGCTCACACAGTAAGTTAAGTGCATTTACCTTCTTTATGACTTTTGATTGAGAAATGCTTATTGTTATGTAAATCAGGCATGTGCCGCTACGTAATTAATTTATCGAGAAGATCACGTGTTGTGCCTGCTTGCTTTGCCTGCATTTTCATTGTTGTACTTTTCATGTTTGTGACATTTGTGACAGCGTGAACCTCGTGCTATGTTTTCTGACGAGCCTGTACCCCGCTGACATCGGAGAGTGGTGCGCTTTCGTTCTGGTGTGGTTACCCGCCGAAAGAAGTTTTAAATTTCCCTCGAGGCGGGATAGTGTTTCATACTACGTGCCGCTTGGTCGGCTGTTTCCCCCAGACTCATGCTTCAGAGCTGCCCGGTACCGCGCTGCCTACAGTGGTGGTAAATATTGATTTTCATACGTGCAGAGGCTCCCCTAATGAGCCGAGAGCGATTGGAGCTTTCCCTTTTGGTTTTGACGTGCGTAGCCCAGTTGGGCTATTTTCTAGCAGGATTGGGCTACGCACGTCACTACGGCCCGTTTTTTACCTAGAAATTGCCCATTTCCCTCGATCTCTTCAACGAGCAACATCCTTTACGCCTGGCTAGCTGTAAAAACGTTCTGGGCCTGGAGGGTGCACACCTCCTTACAAAACTTTGCTCATTAAGCTCCATTTACGCCCTGGGGGCTGCAATAACAGCGCTACAGCTTATGCTGAGGAGATAGATACCTTTTCTAATTTGTGCTGTGGGTTGGCTCTCCCCCCTTACTCCTCTGTGTGTCTCACCTCATGAGCAAATATATATATAAATTCTGTCCCACAATGGAGGATTGGGTCACTTATGAAGAGGATGATATTTTATATGAAGTGGTAATGGCTACCCCTCCCCTGGAAGACAACATTGTTGAGGCCCTGGACGCTTTGGTCCAGGAGTCGGTCAACAAGGCCCTTGACAAATTAGTTCTTGGGACTGTGCAGCAAGGGCTAGCTACTGTATTGAAACCAATAACCAAACAATTAGAGAAATTCGCAAAGCATCATGGTTTCACTACTCTGGCAGAACCTACCAAGGATGCCTCAGTTTTGGAACCCCAGTCTAAAGCTTGACCTCATTCTTCCGCTCTCTCCTAACTACCCGTCCCTGTGACCGGCAAATCCAAGATCCCAGACACCGATACGGACACGGATACCATGGGGACTGATACCACGGACGAGTCCCCTCCCAAAAAGATGTCCAAGAAGCAAAAAAATGTGTAACTGCCTCAAACTATTTCTACCCCCTTCAATTTTAACCCAGCTGACATAGTTCACCCCAGACCGTTAGACTGATTACCTGCCCCCGAGGTTGCGACCTATTTGCATGACAACCTTCGCCGAAGCTTTGATAAGGAGGTGAGGAACAGACTCCGCTTGGAGTGTCCCAGGCTATATATTCCTGACAAGGTAGCGGAAACCCCTGATATAGATTGAAGCCTCTTAACCTTCTTGAAGGAGTTCGCTAAAGATCCTAAGAAGGGTGGGTTCTCGAGCAAAGATCTTAGAAATGGCTCTGGAGGCGCAGGAATCCATCACTGCGGTGGAACCCCATGTTCTGGTGGGGTGGACCCAGAGAGCCATATGCCTGTTAGGTAATGTGAATTGCGCCATTTCCACGGAATGGCGCAAATCACTCCTTATGCGCATGGACTCCAATCTCACGGAATTGGCGGCATCAGAACCAGGACCGTTGGCTGACTGCAACCTGTTCAGCGGACGTTTTCGTCAAAGATGTAGCCAAGTATGTGGGCACCTTCACGACCCTTGACAAGGCACAGTCTGTTATCAAAAGAGTCTTTTATGCTGGTGTTTTTAACAGGGCCGGACGAGGCTGAGGACGCTCATTTGGCCGTCAATTCTCCCAAGGCCCTCAGAGAGGGGATTTGAGCCAAGGCTGGGGAGAGTGGGACTCCAGCCGTGGGGGAACCTTCTACCCCACCAGACAAAGCTTCAACAAAAGGCGATTCAACAGAGGATCATACCGAGGGGGCTTTCAAGCCCCAGAATCTTCAGGGTAGAGCTTCAGACAAATTCCTACTACCCTTGGGGGTCGTACTCAGTTTTTCTTTCACAATTGGGCTCAACTATCTCAGGATGCATGGATATTGCAAACTATTCAGGGCTTTCATCTAGATTTCTTTCAGACCCCTTATCAGGACTGGGTTCTTTTTCCCCACTAGAGTGCTATTTTATAGATTCCGAACTCGAAGAATTGCTGCAAAAACACGCAATAGCGTATTGCGATAAGGGCCCTTGCGGTTTCTTCAGCAATGTTTTTCTGGTGCAGAAGAAAGGCGGAGGTTACAGGTTGGTACTCAATTTAAAGGATTTCAATCATTACATGACTTACAAACATTTCAAAATGGAGGGTACCCATCTATTGACGGACCTCCTGATACAGGGAGACTGGATGGTCCGTCTGGACCTGAAGGGCGCCTATCTATCGTTCCCATTTTTCCTCCCCATCGCCGGTCCCTGCAGTTCCGGTGGCGGAACCGATGGTTCAAATGTTTGGTCCTTCCTTTCGGACTCTCCTCAGCACCATGGTGCTTCACCAAGGTGATGAAGCCAGTGATAGCATACCTCAGAGAACAGGGAGTTCGCATGATAGTGTACCTGGACGACATACTTCTCATGGCGCAATCTTCAGCCTTGGCGCTTTAACACTTACGCATGACCATTGCTACGTCACAAAACCTGGGTTTCGTGATCAACTAATCCAAATCAGTTCTGTGCCCTACCCAGACGATAGATTTTCTAGGCTTTGTCATAAACTCTCAAACAGCACAGTTGAGTGTTCTCCATTCCAAACTTCGGGACCTCAAAAAAGAGCTATGCTCCCTGTTACCCAAACAGATGGTCTCATTGAGAGTGATTGCCAGATTAGTGGGTTTTCGGCTCCCTGCCAGAAGTCGTCATAGAGTCCGACGCCATCCGCTGGGGCTGGGGGGCTCATGGCCGAAATATTTCTACAAGAGGGCGTTGGTCCCTATGCGAACTAGACCTTCATAGCAATTGTCTAGAACTTCTAGCAGGGTCGTTCGCGATCCGGACTCTGTCACCCAAACGGGTCTTGTGTTGGATCCTCTTGCGGATGGACAACGTATCAGCAGTTCGGTACATCAACAAGCTGGGAGGCACGAGGTTCTCCATCCTAGTAGAGATAGTGAAGGACTTTTGGCATTACTGCCTGAGTCCACAGATCTTGGTTATAGCCGAGTACATTCCGGGTCAGTCGAATGTAGTGGCGGACTGGAACTCCCGGCATCTCAAGGATTATAGCGATTGTCAGCTCCAGCCCCACATAGTCCAGTGGCTACAGGCGATATGGGGACTTTGCGAGATCAACATGTTTGCATCCAGATTGGATCGTCAAATGACCACATTTTTCAGCTGGAGGCCGGATTCGTTGGCTCTGGTGATGGATGCCTTCTCCCAGGATTGGTCCCTGAATCTGAGTTATGCTTTTCCCCTCCTTCATCCTGATTCCCCGGTTGTTTACGCAGTTAATGTTCCAGAGGGCGGAGGTGATGCTAGTGTAGTGACTCCTATGTGGAAGTCACAGCATTGGTTTCCAATATTATTGGAGGCGAGCTGCTACTCCCCCTTGATGATTCAGTGGTCCTCGGCGATGCTTCAGTGCCCTCATGGAGAGAGGCACCCGTTGGTAATATCGGGGCAGTTGTCCCTGATGGCCTGGAGACTTTCCGGCAACGTTGGCAAATGCCAGGATTTTCGGAACATGCTTCAGCCTTTATCAGCCAAGCTTGGGCCCCCTCCACCAAAAAAAGATATTTTTCAGCCTGGAAGGGATGGGTTCGTTGGTGCGTGAAACAGCACATGGATCCCGTGGGGGCAGACTTACCCTATGTTGTAAATATTTGGTCAAAAAAGGCTTCTGAGGGTCTGGCATATCGTTCTATCAACAATTTCCGGTCGGACATTTTGGCTGGTCTTTCCCAGGCTGAGGGTAAACCACTAGGGATGCATCCATTAGTATGTAAACTATTGAAGGGTATTAGAGTAGCCGATCCTCCCAAACCGAAGTATTCCTCTTTGTGGGACGTCTCTTTGGTTCTTTCCTTATTCAGTCAATGGCTGCACAACAATATGTTAACAAGGAAACAACTTTCATCCAAATTAGCCATGCTGTTATGTCTTTCTGCATGCAGACGTTCTTCTGATGTAAAAGCTCTAGACATTACAGGTAGAGTATTTACTGCTGAAGGAGTTTCTTTTAACATTACTTCCAGCACTAAAACAATGTCACGTAGTGTGGAATATCATGCTTTTCCTGGTAACACGAAACTCTGTGTAGTTCAATGTTTCAAGGCTTACAAAGAATGTACCAGGTATATTCGGCCTGATGGTATGGTGCAATTACTAATTGCCTTGCAAAAACCTTACAAACCTTTTACTGCGGCTACTATAGCCAGGTGGTTAAAATCTGTTATGCAAGAGGCAGGTATTGATACCCAAGTGTTTGGGGCGCACTCTGTTCGGGGCGCCATGGCCTCTAAAACATTTATGTTAGGTTCTACTATTCAGGATATCATGCATTCTGCTGATTGGTCTTATGAGTCTACCTTTTAAACAGTTTTATTATAAACCGGTGGGTGATATTTCCTCTGTAGTATTTGATCAGCGTTAAATTCGCATAATACGAAGCCTATGGTCCTGTAATAGAATACAAAATTAGCTAGCATTCGTGCCAAAAATGTTCTATTAAGGACACGGATGCGAGGATTATCCCACCCGGTTGCATTACAGTAAAGTAATGCTTACCCACCCGTATAATGGAATTTTCTTTTGAAGCAGAAGTTACGGGTTTTCTTGTATTTCCTTCTTTCCAGGCTCCGAGAAGAAGATGGAGTAAGAGTACTTCTGGCTAAAGACGACGTTCCTGTCTGCACCTTGTTTTCTTACATGTTGGAGGATGTTTGTTTGGACTTATATTACTTGTTGGACTTCTCGTTTGAGCAAAGAAAGAGGCTCAAGGACTAGTTATGGTGGCTCTTATAGGGTCATACAGGAAGTGACGTATCACTAAAGCATCATGGGATGTGTAGTTTACAAAACTTTTTGATTGGCTGCTCTGAGTGGGAATAAATAGAAAGAGAAGCATAATCCCCGCCTGTGTCCTTAATAGAATTGAAAATTCTTGGCGCGAGTGCTAGCTAATTTTTTATTCAACGACGATATCATTACTTTGGCACATGAAAGGTCATTTAAATATACGTACAGGAGTTGCCAGCTCCAACATGGAAACAGGCATTTGTGTGATTGGGGAGGGCGGGGGGGGCCACAGAGGCGGCCATGTTGAGGTTGGCATTCTTTAAAGTCACTTTGTTACCCACGGTTGGGGGCTTCTGACGCAGGGCGCTACATGCGTGGAGGTGGGGCACCAGCAGTGGGGCAGGATGGAACAGAGATGTCGGTCAGAAGGTGAAGCAGAACCATAGGGAAGTGGCAATCTCTTGGACCCTTAGCGAGCTATGGAATCCGGAAGTTATGTGGACTTTAAAAAGATTTGTCCCTGGTTTTTTTGCGCTTTGCCGCCTCCTTTCAGCTTTGCTTGCCCGTTACCCGTTACCCGTATGTATTCCTCGAAGGTAGGCTCTGCTATACTTTTTCTCCATAAAGGAGCAATATGTAGTAGTGGTGGGGAAATAAAGAGCTAATTTGAAACCGCTGTGCAACACGGAAGAATAGGAGCTCCGTTTACTCATTTCAGGAACATCATCACTGGCTGTTACCTACACGATTGGCCATCTGGAACAAGCCTCCCCATCTAAAAAAATACCAGTCATCAGACCTCTGAGGCACACTAGATAAGAGTCATTCAGTTCCTTATCTCTCCGGAATATCCCCTCGCCGCCAGAACAATAGAAGCACAGACCCTCATCCATGGGGACATTACACCAAGGAAAGTGACGATATCCCATTACGCCACATTGCCACAAAATATAAGCACTGGAAAAATGATCGTATCATTAAGAAAGACCGGCCCTTAAAACTTGTGTTGGACTTGGCCCGCAGGGCTGGTTCACCCCTGAACTTTTTGCCTTATGTGTGACCCTGTGTCAGTGATTTTTGGGTCTATGCGCACTTTTCCCTGGGTCCCAGAGTGAAAGTGCGTGCGTGTAGCATGGCTGGCCTGCCCTCCCATAGGAATGCATGGGGAATGTGTGTGTCCCTGGTAGTTCCTGATGCGTGGGGAGTGCAGGCTCGAGTTTAGTATGTGTAAACTCGTGAGAGTGAATGCTGCGAGATGGTGTCTGCGGCATGTATGTGTCTAGAAGGGAAGTGCTACTTCTGGACATTGAGATATGTGTGCATGTGCTGTGAGGGTGCAGGAGCGTGATTGGCTGGAGCTGGCTGGCATGCCAGGCTCCAGGAAGTCTAGATGGGTTTGCCCGGTGGTGAGTGGGAGATTAGCATGAGTGATGTGTGGGAGGAGTGTACCTGTGTCCTGGATGGGCTGGGTTTTCCCCACACAATGCTGGCTCCGCCCCCCTGTGGTGTGTCTAACGACCCTAGCCTCCCCAGTGAAAGAAATGGGTGGTTGGGCCATCAAGAGTGCTCCAAAGCCAGCTGTAACTGGTTTTCCCCCCACCCTGCACCTTGAAACAAAGGATTTGTTACTATAAGAAGGGGCTGTGTCCCCTTGGAAAATGTTCTGCTTTTGGATCCTGCCAGAGGGGGCTGTTGCTGCTGCTGGGGCCAGGAGGACCGCCACTTGGGGTGTCTCCCTGCCTGGAGACCCAGTGTGCTGGCTCTGGCCCAGCCTTGCCCCCCCTGCCTGCCTCCAGCCCCTGCTAGAGCCTTGTCCTGTCCTCCAGTGCTGGGGAGCACTGAGGACTCCTTGCCTGCAGCCTGAGAGCGCTGCTCTCTGCCCTTCAGCGCTGGGGAGCGCTGGAATCCCTGCATAGCGCTTGGAAGCGCTTTATTCTGGCCCTAGCGCTGTGAGCGCTGTCTTTTCATCCTGTGGCGCTGGAGAGCGCCTGCCCGTCGTTTCTAGCGCTGCTAGCGCTTTGAGAACACAGCCGGTGCCCACCCGGCATCTGATCGCCCTGTGTGGCGGTTTGACGGCACGGGTGCCACCCCGCTCATTGCCGCTTTGTTTGCCCGTTTTTATTGGATTCACGAGGGAGCCCACTCCTCGGATCCTGGGAAGCCGCCTGCCTGCCTAAGAAGCGAGCCGCCGCGCTGCCCGCGGCGACCCGGAAGTGGTAGGAGGCCCGGCCAATCCCAGCGCGGCCCAGGAAAGGCCGACCGGAAGTCCCGCCTCCTCAGCCGAGCCGGGGAGGGAGAAGCTGCCGGCCGGGTCCCCGAGGCTCCCCGAGTGGAGAGGAGAGCCCCGGGACGAGGGGAAAAGGAGCCCCGCGGCGAGAGTAGCCGCCCTGCAGCCCAGAGCCGGTGAGTGTTGCCAGAAGCGAGGGGAGGGGCGCCGGGACACGTTGTCGGTGTCCGCCCCCCCTGCCCCCCTCAGCAGCGCGACCTCGCGCCCTTGTGTTTAGAGCCAGAGAGGCTCTTAGGGGGCATTTCTCGTCCTGAGTCCCCAGAGGGGGGACTCCACCGAAGCGCCCCCACGTGTTTGAGGGTCCCCTGTGAGGGGCCCTGACGCCCACATCATTGTTGAGGAGCCCGGAGAGGCTCCTGGGGGCCATTTTGTTCGTTGAGCCCAGAGAGGCTCTGGGGGTGCCATTCCCTCGTGTAGGAGCCCAGAGAGGCTCCAGCCCTTTTGCGTGACGAGCCTGAGAGTGGCTCCAGCCTGCATTTGATTTACGAGCCTGAGAGGCTCCAGGCGCTATTTGTTGAGGAGCCCAGAGAGGCTCTGGGGCAGTGGTTCTGGAAAGAAGTGCCTGAGCGAGGCTCAGGGCGCCATTTCTTGTCCAGAAGCCCAGTGAGGCCCCACAGTGCCACAGCAGTGGTTCTTGAGCCCAGAGAGGCTCCAATGTTGCCCTAACCTTCCCTGAACCAGTTGCCCAGCACTTTGTGGGCAACTGCTACGTTTAGGCCCCTGACATTGGGACACAGGGACTGTCACAGGTGGTGACTTATCTAAGTTTTGCGCAATGTTATTGCTACACCTCTGAATGTTAATGCATCATGTGTTTTGTCTTTACACCCCTACAGGTATTGTGACATGTAGGTGGTTGTTTTCTCCCTAGTACAGGTGGTGCTAGTGAGGTCCTGTTACCAGTGATTACTGGTTGGGTGCTCTATTTTTATTTTGTGTGCTACAGTGATTTTTATTTCTACAAGTGCTAAAGTTTTAAAAGTGCTGATACCCCTGACAGTGGTCCAAGTGGCCCTGTCCTGTGCAATATCCCTTGTAAATTCTGCCAGTGCCTGTTGGCACAGTGTAACAAGATGTGTGTTTTATCTGATGTATATTTATTATAATACAAAGGCTATTTTTATATAACCTTGTGTGGAGTTTTCCTTTGTGGTGGGCCTTTGGTTGTTGTTGCTGGGGTGCGTGCGCAAATACTTAACTTACATCGCCTCCAAGTTTAGCCTTGCTGCTCGCGCCACGTTACCTAGAGGGTGAGTAGGGGTTATCTTGGCGTGTAACTCCCTTGCCCTGACTTGGGTGTAGTGGTCTCTGACTGACTTTGGCGAAAGCCCTGGCCAGCCGGGGATCCCATTTCCAACAACTTGTAAACTTCCAGTTTATATAGAAACAGGATTCTGTGGCCTGATTTCCTGAAGAAGACGCTGTCCCAGTGCCGAAACGCGCGTCGGAACTAATTTCAGTCTTGCCACAATATTATCGATTGGATCATATAAAGATACCGCCTTATTTTAAACAGTGATTCAAATGTATTGCACATTGTTTGTCGAAAATTATTTGTTTTGATGCAATTGTTTTAATCTCCTTTATTTTTAATAAAATAGATCTTTTTTTAATACAGTTCCTGCTTGCTTGACAATGTATTTCTATAACCATTTAAATGATAAAACCAATCATTGATATACAACAACTTAGACTGTCTAGGAAGATATCTACATAGGGGAAATAAAGAGCTGCCATTGCTTGCTTCCTTGCAGTGTGCATGGGTACCTTGGGCACATGGCCTGTGCTAGAAGTAATCGCTGCTATTTCCATGGCAGATCAGCTGCTATGAGTATAGGCAGCATGGCACTGCACCAAAACTCGAGGAACACTCACACACTGCATGTGTCTGTTTCGTAGATCGATTCTGCAGAGTCGCATCTACGATTACATGGAACCCAGAACCGCGAAGCCTGGTGAAAGAATTCTCGGAATCCAGTGCTTTAAAGTGGGCGGCAATTAAGTCCCTGCACTTTAATTTCAAAGGCACTTATCAGCATGGGTGACTTTTTTTTTTAATGGTAGCATACTGGTACTTCTCAATAGCAAACAGGCACTCTGGAATAGTAAGAACTTACTTTCTATTATTTTATTTCAAGCACTGTCCGGATCCGATACGTTTATTAAGAACTTACCTAAAATTGCAATGCAACATGTAAGGTGCTAATACTACTGAGAGCAAGTCTTTTTCGCCTTAACATACACAATCTGTAGTGGTGTGGAGGATTGTTTGAAACGTGGATTTATCAATTTACATTCAAGTACTTGCAGGATTACAGGTTGGGGTTATTAACATGCAAGCAGGTTACATTTTCTTTTGACGTCATGATCATTTTACTTGGCTCCATGCATGTGTTTCACTAAAATGCTAGGTATAGCAGAAGGGATATCATACACCATTTGACCTGAATAACATCACATGTGTGACATCACACAACCTTTGACCCTGAATTTGCCAACAAGGTCATGTCACATGACCTTAAGCCTTATAACATCACAATATCTGATTTCAGCTTGCTGCATTTATTAATTTAGACTGAAACTGTACGCTGTTGGATTAATTTCATATATATCAATATAGGTCAGACTCGCTGCTTTAGGTGGAATGAAAAAGGGTCTCTAAAAGGGGCGTGGCCAAGGAAGTGTTACTAGCAATTTCTTCAAAGAGGCCTGGGCTATTTATTTAATGGCATGGCTTAAACATGTAAACTGAAAGCCTGTGCTTCACACAGCATGACCACGTAACCAGCTATTGGGTGCCTCTCTGTCAGTTTTTAGGTCCAGCATTCGAGACCTCTTGTATATACTTTAGCATATTCTTATATGTGTATTTACTTTGTGGGCTCTGGACATCAGCCCTAGGACTTGACTGCTTCCGCTTAGGGACTTTTTTTCTGTTCAACTTCCTCTATTTAACTGTCTTGATAGAAAACGACCAGTAGAGGTCAGTAAAACACCAGAATTGCTTTCTGCTGAGGGACTTTCTTGTTTTTACTTTTCTGGCAACTGTCTCTATTTAACTTTCTTGATAGAAAACGACCAGCAGAGGTCAGTAAAATGCCAGAATCACTTTAGCATTCTCTAGATTCCAGTCCATAGAAATTGCCCTCCACGAGCACCCGAAGACCATATTTTTTTTCAAATCTTGTATTTTCAGTGATGTGACCACAGATGTCCCTGATTTTATATTAAAAATAGAGCTTTAGACCATAACATTTCCCGCTGAAAGACAATATTTCTGTCCATGTGTTCCCATACCTGGCATGCCATGCAGTTTGGTGCTTACTTTCCCTCTATGTTAAAGAACAGTAGATGTTTCAGCACCCAGGCTAATGTGCTGCATAGCTAAATACATATAAAGTCGACCGATTGCATTACAAATGCATGTTTGCTATTGCATCTAACCTATAATACAACAGACAAGCCTAAAACAAGCCACATCTGTTAGTTTTGCCAGTAGTTATTAGCACTGTCAAATACATGAATCATACCACTTATCTAATGTCCAACTCTTGGTAAACCTATTAATCCTCTTACGGTTACTACATCATTATTGTGATCATGTGCAGCTCAAACCTGTAGAAGTGACATTGTTGAGTTTTCTTGCTTCCTTTGATCACCTTGATATAAGCAATAGATCTGACAGATTTTGTTAGGCTGTCCGTTACCAGCGATCCTTTTCTGATGAGCCTTTTACTCTTGTTGAAAATAGCCCTCTTCTATGGTTCTGACTACCTCATGGTATCTTAGTTCTTTGATAATTGTTCCCGGACTACTACTTATTTGTGTGAATCAGAAATCCATCATAAGTTCTACACATGTGACATTTGTTGGTTCTCTAACTGACAGACCATCGGAGGATCTTGCAAACACAACGCCCATAATTCAAAGAAACACATAGTGCACCATCATGGTATGCTTAGCTGTGACACACATACACAACATTCACAACTGAGACACACCAACATGGTATAATAGCTCACTTGCAATAAAATAACATACTAGTTTCATTTGCACCTTGATTCCCCTCCATACCCCATTTTTCTTTTCTCTCCCCCCATTGTGCACTGTATTGCACTGTTTAGTGCTGATATGCTCTTATCTCAAACTGTGTTCACATTGTATGACTGTTTCAATCAACAATGCAAGCGTGCACATTTCTGGCAAATTAACATTATATATTTATATTTAAAACTGTGACATACCTACATATCATGCACATCTCTGGCACACTAACATGACATGTATATATATATTTTTTAAACCATTTTATTGGTTTGTTTTTTTACATTAAAAGATCATAACATGTTATTATACATCAGTTGTCCATACATAGCACTATGAGAGATTAGTACAAGCTAGAATGGCTGTAAGCTGCTAATAAGAAAGATCCCTGGAATATTGTAGTGTGACCTTTTTCGCACCAAATGGGTTGTTCTTCCTGTAATTTGTCCGATTTGTGTAACTGCCAGTGTAATCAACTGGTTAGTAACTTGGGAATGAACATGGGTAAATGGTTGGGGATGGTAATGTGATTGGGCGGACAAATGTTTGGTTCTTGTGACTATGTTGTGGGACTTACAGGGTCGGTTTTGGTGTGGGACTGGGGTGTATGTTCATTTGTTGTGTGTGGGGGACTCTGCAGTGCCGGGGGTTCTCTGGGGGCTTTAATAGGGGGGGGGCCTAGTCAGGTTCTCCTGTGGGAGCTGGTAGTGCCGGGTGTGGTTGGATTTCTTCTGTTGGTTGTTGGAAGTGCTGAAGAAGTGTGGCCCATTCTGTGGAAATGCAGAGCCGGTGCACTCTCAGTACTTCGTGCCGGATTGTATGTTCCTCTGCTGTGCCCATTTACTAACCACACCTATCCAGGCTGCTATTGGGGGCCCTGCTTGAGCCTGACCGTGAATAGTGATCCCTCGCTTTGCTAGTAGGATAGCCAGCGACTCAAGTTGCGTCTGGAGCTTGCACTGTTTCTGACTTTGGAACACCCCTAGCGGGCAGCCACGTGCCAATGTAATTGTTAGAACTGGGGGTCTCTAGTTGTCTGAGGTAGGTACCTTAGCCCTAATAGGGACCCTTGCTTCTAAGTCAGGGAAAGGAAGGACACCTTCTCAGATAGCCCCTACTGACCGCCTTGGTAGCATGACACGAGCAGCCAGGCTTGTCTCCAAGGCAAATATGTAAAGTATTTGCAACCACACTCTCAGTAACCCAGTGATGACACCACAAATGGACTCCAAACAAGTTTAATGAAAAACAATTATATGTTTATAAAAAAAAAAAGATGTACGATGTCCCACACAATAAAAATTCAACATATGCATATTTGTAATATTTCACCTTGCCGGTTATTGGGCCAGCAAGGTTCTTCCAGTGTTATTGAGAAATTCTCGATGATCCAATGCAGTCCTAATGCAATGCTATGCAGTTCGTAATGCAAGAATCAGGCACTTCTTAATGTAAAAATAATGCGGTTCGTAATGCCAAAATAATGCAATTCGTAATGCAACAATCAAGCAGTTCGTGAAGCAAAAATAATGCAATTCGTAATGCAAAAATAATGCAATTTGTAATGCAACAATCCGGTAGTTCGTAATGCAAAAATAATGTACTCCGGCATCAATCGCGGTGCTCTGGACGGTCTCTATGCCACTCTTTATGCCACTCTTACTGACTGACTTAATGCCAAACTTAGCCCCCAACACTGTTATGATGGAAAACAAAGTGTAGCTCCACACTCTGGCCCCGGTACTGCCACTCCTTGGCAGGTACGGGCCGCGCGCTCACGTTTCAAAGATGGAAAAAGCAAGAGCGTTTCTCTCGAAGCCCACACCCCGCCCCAGGCGGCCACACACACACACACACACGCGCTCGCTGAGCGCTACCTGGTGATGGTTCGTGGTCTTTCTTTGGCAAAGGCAGGCTCGGGCCTGAGGTGGGGAATTCCCACAGCTCCTCTGGGGATGCTGGTCCGGGCCGATGGCAATGACGATTGCAGCACTTCTCGTCATGCTGTCGATCAAAGCAGAGAACAAGACTGCTCCTTGACACACAGTCACGGGGTAATTTCTCATGAAGGTCTCAGGCTGCAACAGGGCACACACCCCGTCGCTGAGACTCACTTCAGCTCCGGGTGCTCACAATCACAAGACAATCCTTACGAAGGTCTCAGGCTGCACAAAGCACATACACACAGCGTTGCTGAGACTCACTTGGACTCCGGGTGTACACGATCACAGGACAATCCTCACGATGGTCTCAGGCTGCACGAAGCACACGCACACAGCGTCGCTGAGACACACTTGGAAACATTTATGTTCCTGAGTTTCCACAACAGGGAGCCAGCTCTCCTCGAGACCTTAGGGACAAGTTACTTCAGGCACAGCACACAACAAAGTCCTTCAAGCAGGGGAACAGAGCACACAGCAAAGTCCCTTAGCCTTTCCTTTGTTAAATCAGCAAACTGCAGGCCAGGCCCCAGAACACACAGCAAGGGCCAGTCCTTCTCTTCAGCTGTTCTTCCTTGGCAGAGGTTCCTCTTGACCACAAAGTTGTTTGCAATCTATTTCAGTGTTGATCAGTCCAAAGTCCAGGGGTTTCAGCTCTCATAGTTATACCCCTAAATGTCTTTGAAGTCTTTGTGTTCAGGGGTGCACTGACCCCTGTCCAAACCAGTTCTGGGTGTCTCCCTGCTAGTGATACCTTCTTCTTTTGATTACTGGGGGTTTGGATCCTCAATCACTCAGCAGGAGATCGAGCTATTGTTTTATGGCAGCAGCCCAGGCCTCTTCACCTCCACGGGCTACTCCTCCCCCCTACACTCCAGATGCTGGTCAGCCTGTGGCTGTCTCCTATTCCTCCCCTGGGTCAAGACATTTACCAGACCCTATCACATTCAAATCCAGACAATCAATCCACAACCAGGCAGAGACACACAGAATTGTTAGAACAAAGAAACCAGCCACTTCTAAAAGCGTGGTTTCTAAACACACAATTCAAAAACCACCTTCACAAAAAGATGTTATTAAATTGTGAGTTCAGGTACACTAAACTTCCCCTCTTCATCTTAAGCCTATGGGAAGATAGGCTGGAAACATATTACACAGCCTTCCCCATTTTGTCCTATGGGCAAGATGGCCTTGCAACAGTGAAAAACGAATTTGGCAGTTTTTCCCTGTCAGGACATGGTACACACATTAGTACATGTCCTACCTTTGCTACCGTTCACATACACCGCACCCTGCCCATGGGGGGGTACCTTGGGCATACCATAGGGGTGTCTGATGTGCATAAAAAGGGAAGGGTAAGGCCTGGCAAGTGTGTGCACTTGTCAGGACATCAAGGCACTTTAACAAACCGCGCGCAGGCACTGCAGTGACAGGTGTGAGTTCTCTCTTTAGGGCTACCTGTGTGGGTGGCACAATTTGTGCTGCAGGCCCACTAGTAGCATTTGCATTACCAGCCCTGGCACACATAGTGCAATTTACAGGTACTTTACTAGTAAGGCAAACATACCAATCATGGACAACCAATTACCATTACACTTACACGGGGAGCAGTTGCACTTTGATACTGATTAGCAGTGCCAAAGTGCCCAAAGCATCTAAGCTAGTCAAACGCAATCCATCACAGCATCAAAAATAGAGGAGGTAGAGGCAACAAGTTTGGGGTAATCGCGCCAAGAAATGCCCAGTCTAACAGTCACATAATACTCAATGTTGGAGGACCCCCAGGGAAGCACGGAACTTCCCAAGGTGAGTAGCCAGGGACCCCAAGGCACCCAGGTGCAGAGTGGTTACACCGGGTCAGACGTCCATAGGATAACACAGGGTAAGTTGCTGTTAGATTGTTACTGTTCTAGGACTCTTCCCAAAGGACCACCAAGGAACCACTTGGATCAAGGAATGATGCTAGCCATCTTGCATATGATACAGCTGCTATTACTACTCTAATTTTATTAGTAGCTCAGATTAATGTCTTGAACTTAAGTAGCTCTTATTAGTGAAAAGGTTGTAGACCCCTGGTCTAGAGAGAGAAGAGGAATATGTAGATTGGTGAAATGAATTTGTGGTTCATGTTCATTGTGTTTCTGTTGGGCATGGTGCCACTGTACCAGCTGCACAAATGTAATGTCTGGTCCGTTAAGTGTAACTCCAAATGACCGATAAAGAGAGAGGTCTGTTGTTGTTGCGTATTCCCAAAAGCAGGTTGATGGTTCTGGCGTTAGTAAACAATAGCCATGAAAGCGCATAATTTTTATTTTAACATGGAGCTAGGGTCAAAATGTATATTCTGGTATGGGCGGTGTTTGGCATCCCCTAGTGCATGTTAAGACATTGTTTTTCTTTTTTTTAAAGTAAACTGAATCATTATAGGTTTTATGCTTCTATGAGTTCCTATTGTCCTGGTATCATTGCACTTGTTGGTCGAAAAGAAAGTAAGCTCTTGGAAGTGCTGTGTTCAAAGTTTAGGGAAGAAAGATGTGGTTTTGAGGTGCTTAGAAGAGCAGGGATGTTGTGTTGTTGTTTGCGATGAACAACTTTGTCTGTTTGCCTATGCTGAACTTGTCCCAGTGTAATTTTCATACATCAGGACATTTTCAGCATCGCTGCATTGTTGTCTGCTTTCATTCTTAGCAGCAACATACAGGTGGGGAGGAGGCTTTTTAAATTTATTTTCACCCCCAGCTGCGCAAAAGATAAAGGCCAAAGCTCTGGGGCCATTAGGCCTCCTTTTCTTCCAGTCTGATCCTGGCTGGGTATGGTCTGGATGCTCACACTTAGTTGCAAACGGAAAGGAGGGGAAAGAAAGGCTCACAGCTTGTTATCACTTAACAGGTGCTTCAGAGAGGCATGCTTTTGACTTTATTCAGTCCCTGTATATAAGACAAATACATGCACTGTAAGAATATCAGATGTGTTGGTCTATCCCAGTATTTGCACAAATAACAATGCAAATACCACTATTTTTTTCCTGTTATAGCACTACTCAGACCACTACAGGGTGTCAGAGCGCTTTACATAACACACATATTATACATTGACAATAAATCATGTAAGTATGTAAATCAGTGTACAAGATGTTTGTTGCATAAAATCTGAGGGTTACAAGGTCCAGGAGTCGTATGTCCTTGGTAGATCACTGTGCTGTATTAGAAGAATTACTTTTTTTAAAACTGCTAGTAACAAAAGGTTCTCTATGTTAAAAGCATTAACCCATTAACCAATCCAATCCAAAAATTCTTTATTTCGGTCATAAGACCATAAAAGATGCAATAAAATACAATACATATATTAAAAACAATGTTAATACATACAAAAAGTCTCTTCTCGACCAGCGAGGAGTAGGAGATACAGACAGTACCATGGTTCAGAGGGCTATTTTCTTCCTGATTATCCATGCTGCCATTAAAAATTTGGATATGGCAAACACAACATGACCCAGAGTACTAGTTTTCATAACTCTGTATGCCTGTACGCACTTCCTGAACCCCAGGTTTCTGCACAGCGGTGCTATCCAGTATTTTCTGGGTCTATAATATGCAGGGCATACGAACATGATATGTAAGTCATCTTCCTCATGGGTGTTGCAGCATGGACACAACTTATCACCCCCTTTGGTCCATTTGCAGGTGAAGGTTTTAGTAGGGAGTGTGCCAAACCTCCATTGCACAAACAATTTCCTCGCCAGTACAGGAAAAATAAAATCCATAAAAGGTTCAAAAACATAAGAATTTTTGGATTCCATAAAACGCGTAGTGAGGGTGCCGCTATTGTGAGCATTAACCATGAGTGCCAGGCTCTTCTCCTTATACAGTTGGGTCAAGGCTTTGCGTGAAATCCTTTGGCAACCTCGAGTTGGCTCGTCCCACAGTTCTGATAAGTTCATACTAAACAATTCATCCTTTACGAAAGCAAGCCAGGGGATTTTGCTCTTACAATTCAGGCTCATGACATGGATTAGGTCCTGTCTGTAATGATGTAATTCGTCAGTGGACCAGAGTCGATGCCAGAACTTCACTGGCTTTGACACAAGCTCTTCAGCAATGGAGGGAAGACCCATGTCTAATCTTAGTGGCAGAAGTGGCGTACCTTGCGGAAGACCAAGTAGGCGCCTTAAAAAACTGTTTTCTACTCCTGCCAAGTCTTTCCCTGCTTTATGCCCCCATAACTCACTGCCGTACATGGCTGCTGCCTTAGCCTGAGTCCTATATGTTTCAAGGGCCGGGCTTAACGGCTTGAAAGTGGAAGTATTTACCACCTTCAAGATAGCTCCCGATAGCTGGGATAATTTGACCCTTGATCTGGCTATCTGGCAGTCCCATGAAAGGTTTTCCTGGAGTGTTACCCCCAGATATATGAAGGTGGAGACCCTCTCGAGGCTAAAGGTTCCCAAGGTGGGGTTAGGTCTGGCTTTATTGGGAGGGTTAAAAATCATGAACTTGGTCTTCTCTGTGTTCACCTCCAACCCGTGTTGGCGACAGAAAAGACCAAATCCGTTCACGATTCTCTGGATCCCCATAGGAGATTTGGAAAGCAGGAGGGTATCATCAGCAAACATGATTGCCGGAACCCTCCTGCCTGCCAGAAGTGGGGCATCATTGTCCTTAACGTTATCTAGGTGTGCTATAACGCTATTAATAAAAAGACAAAAGAGTGTCGGTGCCAGGACACAGCCCTGCCTGACTCCTCGGCGGACTGGGAACCTGGACGAAAGCTTACCATCCCTCCCACACCTCACCTGAGCGTAGTTATTCTCATGCAGCCTGGTTATGATGCTGAGTAATTGAGGGGGTACTCCTAACTTTTCCAAAACCTCCCACAATTTACTACGCGGGACTAGGTCAAAGGCTGACCTCAGATCCACGACGACCATGTACAGCCTCCCCCCCTCTAACGTCACCGTCTTCCAGTAGAGGAGGACGAGGCGGAAGATCTGGTCCATGGTCGACGTGTTCTTCCTGAAGCCAGCCTGCAGGGGGCTCATAATGTCGTTGTCCTCCACCCAGTCCAGCAAATGATTGAGAATAAGGCGCGCAAGAAGCTCTTGGGGTACATCTATCAGGCTAATCGGCCTGTAGTTGGCTGGGAGCAGAGGAGACCCCTTCTTATGGATCGGTACAATCTCTGCCCCAGCCAAGAGCCGGGGACCGGCATACCTCCTAAGATGGCATTAAAAAGAATAAGGAGGTACGGGCCCCAGATGTCTGGGTGGTGCCTAAAAAGATCCCCCGGTAGCCTGTCCAGCCCCGGCGCCTTCCCCAGCGCTAAACGCTCCAGAGCAATCATCACTTCTCCTAGAGAGAATTCCAGGGCCGTGTCCGAGGTGCTTGTGGGCACCACCACCACCCCATCTGGCCATAGAGGAGTGTCTTGGTAAAGTGCCCCAAAATGAGCCTCCCACAGCAAGGGGGCGATGTTAGGTTCAATTGCTGTTTTAAGTTCCCCCCTCCCATTATTGACCAGGGCCCAGAATTTTCTCGAATCTCTGGCTTTTAGAGCTTCAGACAAGTCATGCCAGTGATTCCAGTCCCACTCTGCCCTTGCATTGGCCATTGCTGCTTTGTACTCCCTTCTAAGGTCACGAACCTTACCCTTATTTGACCCCTCCTTGATTGTGGCAATTAGCTCAGATTTAATTGCCCTACAAGAGGAGGTGTACAAAGTGGGGGCACAAGTCTTTTTCCTTCGAGTGGGTACCACCGGATAAAACACCTCTCCAAGTGCCTTTACTAATTCCTGGTGAATGCTCGCTAATTTCTCGTTAAAGACCAGGGATCTTGGTTCATTTATAAGCGCATCCACCTCCCTAAATCTGGGAAGTGCCAAGCCGTAAAGCTTATTAATTGCATCCTCTGTGCTCAGAACCTTTGCCCATTTAACCCGTCGCCTGTTTGTGGTGAGGAGCATATCCCCCTGGTCCTCTCCACCGGGATTAGCGGGCGAGCCTGCTAGGGGCAGTGGATGCTGGATGTCTAAACGAAGAGCATTATGGTCGCTATCCGACCTTTGTAACACCCTAAAATCTAGGACTTTTGGCCACAGTGTAATATCTAGCATTATATAATCCAACCTCGACTCATGGCCCTTTCTATTGAAAGTACAAACTGAGGGGGTATCGGAAGAAGTACGACCATTACATGCCCTCAGTGCAAAGTTCAAGGTGAGGGACATGAGTTGTATTGCTAGTGGGGACCAGGCTTTAGGGTGGGGCGAGGACGAGGGTGGGACCCCCCAATAATCGTCCTCAGCAGTAAGGGCACCCTCCTTTAGTCCTTGTAGGGTTTCGAAGTGAATATTAAAGTCCCCTCCCAGGACTATCTTATGGTCACCTGACAATTGACCTAGGAAGGAGGAGAGCTCATTTAAGGTAGGGGATTCATTTGACGCGGCTACTGGACGCGAGTAAACGTTAACAATGGCCCAAGATATTTTACCAGGCCACGTAAGCAACACACACTGAATGTCCTGCGAAAACGTGTGCATCTTTTCCGCCTGGCACCCAATGTGACTCGCTATCCAGATTGCCAGCCCTCCGGATGGCCTCCCCCTCCACTTTGCTGTGATTTCAAAAATTTCGAACCCTGTTCTAGTTTGTGGTTCCCTCGCCCATGTCTCCTGAAAAAGGAGGATGTCACTAGCACTCACCAGGAGATCCCACTCCGGGGTACCTTCCTTATTAACGATCCCCGCCACATTCCAGGAGAGAATTCTCAACCCTGGACCTTGTGGTGATGATCCTGGCCCTCCAATGGAAAGTAGAGCAATAGCTGTGGGAGGGTCAAAGTCTTGCAGGCCAGTAGTAGTTGCCGGAGTGATAGGTGATACAGCCACCTCCGGTACTTGCAAACTGCAGCCAATCCGAGTACTGAATAATGGCCCTTCTTGAACCGTAAAGCCTTCCGGGGTACCCCTTCGTTCTTTGGCAGTATCCTGTGGCTCATAATCCGTTGCAGGTACAACACTCACTCCCCCCTGCTTAAAACCCCACAAACTGGCTTCCCCAGACTCAGAGGGGTATCCCCCTTTTGTGGTCAGTCCACCTGATCAAGGCAGGAGAATCTATTATGGTGGGTGAAATTGGCAGGAGCGGGAGGTATAAAATGCTTGGGCCTGTAACGTGAGCCATCTACAGCAAAGCCTACTCTAGTCCACCCCTGCTCCCTCTCCACCACCGTGTTACAAGCATTTGGATAGAAGTGCGAGAGAGGCACTAGTTCAATGGTGGACTTATCAGGCCTAACAAGCCAATTACAGATATAGGTGGCAACCTGTGGGCTTTTAAAACTAACAATAATACAATCCCCCGCCCTGTCCTTTGGGGTAAAGCCAATCCATGGAATCCTCCTAACCATCAGCACCTCACCTTTCAAGTTAGGAGGGAGAGGCCTGTTGATATTGAGCCAGCTTATTACCTTGTTTCGTAAAGAGTCCTGCGGCTCCCTTGTATCACCGGTAAGCTCAGGCACTCCCACCATAATTGCTGTATAGGGTACTGCTTCGGGGGGCAAATTGACCACCCTGCGCCTAGCATGGGGGCTAGTAATGAGGCCAGTAGACCCGTTGGCAGAGTTCTCATCTCTGGTTGGTTGTGACGATGCAAGTTGCTTGGATCTCCTGGGGGCAGGAACAGGAGGCCTTGATGTTTGGAATGGCAGTGGGTGCCTTTGTGGGGCTAAAGCACCGTTTTTGCTATGCAAGGCCCCAGACTGGCCTGGTATCACATTGGAGGCCTGGGAGGTCGTTCCAGAAATCGGGGGTCTATTCCCAGTCGACTCCCGGGGAGCTCTTGGAGAAATTGGAGCATTTAGGCCCTGCCCAGGATTGTTCAATTTGTGAATGCTTTCTATGGCCAGCAATCTAGCCTCTATGGCATCCAGTTTAGCAGACAGGGGGTTCAGCAAGTTCTTAAAAATGTCTGTAAGTGAACTGATAAGCGTGTCTGTGATGCTTGAAGGTGCCCCACCAAATATAAATGGGCCTGAATGCACTGGTAAGGCCGTAGCTAAAGGAGGGCCCGAATAGTCCGACCTAGACCCTGGGGAAATAACCTCAGGGGGGGCTGAGATGTCTGTACTGCCATCCAGATTTTGCTTGATTATGTCGACTTTGGCCCTCTTTGCCCTTTTTAATTTCCTCGTCCGTTTCCTTTTCGGTGGTTGTTCCATTCCACTACTTGCAGGATCTGTAAGAAGTACAGCCTGGCCCACTTCCTGCGACTCAGTTTCCGTGCAATTCACATTTGAGGAGGGAACAGCGATCCCAGATGGCCGTGGTGAGTCTCTATCCCTCTGAGAGTTAGATGGAGTTCTTAATTGCTGCAGGACGGACTCAATAGTCTGGTCGATACTGTCCAAGAGTGACAGATGGGTAGCGTTCACAGGTAATGGGGTACTAACATCAATTAAAGAGTCCGTGGAGTCCAATGACACATTTTCAGGGCCCATCTCGAGAAGATTATCCAGTACTGGCGGGCATTTGTTGGCTAGTGCACTCGCTTTCGGGAACATTTTTTCCAGAGTACTGGAACATTGTAGTACAGTTTTACTCCTGGAGACCCTAGTTGCCATTTCCAGGTCGGTACCAAGAGGCCGTGAAAGCAGGACGTCAGGGGGGTGGCCCGGTCCGGTCTCTGCCGGCCTCTAACGGCCTAGAACGGCCCGCCCTTTGCCCGGGCTTAGCCCCGCGCTTCGGCCCGCGTGCGTCCCGCGTGCGCGTAAATGGGCGGGGCTAAATAGGGAGGAAGGGGGGAGGGCGGGAAGAGTCGCAGGTGCGCTGCTGAACTGAGCGCTACTCCTGCTGGGACTCGCAGTCCTGCCCTCGCAGTCCACACAGCCCCTTACAGTCCAGGGGGTCCAAATCGCCAACAACGCTTGTGTCCGCTTTCTCCCGCCTTCAGGGAAACTCCTAGCAGACTCTGTCACTCACCGGCTACGAGCGGCTCCCGCGGAGCGGGGGCCGCGAGCAGTCTTTAAACAGCAGGAGGAGGGAGGAAGGGGGAGGGCGGGAAGAGTCGCAGGTGCGCTGCTGACCTGAGCGCTACTCCTGCTGGGACTCGCAGTCCCGCCCTCGCAGTCCACACAGCCCCTTACAGTCCAGGGGGTCCAAATCGCCAACAACGCTTGTGTCCGCTTTCTCCCGCCTTCAGGGAAACTCCTAGCAGACGCTGTCACTCACCGGCTACGAGCGGGCAGTCTTTAAACAGCAGGAGGAGGGAGGAAGGGGGAGGGCGGGAAGAGTCGCAGGTGCGCTGCTGACCTGAGCGCTACTCCTGCTGGGACTCGCAGTCCCGCCCTCGCAGTCCACACAGCCCCTTACAGTCCAGGGGGTCCAAATCGCCAACAACGCTTGTGTCCGCTTTCTCCCGCCTTCAGGGAAACTCCTAGCAGACTCTGTCACTCACCGGCTACGAGCGGCACCCGCGGAGCGGGGGCAGCGAGCAGTCTTTAAACAGCAGGAGGAGGGAGGAAGGGGAAGGGCGGGAAGAGTCGCAGGTGCGCTGCTGACCTGAGCGCTACTCCTGCTGGGACTCGCAGTCCCGCCCTCGCAGTCCACACAGCCCCTTACAGTCCAGGGGGTCCAAATCGCCAACAACGCTTGTGTCCGCTTTCTCCTGCCTTCAGGGAAACTCCTAGCAGACTCTGTCACTCACCTATCTAGCAAAAATAAAAATCTGGCATCCTCATATTACATGATGTGCTATTTAAGGGTTGTGTTACAGCCTAGAACACAGAGCATAAGAGGACCACCAGGGCTCCATGGGGAGAGTAATCTGCATTCCTCTTTCCTATAAAAGCTCTCACTATGAAGTCAGTGAAAGCAAAATAAATACCTCCGAAGACACAGCTTTACATTTGAACTCTATCTTTGAATCCACAGCAAATGTGACCAGATAAGAACAAGATTTAATGGTCTGTTTATAGAAAGCAAGATTTTTGAAGACTACAGTAAACATGGTTTGGGCAACGGGAGGGACAAACTCATGTTGGACACCCTAAAGCAAATAAAGTCAGTAAGTAGAAAGCCAGAAAATGTGAGTTACAAATCACAAAGCCAATGGTAAACAATGGGCGGAATGTATTCCTAAGTAAGCCTGGGCGTAGCACAAAAGAAACCCCACCGCCCTACAGAGCTCCGCAAGCGGCAGAGTACATTCGATAAATGCCGTTCACAGTGATTTTCAGCGCCGGGTGCTAGTCCGCACTGTGCAATCATTGTGAACGGAACCATGCACAGCGCAAGCGTGCGCTGCTTCCTTTCTGCCGCTCAAGACAATTTATTTACTCGAGCGCCAGCTTTCTCAACGCAAATAGATGGTTTCTAAATGCGAGCGGTCGCAAGCATACGCGACCAATCGCAATGAGAAATCTGACCGCCCGTGTTGAGAAATCTCGCCCGGAGGATGATTTTCCATGCTCGTGCTCGCCAACTTTACGTTGACAATTGCAAACGAGGAACAATCGGGCCCAGAGGTGAATTTTCCTTGCTCGCGCTCACCAACTTGACGTTGACGAACGTGAGTGAGGAAAAAACTCTGCTCCGCAATGCAGAGTGGAGTTTTTCTGAACTCTGTGAGATCCACGTAACGCGTAGTGCCGAAAACTCCGCGAGCGGAGCGGTGTTCACCACCCAGACTTATTCCTAAGTCAGCCTTCTAAATGCCCCCAAAATATCTTTAGCAAACCATAAATCTGCGCTGTCTGGGTGGATGCTACCTAAAAAATGGCTTACCCACAGCTGATGCATGAGTTTGGATTGTGGGGTGAAATATCCTAGGAAAAGGCTGTATTTGATGCATGACGTGCAGGTCACTGAGGTGAATGTTTGTTTCTGCTCTATTTTACAGCTCACATTTCTCCTGCCTTCCTTTTACTCTGCCTAATAGTGCAAATGTTTTATAAAGTAACATACATGTCTCCACAAGAACATTCAAGGACGGTTAAAATGTGTTTATTTTAATTTTTTTAATCATGTGGTTATATAAATAGGTATTTTTGTTTCAGATGATAACCATTTTGTTTTCTTTGTTTTTATCTTTTAGGTTGTGTTTTTACAAAGTGAAAAAATGCCACCCAATTTAGATTGGGGTAAGCTGATGAAAGTTGACCCAGATGCCCTCCCCAGCCAGGAGGAAGAGGCAGACAGCCTTGTTGACTCATTATCCAAGGTATCTCATTTTCTATGGATATCCTGATTTTGCTTCAGTACAGTAACCTATCTATATGCATTATGTTTGTCTTATAAAAGGTTTTCCTTATTTAAGTACTATTGACTAAAAGGGTTGATGTCTAGAGGTGCCCAAGTTATTAGATTGCTAGTGGTTGTCAAAGATGTTCTAGCCAGAGGGATCGTACTTATAATAGGCTGATCAGGAATCATCATGTACTGTTGGCTTTCAACTGATTGGACTTGCTTCAATGTGAAATAGATATTTTCTACTTTGTTGAGAAAGAACTTGGCAAGGTCATCACATTGTGATTCAGCGAGATCAGGAGATTTAGGCAGGCACTTTGCGCCTGATAGTTCTTTTACAAGTTTGAATATTATTTTGGCACTGTTTTGAGCTTCAGTAATAGTGGATGTCTCTTGCTCAGCTTGCGCAGCTTTTCAAAGTGCATAATAGTTTATTTTTGCCAATGTATAGGCTTATGTAGTATCTGGGGCATAGT